>NC_135291.1:1046772-2306214 GCF_051311805.1 Agelaius phoeniceus | reverse complement strand
ACATGCCCTTCTTGTCAAAATCAGTCACTACCTACCTTAAGTGCAGGAGCAAACCCTAGGGGCTTGCAGAGCTGCGAAGTGTGGCAGACAGATGTAACCCACATCCCATCATTTGGCAGATTTAAATATGTCCACGTCTCCGTGGATACCTTTTCTGGTGCCATCTATGCTTCTGCCCACACAAGGGAGAAAGCCAGTGAGGTAAAGAAGCATTTCATGCAAGCCTTTTCCACATTAGGAATCCCTAAGGTCATCAAAACAGACAATGGCCCAGCGTACAAATCCAAAGACCTTCGGAGCTTCCTGCAGCAATGGGGAATAGAACACAAAACAGGCATCCCCTATTCCCCGACAGGCCAAGCTGTGGTGGAGAGAGCCCATCAGAACCTAAAAAAGGTTCTACACCGACAACGTGAAGTGATGAAAACGGAGACCCCTCAAATCCAGCTGTCCAAAGCACTGTTGACACTGAATTTTTTGAACTGTACCTATGAAAACCTTAACCCACCTATTATAGGACATTTTAACGAGAACAGTCACCACAAACTAAAAGTCCGTCCACCAGTCCTCATAAAGGACCCTGAAACTTGGAAAATAGAGGGGCCCCATGAGCTCGTAGTCTGGGGTAGGGGATATGCGTGCGTATCCACTCCCTCAGGCTTGAGATGGATCCCCTCCAGGTGGGTGAGACCGTACATTCCTAAGGTGTCAAAGGACAAAGCTACAACACAGGTAGCCAGTGCCTGCTGGAGGAGGAAGCGCCGTCAGACTCTTTAAAGTTAGATTGTTGTTACCTGGACCTTATCCCTAACATTTTTTATTTTCAGTTTTAGTGTTTTCCTTTGATCTGAACTCAGCCCTGGTGTCATCAGAATGAGCCCCATCCTTCCGTTGCTTCTGTTGATAGCCGTCCATCCAGGTCAGATGTGGATCGTTCCACAGCCTCAGGCAAATGTGTGGACCACCCTCGCCAGAGTCCTCAACCAAGACCACGTTTGTTTGTCAGCCTCTTCTGTGTCTGACCCGATGTCCACTTGCCTTGTGGGGATCCCATCTAAATATGATGAATTTCCGCCAACATTAGCTGCTCCCCTTCCCCCAGTATATAATCCATTATCCCCTTGGTCAAAATTAATTGATAGACAAGCAGTAGCAGAAAAAGAACCCCAAGAATTTGAACTCCTTGGTTCTGCCAAGGCATTCTATTGTGTTCAGTTTACGTTTACACCAAAAGATCAAGTAGATTTGTACCATGAAGTCAAACAGTTTAAAGTGAATTATACAGCAAAAATTTGGTGTAAGAAAATTTCCCAAGTAGGAATACCTTCTACCCCTGATAATAAGCCCCGTGCCCTTCCTAAGGGGTTTTTCCTCATTTGTGGGGACAGGGCATGGGCAGGCATCCCCTCTTGTCTAATCGGAGGTCCATGCACCATTGGAAAGCTGAGCCTGTTTACACCCAACAAAACCCAAATCATGGATTGGCGAACCAAAACCAGCACCCGCAATTCGGCCCGCAAAAAGAGAGATTTAAGGAATCTGGACCCAAATTGCAATTCTGAAATTGTACATTGGTCCAAACCAAAAGGAGTTGCGATCACCGTGTTTTTGCCATGGGTGTCTGCAGCTAAAGCTCTAGGTGAATTATCACATCTAGAGTGTTGGGTTGCTAAACAGGCCAATATTACATCAGCTGCACTTTCAGACCTCCTGGCAGACGATGAAACAACAAGGCAAGCCACCCTACAAAATCGGGCTGCAATTGATTTTCTTCTCTTGCTACATAATCATCGTTGTGAGGAGTTTGAAGGTCTCTGTTGCCTGAATCTGTCATCCAAAGCTGAAAATGTCCACAAAATCATCGGAAAGATGCAACAAATGGTCCAAGACATCAAGCAAGAAACAGCGGACTGGATGGATTGTGGTAGGCCAGGGACAGGCGTTCGGAAGATTTCGGGCTGTAACGGAAAATTACAGGAATCCTTCTACCCCCCTCCCCATAGATAAGGATCACCCTTGGAATGTAGCCAGACGTGTAGCCCCCCTAACCTATGCATGCCAGTAACTTTCCACTCCACACTAACCCTAGAAAGTATAGCCAAACCCCTGTCTGACGTAGAGAGACCCCTTAGTCCATAAATACCCTTAAGACCCCTCAATAAAGGCCTTTAACCGTCCACCACATTGGTGTCAGCGTCCGTTATTGGCCACAAGGGATCCCACGAAGGAGATCGAAGTGCTGGACTCTGAAACCAGGTCATCGCGGCCTTCACAAGAAGGCAACATAGTGGTGCCGAAACCCGGGAAGCGACGAGTCCGGGCGACGGGAGTACTCCTGGCCAGGGGACAGCACTCAACGCTGGAACGGCCATAGCAAAGAAGGGGGACGCCCCAGGACCCGCGATTCGTATGGAAGCGATAGCGAAGGTCGTAAGTTTGGTACATATGCAATGGGGAATCAAATGTGAACTCAGGAATTTTAATCTCGCATTGACGAGACTCCTAGAGATTGGGGTCATTTCTCGACCCATAGATATATTACACTCTGAGGTGTGGCAGAAATGCACTGTCGCGCTAGCAGAGGACACAAAAGCCACAGGCAGCAGCAAAAGCCTGAAAGCGTGGGGGAAGGCAGAAGCTGCCCTACGCAAAGCATTAGAAGAACAGGAGACGTGGAATGCTGCACGCTCCTGTTTGTTAATCACGCCACAGCTGGGGGAGGGGGCGATTACGCGAAACCCCCCTGGTGGCGATTCGATTGAAAGCGGGGAGACGGGGGGGCCGGGCGCGTCCCATCCCTCCTCCAGCCCAAAGCCCCCGGAGCCCTCGGAGCCCCCGGGGGACCCCCTGACCCCTTCGGGGGACCCGCCGGGGCCCAGACCACCTCCGGAGCCCCCCGGGGTGCCCGCGGACCCCTCGCCCAACCCTTCCCCGCCGATAGCCGACTTAGCGCCAGAAGCGGAGGGACTCGCGCGGTCCTTTTGGGAGGGACTGGCGGCAGAAGCCCGAAATATCGAGAGGGCTGGCGCGCGGGCGAGCGGCGGAGGGGATCCGCCGCCCTACCCGTTTGAATATGGCGCGGGTGGCCGGGAAGAGGGGTGGAGCCCGCCGGCTCGCGGCGGGAAGAACCCAGAACCGCGGCCAGCTGCGAACACGCATGCGCGGGAAACCAGCGCTGAGCCCATGCCCGGCAGAGAGCCGCGGATCCCAGCAGACGCGCATGCGTGGGGGTGCGACAGAGGGCGGGCACTCACTCGGGAACCGCGCCCACTGATGCCACCATATATGGGAGAGATCCCTCCCTGCGGGAGGCAGGGCGAGCCCAGGGGGCGGCACCGGCAGCGGCATCAGCACCGCCCCCGAGGGGAGGAGCGGGACCGTAGCCGGACAAAACGGCAGCAGAGACCGGAAGTATATTGGCAGTCGACTTCCGACTCTGAAGGGAGCCACAGCTCCCCAGATCGCTCTGCGGAGCCCACCGAGTCCAGCAGCGACTCGGAAGCAGAGAAAACAGAATCAATGCGGTTTCGGACGAAACCAAATAAAACTTTTAACACAACCGGGAACCAGCCCCAATACGAACTCACCGACTGGGGTAAAATCAAAATCGAATGCGCGGAATGGGCACCCGCAGCATCGGTGCATGCCTTCCCGGTGAGAATTACGGGACCCCAGGGGAACCAGCAAAGAACGTATACTCCCGTTAATTCCAAAGACGTTCAGACAATAGTAAAAGCTATCTCAGAAAAAGGAATTAACTCAGGGGTGGTTTCCACTCTCGTGGATGGTCTTTTTAGCAATGATGATTTACTCCCTTTCGATATAGTGCAAATAAGCCGTATGCTTTTTGATGGGGCGGGTTTGATAATATTTAAACAGGAATGGACGGACCAATGTGCAACCATGCTCGCTCAGACGGCGGGGGAAGGGCAGCCACTCCACGGGTCGAGTTTATCTAGGTTGTTGGGGAAGCACGACGAAGTGGCCACACCCCAGCAACAAGCTGCGCAGCTTTGGATTGAGGAAGTCAGGGCGACTTCCCGGGCGGCCAGAGAAGCTATACGCGCCGCATCCAGGGTGGTGGCCAGACCGACACCATGGTCGACCATCAAACAGGGGGAGAGTGAAGGCTTTACACAATTTGTCGACCGCCTTCAGGCTGCGGTGGACTCTTCTAATTTACCCGCTGTTGCAAAAGGCCCGGTGGTAGCCGACTGCCTTCGGCAGCAATGTAACACCGTAACCAAAGATATATTGCGTTCCCTACCAGCCGGGGCCAGCCTGGCTGACATGATTAAGCATGTTGTGAGGGAAGAGCAGTTGGCCCCACTTCAGGCAACCGTACACACCCTAACCAGTGTGATGGCCTGCTTCAAATGTGGTCAGTCAGGTCATGTCGCGGCTAACTGCCCCCAGCCGGCACAGCGTCCCCAGGCAACACCCTCGCCCCAGCAGCGTCCCAGAGGGGCCTGCTGGAACTGTGGGAAGAGAGGTCACCTCGCTAGGGACTGTAGATCCCGGCCCCGGGGAAACGGGAGAGGGAGGGGGCGTGCGGGCCATATTCAGCCCCCTCCCGCTCTGGATGCGAGACGGTCCATCTATGCCAACCCACAGTGGGGCAGGGGATCCTCATACCCTATGCTCCCACAGGAGGCGGTCAGTATCGCACCCCCGCCAGTGATACAATGGCAGAGCTATGCAGCACCACCAACCGTACCCTCGCACCCCCCATCATCACAAGCCACGCAAGCGCTACAGGACCAGCAGGGGACGCCCCAGACCGGGACCCCTGGGTGGCCCTGGCCATGAAAATAGGGAAGGAACCCCTGAGGGTGAGGGGGACATGCCGCCTCTATGGCAGTCAGGACCCCCACATTGTAGGACTTCAGTTTTGGGTAGACACGGGATCAGACTGCACGATTCTCCCTCAGCTGCATTGGCCCAGACATTGGCGGTTTAAGGAAGTCCCCCCAGTGAACGGGGTGGGGGGACAAACCCGGGCGTGGAAAAGCACCCAGCTGGTGGCTATAACACTTCACACAAACAAGGGACCAGAACAGACAGTAGCAATTTACCCCTACATTTTGCAAAACTCTCCACCACTAATAGGAAGGGACATCCTCGCTATGCTAGGAGTCAAGATTACAAATTTATCATAGGGGCCACTGCTGTACACCCTCAGCTGCCGATCAAATTGACTTGGAAATCATCAGATCCTGTTTGGAGGGAGCAGTGGCCTTTGTCAGAGCCTCGAGTGGCAGCTTTGCTGGAACTGGTCAACCGTGAACTGCAAAAGGGTCACATAGAACCCTCCACCAGTCCATGGAACACCCCTGTGTTTGTAATCCCCATAAGGTCCGGAGAGGGTTATCGTCTCGTCCACGACCTGAGAGAAGTGAACAAGATGATTCGACCCATGGGTCCAGTCCAGACACTGCTACCCATGAATTCAGCTATCCCTGAAGGACAGCCATGTGCAGTGCTGGACATCAAAGACTGTTTCTTCTCGATACCCCTGCATCCAGACGACAGAGAACGCTTCGCCTTTTCCGTCGCGTTTCCAAACGGTAATCGGCCTAACCTCCGTTTCCAATGGAGGGTACTTCCACAGGGCCTAGTGGACAGTCCTGTTATCTGCCAGATCACCGTGGACAGAGCACTGATGCCAGTCCGACATTCCTACCCTGCCGCAACCATCATCCAATACATGGACGACATCCTGGTCGCTGCACCATCGACGAGCCAGGTGGACCACCTGGTGTCTGCGATCACAGAAACCCTCCGGGCCAACGGCTTCGAGATCGCAAGCGCAAAGGTCAAGAGAGGACCCTGCGTGACCTTCCTGGGAGTGGGAATCACAAGCTCCTACGTGACTCCTCCCAAGGTAAGGATCAACCAGGACATCAGGACACTTCACGATGTGCAATGCCTGGTGGGATCGCTGCAGTGGGTCCGCAATGTCGTCCTGATCCCCCCCGAGGTCATGGACCCCTTATATGACCTCCTGAAGGGACAACACCCCTGGGAACCCAAGGAACTGTCACCACAAGCGGCGAGCTCCCTCGATTTCATCGATCAGCAAATGTCCACTGGCACGCTAGCCCGGTGGAACCCGGCCATGCCCCTGGACTTATACATACACTTCACGCCAAAGGGCGGAGTGGGGGCACTGGCACAAGGGCCTTCTGAAAAGGCCCAGCCGATCCAATGGGTGGTCCTCGGGAGACCTGCTCGTGCATTCTCCCCAGGAGTCGAATGCGTCGCTAACCTCATCAGGAAAGGCAGGAAACTCGCCCTGAGACACCTAGGAACTGAGCCGACAAGAATACACCTTCCCTTTCGCAAGCAACCGTCTGCAGAGTCACCCGCAATTTCAGAGCACCTAGCCCTTGCTCTCACCGGCTTCGGAGGAGAAATCTCCTACTCAGCAAAACCGCCCTGGACTCGGCTGCTGACCATCGTCGACATAGACATACCGCCAAAGGTCAAGGACCGACCGCAACCAGGACCAACGGTCTTCACGGATGCTTCATCCATGACTTCTACGGCAACGGCAGTGTGGCAGGCAGGAGAGCAATGGCATTGCATCAAAGCATGTGACCCCACACTGTCAGTGCAGCAACTGGAAGCAGCAGCAGTGGTCTTGGCGTGCGGACTTTTCAAAGAAGAACACCTCAATATAGTAACAGACTCTATATTCGTGGCAAGGCTTTGCCTAGCCATGGCAGGACCGGGTGTGTCAACATCTACAGCAGCCCTAATGCTGGAAGAAGCGCTCTCTTCACGACAGGGCACCGTATCCATCATTCACGCCAACAGCCACGACCCAATCAAAGGTTACTTCCAGACAGGCAACGACAAGGCGGACGCCGCAGCAAAACGCGTATGGACATTGCAGGAAGCTTGTCAGCTGCATGAATCACTCCATATCGGGGCCAAGGCCCTGGCGAAGAGATGCGGGATTTCAACAGCGGACGCAAGACATGTGGTGGCTACTTGTCCTCACTGCCAGAAGTCACCCCTGTGGACCAGTGGGATCAACCCGAGAGGTCTCAAGCCTTCACAAATCTGGCAGTCGGACTTCACCTTGTGTCAACTGCTGAAGCCCCGAGCGTGGCTTGCCGTGACGGTGGACACTTTCAGGGGAATGATCGTGGCCACACAACACCCCAAAACTAACTCTAAAGCCACAATTCAGCACTGGCTGACAGTCATGGCGTGGCTTGGCATCCCCAAGCAGATAAAAACTGACAACGGTTCCAATTTCACCTCCAAACCAGTGCAAGAATTCGCCTCAAAATGGGGCATCACACTAGTACAGGGTATCCCGTATAACAGTACCGGGCAGGCCATAGTAGAGCGGGCGAATCAGACCCTGAAAACCAGGCTGGAGGTGTTGGCAAAAGCAGAGGGTTTTGCCAATTCTATTCCCCTGGGAGAACAGGCACGCATGCTAGCAACCGCTTTGCTAGCACTGAATCAGTTTCCCAGGGGGGATGAAACAAACAGCGCCGTCCAGAAACACTGGGACACCAGAGCCCTAGAGGAAGGCCCACAGGTTGCAATTAAAAATGAGCTAGGTGAATGGGAACAGGGCTGGAGGTTGATGCTCACAGGACGAGGGTACGCAGCTGTCAAAAAGGACGGCGAAATTAGGTGGTGTCCACTTAGGTCAATCAAACCCGACCTTCACAGAGGGCGGGACAAGACTGATGAGAACTGTGAGTTTCTATTTACAGGACATGCTTATTGGCCGTCCCCGGGATGCGTACGTTCCCCTCCCAGAGGAAAGTGACAGTCCACCGAGCCGCCGGACAGCACCTGAGAGACCCACACGGGCGAGACCCAAGCAAACACGGTGTTTCTGCGTGATTGTGCTATTGGGGCTTGTCGCCGGAGGACAAGCCAGCCCAGACTACTACCCTCATCAGCCCTTCAGTTCTGATCATCCCTAGGATCCTGTACCACTCAGACGAAGAGGCGTATCACCTTTCCGAAAATAACAACCGGCTCCACAAGAGAGAAATATTAACAGGTATAACTATCGCAATGTTGCTCGGCCTAGGAGCGGCTGGAACGGCAACAGGTGTCTCAGCCCTAGCAACTCAACACCAAGGACTGTCCCAGCTGCAGATGACCATCGATGAGGACCTGCAGAGGATCGAGAAATCCATTTCCTTTCTAGAAAAGTCAGTTTCTTCGCTCTCAGAAGTGGTCCTGCAGAACAGGAGAGGACTGGATCTCCTGTTCATGCAGCAAGGGGGCCTGTGTGCTGCCTTGAAAGAGGAATGCTGTTTCTACGCTGACCATACAGGAGTCGTTAGAGACTCCATGGCAGAACTCCAAAACAGACTGGCTCAGAGACAGAAAGACAGGGAAGCCCAACAGGGCTGGTTCGAATCCTGGTTCAATCAATCACCATGGCTAACTACCCTAATTTCTACCCTAATAGGTCCATTGGCAATGCTGCTTTTAGCCATTACCTTCGGGCCATGCCTGCTGAACAAGCTAGTCTCATTCGTTCAGGCCCGCCTAGAACGGGCTAGCATCCTGTTCGTGGGACAGCAACAATTCCTGTGAATTCAACAGGGAACGCTGCCAGTCACGAGAGACTTGCCTGGCAGAAATTTACTCAGGTTTCCCAAGACCCTTTTCCCTAGTCAGATCTCAACTTCCTACCTCATTTTGGTGCCTATGTATAAGACTACCTCGTTCATTTGTGAAAGAGGGGGGGGAAGTGTGGTAGGCCAGGGACAGGCGTTCGGAAGATTTCGGGCTGTAACGGAAAATTACAGGAATCCTTCTACCCCCCTCCCCATAGATAAGGATCACCCTTGGAATGTAGCCAGACGTGTAGCCCCCCTAACCTATGCATGCCAGTAACTTTCCACTCCACACTAACCCTAGAAAGTATAGCCAAACCCCTGTCTGACGTAGAGAGACCCCTTAGTCCATAAATACCCTTAAGACCCCTCAATAAAGGCCTTTTTAACCGTCCACCACATTGGTGTCAGCGTCCGTTATTGGCCACAAGGGATCCCACGAAGGAGATCGAAGTGCTGGACTCTGAAACCAGGTCATCGCGGCCTTCACAAGAAGGCAACAATGGGTGGACTTTTTCAAGGATGGGGGCTCTTGGGCTGGGTCAAATCCATTTTGAAATCTGTATTTTTAGTTTTGCTTGTTCTTCTTGTTATTTTGATCAGTTTTGGGATCATCAAGAGCATTGTGACCAAACTGATATCGAAAGCTATTTCCCCTTTAGAGGTCAATCAGGTGACTGTTCCCACCTCTTCTGAGGAAGAGACAGAAACCTCTGCAGAATTTACAAAACAGCCTTGGTTTGCTGATGCTTGATATCACTCCAAGCTGAAATTTAATGCTTAGGTGCCTCTTCCTTTTTTATTTAAACGAAAAGAGGGAGATGTTGTAGTGCGTTCTTATATTTTGCAATACTTTGAAGTAGTTTGTTTTGTATTCCCATATTTTTCCCAAATGGTTTATCCCAGACTGTACCCCCCCCCCCTTTTCCTTCTACTTGTGTTATCCCTTTCCTGAGATGAGATCTCCAAAACCCCCACCCTGGCTCTCTGTCAGTCACTTGGCATCCCAGCCCCCTATCCAGAAGTTTCGGTCCAAGTTGTCGAGTGATTAGCCAGAGGCTAGGGGTCAGCCCCCCAAGTCCTGCCCCATACGCTGTTTTGTATGTCTATTCCCCCAGCACCCATCCCCCAGAGATACCTATTGGTCAGTAGGATTTTATCTATGTTGGTTTCCTCCCCCCTTTAAATGTGAACTCCGGACATCCCCCGGGGCTCTCGGCAGGAGGCCCCCTGAGGTACAGGAGCTCCCTCGGGACTCCTTAATAAAAACTTTGGAATATCCCCTGCTGGGAGCCGGCCCCCTTTCTCTTCCACCGATGTCTCTGTCGTCTCTGCTGCAGCAAAGGCAACCAGCCTGAGTGCCCTCAGCACCCTCGGGGCATAGAGAGTGTCTCCCCGCAGTCGGCCGTGTTGGGGCTGCTCCCCCCAGTCTCTGCCGACCCGGGTAAGGCCCAGGGACATTGAGAGGCCTGCAGAGAGACTGAGACAATCCCTGATGATCCCCCTCAGCTTTCCCAAAAGGAGATCGAATGTTATGAAAAGATCGGAGCAAATTTCAAGGAAGGTAAGTGGAAATTACCTGATGGGAAGGAATTGGTTTTCAGAGGTTCTACCAGAAGGATTTTGCGGAAATTGCACCAGAAAACACACTAGGGGGTACAAGCCCTGGCAGAACAGCTTTTGAAATTTTTTGGGTGCAAGGGAATTTATGAATTGGTAAGACAAGAGGTACAAGGGTGTTTGATTTGTAAAAAGGTAAACAAATCGAGGGCCAGAAAGGCGGCTCTGGGGAGTCGCCCCATGTAGAGAGCTTTTTGGATAATTGGTTAGCTGAGAAAGGACATTCCGATGTGATACCGATGGATAAGGGTAAGAGAAACAAGCTGGGAACTGAGCAACCGGTGCCCAATTACTGACGAAGGTCACAGTGACCTTCTCTAAAACGGGAAGACGGGGGAGAAAATTGCTTGCCAGAAAATGTAGCTATCCCAAGGTAGAGAAATTAGAAGAATGTACACATAGAAGCAAAATAATTGTTAAGAGATAGAAGTAGGTGTGTTTGATCTAAGTGTGCTTTAACCAATAATGAGCTCGGCTTTTGCAATATGTATAAGCTTCATTAACACTAATATAAATATGTGTGGAGTTTCAATAAACTTCGGGATTTGCTATTCATCGCATATGGTGTGTCGCATCTCTCCCGCCGCTACGACAGCCCCATTGAGTACTAACAATTTGAAAGAATTCAGGTTGATTTCACAGAGTTGCCAAAAGTGGGAAGATTCAAATTTGTATTGGTAATTGTAGACAAATTGACCCATTGGGTAGAAGCCTTCCCCAGCTCATGGGCAACGGCCCAGACTGTGGCCAGGAAATTGTTAGAGGAAATTGTACCCCGATATGGGGTAATGAATTGCATCGATTCAGATCAAGGAACGCATTTCACATCAAAGGTTATTAAGCAAATGGCTGATGCACTGGGCATCCGATGGGAGTACCACACCCCGTGGCACCCCCAGAGCTCAGGACAAGTTGAAAGAATGAATCAAACTTTAAAGGCACAGTTATCTAAACTAATTTTAGAAACAAAAATGTCCTGGCTGAAGTGTCTGCCCTTGGCACTGCTTAATATCCGAACCATGCCTCACTTGGAGATGGGGCTCTCACCGTTCAAAATGTTATATGGAATGCCATATAAACATGGAATGCCGGTGGGACACCCCAGGTTTGAGGATGGTCAAATTCAACCATACTTGGTTGCAATCAACAGGAATTTACAGGAACTCTGAAAACAGGAAATAGTGACACAGAGCGTTCCTCTGGGGTTCGCTATTCACAAAATCCAACCAAGGGACAAGGTGTTTGTCAAAGTGTGGAGAGAGGTGCCACTCTCTCCTCACTGGGAAGGTCCTTTTCTTGTGCTCCTGACAACAGACACGGCCATTCGGATGGCGGAGAAGGGCTGGACGCATGCGTCTAGAGTGAAAAAAGTCAAATGGCACGAGGAAGAACCTGAGTGGAAGATCACTTCTTCCCCTGGTGACCTGAAGATCAAACTCCAGAGTCCTCATAAATGACCAACAGCAAGCGGTTAAGTTGTATACTGTCAGATTGTGTATGCTATCTGTTTGTACACTTTAAGTGTGAATATTGTCAAGGGGTGTTTGTCATTCATTGTAGATGGGGACAGAGGCCAAAAGGACTGTGTACTCAGTGTTTAGAGGAGGAGCTTGAATTGATTGACCATATCCTGACATTAGCCACCAATTTGGGAATCATTGAATTAGACTCTGAGGAGTGGTTTTGGATTTTTCAAAACGGGGTGTGTGGGAAGCTTAGATCTCAGGCAGAAATCTTGGATGTGGAGTGCCGGAAATCCATCAGGGTCCTGCGCAGTTCTGATGCAATCAGAGTGTCACGGTGGGGCGCCTTTAAGAGGAGGTATGCGGCTAGGTCCAAGGGTGTCTTTCCCGGAGAATTCTCCTGCTGCCGTGAAGATGGTCTTCCTTGCCGCTGGTGGCACCCCAGGGGGCAGAGGCAAAGGCAGAGGAGTACGCCTGGTGGGAATCCTGATTGGCCTGAGCCTAGTCGTGTGTGGGACGCACAGTCTGCACATTGAGGTCCCGAGGAGAGGCGGAAGCAACGGCTCCATGGACGAGTGCGAAAAATGCACTCAGGTAGTCCTGGTTGCAAGGGACAAGGGACAGTCAGCATACCAGGCCCCAAATGAATGCCTCAAGAGAACTGGCAGGTACTGTTGGAGAAATGGCACTCGGGTTAAATTGTGTGAATTGGAAATTGGGACGTGGTATATCGATCCCAAGGCAGGAATGGGGCACGGGCAGTCAAGTGATCTCAAGCACCAAATAAGAAAGCAAAATGTGGAACCAATGTCAACCCCATCTGTAATAAGTGTAATCGAACCATGTGGATTGGGGGAAAGACAGAATCTATCTTTATTGCATACCACCAGGTGAATCCATTGTGCTATGACAAAGTAAGGCTGGGAATATGCACGATGAATGGGAAAATGTACTGGATGGCAAGGAATGCGAAATTTGATAGCAAACTAACCCTCAATAAGGATCTACTCATATTGGACCTGCACCGGCTAATGATGACAGGGTGTGCCTCCAATATGATAGGGTTGTTTGCTTTGCAAAAAATAAAAACAATGAGGATCCTGAGGGAAGAATGAAGGAAATAACTCAGGAACTGAAACGGAGGGAGTCAGAATTGAGGAAACAGAGAGTCGAACGTGAACGATTGAAAACATTGGGTGAGCAGTATGAAATACTGGAGAGACAATACTCTGATGGGGAATTACCTTCCCCAGATAGGAACTTGTTCATTGATTTAATGCAAGAAATCGCAACGGAATTGGGTTTGTTGAATTGTTAGATTTGTGGAGGGCTGAAATCTGCAGAAAAATGGCCTTGGAAAGGGGAAGGCTTGGCTCCAGAACAGCTCCTAAAATGGGATAATCCGAGGGTCTCAAAACTGGCACAGAGACCTGAGGGATGGATTTTGGATCAAAGGGTAATCGGCACAATCTGTGCCAGTCGGGAGGGAAGAGAATACACTGAAATGGTGGGGTACACTCCGTGTGCAACCACCCTGACGCTGAATTCAGACGCAAAGAGCAGAGTCTGGCACCCAGCCCTTCCCTTGGGCTACTGGAGCCAGAAGAACGAAATAAACTGTGAATGGGACAAAAGAATAGGATTGTGCTGGGTCAAGAATCCAGGAGCTAACCCTTTCCAATCCTTGGAAGGTATGAGGGAATACTGGGGAGACCCAGGGAGAATAAATCTCAAATGGAAAGCCCCTGATGGAATCTACTGGATATGTGGGAAAAAGGCATACAGTGAGTTACCCTCCAGGTGGAAGGGATCATGCACTTTAGGTATGATCTGACCAGTTTTCTTTACTCTCCCAAGGACAAAAAGTAATCTGCTGGGGGGTCCATTATACGAGACCCTGAGGAGGGAGAGGAGGAGTCTGAAAAAGATCATACCAGTGATAAGCGGTAAACAAACCTGGGGGGAGGAAGAGTGGCCAGCGGCACGAATAATTGATTATTATGGGCTGGCCACGTGGGCTCAGGATGGAAGCTACGGATATAGGACTCCGATTTACCTACTGAACAGATTGATTAGGCTGCAAGCAGTGATGGAAATTGTTTCAAATCACACCTCTGAAGCGCTGGATTTACTAAGTCAGCAGCACACCCAGGCACGGGCCTTTGTGTACCAGAATCAAACAGCTCTAGATTATCTGCTGGCCGAGGAGGGGGGGGGTGTGTGGAAAATTCAATGAGTCAGAATGTTGTATCGACATCGATGATTATGGGGAAACCATAAGAGCTTTGGCGGCTGAGATCAAAAAGGTGACCTATATCCCAGTTCAAAAATGGAATTCAATTTTACAATTGTCATGGTGGGACAAATTATTTGATGGGGCATGGTGGAACAAAGTAATGTTTCTTGTGCTCTTGTTCAGTAGCTGAAATCCTACTTCTCCCTTGTCTGATCCCATACTTTATCAGACTGATCCATTCCATGGTCCAGGGAATACAAATTGGTATAGTCCCTGTGAATTCAGAAGGAGCTTCCAGAGTCAACGCATCTAAAATCATGCAATTAGGAGAAAGAAAGTATGCCAGCAGTGCTGCTGAGGCATTGGCAAAATTCGAGAATGTGATGTATCAGGGCATTCCACCAGCAGGGTACCGAATAGTGTAGAAAGTACTCTGTGGGAGTCCCTTAATGGTGATGGGTAGAAGTACGAAATTAGAATTTTGGTAGCATGAATTAAATTGGTGAAATAAATGGGGAGGGATTGTAGTATATGTGTGGGAACTCAGCACATCGCTCCCAATGTCCAGAGATGCCAGGAGAACCCTTGGGGGTCTCGGAAATCCTGGAATGTTGCCAAGAGTGCTTGGTGGCTTGATTTTGATCCATCCACAGAAGTGACAGCAGTTTGAGGACATGAGAATCACTTTAGAGTGAAGGGTGTAAAAGGGACACATTTATAGGGTGAAATATAAACTTTAAGGTTTTTGGTACAGGGGGGTTATGGAGACAAGATGGAGGGATCAGGGCGTGTCTCGTCCTTCTTCTTTCTTCTTCTTGTCTTCCATCTCCTGTGGTGATGTTGGCACTTGGGGATTGGTTTATGGTGAAAGTGTACTTGCCAACATGGGTGAAAAGTATTGGAAAATAAAAGTAAATATCATGTACGTAGATTTTAGTATAAAAAGACATGACCGCCCCGTGGGTGGTCAGAGTGCCCTTGGCTGCCTTGCAGGTCAGACCTCTGTTGGGCAGACAGAAAATTTTGTAGATAAGAAACAATAAACAATCTGAAGATCGAAAAGCTGAAGAGTCCAGATTCGTCCTTTGAAGCGCGGGCCACCCAAGAACCACCCTACCTGTGTCCGGGCAGAGACAGACAGCTGGACCCGACATTTGGCGTCCCTGGGTGGGCACCCGGTGGGTGATCCGGGGGGCTACCCGGCGGCGACCGGCGACCCAGCAGCATCCGGCGGGCACTCGCTGAGCCACGGTGAGCTCTGGTGTGCACCTCTCGCACAGGGGCAGCCTTGAAGTGCCGAGTGGGCAGCTCCCGAGCTGGACTCATTCCCAGGAGAGCACTGATAACTCCTCGGGAAAGCAGCCAGAAAGCAGCCAGGAGAGTCTGAAGACGCAGCAGCCACTGAGAACATTGCACTCCACTTCAGCCGAAGAAAGTTCGTAGCAGAACAGCCCGGATTGGAATCGGAAAGGCGCCTCCGAATCCATCTCCCTGTAATCTGCGGGCAGTGACCAGGAGCCTTCGGACTGCTCTGACGACAGGAATTCGGTGAGAAGGTCAAGAATTAAGAACATGGGGATACACTTTCCCAAGAACAAATAGAGATTCTGTCCGACCTACAGGGCGTGGCAGACACACACACTAAGGGGATCCCAAAGAAAAAACTTAGAGAGTTATTATTGTGGGTGCAGTGTAATTACCTGTACTCAGAGACACGTTTGTTATTTGAAGTAGGTTTTTGGCAAGAAGTTAATAGACACCTATATTTTTTAGCCACCAATGATGATAAGATCCCTTGAAATTGCGGTCTTCAGCAAGAATTATGTTAGAGGCGACCTCGACTCAATTTAGGGGGTCAGCCAGGAAACAACTTGTTGCGAGTCCCACAGGGGCAGAGGGAGGAGAGCAAGGTTTGAAACGGAGATTGGCTCTGATCCCGATTGGCCCGGGGGAAAAAGTGCCCGAGAAAGGGGGACAAGGAAAAATGTCATTGCCTTCAGTCCCACCATCCCGAAGACCCAAGGGAACCCCAAAGCGTCCTGAGACCCCAGAGAGTGCAGGGGCTTCAAGCTCCGACTGAGGCACAGATGATACCATTCCACTCCCTGATGAAATGAGGTTTTCTCCCAGCGATATCAAGGAGACATGTCGCTCTTTAGGAGCACACCGCCCCGATTTGCAGGAGTCAGAGGGAGAGGAGGTGGCAAAAGTGGCGGAGTCGGGGAGGGGGGTTCAAAGGGAACAAGAGGGAAGGGGGGATGCGCTCTCTCGCGGCAGGTGTGGCGGCGCGGCAGCGGCGGCTGGCGGGAGGGGCACGGAAGCGATGGGGGACACGGGTTCTGGTGTGGCTTTTGCGAGCGCAGCGTCGAGGGCGGCGGCAGTCTCGACTGGCGCGGTGCCAAAAGTGCGTGCGACGAGCAAGGCTCGCGGGAGAGCTGGGGAGGGCTATTAAACCGACGCGGCAGCGTCAGACACGGTAAAAAGGGCGGGGCGGCTGCAGGGCTCCAGCAGGCTACTGTGGGGGGATGCAGGGGACGTGTGGTGGTGACGTCAGACCCGGAAATCTGGACGCGGAGATCGGCTCGAAACGCGGCGCGAAAGGGGATACCGGCAGGGGGAGGGCCGCGCGCTTCGGCGGGGGGTGTGGCTACAGTGTCAGAGGAGGAGGAGAGAGGGACAGGAACAGACAATAGGGAGGAGACTTCGGAGGTGGAGCAGGACGGAGACAGTGACGTCAGTACAGGGGAGGCAGGGAGCGCTCCCGAAGGCGCGCGTGCGTGGGAGGTGCGTGCGGAGCGAGGACGAGGACGGGGGCAGGTCCGATCCCCTGTGACGTCTCGGGCAAAGAGGAGGGGCCACGCTCGGGGTTCGACATCCCGGGGCTCCACCCCCTCTCCGGTCCCAATGCCTTTAGCTTCAATCCCTATGGTTCAAACCTCTTCCATTCAAAAGAAACATTCAAGTATTCAACCCTCAATGCCAGCTCAGTCAACAGCCATGCAAACTCGGTCTCAAACATGATTGCAAGCGTTGCAGTCTGACAAGCAGGAACTGATCAAGTTCGTGTCGTCATCATGGTCGTCCAGGCAGGCGACAGCGCCACCTCGTGGAGGGATGACCACACTGCAGGACATGTCGGACCTGCTCGACAGCGCCACCACATCACCTGCTGGCCAAACTGCGACAATGCAACAATTTTTTCCAACGATATATAAAAGGAAAACCACATTAAAGAAAACAAAAACAACAACAGCAACACAACAAAAGGATAATTTTCCATCAACTTCAGGATCATATGAAGTTGAAGACAGCTCAGATGAAGCACAGCCTCAAGGAGAAGAAATGATACACATTACAGCAAGAGAGGGAATTCCAGCATGGATGCTTTCAGCAGCGGAAGCAGCAAGAAATCTTCTGCAGTCTTTTGATGCAGCAAAAAGAACGCGTTCAAGAGAACCTCAAGTTTCTTTTTCAGATTTAGGAGCAAGACCGAAAACCTCAAGTCAAAGAACATGGAGCGAAGGATCACCAAGAGCCTCCATGATTCCATTGTGCAGGCAATGACCAATGGAGTTTCCAGAGGAGGAAGAAGAACGACCGATAGAAGCAATAGACTGGAAGGAAATTAGAAATGAATTATCAAAAGAAAAGGGTCTGATCAGAGGATCAGGAGACATAATAATGCCAGTGACATATGATGCACAAGGTCAAAATCCAAGGTGGGAAAGGTTGGGTCATGAAGTGATCAAAGACTTATCAAAGGCCATTCAGAACAACGGTCTGAATTCACAATTCTTCAAACAGCTCCTGAAGGGGACATTCAATAGGTATGATTTTACACCATATGACATTCGATGTCTTGTGTCAATGATTCTTAAAGGGTCCTTTCAAACTAATCACTTGGGGCAAGGGTTTCGCTTGTGTTTCCACAGGGCGAGGTCTGAAGTGGGTGTCAGCGCGACACGTGAAGCCATTTCGGACAAGAGAGAAAGAGAGCACTGATCCCAGAAGCAGAGAAACGAGCACGCAGACGGAGGAAGAAACTCAAGTTGTGAGCAACGACTCAGAAGAGGGACAAAAAGAATAAAAACTTTGGGGGTTTTTCCTTTGTGGCTTTGAGTGAGAGCATAACAATGATTTTTCATAGGGATGAAGTCATGATGTTCATGATGCTCATGCTTTCATCTGTTGCTTTAAGCAATGGAGCAAATCTACCCATCAATCAACCAAAACAAAATGTTTGGGAAACTTTAGCCCAGGCAGCGAACTTAGAAAGTATCTGCCTGACACATTCGAAACCAGGGAAACCATTCACAGCATGCATGGTTGGGTTGCCAGTGGCCAAATGGCCAATTCCAGGACACTCTCCAATGGAGATTTCACAGGTCATCAAAGATCCTGTGAATGAATGGTGTGCTTGGACACATCTTTTACCTGTGGCTTCTACCAAACCGCAGGAATTGGAAATTTTTGGGTCCACAACAATGGAACAATGCATGAAATTCGAAATTTCGAATGTGTCAAGGACAAACAAAAGCGTTGATGTCACTCCAAATCGCAAGTTTTATAGAAACGTGTCAGCTTGGTGCAATCACACTGAGACGACAGCCAAAGGATCAATCCAGGTCCCAGTGCAATTGCCACGTGGGTTGTTTTTAATTTGTGGGGACAGAATTTGGCACGGCATTCCTTCAAATGCCAAGGGAGGTCCATGCAGCATTGGGAGGATTTCAATGTTATCACCAGATTTGAAAGTATTGAGAGAGCAAAAACATAAAGAGAAAAGGTCCTTGAAACATTACAGTGCAAACTGTGATGATGAAGTATACACCTAGGACAAAGCAAGGAGAATCGCGGCAGCAATTTTCTCACCTCAGACAGCGTCGGGGGTGGCCTTGACTCAACTGGACCACATGGGTTGTTGGTTGAGCAAGCATGCTCAATCAGTCTCTCTCGCTTTGAGTGATATGTTAAAAGACATAAGTAGTGTGAGAGAGGCAACTCTTCAAAATAGAGCAGCAATCGATTATCTATTGCTTGCTCATAGATATGGATGTGAAGAGTTTGAGGGAATGTGCTGCATGAATCTCTCGGATCATTCAAGATCAATTCATGAAAGTATTCAAAAAATGAAAGAGAGTATAAAGAAACTCAGCAAAATCACTGGGTCATGGATTGATGATGTGGCGGGATTTTTTGATCTTTCTCCCTTATGGAGAGGGTTTTTAAAAATGGGATTTTATATTCTAATAATACTCTTAGTCCTCATGCTCATCGTCGCATGCATCTTTTTATGTGTGCGACGTGTCATGAGTCAAGTTGCCAAAGAAGTCTTCTTGGTGCAAAGAGAAGGGGGAGATGTGGGAACTCAGCACATCGCTCCCGATGTCCAGAGATGCCAAGAGAACCCTTGGGGGTCTCGGAAATCCTGGAATGTTGCCAAGAGTGCTTGGTGGCTTGATTTTGATCCATCCACAGAAGTGACAGCAGTTTGAGGACATGAGAATCACTTTCGAGTGAAGGGTGTAAAAGGGACACATTTATAGGGTGAAATATAAACTTTAAGGTTTTTGGTACAGGGGGGTTATGGAGACAAGATGGAGGGATCAGGGCGTGTCTCGTCCTTCTTCTTTCTTCTTCTTGTCTTCCATCTCCTGTGGTGATGTTGGCACTTGGGGATTGGTTTATGGTGAAAGTGTACTTGCCAACATGGGTGAAAAGTATTGGAAAATAAAGGTAAATATCATGTACGTAGATTTTAGTATAAAAAGACATGACCGCCCCGTGGGTGGTCACGAGTGCCCTTGGCTGCCTTGCAGATCAGACCTCTGTTGGGCAGACAGAAAATTTTGTAGATAAGAAACAATAAACAATCTGAAGATCGAAAAGCTGAAGAGTCCAGACTCGTCCTTTGAAGTGCATGCCACCCAAGAACCGCCCTACCCGTGTCCGGGCAGAGACAGACAGCCAGACCTGTGGTAGGCCAGGGACAGGCGCTCGGAAGATTTCGGGCTGTAACGGAAAGTTACAGGAATCCTTCTACCCCCCTCCCCATAGATAAGGATCACCCTCGGAATGTAGCCAGACGTGTAGCCCCCCTAACCTATGCATGCCAGTAACTTTCCACTCCATACTAACCCTAGAAAGTATAGCCAAACCCCTGTCTGACGTAGAGAGACCCCTTAGTCCATAAATACCCTTAAGATCTCTCAATAAACGCCTTTAACCGTCCACCACATTGGTGTCAGCGTCCGTTATTGGCCACAAGGGATCCCACAAAGGAGATCGAAGTGCTGGGCCCCTGAAACCAGGTCATCGCGGCCTTCACAAGAAGGCAACATAGTGGTGCCGAAACCCGGGATCAGGACGGAGGGACGAGTCCGGGCGACGGGAGTACTCCTGGCCAGGGGACAGCACTCAACGCCGGAACGGCCATAACGAAGAAGGGGGACGCCCCAGAGACCCGCAATTCGTATGGAAGCGATAGCGAAGGTCGTAAGTTTGATACATATGCAATGGGGAATCAAATGTGAACTCAGGAATTTTAATCTCGCTTTGACGAGACTCCTAGAAGTTGGGGTCATTTCTCGACCCATAGATATATTACACCCTGGGGTGTGGCAGAAATGTACTGTCGCGCTAGCAGAGGACACAAAAGCCACAGGCAGCAGCAAAAGCCTGAAAGCGTGGGGGAAGGCAGAAGCCGCCCTACGCAAAGCATTAGAAGAACAGGAGACGTGGAACGTTGCGCGCTCCTGTTTGTTAATCGCGCCACAGCAGGGGGAGGGGGCGGGAACGCGAAACCCCCCTGGTGGCGACCCGATTGAGAGCGGGGAGACGGGGGGGCCGGGCGCGACCCATCCCTCCTCCAGCCCAAAGCCCCCGGAGCTCTCAGAGCCCCCGGGGGACCCCCTGACCCCTTCGGGGGACCCGCCGGGGCCCAGACCACCTCCGGAGCCCCCCGGGGTGCCCGCGGACCCCTCGCCCAACCCTTCCCCGCCGCTAGCCGACTTAGCGCAAGAAGCGGAGGGACTCGCACGGTCCTTTTGGGAGGGGTTGGCGACAGAAGCCCGAAATATCGAGAGGGCTGGCGCACGGGCGAGCGGCGGAGGGGAACCGCCGCCCTACCCGTTTGAATATGGCGCGGGTGGCCGGGGAGAGGGGTGGAGCCCGCCGCCTCACGGCGGGAAGAACCCAGAACCGCGGCCAGCCGCGAACACGCATGCGCGGGAAACCAGCGCTGAGCCCATGCCCGGCCGAGAGCCGTGGGTCCCAGCAGACGCGCATGCGTGGGGGTGCAACAGAGGGCAGGCACTCGCTCGGGAGCCGCGCCCACTGATGCCACCATATATGGGAGAGATCCCTCCCTGCGGGAGGCAGGGCGAGCCCAGGGGGCGGCACCGCCAGCAACATCAGCACCGCCGCCGAGGGGAGGAGCGGGGCCGTAGCCGGACAAAACGGCAGCAGAGACCGGAAGTATATTGGCAGTTGACTTCCGACTCTGAAGGGAGCCACAGCTCCCCGGATCGCTCTGCGGAGCCCACCGAGTCCAGCAGCGACTCGGAAGCAGAGAAAACAGAATCAATGCGGTTTCGGACGAAACCAATTAAAACTTTTAACACAACCGGGAACCAGCCCCAATACGAACTCACCGACTGGGGTAAAATCAAAATCGAATGCGCGGAATGGGCATCCGCAGCATCGGTGCATGCCTTTCCGGTGAGAATTACGGGACCCCAGGGGAACCAGCAAAGAACGTATACTCCCGTTAATTCCAAAGACGTTCAAACAATAGTAAAAGCCATTTCAGAAAAAGGAATTAACTCAGGGGTGGTTTCCACTCTCGTGGATGGTCTTTTCAGCAATGATGATTTACTCCCTTTCGATATAGTGCAAATAAGCCGTATGCTTTTTGATGGGGCGGGTTTGATAATATTTAAGCAGGAATGGACGGACCAATGTGCAACCATGCTCGCTCAGACGGCGGGGGAAGGGCAGCCACTCCACGGGTCGAGTTTATCTAGGTTGCTGGGGAAGCACGACGAAGTGGCCACACCCCAGCAACAAGCTGCCCAGCTCCGGATCGAGGAAGTCAGGGCGACTTCCCGGGCGGCCCGAGAAGCTATACGCGCCGCATCCAGGGTGGTGGCCAGACCGACACCATGGTCGACCATCAAACAGGGGGAGAGTGAAAGCTTTACACAATTTGTTGACCGCCTTCAGGCTGCCGTGGACTCTTCTAATTTACCCGCTGTCGCAAAAGGCCCGGTGGTAACTGACTGCCTTCGGCAACAATGTAACACCATAACCAAAGATATATTGCGTTCCCTACCAGCCGGGGCCAGCCTGGCTGACATGATTAAGCATGTTGTGAGGGAAGAGCAGCTGACCCCACTTCAGGCAACCGTGCACACCCTAACCAGTGTGATGGCCTGCTTCAAATGTGGTCAGTCAGGTCATGTTGCGGCTAACTGCCCCCAGCCGGCACAGCGTCCCCAGGCAACACCCTCGCCCCAACAGCGCCCCAGAGGGATCTGCTGGAGCTGTGGGAAGAGAGGTCACCTCGCTAGGGACTGTAGATCCCGGCCCCGGGGAAACGGGAGAGGGGGGGGGCGTGCGGGCCATATTCAGCCCCCTCCCGCTCTGGATGCGAGACGGCCCATCTATGTCAACCCACAATGGGGCAGGGGATCCTCATACCCTATGCTCCCACAGGAGACGGTCAGTATTGCACCCTCGCCAGCGATACAATGGCAGAGCTATGCAACCGCACCCTCGCACCCCCCATCATCACAAGCCACGCAAGCGCTACAGGGCCAGCAGGGGACGCCCCAAACCGGGACCCCTGGGTGGCCCTGGCCATGAGAATAGG
Source organism: Agelaius phoeniceus (assembly GCF_051311805.1). Lineage (NCBI taxonomy): Eukaryota > Metazoa > Chordata > Aves > Passeriformes > Icteridae > Agelaius > Agelaius phoeniceus. Next base: position 2,283,420 of record NC_135291.1, on the reverse strand, counting down.
GAAGGAACCCCCGAGGGTGTGGGGGACATGCCGCCTCTATGGCAGTCAGGACCCCCACACTGTAGGGCTTCAGTTTTGGGTAGACACGGGATCAGACTGCACGATTCTCCCTCAGCTGCATTGGCCCAGACATTGGCGGTTTAAGGAAGTCCCCCCAGTGAACGGGGTGGGGGGACAAACCCGGGTGTGGAAAAGCACCCAGCTGGTGGCTATCACACTCCACACAAACAAGGGACCAGAACAGACAGTAGCAATTTACCCCTACATATTGCAAAACTCTCCGCCACTAATAGGAAGGGATGTCCTTGCTATGCTAGGAGTCAAGATTACAAATTTATCATAGGGGCCACTGCTGTACACCCTCAGCTGCCGATCAAATTGACTTGGAAATCATCAGATCCTGTTTGGAGGGAGCAGTGGCCTTTGTCAGAGCCTCGAGTGGCAGCTTTGCTGGAACTGGTCAACCGTGAACTGCAAAAGGGTCACATAGAACCCTCCACCAGTCCATGGAACACCCCTGTGTTTGTAATCCCCAAAAGGTCCGGAGAGGGTTATCGTCTCGTCCACGACCTGAGAGAAGTGAACAAGACGATTCGACCCATGGGTCCGGTCCAGACACTGCTACCCATGAATTCAGCTATCCCTGAAGGACAGCCGTGCGCAGTGCTGGACATCAAAGACTGTTTCTTCTCGATACCCCTGCATCCAGATGACAGAGAACGTTTTGCCTTTTCCGTTGCGTTTCCAAACGGTAATCGGCCTAACCTCCGTTTCCAATGGAGGGTACTTCCCCAGGGCCTAGTGGACAGTCCGGTTATCTGCCAGATCACCGTGGACAGAGCACTGATGCCAGTCCGACATTCCTACCCTGCCGCAACCATCATCCAATACATGGACGACATCCTGGTCGCTGCACCATCGACGAGCCAGGTGGACCACCTGGTGTCTGCGATCACAGAAACCCTCCGGGCCAACGGCTTCGAGATCGCCAGCGCAAAGGTCAAGAGAGGACCCTGTGTGACCTTCCTGGGAGTGGGGATCACAAGCTCCTACGTGACTCCTCCCAAGGTAAGGATCAACCGGGACATCAGGACACTTCACGATGTGCAATGCCTGGTGGGATCGCTGCAGTGGGTCCGCAACGTCGTCCTGATCCCCCCCGAGGTCATGGACCCCTTATATGACCTCCTGAAGGGACAACACCCCTGGGAACCCAAGGAGCTGACACCACAAGCGGCGAGCTCCCTCGATTTCATTGATCAGCAGATGTCCACTGGCACACTAGCCAGGTGGAACCCGGCCATGCCCCTGGACTTATACATACACTTCACGCCAAAGGGCGGAGTGGGGGCACTGGCACAAGGGCCTTCGGAAAAGGCCCGGCCGATCCAATGGGTGGTCCTCGGGAGACCTGCCCGTGCATTCTCCCCAGGAGTCGAATGCGTCGCCAACCTCATCAGGAAAGGCAGGAAACTCGCCCTGAGACACCTAGGAACTGAGCCGACAAGAATACACCTTCCCTTTCGCAAGCAACCGTCTGCAGAGTCACCCGCAATTTCAGAGCACCTAGCCCTTGCTCTCACCGGCTTCGGAGGAGAAGTCTCCTACTCAGCAAAACCGCCCTGGACTCGGCTGCTGACCATCGTCGACATAGACATACCGCCAAAGGTCAAGGACCGACCGCAGCCAGGACCGACAGTCTTCACAGACGCTTCATCCATGACTTCTACGGCAACGGCAGTGTGGCAGGCAGGAGAGCAATGGCATTGCATCAAAGCATGTGACCCCACACTGTCAGTGCAGCAACTGGAAGCAACAGCAGTAGTCTTGGCGTGCGGACTTTTCAAAGATGAGCACCTCAATATAGTAACAGACTCTATATTCGTGGCAAGGCTTTGCCTAGCCATGGCAGGACCAGGTGTGTCAACATCTACAGCAGCCCTACTGCTGGAAGAAGCACTCTCTTCGCGACAGGGCACCGTATCCATCATTCACGCCAACAGCCACGACCCAATCAAAGGTTACTTCCAAACAGGCAACGACAAGGCGGACGCCGCAGCAAAAGGCGTATGGACGTTGCAGGAAGCTCGTCAGCTGCATGAATCACTCCATATCGGGGCCAAGGCCCTGGCGAAGAGATGCGGGATTTCAACAGCAGACGCAAGGCATGTGGTGGCTACCTGTCCTCACTGTCAGAAGTCACCCCTGTGGACCAGTGGGATCAACCCGAGAGGTCTCAAGCCTTCACAAATCTGGCAGTCGGACTTCACCTTGTGTCAACTGCTGAAGCCCCGGGCGTGGCTTGCCGTGACAGTGGACACTTTCAGCGGAATGATCGTGGCCACACAACACCCCAAAACTAACTCTAAAGCCACAATTCAGCACTGGCTGACAGTCATGGCGTGGCTTGGCATCCCCAAGCAGATAAAAACTGACAACGGTTCCAATTTCACCTCCAAACCAGTGCAAGAATTCGCCTCGAAATGGGGCATCACACTAGTACAGGGTATCCCCTATAACAGTACTGGGCAGGCCATAGTAGAGCGGGCGAATCAGACCCTGAAAACCAGGCTGGAGGTGTTGGCAAAAGCAGAGGGTTTTGCCAATTCTATTCCCCCGGGAGAACAGGCACGCATACTAGCAACCGCTTTGCTAGCACTGAATCAGTTTCCCAGGGGGGATGAAACAAACAGCCCCGTCCAAAAACACTGGGCCACCAGAGCGCTAGAGGAAGGCCCACAGGTTGCAATTAGAAATGAGCTAGGTGAATGGGAACAGGGCTGGAGGTTGATGCTCACGGGACGAGGGTACGCAGCTGTCAAAAAGGACGGCGAAATTAGGTGGTGTCCACTTAGGTCAATCAAGCCTGACCTTCACAGTGGGCGGGACAAGACTGATGAGAACTGTGAGTTTCTATTTACAGGACATGCTTACCGGCCGTCCCCGGGATGCGTACGTTCCCCTCCCAGAAGAAAGTGACAGCCCACCGAGCCACCGGACAGCACCTGAGAGACCCACACGGGCGAGACCCAAGCAAACGCGGTGTTTCTGCGTGATCATGCTATTGGGGCTTGTCACCGGAGGACAAGCCAGCCCAGACTACTACCCTCATCAGCCCTTCAGGTGGGTCATGCAACACGTCGCTGGTGACAAGGTGCTCAGAGTCATCACCACGCCGAACGCCCCGTCCTTCATGCTTCACATCACCGACCTGTTTCCGGGACAACCAAAGGTAGACCCCCATTCTTCACACGCCACGCACATGTACCTATCTTACTGGTGCCCAGCCTCAAACCCAGGAAAAAGTTATTGCAATCGCCCAGGGTGGGGATACTGTGGGCACTGGGGCTGCGAAACAATAGTTACAGACGCCAGGCCGTCAGGACCTGGGTGGGACCCACAAGAGCCCGACAAATTCCTACAGTTCACCTGGGCGCCCGCAGGTTGCAAAACACCCGTCTTCCTCCAGGGAAGTTTCTATCGAAACCAACATAAAGTCCCCAAATTCCGGAAATGCACTCACTATAACATGACAGTTCAGCAGCCGAATCACCCTAGCTGGGCCGTGGGCAAAGCATGGACAGTAGTCCTTCAAGGGTCAGAAAAGTGGGTGAATGTGCGAATTACCAGATTCCCACCGTCAGCACCCAGAGCAGTTGGGCCCAACAAAGTGATCAAAAGCACACAGAAAGGGAAAAATATGACCTACCCCAAACCCTTACCCACAAGGATCACCGACGTCCTGACTGGCGATGAGGAAGCCTTCCAGATAGGCCAATCAGCCAGCTCAGGCTCGAACCCAATTCTTCGCATGTTAGAAGCTACCTTTTTATCCCTAAACGAATCTAACCCGAACCTAACTGAGTCCTGCTGGCTTTGTTACGATGTTAAACCCCCCTTTTACGAAGGAGTCGCTTTAGATACCCCTTTCAGCTATTCCACAGCCGATGCCCCTCGCCAGTGCAGATGGGACACACCCCGCAAAGGAATTACCCTGAGTCAAGTCACAGGTCAGGGCAGATGCTTCGGCAATGCAACCCTAGCTAGGCGGAAAGGCGACATCTGCACCGAAGTAGTTGAGCCCGACAGGAAGAATAATAAGTGGGTAGTCCCATCCACATCTGGGATGTGGGTTTGCCAGAGATCTGGAGTAAGTCCCTGTGTGTCTCTTGCCAAATTCGATAACTCTAACGACTTTTGTGTTCAAGTTCTGATCATCCCTAGGATCCTGTACCACTCAGACGAAGAGGTGTATCACCTTTCCGAAAATAACAACCGGCTCCACAAGAGAGAAATATTAACAGGTATAACTATCGCAATGCTGCTCGGCCTAGGAGCAGCTGGAACGGCAACAGGTGTCTCAGCCCTAGCAACTCAACACCAAGGACTGTCCCAGCTGCAGATGACCATCGATGAGGACCTGCAGAGGATCGAGAAATCCATTTCCTTTCTAGAAAAGTCAGTTTCTTCGCTCTCAGAAATGGTCCTGCAGAACAGGCGAGGACTGGATCTCCTGTTCATGCAGCAAGGGGGCCTGTGTGCTGCCTTGAAAGAGGAATGCTGTTTCTATGCTGACCATACAGGAGTCGTTAGAGACTCCATGGCAGAACTCCGAAACAGACTGGCTCAGAGACAGAAAGACAGGGAAGCCCAACAGAACTGGTTCGAATCCTGGTTCAACCAATCACCATGGCTAACCACCCTGATTTCTACCCTAATAGGTCCATTGGCAATACTGCTTTTAGCTGTTACCTTCGGGCCATGTCTGCTGAACAAGCTAGTCTCATTCGTTCAGGCCCGCATAGAACGGGCTAACATCCTGTTCCTGGGACAGCCACAATTCCTGTGAATTCAACAGGAGACACTGCCAGTCACGAGAGACTTGCCTGGCAGAAATTTACTCAGGTTTCCCAAGACCCTTTTCCCTAATCAGATCTCAACTTCCTACCTCATTTCAGTGCCTATGTATAAGACTACCTCGTTCATTTGTGAAAGAGGGGGGGGAAGTGTGGTAGGCCAGGGACAGGCGCTCGGAAGATTTCGGGCTGTAACAGAAAGTTACAGGAATCCTTCTACCCCCCTCCCCATAGATAAGGATCACCCTCGGAATGTAGCCAGACGTGTAGCCCCCCTAACCTATGCATGCCAGTAACTTTCCACTCCATACTAACCCTAGAAAGTATAGCCAAACCCCTGTCTGACGTAGAGAGACCCCTTAGTCCATAAATACCCTTAAGATCTCTCAATAAACGCCTTTAACCGTCCACCACATTGGTGTCAGCGTCCGTTATTGGCCACAAGGGATCCCACAAAGGAGATCGAAGTGCTGGGCCCCTGAAACCAGGTCATCGCGGCCTTCACAAGAAGGCAACACGGACCCAACATATATGGTAGATATAATTCATGCTGTATATGTATATATGTGTATAAAATATTGTGAAGGTCCAAAGTTATGTCTTTGACCACTCTGGCTGGGAACAGAGTTCTATTTTCATTCAACCAGTTCCTGGACAGTGTTAATATCAGGTCTGTTACCGTATGAATGGGACAGTCCCGAGCCATCATCGATGATTTCCCTGGCATCTGCACCTGGGACATAGCATCTAGACCTTCCTGCACCATGATTAATGGAATGTCTCAGATACTCACAAGACCTGCGCCTGGAATGATTACATCTGCTGTGTTCAGGAACTGGTATCATCCTACTGCATACGAATGCAGCTTCTGCCTGGATGCTCAGACATTTGTCTGGATCTCCAGATTCGTCTTTGTCTGTTCCTGCACATGTATGGAGCCAGCTCTACATGTGAAGAGACACAAAGAAACGTGCGGTCATCCCTGCCTCAGGCAGAATAAACTGTATATAAGCTGGCTGCTGGAAGCACTCGGGGTGAACCACTGGGGAAACACTGTCACTCTGTCAGTCGGAACTTGGTTCACCCAGCGCCTGCACCTGGGGCTGACGCTGTCTTGGCTGTGGTGTTTGTTTTTTTTTTTTTTCCGCAATTCTATTTTTGTTATCGATCTAATAAATCTTTGTTAAATTTTTCTATAAATTTGGCTACCGATCATTTATAATAATATTAAAGATAAAAGAAAAAGAATTTTGATTACAATACACCATGCCACAGAGACTATACAGAAAGTATTTAAGGATTGGAAAAATCCCATCCCATCATTAGTGGGATTTGCTTTTTGAGTAGTCTCCAATGGCAACTGACTTGCTCAATACCTGAGTTCATCCAATTATTGTTTTACTTCTCTTAGTATAAGTTTGATTTTGTCTATCATAGTACTTATTTAGAATTAGAGACTGTTGCAGCAAGTAGCAGCTTTAACTTCAATATTGAGAACATATGGTACGGTTTTAAGAAACATCTACTACATAAATTGGCCAGATAAAGAAGAATCTCTATGTTAGTAAAAGAATTTACCAACCTTGAAAAAGGAGTAGGGATTGAATCATGATTTTAAAAATTTAAGATTTTAGCAGAGGGTTAGAACCAATTCATATTGAAGTCAGATACACCAACAATTGGTTAATCATTATTAGATGCTTAAGCTAAAGTTAATTGTTATATTATGAGCTCATTTGTAGAAAGAAGTGGAGCAAGTGAACCATTATAGGAACATATTGAACCCAGTAGAACAATGCCCAGCACCTGGACTCCATGTTAATCCATCCCAAAGCCTTGGATCGTGCCAGAGGGTCACAGAGACCTGACGAAGACCTTCCTGACTTCATCCCTGGGACCACTGACCCAATTCGAGACACCGACTGTCATGGTTTCGAATGGGAGGAAATTCAGGGGAGTGATGCAAAGCTTTTTGTGTAACTGACAGTCTGTTGAACGACTGAGAAGCTGGAGATGCCTCTGGGAAACACACATGTTAAAGACAAAAAACCCAGGAACTCTCTCCTTTCTAGTCGGTGGGAGGGAGGAAGAGATGCCTTGTTTTTGGAGCTGAAATCCTCTTGGAAGCTATGGAGAAAGGACTCTTTTTCCTTATAACACATGAAACTATGGGGAGATGAAAGTGTTCAAATTGATATTGAGCAAAAGCCTCCATGCTAGGATAAGCAGATGTTGAAATAGCCGCGATCCCATGAGAAGTTTGAACAGGGGAAGAGAGAAGAGCAGTCCTGTGCTTCCAGGAGAAGAAGAAGATCTCTGTTCCCAGGGATGAAGATGATTTTAGAAATAGATAATGAGAACTTTTGCCTTTGAACTTCTCATCATTAAAACAATACCCCACAAGTTGCCATGGCCCATCGAGGAGCAGTGGGAAGGCTTGTGGCAATGGGAAGGATTTCACAATAGCAGGGTTCCCCGGGCAGCTGCTACTCGTGATGAAATTGAGAACCACGAGAGAACTGTTCTTTTCCTCTTGTGGAGAAGCCTCCATAACCTTAACAAGAGGGACTTCTGTCCCTCAGTGAACTGAAGAAAGACTATTTTGGAAGTGGTGAACTGACTGGAAATCTTAGGCTTGGTTTCTTTACACTGTCAGTGGAAAAGAAAAGGTTGTGCGGGGAGGAGAAGTGCTCTAAACGGTTTGGTTTGATTCTTACTACCTTTTTTTCTTTTTAGTTACTTTTAATATAATTTTCCTTATACACTTTTAAAGTTTTGAGCCTGCTTTGCCTTTCTCCTAATCCCATCTCACAGCAGGAAGTGAGTGTATTGCTGATTGGCCAGCACTGAACCTGCCACATTCTTTGGTGTGTTGGCCGGGAAAATCTCAAAATTGGGAAACCTGAAATTGGCAAACCAAAACCACTACACCCACCCAATTCAAGAGAAGAATTGTGCACGCGTGAAGGACTAATAGCCTCATTTTAATACAAAGTGGGGACAGGAGGTAGTGGGGTTGTGCATATGTATTATTTTGGGAAACAAATAGAAGGCAAAAATCCTTGTGTGGTGCAGTCACACATTTCAGGGACAACTTCCCCCTGTGCTGCCCACTGGCGTAATAAACATACAACTTTCTAACTTTAACTAGTTAGAGAGTCTTTGTCCCTGATTTTCAGTTTTAATGATTCAGTAACAATGCCTATAGACCCAAAATTGACTACATTTGGGACTGCACAAAAGATTATGGTATTAAAGAAACAAAATATTAAGAAATACCCCTTGGAAGAAGCAAAAATGATTTATGAAATAAAAGGAAGCAAATAATGGAGGATAGAAAAAAAATACTGCTCAATCTAAATGATTTGTAAAAAGGGAAGAGGAGGGATTGTTATAAATGTATATTATACTGTTTGTTTTTTACAAATATTAAGATGAATGTTGTATGTACAATGTTAAAATAACTTTGCTTTTATTTCTGCTATTAACAAAACCTTAGACCTAGCAGTAGTGGTAGCTGATCTAGTTAGGAGTGAACTGTCTGTTTGGTCGGGATAACATCCAGTGAACATGTCATGGGCACCCTGCTATTGATATGCCAACTATCAGCATCTGCCGCCTGAAGAAAGTGTGGACCAAGGCCCAGAGTGGAAGTGATCAAGAGAGGGAACCAGAACCACAGCCCAGAAACACACATGCTCTAAAAAGGCAGACCCGAGGAGGAGCCATGCTAAACAGTTCCTGGAATATGTAAACTGGATGATGGATATGCATAAGGGTGTATGAATATGCAACAGGATGATGCAGTAGAAATGGTATAAAAAGGGCATTTCCCAAACTAGCAGGGTGCTCTTGGATTAGTGCCAAGATGCACCCAGCCCATAATCTTTGCTTTACTGTCTCTGTCTCCTATTGTCCTTTATTAAACTTTTAGATTTTAACAGGAAAGTGAACCATGTTTTTCACAAGGGAATATGGAACCTTTACATATATCGGCCCCTGGTTGCCAACTGCTGGTCGTAGTGGGGCTTGTAAAACCGTTTATTTTCTCTTTTTTTATCTAGTACATTTCACTATGGGGCTACACTCTTTGATGGCTTTTCTCACGATCTTACCCCTCCTTCGCTTGCTCAAGGCTGCAATGAGTTCATCAATTTCATCTCCCTCGGAGCTGCTTGAGCAGGAGCTCTCCGATTCGGCTGACCCTGTTGTCCCATATAATCTATTTTGCCTACCCCCGATCCCAGGAAGCCCCACGCAGGATTTGCTGCGTCTTTTAACCCGGGCTGCGCGTCCGCCTGCATCGGTGACGTCATCCCCCGAAGCCACGCCCCGGCGTTCAGGGTTGCCATGGAAACTGACAGGGCTGGGAGCGGAGAGACCCCTCCCCCATGGGCGGGTCCCTCTCCGCCCTCCCGGTACGAGGCTCCGCCCCCGGCTCCTCCTCCTCCTCTCGGGGCGGTGCCGTGGGCTGTGCCCGCCATCCATCCCCTCCCCTCTCCCGGTACGAGGCTCCGCCCCCGGCTCCTCCTCCTGGCCGGGGCCGGCGCCATCCCTGCCTGCCCGGGCTCGCCTTTCTCCTCCTTCCCTGCCCGGGGCCCCGGCTGAGCTGCGCCTCCCCCGCCCCCCGATCGTGCCGGCGGTGGCGGCGGGGGGGGGCGCGCCTTGGCCCGGACCCGACCGACCCCACCCTCGGGGCGGGAGCGACTCGATCTAAGCCTTCTTCCGCCTTCGTTTTACTTTTGTTTGCCAATATTGGCTCTTTTTCCCTTTTCTCCCCTTTTCCCTTTCAGGCTAAGGGATGCTCTTCCTTTTGCTTTGCTGCGGGGCTCCGCTGACACGCTGACACCAGAAAGAGCCTCGCATACTCCAGCTCACCTGAGCACCCCGAGTATTTATCCTCGCGTCTACGGGAAATCAAACTTGATATTAATCTCTTATCCCAACTACCAAACTCGGGCCTCGTCTGATTGTCCTCTAGCTCATACCGCGGCCAGATCTTTTCTGAGAGTCCAATAAGCTTGCATTTGAAAAAAACTCCCCCCCGCGAAGGTCTCCTCCATTTCTCAATCCCAGGGGACTGTTTCTCGGGATATTATCACTACAACACTCGCAGCAGAATATACACACGGAATTTTAACAGTTCTGAGTAGAAATTAAAAGACCCAACGAGCGAGAGAAAGAGCGAGATTCCAATCGCGGCGCTCCGGAGCGGCGCTGCGGGAACGATCCCCTGCGCCAGCACTGCCGGCCCCAGGCCAAGCCCAGCCCCGCAATCCAACCCCGCTGCTCACAGCGCCCGCCCTCCCTGAGCCCGGGGCGCAGCGAGCACCGCACCCGCTGCGCTCCCGAGCACAAAACGCCCCTTCCCACCGCCCCCACCCGATAAACGCAGCGCCCCTGCAGCCGCTCACGCCTCTCTCGCTCCTGCCGAGCTTCTCGGCCTCCCGCACCCTCGGCACCGCACCTGGGCCCCGCCAGTGCCGCGGGCTGGGGGCAGCAGCTGCACCTTCCTCTGCCTCTGCTCCAGCCTTGCCCGGGTGCCTCGGCTCCCTTCGTGCTCGCCACAAACTGATGCCTGCACAAGGCTGGCCTAGAACAGAGGCCAGACGCGGTTACACAGTAAAGCAGGCATTTGTTAAAAGGCCTCCATGGACACACCTTGGGCAGAACGAGAGCCCAGCCAGGGCTACGCCCAAGATGAACCAAAAAGGCCCCAAAATGGACGACCGGTCACGAGGTCTGGCACTTTTATAAGTTCTGCTCTATTTGCATATTGGGGTTAATTGTCCAATTACAGCTTTAGCTGATGAAGTCCCATCCTTCTTGTTTTTCTCTCTTCAGTCCACGATGTTTATGCTCTTGGGCCTGAGGTTTGGATTATTTGTCCTTGGGTTCCCAGCTAGAGCAGGGATTGTTTTGTCTCCCTGCTCTGTGAACAGAGCTCAGCATCCCTTAATATGAAGCCCAGACCCACAGAGTAAAGCAGCACAGAATCTGAAAAAGAGAAAAGCCAAAACCTGAGGCATCAATTCCATGGGACCACCCCCTCACTCACCACACCTCCTCCTCAGCACCCCTCAGGCCCCCCCCATTGATTGGAGACCCCCAGAATGCCGCCAGGCCCTCCCCCCTCAGTGCCCCCAAGCCCCTGGTCCACGTTCTCACCTGGAAGACCCCAAATCTTTGGGAATTATCAACTGGGATTACCCAATTCCCTGGAAATCTCACCTGGGACCCCCAAAACATCCCCTGGGACCTCCAAACCCCACCTGGGACCCCCCCCAAAACCCTTCCAGGATCCCCAACAATCTCCCTCAGGAGCCCCCAAACTCCACCTGGGATTCCCCAAAACCCCCAAAACACTGGTGACAGTGGGACAGAACTGGTGGCACTGGGTTGGTGACACAGGAATGGAACCAGGGACACCGGGTTGGTGGCACTGGAATGATGACACAGGGGTGGTGGCACTGGGACAGCCCTGGGGACACTGGGGTTGTGACAGTGGGATAGAACTGGTGGCACTGGTGGGGAATTGGTGACACTGGGGTGGTGACACTGGGGCATCTCCGGTGGCTCTGGGCTGATGGCACTGGGACAGGAACACTGGGCTGGAACTGGGGCAGTGGGAGGGAACTGATGGCACAGGGACAGGGACACTGGGACAGGGTGGGGGCACTGGGATGAGACTGGAGACACTGGGCTGAAACTGGTGGCACTGGGCTGGTGACATTGATATGGGGACAATGGGGTGGAGGCACTGGGAACACTGGGCTGCTGGCACTGGGTTTGAACTGGGGACACTGGGCTGGAACTGGGTTGGTGACACTGAGCGGTGGCACTTGGGTGGTGATAGTGGGACAGAACTGGTGGCACTGGAATTGAACTGGGTACACTGGGGTGGTGACTGTGGGGCAGCCCTGGGGACACTGGGCTGGTGGCACTGGGATGGAACTGGGGACACCTGGACAGGGCTGGTGGCAGTGGCACAGGGACACTGGCATTGAACTGGTGCCACTGGACAGGTGGCAGTGCCATGTCCCTGGTGGCACCTGTGCGGTGTCCCCATGACCCTGCAGTGTCCCTGGACTTGGCCTGCGCTGCCCTGGGGGTGGCTGAGGATGGTGTCAGTCTCTGTCCAAAGCTTCTCTCATCTGCCTCACCATCGTCGTGAAAAGGACAGAAACTGGGACCACCGAAAAAAGACCCTGGCTGGAATCCTGGTCTTGCTCTGGAGAGTTGTTCACCAGGATCCTGAGGCTGAGCAAAGCCCTTGGCTTGCCAAGCTGTTGTTTGCAGGTGTGTTTGTTTCCATGGAAGACTGAACCTAGTGAAAAGGAGAAGGGGGACACCTTGCCCTTTTCTTCCCTTGCACCCGCTTCACAACAATGGCCCTGGAATTTCCCCACCTCTCGGCCTGGCTGGACTTTTCTGGGGTTTCTTTGGTGGTCCCCACAGAAGACCCCACATCTGCTTTACAACCACCGTGACAGACAGACTGAGATGGGAGAAGCCTCTCCCTCAAGGACTGAGACATGAGACCCCCATGTGGAGAAGCTCCCCCTCCTCCCAAGGGCTGGGACTGAAACCCCCAGCCCGGGCAGGTGTGTGGGAGAGGCGAGCTGACCAAAGCCAGATGTTTGCCTGCAGGAGTGGCCATTGGACCAAGGAGACAATGGCTCTCACCCACTGCTGGGAACATGGACTGTTTGTACCCTTCTTCAATACCTTTTTTTGTCCCCCCAGAAATTACAATAGACTATTCTTTACTACTTTTGATTTGATTTCAAGACTCATCCCCTTTCCCCATCTAAAAAGACTATAATGGGAATTTGAATTGACCAGAATCTCTGAGATCTCCCCTGATGTGAGCAGGCAAACTCCATCGACTGAAGACTTTGAAGGATTTCATCTCTCTACGTTTGGTACCTCTATACCTTCCTTTCTCTTCCTCCCTCTTTTTTCTTATTCTTCCCCCTTTCTCCAATGCATTTTGCTGTGGTCATTCAATAAAGGTGCATTTGTTTTTTGATTATTACTGCAAAATCCCCTGTGCCGTGTTGGGATTTTTTGCACTCTGGGATCAATTCACGAACCATCCCAAACCCCGTTCGTAAGGACGGATCGTGACATTAAATTGGTGTCATGGACAGGATTGTGACAGACAGAGGGGTTTGCAGGGTTGTGTGCAGTCTCCCAGGTGAAAAGCAATCCCCGTACTCTGTTGAGGGCTCTGTCTCCAAAATTTCACCAAAGATCTGTCAGTGCAAAAGGGGGAACTGTTTCTGTTGTGTTTGTGTGCATCTGCACTGTCTGGGAAGGAAGGGGCAACTTGAAGACCTTAACCAAGGGTTTCCCAGGCATATCTGTCCCTTCACCTACCCAGGGAAGGGAGGGGAAACACAACAAGAGCTGTGTGGTTGTGTAACTTAAATCAGCATTTCCCTGTCGTAGTTTTTGGCCCCTTCACAAAAAAACTGGTTTTTTTTGAGTGTGTGTATGTATCGGGACTGTCTGGGAAGGAAGAGACAACTTGAAGAATCTAAGCAGGGCCTCCCAGGCAGATTTAGTCTCTTCCCCCAGCCAGGGAAGTGAAGGGGACACAGGAAAGGCTGTGAGCTTGTGTAACTTAAGTTTGCATCTCCCTGTCATGGTTTTGGTCCCTTCACAAAATGACTCAAAAACTCAGTGCAAAGATAAAGCTGAATTTTATGCTCTGCTTGCTAAATACAATGCCACACCTTCTCCAGGAGGAGAGGAATGGGTAAACTGCAATTGGTTTAACTTAGAAAATGTTATTTTTAGAATATGTTCTTTGCAACATGAAACAAAAGTCAAACTGGGCAAAAATAAAACCCTTCTCTGCTCAGTTTTGGGAGCCTGCCTCAGAGCAGCCATAGAAACTCGCTTTAAGCAAAGAAGTGAGGAAAATGCTACAATAGATTCCCTTCAAAACCCAGTTGAAGTTTTGCAAAAACAATTAGATGAAGAAAGAAATGAAAATAATTTATTACGGGCTGTCTTGAGAGAGGAGCATGTTAAAAATTCACAGAACGCTGATTCCTCAAAAGAGACAGAGGAGAAGGAAACTCCTCACATTAATCAAAATTACCCTCAAAGAGAATTAGCTCTGTAGTATATGATAGAGATAATTCATGCTATAGAAGTAGATATATATGTATATAAAATATTGAAAAGATCCAAAGTCATGTTTCTGACCACTCTGGCTGGGAACAGAGTTCTATTTTTATTTAACCAGTTCCTGGACAGCAGTAAGATAATATCAGGTCTGTTACGGTATGAATGGGTGTGGTGGTTTGACAGGAAATGTTTTTTTGGGATGCTGTGTTTTTGGCCAATGGATATTCAGGCTTTAATGGGATAGTCCCTGGCTGTTATGGGGAATTTCCTCTGGCTCCACATTTGGGAGATAGCATCTGGATTTTCCCGAATGGAATGTCTGGAAGGAGCTCACAAGACATACACCTGGACATTACTTCATTGCGGTATTCAGAAACTAGTACATGTGAATGTATCTTCTGCCTGGACACTCAGACATTTGTCTGCATCCCTGAGTTTGCCTTTGTCTGTTTCTACATCTGTATGGATTCAACTATACATAAGAAGGAACACAAAGGAATATGTGGTCATCCCTGCCCCAGGCAGAATAAACCGTATATAAGCTGGTCACTGGAAACTCTCCGTGTGTGCCTCGGGGGAAACGCTGTGTCTCTGTCAGCAGGAGCCCTAGGTCACCCAGCGCTGTTCCGGGAATGACACTGTCTTGGCTGTGGTAATTTTTCCTTTTTTGAATTTTCCATTTTTGTTATTGATCTAATAAATATTTGTTAAATTTTTCATAAATTTGGCTACCGATTTGATCATTTATAACAGCTCTGATGAAAAATTGTGGGGAACACTGTTGTTACAATAGCACGAAATCTCTAATGAAAACAGAATGCAGCTATATCAATAATGGGGATCTTGACCTGCACATAACCACTAAAGAAATCCCGTACACTGCTACTGAATTAACAAAACTTGCAAAGCAGTACGGGCTTCTCCCCCACAAATCTGAAACAGAACACATCTGCCAAGTGTCTCTCACCAGGGAGATCAGATTCTTTTGTCAGAACAAGAAGCCAGTGGGTGCTGGGGACATGGGGTGTTCTTAACAAGGGGAGACAGACGCACCCCATGGTCCCTGGCTCAGGGTGCAGCTCATTGGGCAGGGGGGCTTCACCCCTTGGAAAGGGGAGACCTTTTAACCAGAGCTGGTACCCCCGGCAGCCCCTGGAAAACATTGACAGAGCTGCTTGCTTGCAAATGATGCAGGAAAGAAAATCAACTACAAGCTATGAGTTACCAATGCAATCACCTGTAAAGCCTGAAACTGTGACCCCTTTAATTCAAGGGCTTTCAGAAACACTTAAACCTACAGCAATTATCCTTTAATAAACCATAGTAGCTGCTTCTCCTCTAGAAACACCTAATAGATTTCTTAGTAACCAGAATGACCCATTTGTTCCCCTTTATGACTTGCTGAGCAAAGGGGTGAAATGGGATTGGACTCCTTCTCAGGAGGAAGCATTGAAATTGCTGATTTTTGAAGCAACAGCTCACCAAGCACTGCACCCTGTCCATCCCACAGATCCCTTTCAGCTGGAATGGGGATTTGCCTCCTCAGGGCTGTCAGTACACATTTGGCAGCAGGGTCCTGAGGGTCCAACAAGGCCTGTTGGTTTCTATTCTCGTGATTTCAAAGATGCTGAGAAAAGATACACTACCTGGGAAAAAGGATTGTTTGTGGTTAGCTTATGTTATAAGTAAAACATCTGCCAAATTTTTTAAAAAAAAGGTTGCAGAGTGAACCAGTTAAACCAGTTGCTGCCAGGGTGGAGTTCTACCTGTTTGTTATTGTAATCATTGGTCGTTTTCGCTATTTGCTCCTTTTGTATCCTAAGGCCCTGCCTGGGGCTAAGTTGATGCCCCTTCTCCCCAGACAGTGAGAGGAGGGGACATGGTGGGGGGCATCAGAGGGCATGAAAAATAACCTCAGGACCAGCATGGCAATGGAAGGAACCCCACCAAACTTACCGAAAGGACCCCGAAAACAATGGGCAAACACAGAATTAAGAGATCAGAGTGATGTCTGGACGTGAGGAACAAAGTACCGAGCCTGCAGAGATGCTGAGAACCTTTGTTGCCCCTCGCCCTGAGCAAAGACCTCAGCTGGAACCAAGACACCAAGCCTGGAAAACTGGATAATTGAAACACTAGGTACAAACCCACTGCTCTCCAAAGGATGGGACCCCCAGCTCTGCTCTTTAGTGGACAAAGCTGCACTTTCCTCCTCCTCTGAGTCATCCCGAGGACGATGACGGAGAGGCAGTGGATCTGTCGAGCCTCCAGGACTTAAGCTGATCACTTTAATAAAGGCATTAAAGGAGAAAAAGTGTCCTGTCCTGTTTATTTCAAAATCATGTCCAATCAAACAACTCTGACCATCGATCTCTTAAACCAGCAGCAACAACAAACACAATCAGTCATTTACCAGATCTGATTTGCAGTGGACTACCTGCTCCCAGAGGAAGGAGGCATCTGTGGGAAATTTAATACTTCAGAATGCTTCCAAGAGATCAATGACCATAGTCATGTAATTAAAAACATTCCTCAAAATATAGAAAACTAACCTCTGTTGGAGCACAAAAATGGACCCCCTTGTTTGGAGACTCCGACTGGTGAGACAACTTGTTCACCTGGAATGGTAAATGGTGGAAGAAATTGGCCTTTGCAGTGTGTGCACCAGCAAGTGCAATATCACTGCCACGTGCAATTCCATGTCTAGGCCGGACAGTGACCAGCACTGTCCACAGCAGCATCATGCTGCAAGGGAACGTGGAAGGGAAAAACGGTGAAAAAGTCATGTTAATGAAAGAACAGAGTGATCAGAATGCCAGAGATGTGCCTGAACAGCATGAGAAACTGAGAAAAGTAGAAGTTGTACTTTAAAAGGTTGATGCAGGCTGGAAGCCTGATCAAATAGAGGGGAGAATTGTTAAAAAAATAGGTTAGAAAGTGTTGTAAAAGAGTTGATAGATCATTAAGCATGTACTGTTAGTTTGGTTATTATATTGTAAAAGGGGTTAAAAGAGTAGTTATAAGAAATACGGTGCTCAATGTACCACAACACACCTCAGTAAAGTTCACCGCCCCCCGAGCGAAACCAGCCAGCCTGGACAGAACTGTAACGGGCCAATCAAGCGCCTTAAACCTTCATGCAAATGAAGGATCCAAAAAGAATCCAAAGGGACAAAAAAACAGGATAGAAAGGGTCTTCCATCCCACTGAATCTGTGCTGCTCCGTCTGGAACATTCGGGACATCGCTGCTGAGCAGCCCCAGCGCCGGCGCTGCTCCATCCTCGACGGGAACGCTCCTGCTCGGCCCGGGGCCCCCTTGCTTTGGGCCTTGCTTTTATTATAATAAATGCTGAAATCACTTTAGCACCGGGAGCCTGCTCGAGTTTTTAACAACACAAAATTCAGGATTCCGGGGGCACAGGAAATTCAGGATCCCCGGGGCACAGGGAATTCAGGATTCCCAGAGCACACAAAATTCAGGATTCCCGGGGCACAGGGAATTCTGGATTCCCAGAGCACGGGAGCGGACCCTGATCGGTCCCTCAGGGCTGAGCTCCAGCCGTGCCAGGGAATTCTCTCTGCAGGCACAGCCCGGCCGCCCTCCTCCCATGCCCAAAGCCACAGAGAGACGCTGCCCCCAACCCCATCGTTTTCACCCGCCCCCATTCTCCCGGTACCTCTATCGTCCCCTCCCGGAGAAACTCCCAAAAACCAGAGGAGTTCCCCCTCCCCGCCTTCTCGAGCACTCGGCCATCAGAGCCTCTCAGCAACGCAATGGGAAAAACAATCCACAAGTAACAAGGAGAGAACAGAAAATCCCAATCCCCAAGAGGGCGGGGGTGGCTGCGGTTTTTGGGGGTTCCAGCGACACCCGGGGCGGGCTCAGTGCTCAGCAGCAGCGGGGGGGCCCCCAAACCACAGCCGGGTGTGAGAAACAAAGTTCACTCCTTGGAAATTGCAAAAGTTTAATAAGGGCTATAAAAGGATTTTAGCAGTTGGCCAAAGAACCCACCCTTAACCCATTGTTCTCTAGATCCGGTTCCACTGCAGGGCTGCAAACACATTCCCGAGTTTAGACATTATTCAAACATTCCCGGGAGGTTTGGATGTTCCAGGAACTCTTGTTTGGTTTGAACCTCTGGCTTGTCTGCAGGACATTCTGTAGATTAGGTCAATATATTTGATTTCTTCTCCTGGTTCCATCCTGTTGTTTCACAATCCCTGATAAATTCATAAATTCTTCTCACATTTGTGTCACTGTTATCACCTGGAGAGGCTGATCCACAGGTGTGAGAAACAATGGAATTGTTTTACTCCTGAGTCAGTTATGCAAAAGCATTTTAACATTGCATAGTCTCTATTTTAACACTTGTTATTTATCTATTTAATATTTGTCTATTTTGAATATTTTAAGGCCTATGCTATAATATCGAATAGCATTAAATAGGTTATACAGTGCACACATAAACTGATAGATTATGTTGCTCCAAAAATCAGCTACAAGGAATTATTAATAATCAATATCAATATCAAGTACCATAGCAAAATACTTGTGTTCAATAACATCATCCAGAAGACAATGCAGAATTGCAGAAGCCAATTATTAAATTGTCATTTATGACCCGGCTCTGCTGAAGGCACAGTGGAAAGCTGGAAGCTGCTGAGGGGACTCATTCACCCCTGTCCCCTATCCCTGAGTGTTCCCACAGTGTCCCAGAGTGTCCCCAAGTGACCCTGAGTGTCCCCAGAGGGTCCCTGAGTGTCCCCAGTGATATCACCCCAGGAATTCCCATCAGGATTTGGACAATTTCAATGAAAATTCCCAGAAAATTCCCCAAATTTTTCTCAAATCCCGTGTGGGGAGTGGAGAAGAGACAAGTGACAGTAGCAATGACCCCAATGATGTCATCACCCTGATGAGGTCACAGCAGTGACATCACTGTCTCTGCAGCAGCCTTGAGATGTCCTTGATGGTTTGTGGCACTGCTTGGCCACCACGGGGCTGCCGGGGCCACCGTGGCCACCATAGGGATTCAAGAGGATGTTGTCAATGACCTCAAGTATGGCCAGCAGGTGATCCTTACCCAGGCAGGCACTGGCATCCCACAGCTGCTCAAACTCGGCCACTTTGGCCACCAAGGCCACAGGGACATTGGGGGACGCCTGCTCTGTCCCCTCTGGATAAGGCTTGATGGCCCTGAGCTGCCGCTGCAGCTCCTGGAGGAACAAACTGACGCTGCAACACGATTCTATCAAGAGCTCCAGCTGCCCCAGGGCCACCTCTGCCCAATGTCCCCTCCTGATGGCCGCCCTTACCAAGCTGGCGGGCACCACGGCCTCTCCCATGGCCTCGTTGGTGGCTGCAACCCCCTGGGCCTCATGCACAGCCCCTGCCAAGGGCCCCTCATCCATGCCCAGGGCCACTGGCAGCAACCGGACTGTGGCCTCCAGGTCTTCCAAACCCGTGTCCCAGTCCTGGCAGGTGGCCTCGTACCGCGGGTCCATGGCCTGGGCGATGGGCATGGTGAAGACCGTGTGCATGCAGCTCATGGAGCTCAGTGGTCTCCTCAGCCAGCCAGCCTCAGCTCTCCCTGAGCGCGGCCACCAACTCCCGCCAGGCCTTGGCCGTGGCTCTCACATCGGCCCAGGTGGTCCCAGGGGTGGCCCCGAGGGCGGCCAGGGCCTGGGCCAGGGCCTGGCCCAGGGAGGGGACACCGCGGTGGCCCAGGGAGGTGACATCACCGTGGTCCAGGGTCTCACGGAGGCTCTGGGTGAATCTCCTCAGGGCGGCGTGCAGGAACTTTGGGGACACGCGCCGCCGCACATCCCTGTGTGACCCGGTCACTGCAGCCGCCACCTTGCCCAGGGTGGCCACCACGGCTACCAGCGCCTTCAGCAGCTGGGGAGGGGACAGGGGAGGTGTCAGGGACCTGGTGGCACTTGTGGCCTCCTGCGGTGGCCCCTGTGCCCTCCCGGGGTCCCCTTTGTCCCCTCCCTGGAGGGCTCTGCTGTTCCCTCTGTCTCTTTGTTGCCCCCTTGTCCCCTCTGCCACCCCCTGCCACCCCCCGCTGTCGCCTCTGCCAGCCCTCTGTCACCCTCAGTCCCCTCCACCCCTCTGTCACCTCCCCCCTTCCTGCCACGCCCTCCTGTCCCCTCTGTCACCCCTGTGTGCCCCCTGTCCCTTCCCCCCCCCCCCCCACTGGGATTGTCACACCTCTTGGGTCTCCATGGCCGCTGGGGATACTCTGGGGACACTCTGGGGACACTGCGGGGGGCAAACACACCAGGGTGACAGTTGGGGACACACGGGAATGTGGCACGACCGGATGGAGGAAGGAGGAAGAGGTGACAATGACGTCACTGTCCCCCCTGCCCTCCCTCCACCTGTGGGGCCAAGGCAGGGTCCCCAATGTCCCCAACGGGACCCCAAAGTCCCCTGAGTGTCCTCACATGGTGCCGGTGTTGCCCCGATGTCCCCCACAAGGCCCAAGTATCCCACAATGTCCAGCTAGGGACACCAGGGACACACTGGGGTCCTGTTGGGGACCTTGGGGACATCCCCATGTCCTTCCCTTGGGGACACCGGGGCCACCCTGATGTCCGCTGTTCCATTTTGGGTCACCACAATGTCCCCACAGTGTCCCAAACAGGACCCTGGTGTGTCCCCAGT
The DNA here is from genome assembly GCF_051311805.1 of Agelaius phoeniceus. Classification (NCBI taxonomy): domain Eukaryota; kingdom Metazoa; phylum Chordata; class Aves; order Passeriformes; family Icteridae; genus Agelaius; species Agelaius phoeniceus. The sequence goes on along the minus strand of NC_135291.1, from coordinate 2,262,752 downwards.
GTCCCCAACAGGACATCATGGGGGGACTTGGGCCTTGTTGGGGACATCGGGCCATGTGGGGACCCTGAGGGGACATGGAGGTTCCACTGGGGACATTGAGGGGACATTGAGGGACCTTGCCCTGGGCCCATGGGTGGGGGGGATGGTGCTGTCACCTCTTCCTGCTTCCTCCATCCGTCTGCACCATGTTCCTGCGTGTCACCTGAGTGTGACCCGAGTGTCACTTGAGTGTCACCTGGGTGTGTTCACCTCCAGGGAGGTCCCCGCAGTGTCCCCAGAGTGTCCCCAGCAACCATGGAGCCCCGCAAGGTGTGACAGTGCCGGTGCTGTGGGTGGGAGGGGACAGGGGTGACAGAGGGGATGGGCGGTACAGGCAGGGTGGAGGGGACATGGAGGGTGGCAGGAGGGAACCGAGGGTGGCAGAGGGGACAGCAGGGGGTGGCAGGTGGTGGCAGAGGGGACAAGGGGGTGGCAAAGGAACAGAGGGGACAGTAGAGCCCTCCAGGGAGGGGACAAAGGAGACCCCAGGAGAGCACAGAGGCCACCGCAGGAGGCCACAAGTGCCACCAGGTCCCTGACACTTCCCCTGTCCCCTCCCCAGCTGCTGGAGGCTCTGGTGTCCATGGTGGCCACCCTGGTTGAGGTGACAGCCACTGTGACCGGGCCACACTGGGGCGTGCAGCGCTGTGTGCCCCCAAAGCTGCTGCACGCGGCCCTGAGGATCTTCACCCGGAGCCTCCGTAAGGCCCTGGACCACCCTGGTGTCAGCTCCCTGGGCCAGGCCCCGGTGTCCCCTCCCTGGGCCAGGCCCTGGCCACCCTCAGGGCCACCCCGGGGGCCACCTGGGCCGGTGTGAGAGCCGCGGGCAGCGCCTGGCGGGAGCTGGTGGCCGCGCTCAGGGAGAGATGGAAGCAGCTGCTCGAGGAGGTCACCAAGCTCCGCGATGCCTGCGAGGACGCGGCCCTCGCCTGGGCCAGGCACCAGCAGGACGAGGCCACCCAAAGGGGGACAGCCGGGGACAACCTGGCGGCCCCTGCCCAGCAGCTGATGGTGGCCCTGGACAGGGATGAGGAGGCCTCAGCAGGGGCTGCGCACGGTGCCCGGGTGGCGGCGGCCACCAACGAGGCCGTGGGAGAGGCTGTGGTGGCCACCAGGCCGGTGAGGGCGGCCATCAGGAGGGGACATTGGGCAGAGGTGGCCCTGGAGCCGCTGGAACACTTGGTGGCCACGTGTGACAAAGCCTCCATACTTATCAGTTACATGGAGTCCCAGCTCGAGGAGATCAAGTGAATCCTGGAGGAGACAAATGACTCATCCCCCGATGTCCCCAAGGCCTTAGTGGCCAAAGTAGCCAAGTTTGAGTGGCAGTGGGAGGCCAGTGCCTGCCTGGCCATGCATCACCTGCTGGGGACACTTGGGGACATTCACGACCTCCTCTTGAGTTCCTACGGTGGCCCAGGTGGCCCCAGCAGCTGCATGGTGGCCAAGCAGTGCCAAAAAGCCATTGAGGAGATCCCAAATCTGCTGCAGGGACAACAAGGTCACTGCTGTGACATCACCGGGGCAGTGACATCATTGGGGAAATCGTTGCTGTCACCTTTTCCCTCTCCCCTCCCCACACGGTATTTGAGACAAGTCTGGGGAATTTTCTGGGAATTTTCATTGAAATTGTCCCAAATCCTGATGGGAATTCCTGGGCTGATGTCACCAGAAACACTCAGGGACACACAGGGAAGACACTCAAGGACACTCAGGGACAGGGGTGACTGAGTCCCCTCAGCAGCTTCCAGCTCTCCACTGTGCCTCCACCACAGCCGGGTCATAAATGACAATTTAATAACTGGCTGCTGAAATTCTGCATTGGCTGCTGTAAGTCTGCATTGGCTTTTGAAAAAAAAAACCTTTCACAAGTATTCTGCTCTGGTACTTGATTATTGATTATTGGTAATCCATTGTGGCTGCTCGTTGGTACAATATAATCGATCAGTTTATCTGTGCAGCCAATTTAATGGCAGTGTGATGGTCCCTGGGGCTCGGTCCTGTCTCCCACTCCATTATCAGCCAGGATCCCCCCGTTATCACCAGGGCCCCTCCCCCCAATTTACCAGAGCACCCCCCCGCACTGGAATCCCCCCATTCACTGCCTCCCCCCCCCCCCTTTACCGACCCCCAAAGCGCTGGGACCCCCCCGGTCCATGACCCCCCCCCCAGTGTGCCAGGACCCCTCACTCACCGCCCCTACCCCACCCAGGGGACCCCCCTACCCCCGACTCCCCAATCCATGGGTTCCCCCACACTCACCAGGACCCCCCCCCCCGCAACCCCTGGGCCCGCCCCATTGATTGAACCCTCCCGAAACGCCCCCAATCCCTCCCCCCGCCCCGGGTCCCCCGAGCCCCCGGCCCGGGTTGGCTCCACCCCCCGGGGCCGCCGTTGAGCGGAGCCTGTCAATCAACGCCAATCGGTCTTGTAGTCACGCCCACAGTGGGGCGGGGCCGTGTGGTTCGGCCAATGGGGAGCGGCAGAGCAGGGGGAGGCGGGGATTGGGGAGGGTTAGGAAAGGGAGCGTGGGAAAAGGGGCGGAGCAACAGCCAATGAAGAGCGGAGGGGGCGTGGCCTAAGGGGCGGGAAGGGGCGGGCGATGAATGGGGAGTGGAGGGGCGGGGCCTGTAAGGAAACGAATCTGGGCGGGGCCTGTGCGGGCATGAATGGGGCGTGGGAAAGGGGCGGGGCCATCAATGGGAGGGTGCAAAGGGCAGTAAAAGGGACCCCTTGGGGACGTCGGAGGCGGGGGTTTGGGGCCCCAGGATTCTCAAATGATCCCAAATCCTGCTGGATCCCAAGGAATGATCCCAAATGATCTCAAATCCCAAATCCTGGATCCAAAAAAATCCCAGATCCTGAATGCTGCTGGATACACAAAACCAATCCCAAGCAATCACAAACCCTAGATACCAAATCCGGCTGGATCCCAAGGAATAAACCCCAATTATCTCAAATTCTGGATCCCAAGCAATTCCAAAATTACACCAAATCCAGGATCCCAAGCAGTGGTAAATTCCAGGTCCTAAATCCTGCTGGATCCCAAGGAATAGTCCCAAATGATCTCAAATCCTTGATCCCAAACAATCCCAAATCCCAGATCTCAAATCCTACTGCACACTCAAGACTAATTCTAAATGTTCTCAAATCCCAAACCCTGGATCCTAGAAAATCCCAGATCCCAAATGCCAGATACCCCAAATCCAATCCTAAAAGATCTCCAATCCTGGATCCCAAACAACCCCAAAGCACTCAAAGATCTCAAATCCTACTGGACACTCAAAACTAATTCTAAATGCTCTCAAATCCCAAATCCTGTATCCCAAAAAATCCCAGATCCCAAATGCCAGATATCCCAAATCCAAACCTAAAAGATCTCCAGTGCTGGGTCCCCAAAACAATCCCAATTCCAAGACCCCAAATCCTGCTGGATTTTCACAAACAATCCCCAAAACCAATTCCAAATCAGGGTCCTGGCAGGGGAAATCAGAGCCCTGGGTGGGGTAAATGGGCCCTGAGGGGGTCAATGGGGTCCTAGAAGGATAAATGGGGTCCTGAGGGAGAAATGGGTCCTGAAGGGATAAATGAAGGCCCTGAGGGGTAAGTGGGGTCCTGAATGGGTGAATGGGGGTAAAATAGGGTCCTGTCCAGGGAAATCAGGGCCCTGAGGGGTCAATGGGGTCCTGGCAGGGAAATGGAGCCCTGATGGATGGATCCAGGCCCCGAGGGGTTAAAGCCAGCCCCAAAAGGTTCCCTGAGGTCCTGGCAGGGCCAGTTCTGCCCCTCGGGGGAGGATCAAGGCGTGGGGCCCTCCCTCCTCTGAGCCTCGATGCCCTCTGCCCTCAGAACTTCGGCCGCAGCCTCCGGATGGGGACGGGGATGGAGCCCAAGGTGGGAACGCCAAAACCCCAGGGTCACCCCCAGTGGGCACCCGAGGATATTTGGGGGGATTTGGGGGGGGATTTGGGGGGATTTGGTGAAGTTTGGGGATCCCCAGGGCCATGGGTGCGGCTGGGAGGGAAAAGGGAAGTGGAAAGTTCCGGAGTCTGGGGAGTTCAGAGGGGCCGGGGACGGGGAAAAGGGGGGTGGGAGTCCCCAGATTTCTGTGGGGATTCAAGTGGAACCCCCCAAAATCTCAGCTGGGTACCTGTGAACCCCAAAACCTCCCTGAAGCTTTACCTGGGACACCTGGGAAACCCCAAATCCTTGGGAATTCTCACCTGGGACTCCCCAAACATCATCTGGGAGTCCCTTGGGAACTCACCTGGACACCTGGGACCCCCCCCAAATCCTCACCCGGGCAGCTGGGAAACCCCAAATCTTTGGGAATTCTCAACTGGGAAGCCCCAAATCCCTGGGGAACCTCACCTGGGAGCCCCCAAACCCCACTGGCGACCTCCCAAACTCCCCCCCAGAATCCCCCAAACCCCTCCCCTACCCCCCTAACCCCCCTTTCCTGTCCCCAGGTGTCCCCCCCTGCCCTCCCTCCCGAGGTGGCCCCAGCAGTGGCCGCACGGCACCGGGCCCTGGCGGCCCTGGTGGCCCTGGCCGAGGCCCTGGGGACACCGGACAGCGTCCCCACGGCACTGGCTGAGGCCGAGGCCGCGCTGAGCCAGGCCCAGGTGGCCCTGAGGGGGCTGGAGGGGGCCCGGGAGGCCATGGTGGCCCCAGCAGTGGCCCTGGGGACCCTGGGGGATGAGGACGAGCAGCGGCTGCGGCAGCTCGGGGCCGTGGCCGAGGCGGCGGCGGCGACACTGGAGGGCGAGGAGCGACGGGCACGGCGGTGCCAGCACTGGCTGCGGGCTGGGCACGGGCTGACCATGGGGCTGATGGTGCTGTGCGGGGCTGTGCGTGAGTAAAAAACCAGCATGGACCAGTATGGACCAGATTAAACCAGTATAGACCAGTATAAAGCAGTATGGACCAGTACAGACCAGTTTGGATGAATTGAGCTGCAGGCTGGGCATAGGCTGACCATGGGGCTGATGGTGCTGTGTGGGGCTGTGTGTGAGTAAAAACCAGCATGGACCAGTACAGACCAGTGTAGAGTAGTATGGACCAGTATGGAATGGTATGGACCAGTATGGGGCAGTATGGACCAGTACAGACCAGTACAGACCAGTTCAGACCAGTATAAACCAGTTCAGACCAGTATACATCTTGGTGGTAGGACTGTATGCTGTGTGTCTGTGCTGCCTCAGTGGGAGGCACTACAGACCAGTTCAGACCAGTATGAATATCTACAGACCAGTAGAGAATTCCCCCTGCCCTGACCAGTATAAACCAGTATAATCAGTATAAACCAGCATAGACCAGTATAAACCAGTATAGACCAGTACAGGCCAGTATAGACCAGTATAAGGCACTATGGAGCAGTAAGGATCAGTATGAACCAGTATAGAGCAATGGGGACCAGTTCAGACCAGTTTCGACCAGTATGAACTTCTACAGACCAGGAGGGACTTTCCCCTCCCCTGACCAGTATGGACCAGTACAGACCAGTACAGACCAGTACAGACCAGTACGAACCAGTACAAAGCAGAGGGGACCAGTTCAGACCAGTATGAATATCTACAGACCAACAGAGACTTTCCCCTGCCCTGACCAGTATAGACCAGTCCGGACCAGTATAAATCAGTATGGACCAGTATAGAGCAGCACGGGGCAGCAGGGGATGCAGGGAACCAGTACAGACCAGTTCAGACCAGTACAGACCAGTATGGAGCCCTACAAACCAGTAGAGACCTTTCCCTGCCCCGGGATGGGAGACTGGGATTGAACTGGTGACACTGGGGTGACTCACTGGGGTGGTGACACTGGCACAGTGACAATGGGGTGGGGACACTGGTATGGGGACAATGGAGTGGTGGCACTAGGACAGGACTGGGGACCCTGGGCTGGAACTGGGTTGGTGACACCAGGGTGGTGGCACACTCAGGTGGTGACAGTGGGACAGAACTGGTGGCACAGGGCTGGAGCTGGGGACAGTGGGAGGGGACTGGTGACACTGGGACGGAAATAGTGGGGCAGGACGGGGGGCAATGGGAGGGGACACTGGAATGGGGACATCAGGGAGGGACTGGGGACACTGGGACAGGGTGGGTAACACTGGGATTGAACTGGTGACACTGGACTGGTGCCATACGTGGTGCTGATGACACTGGCACGGTGACATAGGTTGAGGACAATGGGGCAGTGGCACTGGGCTGGCACTGGGAGCAGTGGGCTGGTGGCACTGGGACAGGACTGGGGACGCTTGGCTGGAACTGTGTTGGTGACATTGGGCTGGTGGCACTGCCGTGTCCCTGATGCCACCTGTGTGGTGTCCCTGCAGTGTCCCTGGACTCGGCCCGCGCCGCCCTGGGGGTGGCTGAGGACAGTCACCTGCTGCTGGCCCTGGCCGTGGTGGCCGTGTCCTGCGAGGTGGCCTGGCGGAACTTGGAGGCATCGCGGCGTCACCTGGTCACCGCTGTGCGCCACCAGCAGGACATGGCCCTGCGCCTGCGGGACCGCGCCCGGCGGGTGGCAGCCACCAGGGCCAGCGCCGAGGCCACCGCGGCCACCAACGAGGCCACCGCGGATGTGCTGGGGCGGCTGGAGGAGGTGACGCAGGCGCTGGGGACGTTGGTGGCCGCTGTCACCCGGGACAGGGAGGTGACGCCGTGGGGGACACGGGGACAGGGCTTCCCCAGCGCTGCCCGGGCGCTCGGGGACATCGTGGTGGCCTTGGGGACATCGGGGGAGGGGCACGAGGAGGTGACGCGGAGGCTGGAGGTGGCCCAGGGGGCGCTGGCGGGGCAGGGGTAGGGTGGGGACACGAGGGTGGCACTGTCACCACCGGGGCACGGGGACACCCCGAGGGACGCTGGGGACCTTGGTGCCACCCCTGTGTCCTTCCCTTGGGGACACCGGGGCCACCCTGACGTGCCCTGTCCCGTTTGGGGTCACCACGATGTCCCCAACAGGACCCGGTGTGTCCCCCAGTGTCCCCAATGGGACATCAAGGGACTATTGGGCTCCTGTTGGGGACATTGGGACCCCATTGGGACATGGGGGGGACATTGGGGACCCGCCCTGGCCCCGCGGGCGGGGGGGGGGGCGGAGGGGGTGGTGACGTCACCTCGCCCTGCCCCCATCCGGCCGTGCCCCGTTCCGCGTGTGCTCCGAGTGTCCCCCCCTCCCCGCCAGCGTCTCCTGAAGTGTCCCCGGAGTGTCCCCAAAGCGTCCCTGGAGTGTCCCCAGCGGTCATGGAGCCCCGCGAGGTGCGACAATCCCGGCGCGGGGCGGGGGAGGGGACGGTGGGGGAACGGAGGGGACACAGGGAGTGGCAGGAGGGGACAGGGGCGTGGCAGGAAGGGGGGAGGTGACAGAGGGCTGGAGGGGACCGAGGGTGGCAGAGGGGACGAGAGGGTGACACAGGGACAGAGGGGACAGCAGAGCCCTCCAGGGAGGGGACAGACAGGACCCTGGGAGAGCACAGGGGCCACCGCAGGAGGCCACAAGTGCCACCAGGTCCCTGCCACCTCCCCTGTCCCTTCCACAGCTGCTGGAGGCGCTGGTGGCCGTGGTGGCCACCCTGGGCGAGGTGGCGGCCGCTGTGGCCGGGCCGTATGGGGACGTGATGCTGGCCATGTCCCCAGAGTCCCTGCAGGCGGCCCTGGGGACCTTCATCGGTCACCTCCGGGACACCTTGGGCCACCAAGGTGTCACCTCCCTGGGCCAGGCCCTGGCTGCCTTTAGGGCCAACCTGGGGGCCACCTGGGCCCATGTGACGGCTGCAGCCAGCGCCTGGAGGGACTCGGTGGCCACGCTCGAGGACAGCTGGGCCCGGCTGGCCCGGGAGGCCACCAAGATCAAAGATGCCTGCAGGGACACGGCCACCAGGGAGGCCACCACTGCGGACACCGCCAACACCCGGGCCAGGGACCTGCAGGACAAGGCCACCCGCTGGGAGCCATCTCTGCACAACCTGGTGGCCGAGGCCTGGCACCTGACACTGGCCACGGACAAGGAGAAGATGGCCTCGGAGGAGGCTGCACATGAGGCGCGGGTGGAGACAGCCAAAAATGAGTTGGTGGCGGCCACCGAGGCCAGGATGGAGGCTGAGGTGGCCACCAGCGAGGGGGGGGCAGCCACCAGGAGGGGACAGCGGGCAGAGGCGGCCCTGGGGCCGCTGGAGCGCTTGGTGGCCGCGTGTGACGAAGCCACCGCGTTCCCCCGGGAGCTGCAGCGCTGGCTCGGGGACATCGAGGCCGCCCTGAAGGGGACAAATGAGGCGTCCCCCGATGTCCCCGAGGCCTTGGTGGCCAAGGTGGCCGTGGCCGAGCGGCTGTGGGAGGCCAGTGCCCGCCTGGCCACGCGTCACCTGCTGAGGACACTTGGGGACATCCGCAGGCTCCCTGGTGGCCCCGGTGCCCGTGCGGTGGCTGAGCAGTGCCAAAGAGCCATCGAGGACATCCCGAGGCTGCTGCAGGGACAGTGATGTCACCGCTGTGATGTCATCGGGGTGGTGACACCATCGGGGACATCGCTGGTGTCACCTGTCCCCTCCCACCGTCCCAGCACAGGATTTGAGATAAATCTGGGGAATTTTCGGGGAATTTTCATTAAAATTGTCCCAAATACTGATAGGAATTCCTGGGGTGATGTCACTGGGGATATTTGGGGACAGGACCAACCCAGCAAGTTCCGGTCACTCACAGGTGCTGTTTCCATAGTGATGGGGACAAATGGGTCCTGGAAGGAGAAACAGGGTTTTGAGGGGTGAATTGGGTCCTGGCAGGGGAATGAGGGTCCTGAGGGGGTAAATGGGGGTCCTGGCAGGTTAAATGAGGGTCCTGAATTCCGTCTGTAGGACCCCAATGAACGCTTCAGAACCCTCATTTCCCCTTCCAGGACCCCAATCACCTTCTGGGACCTCATTCCCCCGCCCCCGACCCCCCGTCATGGGCTGTTTCCCCTAGGCTCCACCCCAAGCTCTGATTGGTCCGATTGGAGAAAGGGGCGTGGCCAAGCCGGTGGCTAGGTCTGAGAATCGAAACTGAAATGGATGTGGAGTGGGGGGGGGGGGGGGAAGAGGGGAGGTATACTCCAAAAATGGGATGGACACCCCCCACCAAAATCCTGGGAATTCTATGGGAACCCCCAAAAAATGGGACCAGGACCCCAAAATCCTGGGAAATCCCTGGAAACCCCTAAAATACTGTGAATTCCATGGAAATCCCCCAAAACGGGACCCAAGACCCCCCCAGATATCCCAAACTGGGATAAAACGTTGATTTTCCAAGGAATTCTCAGATTTAATGCCCCAAATTGGCATTAAAAGCTTATTTTCCTGGAAATTCCTGTATTTTAATGCTTCAGATTCGGATAAAACATTGATTTTCCAGGAAGTTCCCAGTTTTCCAGCAAAAACCCAGGAACTTTCTGGAAAGTCAACTTTTAATTGCAATTTGAGTCATTACAGAAACGGCCTCAGAGAGGGCACATTAGGGGTCCTTAGGAGGATTTGAGGGGTTCTGGGGAGGATTTGAGGGGTCCCAAGAGGGTTTGGGGGTTCTGGCAATTCCTGGGGAGGATCTGGGAGGTCCTGGAGGGCCTTGAGGGGTCCTGGGTGGGGTTTGGGGGGTCTCGAGGGGTCCTGGAGGGTTCTAGGAGGGGTTTTGGAAAATCCCGGGGACGATTTGGGGGGTCCTGGAGGGTTCTCGCTGGGGTTTTCTGGTGGCCAGAGTGCTGCAGATGGGGCACCTGGTGGAGCCATGCTGAAAGATCCTGCAGGAGCTGGAGGGGATGGGGCCAGCCGGGTTCATGGTGGGGCATCGTCATCAACATTGTCACAGAATATTCATGGTCATGATGGGTCATCAGCATCGTCATCATCATCATCATCATCATCATCATCATCACAGAATGTTCATGGTCACAATGTGTCATTGGCATTGTCAAGGAACGTCCGTGGTCATGAAGAGTCATCATCATTGTGGAACATCTGTGACAGTCATGAGTCCATCCGTGGCCTTGATGGGTGTTCACTGTCATTGTCATCACAAAGGCTATCCATGACCATGACGGGTCCATCCCTGATCTTCAAGAGCCATCCATGGTCATGATGGGTCTTTGCCTTTGTCATCGTCATGGACCGTCTGTGGTTGTGAAGAGTCTTCATCATCATCATTAAGGACTATTCGTCTTCCTGAAGGGTCATTATCGTTGTGGAATATCCATGATGGAGATGAGTCCATCTGTAGTCTTGATGGGTCTTTGCCTTTATTGTCATCATCATCACGAGCCAATCATGGCCATGAAGGATCTCCATTGTCATCAAGGGCAGTCCATGGTAGTGAAGAGTCTCCACTGTCATTGTCACACACCACCCATGGTCCCAGTGGGTCATCGTGTGCCAACCATGGTGGAGAAAGATCTTCATCCTCCTCCTCCTCCTCCTCATGGACCCTCTAGAGGCCCTGTGACTCAACCACAGTGGAGAAAGACCCTTGTCATTGTCATTGTCACTATGGGGTTCCCACGGCAGTGAGGGGACAATCCATGGTGACATCAGGACCATCCAAGGTGACATTAGGACCATCTGTGGTGACATCAACACCATCCATGATGACATCAGGACCATCCATGGTGACATTAGGACCATCCATGGTGGGGACAGGACAATCCATGGTGACAATCCACAGTGACATTGTGACAATCCATGGTAACAATGACTGTTCTTTCTCTTCCTCCTTCTCCTCCTCCTCCTCCTGGGCCACCCGCATCACCACCGAGGAGCTCCTCCAGCTCCGCATGGCCACCACGACATCCCCATCTCTGCCATCCCAGGAGATCCTCAAGATCCACATGGAGGACAGTGACAATGACAACGATGATGATGACAGTGATGACAGTTATGACAATGACAACAACAAAGGCCCCACATGGATCGTGCCAGATGACACCAATATTCCTCCGGCCATGCCGCTAGACCTGCCCGCCATCTTCTACATCAAACCCATGCCAGCCACCATTGAGTGACCACACTGGACATCCCACTGCTGACCAACCCGCTGCTGCCCAGCTGGGCACTGGTGGACCCACATGGCCACGAGCTCCTGTGCCGCAGTGGCCACACGGCCCAGGCACCGGTGAGGCCGGGCACCACCGGGACCACAGGAGGCGCTCGGTGGCAACGGCCCAAGGGCGAGCGACGCATCCGGCTGAGCCCGGGCTGCGGCCATTCCCCTGCGGCCATTCCCACTGACCCTCAGTCTGCGGCCGTTCCCCTGTGGCCATTCTGGCTGACCATGGGCTGTGGCCATTCCCCTGTGGCCATTCCTGCTGACCCTTGGGCTGTGGTCATTCCCCTGTGGCTCAGACACCACTGGGAGAGCACAGGAGACCCACAGGGGGGCTGGAGTATGGCCAGTGACTGGGATGGACCAGTATGAACCAGTATAAACCAGTACAGACCAGGAGAAATGGGGACCAGTATGAACCAGTACAAACCAGAAGCAGTGCTGGGTCTGTGAGTGACCCCTGTGGCTCCCAGATCAGTCTGGGGTTCTGGTCTCCGTTCAGGCACTGGTCCCAGCTCATCCCAGTTCCCAGTTTAGCCCCTGTACTGGTTTGGGATCACTCCTAGTTCAGTCTGTACTGGTTCGGACCCAGTTCCCAGTTGATCCCAGTTCCCAGTTCAGTCTTTACTGGTTTGGGTCCAGTTCTGCATTTAGCCCCGCCCCCTCCAAACCCAGCCAATCAGCGCTCTCCGTCCCGAGCACAGCAGCCAATGGCAGCACAGGATGGGCGGGACTTCTGTTACCATGGGAACTTCTATTACCACGTCCACCTTTGGGGACACTTTGGGGGCTCTTGGGGACACTGGGAGGGGTTGGGGACATTCCTGGGACATGTGGGGACGCCTGGAGGGCATTGGGGGGGGTTGGGGACACCAAAGAACCTCCTTGGGACATCAGGGACTCTTTGGGGACCCTCTGGGATGGTCGTGGCGGCTTTGGGGACATTGGGGGCGGGCGGGGACAAAGTGACACCGAGCCAGGGCTGGGGCAGAGCCATGATGTCATCACCATCATAGTGACATCATCAACATCACCATAGCGACGTCACCACCTCCACAGTGATGTTATCTCTGTCCCTGCATTGCCACCGCTCCCTGATGATGTCACCTGTGTCCCCGATGATGTCACCGGTGTCCCCACGGGGGCGCTGGCACTGCGGGGTCTGTGATGTCCCCAAGGATGGCGGCACCAAGGGCCTGGAGCTGCATCACCAGCGGGGCAAGGGACACTGCAGGGACACGTTGGGGACACTGGAGTGACATTGGGGACACATCTGGGGACACACTGTGGGAACACTGAAGACATTGGGGATGTTGAAGGACATTTGGGGACACTCAGGGACACTTGGGGGACACTGAGGGACATTTGAGAACACTGACAGGACAGTGGGGACAGCTTGGGGACACTTGGGACACATTTGGGAACATTGAGAGGACACTGGGAAGGACATTTGGGGACATTCAGGGACTTTTTAGGGACATCTGGGGACATTGGGGATGCATTGAAGGGACATCAGGGGACATTTAGGGACACTGGGGACACACTTGGGGACACACAGATGGACATTTGGGGACACTCAGGGACACATTTGGGAACACACTGGGAGACATTTGGGGACGTTTGGTGACACTGAGGGGACACTGGGGACACCAGGGACACATTTGAGGACATTTGGGGACACATTGGGACACACCCACCTGTGCCCGGGCGTGGCTGGGTCCTGTCCCCACCCTTGGTGGTCTGGGGGGCGCGACACAGGGGTGACACCCTGGGGACAGAGCCACCCCTAGTGTCCCCTTGGTGCCACCCAATCACCTTCTCCGATGTCACCTCCGGGGCCACCGTGCTGAGGGGACAGAGAAGGGACAAAGCCACTGTGTCACCACTGGGCTCAGCGCTGTCCCAACGGCCACCCCCTGATGTCACCTGTGCCACCCCAGTGTTCCCAGGGCCACCCCAGTGTCACTCACCACTGTCCCCACTGTCCCCAGGGCCACCTCTGATGGCCCCGGTGTCACCACTGTCCCCAGTGCCAGCCCCTCAGTGTTCCCAGGGTCACCCCCCAATGTTCCCAGGGTCATCTCAATGTCCCCACTGTCCCCGGTGCCCCCCTGGTGTCCCTCACCTGCTGTGCCTACTGTCCCCAGGGCCACCCACAATGTCCCCAGGGTCACTCACCCACTGTCCCCAATGTCCCCATTGTCCCCAAGGTAACCTCTCAATGTCCCCAGTGTCACCCTGCTGTCCCCAGGGCCACCCCTAATGTCCCCAGGGCCATCTCAATGTCCCAAACATCCCCAGTGTCACCTTGATGTCCCAAATGTCCCTAGTGCCACCCCCAGTGTCCCCGGTGTCACTCACCTGCTGTCCCCTGCTGTCCCCTCTGGCTCCCGCTGCCACCGGAGCCTCCCCGAGGCCACCAGCACTGGGGACAGAGGGGACACTGGGACAGGGACAGTGGGCACAGCCACCACAGGGTCCCCACCATGTCCCCAGAGTGTCCCCAATGTCCCCACAGTGTCGCGAGTGTCCCCAAGGTGTCACCAATCCCTCCTAAGGTGTCCCAAATGTCCCCAAAGTGTCCCCAAGGTGTTCCAGGAGCATCCCTACCCCCCCAAAGTGTTCCCAATCCCTCAAACCATTCCCAATGGCCCAAGGTGTCCCCAACAGGCCCAAAGTGTCCCCAGTGTCCCCGCAATGTCCCCAAAATGTCTCAAACCCCCCTCAGGTGTTCCCAGGCGTCCCCAGTCATCCCCCAACACCTCCAAATTGTCCCCAAAGTGTCCTCACCGTCCCCAAAATCCCCCAAAGTGTCCCCAGTCCTCCCCCAATGCCTCCAAAGTGTCCCCAAGGTGTCCCCAACCCCCACGACTGTCCCCAAACTGTGCCTAGAGTGTCCCCAATCCTGAAAAAGTGTCCCCAGTCCTCCCACAAAGCCTCCAAAGTGTCCCTGCAGTGTCCCTGCAGTGTCCCCAGATATCCCTGCAGTGTCCCCAGGTGTTCCTGCAGTGTCCCCAGATGTCCCCAGTGTCACTGACCCTGCAGTCGGTGCTGGGCCCGTCCCAGGCGCTCACTGAGGGTCCCCAGGGCCACGATGGCTGTGGTGACATCGGCCAGGGCCACACCCAGTGTGCCCAACAGCCTGGGGACAGCAACGGGGACAGCCCAGTATAAACCAGTACAAACCAGTAACCCCCAGTGTCCCCAACAGCCTGGGGACAGTGATTGCGACAGCCCAGTCCCTCCCAGTTCCCCCAGTACCGGCTCAGGGCCTGGCCCAGTTTCCCCAGTTCCTCCTCAGCCGCCTCCGCCCGGAGCCGCTCCTGGGACAGGGCCTGGACACAGAACAGCCCCAGATTGTCCCCAAATTGTCCCCAGATGGCCCCAAGGTGTCCCCAGATTGCCCCAAGGTGTCCCCAACCCCCCGGCTGTCCCCAAGGTGTCCCCTCACCTGTCCCAGGTGTGTCCCCAGGTGTCCCTCACCTGTCCCAGGTGTGTCCCCAGGTGTGTCCCCAGGTGTCCCTCACCTGTCTCTCCTGCTGCCCCTGGCGCAGCTGCAGCTCCAACAGCGACACCTGGCGGGTCCCGGCAGCCACTGCAGCACCCAGGGAGCGCACCTGGGACAGGGGGGACACGGGGACACAAGTGACATCCCTGAGGGACACAGGTGACCTGCCCAGGTGGCCGCCAGACCCTCCCCAAGGGACACAGGTGTGCCCAGGTGTGTCCATGTGACCCTAAAGGGACAAAGGTGACCCCAGAGGGTCCCCCAGGTGTGGGGTCGGCCCCACCTGTGGGGTCTCACCTGCTCCAGGTGTGTCCCCTCACCTGTCACAGGCATGCAAGGCTCCCACCTGTCCCTGTGTCCCCCATGTCCCCTCACCTGTCCCCTGTCCCCCTACCTGTCCCAGGTGTGCTCTCCCCTGTCCCCTCACCTGTCCCTGCAGCCGCAGCTCCTGGCCCCGTTGCAGCCTCACCTGCAGCAGCAGCTGGAAAACCTTCTGGCGCCAGCGGCCCAGCAGCACCTGGGGAGAGAGAGCTCACCTGAGACCCCAAAAACTCACCTGAGACCCCAAATACACCTGAGAGACCCCAAACACACCTGGGGAACCCCAAAACTCACCTGTGGAACCCCAAATAAACCTGAGACATCCCAAACACTCACCTGGGACCCCCCAAAACTCACCTGAGACACCTCAAACTCACCTGGGGAACCCCGAAAATCCCACCTGAAACACCCCCAATGTACTTGAGACACTCCAAACACACCTGGGCCACCTCAGGGTGTGTCCCCAACATCCCCAAGTATGTCCCCAGTGTCCCCTAGGTGTGTCCCCAACATCCCCTAGGTGTGCTCAGATGTGCCAGATGCACCCAGGAGCCTCCAGGTGTCCCCAGTGTCCCCAGGTGTGCCCCCAATGTCCCCAGGCGCTTCCAGGTGTGTCCCAAGTCCCCTCAGGTGTGTTCAGGTGTGTCCCCAAGTGCCCCCAAATGTCACCAGGTGTGTCCCCAGTGTCCTCCCAGGTGTCCCCGATCCCTCCCAGGGTGGCTCTGGCACCGGGACAAATCCAGAACACCTGGGACAGGTGAGACTGGCAGCACTGGGAGTCACTGGGGGTTAGTGGGGGTTACTGGGAAGCACTGGGAGCACTGGGAGTTACTGGGAGCACCGAGGCCTCACCTGCTCTGGGCTTGGCCCCGCCCCCTCTGGGCCAAGGCCCCGCCCCCTCAGGGTCTCCAGCTCCATCTCCAGGATTTGGCTCCGCCCCTTTTCCGCATCCAGCTCCGCCTCCAATCGCTGGCCACGCCCCTTCAGGGCATCGAGTTCCACCCCCAGTGCTTGGCTCCGCCCCCTTTCTGACTTAAGTTCTGCCTCCAGGCATTGGCTCCGCCCCTTTTCTGCTTCAAGCTCTGCCTCCAGCTGCTGGCTCCGCCTCCTTTCTGCCTCAAGCTCCGCCCCCAGGTGCTGGCTCTGCCCCTTCAGTGCTTTCAGCTCCACCTCCAAGTCATGGACACGCCCCCTTTCTGCCTCAAGCTCCGCTTCCAGGGACCTGTGAGGGGGGACTGGGATTACTGGGAGCACTGGGAGGGGGAACTGGGATTACTGGGAGGTTACTCAGAGCACTGGGAGGTTCACTGGGGGTTTACTGGGAGTTGGTTACTGAGAGCACTGGGAGCCTCACCTGGGGCGCAGCACAAAGTGGGAGGGGGGGATGAGCCTCTCCAGACTGGGAGGGGGGAACTGGGAGTACTGGGAGCCACTGGGAGCACTAGGAGGGCCCGGGCGGGTCTCGGCCATCGGCGACCTGTGGGGGGACAGTTCCCAGTATGGACCAGTATGGACCAGTATAGCCTGTCCCCAATCCCAGTAACCTCCCAGTCCCTCCCAGTTCCCCCTCCCCACGCTCCCAGTCCCTCCCAGCCCCTCCCAGTCTCTCCCAGTTCCCCCCAGTACCTTCCAGTTCCCCTCCCAGTCTCTCCCAGTTCCCCCGCGCGGTGCACGCCGGGAAGGCGCCCCCGCTGCCGCTTTCCCGCGCTCCCCCCCTCAGCCAATCAGAGGCGGCGGCTTCCGGATCCCGCCTCCCCCTCCGACCAATAGGAGGGCGCGTCTGGGGATGTAGGCGGGGCTAGGGGATCGGGTCCTAGGAGGGGTAAATGGGGTCCTGAAAGGCTAAGTGCAGGCTTAGGGCGGGGTTAAAGCGGTCCGGGGGTCTCATGGAAGGGTAAGTGAGGGTCTGAAAGGGTAAATTTGGGTCCTGAGAAGGGACGGCGTCCTGGCAGAGTAAATCAATGTCCTGAGGAAGGAATGGAGTCCTGGCAGGGTAAATCAGGATCCTGAGGAGGCAATGGGGTCCTGGCAGGGTCAGTCAGGGTTGTCGAAGACCCCACGCCCATCCCGGAGGGGTCCCAGTGTCCCCAAGGGGTCCCGCTGTCCCCAGGGCCCCCCAGTCTCTCCCACCCCACACCAATCCCGGGTTTTATTCCCTTTTTTTACCTTTTCTCGCTTTTCCCGCCCCAGACCTGGCCGCCCCGTTGCCATGGCAACGCTGCTCCCGCCCCTACTGCATCGCTATTGGCTGTTTCACTCCGCCAGCGCTGATTGGCTGAGAGCGGCAGAGAGCGGGGCAAGAACCCGGAAGCGTCCTCGCTCGTTACCGTGGTGACCCGGCTCGGGTTTTCCATGGCGGCGAAAATCCCGCCCGTCCTGCGCTGCCATTGGCTGCAGTGCCATGGCACGAGAGCGCTGATTGGCTGAGGATTGAGGGGGCGGGGCTAAATGCAAAACGGTCCCCAAAAGGGTCCCCATTGTCCCCAACGGGACCTTTGATCCCCCGAACCCCCGCATGACCAACCCAGGGGGGTCCCCGATGTCCCCAGAGGGTCCCCAAAAGGGTCCTTGGTGTCCCCAAGGGGTCCCCCGATGTCCCCAAAATATTCCCAAGGGGGTCCCTGATGTCACCAAGGGGACTCTGATGCCCCCAGTGTGTCCCCACGGAAGTCCCTGATGTCCCCAAGGCCACCACGACCATCCTGGGGTGTCCCCAAAAGGGTCCTTGGTGTCCCCAAAGTGTCCCCGAGACAGTCCCCGGTGTCCCCAAGGGCTCTCTGATGTTCCCCAACGTCCTACATGTCCCCAACCCCTCCATGGCCACCCCAGGGCTGTCCCCAGGATGTCCCCAAACCCTCCCGGCTCCTCCCCCCCAAATTTGGGATTTTTGACCCCAAAAAGCCCAAATTCTGCTGCCCAAATTCACTTTATTGGGGCTCCCCGGCGGCTCCGGGTCCGGGGGGGGCTCGGGGGGGGCTCAGGGACCCCAGAATTGGAGGGGGAACCCTCTGGGGGACCCCGGGTTCGTTTTGGGGTGGAATTTGGGGCTTTTTGGGGCCGGTTTGGGGGTTTTGGGGGGTTCCCTGCATTTGGGGGGGGTCTGCGCCCGCTCCGGGTCCGGGGGGGCTCCATGGGGGGGTCCAGGGGAGGATCTGGGACCCCAGAATTGGAGTTGGGATCCCCAGGGGGACCCCGGGGCTGTTTTGGGTTTTTTTGGGGCGGGTTTGGGGATTTTGGGGTTGGATTTGAGGGTTTTTTGGATGTCCCTGAATTTGGGGGGTCCCGAGGGGGATTTAGGGGGGGTCCCTGGCGGCTCCGGGTCCTGGGGGGCTCCTGTGGGGGGTCTGAGACCCCAAAATCGGGGTCGGGACCCTCTGAGTGACCCCGGGGCCGTTTGGGGGTTTTTTGGGACGGATTTGGGGTTTTTTTGGGTGGATTTGGAGTTTTTTGGGGGGTCCCTGAACTTGGGGTTTTCGGGGGGGGATTTTGGGGGGGTCTCCGCCCACTACGAGTCCTGGGGGGGCTTGGGGGAGGAGTGGAGCCCCCAAAATGGGGCTGGGACTGGGTTTGGGGTGGGGGATTTTGGGTGGGATTTGGGCGTTTCTGGGGGGGATTTGGGGTTTTTGGGGGGCAATTTTTTTGTTTTTGGGGGGGATTTGGGGTTTTTTGGGGTGGGTTTGGAGCACTTTGGGTGGGACTTGGGTGTGTCTGGGTAGAATTCTTTTGGTTTTGAGGGCGATTTGGGGTTTTTGGGGTGGGATCTGGGGTTTTTTGGGGGAGGGTTGGGGTTTTTCGGGGGGGAATTTTCCGTTTCTGGGTGGGATTTGGGGCTTTTTGGGTGGGATTTGTTTGGTTTCGGGTGGGATTTGGGGTATTTTGGGTGGGATTTGGGGTATTTTGGGGGGGCTCGGGGGTGTTTTCGGGGGGCTGCCAGGGGCTCAGCAGGAACGGGGCCAGCTCCAGGCGCTGCCGCAGGACCCCCGAGAGCAGCAGCTCGGCCGAGAGCAGCGGGAGCCGCGCGGCCACGGCCGGGGGCCAGAGCCAGCGGTCCTGGGGACAGGAAATGACCAGGACACGGGGCTGGGGACCCAAAAACACAGTCAGGAACCCCAAAAACACAGAGAGAAACCCCAAATAACCCATCAGAAACCTGAAAAAACCTGTCAGGAACCCCAAATACACCATCAGGAACCCCACATAACCCATCAGAAACCTGAAAAAAACTGTCAGGAACTCCAAAAACACCGTCAGGAACCCCACATAACCCATCAGAAACCCCAAAAACCCAGTCAGAAACCACAAATACCCCACAAGGCCCAGTCCTGGGGGCACAAGATCAGTAGGACACGGGGCTGGGGAAAAACCCCAAAAATACACTGAGAAACCCCAAATAACGCAGAGAGAAACCCCAAATATCCCATCAGGAGCCCCAAATAACCCAGTCAGAAACCCCAAATAACCCACCCAGCCTCGTCCTGGGAACATGAGATCACCAGGACACTGGGCTGGGGGGAAAACCCCATCAGAAACCCCAAATAACCCAGAGAGAAACCCCAAATATCCCATCAGGAACCCCAAATAACCCAGTCAGAAACACCAAACGGCCCAGAGAGAAACCCCAAATAACCCACCCAGCCCTATCCTGGGGACACAAGATCACCAGAACAACTGGCTGAAGGGGAAACCCCAAAAACTCCATCAGAAACCCCAAAAACCCAGTGATAAACCCCAAAAACCCAGAGAGAAGCCCCAAATACCCCACCCAAGCCCAGTCCTGGGGACACGAGATCAGCAGGACAGGGGGCTGGGGAAAAACCCCAAAAACTCCATCAGAAACCCCAAAAACCCAGTCAGAAACCTGGAATACCCACAGGAACCCCAAATAATCCACCCAGTCGGTCCTGGGAACACGAGATCACCAGGACACCAGGCTAAGAGGGAAACCCCAAAAAGCCCATAAGTAACCCCAAATAACCCATCAAAAACCCCAAAAAACCTGTCAGGAACCCCAAATAACCCATCAAAAGCCTCAAAACCCCACTCAGAAACCCCAAATAACCCACCCAGCCCAGTCCTGGGGACATGAGATCACCAGGACATTGGGCTGAGGGGGAAACCCCAAAAACCCTGTCAGGAACCCCAAATAACCCACCCAGCCCGGTCCTGGGGACACGAGATCACCAGGACATGGGGCTGAGGAAACCCCAGAAACACAGGGAGGAACCCAAATAACCCAGAGTGAAACCCCAAATACCCTGTCAGGAACCCCAAAAACCCCATCAGAAACCCCAAATACCCCCAAAACCTCAGTGAGAAACCCCCAAAACCCTGCTAAAAACACCAAATTCCCCAAACAACCCAAGACTCCAGTCAGAAACGCCAAATACCCTAAAAGAACCCCAAATACCCCAAAAAGACCCCCAAAACCCCCAGTGAGAAATCCCCAAAAACCCAATAGGAACCCTCTAACCCCAATGAGATCCCCTAAAACCCCCAATGGGGTCTCCCCACAGAGCCCAATCTGGGATCCCCAAAAACCCCCAAATACCCCAAAACCCAGTGAGGAGCCCCCAAAAAACCTCAAAGACCCCCCAAAAAACCCCAACCCCCCAAAACCCAGTGAGAAATCCCCCAAATCCCAGTGAGAAGCCCCTAAAAACCCCAAAAACCCAGTGAGAAACCCCAAAACCTCCAAAAACTGAATGAGAAACCCCAAGTACCCCCAAAAAACCCTGAAATACCCCAGAAGAAACCCCAAAATCCCCCAATCCCTGAAATGTCCCCAGTCCCCCCAATGTCCCCAGTCATCCCCCATGTCCCCAATACCCCAAACCCCCCACTGTCCCCAGTGTCCCCGATGTCCCAATGTCCCCAATCCCCCGCTGTCCCCAATGTCTCTAACTCCCCAATACCCCCAATGTCCCCAGTGTCCCCAATACCCTTGATGTCCTTGAGTGTCCCCAGTGTCCCCAATCCCCCCACTCCCCCAATGTCCCAATGTCCCAAATCCCTCCAATGTCCCGCTGTCCCCAATGTCCCCAATCCCCCTCCATGTCCCCAAAGTCCCCTGTCCCCACTGTCCCCTCACCGCGTATTCCCGGGGCAGCTGTGGCAGGAAGGTGCCACCACAGCAGGTGACAATGTCCCGCATGTCCTCGGGGCACGGCTGGACACTGGGGGTGACGTGCACCTGGTAGCCCTGGGGACAGAGAGGACATCAGGGGGACATTGGGGACATTCAGGGGTTGGGGACATTGAGGGGTTCAGGAGATTGGGGGACATTGGGGGTTTGGGGTACTGGGGACATGGGGGATGACTGGTGGGACATTGGGGACACTAAGCAGGTTGGGGACATTAAGGGGTTCAGGAGATTGGGGGATTGGGGACATTGGAGAAGTTGGGGACATTTGGGAACATTAATGTCATCATCACCTGCAGGAGGGGGTGCCACCATGCCCAGGGCTGGCTCAGGGATAGGTTTAGGTGACATTTGGGGACAGTGTCACCTGCAGCAGGGACCATTCCTGGGCCCGGGGACATTTGGGACATTGAGGACACTGCTGTCACTGTCACCTGCAGCAGGGGCCATTGCTATGCCTGGGGCTGGGTCAGGGATGGGTTAGGTGACATCTGGGGACATTTGGGGACAGTGTCACCTGCAGCAGGACCTGTGCCCTGGCTCAGGGTTGGGTTTAGGTGACATTTGGGGACATCTGGGGACATTTGGGGACAGTGTCACCTGCAGCAGGACCTGTGCCCTGGCTCAGGGATGGGTTTAGGTCACATTTGGGGACATCTGGGCACATTTGGGGACAGTGTCACCTCCAGCAGGGGCCATTGCTATGCCTGGGGCTGGGTCAGGGATGGGTTTAGGTGACATTTGAGACATCTGGGGACATTTGGGGACAGTGTCACCTGCAGCAGGACCTGTGCCCTGGCTCAGGGATGGGTTTAGGTGACATCTGGGACATCTGGGGACATTTGGGGACAGTGTCACCTGCAGCAGGGGCCATTGCTATGCCTGGGGCTGGCTCAGGGATGGGTTTAGGTGACATCTGGGACATCTGGGCACATTTGGGGACAGTGTCACCTGCAGCAGGGGCCGCTCCCGGGCCCGGGCCAGCGCCGGGCGCAGGCGGAAGCCGAAGCGCCGCTCACAGGGGGGGTCCTGTGGCAGGAAGGGACCTGGGGACAGCGGGCGGCCACTGTGGGAACTCTGGGGACAATGGGGACACAGGGGTCACACACGGCCACCAGAGCCACCCCAGTGTCCCCAAGGCCACCCCCTTGTCCCCTTCGATCGTCCCCAAGTCCTTCCCCTTGACCCCAAGGTCACCCTCCCTTGTCACCCAAAGCCCCTCTGTCCCCAAGGTCACCCCTGGTCCCCAAGGTGCCCAAGGCCACCACTACTGTCACCAAGAGCCCTCCCCTTGTCCCCAAATCCCCTCCCATTGTCCCTGAGTTCCCCCTGTCACCCCGCTGTCCCCAAGGTCACCCCACCCATCCCTAGAGTCCCCAAGGCCAATCCCCCTCGTCACCATGTCCCCCGTGTCCCCATGTCCCCAAGGCCACTCCAGCTGTCCCCAATGTTCCCAAAATCCACACTGTCCCCAAGGCCACCCAATGTCCCCAAATCCCCCCTGAATACCCCAGTGCAAGCCCCTGTCCCCAATGTCCCCAAACCCTTCTCCTTGTCCCCAAACTCCCCTCATTGTCACCAAGTCCCCCAATTGTCCCCAATCCCCCGCTGTCCCTGATGTCACCTGCAGCATTGTCACCCCATTGGGGGTGACAATGGGGACACCCCTGGCAATGGCCCAGAGGAACTTCAGTGTCCCTGGTGTCCTCAATGTCCCAATGTCCCCCTGATGTCTCCACTGTCCCCAGTGTCACCAATCCCCCTGATTGTCCCCAATGTCCCCAACCCCCAATGTCCCCAGTGTCCCCAATCCCCCAATTTCCCCCCATTGTCTCCAATCCCCCCAACCCCCCTGATTGTCCCCAATGTCCCCGATGTCACCTCTAGCAGCCACTGGGGGGTGACAATGGGGACGCCCCTGCCCAGGGCACACAGGAACTTCAGTGTGCGGCGGATGCCATCGGTCACCAGGTGGCTGCAGTCGTGCACAGATGTGGCCTCGGTGCCACCCAGCGTCCCCAGGGCCACCCGCAGTGCTGGAGAGGCCACCAGGCCTGTGAACAGCACCTGGGGACAGTGGGGACATCAGTGGGGACATCAGTGGGGACATCAGTGGGGACATCCCTGGGTCCCTGGGGAGTGAGGACAGGTTGTGGACAGCCCTCGGTGGGTGGGGACATCTAGGGGACACTGGGACAGGTTGGGGACACATTCAGGACACACTGGTGACATCCCTGAGAGAGTCAGGGACACACTGGGGACATCCCTGAGGAGATGGGGACACTTTGGGGACATCCCCAGGGGGCTCAGGGGCCACTGGGGACACTTTGGTGACATGCCCAGGTGCCACCAGCCCCAGAACAGCAGCTGGGAGGGGCATGGGGGGGCACCGGTCTGTACTGGTCCCTAAACCTCCCATTGGTACTGGTCCATACTGGTCTGTACTGGTCCATACTGGGAGGTCACTGGGATGCCCCTGGGGGAGTCACTGCTCTATACTGGTCACTATAGTTCCACACTGGTCTGTACTGGTCCATACTGGGAGCACTGGGTGGGGTCACTGGTCTGTACTGGGATCACTTAGGAGTCACCAGGGGTACTGGTCAGTACAAGTCTGTACTGGTTCCTATTGGTTTGTACTGGTCTAGATTGGTCCATACTGGCCCATACCAGTCTGCACTGGTCTGTACTGGTTCCTACTGGTCTGTACTGGTCTAGATTGGTCCATACTGGCCCATACCGGTCTGCACTAGTCTGTACTGGTTCCTACTGGTCTGTGCTGGTCTGTACTGGTCCATACTGGTCCTTACCCGGATCTGGGTGGAGCCTGGCGCTGCCCGGGGGCGGAGCCTGCGCTTGGCACCCTCTGTTGGCTCCTCCTCCTCTGGGGGCAGGGCTGCCACTGAGCCCCGCCCATTTCCTTCTATGGGCACGGAGGGTGTGGCCTCTTCAAGCACTGCTGCTGATTGGTCCTGCCCCCTCTGGGGGCGTGGCTTGTGTGAGGGGCGTGGCTTGGAGCCTGGATCACGCCCATTCTGGGCAGGAGCAGGGCCACACGAGGCTCCGCCCCCTCCACTCACGGCCAATCGCCGACTGCGCCGCACCTGGGGGGGAGGGGCTGTGGTGGGGACCCCAAAGTCCAATGGGAACCCCCCAAATCCCCCAAGTTCACCCCAAATTACACCAGGAACCCCTGAAATCCCCTGAATTCCATCTGGGACTCCCTAAAAATCACCCAGGACCCCCAAAAATTCACCTGAGACCCCCCCAAACCACCCTGGGTCTCCCAAAATCCACTGGGAACCCCAAACCCCACTTGGGACCTCCCAAAACCCCACCTGGGACCCCCCACAGTTCACGGGGAACCCCAAAAAATCCACCTGGAACCCCCCCTCCCCCCTCGAATCCCTGGGGGGCTCCCAAAATCGACCAGAGACCCCCAAAATCACCCGGGGCCCCCCAAAATTCACCTGCGGGGTGGGCGGAGCTTCTGCTTCCTCCTGGGCGGGGCTTGGGGGACCCTCAACATCTGGATTTGGGGCCTCCTCCACATCTGGAACTTGGAGCTCATCCGGGGCCCTTTCGGGGCTTTCCGGGGGTTCCACATCTGGGGCAGGGGGCAGGAACAGCTGAGTGGCCACATCTGGATTCAGGCCAGGGCTCCTTGGCCCCTCCACATCTGGATTTGGGGTGGTCACCTCCACATCTGGAATTTCAGGGACTTCTGGGGCTGTTTGGGGTCTTTTTGAGGCTGCCACATCTGGATTTGGGCCCGCCTCATCCACATCTGGATCAGCGTCCCCCAGCAACGTCCTGTGGCCCCTCAGTGACTCTCCCACATCTGGATTTGGGCTCTCCATGTCCACATCTGGAATTTTGGGTGGGTTTAGGGGACTTTTGGGTGGTTTTGCGGACCCAGCATCTGGTTCTGAGGGGCCTTCACCCTCCACATCTGGATCAGGGGGCAGGAACAGCTGGGTGGCCACATCCAAGTCCTCCTCCCCCTCCACATCTGGATCTGGGGTCTCTGCCTTCACAATGGGAATTCTGGGGCCGCTTGAGGCCATTTCGGGTTGTTTTGTATCCAGAACATCTGGATTTAGGCTGTCCTCCACACCTGGATGGGGGGGCAGGAACAGTTGCGTGGCCACATCTGGATCCAGGGAGGGCAGCCCCTCTACATCTGGAATTTTGGGGTCCTTTGGGGTAGTTTTGGGGCCTTCTGGGCTCCCAGCATCTGGAGAAGGCAGGAACAGCTGGGTGGCCACATCTGGATCTGACTCTTGTTCTTCCTCATCTGGATCTGGGGTTTCCTCCTTCACATCTGGAATTTTATGAGGGTTCTGAGTTGTTTTGGGCCGTTTTGGGCTCCCAACATCTGGAGAGGGCAGGAACAGCTGGGTGGCCACATTTGCATCTGACTCCTCTTCCTCCTCCACATCTGGAATTTCCGGTGGCTTCTGGGTCATTTTGAGTCGTTCTGGGCTCACAACATCTGGATCCATCTCTGCCTCCCTCACATCTGGATTTGGGGGCAGGAACAGCTGGGTGGCCACATGTGGATCCCACCCGTCCTCCTCTCCCTCCACATCTGGTGTTTCAGCTACATTTTGAGTCCTTTGGAGCCTCCCAACATCTGGATTTGAGGGTTTCAGCCCAACATCTGGAGTTCCGGGCACACTTTGGGTAATCTTCTGTCTTTTTGAGGGCGGAACATCTGGATCAGCCTCGTCCTCCTCCACATCTGGGTCATTCTCCCCCACCAAGGCTCCACATTCAGAGCCTCCAACAGCTGGATTTGGGGTCGGTGTGGGCACATCTGGAGTTTCGGGCACATTTTGGGTCATTTTCTGTCTTTTTAAGGGCCGAACATCTGGACTTGTCTCATCCTCCTCCACATCTGTGTCGCTGTCCACCAGCAGCATCCCACACCCATTTTTTGTGCCTGAAACATCTGGATTTGGCATTTTCAGCCTCACATCTGGAGTTTCAGGCAGGTTTGGGGCTGGTTTCAGTCTTTTTAAGGATCCAACATCTGGATTTGCCTCCCCCTCCACATCTGTGTCGCTGTCATCCAGGAGTGCCCCGTGACTCCTCTGTGACCCTTTCGAAGGATGAACATCTGGATTCACCTCATCCTCCTCCACATCTGTATCACTGTCCACCAGCAGTGCCTGACACCCATTTTTGGGCACGCCAGCATCTGGACTTGGGGTCTGTGCCACCACATCTGGACTTTCAGGCACATTTTGGGTCATTTCAAGCTTTTTTAGGGTCTCAACATCTGGATTCACCTCCCCCTCCTCCTCCACATCTGTGTCACTGTCCACCAGGAATGCCTGGCACCTGATTTCAGGGCCTGAAACATCTGGATTTGGGGGCTTCGCAGCCACATCTGGAGTTTCAGGGACGTTTTGGGTCGCTCTGAGCATTTTCAGGGGCTGCACATCTGGATCCTCCTCCACATCTGTGTCGCTGTCCACCAGCAGCATCTGACTCCTGCTTGTGGGGCCTGAAACATCTGGATTTGCTGTCCCCCATCGCCCACCTGGAGTTTTGGGCAAATGCTGAGTCCTTCTGAGCCTTTTTGGGGGCTGCACATCTGGATCATCCTTCACATCTGTGTCGCTGTTCTCCACCAGTGTCTGATGGCCAATTTTGGGGCTTTCCACAGCTGGATCTGGGGTCGCCACCTCCACATCTGGAATTCTGCGCACGTTTGGGGTAACTTTGAGGCTTTTGGGGGGCTGCACATCTGGATTCACTTCATCTTCCACATCTGTATCACTGTCCACCAGCAGCATCTGAGAACAGAGTTTTGGGCCCGAAACATCTGGATTCAGGAGTTTTGCTGCCACATCTGGAGTTTCGGACACGTTTTGGGGCTGCACATCTGGATTCTCCTCCTCCCCCTCCACATCTGTGTCGCTGTCCATCAGGATTCTCCAGTGTCCAATTCTGGGCGCCGTCACAGCTGGACTTGGGGTTTCCACCTCCACATCTGGAATTCCAGGCATGTTTTGGGTCACTTTAAGCCTTTTCTGGGGCTGCACATCAGGATCCTCATCCACATCTGTGTCACTGTCCACAAGCTCCATCCTGTGTTGCATTTTTGGGCCTGAAACATCTGGATTTGGGGTCTTTCCTGCAACATCTGGAGTTTCTGGGACGTTTTGGGTAATTTTCAGCCGTTCTGGGGGCTCCACTTCTGGATCAGCCTCCTCCTGCTCCACATCTGTGTCACTCTCCACCAGCAGGGTGCCATGCCCACTTTTAAGCCATGGAACATCTGGATTTGGGGTTTGTAGCCTCACATCTGGAGTTTCTGGCACATTTTGGGTCATTTTAAGCCATTTTTGTGGCCCAACATCTGGATTTGGCCCCTCCTCCTCCACATCTGTGTCACTGTCCACCTGAAGTGTCCGGTGCCCATTTCTGGCCCATAGCACATCTGGATTTGGGGTTTCTGCTGCCACATCTGGAGCCTCTGAGGTGTTTCGGGCCACTTTGGGAGTTTTCAGGTCCCCAACATCTGGATCTGACCCCTCCCCAATCACATCTGGGGCATTTTGGGAGCAGGGAAGGTGTTTTTGGGGGCCCTCAACATCTGGGGGCACAGCGGGATCCTCCAGGGCACTGCAAAGGAGGGTGGGGGGGCTGAGGAGTTTGGGATCTCCAAAAGCCCCCAAAGATCCCAAAAATAACCCAAAGAGCCCCAAAACCCCTTTCAAAATTCCACAATCTGCCCCAAAACCCTACAAAAATTCCCCAAAGACCCCAAAAATACCCCCAAATTGCTCCAAGGATCCCCAACACCACCCCCCCCCCCCGCGAACCCCCAAAATGCCCCAAAACAACCCCAGGGACCTCCCCCAGAACTCCCATTCCCCCGAAAATCCCCCTAAACTGCCCCAAGTCCATCCTAAACACCCCCCATTTCTCCAAGGAACCCCCAAAAATCACCTGGAGACCCCCAAGCTGCCCCCAAAGGACCCAAACCACCCCAGAGGCCCCCAACCCCCTGCCTGGGACCTCCCAAACTGCCCCAAAAAGACTCAAAACTAACCCAGGGACCCCCAAAATGTCCCAGAGACCTCCCAAAATTCCCCAAGCCGCACCCAAATGACCCAAAATCCCACAAGGATCCCCCAAAACTGCACCCAAAAGACCCAAAATCTCCCCCAGAGACCTCCAAGCCTTCCTCAGGAAGCCCAGATTCCCTCACAGAACCCCCAAAACACCTCAGGGAGCCCAAATTCCCTCATCAAATGCCGAGCTCCCCTCATGGAACCCCCAACGC
Organism: Agelaius phoeniceus; assembly: GCF_051311805.1. Lineage (NCBI taxonomy): Eukaryota > Metazoa > Chordata > Aves > Passeriformes > Icteridae > Agelaius > Agelaius phoeniceus. The sequence continues at coordinate 2,234,376 of NC_135291.1, read as the reverse complement.
CCCTCAGGAACCCCAAATTCTCTCACAGAACCACCAACCCCTGTCACGGACCCCAAATTTCCCTCAGGAAACTCAAACGTCTCTCAGGAACCCCAAATTCCCGCACAGAACCACCAACCCCTGTCACGGACCCCAAATTTCCCTCAGGAAACTCAAACGTCTCTCAGGAACCCCAAATTCCCGCACAGAAACCCCAACTCACATCAGGGGCGCCCCAAAGTCCCCTCAGGACCCTTCAACCCCCTCAGAGAGTCCAAACTTCCCTCACGAAATCCGAGTTCCATCACGGACCCCGAGTTCCATCACAGACCCCAAACCTCCCTCAGACACATCCAACCTCCCTCAGGGACCCGCAAATTCCCTCATCAAGTCCTAGCTGCCCTCAGAAACCCCCAAATTTCTCTCCGGAACCCCAAATTGCCAAGCCAAGCCCACAAACTTCCCTCAGAGATCCCAAACTTTCCTCAGAAACCTCCATCCCCCGTCAGAGACCCCCTCAAATCTCCCTCAGGGACTCCCCAAAACTGCACCCGAGGCCCTCAGTCCTCACCAAGGACCGCTCCAATCCCCGCTGTCACCTCCAAATCCCTCCAGGATATTCCAGAATCCACCCGGACCCCAAATCCCCCCAAACTCCCCCAAAATTCCCTCAGGGACCCCAAAAGCGGCCCCGGCTTCCCTCCCCCCCGCTCACCCCTCCCGCGCCATCACCGCCGGGCCCCGCCCCCCGGGCTCCCATTGGCCGCTCTCTCCGGGCGCCAACGCCCATCCGCGCTTTCCATTGGCTGTCATGAATGTCGATCATCACCAGACCACAGAGATTGGGCGGGATGGTCCTCCGAGAGCACCGGAGCGCCCGTGGGAGGAGCTTAGGAGAGGTTTAGACCAATTGAAGCGCAGAAAGCTGGATTGACAACACGATTAACAAATAGAAGGATGGAAAGCGGGCGGTGCCGACCAATGGGAGCCCCGGCTTTGTCCTATATGAGCGCGCGCGGGGCCGTGGCTGCCGCCATTTTCACCGCCGTCGCGCTCGCGCCTTCACTCCGCTCTTAAAGGGGCCGCGCCGCCTCTTTACGTTTTTTTATTCCGTTTTCCGAGCGCCTCCGCGCCGTCCGGGTGGGCCCGAGCCCCCCCGCCAGACTCCGCCGCCGCCATGAGGGAGATCGTCCACATCCAGGCGGGCCAATGCGGCAACCAGATCGGCGCCAAGGTGAGCGCGGCGGGCCCCGCCTCCATCCCCCGCCGCGGCGGCGTTGCCCCTTTAAGAGCTCCCCCATCCCCCGCGCGCCAAGACAAAGGGTGACCCAAACCAGGGCGATTTTAGCCCAAAATCGGCGTTTTCCCCCCACAGAATCGCCTGTGAGGGAAGAGGGCCGTGCTGAATGGGGCGGGTTTTGGGTTAAAATCAGGAGATTCTGTCGCTAAATGAGGATTTTCGGTGGCTGAACGCGCCCCCCTCGCACGCGGCCGCAAAATGGCGGCTGAGGGCGGCGGCCCTGAACCGCGGCGAATTCGCCTCCAAAATCGCCTTTTTTGGGGGGTGTTTAAAGAAAATATTGCTATTTTATCTTAATTTAAATGACTGTTTCAAAGATTTGGCCGCGAATGGCACTTTTTGCCCGTTATCGAGGGGGTCTGGCTGAGGATGGGCGGGGAAGGCGCCAAAATGGCGGCGAGGAGCCCCGAAATTAAAGGATTTAACTTCCAAATTAGGTTTTTCATAACAATATATTCATAATTAAATATAAAACCTGATGTTTTTCGTTTTTAAAGCACCGTACTTTAAATGCTGCTTTTTCAGTCTGCAATCGGTTGTTTTCACCCCATAATTGGGTATTTTCGCCCCTAAAATCGGCTATTTTCACTGCAAAACCGTCCAATTTTACATCAAAAAAGCGGATTTTGTGCCCCAAAAAAAAGATTTTTGACCCCCAAACGGGGCGTGACGCCCGGAGGGGTCAGACCCGAAAATGGGAGGATTTAAGCCCCCCAAAAAAGCGGCTTAATATCCACAATAAAGATTTTTATTCCCTAAATAAGAGGTGTGTTCCTATATTTTGTTCCAAATTGGAGGGTTTTTTTCCGCAAAACAAGGATTTTTAAGGTTTTAGACTGCAGGATTTTATGACAAAAGCAGTCTGGTTTTTTTGGTTTTTTTTTTTTTTTTATTCCTTAAATGTGGATTTAAGGTCTTTAAATTGCAATATTAATCTGCAGAACTGATGGGTTTTTTAATTTGAATCAGCTTTTTTCACTGAAATGCCCTTCTTACGCCTAAATATGGATGACTTGATTTTCAAAAAAGTGCATTTTAGTTCTCAAAATGTTATTTTTTCTGATTTAAGGGATTTTTTTCATTGATGAAAGGTTTTTTTGCTGCTAAAATGCAGCTTTTTGGCCCAAAAACCTTTTTTCTTCCCAGCCCCAAAATGGAGCTTCGGAGCTCCAGCTCAGCATCTTTTGTTTTGCAAAACATCATTTCCGTCCAAAATCAAGATTCATATCCCCAAAATGTGGAGTTTTGAGCAGAAAAAGGACTGGATTCATTTTCCAGAAGTAGAATTTAGGGTTAAAATGGGGATTTTCTGCAGCACGGAGGGAGCTCCCAGCCCCAAAATGGAGGTTTCCAGCCCCAAAATGGAGGGTCAGGGGAAGAATCGCAGCTTTGTGCTTCCAAATCGCTTTTTTCTTGCCTCAAAATCACCGTTTTTTCTCCAAAACTAACATTTTCTATTTTTTTTTTTTTTTTTATACAAACTGGTGGGGTTTTGCCCAAAAAAGCATTATTTTAGGCCTCGGAATTTGCAGTTCTTCAGACTGGAATGTCATTTTTGCTGCTTCAAAAACCCGGGTTTTCCCCTGAATATCCACTTCACCCACAAAAGGGCCTTCTTTAAACCCATATTTAAATTTTTTTTTTCTTTTTTAAATGTTACTTTTTGTCTCAAAATCGCCCTTTTCAGCCCCAACCCCCTCTCTTTGTGTCTCTAGACCGCATTTCCTGCCCCCAAAATGAACATTTCCATTTCCTGCCCCACACCAAAATCTTTGTTCGCCAAAACGCTTTATTAGAGTTATTAACCCTAAAAAGTGGTTGTTGATATTTTTTTTTTTAGCTTTGGGAAAGAGGTTTTCAACCCAAATTGCGATTTTTGAGGCCCAAAAAACGGTTTTTACTGTACAGAAAATACTGGTATTTATCAGGTTAAATTTACCCTCAAAAATTGTGGTTTAGCCCCAAATCCGTTTTTTTAACCCCAAAATTCGCAATATTTACCTCTAGATATCGTTTTCCCCCCATAATCCATATTCCTGTCACTAAACTCAATTCTGCACCAAACTCACATTTTTTCTCAGAAAAGGTAATTTTTACCCATTGTTTCCCAAGGCTCCAAAATTCAGGGTTTTTTTTACTCTGAAATGCTGTTAATTAGAATTTGAACTTTCTAAACTCATTTTCTTTGCCCAAAATCTCCATTTTTAACCCAAATGAACTTTTTTGGAGGTATTTCTTTCCTACATTCCCTGAAAATGCCCTTTTTTAACCTATTTGTCCCATCAACCCCAAAATTCCAATTTTTTAACCCATTTTTGCTCACAACCCCCTAAAACACCGAGTTTTAACCAATTGCCTTCCTCATCTCCAAAATCAGCATTTTTAAGCCTGTGTTTCTTTTTTTTTACCTCACATTGCTGGGTTTTAATCCTCTTTTCTCTCTCACCTCCAAAAATTAATATTTTTAAACCCTTTTTTCTTCTATTACCCAAAATTGTTGGTTTTTAAATATATTTTTCGCTCATAATCTCCAAACCACCATTTTTATCTCAAATCACCATTTTATACCTCTTTTTTTTTTTGAAATAACAATCTCAAAATTAATGGCTTTTACCCCAAATCAATATTTGAATGCCATTCCTCTCTCCACAGTCCCAAAATCCACATTTTTTGCCGCATTTCTCATCTTTAACCCCAAAGTCACCTTTTTTCACCTCATTTTCCTCTCACGCTGCATTGCCCCCCCCCACCCGCCCTGCCCCGGCCCATTTGAACCCAATCCCCCGCATTTTTGGAATCTAAACTTCACATACAAAACTTAAAGCTCTCCGAGCCGAATTTGGGTGATGAAAAATCCCGATTTTGGGTTGATGAAAAAGCCAATTTGGGGTGCAAGGAGCCAATTTTGGAGGGATTGGTTTGAATTTTAACGAGTTGCCGCCATTTTCCCGCGTTCCCGCCCTTTTTGGGGAGCGGGACTGCGCCGCACTGGCCACGCCCCCTCCCTCACAGAGCCCCGCCCGCTTCCCTTCCCCACACCTCCAAACCACGAAAAAATCCTAAAAATCGCCTTTTTCCCCCAAGAAAGGGTCGTGGAGTGGCTGTGGATTGTAGCCACACCCTTTTAGGACCTGAGCACAACCTTAATTTATTTTAAATGCCCCCCAAAATCCCCATTTCTCAACCCAAAAAAAGGTCCTGGCTGTGGGGGAGGTCTTGTGGATCCTGCCTGTCAATTGAACACACCCCCAAATTCCTTTAAATCCCTAAATCCTTCATTTTACCCCCAAAAACATTGCCTAGGGGAGGTGGGTGGGGCTGAATTTACATTTCGTTCTTTCTATAAGATCTCACCATCCCCTTTTTTGTCCCCAAAATAAATCCCAGGGGTAGCAAAGTGGGCGTAGCTCCTCTCCTCCACAAGCTCTGCCGCTCTGTCCCAGACTACGCCATCAATTCCCCTCTAAATCCCAATTTTTTTTCCTTAAAATCTAGATTTTTTGATACTCCTCAACTGCTATTTCATACTTTTAAATCCCAAATTCTTATTTTAAAATTCCTGAATTTTTTTAGCCCCAAATCCTCATTTTGTCCCCCAAAACGGGGTCCCAGGTGTAGCAAAGTGGGTGTGGTCCAGCTGCCTTCACCCCTCCTTAAGCTCAACCCCTTTTAGCCCCCAACTCCCATTTCTCACCTTAAAATCCCCAATTTTTTTTGATCAAAATTCTAATTTTTTCCCCAGAATTGAGTCTGGGGTGGGCCTGGCCCACCTGACCACACCCCTCTTTATCTCCTGCTCCTTTTAACCCTCACCATGTCCCCAAGCCCCCATTTCTGACCTCAAAATCCTCATTTTTGCCGCTAAAATCACAATATTTTCTTCTCCAAATGCTCATTTTCCCCCCAACTCGGGTCCCATTTGTCACAAAGTGGGTGTGGCCCAGCTTATCTCACTCCTCCACAAGCTCCACCCCTTTTAACCCCCTGAGCACGCCCCCAACCCCCCCTCCTTTCCCTCCCTCAAATCCCTACTTTTCCTCTCAAAACCTTCAGTTTTTTTCCCCAAATTCCTGTTTTTTTGCCCCAAACCCGCTGCTGGGCTGTCCCTGAGCCGTCCCCAAGCTGTCCCCTTGTCCCCACAGTTCTGGGAGGTGATCAGTGACGAGCACGGCATCGACCCCACGGGCACCTACCATGGGGACAGCGACCTGCAGCTGGACCGCATCAGCGTCTACTACAACGAGGCCACAGGTGGGGACAGCAGGTGGCACCTGGGGACAGCTGCCACACCCCCTGGGGCTCCTCTGCCCTTCCCCCCGTCATGGTGTCACTCAGTGTGGGTGTCACTTGTCCCACTGTCACCCCCCATGTCGCTTTCCTTTGTCACCTTCCTCTGCTGTTACTTTATCACTTCCAGTGTCACTTCCTCACCCCCACATTGTCACTTCTTGCTTTGTCACCCTCCTGTGTCACCTCATCCCCCCTATTGTCATCCTGTCCCCAGTGTTACCCTCCCCAGTGTCACTGTCCTGTATGTTACCACTTTGTCATCCCTTTGTCACTGTGTCCCCGTGCTTCCCCCTTAGTGTCACCTTTGTCCTGCTGTCACGTCCCAGTGTCACTTTGTCCTTGTCCATGCCCTGTGTCACCTCATCTCCTGTATCCCTGAGTGCCACCCCCTCCTTTGTCACACCTATGGGGTCACCTTGTCCCGTCACCCACCAGTGTCACTTGTCCATTGCCACCTCGCAGTGTCACCTTGTCCCCTGTCACCTTCAATCCTGGGGGTCCCCTGGTGTCCATGGCCACCTGCTGTGTCACCCTGTGACCCCCCCTGGTGTCGCTGCATCCTGTCCCTTCCCAGTGTCACCATGTTCCTGTCACCCACATCTTGTCCCCAACGTATCTCCAGTGTCACTTGTCCTCTCTGACCCCCCTCCTGTCCCCCATGTCCCCACCCACGCCATGTCACCTGTCCATGGTCACCTTGTCCCTAATATTCCCCTGGTGTTTCCTGTCCTTTGTCACCCTGTGTGCCACCCTGTCTCCTGTGCCCTGTCCTTGGTGTCACCTGTCCATTGTCATTTGTCTCCTCCCTGTCCCCATGTCCCATTCTGGGTTGCTGTGGGGGAGTTTTTGGGGTGGCTTTGGGGAATTTTGGGGTGAATTTGACACTTCTGGGGTTATTTTGGCATTGGTTTGGGATGATATGGGGGTAATTTTGAGAGGCTTTGGAATTAATTTGGGGGTTTTGGGGTTGAATTTGGAAGATTTTGGGGCTGGTTTGGGGGTGATTTTGGGTGGTTTAGGTTATTAGGGCTGTTTTTGGGGTGAATTTGGGAGTTTTGGAAGTCCTTTAGGGTTGAGTTTTAGGGAGGTCTGGATTGCTCTTAGGTCATTTTGGGGTGTTCTGGGGCAATTCTGGGTAATTCAGAGTGATTTTGACTATTTTAGGGCTGGCCCAAAGTGGGTTTGAGGTGATTTTAGATGGGTTGGTAATTATTTTAAACATTTTGGAGTAATTTGGGGGGTTTTGGGGTTCATTTGGGTGGATTTGGAGCCATTTTTGGGGTATTTTTCCTGGGTTTTGGGTGAATTTGGGTGGTTTGGGGTTGATTCCAGGAGATTTGCGGTAAGTTTGGGATGATATGGGCGTGATTGTGGGTGTTTGGTGGTGAACTTAGGTGGATTTGTGGTGGTTTTGAGGTGATTCCACTTATTTATGGGGTAATTTTGGGTGATTTGGGCTTTTTTGGGGGTGGATTTTTGGTGTCATTTCAGGTGTTTTAGGGTGATTTCAGACTTTAGGGTGATTTTGGGTGTGTTGCTGTCACATGGGGTGGTTTGGGGCATTTTAGGAGTGATTTTGGTTTTTGCTGGAGCTATTTCTGGTATTTCTGGGTTAAGTCTGAGCATTTTGGGAGCAATTCTCTTGGTTTGGGGGATGATTCTAGGTTGTTTTGGGGTAATTCTGGTGGTTTTGGGGTAAATTTGTTGGTTTTGAGGTAATTCTGGGTGTTTTGGAGTGTGTTTGGGGTAATTCTGGGTTGGTTTGCTTTGTTTCTGGGTTGGTTTGTAGTGTTTCTTAGTGGGTTTAGGGTAATTCTGAGTATTTTGGGGTGATTTCAGGTGTTTATAGGTTGATATGGATGTGTTTAGGACGATTCTGGATGGTTTTGGGTTAATTTTGGCTGGTTTGGACGTAACTCTTCTGGTTTTGGGTTGAATTCTCTCAGTTTTGGTCACTCCCCAGGAGGTTAATCCGTGCCTAGGGCCATGCTGGTGGTTTTGGGGTGAATTCTCTGGGTTTTGGTGACGTTTTTGCTGTCCCCAGGGGGTAAATACGTGCCCAGGGCCATCCTGGTGGATCTGGAGCCCGGCACGATGGACTCTGTGCGCTCCGGCCCCTTCGGGCAGATCTTCCGGCCTGACAACTTTGTGTTTGGTGAGTGACACACCTGGGACACACCTGGGACATCTGGGACACCTTGGGCACGATTGGGGACATTTGAGCACTCCTGGGGACATTGGGACACACTTGGGGACATCTGGGGGCACACCTGGGACATCTGGGGGAACACTTGGGGACATTTGGGACATGCCTGGGGACATTGGGGTAGACCTGGTGGCATACTTGAGTACATGTGGTAGACACCTGAGCCATCTGGGGACACACTTGGGCCACCTGGGGATATCTGGGGACACACCTGGACCACCTGGAGGTTCCTGGGGACATTGAGGACACCTGTGGAACATCTGGAGATACCAGCGGACACACCCAGGGACATCTGGGACACCTGGGGGCTTCTCAGGGACACCTGGGGATGCTCAAGACATCTGGGGACTCTTGGCACATGGCAAGGAGAGCTGCAGCCACCTGGGACACACTTGGGGACATTTTGGGACATAGCTGGGAGTCTTGGGGACATCTGTAGACACTTGAGGGTATCTTGGGTACACCTGGGGGTTGCTGAGGGACATTAGGGATATCTGGGTATTTGGGGAACACCTGGGGACACTTGGGGACTCTCAAGGGGCAGCAGGTTCACTTCAGGACACGCAGCAATATTTGGGGCAGCTGGGGACATGTGGGAACACACCTGGGGACACACCTGGGCTGTATCTGGGACAGCAGGGGGTGGCCTGAAGGGATGGCAGGGCCCCAAAGGGGAGATAAAGGTTCCCAGGTGTCCCGAGGGTGGGGTTGGAGGTCCCAAGGGTGGCATGAAGGTCCCCAAGCATCCCAGCAAGGAGGGTTTGAAGGTCCTCGGGTGTCCCCAGGGGTGATGTGAAGGTCCCCAAAGTGAGGTGAAGGTCCCCAAGTGTCCCCCCCAAAGTGGGTTTGAAGGTCCCAAAGAAGGGGTTACGGATTCCAAGTATCCCCAAGGTGGAGTTAAAGGTCCCCACAGGTGGGATCGAGGTCCCTTAAAGAGTAATGTGAAGGTCCCCAATTGGGGACAGAAGTGCTTGAGGTCCCCAGAAGTGGGGGGAAGGTCCCATAGGTGGTAAAGAGTTGCCCAAGGTTCTCAGAAGAGCTTTGAAGGTCCCCAGAAATGGTTTGAGGGTCCCCGAAGTCTTCAGCATTAATCTGAAGGTCTCCAAAAGTGATTAAAAGATTCTTCAATGTTCCCAAAGGTGTTTTGAGGGTCTCCAAAGTCACCTCGAAGACCCCAACCCAATTCCTCCTTGTCTGCCCATGGCCAAGGGTCACCACAGGGAGGGGCTGAGCTGGGGGGGTCAGGGGTCCTCAAAGGTCCTCAGAGATGATTTGAAGGTCCCCAAAGTGGCTTGAGCATTCTCAAGGTGGAAATGGAGGTGCTCATCATCCCCAGAAGTGATTCAAGGGTCTTCAGGGTTGGGTTAAGGGTCCCTAAAGAGGGTTTGAAGCTTCCTAAGGTCCCCAGAGGTGCTCTGAGCATCTTCAGGTTTGTGGGTCCTGAAGATCCTCAAGGATGGTTCAAAGTTCTGAAAGGAGGAGACTTAGAGGCTCCCCAAGGTGGTTTTGAGGTTCTTGAAGTCCCTAAAGGTTGTTTAAAGGTCTCCAGAGGCGGTGTAAAGGTTCTCAAAAGTGGTTCTAAGGTCCCCAAAGGTGGTTTGAAGATCCCACCCCAAGCCTTCCTCCCCTTTTCCAGGCCAAAGCGGTGCCGGCAACAACTGGGCCAAGGGTCACTACACGGAGGGCGCCGAGCTGGTGGACTCTGTGCTGGACGTGGTGCGCAAGGAGGCCGAGAGCTGCGACTGCCTGCAGGGCTTCCAGCTGACCCATTCCCTGGGCGGCGGCACCGGCTCGGGCATGGGCACGCTGCTCATCTCCAAGATCCGCGAGGAGTACCCCGACCGCATCATGAACACCTTCAGCGTGGTGCCGTCGCCCAAGGTGTCGGACACGGTGGTGGAGCCCTACAACGCCACGCTGTCCGTGCACCAGCTGGTGGAGAACACGGACGAGACCTACTGCATCGACAACGAGGCGCTCTACGACATCTGCTTCCGCACCCTCAAGCTGACCACGCCCACCTACGGCGACCTCAACCACCTGGTGTCGGCCACCATGAGCGGCGTCACCACCTGCCTGCGCTTCCCCGGCCAGCTCAACGCCGACCTGCGCAAGCTGGCCGTCAACATGGTGCCCTTCCCGCGGCTGCACTTCTTCATGCCCGGCTTCGCGCCGCTGACCTCGCGGGGCAGCCAGCAGTACCGCGCCCTCACCGTGCCCGAGCTCACCCAGCAGGTCTTCGACGCCAAGAACATGATGGCCGCCTGCGACCCGCGGCACGGCCGCTACCTCACCGTGGCTGCCGTCTTCCGCGGGCGCATGTCCATGAAGGAGGTGGACGAGCAGATGCTGAACGTGCAGAACAAGAACAGCTCCTACTTCGTGGAGTGGATCCCCAACAACGTGAAGACGGCCGTGTGCGACATCCCGCCGCGCGGCCTCAAGATGGCCGTCACCTTCATCGGCAACAGCACGGCCATCCAGGAGCTCTTCAAGCGCATCTCGGAGCAGTTCACGGCCATGTTCCGGCGCAAGGCCTTCCTGCACTGGTACACGGGCGAGGGCATGGACGAGATGGAGTTCACCGAGGCCGAGAGCAACATGAACGACCTCGTGTCCGAGTACCAGCAGTACCAGGACGCCACGGCCGAGGAGGAGGAGGATTTCGGCGAGGAGGCCGAAGAGGAGGCCTGAGGGGTTTCTCCGGAGGTCCCAGTCCTTGGCAGTGTTGCTCCTCCCTTTCCTGGTGTGTTGTCCCAGAGAGGCGTCAACCGGCGGGCGGCGCCTTCGGTGTCATCGTCATTGTCCTTCATCATCGTCAGTGTTGGCCTTGGCCATCGGCGGCGGCGGCAGCAGCGGAGTCCCCACCCGACCTTCAGCGTTGTCCTCGTGGTCTTCAACCTTCATCATCGTCATCCTGAAAGAGTCCCCAGCCTTCAGCGTTGTCCTCGTGGTCCCCAAGTTTCACCATCTTTGGAGAATCCCCCAATCTTCATCACTGTCATCCATGAAGAGTCCCCAGCTTTCATCATCATCATCAATGAGTTCTTGGTCTTTGTCATCCTTGAAGAGCCTCCAATCCTGATCATGGTCAGAGCTCCCAACTTCTGTCGTCTTCATCCTTGAAGAGTTCCCAGTTTTCATCAGCACTGAAGAGTTCCCAACCTTCATCATCATCTTTGAAGAGTTCCCAGCCTTCAGTGTTGTCCTCACAGTCCCCAACCTTCATCATGGTCATTCTTGAAGAGTCTCCAATCCTGATCATGGTCAGAGCTTCCGATTTCCCTCATTAAAGGATCCCCAAGGTTCATCATTGTCAAGGAGTCCCCAACCTTCATCATGGTCTTCATCAAAGAATCATCAATGGCTCCCCAACCTTCATCATCCTCAAAGTGTCCCCAGAGTTCATCATCCTCCTCCTCACAGAGCCTCCAGGAGTTCCTGGCCTTCATCATGGTCCTTGCAGAGTCTTTGATCTTCATCATCCTCAGCCCTTGGTCTCCATCGGGGCTGGTCAGTTGGCCTCGACCTTCATCATAATCGCCTTCATCATGGAAGAGCCTCCAGGAGTTTTTGACCTTCACTCATTGTGGAAGAGCTACTGACCTTCATCATCCTCATGGAAGATTCCTTGACCTTCATCAGGGTGGGTCACTTGGCCTTGACCACCATCATCCTCATCATGGAAGAGCCTCCAAGAGCTCTTGACCTTCAGCCTCATCTTGAAAGAGTTGCTGACCTTCATCATCATCATCATCACCTCCGCCCCTCCCCCGCTGCCACCACGGCCTCCTGTCCCCTCCCCCGCCCCACTCTGGCTCCATTTTCCCAATATTTTTTGTAATTTTTCCTAAGTTTTGAATGTTTTTTTCCCAATTTTTTGTCATTTTCCATATTTTTTCTCATTTTTCCCCTTTTTTGGTTCATTTCCCTCTCATTTAAGTCTCCTCATTTTTGATCATTTTCAACCAATTTTCCTCGTTTTTGGTCAGTTTCCCCCATTTTTAGTCTTTTTTTCCACTTTTCCAATTTTTGCTCTTTTTTCCCCTGTTTTTGCTCACTCTCAGCCCAATTCCATTCCTTTTTCCCAACTTTGGGGTCCTTCCAATTTTTTGTTGATTTTTCCCGATTTTTGCTCAGTCATTTTTTGAACCATTTTTCTCTACTTTGGCTTCATATTCCTCAATTTTTGTTAATTTTTTCCCAAATTTTGTTCATTTTTCCCCATTATTTGTCAGTTTCTCCCCATTTTTATTTGTTTTTCCCCATTCTTGTCCATTTTTCCCATTTCCCCTCAGTTTCTCCCCGATTCCGTCGCCGTTCCCGGTGTCCGGTCGCTCTCTTCTCCCATTTTTGGATGTTTTTGTTTTTTTCCCGTTTCTTTTGTTTTTCATATTGAAAAGTCGCCCCCGGGTCCAGAATAAACTCGGGATGGAAAAGCCACCGCGAGTGTCACCTGTGTCACCTCCCGTGTCACTTCCTGTGTCACCTGCAGGGTCCTGGGGTCACTTGGGGGGTCCCAGTGTCCCCTCCTGAGGGTCCCCAGTGTCACCTGGGTGTCACTTCAGGGGTTCCAATGTCACCTGGAGGGTCTCTGGTGTCACTTCAGGGTCACCCTGGTGTCTCCTGGAAGGTCTCATTGTCACCTTGGGGGTCACTGGGAGGGGTCTTGGTGTCACCTCAGGGTCACCTGGGAGGTCCTGGGGTCACTTTAGAGTCACCTGGAGGGTCCCAGTGTCACCTGGAGGCGTCTCAGCATCACTTCAGGGTCACCTGGGGTGTCCCCATGTCCCCAGCTGAGGGGTCCCCATTGTCACCTTTGTCACCTGGAGGTCCCGATGTCACCTTGGGGTCACCTGGAGAGTCCAGGGTCACTTTAGGATTTCCTGGGGTCACTTTAGTGTCACCTTGGAGATCCCCATGTCCCCACCTGAAGGTCCCCAGTGTTACCTGGGTTCCTCTCCAGGGTCCCCATTGTCACCTGGGGTCACTCTGAGAGGTCCCTGTGTCACCTGTCCCCTCCCCTCCCCACAGCGTCTGCAGGGTGTCCCCTTGTCAGTGGCTCCGCTGGTGGCAGCATGGGAACATCACTGGTTGGGGACATTGGGGTGGCACGGGGGTGGTGGCACTTAGGGAACACCTTGGGGACAAGGGACAAGGTGGGCACTTGGAGGGAATGGGGACATGGGTGGTGGCAGCACTTTGGGGACATGGGGACATTCAAGGGTGACACTTTGGGGATATGCAAGGGATGGTGGCACTTTAGGGACACTTTGGGGACAAGGTGACATTGGGAGGTGGTGGCACCTTGGGGCACATTTGGGACATGATGAATGGGAGGATGGTGGTACCTGAGTGACGCTTTGGGGACACAGTGGCACTTTGGGGACACTGCAGGGGTGGTGTCACTTAAAGGACACAGGGACACTGCTGTGGTGGCACTTTGGGGACACTTCATTGACAAGGTGACACTGGGGGCAGTGGCACTTTGGGGACACTTTATTGACACAGCACTGCAGTGGGGGCACTTCAGAGACAAGGTGGCACCTTGGGGACATTTGGGACAGGGTGACACTGCAGTGGTGGCAGTCTGGGGACACAGGACATGGGGGCGGTGGTGGTGCCCTGGGGACACTGAGAATGTACTGACATTTGGGGGTGGCACCTTGGGGACATTTCAGAGACACGATGACATTTGGGTGTGGCACTTCAGGGACAAAGTGACACCAGAGGGTGGTGGCACTTCAGGGACACTTAAGAGACAAGGTGGCACCTTGGGACAGTGGCACCACAGGGACATTTAGGGGACACTTTGGGGACATGCTGACACTGCAGCAGTGGCACTTTGGGGACATGCAAGGCATGGTGGCATTCTGGGGACAAAGGGACTTGGGGGCTGGTGGCACCTTGGTGGCCTCAGGAACCACCAGTGGCACTTTGGGGATGCGGTGGCATCGGGGTGGTGGCACTTGGGTGGCACTTTGGGGACACAGCAGGGTCCCAGTGGCGCTGGGGGGTGGTGGCATTTGGGGACACTTTGGTGTCACTGGGGGGTGGCACTCAGGGACACTTTGGGGAATTTTGAGACGTTTCAGTGGCTCCGGTGCCACCCTCGGGCTCCGTCGGGGTCACCTGAGGGGACAAGGGGGGGACAGGGGGGACCTGGGGGTGTCACCTTCCCCCAGGGGTCCCCAAAATTCCTCCAAATTCACCCCAAATCTCACCTGGGGCCCCCAAACCCATCCAGGACTCCCCAAATTCACCCCAAAATCCAAACGGGACCCCCAAACCTCACCTGGGACCTCCAAAATCCATTGGGGACCCCCCAAAATGCCCCTGGGCTCCCCCAGATCCCCCAAATTCACCCTAAAATCCACCTGGGAACCCCAAAATTCACCCCAAATCTCACCTGGGACCCCCCCAAATCACCTCAGGGACTCCCCCAGACCCCATCTGGGACTCTCCAAACCCATCTGGGAACCCCCAAAATCCCCCAAATATCCACCTGGGACCCCCCGAAATCCCCTGAATTCCCCTAAAGCTCACCTGGGAGCCCAAAATCCTTCCTGGGACCCCCAAAATCCCCCAAATATCCATCTGGGACCCCGAATTCCCCCATCTCACCTGGGAGCCCCTGGCCAGCGCCCCCACGGCCCCCGGCAGCCGCGTGACCAAATCCAGGATTTCTGAGGGGATTTTGGCCACCCCGACGGCCCCGGAGCCACCCACGAGCGTCACCCGGCGCGTCCCCAGCAGCGGCTGCGCCACCGCCTCGGCCACCTGCCCCAAATGGGATCCCAAAATCAACCCCAAAATTGGCCCCAAATCGGGGATCCCAAAATCAGCCCTGAAATTGGCCCCAAATCAAGGATTCCAAAATCAGGGATCCCAAATCAGCCCCAAATCTAGGATCCTAAAACCAGCCCCAAATTGGGGATTCCCACATCAGCCCCAAATCCAGGATCCCAAAATCAGGGATCTCAAAATCAGCAACAATCCTGGGATCCCCAAATTCCTGTCCCCAATTCAGGTATCCCTAAAATCAACCCCAAAATCAGGGATCCCCAAGTGTCCCCAAAACATCCTGAAAATGTCCTCAAAGTGTTCCTGGGTGTCCCAAAAACATTCCCAAAATGTCCTCAAAGTGTCCCCAAGTGCTCCCAAAACATCCCCAGGTGTCCCCAAAACATGCCCGAAGTGTCCCCAGTGTCCCAAAGTGTCCCCAAGACACCCCCAGGTGTGCCCAAAACACCCCCAAAGTGTCCCCAAGTGTTCACAAAATGTCCCAAAGAGTCCTCAAAGTGCCCCCAAAATACCCCCCAACATGTCCCCAAAGTGTTCCCAAGTGCCCCCCAAACATCCCCAGGTGTACTCAAAACATCTCCGAAAGTGTTCCCAGATGTCCCCAAAACACCCCTAAAGTGTCCCTAATGTCCGTAAGTGTCCCCAGGTGTCCCCAGGTGTCGCCAAATGTCCCCAGAACATCCCCCAAAGTGTCCCCAGGTGTGCCCAAAATGTCCCCAAAATGTCTCCAAGTCCCCCCAAAACGTCCCCAAGTGCCCCCAAAACTTCCCCAGGCATCCCCAAAACATCCCTAAAGTGTCCCTAGTGTCCTCAGGTATCCCCAGAGTGTCACCCCCCAAGTGTCCCCGGTGTCCCCACCTGGGGCAGCCTCTGCAGCACCAGATCCACCACGGCCGCGTCCTGGAACTGCCCAAAGGCCTCGGCCTTGGCCGCAGCCGCCGCGGCCTCAGCGCGGGCACGAGAGGCCACGGCCGCGGCACGGGCAGCACCCGTCACCTGCAGGGACACCAAAATGGGACTGGGGACACCAAAATGGGATTGGGACATCGGAAACGGGATTAGAGACATGGGAAACGGGATTGGGATCCCAGGCATGGGCGAGAGGCCACGGCCACGGCACGGGCAGCACCCATCACCTGTGGGGATGTGAAACAGGGTTGGGGACACCAAAATGGGATTGGGAACATGGGAAATGGGATTGGAGACACCAAAATGGGATTGGGGACTTGGGAAATGGGATTGGGAACCCAGGCATGGGCATGAGAGGCCACAGCTGTGACATGGGCAGCACCCGTCACCTGCAGGGACACAATATGGGACTGGGGACACCAAGATGGGATTGGGGACATTGGAAATGGGATTGAGGACACTGACACGGGACTGGGGACGCGAAATGGGGACAGAACCCCCAAAAATGGGATCAGGGACATGACACAGGATTGGGAACCCAGGCACAGGCATGAGAGGCCATGATGGCCGCAGCGTGGGCAGTGCCCGTCACCTGCAGGGACACAAAATGGGACTGGGGACACTGGAAATATGATTGGGGACATGGACATGGGGTTGGGAACATCAGAAATGGGACTGGGAACCCAAAATTGGGTTTGGGGACTTAAAATGGCACTGGGGACATTGGAAATGGGACTGGAGTCATGAAACAGGATTGGCGACCTTGGAAATGGGATCGGGGATGTGAAACGGGATTGGGGACATTGACATGGGATCAGGAACCCAAAACCGGGGATAGAACCCCAGGAATGGGATTGGGAACCCCAAAATAGGATCAGGGACCCAAAATGGGATCGGGAACACAAAATGGGATGGGGGGACCCAAAACAGGACTGGGGACAGTGGAAATGGGATCGGGGACCCAGGAACAGGATAGGGGACCCAAAAGAGGATCAGGGACATGAAATGGGATTGGGGACCCAAAACAGGATCGGGGACATCAGAAATGGGACTGGGAACCCAAAATCGGGATCAGGGACTTGAAAGAGCACTGGGGACATGGGAAATGGGATTGAGAACCCCAAAACAGGATAGGGGTCCTGGAAAGGAGGGCAGGACCCCTGAAAATGGGATTGGGAACCCCAAAACAGGATCAGGACCCCCTGAAATTCTGTGAGAGCCAAAAATCCCCCAGGGAATCCAAAAATTCCCAGATTTGGGGCCACAAAATCCAACTGGGCACCCCAAAATCCTCTCAGAACCCCCCAGATCTCACCTAGGATCCCCAAACCTTACTTTGGGCCGCCCCAATCCACCTGGGACCCCCCAAACCCCCCCGGGCACCCCAGACTCACCTTGAGGGCCTCGGCCTCGGCCTCCGCCTGCAGCAGCACCTGCGTCCTGTAGGGGGCGCCAAGTCAGGGGGTGGGGCTGCGCTTAAAGGGGCAGTGCTGTTCTTAAAGGGGCAATTGGGCAATAGGAGTGGGTTCACCAGAGTGGGGGTGTGGTTTATTTTAAGAGGGCGTGGCTTCTCTTAAAAAGGGCAATGGGCCTTAAAGGGGCAATGACAGCAGCCAGCTGGGCAATGTGTCTATCAAAGGGGCCATGACTACGAAACAGAATGGTGGGGCCCACTAAGGTGTGGTGGTGGCTGACTGGGAGGAGGCGTGGCTTCTCAAGGGGCGTGGCTTTACCCAAGGTGGTGGGACACACCACAGTGAGAGTGTGGCTCACCTCAAGGGGTGGGGCTTCTCCTTAAAGGGGCAATTGCTTCACACAAACTCATGTGACCCATAACGGTGAGGGTGTGGCTTCTCCTTAAAGGGGCAACAGCTCTCTCCACACTGGTGGAACCCAACAAAATTCCACAACAGCTGACTGGGAAAGGGTGTGACTCCTTCTTAAAGGGGCAATGGCTTCACCTTGAGGAAGGGACCCACCAGGAAGAGGACTCACTGTAACAAGTAGGGCTTCTTCTAAAGGGACAATGGCTCCACCCAAACTGGTGGGACTCACCATGATGGGGGCGTGGCTTTTCCTTAAAAGGGTGACACTTCTCTTAAAGGAGCCATGGCTCTACCCAAACTGGTGGTATCCCTCAAAACAGGATCACAGCTGACTGGGAGAGGGCATGGCTTTGTCTTAACAGTGCAGCACTTCTCTTAAAGGGGCAACGGCTTCACTTTTACAAGTGGGACTCACCAGGGCTTCTCCTAAAGGGGGCGACACCTCTCTTAAAAGGGCAATGGCCCTACCAAACCAGGGAGACACACCAAGGTGAGGGTGAGGCTTCTCCTTGAAGGGGCAGTACTTCTCTTCAAAGGGCAATGGGTGCGACACCCTAAACTGCCACTCGGCCTAACTGGGTGAGGGTGTGGCTCCTTCTTAAAGGGGCAATGGCTTCACCTTTACCAGTGGGGCCAATCAGGAGTGTGACTCTCTTTAAGGGGCGGGGCTTCTCTTAAAGGGGCAATGACTCCACCCAAACTGGTGGGACCCACCACGGTGAGGGTGTTGCTTCTTAAAAGGGCAACACTTCTCTTAAAAGGGCAATGGGTGTGACCCCCAGAACACCACCACGCCCTAGCAGAGGAGGGCGTGGCTCGTCCCCAGAGAGGTGTGGCCACCCTTAAAGGGGCGGTGTCTCACCGCTGTGCCTCGGCCAGCCGCTCCAGCCGGTAGCGCTCGGCCTCGGCCGGTTTGCGCACGGTGGCCTCGAGCTCCTGGCGGCGCCGCCCGACCTCCTGCTCCTGCAGCTGCACCCGCTGCGCTCGCTCCACCAGCGCCACCTCCCCGCGCTGCGCTGCGATGGCCTGCTGGGAACGCGCCGCCTGCGGGGGACAGGACACAAATCCATCAGGGGAGGGACACGGGTGAGACAGAGTAGAAATTCTCCAGAGTAGAAATCCATTTTGATTTAGGTGAAATGTACATCTTTGAGTTGGTCTGTGGTTTGAAAACATAGCTGTTTAGCCTGACTGCAAAAGCCTGGGCTCAGAGGAACTGATTCAGTGAAGGACAGAGATAAGGGGGGGGAGACAGTGATAAAGAGAGACAGAGAAGGCTGTGAGAGCAGGTCAACTTGACCTAGGAATTCTTTCTGATAAAGAAGAACTAGCGGCAAATGTCATGTGAAATTCATAAAAATGAATATGTATGAACCTATTGTGAAATTGTATGCATATGTATTTGAGAAGGAGATAAAAAAGGACCTGAAGTCCCCAAAAGTATGCATGTCTTTTAAGGAGAGTAATCTCCGCATGCAATAAACATACCAGGATTACAACTTTCACAAAGTTGTGGAGTTTTGTTTATCTCCGCAAAACACGGGGACAGGGGGACATGTGACACAAGGGACACAGAGACAGGTCACTAACCCATCCAGGGAGGGACATGGGAACAGGTGACACAGGGACATAGGAACCGAGGACAGGACACAGATCCATTAGGGAAGGGACATGAGGACAGGGGACACAGGGACAGGGGACAGGTAACACAGGGACAGGTCACAAACCCATCAAGGGAGGGACATGCAGACAAGGGACATGGGGATGGGGGGCAGGTAACACAGGGGACACAGGGACAGGTCACAAACCCATCAAGGGAGGGACACGGGGATGGGGGACACCGGGACAGGTCACAAATACATCAGGGGAGGGAGAAGGGGGACAGGTGACACCAGGCAGGGGGGGCCAGGTATCTCTAGGGGGAGCTCAGGCAGCCTGGGGGCGTCCTCAGGTGACCCAAGAGACCCAAATTTGGGAGAAAACCCCAGCATCTGGAGGTTCCAGGTGTTCTGGAAGATTCCAGGTGCTCCAGGTGAGCTCCCAGGCCCCATTCCAGCCCCCCCAGGTGTGTTTGCTACCTATCCCCAGATGTGTGAGTTGCCTGTAACTGAAACACCAGATAGGCCATGGCCCTATGACACTCCCAAGTGTTACCTGTCCCAGGTGTGTTTGCTCCCTGTCCCAGCTGTGTTCCCTGTCCAGCTGTGGCCTCACCTGCAGCTGGAAGGCCAGCTCAGCCGTGGCCCTGCGGGCGCTGACGGCTCCATCACACTCAGCCTGGGCCACCTGGAAGTCGCGCTGGGCTCGTGCCGTGGCCTCCTCGCTCAGCAGCTGCGCCGACACCTGCTCCTGCCGCGCCCGCGCCTCCTGTGGGGACAGCGGCACTGGGAGGGACTGGGAGGGACTGGGGAATGGGGTACTGGGAGCACTGGGTGTACGGGGGGTGTTGGGGCACTTGGGGAATGGGGGTACTGGGGGGACTGGGAGAGACTGGGAGGAACTGGAACGGGACTAGAAAGGCACTGGGAGCACTTGGGAGGGACTGGGGTACTGAGGGTACTGGGAGGACCTGGAAAGGAACTGGGAGGTGCTGGAGTGGGATTAGTGGGGTAATGGGAGAGTACTGGGGGTACTGGGGCAGTTTGGGGAATGGGGTACTGGGGACACTGGGAGGGACTGGGACAGACTGGAATGGGAAATGAACGGCACTGGGAGGGCACTGGGATGAACTGGGACCCACAGGGAGAGCGCTGGAGGGCACTGGGAATAGTGGGGGGTGACTGACAGGAAGGTGACCCAGCTGCCCCCAGGTGTGTCTCCAGGGGTGTCCCCAACATCCCCATCCAGGTGTCCCCGGTGTCACTCACGCGGATCCCGGCGTCGCGTTTGGCCTCGGCCTCTCCCACGCGGGCGTCGCGCTGCACCTGCGCCGTGCGGCCCTTCCCGAGGGAGCGCAGGTAATCCTGCACGGGAACACACCTGTCACACCTGTGCCACCTCCCTGTCACCCATGCCACACCTGTGTCTCTTCCCTGTCACACCTGAGTCCCCATCTGTGTCACCCCTGCACCTGCGCTGTGCAGCCCTTCTCAAGGGAGTGCAGGTAACCCTGCACGGAGACACACCTGTCACACCTGTGTCACCTCCCTGTCACACCTGTGTCACACCTGTGACCCCCCTCTCTATCACCTAAGTCACACCCCTGTCACACCTGTGTCACCTCCCTATCACCTATGTCACCTCCCTGTCACACCTGTGTCACACCTGTGTCACACCTGTGTCACCTCATCCCCCCAGATGTATCCCAGGTGTGTAGTAGCCTCCCCCAGCTGTCCCGGCTGTACCCAGGTGTATCCCAGGTGTCCCCATCTTGTCCCTGGGCATCTCCAAGTGTGTCCCAGGTGTGTCCTGAGTGTCTCAGTTATGTCCCAGGTGTGTCCCAGGTGTGCCCAGGTATCTCCAGCTGTCCCCCCAGGTGTGTCCCAGGTGTGTCCCAGCTCTCCCCAGCTGCTCCCAGGTGTATCCAAGGTGTATCCTGGCTGTCCCCAGGTATGCCAGGTGTCCCCAGATGTGTCCCCAGCTGTCCCCAGCCATGCCCAGGTGCATCACCTGCTCGTCGTGCACGTCCTTGAGGGTGTAGCTGACCACGGAGATGCCCATGTTCACCAGGTCAGAGGAGGCCACGCGGAAAACCTGATCCGAGAACTTCTGCCGGTCCTTGTAGATCTCCTGGGCGGGGCCGGGGTGGGGCTTAGCAGGGCGGGGCTCAAATGGGGGTGGGGCTTGGCTGGGCAGGGCCCAAGAGTGGGGTTTAAGTTGGGCAGGGCTCAGTGGGGTGGGGCTAAAAGGGGCAAGGCTTAGTAGGGTGGGGCTCAAATTAGGCAGGGCTCAACAGAGCAGGGCTCAACAGAGCAGGGCTCAAAGGGGTGGAGCTTAGAGGGGTGGGGCTCAAGTAGGTGGGGCTTAGCAGGGTGGGGCTCAAATAGGGTGGGACATTGCAGGGCAGGGGTGAAGCTTAGTGGGCCAGGGCTTAGTGGGGGGAGGGGGGCCCAAGGGGGTGGAGTTTAAATTGGGCCAGGCTTATTGGGGTGGGGCTTAGCAGGGAAAAGGCACAGGGATAGTGGGCGTGGTTTATCCAGGAGGCGTGGCTTGAGACAATGGGTGGTGCCAGGTAGGAGAAGTGCTATCTGGGGGTGTGGCTTTGATCTCAGGGGCGTGGTTTGGTTCTGCGGGTGTGGCTTAAGCAGAAAGAGATCAGGTTTAAGGTGGGAGGTGGCTTGAGCAAAGTGGGTGTGACCTAAATTGAGGGGTGAGGACATGATTAAGGCAGGGACATGACTTGATGCAGGGGCATGGCTCGAGTCATGGGGTGGAGTCTGGTGGGTGTGGCTTTGAGACAGGGTGGGGCTTATACTGGGCAGGGTCAAGAAGGGAGGCGGGGCTTAGGGAGGCGTGAGGTAGGAGTGGGCATGGCTTTAGAGGGAAGGAGGATCTTGTGCTGCTGGGCAGGGCTTTAGCAAAAGGGTGACATATTGTGGGTGTGGCTTTACAGGGGGTGTGGCCTACTCCAGGGGTGGGGGCTTTCAAGGGGTGGAGCTTATGGGTCAAATAGGGGAGAAGTCTCTTAAAGAGCCACATCCCAGCCCACGGGGAGATGGCAACTTCCCCCTGAGGGGGTGAGTCAATCCAGGTTGGGACAATGGGGGCGTGGCTTCTGAGATCTGGGATTTCTTAAAGGGGCCATGGCCCATCCCAAATGGGTGTGTCTGTCCTGGGAGGGGCGTGGCTTCCCCGAAGAGGGCGTGGCTTCCCCCAGCCCCACCTCCACAGTCATGTGGGCCATGATGGCGCGCTGGTGGCCCTCCAGAGTCTCCAGGGCGATCTGGCCGATCTCGCTCTCCGACTTGCCCAGGAACATCTGGCAGGCAGCTGCCAGCATCTCCTTGTTCTGCCCCTGGATCTTCACCTGTGGGGGAGCTGGGATCACCTGGGGACCCCCCAGCCACCCCTGGGACCCCCCAAAATTGGCATGGCCCCTTTCAGGGGTAGGTGTGGCATTGCCTTTTGAAGTTTGATCGATAGGGTGGGGACCACCAGGGTAGCGCCCTTTATAGAGTATAATCCACTTGGAGAGGATTTAGGGGTCCACACCAATCCCAGCCCATTTCTGGGGAGGTTTTACCCCTCTTAAAGGGGGCCCCAACACCAAAAACTCCTTTTAAGGGAGGTCAAGACCCTCCAGTGGGATTTTGGTGTCCCCACCACCCAGAACCACTTTAAGGACTGGACCTTGACCCCTTTAAGAAGGGTTTAGGAAGGCTGCCCCATCACAAACCTTTTTTATTATTCACGGTTTTGATAAAGGCTTTAAAGGGAGTTTAAATGGTTTTTAAGGTTTTTTAAAGGATTTTTAAAGGGTTTTTCCTCCTCTTAAGGAATTTTTGGGTCCCCACCACTCCAAGCCTCTTTTAAGGAGGATTCCCCCTCTAATCCCAGGGGTTTGGGGATCCCCAAAACTTCGAGCTCCTTTCAAGGGAATCCTCACCCCTAAATGCCCTTTCTGGGAGCCTTTTTAACCCCTGCAAGTGTTTCCGGTGGGCCCCACCACTCCAAACCCCCTTTAAAGGGCTCCTTCCTCCCCCTGATTTGTTTTGCGCTTCCCGCTACCATCGCCGCTTTAAGAATACCCTTAGGTGGGCCCCACAACAACCTCACTTAAAAGGGCCATGACACCCCGGCTGGTTCGGACAGGGGAGCCCCGGGGGGTTTTGGGGGTCCCGGGGGGTAATTGGGGGTCCCGGAGGATTTTTGGGAGGTTCTAAGGAGATTTCGGGGTATCAGAGTGTCGGTTTGGGGGTCTCGAGGGGGTTTTGGGGGTACCCGCGTGGGATATTTGGGGGTTCTGGGGGATTTGGGGGGTCCCAGAGGAATTTTGGAGGTTCCAGAGGGGAATTTT
This sequence comes from Agelaius phoeniceus, assembly GCF_051311805.1. Taxonomy (NCBI): domain Eukaryota; kingdom Metazoa; phylum Chordata; class Aves; order Passeriformes; family Icteridae; genus Agelaius; species Agelaius phoeniceus. Next base: position 2,211,106 of record NC_135291.1, on the reverse strand, counting down.
GAGGGTTCCCAAAGAGATTTTGGGGGTTCTGAGTGGATTTTTGGGGGCTCTGAATGGGGTCGTTGGGGTCCCAGTGGGGTGTTGGGGTCTGGGGAGGGTTGCAGGTACCGAGGGGCATTTTGGGGATCCCGGGAAGGATTTTGGGGGATCATGAGTGTATTTCTGGGGATTCCGGGGGGGATTTTGGGGTGTCCAGGAGGGGATTTCTGGGGTTTTGATGGGAGATTTTTTAGGGGGTTGTTGGGGGTCAAGGAAGGGACTTTTGGGGGGATTTTTAGGGTATTTTTGGCAGTCCAGGAGGGGATTTTTGGGAGCACAAAAAGCAATTCTGGGGGGATTTCTGGGGTGTTTTCTGGGGGGGGGGGGGGTTGGGATTTTTGAGAGGGGGGGTTTGTGCTGTTTGGGGGGTCCAGGAGGGGATTTTGGGGGATTTTTGGGGATTTTTGGCCGTTCTGATGGGGGATTTTCTGGGGTCCATGAGGGTATTTTTGGGGTATTTTTGGGGTGTTTTGGGTCATTCCAGGGGTACCTGTGCGATGCCGGTGACGGAGATGGGCACCCCGTGGCGGGTGTAAACCTTCTCACTGCGCACGGGCAGTGTCAGCGTGTTCAGGGAGATCCTGGGGAGGCCGGGGAGATCACCCCAAATCTCTGGGGAACCCCCCCACCCCGAACCCCAAAAAACCCTCCCGGGCCCCTCCTCACCGCTGGATCTGCTGCAGGCATGGGATCACCAACACCCGGCCCCCGGCCACCATCACCGGGGGGCTGCGGCAGAAACCTGGGGGGCACCGAGAGCTGGGGGGGACCCTAAACCCCGGGGGGACCCCAAAACCTCGGGGGGAAACGGGGACACCCTCAGGAATCCCCGGAACGGGTTTCGGGGGGGTCCCAGGAGGGGCTTGGAGGGGGTTGGGGTGGTCAGGGGGCACCTCAGGGGTTTTGAAGGGGGGAATATGGAGGGAAAATCTGAGGGAAAATTTGGGGGGAGTCCCCAGGAGTCCCGGGGTGGGGCAGAATGGATGGGGGGGACCCTCGGGGAGGGGTTTGGGGAGTCCCAGGAGGGGTTTAGGGACTTAGGACGGGTCCGGTCCAATGAGCCCCAGGGTGAGTTTGGGGGTCCGGGGGGGGGTGGTTCCCAGGAGTTTTGGGGATAATTCTGGGCGTTTCTTGGAGGGTTTTGGGGGGATTTGGGGGTTCCCAGGAGATTTTGAGGGGAGAGATTCTGGGGGTTCCCAGGAGTTTTTGGGGAATTCCGGGGGTTCCCAGGAGATTGAAGGGCGCGGGCGAGGGTCCTGGAAGGGTTTTTGGGGGGAATTCTGGGGGTTCCCGGGAAATTCTGAGGGGATTTGGGGGTTCCCAGGAGTTCTGAGGGTCACCAGGAGCCCCCGGGGCCCCCGAACTCACCCGACACCACCATGGCCTCGTTGGGGCCGCAGGTGAAGAACATCGCGGCGGGGAAGGGCCGCGGATCGATGGGAGCCGATGGGGATCGATGGGGATCGATGGGGATCAGTCGGGATCGATCGGAGCCAATCGGGATCAATCGCGATCCGCGACCGCCGCCCCGATCCCGGCAGCCCCCGCGCTCGCCACTTCCGCATTAGCGCGGTGACGTCACCAAACACGCGGTTTCCCATTGGCTGCCGCGCCAAGGGCGCGTAGGGGAAATCTGTTCTGCCTGGCAACCTGTGACGTCCCTGATTTCCCGGCGCTCCATTGGCTGCGCCCTGCTCAGATTTCCGTATTTTCCATGGGCAATGAACAATTTAGGTGAAGGATGAACCTGGAGGTGAGGGCAGTGACGGGGTCTGGGGAGCTCCAGACCATGGCCGGGTCGTGGTCATCTCATGGTCAGCTCATGGTCAGCTCATGGCCATAATTGTATCATGGTCATCTCACGGCCGCAATTGTGTGTCATGGTCAGAATCATCTCATGGTCATGGTCATGGTGATGGTCATTTGATCACAATCATCTCATGCTCATGGTCATCTCATGGTCAGGATCATGTTATGGTCATGGTCATGTTGTGGTCATTTCTTGGTCACAATTCCCCACGGCCATGGTCATCTCAGAGTCATTGTTATGTCATGGTCATAGTCATGGACATTTCTTTGTCACCTTATGGCCATGGTTGTGTCATGGTCATAGTCATGGTCATCTCATGGTCATCTCTTGGTCTCAATATCTCATTCTCATGGTCATGTCACAGTTGTAGTCGTGTCACCATCACAGTCATGGTGTCACCATGATGGTCATGGTCAATTCTTGATCATCATCATCTCGTGCTCATAGTCAACTCACCATAATGCTCATATCATTCCTGATTACCATCATCTCATGGTCATGGTCACAGTCATGGTCATAGTTCTGTCAAATTAATATCATGGTTATGGTCATGGTCATCTCATGGTCATGGTCATCTCGTGTTCATAATCATCTTTTTATCACCATTATCTCATGGTTGTGGTCACCTGTGGCCACAATAATTTCATAGCCATGGTTTTATTGTGTTCATCTCCTAATCTCAAACATCTCATGCTCTTGGTCATCTCCTGATCACCGTCATCTCATGCTCACTGTCATCTCACTGTAATGGCCATCTCAAGGTCACCACATGGTCATCTTAAGGTCATGGTTGTGTCATGGTCATTGCATGGTCAAGGTCATCTCATGGTCTTGATCACCCCATGGCCATAATTTAGTCATGATCATCTCATGGTCATTTCATGGTCATCTCATGGTCACAATCACATCATCAAAGCAATGGCTGTGTCACAGTCATGGTTATTCCACGGTCATGGTCATCTCATTGTAATGATCAGCTCATGGTCATAATCCTGTCATGGTTGTGGTCATCTCACAATTGTCTCATGGCCTTGATCACCACATGGCCATGATGTGTTGTGGTCATTTCATGGTCTTTGGTCACAGTTATCACATGCTCACAGTCATGTCATGGTCATCTCATGGCCATGTCATGGTCATCTCATTGTTACCTCATGGTCAACTCATGGCCACAATCATATCATGGTCATCTTACATCTGTGGTTGTGTCATGGTCATGGTTATCTCTTGGTCAGCTCTTGAATCTTGTCACAATCTTGATCATTTCATGGTTGTGGTTGTATTATGGTCACAGTCATGGTGATCTCATGGCCTTGATCACCACATGGCCATGGTTGCATTGTGGTCATGTCTTGGTCACTATAACCTCATGGTCACGGTGATCTCATGGTCACAGTTGTATCTCACTGTAGTGGTCATCTTATGATCATGGTTGTGTCATGGTCACGGTCATCTCATGGCCATCTCATGGTGATGGTCATTTTCTGATGACCATCACCGTATTCTCATGGATATCTCACTGTAATGGTCATCTCACAGTCATGTCATGACCATGATCACACATGGCCATGGTGTGTTTTGATCTCATCTCATGGTCATCTCTTGGTCACAATCATTTCCTGCTCATGGTCATCTCATTGTAATGGTCATCCCATGGTCCTGGTTGTGTCATGGTCACGGTCATGGCCATTGCATTGTCATGGTCATTTTATGATCATCTCACATTCAACTCATTTGCCACAATCTTATCATGGCCATCTCTCATCTGTGGTTGGGCCATATGGTGGTGATCATCTCATGGTCACAGTCATCTCATGGCCTTCACATGGTCATGGTCATTTCCTGATCACGATCATCTCATGCTCAGGGTCATCTCACTGTAATGGTCATCTCATGATCATGTCATTGTCACTTCATGGTGTGGTGGTTTGACAGGAAATGTGTTTTTGGGGATGCTGTGTTTTTGGCCAATGGATATTCAGGCTTTAATATTGGCATTTAACCTGGCCATTGGGACATGGACATGCCTCTGAGAACACGGGGTTAAAAGCAGAGCTCTCCCCTGGGAGGGTCCTTTTGGATTTCCAGTGGGAAAGAGTTCGGGTCTCTCCCCCGGCCCAGCTGCTGGCTGGGCAGGGGGAGGGGAAAAGCCATGTGGCCAAGAGAGGTAGGCCTGAGCCCGGGGGTGGAAGGGTGGAAGAGAGAGAGAGAGACACCGGGAGGCATCGGGCAGCCCCCCCTGAGAGACACAGAGAGAGAGAGAGAGCCGGTGCCTGAGACTGTAACCTTGAAGCTTGATAAACATGGGCCTGTGCCGGCAGCACGGCTGGGAAGGAGAAGAAGGGGGGGTTCAGCCGGCCACTTGTAGGAGCTTTTAACCCCTTTTTGGAGAATTGGAAAACAACTTTACAGATCATTGACCTCTACTAGAAGATAGAATGGAAGATGAGGAAGGAAATGTGCAAGTGTGAGAGAGCTCTGGGCGAGTGAGAAATAGTGGAAGAATAGAGAAGAATCCTAGTGGGAAGAGATGATGGAGTGGCTTTTGCTGGACTCTTTTTGTACAGCCATGGACAGAACCATGTTCCTTGTGACACAGAGACTGCATCCAGGGGGAGGCAATGGCCACAGAACCAAGAGGGTTCAGTGTTGGTGCCCCTCGGCCCCAGGGGGTGAAAAAATATGGGGGGACAGGTGTCCCAAAGGAGAGACTGTGCCTTTTTTGGATCGGGACAGAGCATCCTTAAAAAGACAACCCCAGAAGCAGCTCTGGTCCATGTTCAGTGGTGAGAGAACTGGACATGAAAGGAAGAGGTCACGACGGCAGATGCACTCCGGGCGGTGCCACGAGTGACACGGAAACACACGAGGCTTCAGCTGTGTTTCCAGGGGAAGCCCATGGTACAAGAAGGACTCCTCTCCTCTTGATTAACTGAGGATTGATTGTCTGAAGGGTGGTGCTAGACCGAGAGTTGGTGATTTGGGGAATAGATGTATTGTGTTGGAAATTTGGTGGGGGGAGGAGGAAATGCATTTGTAAGGTTTTCATTTTCCCTGTGTGTGTGTTCCTTTTTATTTGTAGTTGTAGAGTAGTTAATAAAGTTCTGTTTTGTTTTCTTTCCTAAGTAGGAGCCTGCTTTGCTTATTCCTGGTCACATCTCACAGCAGCTACCAGGGAGAGGGCATCCTCATGGGGGCACTGGCATTGTGCCAGTGTCAAACCATGACACATGGTCACCTCAAGGCCACAGTTGTGCCATGGCCAACCCACGGTCATCTCTTGGTCCAAATCATCTCATGGTCAGGGTTGTGGTTGTGTCATGGTCACAGTCATGGTCATCCCATGGTCATCTCAGGGCTGTGTCACTCATGGTCATTCTCATGGCCATCTCGTGCTTGTGTCATGGCCATGGTCATGGCCAGGGAACCTCTCTGAGATCCCAAGCCCTGATTTTGGGACACTCAAGGACCACTGGGGACAATGAGGCCTGCCTGGCCCCTCCCCCCATCCCACTGCCCCTCCAGGAGCCCAACGCAGCCAAACCCTCCTGGGGACACCTTGGACATGGGACATGGAGTGGGAAATGAATCCTGGGGTATGGAGCATGGCTGGCAAGTCCCCATCCTGCTCCTTGTGTCCCCATCCTGCTCCTGGTGTCCCCATCGTGCTCCTGGTGTCCCCATCCTGCTCCTGGAATCCTCATCCCAGTCCTGGTGTCCCCATCCTGCTCTTGCTTCCCCTATCCCAGTTCCTCGTGTCCCCATCCCAGCTCCCATTGTCTCCATCTCTGTCCCAGTGATGCCATTCCCATTCCTGGCTCCCAGAGAGGAACTGCCAGACACTGGAGGAGGGAACCCAGATTTATTGCCCCAAGCAGGATTTATTGCCCAAAGCAGGATAATTTCACACCAGAAGTGAAGCATTATGAATATTTGTGGTTCTTGCCTTTAAAACATTGGAAAACGGGAAATGGATCCGTTAGCAAGAGCCATGGGGTGGGTGGGAGCAGTGGGATGAGCTCTGCTGGCAGCTCTCGGCTTTCCTGGGAAGCGGGAAGGGGCAGGATCCAGCTCCATGGATTGCTCAGGCAGTGATTCCTGCCAGGATGAGAGAGGGTCACGGTGTCACCCTGTCCCTGTCCCCATTCCACAGGATGGACCTGGCTGGAGCCCATGGAGAGCAGGAGCTTCTCTGGAATCCCACGTGATCCCACCCCAATCGGGCTGCAATCCTGCTCCATCCATCCCACCTGATCCCACTCCATCCATTCTGCCCCAGCCCTGCTCCATCCATCCATCCATCCATCCATCCATCCATCCATCCATCCATCCATCCATCCATCCATCCATCCATCCCACTCCATTCCGCCCCATCCATACTGCCCCAATCCTTCTCTGGAATCCCAACCGGATCCTGCTCCATTCCATCCCTCCTGATCCCACTCCACAATCCAGCCCAAATCCCACTCTACAATTCCACTTGATCCCACTCTGGACCCCTGCTCTAATCCAGAATCCCTCCCTGATCCCAGTCCATCCATCCTGCCCCAATCCTCCTCTGGAATCCCACCCTGATCCTACTCTGTACCTGTGCTCAAGCCATTGGTTCCCACATCTTTTCCTGCAGAAAGAGAAGATCAATGAGATTCCAGCACGGATCACACGCTGGGATTAACCCCAGGATCCATCCTGGGATCCACACAGAGGGGATCCAGAGCTGGATCCGCCATTGGAACTCACCGGCCGCCGGGTTGTATCCATTCCTGTCCCTCCTCCCTGTGGAAACAAAGTGAGATCAGCATCGGTGTCACAGGATTCCCAGAACGGTGCTGGGTGGATCCGTGTCCCGACCCCCCTCCCGTGTGTTACCGGATTGGAGCTTCCAGACGCCAAATCCGATGAAGATGAGGATGAGGATGGCAGCGATGACGGACGCAGCGACCACCACAGTGAGATTCCCGCCAGATGTCGGCTCTGGGAAACATGGGATAGTGAGGAGGGGGAGGGGAATCCCCATTTAGGAATTCCAAATTCCCAATCCCCACATTCCCAGCCTCACCCCAAGCGAAGATCCCGGGCTCTGGCATTCCGGGATGCTCCACCCTGCACCGGTACTGCTCCCGCTCCTCCGGCAGCGCCTCGATCCTGGCCCAGGTGTGGAAGGTGCCGTCGCTGTTGGGAACGATCCCGCCCCACTCCGTCTCCTGATCCAAGGTTTCACCCCCCTTCATCCAGCTGACTGCGATGGTGTTGGGGTAGAATCCGTACGCGTGGCAGGACAGGATCAGCATCCCGTGTTCCTCTCTTCCGGACACATGGACATCAGGGGACTCTGGAATGGATAACAGTGCTAGACATCCGTGGAATTCCATGGGAATGGGACTGGGGTGAGATCTGACCATGGAATTCCCACTGGAGTGGGATGGAGGGGAGATCTGACCACGGAATTCCATGGGAATGGGATGGGGGCAAGATCTGCCCATGAAATTCCATGGGAATGGGATGGGAGTGAAATCTGATCATGGAATTTCATAGGAATGGCATGGGGGTGAGATCTACCCATGGAATTCCCACAGGAACTACTGTGTTCCCAAGCCTTCCGTTCCCAAATCCCAAATCCCCACAGGAATTCTGCACCCACCTTTGCTCTCCAGCTCCTTCTGCCCGTACCCGACGTATTTCCGGAGCCATTCTGGGCATTCGTGCTTCAGGTAATTCATCAAACCCTCAGCCACGGTCCCTTCCTGTTCCCAGCGCCTCCTGGTGATCTCAGCAGCGCTGTCGGCCGCCACCAATCTCCCGGATCCCAGGTCAAAGGAGATGAAATCCCGTCCATCGTAGCTGTACCGCTCAGATCCATGAACACTCCCATCGGACAGGAGATCACAGCCAGAAACTCGCAAGTTTGTATGGAGACCTGGGGGGATTGCACCCACAGAGACCCATGGAATTGTGTCCCAGCCCCACAGAGCCCCATTCCAGCCCTGTGGAGCCCCAGAGTCTGATGGAGACCCACAGAGCCTCATCCCAGCCCCTTGGAGCCCCATGAATCCACATCCCAGCCCCATGGATCTCCACATCCCAGCTCCATGGATCCAATCCCAACCCCACAGATCCCATCCCAGCCCCACAGCTCCCCCCACTCACCCCTGCTCTGGTTGTATCGTTCCCGCAGTGTCTCCAGGCTCCTGGCAGAGATGTGCTGGTTCCTCACACCACTCTGCGTCTCCCTATCCCAATACTCCTGCTCAGCTCCATCCTTTATCCACTGTGTCAGCGGCTCTGCCCGGCCCCGCTCGCTGTCGTAGCGCACGAAGGGGATCCCATCCAGGTACCCAATGAACATGAACTGGGGGATCCCCGGGCTGGGCTCTGACACTGCCACATCCAGGTAATGCAGGGAGTGGAGAACTGGGGGGACACGGAGATTTGGGGGGGTTGAGGGGATCATGGAACAATGAAAGGGGAACTGGGAGAGCTGGGAAGGGGTTTGGGGATCCTGAGGCCAAGGAAAGGGTGTACAGGGTGGGAGAGGTGGGATGGACAGGAAAGGGCCTGCAGGGGGTCCTGGTGTCCAGGAATGGGGGCTCAGGGGGTTCCAGGGTTATGGAAAGGGGGATACAGGAACTGGGAGAGGCAGGATGGGGGCTCCAGGGAATCCTTGTGCCCAGGAAAGGGGTCACAAGGTGGGAGGAACTGGGAATAGAAATCTTGAGGGTCCTTGATGGAGCAGAAAGGGGAGGCTGGGGGCTGAGAAAAGCAGGAATGGGGGTCCAGGGGGTCTCAGGGACAAGGAAAAGAGGGGTCTGGCGATGAGGAAAGGCAGGACTGAGGAGAAAGGGGGTGCAGGGCGGGATTGGTGCTGGATAAGGGGGGTGCAGGGGGATCCCAGTACCCAGGACTGGAAATTCAGGGCAGTCTTAGAGCCCAGAATCCCCCCGGGAACCTCCACAACCACCCAGGGACCCTCCTGGACCCCCTGGGGATGTCCAGGGATCAGGAAGCAGAACCAGGAGAGCCAGGAAGGGTCCGAGGTTCAAGGAAGGGACTGTGAGACGTGGGATGGGGGATCCAGGGGGTCCCTGTGCACACCAAAGGGGATCCAGGGGTCCCCGGTGTTGAGGGCAGTGGGGTCTGGGAGCTGGGAAAGGCAGGAATGGGGCTCCAGGGGGTCCCTGGGTCACGGAAAGGGGGCTCTGGGGCTGGGAGAGGCGGGCGGATCCCGGAAAGCGAGACGGGGAAAAGGGGAATTCCAGGGAATTCATCTGGATCCCACTGGATCCTCGCTGAGACCCCCTGGGACTCCCGGGGGACCCTCGGGGAACCCCTGGAACCCCGTCCAGGAAGCGCCGGGAATGGAGAACTGGGGGGACGCAGAAATTTGGGAGATCGGGGGTGCAAAAGCCGAGGAAAAGAGCGGGTCTGGGATCTGGGAAGGGCGGGATGGCCGGGAATGGGGGTGCAGGGGGTCCCAGAGCACTGACGGGGGTGCGGGGGGATCGCAGTCCCGAATTAGGGGGAGCAGGGGGGTCCCGGTGCCCAAAAATTTGGGTTCGGAGGGTTCCTGTGCCGAGGAATGCGGGTTCATGGGGAGTTTGCTTCCCGGAATTCGGGGTTCAAGGGGTTCTGGTGCCCGAAAATTCGGGTCCCGCGGGCGTCCGTGACCAGAAATGGGGGTACAGGGGGTCATGGTGCCAGATGAGGGTGAAAAAGGGGGTCCGGTGCGGCCAAAGGGGGCTCAGGGGGGTCCCAGTGCCCGGAAATGGAGATTCAGGGGTGTCCCAGTGCCCAGGAATTGGGGTTCAGGGGATTCTCTACCCGGAATTCGGGGTTCAAGTGGGTCCCCAGTGTCACGAAATGGGCGCTCAAGGGGTCCCCGTGCTCAGGAATGGGGGCTCAGTGCATTCTCATGCCCGGGAATGGCGGTTCAGGGGGGTTTCCCTGCCCAGGAAGGGGCTTCTGGGGGGTCCCGGTGCCAGATAAGGGGGTACAGGGGGGTCCCGGTGCTGGGGAAGGGGATGGAGGGGGGTCACAGGACCCAAAATGGGGCTATGGGGGGTTCCCGTGCCCGGTAATAGAAGTTCAGGGGTGTCCCGGTACCCGGAAATGGAAGTGCAGGCGGTTCCCGGTTTCGGGGTTCCCACTCACCTTTGGTCGCGCCCGCCGGGTTCCCCAGGAGCCCCAGGAGCAGCCCCAGAGCCAGCGCTGGAGCCATGGCGCTGCTTCGCTGCGGCCCCGCCCACAGCCCTGGCCCCGCCTCAACACTGGCCCCGCCCCCAGAGCCGCCTCCGGCCCCGCCATTGGCGCCGCTATTTCCTGCCCGCCAATGGCAGCCCGAGTCTTCCGTGACGTCACCGGTCGCCGGGCAGATCCCGGTCTCGCAGGTTGGGACGCGGAAGCGAAAGGGACCGAGGAGGGCGGGGAGGGCGAGGGGACGGGGGAATTCCAGAGAATCCCTCAGGATCCCTCTGGATCCCCGCTGCCACCGCCCTGGAGCCCTCGGAGAACCACCTGGGACCCCTGGGACCCCCTTTAAGAAAGTGCCGGGAGTGGAGAACTGAGGGGATCGGGAAATTTGGGAGATCTGGGGTGCAAAGGTGAAGGAAAAGGGCGGGTCTGCGGTCTGGGAAGGGCGGCAGGGCCGGGGAGGGGTGCAGGGGGTCCCAGAACACGTGAGGGGGTCCAGGAGGGGGTCCCGGTCCCGGATCGGGGGTGCAGGGGGGTCTCCATGCCCAGGAACGGAGGTTCAGGGGGTCCCAGGTCAAGGAAAGGGGGCTGAGGGCAATGGAAGTTCCAAGGGGTCCCTGTGCCCAGGAAAGGGGGTGCACGGGCCCCCGGTGTTGAGGAAGGTGGTGGGTGGGGGCTGGGGAAGGCAGGAGTGGGGGTCCAGGGGGTGCCGCGGTCAAGGAAAAGCGGGGGCTGGGGTGTCTGAGAGGGGGAGGGCTGCGACAGGGGGTTTGGGGGGGGCATTGGGGCTGGATAAGGGGGTGCGGGGGGGTCCCTGTGCCTGAGAATGGAGGGTTTGGGAGGGTTCCAGTCCTGGATATGGGCGTGAACGGGCGTCCTGGTGCAGCGGAATGGGGGTTCAGGGAGTCCCAGTGCTGCATAAGGGGATGCAGTGGGGTCCCGGTGCCCCAGAATGGGGGTTCATGGAGAGTCCCTTCAGGGAATCGGGGTTCAGGGGTCCTGGTGCCAGGTAATGGCCTGGCTGGGATCTGGTGATGAGGAAGGGATTGCAGGAGTCCCTCTTCACAGGAATGGGGGGCTCGGGGGGTCCTGGTGCAGGGAATGGGGGTTCAGGGTCCCAGTGCCGGATAATGGGATGCAGCTTGGTCCTGGTGCCCAGGCAATGGGGTTCAGGGGGGTTTCCCTTCCCGGGTCACGGGGTTCAAGGGGTCCTGGTGCCCAGAAATGGGGGTTCAGGGCGGTTTCCGTGCCCGGGAATGGGGGTTCACGGGGTTCCAGTCTCGAGATAAAGGGGTGCAGGGATTATCGGGGCTGGGGAAGGGGGTACAGGGAGGCTCCCGGTGCCCCGAAATGAACGTTCAAGGCAGTCTCTGTGCCCAGGAAGGGGGGTTCGCCCGGAAATGGAAGTTCGGGGGTCCCCGTGCCCAGGAATTGCGGTTCAGGGGGGTCCCGGTGCCGGAGCAGTCCCCGGTCCCCGGGCGCGTCCCGGTGCCGCAGCTTGGGAGACGCGAAAGTGACCGGGGCAGCGCGGGGAGGGAGAGGGGACAGAGCAAACCCTGGGAATTCCCCTGAACCCCCCCGGGACCTGCCAGGACATCCCCACAGGACGTACAGGGGGTGGAGAACTGGGGGCACGCAGAGATTGGGCGGTCTGGGGGCGTCCAAGGGCTGGGAAGCAGAACCGGGAGAGCCGGGAAGGGTCCAAGGTTCAAGGAAGGGACTGGGAGAGGCGGGCTGGGGGATCCAGGGGGTCCCTGAACCCAGAAAAGGGGTCCAGGGGTCCCCGGTGTTGAGGGCAGTGGGGTCTGGGAGCTGGGAAAGGCGGGAATGGGGCTCCAGGGGGTCCCTGGGTCACGGAAAGGGGGCTCTGGGGCTGGGAGAGGCGGGCGGATCCCGGGGACGCAGCTTGGGAGACGCGAAAGCGAGACGGGGAAAAGGGGAATTCCAGGGAATTCATCTGGATCCCACTGGATCCTCGCTGAGACCCCCTGGGACCCCCGGGAGACCCTCTGGGACCCCCTGGAACCCCTTCCAGGAAGCGCCGGGAATGCAGAACTGGAGGGACGCAGAAATTTCAGAAATTTGGGAGATCTGAGGGTGCAAAAGCCGAGGAAAAGGGCGGGTCTGGGGTCTGGGATGGGCGGGATGGGCGGGAATGGGGGTGCAGGGGGTCCTAGAGCACTGATGGGGGTGAGGGGGGATCCCAGTCCAGAATTAGGGGGGGCAGGGGGATCCCGGTGCCCAAAAATTGGGGTTCAGAGAGCTTCCGTGCCAAGGAATGCGGGTTCAGGGGGAGTTTCCTTCCCGGGATTCGGGGTTCAAGGGGTTCCCGGTGCCCGAAAATGGGGGTTCCGGGGGTGCCGGTGAGGGCGAACAAGGGGGTCCCGGTGCTGCCAAAGGGGGCTCAGGGGGGTCTGGGTGGCCAGAAATGGGCGCTCAAGGGGGTCTGCGTGCTCAGGAACGGGGGTTCAGGGGGGTTTTCCTGCTCAGAAATGGGGGTACAGGGGGTCCTGGTTCCAGATAAAGGCGTACAGGGGGGTCCCGATGGTGGAGAAGGTGATTGAGGGGGGTCACAGGACCCAAAATGGGGGTTCACCGGGGTTCCCCTGCCCGGGAATGGAGGTTTAGAGGGTTCCCGGTGCCCGGGAATTGCGATTCAGGGGGTTCCCGGTTTCGGAGGGTCCCACTCACCTTTGGTCGCACACCCTGGGTTCCCCAGGAGCCCCAGGAGCCCCCAGAGCACCCCCAACCCCAGCGCTGGAGCCATCGCAGCCGACCCCGATCGCGGCTGTGGCGCAGCTGGAGAGACGCGAAAGCGAAAGTGCCCGAGGGAGCGCGGGGGGAGGGGAAAAGGGGGACGGGGAAAGGGCGAATTCCAGGGAATTCACCTGGATCCCCTCCTGGCACCCCTCTGGATCCCTCGGGGATCCGTCTGGGACCCTCCAGGGCCGCGCCCTGCGGGACCCCCGGGCCGGGCTGTGCTGAGCTCCCGGCCCTGCGCTCAAACTCTGCCCGGACCCCGCTGGGCTCGGCCCAAAGCCGGGCAAGCATCGGGAGCAGCGGAGCCAATTTTTCCTGCGGGTGCGGGTCCCACCCCCGGCGGAGCAGGGCTCAGCGCTGGGACCCGAGCCCTGATTCCCAATCTCCTTCTCTCCCTCCCTCTGCTGTTCTCTCCCTTTCTTCTGGGGGATCATAAATCCCAGAGCGGCCGCAGAGCCCCGTGCCCAGGCCGGGTTTCCCAGCAAAGGGAGGCTGGGGCTGAGGTGCCCGGGCTGGCCGGGAATGGGGGCCCGGGGGTCCCCGGGGTCCCGGAAACGGGGGATCCAGGGGCTGGGAGAGGAGGATACCCGGGAAAGGGGGTGCAGGGGGTGTTGGTGCTGGATAAGGGGGTGCAGGGGGGTCCCAATGCCTGGGAATGGGGTGGGGGGGGCAGAATCTGGGAAACGGCAGCAGCTGCTGGCGAAGGACTGGGACAGACTGGGAAAAGAACCCACTGGGAACAGACCTGGGGCACCAGGGATCATACTGGGATATACTGGGACCACACTGGGGGCTACTGGGAGCAACTGGGAGCATGCAGGGGACAATTGAGATATACTGGGAGAGACTGGGAGTGGTTTGAATCATCTTGGGACTGACTGGAATCGTACTGGGAGTGATCAGGTCTGTAGTAGGGGTGAAGAGGAGAAACTGGAATTATGCAGGGAGCAACTGGGATCATACTGGGAGCAGCTGGCCCATGCAGGGGTCATACTGGGATCATACTGGGACTGAGGGGGTCACACTTGGAGTGACTGGTATAGTACTGGGAGTGTCTGGGAGTAACTGGGATCGTACTGGAGGTGACTGGACTTATACTGGGAGCAAGTGGGACCACAGCAGGGGCAAATGGCATCGGGTAAGGTGTGACTGGGCTCATACTGAAGTGACCTGGGGCCCCACTGGGCTCTTACTGAGAGGGACTGAGAGTGAAAGGAACCATACAGGGCATGACTGGGACCACTGGGACCGTGTTGGGGGCAACTGCGATCCTACCGGGAGTGATTCTGAACATACTGGGAGCGACCGGGATCATCCAGGGGGTGACCGGGACCCACCGGTGAGGCGGCGGCGGCGGAGCTGGGAGGCGGCCACAGCGCAGGTGGGAGGCGCGCTGGGTTGTGCGGGGGCTCGGGGCTCGCTGCGGGCCTCGGGGGCCGCAGGGGGCTCAGGCGGGTTCGTTGTGCCGTGTCCGGCGCGTGTTGCCGCTGGCGTGAGGGCGCTGCGGGAGCGGCTGCCCGCGGTCTCCTTGCGGCCGCTGCCTCGGCAGGAGCCGCTGCCGGAGCAGCGCTGGCTCGGCCCGGTTCCTGTGGCTGGGACAGAGGCGGCTGCCCCGTCCCCGGAGGCTGCGCTGGGGCCGCCTCCGAGCTCCGCCGCCGCCGCCGCCTCACCAGGCTCCGGCCGCTGCCGCCCCTCCCGGCCCCGCACGGACGCTCCGATAATGGCGGCTCTGCCGAGCCAGGGGCGCCCTCAGGGCGGCACCGGGGGCCGTGCTTAGCCCGGCTCTGACCAATCAGCGGCCAGATTGCGGAGTGACGGCAGAATCAGCCAATCGCAGCGAGGGGCGGGCTCCGCACACGGCACGGCCTCGTCTCCCTTTCCCCGAGCTCCGGCATTTCCCGGCAGCCGCGGCTGAGGAGCGGCGCTGGCGCGGGGCCCGGCCCGGGTAGGAGGCCAAGGAGCCGCTGCTGCTGCCCCCAACCGCCGGGAGCTCGGCGTGACCGGGCCCTGAGGGCGCTGGGAGCTGGGGTGAGTGCGGGACGGAGGAGGGACCCACCTGCAGCCCCGGCAGGAGCCCAGGCCGGAGCCGGGGATGCTGGAGAGAGGCCAAAACCTCTCTGTCACTTCCCTCCTCCCCTTGGGCAGGGAACAGAGCACGTAAGGAAAGGCTCGAGGGTCTGGGTAAGGGTGGGGATAGTTCAATCACTGGTGACGGGGACAACACAATTGTCAGGAAAATTTATCCATAAACATCAGAGATTTATTTCCAAAAAGGAGACTGAGGAGTCCTTTTACTTTATTCGAATAGAGGGAGAGGCCATGGGGCATTCCCCTGGGGTCTCTCAAATTTTTGGAGGACGCAGCCTCCCTTTTTATCCCAGTTTCCCGGCCGCATTTCCCTTCTCTCTTTCCCCATTGGCTGAGGTACGTGAGAGGTTCAGGCTTTCCGATACGCCCAATACTGAAGATTGCCCTCTAATGTATCACCCTCCCTTTTTATTTTTAATTCTTATGGTATGTAGGGTTTTCCCTCATTGTTTCTTTCATCTTTCGAAGTTCAATTTCATTTATCAGCAAACCTAAAGTTTGTTTGTAAAAGCAAATATCTTTTCCCATTCATCAATCAGTGGAATCTTTCCCATTGTTTCTTTTATCTCTGAGTGCTGGTTTGATCTACCAGCAGACCCACAGCCTGTTTGTAAGGACAAAATCCATCATTCCTCTCACACTTGACTTGGGGAAATTAATTGAATTTATTATCAAACATAGCAGGGCAAGAGAATGAGAACTGAAATAATTCCTACGCAAATATCCTCCCCCCACTTCTCTCTCCTTCCCGGGCTTAACTCCATCCTGCATTCCCTCCCTTCTCCACATCCAGAGGCGCAGGGGATGGGGGTCAGAGCCCGGTCATGTCACAGCCTCCCCTCAGGGACAGGAATCCTCGTCCTGCTCCAGCCTGGGGTCCCTCCCACGGGACACGGTCCCTCGGGAACGGGCTGCTCCACGAGGATCCCCCCCGGGCTCACAGGTGCCGCCAGGAGCCGCTTCCATGGCTCTGCAGGGGCTTCCCAGGGGCTCGGGGCCTCTCTCGGGCATCCCCTGCCCGCGGTCTCCTTGCGGCCGCTGCCTCGGCAGGAGCCGCTGCCGGAGCAGCGCTGGCTCGGCCCGGTTCCTGTGGCTGGGACAGAGGCGGCTGCCCCGTGCCCGGGGCTGTGCGGGGAAATTCACATGGCCGGAGGTTTCTGTGCCCCGAGGAGACAGAGGAGTCCTGTACAAGTGACTTTATTGCTGAGCAGAGGGAGAGGCCGTGGGGCATTTGCCGTGCGCTCGCTGCCATTGTTGTAGTTCGCAGCCTCCTTTTTATCCTCATTTTCCCGGCCTCATCTCCCTCTCCCTTTGCCCACTGGCTGAGGTACTTGGAAGGTTCAGACTTCCCGATCGCCAACTGCATGTCCTCATTAATGTGCATTCCCACTTTTGTAGAACAGCCGATATTCACGGCTCTGTTAAGTCTTTGTTCTTCTGGAAGTTCAGGAATTTAGCGGGACTTTGTCTGAGCAGCAGTTCGTGTCGATTTCTAATATTTTCTGAAACTGAGGGTTTCTCCTGTTACTTCCTTCTCTACAAGTCCCTGGCCCTATCTCCAAGCAGCTTCACTCATTGACTCTGTTTTTTCTTCCTGGGTCCTCTTTGTTTTTGGGATTATTCTCAGTGTCCTCATTCCCTGTCCTTCTGCAGCCGTTTCTGGATCATGAGGCCTGGCTGCCACCTGCATCCCCTCGCTCAGCTGCTGAATGAGCTGCACTCTCGAGGTGTGGAGCATGGTAAAAAGATGAGAGTTGCTGTAGCACAACAGAGCAGAAACAGCATTCGTTTAACCCATGGTCTGCTAGGGAGCCACGAAACCGTGTCCCATTCCCTCCTTTCCACGTTTGGGGTGGAACATGAGCTGCTTTCTTGTTTCCTTGTTATCTGTTTCACCACTTTTCCTTTGTCATCTATTTGCTAACAGCAGTTTGAGTCATTGAATTTTCCACAAACTCCTCTTTTTTCGGCTAAAAGATAATCTGATCCCATCCCATGGTGAAATGTTGTGTTCCTCATTTCAGTGGATTGCTCAGCAGGAAGGTCAGGAGCTGGAGCTGTCTGGTTGGTTATTCCGAGGGCAGCTTGTAATCTAATGATGCCATTGAAATGAGAAATAGGTTCTGTGGCTCCTGATATGAATTGGTTTGGGTTCCCAGGGGCTGTTGCATGATGTTATAGGATTTGTTCTGGTGGGCGTTGATGTTTTTCCCATTGTTTGCACTGCCTCAGGAGCCAGGGCTGCATCAATTGGCCGATTTTTTTGTAATTTAAGCATAAAATACTTGGATTCTCAGCTGCTTTCCTGAACTTGTGGTAGCAACAGCCGCCGTGCTGTTATACGCCCTATATAACACAGACAGTGACAGCAGATGTTGGAGTGGGCAGAGGGATGATTCCCCCCCATTTATTTATAGTGAAGTTTTCCCAACATTCTCCATTTGCTGTTTCCCTTTGCAGCTTCGCCCGTTTCTGTTGCAGGGTCAGATATCCTCACCCTGGGCTCTGCCTTGAGCTGTGCAAATTCCATCAGTGCAAGCAGGCAGAGCTTGGGCTGAGGGGCAGAGGGAATGAGCCCAATTCCTGCCCCAGGCAAGAGACCCAGGTACATTGTCCAGGCTTTGCCCAGCAGTGTTCATTTGCATTTCTAAAGCTCCTCTGCAGGCTGCCTGGAATGAAGCTTCACTTCCAGGGCAGCCATCTGGTGAGTCACATGTGGCCCCCCCAGAATCTGCTTTTTAAAAAAAAAAAAAGTATTGACTATTTACGAGTTAAAAGTGTTAGGTTTGTGAGATGCAAAGCTGTGTTTCGTGTCAGGTACAAACAGGCGATGTGTGTACTTGCGAATGCGAAATGTGTGGACATCGACAATGCTGCAAATTCTGCAAATTCTAATAATAACTGAGGAAAATAAAGCATAGAAAAAGGCCTTTGAACCTATCTTTTGTTTGAAATTAACCCTGGTTGATTTAGGAGCATTGGAATTAAGGTGTTAAGGATGTTGCTTTTTGCTTGCTTTTAATCCATAAAATAGCTCTGCAATAATAACCTTTTGAAGTATAATTTTAGAATATTACTTGTGTCCTTGAAACTATAGCTTTGGAATATATATATAGGAAATATGCTTATCTCATGCCTTATGGAAGCAGAGAAAAACAGTTTGAGAAAGGAAGATGAACATCACCTCAAGGACTTATGGTTTCGACCAAAGGGAAGCTGGACATCACTGTTATGAGATTTATAGTCTCTGCAATTAAAAGGTGGACCCACATCTGGGGAGCTGGACTCCACCAGATGGGATTCGTCTTTCTTCTTTCGGAAACTGGACCATCACCATCTGGGATACTCCTTTGAAAATACATCCTGAGAAATTCAAATCACAATAGTGTATAGAATTGTGATGTAATAATTTGGAATAAAAATTGCTGATGAGTAAAAATTGGAAATAGAAACGGTTGAAAAAACTGATGAGTACCCCTATAAATACCTGTAAGCCTCAATTATCGGTGTGCAGTTGGAGGGAAAACTTCCCCCACTGTACCCAGCGCTGTATTGCTCATACTTTACCATATTAAATAATAAATTGATTGCTGCTTGAATATTGGCCTGGTCAAGCTTCTTATTCATAACAGATTTAAAGCTGTTCAATTTTGCAAAATGCAACATAAAGGCGGACCTGGAAAAACCCAGACCAAAAACTGATTCTCACACTTGTGTCCCAAACCTACCTGACAATATAAAGTGGGAGTTTTATGAAGAATTTTTCCCATGTTGTAATTTTGTCACTGAAACTGCAGGGAAAACAAAAACTCTCCAAGAATCTCTTTAGTATTAGAGAGTCAAGGCATTACTTGGTTCTGGCCAGGATGTGCAACAGAAATAATTTCTTTCACAAATAGCCCAGCTGTACAGAGAAAATCATTCCATGGCATGTGAGTTTTACTGGATTTTTCCTAAACTTTATGTAGTCTGAACCAATCTAAATCCCCTGCTTTAATGTTCATTGCTTCCAAGTTGTGTAAGTTTTTAGTATTTGGTTTCCTGTTGGACCCAGATTTCTTCCCCTCTGCTGTGAATTCGGTCCACACTCCTGGATTTCCTTCTCAGCCTTTTCCAGACCAGGTGTCTCCAGCTGTGCCGGGGGCAGTGTCTGGGGTAGCTGTTGGTTGCTGTTTGCTGCTGGGCGTTGATGTTTTGTTGCTGGTCGTTATCTCTGTGGGTGTCTTTTGGGCTATTCCCAGTCTGTGGAGATGTTGAACTCATCTCCGTTGAGTGGTGTAGCAGCCCTTAAATAAAACCTTTAAAATTCCTTTCCCCAAGGCAAAGGCAAACCAAGCCTGAGCAGAGAAAGAAGATTGAAAAGAACCAAAATGGGTACATTTTGCAGCAATGCAGTCGCAGTCAGCCCAGAGTGTGGGTGTGAGTGAGCCCCAGAGTGGAATTGTGCCGTGGTGCTCCCCAGCAGCTGTGGCAGTGCAGGCCCAGCCAGGGCTGAAGCTGCAGCAGTGGCAGCGAGGCTTGGCCGCAGTGGCTGGAGGTGCCAGGGGAGGGTGGCCAGGATTTCCGAGGGTTTGAGCAGAGGATCTGTGGGCAGGCCCAGGGGCTTGGCCCGCTGTGGAGCCCTGGCTGCTGCTGCGTTGCCTTCAGGGCAGGCTCAGTGGGGGCTGCCATGGTCCTGCTGCAGGCGGGAAGTGCAAATCTCCGGGGCTTCAGAGCCCCTGAGGCCAGGCTGAGGGGTCCCCCCGTGTTCAGCTGTGCTGGCGGCTGTTTCTGGCCTCAGGGACACTTGGCATGGGCCCCTTGGCCACCAGTGGTGCTGCTTTGCACTCCTTAGGCAGGAGCCGATGTCCTGGCTGGGTGTTGGCAACAGCAAAGTGCCAGGGCAGGCTCTGTGCCAGCCCAGCTTCCTGGGGGAGAATCTACCTTGATCTCTGATCCAGTGCTTGCTGAAGCAGTCAGAATTGCTTTTGCCCCCCTGTTAGGTGCCATGGTGTCAGCAGAAGATATTGAAGCCTTCCTGCCCAGGGCATTTCAGTGCCAGGCTCTTACAAGCACCCAGAGCTCCGCGGGTTGAGCTGAGCATGGGGCGGTGACCTGCGCTTTGTCTGATTCCCCTTCCTTAATAACAGCCTGTCTTGTAGCTCTTTTCCCTTCTGCTGCCCTTGCAGAGCCATCCACAAACACATTTTGTCCCTCAGGCCAGGGAATGTCCCATCAATCTCTCCCAGCCTGGGTCTGGAGCTCTGTCCCTTGAGTGCAGTCCTGGGTTCCTTGCCAGCCCCTCTCCAGGCTGTTCAAACAGGAGGCTGGGTTAAACCCTTGCCCTGTCCTCAGTTCTGAATCCTCCTGTGCCATTGAACAAGTTTCATACTGTAATAACCGAGCCCTGCTCATCCATTTAGAGGCTCTTTAGGTTGTCAAAGCTTTAACTTGCTGCCAGACTTGAACTCTAGGAGATCCTCCTGTTGTCATCAGTTTTCAGCCTCAGCTTCCTTCCTTCCTTCCTTCCTTCCTTCCTTCCTTCCTTCCTTCCTTCCTTCCTTCCTTCCTTCCTTCCTTCCTTCCTTCCTTCCTTCCTTCCTTCCTTCCTTCCTTCCTTCCTTCCTTCCTTCCTTCCTTCCTTCCTTCCTTCCTTCCTTCCTTCCTTCCTTCCTTCCTTCCTTCCTTCCTTCCTTCCTTCCTTCCTTCCTTCCTTCCTTCCTTCCTTCCTTCCTTCCTTCCTTCCTTCCTTCCTTCCTTCCTTCCTTCCTTCCTTCCTTCCTTCCTTCCTTCCTTCCTTCCTTCCTTCCTTCCTTCCTTCCTTCCTTCCTTCCTTCCTTCCTTCCTTCCTTCCTTCCTTCCTTCCTTCCTTCCTTCCTTCCTTCCTTCCTTCCTTCCTTCCTTCCTTCCTTCCTTCCTTCCTTCCTTCCTTCCTTCCTTCCTTCCTTCCTTCCTTCCTTCCTTCCTTCCTTCCTTCCTTCCTTCCTTCCTTCCTTCCTTCCTTCCTTCCTTCCTTCCTTCCTTCCTTCCTTCCTTCCTTCCTTCCTTCCTTCCTTCCTTCCTTCCTTCCTTCCTTCCTTCCTTCCTTCCTTCCTTCCTTCCTTCCTTCCTTCCTTCCTTCCTTCCTTCCTTCCTTCCTTCCTTCCTTCCTTCCTTCCTTCCTTCCTTCCCTCCCTCCCTCCCTCCCTCCCTCCCTCCCTCCCTCCCTCCCTCCCTCCCTCCCTCCCTCCCTCCCTCCTGCCACTTCCTTCCCTCCCTCCCTCCTGCCACTTCCTTCCCTCCGCCACTTCCTTCCTCCCTCTCTCCCTTCGAACAGGGGTAGATAAAGCAACAGGCTGTTGCTTTTAGACACCAGTTGTCCTGGTAGCTTCAGCGTACTTTGTAGAGGCTCCCTATCAAACTGTCTGTATTCTCCTGGGGCTGCCCACACTTCAGGGTTCACTTCAGCATGGGCCTGGCCAGACATTTGACACAGAGGTACAACAGAGCTGGCCTCTCTATCACCTTTTACAGCATTAAAATCCAGCTCTCAAATGCCTTCCTAGTTAATTGCAGTCACAGGAGGAAGAAAAAGAAATTCATTTATTTCAAACCTATCCCTCACAGCTTCTAATAGTGGTTGAACAAATCATACCTGCTCATCTTTCCCACTCATTCCCTTAAAAACTAAAATATTCCTTTACTATTTACCCTCTTAGGTCTAAGATTCAGAGTGCATTGAGAGGCTCCTGTGTCCATCAGGAGAGGCCTCCTCTCAATGCAGACCCACCTGAATGTTCTCAAGGGCTCCAGTGTGGAGGGTCCCTGGTGTGATGGGAGGTGTGACAGCCCTGCCAATCCATGTCCATCACGGGGTGGACTTGCTGGTCCTGCGGGTGCTGCTGTCTGTGCTTGCAGTGTCCTTGTGCCCTGCAGCTGGAGCCCTGATTCCTTGCCAGGGGCTGTTTGGGTGGGCTGTCCCCTGCCGAGGAGGGCAATGCCTCTGCCGGGTGCTTGTGGCCGAGCCCGTGCCCTGGGTGCTGGGGCCCCCTTGGGCCCTGGGGCTGATCCCTCAGGGGCTGTAGGAACTCTGCCCTGGCCTTTGCCTTCAGCTTGGCCTTTTGCTGCTCCCTTCTTGCATTCACCTGCTGGGCCTTTGTGCCCAAGTGCTGCAGGGCCTTCTTCTGCCCCTCCTGCAGCCCCCCTCAGTGCCTGTGGGTGCTCATCCTTTGACAGCTGCTGAGCTTTCTGTAAAATCATTTGTATCTCCAGTAACCCTAACAAAATCCTTAAAAGACAATCTCCATGCTAAAATGTATAATCCACATTTCCCGGGTGTTCCTTGCTCCTCGTCCCTGTGCTCAGGGTGCCCTCCCCAGGCCGTATCCCAGAGCCGGTCCCTGTCCTGCCGCAGTGTCCAAAGGCGCCCCCCCGGCGGGCAGGGCCGGCAGCTCCACGGGGCCGGGCAGCGGCCGGGGCGTCCCGCAGCCTCCTGGGGGCCGGGGGCCACTGCCGGCCCTGCCCGGGGCTGGTGGGGTCAGGCAGCGCCCGGCGCTGAGCCCCGGCTGCCCCACAGCCCCGGCCCGGCCCCGCAGCTCCCCCCAGGCCCCCAGCCCGTGCTCCCGGTCCCGCACCTCTGCGCCCGGTGCTGCCGCTGCCCCCCACAGAGAAACCCCCTGAAACCCTGACCTCCTTGTTTTCCTCTCCTGGAAACCGGGGATACAAATGATCAGCTGGCAAATGTTGAGGATAAGACTCTGCTGAAAAACATCCCAATCCTCAATATTTTTCTCTTCCTCCTCTTTTTCATCATCCTTTTCCTTCCCACAAAGATTCCTCCTGCAGCTTTTTGCCTTAAGCATATTGCTGCACACTCCCCCTCACCCAGTCTCTTCCCAGCACACCAATGCCATCCATCCCCTGTTGTCCTAATCCCTTCTCCACTTCTCTTATTGCCCCCCCTGGGTGTCCAAGTCCTTAATTGCCTCTGAGGGAGTGTGCAATCTACCTCACCCTTCTCCCAAGGGATCCTTCAGAGATATTTTGGGATCATCATCCCTTTGGCACAGGACCCCTTCCTGGCTTTCCCTTTTCTGTCTCCATGGGTGCCCTGCCGTGCTCACTCCCCAAAGATCCCAGTGCACTCACTGATGAGATTTTCAGTGCTCTCTCCCTGCTGACTCTTCACAGCCCCCCCTGATGTGCCACTTGTCTGTCTCCTGGTCACTCTCAGGTACCCAATCAGTCCCCGGTGCTGCCGCCCCCAAGGGGGCCGATCACCCAAACTGGGTGAGGCACCTTCAGCTGCACTCACTGCCCACTGCCCCAGACGGTGGATAGAATTCCGGACGAGTCCCAAGGTGTGTGGAAAAATTGACATCACCAGAGGATTCTGTCCACAAAGCAGACAGAGGAGTCCTGTAAAAGTAATTTCATTCCTAGAAAAATGGGAATGGCCATGAGACATTTCCCACGGGGTCTGTCCAGTTCTTGGAGGACACAGCTGCCTTTTCATCCTAATTTTCCTGGCCACATCTCCCTTTCCCTTTCTGCATTGGCTGTCGTGCTTGAGAAGTACAGACTTCCCAATCCACCTACCACATACCCCCTTAATATGCTCCCCACTTTTATATAGCGAACGATATTCATGACTCTGTGAAGTCTTTGTTCTTCTCGAAGTACATGAATTTGGCAGGACCTTGGCTGAGCAGCAGTCTGTGTCATCAGTTAATAACATTTTCTGAAGCTGATGGCTTCTCCTGTCACTTTCTTGTGTCCAAGGCCCTGGCCCTATCTTTAATCAGATTCACAGCATCTGTTTGTAAAGACACTTTCCTGTTCTTCCTTTTATGGGGGTCCCCCGTTTGTGGGACATCCCCCCTGGAGCTGTGTGTCCCCCCCTTGCTGCAGCCCCAGCCCTCAGGCAGCGCTCAGCCAATCAGAGCACGCGGCTCTGATGACTCAGCAGTTGCCAGGCAGACCCGCAGCTCCCAGCGTTCCCCACCTGCGCCCAGCGCCCCCCTCGGCCCCAGCGCCCCCCTCGAGCGGAATTTGGGGAGGTGGGAGTGGGGCAGCGCCAAGGCCGGGCCCCCCCGCGCTGTCCTGGCGGGAGCGGCTGCAGTGGGGACCGAGTGCGGGCGGGAGCGGCCGAGAGCCCAGCGCTGCCCCAGCCCGACCTGCCCCAGCTCCATCCCTGCCCCTGCCGTGGGATGCTGTGGGTTTGGGGGCAAGAGGGAGCCGGCAGTGGGTGCTGGGCCTGGGGCAGGAGGAGAAGGGAAGGAGAAGCAGGGTTGAGGAACAAAATGGTCAAATGAAGCACGTGGAAGGAGAAGGTGGGATTGTGCAGGAGAAGGAGGAATAGCAGGAGGAAGAGGAGGAATAGCAGGAGGAAGAGGAGTGTAAGGAAGAGTAGGGACACAGGAAGAGGAACAGGAAGAGGAAGCAGCACAAGGTTCCACCTCTCCCTGTGTCTGCAGCTTCTGACCCCAGCCCCAGGAGTGTTGCCCCCCCCCCCCCCCCCACATGCAGCAGGTGACAGGGGATTGGGATCCATGATTTTCCCAGGGGTGAATCTTGGTGTTTCTGAGCTTTCTTGGGCTAATTGTTGGTGCTTTGTTTTTTTGTGGGGGCTGAATCTTTATATTTGGAGGGGGCTTTTGCTGAATCTTGATGTTTGGGAAGTTTTTGATCTGTGTCTTGATGTTTGGAGGACTTTTGTGCTGAATTGTGGTGTTTTGGAGGTTCTTAGAGACACAAGATGCCCAATGACCTAATGAGATGAACTTGGACAAGGAGGAACTCCCAGTCCAAGGCACTCTCATCTTGTTTTTTTCCCCAAACCAGGATTTTTCATTCCTAGGGCGTGTCTGGATGGAGGAGGAGGAAAAGCCCTGGAGATTCCACAGGAGGAGGGGCTGCAAACCCAGCCCAGGGAGCTGCAGGGAGGAAAGAGCCCCCCCTGAGCCAGGAAGGCGGCCAGAGATCCAGCCAGAGCTCAGAGCTGGTGGAGAAGCCTCATGGCAGGGAGAAGCCCCACAAGTGCTTGGAATGTGGGAAGGGTTTTAGTCGGAGCTTAGACCTGATCCAGCACCAGGTGATCCACACAGGGGAGAGGCCCTTTGAGTGTGAGGAATGTGGGAAGAGCTTCAGCCACAACTCTGTCCTGATCCAACACCAGAGGATCCACACTGGGGAAAAGCCCTTTGAGTGTGAGGAGTGTGGGAAGAGCTTCAGCCAGAGCTCCATCCTGATCCAACACCAGAGGATCCACACTGGGGAAAAGCCCTTTGAGTGTGGGGAATGTGGGAAGAGCTTCAGCATCAAGTGCCAGCTGACGGAACACCAGAAGATCCACACTGGGGAAAAGCCCTTTGAGTGTGGGGAATGTGGGAGGAGCTTCAGAGGAAGCTCAGCATTGATTCGGCACCAGGTCATCCACACGGGGGAACGGCCCTACACCTGCTTGGAATGTGGGAAGAGCTATGGGTGGCACTTTGACCTGAGAAAACACCAGGGCACCCACACTGGGGAGAGGCCCTACAAGTGTCCCCAATGTGGGAAGAGGTTTCAGAGGAGCTCCGATCTTCTCAAACATCAGCAGAGTCACACCGAGGAGAGGCCCTTCCGCTGCCCCAACTGTGGGAAGGGCTTCAAGCAAAACTCCACCCTCACCCTGCACCGGCGCATCCACACCGGGGAGAGGCCCTACGAGTGTGGGGAGTGTGGGATGAGATTCTCATTGAGCTCAACTTTCACCCAACACCAACGGAGGCGCCACTAAGGGAAGCCCTGTGAGTGCCCCGAGTGTGGGAAGAGCTTTGTGCGCTGCTCCAGCTCCATCCCCCATGAGAGGATCCGCATCGGATGATCCCCAGTGACCCCCGTTGGGCAGAGCCCTGATGATCCGTGGTCCTGGTGATCCAAGTTGGAAGGCATCTGGCTGGGGGGCTCCACATCTTCCTGGTTCCCTGTGGGCACCTAGATAAACCCAGAGGCAGGAACCTCCATCAGGACGCAGACCTACAATGGGAATTCCTTAGGGAGAGCCGATTTGTTGACTTTCAACTCCATAAAATCTTTTGTATTTAATCCTTCTTCTGGTGACATCAGGGAGTACTGAATAGTCCCTGAGGTATATTCTGGGTTGACTATTTGGTGCTTGTATCCCCAGTCGTCTGTTCTGTTTATGCTGAATAATAAGTTTTATACCTTTAAGACTCGTCCTGAGAGTGAAGGGGGAGAGAAGAAATGCAGAGTTTATTTTCAGAAACTGCACTCACTCCTCCACATTTCTGCTCTGGGACTGTGTTGTCTGTGGATGGACAGACAGCGGGACAGAGCTCTCCTTTGCTTTTAGTTAGTTTTAGCTAGCTGAGGCAAAGAAGTTCCTGAACTGTGGTGTTTTTTTCCCTTTTCTTTGGACCTGTTTAAACCTGCTCTGGCCTGAACACCAGAAGAGCACGGGCAGCTCACACCTGTGGCCCACCGGGCCGGGCCTGGGCCGCGGCATTTCCAGCACCAGAAGGACTGATAAGGGACTGAGTGAGCTGAGCTACAGCCCACAGAGGGACTTGGTGAGTTTGTCTCTCTTTTAGAGCAGCAAGAGGCTTTACTGTTTTGTTATCTTTATTGAAAGATAAAAATATCCATTCCAGAATATGCAGTTGATCTTCCCAGTTATCACTTCATTGACACGGTATTCCACACGGTATTTAATGGTCCTTCAAAATAAACACTTGAACACCAACATAGGTATCTAATCTGTTAACAAATGTGTGTGCTAAGGCTAATTCAATTTCTTCTAGGGTCTTTGCTGCTGGGGTCAATTGCCTCTCATCAGTAGAGGAGGTGGTGCCTGACAGCAAATCATGCAATAGTTGCATCTGATGATTAGTTATGCCTAAATATGATCTAATCCAACCTATTAAACCAACCAATTTCTGTACATCAGTAGCAGTTTTAACATCAATGTCTCACTTCACAGGTTGAGGCATAACTTGAGTGTTAGTCACTAACATACCAGTATTTCCAAGGCATGTGTTCCTGCACTTTCTCTGGGACAATGATCAGACCAAAAGCTTTCAAATTTGTTACAGCACATTGTTTAAGAGCTGATAACTGTTGTTTGTTATCAGATGCCAACAAGATATCATCCATGTAATGATAACAGTAGCAGTTATTAAATTGCTCCTGCACTTTTGACAAGACCTGTGCCACAAACCATTAACAAATAGTTGGCGAATTTTTCATGTCTTGGGGAAGTACCCTCCATTGATATCTTTTATTGGGTTCAGGGTTCAGCATGATTATGGAAGGCAGAGTAAAAGCACATTTTTCTTTGTCTTGCTCAGCCAATGGAATAGTGAAGAAACAATCTTTCAGATCAATGACAACTATTTGCCATTCCTGTGGAATCATTGTAGGCGTAGGAAGGCCTGGTTGTAAAGCTCCCATTGTTGCCATTACAGCATTTATCTGCCGTAAATCATATAAAAGTCTCCATTTTCCCGATTTCTTTTTTATTACAAAAACAGGGGTATTCCAGGGGCTGAATGATTCTTCAATATTTCCTGCTTGAAATTGTTCTGTGACTAACTCTTGCAGGGCAGTAAGCTTTTCAGTAGTAAGGGGCCACTGGTCAACCCAGGCAGGTTTATCTGTCAACCATATCAAGGCTACAACTGGACGTTCATTGCCCTGCATCACAGTGGCCCCCATTAAAAATCTGTAGTAATTTTGACACCCCATTGAGATAAACAATGTCGTCCCCACAAACTTTGAGGAGCATTGGCAACATAGGGTCTGATGTTAGCTTGTTGGCCATCAGGATGTTTCACATTAATTACAATGGCTGACAGGCCACCTGTTGTAGCACCACCCAACCCCAGAAGTCCAAAACTTGCATGAGTGAGAGGCCACGATTGAGGCCAGCAAAGTCACGAGAGTATTGTGACATCTGCTCCAGTGTCAATCAAGCCTGTTACTGATATGGTTCCTGGATGACATCCACTGGTGGTGAGGATACATGTCTTTTCTGGATGGTTCTCCGTAACTTTCTCAGCCCAGAACACTTGAGGTACCCCTGTTGATCCAAAACTTCCTGTGCCACGACTTCGGCCCACTGTATTTGGAACAGAACTCACAATAGGTACAATTTGAGCAATGCAAGTTCCTTTCTGAATAGTGACAGGAGGGTCATCGATGGATACCATAGCATGAATCTGTCCTAAATAATCAGCATCAATAAGCCCTAGATGCACATGAATACCTCTAAGTGTGGTACTTGATCTTCCCATCAAAAACGCACTCAATCCCCATCCTATTGGACCATAGGCATCGAGGGGCACTTTGCACATTTCTTTTGTCAGAATGGTTACTGTGTCAGTGGTGGGTATATCAATCCCTGCAGACCCACTTGTTGCCCCTTAGTATTGTTCACAAATGTTTAGCTTTGCAGTGCTGGGGAGGCCCATATTTGCTGCTGTGGTTCTTGGGGTATTTGTTTTCCCACATGCCCCTTTGTGCTCCTCTTCCTGTTTCCCTGCAACAGCTGACCATTTGCACGATATTTACTCCTGCATTGTTTAGCATAGTGCCCAAATTTAGCACAACAATTGCACACAACATTGCTGTTTGCGCTTGGCTTAGATGTTATTTTCTGGGCGTTACACTGTGCCCTTACGTGCCCTTGCTGTCCACAATTATAGCATTTTGATGAAGGTCTTAGAACTGCAGCAAGAGCTGCTATTTTATGGTCTACTGAACCAACTTTCAAGCAAGCAGTAATCATTTCAGGCAATGTGGGTTCCTCAGGTAAAGTGTCAATAATCTTTCTGCAGCCTGAGTTTGCATTTTCTTTAGCCAAATGTATACAGAATTTGTGTCGCAAAGATTCATCATCTGCCTGTTTTTCAATAGCTGCAGCAAGCTCTTCCACAAATTGCAAAAATGGTTTTCTCATCCCTTGTTGTATAGTATCATATCTCTGTTTTGGAGCTGCCATTTCCATTGATTTAATTAAAGCACTCATGCCAATTTGCTGAGCTTGTGCCAAAATTGAAGGATCCCACCTTGCCTGTGAATCTGGGTTAGCAAAAGGCCCAGTGCCCAGTAGGGCATCAACACCCACAGCATGATGAGGGTCGTGTTGAGGCAACTGCATATTTGTTACAGCTGTGCGTTCAGCCGCTCGCCTCCAAGTGTCTTGAAATACACTGTATTGTACTGGCTGGAATGAAATAGTAGCAATATGCCTGATGTCATAAGGTGCAAGCATATCTGCATTAATTACACATATTAATTGCATTACGTCTGAGGAATTAATGCCATACTGAGCCACTTTCGATTGGAGATTTTGCACAACTTTCCAGGCAAAGACGTGATGACAGTCATCCTGCCCTGTTCCAGGAGCTGCTTTAAAAACTGGAAAAGCCATAGATAGGGTTATCACAGGCAACATTTGCATTAGCACTGTTCTCCTGAGGTACTCTTGGAACACCTAATCTTTCTATCATGTTCCAATTCTTTTCTTCAGCTGCTTTCTTCCTAACAAATTCCCAAAATTCCTGAGTCTGTCAAGGAAGCCCAGTTACTTGACATGGGGGCAAAGTCCATGGGGCAATAAGGCTGGAGCTATTAGAAGGTGAACTGTCAACAGTTCCCTGCCCCAACTCAGATGTTACTGCGGGCGACTCATCACTTGATTCGCTGTCGCTGTCACTGTCAGGTAATGGAGGATACGACCTTGGAGATTGTTCAGGCAGCTCAGAGGGGAGCGAAGGGGCAGATGGCTGGGCTAGAGCAGAGGGAAACAGGGGGGCAGACGGCTGGGTTTCTCTCTCTGCTAAAGACATTTCAGCTACCTGGTGCAGTGGTGTGGTGTATACAGGCACCATTGCGAGCTGCTGCGCAGCTGTGACTTAAATTGAGTCTGATAAGGAGATACTATGGCAGTTTTCCCAGAAGCTTTGGCAGCTGTCCCAGAAGCTTTGGCATCCAGCCCAGAAGCTCTGGCAGCTTTCCTGGAAGCTTTGGTAGCCTGCCTGGTAACTTGCATGGCACCTGCACCTTCTTCAAGGATAGATTCACCAAGTTCCCCATCAGAGGCCCCCTCTGCCTCATCCCCCTTATCAATTTCTGTTATCAACACTGATTCTTCATCTGCGTCCTGCTCTGTTTGTTCTCGCTCTGTTTTCCATTCCTTTAATGCCTCAAAAAGCGATCCCCAGGTAACAGCTAGATCAACAACAGTTTTATCTCCCACTCAGATGACTTCCCACAGTCTGTCCCCGACTTCTTTCCACACTTTAACACTAAATGCTGTGTCAGGATCAGTGCCAAAATCCTGTGATTTAGCCCACAGCAATATATTACGAAGGGCATAGTCTGAAGTATTAATTCCCTTATTTCTTAACAAAACTTTCCATGTAGCCAAAACAGTCTCTTCTTCATTAGATAAATTATTTCCCATTATTACTAGTTGGTGGCTCACCTACTTCCAGGTGTCTTGATAGGAGAAAATCAGGTCTGGACTTCCCTGTGGCTTCCACCCACCATTCTCAGCTGCACCAACGCTGCCTCCCCCACTACGTCCCAGTGAGTCATGGCTGCCAGTCTCTAGGAGCCCGTATGGGTCCAGATCAAGTATGTTCTTAAGGGTGTTGAATCACGTTGGGGTTACCAGATGTCGCTTTCAAGGCAGTCATGACACAAGGCAGAGACCACAAGCAGTCTCAGATGGCAACTCTTTATTATCGAACATGGCTGACCTTTTATACACTTTCTAATTGTTTATACTTCTTCTACCCTAACTATTTGCCACAATAAATCAACATAACATCATTGGTGATAAGTTACAGTGTCTTCAACTGACTTTCTAAAAATACTTCATCCAGCTGCAAAGTTCTCATCTTTCTTCAATTCCTCACTTCTCTTGGTCTCCTTAGTTACAGCCTTGGAGAGAATCCTTATCAACTTCTTGCTTCTTACCTTTCTTCTCACTCCTTTAGCTAACAGGCCCGCTGTTGGCCCCTTCCACACAAAGGCATTTGCTATACCAGCCCCCACAGTAAGGTTCATTAGTAACGGTTGCCCTATGCTGAAGGCACACAGGTGGTTACATGCCTCTATCATTTACAGCAGGGTGAGTTCCTCCTTAGACAAGCACTTCAGAAGTTTTTTACAATTCTCATTAGCATTTTCAGCAGCTAATTTTGAAAGCAACACCTCTCTGGCAATGTCATTCTCAATTTGTCTTTTAAGAGCTTGTTTCAAGCAGCCATTGAATTGCATATAAGGCTCCGCCAGTCCTTGCTTTACATAAGTAAATACTTTTTGGGGGGTCACAGCATCAGGAACCTTTAAAAATGTGCTATGCAGAGCTTCAGTAATACCCTCAAGGGCCTCACTAGGAATATGGGTTTGCCCAACAGGGTCTGAGTGGCTTCCTTCTCTGGCCAGGTGGTCAATCATGAGGGCTGCAATATTCTGGTTTGCATGTCCCACAAATTTCACAAGCAAAGCTTCTAACCCCTTTTTCTACTGAGCATCTGTGGAGACCGGTGGGCCTACAGAACAAAGGCCATTATAGGCCTTTGGACAGACAGACAGACCCCAAGTTGGAGAAATCTCCCCTGTTCAGGGCAATTGAGCAGACACTCTTCCAGGATGCTTTGTTGTATATGCAAATGTACCCAGTTCTACCTCCCTGGTTGGACTGTTGGCCTCTCCCTCCCTTTTTCCTTATATTTATGTGTCCTTGAATGTTCTCCCATCCCTGCTTATCCATTGGCCCCATATTGCCTCAGTGTCCCACCCTCTTTACCCTATTGGCTGCCACCCCTTGTCTCCCCTCTGTACTGCCCTGAGCCCTCAGCCCATTGGCCCTGATGCTCTGCTCCGCCCCTCTTTTCCCCTGTATTTAAACCCAGACTTTCCACTGTTCTTTTTGTCTTTGTCTCTGGACCACTTTGTGCGTGGCTGGAATAAACCTCCTTCTCTGGCGTCTATACAAAGACCCTTCCCATTTCTTTATCGTTGGTGATTCTACGAGAGAAGTGTGTGCTGCAGTGGTTGTGTGTGTGTGTGTGTGTGTGTGTGCCTGTGCCACCGAGCGGCTTCATTACTGGAGACACTTCTGGAAGGTCACGGCTCCGCTGCCTCTCTCTCCACCACCAACGGGCTTGCGGCTTGTGACAGCTGGCAGCCTGAACAGGGACCTCTTTGGAGCATTCCTGGAGGTGTCTTCAGTAGCTTTTTGGCTACTGAAATTGAGCCATGTTCAGAGCAGCCAATTCCCAGAGGAGACTCCTAAGTTTTATTGGGGGAATCACACAGGCGACCGGCAACGTTCTTGAGGCGAGAAGATCGGTTGAAGCTGACGGACAACCTGGAGAGGTTTTGTTGACCCACTGTCATGTGAGTACTATATTTGGGGGTCACCCTTTTTTGTCTTTCCTTTGCCTTCTTTTCCTCTTGGATGTTGGGAGGAAGTGTGGGGATGGGAGCCAAACTGACCCACCCACAGAGGGAAGTTTATACCCAAGTTAAAGGAATCCTTGTTGGGGAAAATTTTCATTTTTCAAAGGGAGATTTAAAATGTTTTATTCATTGGTTGTTCAAGCATTTTCCTGATGTTATGAGGGAATCCGTTCTAATGAGTTCTGGGACCATATAGGGAAAAAGTTTCTACATTCTTTGAGTTAAAGGGGATCTTTCAGTGGGGATATTTTATCCTTTGGCCTTATTGTTACGTCTGTAGAAAATGTTGGGAAACATTCGGGACCCCAGTTTAACACCCCTTCTCCCTGTTCCTCCCCTCGCATCCCTAAACCCTCTTCCCTGCCTCAGGGAGGATCGGGAGATGGATCCTGCAGCAGGCACAGGGTTGCTACCATCACCCTGACATCTCCCAGTGTCCTCTGTCCCCTCTCCAGGGCAGCACTGGCCATGCTGCCTTGGGCTCTCTCCTAACCCTCTTACCAATGCCCATGTACCCAGTTCTACCACCCCCAGTTGTTCTCCCAGATGGTACCAGGAATGTGGCCAGCCCCGCCATCTTGTCTTCTCCCTCTCCAAGTTTTCCTGCCCTTTCTCCACAAAATGGTGCTGACCCCACAAAGGCAATGGCCATTTTGTCACCTCCCTGTCCTGCCAAAAATGACACCTCTGACCCTCCTCCCACTTTCTCTATTCCTGTAATCGCGCCCTGCCCCTCCCTTCTGTGTCAGGAAGTGTGTCCATGTTGGGACTTCCCCTCTCTATCGGGAATCCCCTCCCCATTGTGCCCACCAACCCTACCCCTTCCTCTCTTGACTCCTCCTGATGGTCCCTCCCATTCCCATTCCCACAACACTGGAGCCAGAAGTGGTGATGACAGCGACCAGAAGGAGCCCATATTGGCTTCCACAGCTGCCCACAAACAGGCAGATTCTGGCTGCCCCAAGAGGCTCCATGCAGTCATCAAGTGCCCTCCATCCTCCTCGGAGGATGAGAGTAGGGATTCCCAGACTTGGATTCCAGTCCTGAGTCTGAGGATCACTGGGCCAAGCTGCAGAGGGAAGCCACTGGGAGGGCTCAGAGCTCACCAAAAAGATTGTGGGCTTGCCAATTATATGTAAACACAGCAGAAGAGTGACTGCAATCAATTCCTGGGAGCCGATCCCCTATGGGGAATTGAAGGAGCTCTGCAAAGTGGCTAAGGAATATGGTCGGGAATTGCATTTCTTAAAAAACTTGCTGGGAGCCACCTTCTCTTCTCCTGTCTTGGTCGTGCATGAAAATAAAAATATCATGAACTGCCTACTCTCCCCGTGTCACAATCCATCCTTACGAACGGGTTTTGTGATTGTTCGTGGATTTGATCTCAGGGTGCAAAAAACCGACACGGCACAGGGGGGTTTGCAGTGATAATCAAAACAAATGCACCTTTATTGAATAACCAAATGCATTGGGGAGGAATTGGGGGAAAAAGGGAAAAATAAGGAAAAGAGGGAGGAAGAGAAAGGAAGGTATATAGCTACCAAACATAGAACAGCCAAGTCCTTTATGTCCAGCCAATGGAGCTCACCAGGTCACGTCTTGGGAGATCTTGAAATCTCTCGCTAACTCAGAGGTTTTTATTATGATAACTCTATTGGAAATTGTGAGGGGGGTAAACAGATACAATAAAGAATAGATGTAACAGGTAGTCCATGTTCTCAGCAGTAAATGAGAGCCATTGTCTTCTTGGTCCAGCGGTCACAACCTGCAGGCAAACATCTCGCTTTGGTCAGCTTGCCTCCCCCACACACCTGCCCCGGGCTGGGGGTTTCAGTCCCAGTCCTTGGAAGGAGCAGAGGGGCCTTTTCACATGGGGGTTTCATGTCTCAGTCCTTGATGGAGAGGCTCCTTACATCTCAGTCTGTCTGTCACGGTGGTTGTAAAACAGGTGAGGGTCTTCTGTGGGGGGACCACCCAGAACTCAGGAGAATCCAGCCAGGCCGAGAGGTGGGACAGCTTCCAAGGCTATTGCTGCAAAAAGGCAAGATGCCCCCTTCTTCTTCTCATTGGGCTCAGTGTAGCATACAGCAAACAACACCTGTGAACAATAGTTTAGCACTGTGCTCAGGTCTCGGAGCCGTTGGCACGTAACTTTCTCCAACAGGGCCAGAAACTTCAGACAAGGGTCTTTTCTTCAGTGGTCCCCAATGACGATCATGAGGCAGATGGGAGAAACTTTGGACAGAGTCTCACACCCCGGTCGAGTACATGCTGTGGGAGAGGCAGTAAAAAAGGCATCTCAAATCACTGGAGGACACATATTCAAAAGATGCCAACAAACCAAATTTAACCCTTGAACAAATGGCAAGAGAAGGTGACTTCCAGAAGCCACAAGACCAAGCAAAGGATTTACAAGAAGCTGCACTCAGTGGCATCACCACTGCTGCAAAGACATCCCTGCTCCTCACTCTCGACGACACCCTACATACACAGAGCTTCACTAACATTAAACAAGGGCAAGTGAAATTTTCATGAAATTTGTAGACAGACTTAAAGTTGCACTTGAGTGACAAATAGAAGGCCCAGAGGCCAAGAAGGAAGTGCTAAATAAAATGGCCTTGGCAAAGGCAAACAATGAGTGCAAAACAATATTAAGACCCAGAACCTACAATCAACCAGATGGATGAGGCCTGCAACAAATTATCTTCCACTGAACACACCGTGGCAAGGGCAATCTCTAAGGGAGAGGGCCTTTTTAACATCCCAAGACGCTGCAAAATGTTTTAATTGTGGGGAACTGGGCCTTTTTTTGAAGGACTGTCCAGAATACAAAATGCCTAAAGACCAGCAGCCACCAAAGAGGTGACATTCATCACACTGTATGGATTGCAACAGACATTCTAACAACTGTTCTCAGTTTTGTTATCACCAGTAACCTCACCACCACCAGCACCATTATCAGCCAAAAAATTTCCAACAGACTGCAGGGTGGCCCCGTGTGAAGACAGCAAATGGAAAGCTGTTTCACTGTACCCTCCCCACTATTCTGGAGGTCCAATACGTGGGAAATTCCCATGGAGCTCTTCATACTCCCAACAACAGACCAGAGTGACCAAGGCTTTCCAGCAAGTTCAGGTCAGGACGTGACACCAACTGGTGAGTGCTTTGTCTATACAATTTGATGACTCTGCTTTCTATCGTATTCCCACCAGAAAATATGGACCCCTAGAGGGCCTGAGGGATGTGCTGGTAATAGGTAATGTATTCATGGACCAAATGAAATACATATTATAGTGGAAGTACAAACTGTTGGGCCAAGTGACGAAATCACAGTCACTTTCTGCTGCACAAAACCACCACACTTCCTGCACAGAGAGACTGTGATCGCCCAAGCCTTTTTATTGCCATTAAGCATAGACAATATCCCAGAGCACCCAATGGCATTCTGGGTTGAAATCATGGGCCAAGACAAGCCCCTTATAAAGTGCAGTCAGTTGAATAAAGGTAATGACATCCACCTGCAAGGGATGGTGGACACAGGGGCCAACGTTACTCTCATTACACAACCTCAATGGCCCCTGAACCAGGAGCTGACTCCTGTCACTGGAGTCACCTCAGTGATTGGAGGAGCTGCCATCTCCATGAGGAGCGAGCGTATTATCACAACAGAGGGACTGGAGGGCCAAACTGCCACCATCAGGCCATTTGTAGTCAGGGCACCCACCACCCTGTGGGCCAGGGACCTGTTGTCCCAGTGGGGAGCTTGACTTGATATTCCACCTCTGTCCCGGGATTTCTATTTGGGGCCACTGCAGAGTGCACCACCCCACAATCACCTGGAAGACTGACACCCCACCGTGGGTGGATCAGTGGCCACTCTCAACAGAGAAATTACATATCCTTGAGCTTCTTGTGGAGGAGCAGCTCTCCAAGGGCCACATTGTACCTTCCAACAGCCCTTGGAACTCCCCTGTCTTTGTTCTCAAAAAACCTGGCAAGGACAGGTGGACGCTCCTCCATGATCTTTGTAAAATTAACAAAGTCATTGCAGTCTGGCCTTCTCTCTCCCTTCATGCTTCCCCATGATTGGAGACTGGTCATGGATATCAAAGGCCACTTTTTAAACATCCCTCTCTATCCTCGAGATGCTCCCAGATTCGCTTTTTCCATCCCCTCCCTGAACAGGCACATCTGAAGCGGTACCACTGGCAAGTCCCCCCACAAAGTGAGAAAAACTCACCCTCTGTGCCAGTGGTACATGGCCAATGTCCTATCTCCCACCCAAAGGACCTTCCCAGATGCCATCATACTACATTATATGGATGACATTCTGTCTTGGTTTGAAAAGACAGGTGTCTGCTAAGGAAGGCAGGAGCTTCCTGTGAAATGGAAAATGTAAATTCCCTTCCTCTGAATTATTATAATTTTGAAATTAAAAGGCTCTCCAGCAAAGATATGGGAATAAGAATAACAGTTCTTTACTAGGAAAACTAAAAATACAAACGCAATAGTACAAACAAAAAACCCCACTGGCAGAGTCAGAATATGACCTGACACCCTGTGGGTCACAGTGCTGGTAGCAGTCCTATTAAATGGAGGCTGCAGTGCTCCTGCAGTGACAGGTGGGGTTCTGTTGAAGCAGTGATCCTGTAGAAGGGTGGAGTTTTCCTCTGAAGCTCCAGTGGTGGCGTAGATGGGCCTGGACTTCCTCTGGGAATGCAGTGGAAAAGAAAGCTGCTCCTCTGGGAATCCAGTGGGAAAAGGCTGTCTCTCTTCTTCCAAATGTCAAATTATATCCAGGTAGGAATGCTTGGCTCCTCCCTCTGGCCGGAGCATCTCACAATGGGATGATGAATTTTTCATCAGTCATGCAGTGACACTCAAGGACCCAATAACAGAAGATATCTCCCAGAGTGGGGATTGTTGAGGAAGAGATAAAGTAAACTGCTGTAAGAGATGGTCTGAAGTTTCCCTCATTTGCCTCACGACCATCACAAGGACAGAGAGGAAGACCCTGAGGACCCTGGCTGGAGTTCTGGCCTGGTTGGGGTGGATGCTCGCCAAGTGATTGTTTGCAGCTGTGCTTGCTGTGCCCCCACGTTACAACTGCTTTGAGCAGGGGCTGACAGGGAGCGGCTTGCTCTGTACACTTACACCTGCTTCACGATCCCTGCTCATCACAATGGCCCATGAATTTCCCCACCTCTTGGCCAGATGAACTTTCTGGGGTAACTCTGGTGATCCCCCCATAGAAGATCCCTCATCTGCCTCACAAGCGCTGTAAGGGAAGCCTCCTCCCAAGGACTGAGACTGAGACCATTAAAATTCTAACACAGGGGCGCGGGCCTGACTGAAGTGGGATGTTTGCCAAGTGTTGCCTGCAGGTGTGTTTGCTGCACCAAGACTGGTTTCTCATAGACACCAATCCTGAAAACAATGGGTCTTGCTCACCGCTGAGACTGATTTGTCCTGTTTTGGAACATGGACTGTCTTACTCATTTTCAATAGACTTATTCTCCATTGTCTTTTATCTGTTCTCCCCTTGGTGGATGACTATAAAAAACCCCTGAGTTATGCAAAGAATTTGAGATTCTCCCCCACGTGACAAGATGGATCTATTGGCTGGACCACGAGGATTTTGTCTCTCCATTGGTAGCTATTCCCACCCCTGTCTTCTTCTCTCTCCCTCTATCCTTTATCTCCTTTCTAATCCTTCTATTGCTTCTGCTCTGGGCACTCAATAAAAGGTGCATTTGTTTTGATTAATACTGAAATCCCCTCTCTGTTGTTTTTGCACTCTGAGATCAGTTAATGAACCATCACAACCCCACTTGTACGAGCGGATCGTGACATTAAATTGCCGTCATGGACAGGATTCTGACAGACAGAGGGGTTTGCAGGGTTGTGTGTAGTCTGTAACAGGGGAAGGATGTTTCACTCCAGCCGCACCGAGCCTGATACCCCGAAAGGGGTGAGCGGTTGTCTAAAAAGGAAAGGGAGTGACTCAAATTTCCCACAAACTGCACATGCCTAGGTGAAAAGCACCCCCATACTCAATTGAGGGCTCTGCCTTCAGAATGTCACAAAAGATCTCTTAGTGCAAAAAGGGAAACTGTTTTTGTGTATGTGTGAATCTGGACTGTCTGGGAAGTGAAGGGACTACTTGAAGTAACTGAGTAGAACCTCCCAGGCACATTTAGTCTCTTCACCCACCCAGGGAAGCAAGGGAAACACAGCAGAGGCTGTGTGGTTGTGTGCCTTAAGTCTACACCTCCCTGTCATGGTTTTGGTCCCTTCACAAAATGACGGAAAACCTCAGCTCAAAACTTAAAGCTGAATTTTATGCTCTACTAGCCAAACACAATGCCAAACTTTCTCTGGGAGGAGAAGAACGGGCACAAAGTAACTGATTTAATTTGGAAAATGTTATTGATAGAGTATGTTCTTTACAACATGAAACAAAATTTAAACTGGGCAAAAATAAAACTATTCTCTGCTCAGTTTTGGGAGCTTGTCTCACAGCAGCTATAAAAACTCTCTTAAAGTGAAGAAGTGAGGAAAAAGCTATAATGGACTCCCTTCAAAACCTAGTTGAAATTTGGAAAAAACAATTAAATGAAGAAAGGAATGAGATCCATCTGTTACAAGCTGCCCTTAGAGAGGAACATGTTAAGAATTCACTGAATGCTGATTCCTCAACACAGGCAGAGGAAAAGAAACTCCTCACATTAAACAGATTTATCCCCATAAGGAACTAGAGGCAGTAAAAAAACTGTGGAGAAAACTGCTGCCCTCATTTGAGACCCCTGGTTAAAACAGAATATAATTATATTAATGATGAAGATTTTGAACCACATATCACAACTAAACAAATACCATTCAGCACTACCAAATTGGCTGAGGTGAAGAAAGAATTTGGGCGCCTCCCACAAGAATCGGAGATAGAATATGTCTTCCAAGTGTCCCTCACTGGTGGAGATCAAATTAAATTAACTGAACAGGAGGCCAGTGGGTACTGGGGACATGGAGTTTTCCTAACAACAGGAGATAAGCGTGACACGTGGTCCCTGACACAATGTGTGCCTTTCTGGGCCGGGGGAATTAATCCTTTGGAAAGGGGAGACCCTTTAGCTATAGTCAGTGCCCCCGACCAGCTTTTGGAAGGCGCCCACAAAGCCACCTGCCTGCAAATGATTCATGAAAAAGGTTGATTCCTGGTTTTCAGTCACCAATGCAATTACCTGTAAAGCCTGAAATTATGACTCCTTTAATTTGAGGGCTTCCTAAACCTACAGCAATTACTTTACAGAAAACCATAATGGCCTTGGGTCCCATAAAGAGACTAGATAGATTCCTTGGTAACCCCACTGACCAAACTGGATCTACTGATCCTGGTTTCACTCCATACTCCATCCCCTCACAGCCCCCAGCTTCTCAATCTGATTCACCTGCCAGTAGCCATAAAGGTTGGGCATGGAGCGAGGTTGCAGTAGATTTGATTAATTACAGTAGATGATATGGACCTGTAAAAACCCTGGAGGAGAAATCAGAAAAAACAAACGGTGTTTGGTTTATCGGGGCTCCTCACGGTAAAAATTTAGGGAAGGTAAAACAGATCTCTAACCACCACCATTGGTGGTTGTTGGAAGTTAAAAGGGGGGTCCCCAGAGAGGTGATGGATGGTTTGCCCCTTGATAAATTACAGAAAATAATAAATAATTGGCACTATCAGAAACCGAATTTATCAGTTCAACCCAGTGCACCCCTCCCTTCTCAGAATCCAGCCAGTGAGCCAAAAGAAACCCTCTCCCAGCCTCTCCCTCAGAATTTAGGATGTGAGCCAAAGCAAACACAGAACCAGAGAAACTAGGCTCTCCATCCCTTATAGGTGAGCAAAGGGCTGGAGCATGGATGTATCTGAGAATGCTCACTAAACATAAATCAGGAGATATATTGATCACAGCTATCACAGGCCTCAAACAGGCACTTGTAACCTTTCTGATTGCCACTGGGGCAGAAATCTCTGCACTAACAAAAAGGATGCCCAGAAGTGTAGAATTGTTCCAACAAAGAAACAATGTTGTGCTTTAAATGCCCTAGGAACTACAGAATCTATGAATGTGGCCTTAGTAAAACTCACACTCCATGGAGAGCAGAATCAATTAGTTGTCAAAATTGGGGATATTCGAAACAATTTATTAGGGATGGATGTTATTGCTGGGAGGCAGTGGGAAGATTCTGAGGGATTCCTGTGGTCATTTGGCGTGCCACGTCTTAACATGAGACTGCTCCAAGCTGCATCCTCCTCACTGTCTAGCAAAATTACTCATGTAAAACAATACCCTCTACCTTCTGGTGCCAAAGAGGGCATCAACTGGTTATACAGGACTTGTGAGACCAAGGAGTGATAGTCAATACCCATTCTCTTTTCAACTTGCCAGTGTGGCCAGTTTGGAAACCCAATGAGAAGTGGAGGCTGACAGTAGACTTCTGCAGGCTTAATGCCAACACAGACCCTCTTACAGCAGCGGTCCCAAATTTGGCTGAATTAATGACATCAATTCAAGAAAAAGCTCACTCAATCATGGCAACTATAGATGTCAAAGACATGTTTTTTATGATACAGCCAGAAGATATGGACCGTTTTTCCTTCACATGGGAAGGACAGCAATACACTTTCACTAGGCTTCCCCAAGGCTACAAACACTCCCCCACTTTGGCCCACCCTACTTTAGCCTAGGAATTAGAAAAAACACCCAAACCTGATCCTGTAGCTGTTTATCAATACATTGATGACATTCTGGGCTGGGGGGGGGGGGTGTGTGTGAAATAGAGGTAGTAGGGAAACATCAGCAGAAAATAATCTCTCACTTAGAAAGTCTTGATTTGCAGATGCCCCCAGAGAAAATTCAGAAGTCTTCTCAGGAAGTGAAGTTTTTGGGAATTTGCTGGAAAGGAGGTATGACATGTATTCCACCTGATATCCTAACCTCTTTAGATCAGATCAAAATGCCTGAATCCAGGAAAGATCCCCTGCAAGCTCTAGGATTATTAGTGTTCTGGAGAAAACACATTCCAGATCTTTCAATAATTGCCAGGCCCCTTCATGACTTGCTGAGCAAAGGGGTGAAATGGGATTGGACTCCTTCTCAGGAGGAAGCATTGCAATTGCTGATTTTTGAAGCAACAGCTCACCAAGCACTGGACCCTGTCCATCCCACAGATCCCTTTCAGCTGGAATGGGGATTTGGCTCCTCAGGGCTGTCAGTACACATTTGGCAGCAGGGTCCTGAGGGTCCAACAAGGCCTGTTGGTTTCTATTCCTGTGGTTTCAAAGATGCTGAGAAAAGATACACTACCTGGGAAAAAGGATTGTTTGTGGTTAGCTTAGCTTTCATAGAAGTGGAAAAAATTGCACAACAACAACCAGTTGTCTTGAGAGGCCCTTTCAAAGTTATTAAGACAGTCACTACTGGGATCCCCCACCCCACCCCCGCCGACAGGGTGGCCCAAAGGGCCTCAGCTGCAAACTGGTATGCTCAGATTGAACATTACTGTAACATTTTCTCAATAACAGAAGGAGCTGTAAAAAATTTAGCGCTACAAGAAACTGAGAATTTGGGCAGCAGCCATGACAAACCTGCCTCTGTAATTAAAGTATCCCCTCCTTTCTCCCCCAAACGATCAGCAAATTCTTGGTTCCCTGATGCCTCTGCTAAACAGGAGGGGAAGGTGTGGAGATACAGGGCAGCAGCCCTCCACATTTCCTCTGGTGAACGAATCATTACCGAGGGAGAAGGCAGTGCTCAGGTTGGGGAGCTGAGAGCTGTTTGGAGTGCTTTCCAACATGAGGTACAGAATACCTCTCCTGTCTGCATCTACATGGACTCCTATGCTGTGTATAAAGGATGTACTGAGTGGCTTCCTT
The DNA here is from genome assembly GCF_051311805.1 of Agelaius phoeniceus. Taxonomy (NCBI): domain Eukaryota; kingdom Metazoa; phylum Chordata; class Aves; order Passeriformes; family Icteridae; genus Agelaius; species Agelaius phoeniceus. Next base: position 2,168,858 of record NC_135291.1, on the reverse strand, counting down.
TTTGCAGCAAAATGATTGGGAAGTTAACAGAATTCCAGTATGGCAAAAGGAAAAATGGCAAGAAATTTTGAACATTGCAAGCCAAGGGAACTTTGTTGGGGTGGGCAGCCTTTCACCAGACAGATGGAAATCCAGCAGGAGAGTGGAACAATAAAGCTGATGATTTAGCAAGACTAAGTCCCCTGAAAAGGAACAAATTACAGAGGACTGGGATCAACTATTAGAATGGCTGCATGTAAAAAGACAGCACACAGGTGTGAAAGATTTGTACAAGGAAGCTCTTGCCCAGCATTGGCCTGTCACCAAGGAAAGGTGTAAAACATGCGTATCAACCTGTGAGCAATCGCAGACTGGAGACTGGAGAGACATCCTTTGGAAGATGACCCTCTGCATTTCAGAAAGGGTAAAGGCTTATGGGACGCGTGGCAGGTAGACTATATTGGACCCTTTAAGAAGTCAGGAGTTAAACACTTTGTGCTGGCAGGAGTAGAAATTGTATCTGGGATGGTCCAGGCCAATGCTTTTAAAAGAGCTACAGGAGATAATACTGTTAAAGCATTGCAGGGATGGTTTGGAATTTTCCCCAAACCACAGGAAATACAATCTGATAATGGGTCCCACTTCATTGCTAGAATTGTACAGGATTAGGCAAAAAATGAAGGAATTAAATGGACTTTTCACACTCCTTACTACCCTCAGGCTAACGGGATCGTGGAAAGGACCAATGGTCTTTTGGAATGACTTTTGAAACCAGAGGAGGGAAATTGGGATGTTCGGTTATGGGAAGCTGTGAAAAGTGTGAATGACAGATGGGGGGGTAAATGGGTGTCCCAAAATCACTGCCTTTTGCCCCATAGCTCCAAGCATAATTGCCTCTCTAGGGAGACCAGATGATTTCAAGATTCCAGCATATTACCCTGGACAACCTGTTCTGGTGGACCTCCCTACTGTAGGGGAACTACCACTAGTGCTAAAAACCCCTCTAAATAAACATGCATGGGTAGCCTCTGATGCTCTAGGGAGAGAGCATCGGATAAATACACACTGGATAATTCCATCATTCTAACTTTTTCTGTCCCTTAGTGGCAGGATTCTGTTGTGTTTACTTTTACAGAAGAACCCTGAGGGACATGAGGATCATCTGAACCATGATAACACTGGTGATACTTTTCTGCATCCTACCACAATTCCGTGGACAGAATCCTGCTGAGTGGTCGTGGTCTGAAGCTACCATCCATCACACTAATGTTCTAGGATCATATCCCAAGGGTCACCACCTGAACCTAGAGCCTATAGTGCTACATGACTCTGAGATATATCGCCCAAGTGAGTGGGGATGGGATCAGAAGGACTGGACTAGAGCCCTAACTGGAACAATTGGTGAGTCGATTGTGGTAGCGTGCAGAAAAGTGGAAGGATCTCTCTATGAGAAAGCCACCTCCATTGCAGGTGCTGGAAATTTTTTAGAACCAGATGGAAAAAACTATTTGCACATCCCTACAACAGAACTGTGTCCTACGACAAAGTGGGAGTGTACCAAACAAATTCCCCTCACTCTGTGCTGCCGGCAGGAGTACGTTGGTAACTACACTTTAGGCCCCAGAACCAACAATGCAATTACAAAGGATTGTAGAAATGAATCAACTGACTGCTGGCATAATTTTATTTTAGCCAAACCAACTTATGTGACACGCTGTTGGCCAAATAACTTGACAAATCGGTTATGTTTAAAAGGCCTGGTTTACAAACTTAAGATAAATGCTATAACAAAGCCCACACTGAGTACAGTAGTCACACCCCAGTGGGTAGAAAGGACTAAGAGCACCCTTAGTCAACTTGATACTGAATGGCCTTGGTCCCAGGCTTTTGTTCATTTTTCTGGATCCACAGGAAATGTGAAGGATTTAAAACTATCAACTGTTGTTACGCATGAAAATCAGATATACACTAGGCAGGGATGGGAAAACCAAAAAACCTGGCAGCTTCAAGGGATAGTGGGGAAAAAAATTAGTATGGGATGCTGAATGATTAACGGAACTACCCATAGAAACGCAACCTCAATCGGTGTTTTGACAGATCAAACAAATAAGCATGAAAAGGTTTGTACGCACCCAAGCTTACAGGATTGTTGGCACAATTTTACATTGGCACAAACCATAGAAGTGGTTTGTCTTTGGTCCAAAAAATTTTAAGTTTATAGTAAATGCTATAGCCCAACTGGTTACAATTTACACCACCACCACTCCAGCCCAACTACCGCTTATGCTTAGCCCAAGAATTTTTGAAAATGGACCAGATATAATTAGGAAAACAGGACAACAACAAATACTGTTCAATCCAGCATGGTTCTCTTAAACAAGTCAAATTGCTGATGCAAAGTAATGTCTCAGAAATTCAGCCGGCGTGTTCACCTTTTTTGCAAACTCCCTTTGAGGGTTGGATGACCTGGTTGCAAAAGCGGAACTCTTTTAAAAGACGGACGCTAAGAGACATAACCGGTGTTGTGGGAACAGGATTGGGAATTCTAAAGAGTATTGATTCAGAAGTATTAATGAATAAAATTGGCTACTACAACTAGAGATTTGACCAAATTACAACAACCACTGCAGTCATTGGCTTTAGGAACACACCAGTGGCTGCTATCAAACATTTTGCCAAATTGGGAAAAGGTAAATGTAAATGACCACAAATTGATAATTGATGCACTCGGTGCTACACAAAACAACATTTCTTTGGCTCTCAGCTGTATCCAGGCACAATTGTGGATGCAGTCAGTTGCTGCCTCAATGATAAGAGAAGGTGAAGAAGGCACTTTTCCTACTGAAATTTGGAAAATAATTTGAGACAGTGCCACTGATTTTGAAAGAGAATTCCAATCCTGGTGGAACCTGGTGAATTTTACTTACAATCCCATTACAAGCATAGCCATGGCTTTTGTGTTAACCATACGTAATGCCTCAGTGCGTTTGATATTTCCTATGATTGCATTAGGGCTGAATGATGATGGAGCTGTTCTCTATCCTTATGAGCATTGGGAATGGGCCCGTCAAATTGGTGAGAAATGGCAAAATGTTAATTTAGAATCTTGTCTTGTCTGAGAACAACAAGGGCTCATCTGTGAAAGCAATGCAGTCATAGCTCAAGACATTTGTTTAGACACAGAGCAAAATATCTGTCATTTTGAAATTCATCCTAATGAGACTTCTGAAACAGTCCTTATATACATAGGCAATAGATGTGCATGCTTCAGACTTGCTTGTGATTTTGTATTTGTAGAGAATGTTGTAGTAGATACCAAAAATCATTCAAATTTTTGTGCTTGTAACTTTACCAAGATTACAGGATGTGATTTCTCTTATGAAGCTCCAGTTACCTCTCACTACCTATTGCAATCCAGCTACACACTGATTCACAAACTGATGCCTACTCCTATTGGGATGGATCTCACTTTGGTAAGACAACTGCTGCTCCATCGAGACTTAGTTGAAATCCTTGAGAAGATTGAGAAAAACGCACAGAAAGCCCTGGTGACTGTTCATCACAATGTGAGACAGATACCCCGTGTCATGGAAAGAGTGGAGAAAGATGCCCAGCACAGGGGGTGGGATACTCTTTTAGGTGGTCTCCTACTGCCACGGGTGTCCTGAGCAGTCTGTGTCATCCCATTGTTATCCTTTTGATACCAATTCTGCTTGGTTTTATTTTATCAGCAGTCCCATTCGTTATGAATTGGAGCATGAAACAGCTGACAAGATTGATGTCTATAGTTAATGCACACAACTTGGCTGATGTCCCATGCACTGTGGACATCCCCAAGCCTTTGACACAAGGCAATTATGAATGAAGCATATGTGTTTTGGAATAATCCTAATTTCCATTTATGATTTTGTGGGAATTACTTTCCATTTTTAGTGAATTGTTTTAGAAAATCATTTTCTAAAGTTAATGCTTATATTATGATTTGTTTATTGCTTTTGCTTTTGATTATTTGTGACTTGTTTTAACCATTTGAAAATTGTTATAAAAGTAATATTGTTTAATTAATCAACCATTTGTGAAAATTGTTATGATTATCAATATTAATTATGTTTGTTTATGGTTTCCCTTTTTCCCCTCCTTTTCCTATCCTTTCTTTTCCTTCTCTCTCTCTTTTTCCTCTCTTTCTGTTGTCCCTATTTTTCCGGGTTATACTACCAACGTACGGCGAGTTCTGCAGACCCATCAGCGACACTCCAGAGTTCTGCTGATGAAGATCCCTCAAGACAACCGTGAGTCACGGGGTCATGTGAGAGTCTGTCCGAATTTCCCTCATCTGCCTCATGATCGTCATTGGGGACCACTGAAGAGAAGACCCCCCCTGTCTTAAATCTCTGGCTCCAAGGGAGAAAGTCATGTGCCTGAGACCTGAGAGCGTTGCCAAGCCATTGTTTGCACAGGTGTTGTTTGCTGTATGCTACACTGAGCCCAATGAGAAGAAGAAGGAAGCACCGTGCCCTTTGTGCAACAACAGCCTTGGGAGCTGTCCCACCTCTCGGCCTGGCTGGATTCTCCTGAGTTCTGGGTGGTCCCCCCACAGAAGACCCTCACCTGTTTTACAACCACCGTGACAGACAGACTGAGATGTAAGGAGCCTCTCCATCAAGGACTGAGACATGAAACCCCCATGTGAAAAGGCCCCTCTGCTCCTTCCAAGGGCTGGGACTGAAACCCCCAGCCCGGGGCAGCTGTGTGGGGGAGGCAAGCTGACCAAAGCGAGATGTTTGCCTGCAGGTTGTGACCGCTGGACCAAGAAGACAATGGCTCTCGTTTACTGCTGAGAACATGGACTACCTGTTACATCTATTCCTTATTGTATCTGTTTCCCCCTCCCCAGAAATTTCCAATAGAGTTATCATAATAAAAACCTCTGAGTTAGAGAGAGACTTCGAGATCTCCCCGACGTAACAGGCGGATCCTCGACTGGACTGGACCAAAGGACTTCGTCTCTATGTTTGGTAGCTCTATCCCCCTCTTTCTCTCTCTCTCTCTCTCTTTTGTCTCTCTCTCTTCCTCTATCTTTTTCTCTCCCTTAATCCTTCTATCGCATTTTGCTGTGGTCATTCAATAAAGGTGCATTTGTTTCGATTATCATTGCAAACCCCCTTGTACTGTGTCGGTTCTTTTTGCACCCTGAGATCAAATCCACGAACCATCACGAAACCCGTCCGTGAGGACGGATCGTGACACCCCCCGAGGACCCCTCCCCAAATTCCCCCCCAAAGCCCCCCCAGCACCCCCAGACCCCGTTAAAACCCCCTCAAGTTCCCCCCAGACCCTCCCCAAATCCCCCCAAACGTCCTCAAGACCCCTCCCCAAATTCCCCTTACGACCCCTCCAGGACCCCTCACCTGTTCCTGCGCCTCCTCAGCAGCTCCCGGAGCCCCCCGTCCTCTCCCAGCGCCTCCCCTGCTCTCTCCAGCGCCTCCTGCAGGACCCGCCCGAGCCCGGGGTGGCTCCCGGGGGTCCCTGAGGGGGTCCCGGGGGGCGGCGGGGGGGGAGGAGGTGCCCGCTCCATGCCCGGCCCCGGGGTCAGGGGGCGCCGCTTCGGGCTCGGCTCTGATTGGCTGGAGCGGCGCGGGGAGGGCGGAAGTGGGTGAGGGGAGACGCCCGGTAATTGGTTGGTTTCGTAGAGGGCACGGTGATTGACAGGAGAGGGGCGGGGAGGCGGGCTTTGCTGAGGGGAGGCGCGCGGTGATTGGTTGGTTCGGCTCCAGAGAGGCGGCAGTAGCTGAGGGGAGACCTGCGGTGATTGGTTGGATCGGCGCACGGGGAGGCCGCTCTTCCTGAGGGGAGACCCGCGGTGATTGGATGGTTTGGGGCGGGGCGCGCCACTATTGGCTGGGAAAAGTCCGGGATTATTAAGGGAACATTCCCAGTTTTTTGGAGAAAAACTCTCAGATTTTTAAGGAAAAATTCCCATATTTTTGCAGGAGAAACATTCCCGGAATTTTTGACTCCACATGACCCCAAATAACCCAAATAACCCCAAAACACTCGAAATAAACACCAAATAACCCCAAAAAAACCCAAACAATACCCAAAAGTCCCCCAGAAAACCCTGAATAAATTCAAATAACCCCAAAAAACAAAAAAAAACCCCTAAATTAAACCCATAAAACCCTAAATTATTTCAATTACACCTAAAAATGCCATATACACCAAGATAAACCCAAAGAACCTCAAATAATTCCAAATGAACCCAAATAAGCCCAAACTAACCCAAATACTTCCAAATAACCCCAAATAAACAGAAATAAACCAAGTAAAACCGAAGATAAGCCCCAAATAATCCATAAACAACCCGAAATAAACCCCAAACAATCACTAAATAATCCCAAAGAAACCCCAAGTAACACCAGTTCCTCCCGTCCCCACCCCAAAGCAGATCCCGACCAATCAGAACGCGCGGTACTGATGACAATCCACTGGCTGGGCAGAAACTCAGAGCACAGGCCCCGCTCAGCGATTTTCAGCCAATCAGCGCCCGGCCCGACTCTTACTCATCAGTTGCCAAGCACAGTCAAGGCCTCTCACTGCGGTAAACACTCACAGACCGCGCGGGGTAATTTCCAGCCAATCAGAGCGTGTCTCGCTGATGACTCATCAGTTGCCATCAGCGCAATTTGGGGACCGGGGGAAGGTGACCCTGGGGATGGGCTGGAGACCCCAAATTAATCCAAAACGGGGTCGGGACCCCAAAACGGAGCAGGAGGGGCCTGGAGCCCCCAAAACCAAACACGGGGGAGGGGACTGGGGGAAGGATCGGAAAGGGGAGGGAGAGTGGGGAAAAGAGGGGGGTGGGACCCCCAAATTGACCTGGGAGGGGAATGGGACCCCCAAATTAAGCTGGGAGGGGTAGGGGATCCCAAAACTGAGCTGGGAGGGGGGTGGGACCCCCAAACAGGATGATGCCAATTTTGTTCCTGGAATATGAAAAGTAGTTTATGGATATGCATGAGGATCTATGAATATGCAACAGGCTGATGTCATGGGAGACAAGGACCATCGAGCAAAGGTTGTTATGGCCACCAAGACCCCCCAATTATTTTCAGGGACACCCCTTATATTATTCTGGTTTTAATTCCATCAGCCTGTTGCATATTCATAGACCCTCATGCATATCCATAAACTCATTTACATATTTCAGGAACTATTTCACATGGCCCGTCCTTGGGGGTGTCTCCTCATTTCAGGAGCCTCCACTGAAATGGAAAATGTAATCTCCCTCCCTTTGAAAAAAATTATTATTATTATTATTATTATTATTATTATTATTATTATTATTATTATTATCAATAAGAATAAACAACTATAAAAATTATAATTAATTTTGAAATTAAGGGGCTCTCAGGCAAAAATAGGGGAGTAGAAATAACAGTTCTTTATTAGGAAAAATTAAAAATTCAAACGCATTAGTACAAACAAAAAAAAATGTGACAGAGTCAGAATCCTCTGGGAATCCAGTAGAGAATGAGGCTGATCCTTTGGAATCCAGGGAGAAAAGGGCTGATCCTTTGGGAATCCATTTCTTACCCCCCAAAGACAGGGCAAAGGCAGGGCCATGGAGTTTTTATAGGGTATCCCAAAGGGTGGAGTTGGGGTTTGGGTCAGGGGAGGAGTTCTTAGCAACACAAGAAGGGTGAGATCAAATTCCTGCCTCTTAGCAACAGCAGCACTCCACACAGAACGAGCCCCCAAATCCTAAATTTCCTCTAAAACAACTGAGAAATTGTGGAACTTCAGATATATTCAATCAATTTCCTTCATTTAACCCAGTTTGGGGTGTTTTTAAAGGATGAAGGTGAAGCAGAGGAAAATTAAGGCCAAACCAAAAGCAGAAGCAGCCAGGTGTGCTCCCAACATGGATCACAGGGAATGTGATGACACCAGGCAGGGGGGGCCAGGTATCTCTAGGGGGAGCTCAGGCAGCCTGGGGGCGTCCTCAGGTGACCCAAGAGACCCAAATTTGGGAGAAAACCCCAGCATTTGGAGGTTCCAGGTGTTCTGGAAGGTTCCAGGTGCTCCAGGTGAGCTTCCAGGCCCCATTCCAGCCCCCCCAGGTGTGTTTGCTACCTATCCCCAGATGTGTGAGTTGCCTGTAACTGAAACACCAGATAGGCCATGGTGCTGTGACACTCCCAAGTGTTACCTGTCCCAGGTGTGTTTGCTCCCTGTCCCAGCTGTGTTCCCTGTCCAGCTGTGGCCTCACCTGCAGCTGGAAGGCCAGCTCAGCCGTGGCCCTGCGGGCGCTGACGGCTCCATCACACTCAGCCTGGGCCACCTGGAAGTCGCGCTGGGCTCGCGCCGTGGCCTCCTCGCTCAGCAGCTGCGCCGACACCTGCTCCTGCCGCGCCCGCGCCTCCTGTGGGGACAGCGGCACTGGGAGGGACTGGGAGGGACTGGGAGGGACTGGGAAGGACTGGGGAATGGGGTACTGGGAGCACTGGGAGGGACTGGGACAGACTGGAATGGGAAATGAACGGCACTGGGAGGGCACTGGGGAACGGGGTACTGGGAGCACTGGGATGAACTGGGACCCACAGGGAGAGCACTGGAGGGCACTGGGAATAGTGGGGGGTGACTGACAGAAAGGTGACCCAGCTGCCCCCAGGTGTGTCTCCAGATGTGTCCCCAATGTCCCCAGGTGTCCCCGGTGTCACTCACGCGGATCCCGGCGTCGCGTTTGGCCTCGGCCTCTCCCACGCGGGCGTCGCGCTGCACCTGCGCCGTGCGGCCCTTCCCGAGGGAGCGCAGGTAATCCTGCACAGGGACACACCTGTCACACCTGTGCCACCTCCCTGTCACCCATGCCACACCTGTGTCTCTTCCCTGTCACTCCTGAGTCCCCATCTGTGTCACCCCTGCACCTGCGCTGTGCTGCCCTTCTCAAGGGAGTGCAGGTAACCCTGCATGGAGACACACCTGTCACACCTGTGCCACCTCCCTGTCACACCTGTGTCACACCTCTATCACCTCCCTGTCACACCTGTGTCACACCTGTGTCACCCCATCCCTCCAGATGTATCCCAGGTGTGTACTAGCCTCCCCCAGCTGTCCCAGCTGTGCCCAGGTGTATCCCAGGTGTCCCCATCTTGTCCTTGGGCATCTCCAAATATGTCCCAGGTGTGCCCAGGTATCTCCAGCTGCCCCCTTGGGTGTGTCCCAGCTTTCCCCAGCTGCTCCCAGGTGTATCCAAGGTGTCCCCACATGTGTCCCCAGCTGTCCCCAGCCATGCCCAGGTGCATCACCTGCTCGTCGTGCACGTCCTTGAGGGTGTAGCTGACCACGGAGATGCCCATGTTCACCAGGTCAGAGGAGGCCACGCGGAAAACCTGATCCGAGAACTTCTGCCAGTCCTTGTAGATCTCCTGGGCGGGGCCGGGGTGGGGCTTAGCAGGGCGGGGCTCAAATGGGGGTGGGGCTTGGCTGGGCAGGGCCCAAGAGTGGGGTTTAAGTTGGGCAGGGCTCAGTGCTAAAAGGGGCAAGGCTTAGTAGGGTGGGGCTCAAATTAGGCAGGGCGCAACAGAGCGGGGCTCAAAGGGGTGGAGCTTAGAGGGGAGGGGCTCAAGTAGGAGGGGCTCAAGTAGGGTGGGACATTGCAGGGCAGGGGTGAAGCTTAGTGGGCCAGGGCTTAGTGGGTGGGGGACCCAAGGGGGTGGAATTTAAATTGGGCCAGGCTTATTGGGGTGGGGCTTAGCAGAGAAAAGGCACAGGGATGGTGGGCGGGGCATGGTTTATGCAGGGGGTGTGGCTTGAGACAATGGGTGGTGCCAGGTAGGTGAGGTGCTATCCTGGCGGTGTGGCTTTGATCTCAGGGGCGTGGTTTGGTTCTGTGGGTGTGGCCTAAGCAGAAAGAGATCAGGTTTAAGGTGGGATATGGCTTCAGCAAAGTGGGCGTGACCTAAATTGAGGGGTGGGGACACGATTAAGGCAGGGACATGATTTGATGCAGGGGCATGGCTCGAGTCATGGGGTGGAGTCTGGTGGGTGTGGCTTTGAGACAGGGTGGGGCTTATACTGGGCAGGGTCAAGAAGGGAGGCGGGGCTTAGGGTGGGGGTGAGGCAGGAGTGGGCATGGCTTTAGAGGGAAGGAGGATCTTGTGCTGGTGGGCAGGGCTTTAGCAAAAGGGTGACATATTGTGGGTGTGGCTTTACAGGGGGTGTGGCCTCCTCCAGGGGTGGGGGATTTCAAGGGGTGGAGCTTATGGGTCAAATAGGGGAGAAGTCTCTTAAAGAGCCACATCCCAGCCCAAGGGGAGATGGCAACTTCCCCCTGAGGGGGTGAGTCAATCCAGGTTGGGACAATGGGGGCGTGGCTTCTGAGATCTGGGATTTCTTAAAGGGGCCATGGCCCATCCCAAATGGGGGGCATTGGTTGGATCCCAAATAGGTGTTTCTGTCCTGGGAGGGGCGTGGCTTCCCCGAAGAGGGCGTGGCTTCCTCCAGCCCCACCTCCACAGTCATGTGGGCCATGATGGCGCGCTGGTGGCCCTCCAGCGTCTCCAGGGCGATCTGGCCGACCTCGCTCTCCGACTTGCCCAGGAACATCTGGCAGGCAGCTGCCAGCATCTCCTTGTTCTGCCCCTGGATCTTCACCTGTAGGGGAGCTGGGATCACCTGGGACCCCCCAGCCACCCCTGGGACCCCCCAAAATTGGCATGGCCCCTTTCAGGGGTAGGTGTGGCCTTTTGAAGTTTGATTGATAGGGTGGGGACCACCAGGGTAGCGCCCTTTGTAGAGTATAATCCACTTTGAGAGGGCTTGGGGATCCACACCAATCCCAGCCCATTTCTGGGGAGGTCTTACCCCTCTTAAAGGGGTCCCCACCACCAAAAACTCCTTTTAAGGGAAGTCAAGACCCTCCAGTGGGATTTTGGTGTCCCCACCACCCAGAACCACTTTAAGGATTGGACTTTGACCCCTTTAAGAAGGGTTTAGGTTGCCCCATCACAAACCTTTTTTATTTTTTTACAATTTTGATAAAGGCTTTAAAGGGAGTTTAAATGTTTTTAAGGTTTTTTAAAGGATTTTTAAAGGGTTTTTCCTCCTCTTAAGGAATTTTTGGGTCCCCACCACTCCAAGCCTCTTTTAAGGAGGATTCCCCCTCTAATCCCAGGGGTTTGGGGATCCCCAAAACTTCGAGCTCCTTTCAAGGGATTCCTCACCCCTAAATGCCCTTTCTGGGAGCCTTTTTAACTCCTGCAAGTGTTTCCGGTGGGCCCCACCACTCCAAACCCCCTTTAAAGGGCTCCTTCCTCCCCCTGATTTGTTTTGCGCTTCCCGCTACCATCGCCGCTTTAAGAATGCCCTTAGGTGGGCCCCACAACAACCTCACTTAAAAGGGCCATGCCACCCCGGCTGGTTCGGGCAGGGGAGCCCCGGGGGGGTTTTGGGGGGTCCCGGGGGGTAATTGGGGGTCCCGGAGGATTTTTGCAAGGTTCTAAGGAGATTTCGGGGTTTCAGAGTGTCGGTTTGGGGGTCTCGAGGGGGTTTTGGGGGTACCCGCGTGGGATATTTGGGGGTTCTGGGGGATTTGGGGGGTCCCAGAGGAATTTTGGAGGTTCCAGAGGGGAATTTTGAGGGTTCCCAAAGAGATTTTGGGGGTTCTGAGTGGATTTTTGGGGGCTCTGAATGGGGTCGTTGGGGTCCCAGTGGGGTGTTGGGGTCTGGGGAGGGTTGCAGGTACCGAGGGGCATTTTGGGGATCCCGGGAAGGATTTTGGGGGATCATGAGTGTATTTTTGGGGATTCCGGGGGGGATTTTGGGGTGTCCAGGAGGGGATTTCTGGGGTTTTGATGGGAGATTTTTTAGGGGGTTGTTGGGGGTCAAGGAAGGGACTTTTGGGGGGATTTTTAGGGTATTTTTGGCAGTCCAGGAGGGGATTTTTGGGAGCACAAAAAGCAATTCTGGGGGGATTTCTGGGGTGTTTTCTGGGGGGGGGGGGGTTGGGATTTTTGAGAGGGGGGGTTTGTGCTGTTTGGGGGGTCCAGGAGGGGATTTTGGGGGATTTTTGGGGATTATTGGCCGTTCTGATGGGGGATTTTCTGGGGTCCATGAGGTTATTTTTGGGGTATTTTCGGGGTGGTTTTGGGTTGTTCCAGGGGTACCTGTGCGATGCTGGTGACGGAGATGGGCACCCCGTGGCGGGTGTAAACCTTCTCACTGCACACGGGCAGCGTCAGCGTGTTCAGGGAGATCCTGGGGAGGCCGGGGAGATCACCCCAAATCTCTGGGGAACCCCCCCCCACCCCGAACCCCAAAAAACCCCCCCGGGCCCCTCCTCACCGCTGGATCTGCTGCAGGCACGGGATCACCAACACCCGGCCCCCGGCCACCATCACCGGGGGGCTGCGGCAGAAACCTGGGGGGCACCGAGAGCTGGGGGGGACCCTAAACCCCGGGGGGACCCCAAAACCTCGGGGGGACACGGGGACACCCTCAGGAATCCCCGGAACGGGTTTCGGGGTGGTCCCAGGAGGGGCTTGGAGGGGGTTGGGGTGGTCAGGGGGGACCTCAGGGGTTTTGAAGGGGGGAAATTGGGGGGAAAATCTGGGGGAAAATTTGGGGGGGAGTCCCCAGGAGTCCCGGGGTGGGCCAGAATGGATGGGGGGGACCCTCGGGGAGGGGTCTGGGGGTCCCAGGAGGGGTTTGGGGGCTTAGGAGGGGTCCGGTCCAATGAGTCCCAGGGTGAGTTTGGGGGTCCGGGGGGGGGTTCCCAGGAGTTTTGGGGATAATTCTGGGGGTTCCTTGGAGGGTTTTGGGGGGATTTTGGGGGTTCCCAGGAGATTTTGAGGGGAGAGATTCTGGGGGTTCCTGGGAGTTTTTGGGGCATTCTGGGGGTTCCCGGGAAATTCTGAGGGGATTTGGGGGTTCCCAGGAATTCTGAGGGTCACCAGGAGCCCCCGGGCCCCCCGAACTCACCCGACACCACCATGGCCTCGTTGGGGCCGCAGGTGAAGAACATCGCGGCGGGGAAGGGCCGCGGATCGATGGGAGCCGATGGGGATCAGTCGGGATCGATCGGAGCCAATCGGGATCAATCGCGATCCGCGACCGCCGCCCCGATCCCGGCAGCCCCCGCGCTCGCCACTTCCGCATTAGCGCGGTGACGTCACCAAACACGCGGTTTCCCATTGGCTGCCGCGCCAAGGGCGCGTAGGGGAAATCTGTTCTGCCTGGCAACCTGTGACGTCCCTGATTTCCCGGCGCTCCATTGGCTGCGCCCTGCTCAGATTTCCGTCTTTTCCATGGGAAATGAACAATTTCAGTAAAGGATGAACCTGGAGGTGAGGGCAGTGACGGGGTCTGGGGAGCTCCAGACCATGGCCGGGTCGTGGTCATCTCATGGTCAGCTCATGGCCATAATTGTATCATGGTCATCTCACAGCCTCAATTGTGTCATGGTCAGAATCATCTCATGGTCATGGTCATGGTGATGGTCATTTGATCACAGTCATCTCATGGTTAGGATTATGTTATGGTCATGGTCATGTTGTGGTCATTTCTTGGTCACAATTCCCCACGGCCATGGTCATCTCACAGTCATTGTTATGTCATGGTCATACTCATGGACATTTCTTCGTCACCTTATGGCCATGGTTGTGTCATGGTCATAGTCATGGTCATCTCATGGTCATCCCTTGGTCTCAATATCTCATGCTCATGGTCATGTCACAGTTGTAGTCGTGTCACCATCACAGTCATGGTGTCACCATGATGGTTATGGTCAATTCCTGATCACCATCATCTCATGCTCATAGTCAATTCACCATAATGATCATATCATTCCTGATTACCATCATCTCATGGTCATGGTCACAGTCATGGTCATAGTTCTGTCAAATTAATATCACGGTTATGGTCATGGTCATCTCGTGGTCATAATCATCTCTTTATCACCATTATCTCATGGTTGTGGTCACCTGTGGCCACAATAATTTCATAGCCGTGGTTATATTGCGTTCATCTCCTAATCTCAAACATCTCATGCTCACGGTTGTGTCATGATCATTGCATGGTCATCTCATGGTCTTGGTCATCTCCTGATCACCATCATCTCATGCTCACTGTCATCTCACTCTAATGGTCATCTCATGGTCACTGCGTGGTCATCTCAAGGTCATGGTTGTGTCATGGTCATTGCGTGGTCAAGGTCATCTCATGGTCTTGATCACCCCATGGCCATAATTTAGTCATGATATTCACATGGTCATTTCATGGTCATCTCATGGTCACAATCACATCATCAAAGCAATGGTTGTGTCACAGTCATGGTTATTCCATGGTCATGGTCATCTCATTGTAATGATCATCTCATGGTCATAATCCTGTCATGGTTGTGGTCATCTCACAATTGTCTCATGGCCTTGATCACCACATGGCCATGATGTGTTGTGGTCATTTCATGGTCTTTGGTCACAGTTATCACATACTCACAGTCATGGTCATCTCATTGTTACTTCATGGTCAACTCATGGCCACAGTCACATCATGGTCATCTTACATCTGTGGTTGTATCATGGTCATGGTTATCTCTTGGTCAGCTCTTGAATCTTGTCATGATCTTGATCATTTCATGGTTGTGGTTGTATTATGGTCACAGTCATGGTGATCTGATGGCCTTGATCGCCACATGGCCATGGGTTGCATTGTGGTCATATCTTGGTAACTATAATCTCATGGTCACGGTGATCTCATGGTCACAGTTGTATCTCACTGTAGTGGTCATCTTATGATCATGGTTGTGTCATGGTCACGGTCATCTCATGGCCATCTCAGGGTGATGGTCATTTCCTGATGACCATCACCGTATTCTCATGGTTATCTCACTGTAATGGTCATCTCACAGTCATGTCATGACCATGATCACACATGGCCATGGTGTGTTCCGATCATCTCATGGTCATCTCTTGGTCACAATCATCTCATGCTCATGGTCATCTCATTGTAATGGTCATCCCATGGTCCTGGTTGTGTCATGGTCACGGTCATGGTCATTGCATTGTCATGGTCATTTTTTGATCATCTCACGTTCAACTCATTTGCCACAATCTTGTCATGGTCATCTCTCAGCTGTGGTTGGGCCATATGGTGGTGATCATCTCATGGTCACAGTCATCTCATGGCCTTCACATGGTCATGGTCATTTCCTGATCACCATCATCTCATGCTCAGGGTCATCTCACTGTAATGGTCATCTCATGATCATGTCATTGTCACTTCATGGTCACCTCATGGCCACAATCAGGTCAGGGTCACCTCAAGGCCACAGTTGTGCCATGGCCAACCCATGGTCATCTCTTGGTCCAAGTCATTTCATGGTCAGGGTTGTGGTTGTGTCATGGTCACAGTCATGGTCATCCCATGGTCATCTCAGGGTTGTGTCACTCATGGTCATTCTCATCTCATGGCCATCTCGTGCTTGTGTCATGGCTGTGATCATGGCCAGGGAACCTCTCTAAGATCCCGAGCCCTGATTTTGGGACACTCAAGGACCACTGGGGACAACGAGGCCTGGCCTGACCCCTCCCCCCATCCCACTGCCCCTCCAGGAGCCCAACGTGGCCAAACCCTCCTGGGGACACCTCGGACATGGGACACAGAGTGGGAAATGAATCACAGGGGATGGAGCTGGGTGTGGCTGACAAGTCCCCATCCTGCTCCTGGTGTCCCAATCCAGCTCCTGATGTCCCCATCCTGCTCCTGCTGCCCCTATCCTGCTCCTCGTGTCCCCATCCCTGCTCCCAGTGTCTCCATCTCTGTCCCAGTGACCCCATTCCCATTCCTGGCTCCCAGAGATTAACTGCCAGACACTGGAGGAGGGAACCCGGATTTATTGCCCCAAGCAGGATTTATTGCCCAAAGCAGGATAATTTCACACCAGAAGCAAAGCATTGTGAATATTTGTGGTTCTTGCCTTTAAAACATTGGAAAACAGGAAATGGATCTGTTAGCAAGAGCTGTGGGGTGGGTGGGAGCAGCGGGATGAGCTCTGCTGGCAGCTCTCATCTTTCCTGGGAAGAGGGAAGGCGCAGGATCCAGCTCCACGGATCGCTCAGGCAGTGATTCCTGCCAGGATGAGAGAGGGTCACGGTGTCACCCTGTTCCTGTCCCCATTCCACAGGATGGATGTGGCTGGAGTCCATGGAGAGCAGGAGCTGCTCTGGAATCCCACCTGACCCCACCCCAATCCTGCTGCAATCCTGCTCCATCCATCCCACCTGATCCCACTCCATCCATTCTGCCCCAGCCCTGCTCCATCCATCCCACCCTATTCCATCCAATCCATATTGCCCCAATCCTTCTCTGGAACCCCAACCGGATCCTGCTCCATTCCATCCCTCCTGATCCTGCTCCACAATCCAGCCCCAATTCCACTCTACAATTCCACTTGATCCCACTCTGGACCCCTGCTCTGATCCAGAATCCCTCCTTGATCCCAGTCCATCCATCCTGCCCTAATCCCCCTCTGGAATCCCACCCTGATCCTGCTCCGTACCTGTGCTCAAGCCATTGGTTCTCACGTCTTTTCCTGTAGAAAGAGAAGATCCATGAGATTCCAGCATGGATCACACACTAGGATTAACCCCAGGATCCATTCTGGGATCCACACAGAGGGGATCCAGAGCTGGATCCGCCATTGGAACTCACCGGCTGCCGGGTTGTATCCATTCCTGTCCCTCCTCCCTGTGGAAACAAAGTGGGATCAGCATCGGTGGCACAGGATTCCCAGAACAGTGCTGGGTGGATCCGTGTCCCTTCCCGACCCCCATCCCGTGTGTTACCAGGTTGGAGCTTCCAGACGCCGAATCCGATGAAGATGAGGATGAGGATGGCAGCGATGACAGACACAGCAACCACCATGAAGAGATTCCCGCCAGATGTCGGCTCTGGGAAACGTGGGATAGTGAGAAGGGGAAGGGGAATCCCCATTTAGGAATTCCAAATTCCCAATCCCCACATTCCCATCCTCACCCCAAGCGAAGATCCCAGGCTCTGGCATTCCGGGATGCTCCACCCTGCACCGGTACTGCTCCCGCTCCTCCGGCAGCGCCTCGATCCTGGCCCAGGTGTGGAAGGTGCCGTCGCTGTTGGGAACGATCCCGCCCCACTCCGTCTCCTGATCCAAGGTTTCACCCCCCTTCATCCAGCTGACTGCGATGGTGTTGGGGTAGAATCCGTACGCATGGCAGGACAGGATCAGCGTCCTGTGTTCCTCTCTTCCGGACACGTGGACATCAGGGGGCTCTGGAATGGGATAACGGTGATAGACATCCGTGGAATTCCATGGGAATGGGACTGGGGTGAGATCTGAGCATGGAATTCCCACTGGAGTGGGATGGAGGGGAGATCTGACCACGGAATTCCATGGGAATGGGATGGGGGCAAGATCTGCCCATGAAATTCCATGGGAATGGGATGGGAGTGAAATCTGATCATGGAATTTCATAGGAATGGCATGGGGGTGAGATCTACCCATGGAATTCCCACAGGAATTATTGTGTTCCCAAGCCCTCCGTTCCCAAATCCCAAATCCCCACAGGAATTCTGCTCCCACCTTTGCGCTCCAGCTCCTTCTGCCCGTACCCGACGTATTTCCGGAGCCATTCTGGGCAGATGTGGTTCAGGTAATTCGTCCGTGCCTCAGCCTCGGTCCCATCCTGTTCCCAGCGCCTCCTGGTGACCTCAGCAGCGCTGTCGGCCGGCACCCATCTCCCGGATCCCAGGTCAAAGGAGATGAAATCCCGTCCATCGTAGCTGTACCGGTGGGATCCACGGACACTCCCATCGGACATGAGGTCACAGTCATTAACTCTCAAGCATGTGTGGAGACCTGGGGGGATTGTACCCACAGAGACCCATGGAATTGTGTCCCAGCCCCACAGAGCCCCATTCCAGCCCTGTGGAGCCCCAGAGTCTGATGGAGACCCACAGAGCCTCATCCCAGCCCCTTGGAGCCCCATGGATCCACATCCCAGCCCCATGGATCCACATGCCAGCTCCATGGATCCAATCCCAACCCCACAGATCCCATCCCAGCCCCATGGATCTACAACTCAACCCCATGGATCCCAACCTGTCCCCACAGATCCCATCCCAGCCCCACAGCTCCCCCCACTCACCCCTGCTCTGGTTGTATCGTTCCCGCAGTGTCTCCAGGTTCCTGGCAGCCACCTGCTGGTTCCCCACATTGGTCTGGGTCTGCCTCTCCCAATATTCCGGCTCGACTCCATCCTTTATCCACTGCGTCAGTGGCTCCACCCGGCCCCGCTCGCTGTCGTAGCGAGTGAAGGGGATCCCATCCAGGTACCCAATGGCCATGAACTGGGGGATCCCCGGGCTGGGCTCTGACACCACCATGTGCAGGTAACGCAGGGAGTGGAGAACTGGGGGGACACGGAGATTTGGGGGGATTGAGGAGATCATGGATCAATGAAAGGGGAACTGGGAGAGCTGGGAAGGGGTTTGGGGATCCTGGGGCCAAGGAAAGGGTGTACAGGGTGGGAGAGGTGGGATGGAAAGGAAAGGGCCTGCAGGGGGTCCTGGTGTCCAGGAATGGAGGCTCAGGGGGTTCCAGGGTTATGGAAAGGGGGATACAGGGAGTGGGAGAGGCAGGATGGGGGCTCCAGAAGATCCCTGTGCCCAGGAAAGGGGTCACAAGGTGGGAGGACCTGGGAATAGGAATCTTGAGGGTCCTTGATGGAGAAGAAAGGGGAGGCTGGGGGTGGGGAAAAGCAGGAATGGGGCTCCAGGGGGTCTCAGGGACAAGGAAAAGAGGGGTCTGGGGACGAGGGAAGGCAGGACTGAGGAGAAAGGGGGTGCAGGGGGGGATTGGTGCTGGATGAGGGGGTGCAGAGGGATCCCAGTACCCAGGACTGGAAATTCAGGGCAGTCTTAGAGCCCAGAATCCCCCCTGGAACCTCCACAACCACCCAGGGACCCTCCTGAACCCCCTGGGGATGTCCAAGGATCAGGAAGCAGAACCAGGAGAGCCAGAAGGGCCCGAGGTTCAAGGAAGGGACTGGGAGAGGCGGGATCGGGGATCCAGGGGGTCCCTGTGCCCACCAAAGGGGATCCAGGGGTCCCCGGTGTTGAGGGCAGTGGGGTCTGGGAGCTGGGAAAGGCAGGAATGGGGCTCCAGGGGGTCCCTGGGTCACGGAAAGGGGGCTCTGGGGCTGGGAGAGGCGGGCGGATCCCGGGGACGCAGCTTGGGAGAAGGGAAATCGAGACGGGGAAAAGGGGAATTCCAGGGAATTCATCTGGATCCCACTGGATCCTCGCTGGGACCCTCTGGGACCCCGGGGGACCCTCGGGGAACCCCTGGAACCCCTTCGAGGAAGCACTGGGAATGGAGAACTGGAGGGACGCAGACATTTGGGAGAAATTTGGGAGATCTGGGGGTGCAAAAGCCGAGGAAAAGGGCGGGTCTGGGGTCTGGGAAGAGCGGGATGGCCGGGAATGGGGGTGCAGGGGGTCCCAGAGCACTGACGGGGGTGCGGGGGAGCTCAGTCCCGAATTAGGAGAGGCACGGGGATCCCGGTTCCCAAAAATTGGGGTTCGGAGGGTTTCCGTGCCAAGGAATGCGGGTTCAGGGGGAGTTTCCTTCCCGGAATTCGGGGTTCAAGGGGTTCCTGTTGCCCGAAAATGGGGTTCCGGGGCCGCCGGTGACCAGAAATGGGGGTTCAGGGGGTCCTGGTGCCAGATGAGGGCGAACAAGGGGGTCCCGGTGCGGCCAAAGGGGGTACAGGGGGGTCACGGTGCCCGGAAATGGAGATTCAGGAGCGTCCCAGTGCCCAGGAATGGGGCTTCAGGGGATTCTCTACCCGGAATTCGGGGTTCAAGTGGGTCCCCAGTGTCACGAAATGGGCGCTCAAGGGGTCCCCGTGCTCAGGAATGGGGGTTCAGTGGATTCTCATGCCCGGGAATGGCGGTTCAGGGGGGTTTCCCTGCCCAGGAAGGGGCTTCTGGGGAGTCCCAGTGCCAGATGAGGGGGTACAGGGGGGTCCCGGTGCTGGGGAAGGGGATGGAGGGGCGTCACAGGACCCAAAATGGGGCTATGGGGGGTTCCCGTGCCTGGTAATAGAAGTTCAGGGGGGTCCTGGTGCCCGGAAATGGAAGTTCAGGCGGTTCCCGGTTTCGGGGTTCCCACTCACCTTTGGTGGCGCCCCCCGGGTTCCCCAGGAGCCCCAAGAGCAGCCCCAGAGCCAGCGCTGGAGCCCTGGCGCTGCTCCGCTGCGGCCCCGCCTACCGCCCTGACCCCGCCTACCGCCCTGGCCCCGCCTCAACACTGGCCCCGCCCCCAGAGCCGCCTCCGGCCCCGCCATTGGCAGCACGATCTGTCAGTGACGTCACCGGTCGCCGGGCAGATCCCGGTCTCGCAGGTTGGGACGCGGAAGCGAAAGGGACCGAGGAGGGCGGGGAGGGGGAGGGGACGGGGGAATTCCAGAGAATCCCTCGGGATCCCCGCTGCGACCACCCTGGAGCCCTCTGAGAAGCACCTGGGACCCCCTGGGACCCCCTTAAAAAAGCGCCCAGAGTGGAGAACTGAGGGGATCGGGAAATTTGGGAGATCTGGGGTGCAAAGGTGAAGGAAAAGGGCGGGTCTGCGGTCTGGGAAGGGCGGGAGGGCCGGGGAGGGGTGCAGGAGGTCCCAGAACGCGTGAGGGGGGGTCCAGGAGGGGTCCCAGTCCCGGATCAGGGGTGCAGGGGGGTCTCCATGCCCAGGAACGGAGGTTCAGGGGGTCCCAGGTCAAGGAAAGGGGGCTGAGGGCAATGGAAGTTCCAAGGGGTCCCTGTGCCCAGGAAAGGGGGTGCACGGGCCCCCGGTGTTGAGGAAGGTGGTGGGTGGGGGCTGGGGAAGGCAGGAGTGGGGGTCCAGGGGGTGCCGCGGTCAAAGAAAAGCGGGGGCTTGGGTGTCTGAGAGGGGGAGGGCTGCGACAGGGGGTTTGGGGGGGGCATTGGGGCTGGATAAGGGGGTGCGGGGGGGTTCCTGTGCCTGAGAATGGAGGGTTTGGGAGGGTTCCAGTCCTGGATATGGGCGTGAACGGGCGTCCTGGTGAAGCGGAATGGGGGTTCAGGGAGTCCCAGTGCTGCATAAGGGGATGCAGTGGGGTCCCAGTGCCCAGAAATGGGGGTTCAGGGAGAGTCCCTTCAGGGAATCGGGGTTCAGGGGTCCTGGTGCCAGGTAATGGCCTGGCTGGGATCTGGTGATGAGGAAGGGGTTGCAGGGGGTTCCCGTTCACAGGAATGGGGGCTCGGGGGGTCCTGGTGCAGGGAATGGGGGTTCAGGGGTCCCAGTGCTGGATAATGGGATGCAGTTTGGTCCTGGAGCCCAGGCAATGGGGTTCAGGAGGGGTTTCCCTTCCCGGGTCACGGGGTTCAAGGGGTCCTGGTGCCCAGAAATGGGGGTTCAGGGGGGTTTCCATGCCCGGGATTTGGGGTTCAGGGGGTTCCAGGCTCCAGATAAGGGGGTGCAGGGATTATCGGGGCTGGGGAAGGGGGCACAAGGACGCCCCGAAATTAGCGTTCAAGGCGGTCTCTGTGCCCAGGAAGGGGGGTTCGCCCGGAAATGGAAGTTCGGGGGGTCCCCGTGCCCAGGAATTGCGGTTCAGGGGGGTCCCGGTGCCGGAGCAGTCCCCGGTCCCCGGGCGGGTCCCGGTGCCGCAGCTTGGGAGACGCGAAAGTGACCGGGGCAGCGCGGGGAGGGAGAGGGGACAGAGCAAACCCTGGGAATTCCCCTGAACCCCCCCGGGACCTGCCAGGACATCCCCGCAGGACGCACAGGGGGTGGAGAACTGGGGGCACGCAGAGATTGGGCGGTCTGGGGGCGTCCAAGGGCTGGGAAGCGGAACCGGGAGAGCCGGGAAGGGTCCATGGTTCCAGGAAGGGACTGTGAGAGGCGGGCTGGGGGATCCAGGGGGTCCCTGTGCCCACCAAAGGGGGTCCAGGGGTCCCCGGTGTTGAGGGCAGTGGGGTCTGGGAGCTGGGAAAGGCAGGAATGGGGCTCCAGGGGGTCCCTGGGTCACGGAAAGGGGGCTCTGGGGCTGGGAGAGGCGGGTGGATAAGGGGACGCAGCTTGGGAGACGGAAAAGTGAGACGGGGAAAAGGGGAATTCCAGGGAATTCATCTGGATCCCACTGGGTCCTCGCTGAGACCCCCTGGGACCCCCGGGGGACCCTCGGGGAACCCCTGGAACCCCTTCCAGGAAGCGCCAGGAATGGAGAACGGGGGAGATGAAGAAATTTGGGAGATGTGGGGGTGCAAAAGCCGAGGAAAAGGGCGGGTCTGGGGTCTGGGAAGGGCGGGATGGAGGGGAATGGGGGTGCAGGGGGTCCCAGAGCACTGACGGGAGTGCGGGGGGATCCCAGTCCCGAATTAGGGGGAGCAGGGGGGTCCCGGTGCCCAAAAATTGGGGTTCAGAGGGTTTCCGTGCCAAGGAATGCGGGTTCAGGGGGAGTTTCCTTCCCGGAATTCGGGGTTCAAGGGGTTCCTGGTGCCCGAAAATGGGGGTTCCGGGGGCGCCCCTGACCAGAAATGGGGGTTCAGGGGGGCCTGGTGCCAGATGAGGGTGAACAAGGGGGTCCCGGTGTGGCCAAAGGGGGCACAGGGGGGTCTGGGTGTCCAGAAATGGGCACTCAAGGGGGTCCGCGTGCTCAGGAACGGGCGTTCAGGGGGGTTTTCCTGCTCAGAAATGGGGGTACAGGGGGGTCCCGGTGCCAGATAAAGGCGTACAGGGGGGTCCCGATGGTGGAGAAGGTGATTGAGGGGGGTCACAGGACCCACAATGGGGGTTCACGGGGGTTCCCTGCCCGGGAATGGAGGTTCAGAGGGTTCCCGGTGCCCGGAAATGGAAGTTCAGAGGGTTACCGGCGCCCGGGAATTGCGGTTCAGGGGGTTCCCGGTTTCGGGGGGTCCCGCTCACCTTTGGTCGCACACCCTGGGTTCCCCAGGAGCCCCAGGAGCCCCCAGAGCACCCCCAACCCCAGCGCTGGAGCCATCGCAGCCGACCCCGATCGCGGCTGTGGCGCAGCTGGAGAGACGCGAAAGCGAAAGTGCCCGAGGGAGCGCGGGGGGAGGGGAAAAGGGGGAGGGGGAAAGGGCGAATTCCAGGGAATTCACCTGGATCCCCTCCTGGCACCCCTCTGGATCCCTCGGGGATCCGTCTGGGACCCTCCAGGGCCGCGCCCTGCGGGATCCCCGGGCCGGGCTGTGCTGAGCTCCCGGCCCTGCGCTCAAACTCTGCCCGGACCCCGCTGGGCTCGGCCCAAAGCCGGGCAAGCATCGGGAGCAGCGGAGCCAATTTTTCCTGCGGGTGCGGGTCCCACCCCCGGCGGAGCAGGGCTCAGCGCTGGGACCCGAGCCCTGATTCCCAATCTCCTTCTCTCCCTCCCTCTGCTGTTCTCTCCCTTTCTTCTGGGGGATCATAAATCCCAGAGCGGCCGCAGAGCCCCGTGCCCAGGCCGGGTTTCCCAGCAAAGGGAGGCTGGGGCTGAGGTGCCCGGGCTGGCCGGGAATGGGGGCCCGGGGGTCCCCGGGGTCCCGGAAACGGGGGATCCAGGGGCTGGGAGAGGAGGATACCCGGGAAAGGGGGTGCAGGGGGTGTTGGTGCAGGATAAGGGGGTGCAGGGGGGTCCCAATGCCTGGGAATGGGGTGGGGGGGGGCAGAATCTGGGAAACGGCAGCAGCTGCTGGCGAAGGACTGGGACAGACTGGGAAAAGAACCCACTGGGAACAGAACTGGGGCACCAGGGATCATACTGGGATATACTGGGACCACACTGGGGGCTACTGGGAGCAACTGGGAGCATGCAGGGGACAATTGAGATATACTGGGAGAGACTGGGAGTGGTTTGAATCATCCTGGGACTGACTGGAATCGTACTGGAGTGATCAGGTCTGTAGTAGGGGTGAAGAGGAGAAACTGGAATTATGCAGGGAGCAACTGGGATCATACTGGGAGCAGCTGGCCCATGCAGGGGTCATACTGGGATCATACTGGGACTGAGGGGGTCACACTTGGAGTGACTGGCATAGTACTGGGAGTGTCTGGGAGCAACTGGGATCGTACTGGAGGTGACTGGACTTATACTGGGAGCAAGTGGGACCACAGCAGGGGCAAATGGCATCGGGTAAGGTGTGACTGGGCTCATACTGAAGTGACCTGGGGCCCCACTGGGCTCTTACTGAGAGGGACTGAGAGTGAAAGGAACCATACAGGGCATGACTGGGACCACTGGGACCGTGTTGGGGGCAACTGCGATCCTACCGGGAGTGATTCTGAACATACTGGGAGCGACCGGGATCATCCAGGGGGTGACCGGGACCCACCGGTGAGGCGGCGGCGGAGCTGGGAGGCGGCCACAGCGCAGGTGGGAGGCGCGCTGGGTTGTGCGGGGGCTCGGGGCTCGCTGCGGGCCTCGGGGGCGGCAGGGGGCTCAGGCGGGTTCGTTGTGCCGTGTCCGGCGCGTGTTGCCGCTGGCGTGAGGGCGCTGCGGGAGCGGCTGCCCGCGGTCTCCTTGCGGCCGCTGCCTCGGCAGGAGCCGCTGCCGGAGCAGCGCTGGCTCGGCCCGGTTCCTGTGGCTGGGACAGAGGCGGCTGCCCCGTCCCCGGAGGCTGCGCTGGGGCCGCCTCCGAGCTCCGCCGCCGCCGCCGCCTCACCAGGCTCCGGCCGCTGCCGCCCCTCCCGGCCCCGCACGGACGCTCCGATAATGGCGGCTCTGCCGAGCCAGGGGCGCCCTCAGGGCGGCACCGGGGGCCGTGCTTAGCCCGGCTCTGACCAATCAGCGGCCAGATTGCGGAGTGACGGCAGAATCAGCCAATCGCAGCGAGGGGCGGGCTCTGCACACGACGCGGCCTCGTCTCCCTTTCCCCGAACTCCGGCATTTCCCGGCAGCCGCGGCTGAGGAGCGGCGCTGGCGCGGGGCCCGGCCCGGGTAGGAGGCCAAGGAGCCGCTGCTGCTGCCCCGAACCGCCGGGAGCTCGGCGTGACCGGGCCCTGAGGGCGCTGGGAGCTGGGGTGAGTGCGGGACGGAGGAGGGACCCATCTGCAGCCCCGGCAGGAGCCCAGGCCGGAGCAGGGGATGCTGGAGAGAGGCCAAAACCTTTCTGTCACTTCCCTCCTCCCCCTGGGCAGGGAACAGAGCACGTAAGGAAAGGCTCGAGGGTCTGGGTAAGGGTTGGAACAGTTCAATCACTGGTGACGGGCGCAACACACTTGTCAGGAAAATTAATCCATAAACATCAGAGGTTTATGTCCAAAAAGGAGACAGAGGAGTCCTTTTACTTTATTCGAATAGAGGGAGAGGCCATGGGGCATTCCCCTGGGGTCTCTCCAATTTTTGGAGGACTCAGCCAGTTTTATCCCAGTTTTTATCCCAGTTTCCCGGCCGCATTTCCCTTCTCTCTTTCCCCATTGGCTGAGGTACGTGAGAGGTTCAGGCTTCCCGGTACGCCCGATACTGAAGATTTCCCTCTAATGTATTGCCCTCCCTTTTGGTTTTTAATTCTTATGGTATTTAGGGTTTTCCTTCATTGTTTCTTTCATCTTTCGAAGTTCAATTTCATTTATCAGCAAACCTAAAGTTTGTTTGTAAAAGCAAATATCTTTTCCCGTTCATCAATCAGTGGAATCTTTCCCATTGTTTCTTTTATCTCTCAGTGCTGGTTTGATCTACCAGCAGACCCACAGCCTGTTTGTAAGGACAAAATCCATTATTCCTCTCAGACTTGACTTGGGGAAATTAATTGAATTTATTATCAAACGTACTAGGGCAAGAGAATGAGAACTGAAATAATTCCTACGCAAATATCCTCCCCCCACCTCTCTCTCCTTCCCGGGCTTAACTCCATCCTGCATTCTCTCCCTTCTCCACATCCAGAGGCGCAGGGGATGGGGGTCACAGCCCGGTCATGTCACAGCCTCCCCTCAGGGACAGGAATCCTCGTCCTGCTCCAGCCTGGGGTCCCTCCCACGGGACACGGTCCCTCGGGAACGGGCTGCTCCACGAGGATCCCCCCCGGGCTCACAGGTGCCGCCAGGAGCCGCTTCCATGGCTCTGCAGGGGCTTCCCAGGGGCTCGGGGCCTCTCTCGGGCATCCCCTGCCCGCGGTCTCCTTGCGGCCGCTGCCTCGGCAGGAGCCGCTGCCGGAGCAGCGCTGGCTCGGCCCGGTTGCTGTGGCTGGGACAGAGGCGGCTGCCCCGTGCCCGGGGCTGTGCGGGGAAATTCACATGGCCGGAGGTTTCTGTGCCCCGAGGAGACAGAGGAGTCCTGTACAAGTGACTTTATTGCTGAGCAGAGGGAGAGGCCGTGGGGCATTTGCCGTGCGCTCTCTGCCATTGTTGTAGTTCGCAGCCTCTTTTTTATCCTCATTTTCCCGGCCTCATCTCCCTCTCCCTTTGCCCACTGGCTGAGGTACTTGGAAGGTTCAGACTTCCCGATCCGCCAACTGCATGTCCTCGTTAATGTGCACCCCACTTTTGTAGAACAGCCGATATTCACGGCTTTGTTAAGTCTTTGTTCTTCTGGAAGTTCAGGAATTTAGTGGGACTTTGTCTGAGCAGCAGTCCGTGTCGATTTCTAATATTTTCTGAAACTGAGGGTTTCTCCTGTTACTTCCTTCTCTACAAGTCCCTGGCCCTATCTCCAAGCAGCTTCACTCATTGACTCTGTTTTTTCTTCCTGGGTCCTCTTTGTTTTTGGGATTATTCTCAGTGTCCTCATTCCCTGTCCTTCTGCAGCCGTTTCTGGATCATGAGGCCTGGCTGCCACCTGCATCCCCTCGCTCAGCTGCTGAATGAGCTGCACTCTCGAGGTGTGGAGCATGGTAAAAAGATGAGAGTTGCTGTAGCACAACAGAGCAGAAACAGCATTCGTTTAACCCATGGTCTGCTAGGGAGCCACGAAACCGTGTCCCATTCCCTCCTTTCCACGTTTGGGGTGGAACATGAGCTGCTTTCTTGTTTCCTTGTTATCTGTTTCACCACTTTTCCTTTGTCATCTATTTGCTAACAGCAGTTTGAGTCATTGAATTTTCCACAAACTCCTCTTTTTTCGGCTAAAAGATAATCTGATCCCATCCCATGGTGAAATGTTGTGTTCCTCATTTCAGTGGATTGCTCAGCAGGAAGGTCAGGAGCTGGAGCTGTCTGGTTGGTTATTCCGAGGGCAGCTTGTAATCTAATGATGCCATTGAAATGAGAAATAGGTTCTGTGGCTCCTGATATGAATTGGTTTGGGTTCCCAGGGGCTGTTGCATGATGTTATAGGATTTGTTCTGGTGGGCGTTGATGTTTTTCCCATTGTTTGCACTCCCTCAGGAGCCAGGGCTGCATCAATTGGCCGATTTTTTTGTAATTTAAGCATAAAATACTTGGATTCTCAGCTGCTTTCCTGAACTTGTGGTAGCAACAGCCGCCGTGCTGTTATACGCCCTATATAACACAAA
Organism: Agelaius phoeniceus; assembly: GCF_051311805.1. Lineage (NCBI taxonomy): Eukaryota > Metazoa > Chordata > Aves > Passeriformes > Icteridae > Agelaius > Agelaius phoeniceus. The sequence continues at coordinate 2,141,375 of NC_135291.1, read as the reverse complement.
CAGTGACAGCAGATGTTGGAGTGGGCAGAGGGATGATTCCCCCTCATTTATTTATAGTGAAGTTTTCCCAACATTCTCCATTTGCTGTTTCCCTTTGCAGCTTCACCCGTTTCTGTTGCAGGGTCAGATATCCTCACCCTGGGCTCTGCCTTGAGCTGTGCAAATTCCATCGGTGCAAGCAGGCAGAGCTTGGGCTGAGGGGCAGAGGGAATGAGCCCAATTCCTGCCCCAGGCAAGAGACCCAGGTCCATTGTCCAGGCTTTGCCCAGCAGTGTTCATTTGCATTTCTAAAGCTCCTCTGCAGGCTGCCTGGAATGAAGCTTCACTTCCAGGACAGCCATCTGGTGAGTCACATGTGGCCCCCCCAGAATCTGCTTTTTTAAAAAAAAAAAAGTATTGACTATTTACGAGTTAAAAGTGTTAGGTTTGTGAGATGCAAAGCTGTGTTTCGTGTCAGGTACAAACAGGCGAAGTGTGTACTTGCGAATGCGAAATGTGTGGACATCGACAATGGGATAGCTGCAAATTCTAATAATAACTGAGGAAAATAAAGCATAGAAAAAGGCCTTTGAACCTATCTTTTGTTTGAAATTAACCCTGGTTGATTTAGGAGCATTGGAATTAAGGTGTTAAGGATGTTGCTTTTTGCTTGCTTTTAATCCATAAAAAAGCTCTGCAATAATAACCTTTTGAAGTATAATTTTAGAATATTACTTGTGTCCTTGAAACTATAGCTTTGGAATATATATATAGGAAATATGCTTATCTCACGCCTTATGGAAGCAGAGAAAAACAGTTTGAGAAAGGAAGATGAACATCACCTCAAGGATTTATGGTTTCGACCAAAGGGAAGCTGGACATCACTGTTATGAGATCTATAGTCTCTGCAATTAAAAGGTGGACCCACATCTGGGGAGCTGGACTCCACCAGATGGGATTCGTCTTTCTTCTTTCGGAAACTGGACCATCACCATCTGGGGATACTCCTTTGAAAATACATCCTGAGAAATTCAAATCACAATAGTGTATAGAATTGTGATGTAATAATTTGGAATAAAAATTGCTGATGAGTAAAAATTGGAAATAGAAACGGTTGAAAAAACTGATGAGTACCCCTATAAATACCTGTAAGCCTCAATTATCGGTGTGCAGTTGGAGGGAAAACTTCCCCCACTGTACCCAGCGCTGTATTGCTCATACTTTACCATATTAAATAATAAATTGATTGCTGCTTGAATATTGGCCTGGTCAAGCTTCTTATTCATAACAGGTTTAAAGCTGTTCAATTTTGCAAAATGAAACATAAAGGCGGACCTGGAAAAACCCAGACCAAAAACTGATTCTCACACTTGTGTCCCAAACCTACCTGACAATATAAAGTGGGAGTTTTATGAAAAATTTTTCCCATGTTGTAATTTTGTCACTGAAACTGCAGGGAAAACAAAAACTCTCCAAGAATCTCTTTAGTATTAGAGAGTCAAGGCATTACTTGGTTCTGGCCAGGATGTGCAACAGAAATAATTTCTTTCACAAATAGCCCGGCTGTGCAGAGAAAATCATTCCATGGCATGTGAGTTTTACTGGATTTTTCCTAAACTTTATGTAGTCTGAACCAATCTAAATCCCCTGCTTTAATGTTCATTGCTTCCAAGTTGTGTAAGTTTTTAGTATTTGGTTTCCTGTTGGACCCGGATTTCTTCCCCTCTGCTGTGAATTCGGTCCACACTCCTGGATTTCCTTCTCAGCCTTTTCCAGACCAGGTGTCTCCAGCTGTGCCGGGGGCAGTGTCTGGGGTAGCTGTTGGTTGCTGTTTGCTGCTGGGCGTTGATGTTTTGTTGCTGGTCGTTATCTCTGTGGGTGTCTTTTGGGCTATTCCCAGTCTGCTGAGATGTTGAACTCATCTCCGTTGAGTGGTGTAACAGCCCTTAAATAAAACCTTTAAAATTCCTTTCCCCAAGGCAAAGACAAACCAAGCCTGATTAGAGAAAGAAGATTGAAAAGAACCAAAATGGGTACATTTTGCAGCAATGCAGTCGCAGTCAGCCCAGAGTGTGGGTGTGAGTGAGCCCCAGAGTGGAATTGTGCCGTGGTGCTCCCCAGCAGCTGTGGCAGTGCAGGCCCAGCCAGCGCTGAAGCTGCAGCAGTGGCAGCGAGGCTTGGCCGCAGTGGCTGGAGGTGCCAGAGGAGGGTGGCCAGGATTCCCGAGGGTTTGAGCAGAGGATCTGTGGGCAGGCCCAGGGGCTTGGCCCGCTGTGGAGCCCTGGCTGCTGCTGCGTTGCCTTCAGGGCAGGCTCAGGGGCGGCTGCCATGGTCCTGCTGCAGGCGGGAAGTGCAAATCTCCGGGGCTTCAGAGCCCCTGAGGCCAGGCTGAAGGGTCCCCCCGTGTTCAGCTGTGCTGGTGGCTGTTTCTGGCCTCAGGGACACTTGGCATGGGCCCCTTGGCCACCAGTGGTGCTGCTTTGCACTCCTTAGGCAGGAGCCGATGTCCTGGCTGGGTGTTGGCAACAGCAAAGTGCCAGGGCAGGCTCTGTGCCAGCCCAGCTTCCTGTGGGAGAATCTACCTTGATCTCTGATCCAGTGGTGTCTGAAGCAGTCAGAATTGCTTTTGCCCCCCTGTTCTGTGCCATGGCGTCAGCAGAAGATATTGAAGCCTTCCTGCTCAGGGCATTTCAGTGCCAGGCTCTTAGAAGCACCCAGAGCTCCTTGGGTTGAGCTGAGCATGGGGCGGTGACCTGCGCTTTGTCTGATTCCCCTTCCTTAATAACAGCCTGTCTTGTAGCTCTTTTCCCTCCTGCTGCCCTTGCAGAGCCATCCACAAACACATTTTGTCCCTCAGGCCAGGGAATGTCCCATCAATCTCTCCCAGCCTGGGTCTGGAGCTCTGTCCCTTGAGTGCAGTCCTGGGTTCCTTGCCAGCCCCTCTCCAGGCTGTTCAAACAGGAGACTGGGTTAAACCCTTGCCCTGTCCTCAGTTCTGAATCCTCCTGTGCCACTGAACAAGTTTCATACTGTAATAACCGAGCCCTGCTCATCCATTTAGAGGCTCTTTTGGTTGTCAAAGCTTTAACTTGCTGCTGCCAGACTTGAACTCCAGGAGATCCTCCTGTTGTCATCAGTTTTCAGCCTCAGCTTCCTTCCTTCCTTCCTTCCTTCCTTCCTTCCTTCCTTCCTTCCTTCCTTCCTTCCTTCCTTCCTTCCTTCCTTCCTTCCTTCCTTCCTTCCTTCCTTCCTTCCTTCCTTCCTTCCTTCCTTCCTTCCTTCCTTCCTTCCTTCCTTCCTTCCTTCCTTCCTTCCTTCCTTCCTTCCTTCCTTCCTTCCTTCCTTCCTTCCTTCCTTCCTTCCTTCCTTCCTTCCTTCCTTCCTTCCTTCCTTCCTTCCTTCCTTCCTTCCTTCCTTCCTTCCTTCCTTCCTTCCTTCCTTCCTTCCTTCCTTCCTTCCTTCCTTCCTTCCTTCCTTCCTTCCTTCCTTCCTTCCTTCCTTCCTTCCTTCCTTCCTTCCTTCCTTCCTTCCTTCCTTCCTTCCTTCCTTCCTTCCTTCCTTCCTTCCTTCCTTCCTTCCTTCCTTCCTTCCTTCCTTCCTTCCTTCCTTCCTTCCTTCCTTCCTTCCTTCCTTCCTTCCTTCCTTCCTTCCTTCCTTCCTTCCTTCCTTCCTTCCTTCCTTCCTTCCTTCCTTCCTTCCTTCCTTCCTTCCTTCCTTCCTTCCTTCCTTCCTTCCTTCCTTCCTTCCTTCCTTCCTTCCTTCCTTCCTTCCTTCCTTCCTTCCTTCCTTCCTTCCTTCCTTCCTTCCTTCCTTCCTTCCTTCCTTCCTTCCTTCCTTCCTTCCTTCCTTCCTTCCTTCCTTCCTTCCTTCCTTCCTTCCTTCCTTCCTTCCTTCCTTCCTTCCTTCCTTCCTTCCTTCCTTCCTTCCTTCCTTCCTTCCCTCCCTCCCTCCCTCCCTCCCTCCCTCCCTCCCTCCCTCCCTCCCTCCCTCCCTCCCTTCCCTCCCTCCTGCCACTTCCTTCCCTCCGCCACTTCCTTCCTCCCTCTCTCCCTTCGAACAGGGGTAGATAAAGCAACAGGCTGTTGCTTTTAGACACCAGTTGTCCTGGTAGCTTCAGCGTACTTTGTAGAGGCTCCCTATCAAACTGTCTGTATTCTCCTGGGGCTGCCCACACTTCAGGGTTCACTTCAGCATGGGCCTGGCCAGACATTTGACACAGAGGTACAACAGAGCTGGCCTCTCTATCACCTTTTACAGCATTAAAATCCAGCTCTCAAATGCCTTCCTAGTTAATTGCAGTCACAGGAGGAAGAAAAAGAAATTCATTTATTTCAAACCTATCCCTCACAGCTTCTAATAGTGGTTGAACAAATCATACCTGCTCATCTTTCCCACTCATTCCCTTAAAAACTAAAATATTCCTTTACTATTTACCCTCTTAGGTCTAAGATTCAGAGTGCATTGAGAGGCTCCTGTGTCCATCAGGAGAGGCCTCCTCTCAATGCAGACCCACCTGAATGTTCTCAAGGGCTCCAGTGTGGAGGGTCCCTGGTGTGAGGGGAGCTGTGACAGCCCTGCCAATCCATGTCCATCAAGGGGTGGACTTGCTGGTCCTGCGGGTGCTGCTGTCTGTGCTTGCAGTGTCCTTGTGCCCTGCAGCTGGAGCCCTGATTCCTTGCCAGGGGCTGTTTGGGTGGGCTGTCCCCTGCCGAGGAGGGCAATGCCTCTGCCGGGTGCTTGTGGCCGAGCCCGTGCCCTGGGTGCTGGGGCCCCCTTGGGCCCTGGGGCTGATCCCTCAGGGGCTGTAGGAACTCTGCCCTGGCCTTTGCCTTCAGCTTGGCCTTTTGCTGCTCCCTTCTTGCATTCACCTGCTGGGCCTTTGTGCCCAAGTGCTGCAGGGCCTTCTTCTGCCCCTCCTGCAGCCCCCCTCAGTGCCTGTGGGTGCTCATCCTTTGACAGCTGCTGAGCTTTCTGTAAAATCATTTGTATCTCCAGTAACCCTAACAAAATCCTTAAAAGACAATCTCCATGCTAAAATGTATAATCCACATTTCCCGGGTGTTCCTTGCTCCTCGTCCCTGTGCTCAGGGTGCCCTCCCCAGCCCGTATCCCAGAGCCGGTCCCTGTCCTGCCGCAGTGTCCAAAGGCGCCCCCCGGCGGGCAGGGCCGGCAGCTCCACGGGGCCGGGCAGCGGCCGGGGCGTCCCGCAGCCTCCTGGGGGCCGGGGGCCACTGCCGGCCCTGCCCGGGGTTGGTGGGGTCAGGCAGCGCCCGGCGCTGAGCCCCGGCTGCCCCACAGCCCCGGCCCGGCCCCGCAGCTCCCCCCAGGCCCCCAGCCCGTGCTCCCGGTCCCGCACCTCTGCGCCCGGTGCTGCCGCTGCCCCCCACAGAGAAACCCCCTGAAACCCTGACCTCCTTGTTTTCCTCTCCTGGAAACCGGGGATACAAATGATCAGCCGGCAAATGTTGAGGATAAGACTCTGCTGAAAAACATCCCAATCCTCAATATTTTTCTCTTCCTCCTCTTTTTCATCATCCTTTTTTATACCACATAGATTCCTCCTGCTGCATCTTGTCTTAACCATATTGCTGCACACTCCCCTTCACCCAGTCTCTTCCCAGCACACCAATGCCATCCATCCCCTGTTGTCCAAATCCCTTCTCCACTTCTCTTATTGCCCCCCTGGGTGTCCAAGTCCTTAATTGCCTCTGAGGGAGTGTGCAATCTACCTCACCCTTCTCCCAAGGGACCCTTCAGAGATATTTTGGGATCATCATCCCTTTGGCACAGGACCCCTTCCTGGCTTTCCCTTTTCTGTCTCCATGGGTGCCCTGCCGTGCTCACTCCCCAAAGATCCCAGTGCACTCACTGATGAGATTTTCAGTGCTCTCTCCCTGCTGACTCTTCACAGCCCCCCCTGATGTGTCACTCGTCTGTCTCCTGGTCACTCTCAGGTACCCAATCAGTCCCCGGTGCTGCCGCCCCCAAGGGGGCCGATCACCCAAACTAGGTGAGGCACCTTCAGCTGCACTCACTGCCCGCTGCCCCAGACGGTGGAAGGAATTCCGGACGAGTCCCAAGGTGTGTGGAAAAATTGACATCACCAGAGGATTCTGTCCACAAAGCAGACAGAGTCCTGTAAAAGTAATTTCATTCCTAGAAAAATGGGAATGGCCATGAGACATTTCCCACGGGGTCTGTCCAGTTCTTGGAGGACACAGCTGCCTTTTCATCCTAATTTTCCTGGCCACATCTCCCTTTCCCTTTCTACATTGGCTGTAGTGCTTGAGAAGTACAGACTTCCCAATCCACCTGCCACATACCCCCTTGATATGCTCCCACTTTTAAATAGCGAACGATATTCATGACTCTGTGAAGTCTTTGTTCTTCTCGAAGTTCATGAATTTGGCAGGACCTTGGCTGAACAGCAGTCTGTGTCATCAATTAAGAACATTTTCTGAAGCTGATGGCTTCTCCTGTCACTTTCTTGTGTCCAAGGCCCTGGCCCTATCTTTAATCAGATTCACAGCATCTGATTGTAAAGACACTTTCCTCTTCTTCCTTTCATGGGGGTCCCCCGTTTGTGGGACATCCCCCCTGGAGCTGTGTGTCCCCCCTTGCTGCAGCCCCAGCCCTCAGGCAGGGCTCAGCCAATCAGAGCACACGGCTCTGATGACTCAGCAGTTGCCAGGCAGACCCGCAGCTCCCAGCCTTCCCCACCTGCGCCCAGCGCCTCCCTCGGCCCCAGCGCCCCCCGCGAGCGGAATTTGGGGAGGTGGGAGTGGGGCAGCGCCAAGGCCGAGCCCCCCCGCGCTGTCCTGGCGGGAGCGGCTGCAGTGGGGACCGAGTGCGGGCGGGAGCGGCCGAGAGCCCAGCGCTGCCCCAGCCCGACCTGCCCCAGCTCGATCCCTGCCCCTGCCGTGGGATGCTGTGGGTTTGGGGGCAAGAGGGAGCCGGCAGCGGGTGCTGGGCCTGGGGCAGGAGGAGAAGGGAAGGAGAAGCAGGGTTGAGGAACAAAAGGGTCAAACGATGCATGTGGGAGGAGAAGGTGGGATTGTGCAGGAGAAGGAGGAATAGCAGGAGGAAGAGGAGGAATAGCAGGAGGAAGAGGAGTGTAAGGAAGAGTAGGGACACAGGAAGAGGAAGCAGCACAAGGTTCCACCTCTCCCTGTATCTGCAGCCTCTGACCCCAGCCCCAGGAGCGTTGCCCCCCCCACATGCAGCAGGTGACAGGGGATTGGGATCCACGATTTTCCCAGGGGTGAATCTTGGTGTTTCTGAGCTTTCTTGGGCTAATTGTTGGTGCTTTGTTTTTTTGTGGGGGCTGAATCTTTATATTTGGAGGGGGCTTTTGCTGAATCTTGATGCTTGGGAAGTTTTTGATCTGTGTCTTGATGTTTGGAGGACTTTTGTGCTGAATCGTGGTGTTTTGGAGGTTCTTAGAGACACAAGATGCCCAATGACTTAATGAGATGAACTTGGGCAAGGAGGAACTCCCAGTCCAAGGCACTCTCATCTTGTTTTTTTCCTCAAACCAGGATTTTTCATTCCCAGGGCGTGTCTGGATGGAGGAGGAGGAAAAGCCCTGGAGATTCCACAGGAGGAGGGGCTGCAAACCCAGCCCAGGGAGCTGCAGGGAGGAACGAGCCCCCCCTGAGCCAGGAAGGCGGCCAGAGCTCCAGCCAGAGCTCAGAGCTGGTGGAGAAGCCTCATGGCAGGGAGAAGCCCCACAAGTGCTTGGAATGTGGGAAGGGTTTTAGTCGGAGCTTAGACCTGATCCAGCACCAGGTGATCCACACTGGGGAGCAGCCCTATGAGTGTGGGGAATGTGGGAGGAGCTTCAGAGGAAGCTCGGCATTGATTCGGCACCAGGTGATCCACACTGGGGAACGGCCCTACACCTGCTTGGAATGTGGGAAGAGCTATGGGTGGCACTCGGACCTGAGAAAACCCCAGGGCACCCACACTGGGAGAAGCCCTACAAGTGTCCCCAATGTGGGAAGAGGTTTCACAGGAGCTCTGATCTTCTCAAACATCAGCGGAGTCACACCGGGGAGAGGCCCTATGAGTGTGGGGAGTGTGGGATGAGATTCTCATTGAGCTCAACTTTCACCCAACACCAATGGAGGCGCCATTAAGGGAAGCCCTGTGAGTGCCCCGAGTGTGGGAAGAGCTTTGTGCGCTGCTCCAGCTCCATCCCCCATGAGAGGATCCACATGGGATTGTCCCCAGTGACCCCCGTTGGGCAGAGCCCTGATGATCCGTGGTCCTGGTGATCCAACTTGGAAGGCATCTGGCTGGGGGGCTCCACATCTTCCTGGTTCCCTGTGGGCACCTCGATAAACCCAGCAGCAGGAACATCCATCAGGACGCAGACCTACAATGGGAATTCCTTAGGGAGAGCCGATTTGTTGACTTTCAACTCCATAAAATCTTTTGCATTCAATCCTATCTTCTGGTGACATCAAGGAGTACTGAATAGTCCCTGAGGTATATTCTGGGTTGACTATTTGGTGCTTGTATCCCCAGTCGTCTGTTCTGTTTATGCTGAATAATAAGTTTTGTACCTTTAAGACTCGTCCTGAGAGTGAAGGGGGAGAGAAGAAATGCAGAGTTTATTTTCGGAAACTGCACTCACTCCTCCACATTCCTGCTCTGGGACTGTGTTGTCTGCGGATGGACAGACAGCGGGACAGAGCTCTCCTTTGCTTGTAGTTAGTTTTAGCTAGCTGAACCAAACAAGTTCCTGAACTGTGGTGTTTTTTTCCCTTTTCTTTGGACCTGTTTAAACCTGCTCTGGCCTGAACACCAGAAGAGCACAGGCAGCTCACACCTGTGGCCCACCAGGCCGGGCCTGGGCCGCGGCATTTCCAGCGCCAGAGGGACTGATAAGGGACTGAGTGAGCTGAGCTACAGCCCACAGAGGGACTTGGTGAGTTTGTCTCTCTTTTAGAGCAGCAAGAGGCTTTACTATTTTGTTATCTTTATTGAAAGATAAAAATACCCATTCCAGAATATGCAGTTGATCTTCCCAGTTATCACTTCATTGACACGGTATTCCACATGGTATTTCATGGTCCTTCAAAATAAACACTTGAACACCAACATAGGTATCTAATCTGTTAACAAATGTGTGTGCTAAGGCTAATTCAATTTCTTCTAGGGTCTTTGCTGCTGGGGTCAATTGCCTCTCATCAGTAGAGGAGGTGGTGCCTGACAGCAAATCATGCAATAGTTGCATCTGATGATTAGTTATGCCTAAATATGATCTAATCCAACCTATTAAACCAACCAATTTCTGTACATCAGTAGCAGTTTTAACATCAATGTCTAACTTCACAGGTTGAGGCATAACTTGAGTGTTAGTCACTAACATACCAGTATTTCCAAGGCATGTGTTCCTGCACTTTCTCTGGGGCAATGATCAGACCAAAAGCTTTCAAATTTGTCACAGCACATTGTTTAAGAGCTGATAACTGTTGCTTGTTATCAGATGCCAACAAGATATCATCCATGTAATGATAACAGTAGCAGTTATTAAATTGCTCCTGCACTTTTGACAAGGCCTGTGCCACAAACCATTAACAAATAGTTGGCGAATTTTTCATGTCTTGGGGAAGTACCCTCCATTGATATCTTTTATTGGGTTCAGGGTTCAGCATGATTATGGAAGGCACAGTAAAAGCACATTTTTCTTTGTCTTGCTCAGCCAATGGAATAGTGAAGAAACAATCTTTCAAACCAATGACAACTATTTGCCATTCCTGTGGAATCATTGTAGGTGTAGGAAGGCCTGGTTGTAAAGCTCCCATTGTTGCCATTACAGCATTTATCTGCTGTAAATCATGTAAAAGTCTCCATTTTCCCGATTTCTTTTTTATTACAAAACAGGGGTATTCCAGGGACTGAATGATTCTTCAATATTTCCTGCTTGAAATTGTTCTGTGACTAATTCTTGCAGGGCAGTAAGCTTTTCAGTAGTAAGGGGCCACTGGTCAACCCAGACAGGCTTATCTGTCAACCATCTCAAGGCTACAACTGGACGTTCATTGCCCTGCATCACAGTGGCCCCCATTAAAAATCCGTAGTAATTTTGACACCCCATTGAGATAAACAATGTCATCCCCACAAACTTTGAGGAGCATCGGCAACATAGGGTCTGATGTTAGCTTGTTGGCCATCAGGATGTTTCACATTAATTACAATGGCTGACAGGCCACCTGTTGTAGCACCACCCAACCCCAGAAGTCCAAAACTTGCATGAGTGAGAGGCCATGATTGAGGCCAGCAAAGTCATGAGAGTATTGTGACATCTGCTCCAGTGTCAATCAAGACTGTTACTGATATGGTTCCTGGATGGACATGCATCCACTGGTGGTGAGGATACATGTCTTTTCTGGGTGGTTCTCCGTAACTTTCTCAGCCCAGAACACTTGAGGTACCCCTGTTGATCCAAAACTTCCTGTGCCACGACTTCGGTCCACTGTATTCAGAACAGAACTCACAAAAGGTACAATTTGAGCAATGCAAGTTCCTTTCTGAATAGTGACAGGAGGGTCATCAATGGGTACCATAGCATGAATCTGTCCTAAATAATTAGCATCAATAAGTCCTAGATGCACATGAATACCTCTAAGTGTAGTACTTGATCTTCCCATCAAAAACGCACTCAATCCCCGTCCTATTGGACCATAGGCATCGAGGGGCACTTTGCACATTTCTTTTGTCAGAATGGTTACTGTGTCAGTGGTGGGTATATCAATCCCTGCAGACCCACTTGTTGCCCCTGAGTATTGTTCACAAATGTTTAGCTTTGCAGTGCTGGGGAGGCCCATATTTGCTGCTGTGGTTCTTGGGGTATTTGTTTTCCCACATGCCCATTTGCGCTCTTCTTCCTGTTTCCCTGCAACAGCTGACCATTTGCATGATATTTACTCCTGCATTGTTTAGCATAGTGCCCAAATTTAGCACAGCAATTGCACACAACATTGCTGTTTGCGCTTGGCTTAGATGTTATTTTCTGGGTATTACACTGTGCCCTAACATGCCCTTGCTGTCCACAATTATAGCATTTCGATGAAGGTCTTAGAACTGCAGCAAGAGCTGCTATTTTATGGTCTACTGAACCAACTTTTGAGCAAGCAGTAATCATTTGAGGCAATGTGGGTTCCCCAGGTAAAGTGTCAATAATCTTTCTGCAGCCTGAGTTTGCATTTTCTTTAGCCAAATGTATACAGAATTTGTGTCGCAAAGATTCATCATCTACCTGTTTTTCAATGGCTGCAGCAAGCTCTTCCACAAATTGCAAAAATGGTTCTCTCATCTCTTGTTGTATAGTATCATATCTCTGTTTTGGAGCTGCCATTTCCATTGATTTAATTAAAGCACTCGTGCCAATTTGCTGAGCTTGTGCCAAAATTGAAGGATCCCACCTTGCCTGTGAATCTGGGCTAGCAAAAGGCCCAGTGCCCAGTAGGGCATCAACACCCACAGCATGATGAGGGTCGTGTTGAGGCAACTGCATATTTGTTACAGCTGTCTGCTCAGCCACTCGCCTCCAAGTGTCTTGAAATACACCGTATTGTACTGGCTGGAATAGAATTGTAGCAAGATGCATGTCATAAGGTGCAAGCATATCTGCATTAATTACACATATTAATTGCATTACCTCTGAGGAATTAATGCCATACTGAGCCACTTTCGATTGGAGATTTTGCACAACTTTCCAGGCAAAGACGTGATGACAGTCATCCTGCCCTGTTCCAGGAGCTGCTTTAAAACCTGGAAAAGCCATAGGGTTATCACAGGCAACATTTGCATTAGCACTGCTCTCTTGAGGTAGTCTTGGAGCACCTAATCTTTCTATCATGTTCCAATTCTTTTCTTCAGCTGCTTTCTTCCTAACAAATTCCCAAAATTCCTGAGGCTGTTGAGGAAGCCCAGTTACTTGACGTGGGGGCAAAGTCCATGGGGCAGTAGGGCTACAGCTATTAGAAGGTGAACTGTCAACAGTTCCCTGCCCCAACTCAGGTGTAACTGCGGGCGACTCATCACTTGATTCGCTGTCGCTGTCACTGTCAGGTAACGGAGGATACGACCTTGGAGATTGTTCATGCAGCTCAGAGGGGAGCGAAGGGGCAGATGGCTGGGCTAGAGCAGAGGGAAGCAGGGGGGCAGAAGACTGGGTTTCTCTCTCTGCTAAAGACATTTCAGCTACCTGGTGCAGTGGTGTGGTGTATACAGGCACCATCAGGAGCTGCTGCGCAGCTGTGACATAAAGAGGTTTAGGAGTCTGAGAAGGAGATACTATGGCAGTTTTCCCAGAAGCTTTGGCAGCTTTCCCAGAAGATTTGGCATCCAGCCCAGAAGCTCTGGCAGCTTTCCTGGAAGCTTTGGTAGCCTGCCTGGTAACTTGCATGGCACCAGCACCTTCTTCAAGGATAGATTCACCAAGTTCCCCATCAGAGGCCCCCTCTGCCTCATCCCCCTTATCAATTTCTGTTATCAACACCGATTCTTCATCTGCGTCCTGCTCTGTTTGTTCTCGCTCTGTTTTCCATTCCTTTAATGCCTCAAAAAGCAATCCCCAGGTAACAGCTAGATTAACAAAAGTTTTATCTCCCACTCAGATGACTTCCCACAGTCTGTCCCCGACTTTTTCCCATGCTTTAACACTAAATGCTGTTTCAGGATCAGTGCCAAAATCCTGTGATTTAGCCCACAGCAATATACTACGAAGGGCATAATCTGAAGTATTAATTCCCTTATTTCTTAACAAAACTTTCCATGTAGCCAAAACAGTCTCTTCTTCATTAGATAAATTATTTCCCATTATTACTAGTTGGCGGCTCACCTACTTCCAGGTGTCTTGATAGGAAAAAATCAGGTCTGGACTTCCCTGTGGCTTCCACCCGCCACTCTCAGCTGCACCAACGCCGCCTCCCCCACTACGTCCCAGTGAGTCACATTTGCCAGTCTCTAGGAGCCCGTATGGGTCCAGATCAAGTATGTTCTTAAGGGTGTTGAATCACATCGGGGTCACCAGATGTCGCTTTCAAGGCAGTCATGACACAAGGCAGAGACCACAAGCAGTCTCAGATGGCAACTCTTTATTATCGAACATGGCTGACCTTTTATACCCTTTCTAATTGTTTATATTTCTTCTACCCTAACTATTGGCCACAATAAGTCAACATAATATCCTTGGGGATAAGTTACAGTGACTTCAACTAACTTTCTAAAAATACTTCATCCAGCTGCAAAGTTCTTATCTTTCTTCAATTCCTCACTTCTCTTGGTGTCCTTGGTTACAGCCTTGGAGAGAATCCTTATCAACTTCTTGCTTGTTTCCTTTCTTCTCACTCCTTTAGCTAACAGGCCCGCTGTTGGCCCCTTCCACACAAAGGCATTTGCTATACCAGCCCCCACAGTAAGGTTCATTAGTAACGGTTGCCCTATGCTGAAGGCACACAGGTGGTTACATGCCTCTATCATTTACAGCAGGGTGAGTTCCTCCTTAGACAAGGACTTCAGAAGTTTTTTACAATTCTCATTAGCATTTTCAACAGCTAATTTTGAAAGCAACACCTCTCTGGCAATGTCATTCTCAATTTGTCTTTTAAGAGCTTGTTTCAAGCAGCCATTGAATTGCATATAAGGCTCCACCAGTCCTTGCTTTACATAAGTAAATACTTTTTGGGGGGTCACACTTTAAAAATGTGCTATGCACAGCTTCAGTAATACCCTCAAGGGCCTCACGAGGAATGTGGGTTTGCCCAACAGGGTCTGAGTGGCTTCCTTCTCTGGCCAGGTGGTCAATCATGAAGGCTGCAATGTTCTGGTTTGCATGTCCCACAAATTTCACAAGCAAAGCTTCGAACCCCTTTTTCCACTGAGCATCTGTGGAGGCCGGTGGGCCTACAGAACAAAGGCCATTATAGACCTTTGGACAGACAGACAGACCCCAAGTTGGAGAAATCTCCCCTGTTTAGGGCAACTGAGCAGACCCTCTTCCAGGATGCATTGCTGTATATGCAAATGTACCCAGTTCTACCTCCCTGGTTGGACTGTTGGCCTCTCCCTCCCTTTTTCCTTATATTTATGTCCTTGAATGTTCTCCCTTCCCTGCTTATCCATTGGCCCCATATTGCCTCAGTGTCCCACCCTCTTTACCCTATTGGCTGCCACCCCTTGTCTCCCCTCTGTACTGCCCTGAGCCTTCAGCCCATTGGCCCTGATGCTCTGCTCCGCCCCCCCATGTCCCCTGTATTTAAACCCGCACCCTCCACTGTTCTTTTTGTCTTTGTCCCTGAACCCCTTTGTGCGTGGCTGGAATAAACCTCCTTCTCTGGCGTCCATAAAAAGACCCTTCCCCTTTCTTTGTCGTTGGTGATTCTACAATTGTGTGCTGCAGTGATTGTGTGTGTGTGTGTGTGTGTGTGTGTGTGTGTGTGTGTGTGTGCCTGTGCCACCGAGCGGCTTCATTACTGGAGACACTTCTGGAAGGTCACGGCTCCGCTGCCTCTCGCTCCACCACCAACGGGCTTGCGGCTTGTGACAGCTGGCAGCCTGAACAGGGACCTGTTCGGAGCATTCCTGGAGGTGTCTTCAGTAGCTTTTTGGCTACTGAAGTTAAGCCATGTTCAGAGCAGCCAATTCCCAGAGGAGACTCCTAAGTTTTATTGGGGGAATCGCACAGGCGACCGGCAACCTTCTTGAGGCGAGAAGATTGGTTGAAGCTGACAGACAACCTGGAGAGGTTTTGTTGACCCACTGTCATGTGAGTACTATATTTGGGGGTCACCCTTTTTTGTCTTTCCTTTGCCTTCTTTTCCTCTTGGATGTTGGGAAGAAGTGTGGGGATGGGAGCCAAACTGACCCACCCACACAGGGAAGTTTATACCCAAGTTAAAGGAATCCTTGTTGGGGAAAATTTTCATTTTTCAAAGGGAGATTTAAAATGTTTTCTTCATTGGTTGTTCAAGTATTTTCCTGATGTTATGAGGGAATCCGTTCTAACGAGTTCTGGGAGCATATATACAAAAAAGGTTCTACATTCTTCGAGTTAAAGGGGATCTTTCAGTGGGGAAATTTTATCCTTTGGCCTTATTGTTAAGTCTGTAGAAAATGTTGGGAAACATTCGGGACCCCAGTTTAACACCCCTTCTCCCCGTTCCTCCCCTCACATCCCTAAACCCTCTTCCCTGCCTCAGGGAGGATCGGGAGATGGATCCTGCCAGCAGGCAAAGGGTTGCTACCATCACCCTGACATCTCCCAGTGTCCTCTGTCCCCTCTCCAGGGCAGCACTGGCCATGCTGCCTTGGGCTCTCTCCTAACCCTCTTACCAATGCCCATGTACCCAGTTCTACCACCCCCAGTTGTTCTCCCAGATGGTACCAGGAATGTGGCCAGCCCCACCATCTTGTCTTCTCCCTCTCCAAGTTTTTCTGCCCTTTCTCCACAAAATGGTGCTGACCCCACAAAGGCAATGGCCATTTTGTCACCTCCCTGTCCTGCCAAAAATGATGCCTCTGACCCTCCTCCCACTTTCTCTATTCCTGTAATCACACCCTGCCCCGCCCTTCTGTGTCAGGAAGTGTGTCCATGTTGGGACTTCCCCTCTCTATCGGGAATCCCCTCCCCATTGTGCACACCAACCCTACCCCTTCCTCTCTTGACTCCTCCTGATGGTCCCTCCCATTCCCATTCCCACAACACTGGAGCCAGAAGTGGTGATGACAGCGACCAGAAGGAGCCCATATTGGCTTCCACAGCTGCCCACAAACAGGCAGATTCTGGCTGCCCCAAGAGGCTCCATGCAGTCATCAAGTGCCCTCCATCCTCCTCGGAGGATGAGAGTAGGGATTCTGCAGACCCGGATTCCAGTCCTGAGTCTGAGGATCACTGGGCCAAGATGCAGAGGGAAGCTACCTGGGAGGGCTCAGAGCTCGCCAAAAAGATTGTGGGCTTGCCAATTATATGTAAACACAGCAGAAGGGTGACTGCAATCAATTCCTGGGAGCCGATCCCCTATGGGGAATTGAAGGAGCTCTGCAAAGTGGCTAAGGAATATGGTTGGGGGTTGCATTTCTTAAAAAACGTGCTGGAAGCCACCTTCTCTTCCTGTGTCTTGGTTGTGCATGAAAATAAAAATATCATGAACTGCCTACTCTCCCTGTGTCACAATCCATCCTTACGAACGGGTTTCGTGATTGCTCGTGGATTTGATCTCAGGGTGCAAAAAACCGACACAGCACAGGGGGGTTTGCAGTGATAATCAAAAGAAATGCACTTTTATTGAATAACCAAATGCACTGGGGAGGAATTGGGGAAAAAAGGGAAAAATAAGGAAAAGAGGGAGGAAGAGAAAGGAAGGTATATAGCTACCAAACATAGAACAGCCAAGTCCTTTGATGTCCAGCCGATGGAGTTCACCAGGTCACGTCTGGGGAGATCTTGAAATCTCTCGCTAACTCAGAGGTTATTATTATGATAACTCTATTGAAAATTGTGAGGGGGGGAAACAGATACAATAAAGAATAGATGTAACAGGTAGTCCATGTTCTCAGCAGTAAACGAGAGCCATTGTCTTCTTGGTCCAGCGGTCACAACCTGCAGGCAAACATCTCGCTTTGGTCAGCTTGCCTCCCCCACACACCTGCCCCGGGATGGGGGTTTCAGTGCCAGTCCTTGGAAGGAGCAGAGGGGCCTTTTCACATGGGGGTTTCATGTCTCGGTCTTTGATGGAGAGGCTCCTTACATCTCAGTCTGTCTGTCACGGTGGTTGTAAAACAGGTGAGGGTCTTCTGTGGGGGGACCACCCAAGACTCAGGAGAAGTCCAGCCAGGCTGAGAGGTGGGACAGCTTCCAAGGCTATTGCTGCAAAAAGGCAAGATGCCCCCTTCTTCTTTCATTGGGCTCAGTGCAGCATAAAGCAAACAACACCTGTGAACAATAGCTTAGCACTGTGCTCAGGTCTCGGAGCCGTTGGCACGTAACTTTCTCCAACAGGGCCAGAAACTTCAGACAAGGGTCTTTTCTTCAGTGGTCCCCAATGACGATCGTGAGGCAGATGAGAGAAACTTTGGACAGAGTCTCACACCCCGGTCGAGTACATGCTGTGGGAGAGGCAGTAAAAAAGGCATCTCAAATCACTGGCGGACACATACTCAAAAGATGCCAACAAACCAAATTTAACCCTTGAACAAATGGCAAGAGAAGGTGACTTCCAGAAGCCACAAGACCAAGCAAAGGACTTACAAGAAGCTGCACTCGGTGACATCACCACTGCTGCAAAGACATCCCTGCTCCTCACTCTCGATGACACCCTACATACACAGAGCTTCACTAACATTAAACAAGGGCAAGTGAAATTTTCATGAAATTTGTAGAAAGACTTAAAGTTGCACTTGAGTGACAAATAGAAGGCCCAGAGGCCAAGAAGGAAGTGCTAAATAAAATGGCCTTGGCAAAGGCAAACAATGAGTGCAAAACAATATTAAGAGCTCTCCCCTTGGACCCAGAACCTACAATCAACCAGATGGACGAGGCCTGCACCAAATTATCTTCCACTGAACACACTGTGGCAAGGGCAATCTCTAAGGGAGAGGGCCTTTTTAACATCCCAAGACGCTGCAAAATGTTTTAATTGTGGGGAATTGGGCTTTTTTTTGAAGGACTGTCCAGAATACAAAATGCCTAAAGACCAGCAGCCACCAAAGAGGTGCCATTCATCACACTGTATGGATTGCAACAGACATTCTAACAACTGTTCTCAGTTTTGTTATCACCAGTAACCTCACCACCACCAGCAGCATTATCAGCCAAAAACCTTCCAACAGACTGCAGGGTGGCCCCGTGTGAAGACAGCAAATGGAAAGCTGTTTCACTGTACCCTCCCCACTATTCTGGAGGTCCAATACGTGGGAAATTCCTGCGGAGCTCTTCATACTCCGAACAACAGACCAGAGTGACCAAGGCTTTCCAGCAAGTTCAGGTCAGGACGTGACACCAACTGGTGAGTGCTTTGTCTATACAATTTGATGACTCTGCTTTCTATCGTATTCCCACCAGAAAATATGGACCCCTAGAGGGCCTGAGGGATGTGCTGGTAATAGGTAATGTATTCATGGACCAAATGAAATACATATTATAGTGGAAGTGCAAACTGTTGGGCCAAGTGACGAAATCACAGTCACTTTCTGCTGCACAAAACCACCACACTTCCTGCACAGAGAGACTGTGATTGCCCAAGCCTTTTTATTGCCATTAAGCATAGACAATATCCCAGAGCACCCAATGGCATTCTGGGTTGAAATCATGGGCCAAGACAAGCCCCTTATAAAGTGCAGTCAGTTGAATAAAGGTAATGACATCCACCTACAAGGGATGGTGGACACAGGGGCCAACGTTATTCTCATTACACAACCTCAATGGCCCCTGAACCTGGAGCTGACTCCTGTCACTGGAGTCACCTCAGTGATTGGAGGAGCTGCCATCTCCATGAGGAGCGAGCGTATTATCACAACAGAGGGACTGGAGGGCCAAACTGCCACCATCAGGCCATTTGTAGTCAGGGCACTCACCACCCTGTGGGCCAGGGACCTGTTGTCCCAGTGGGGAGCTTGACTTGATATTCCACCTCTGTCCCGGGATTTCTATTTGGGGCCACTGCAGAGTGCACCACCCCACAATCACCTGGAAGACTGACACCCCACCGTGGGTGCATCAGTGGCCCCTCTCAACAGAGAAATTACATATCCTTGAGCTTCTAGTGGAGGAGCAGCTCTCCAAGGGCCACATTGTACCTTCCAACAGCCCTTGGAACTCCCCTGTCTTTGTTCTCAAAACACCTGGCAAGGACTGGTGGACGCTCCTCCATGATCTTTGTAAAATTAACGAGGTCATTGAGGACATGGGTCCCTTGCAGCCTTCCTTCTCCGTCCTTGCTTCCTTGTGACTCGAGACTGGTGGTCGTTGATATCAAAGACTGCTTTTTCAACATCCCCCTCCATCCTCAAGATGCTCCCAGATTCACCTTTTCCATCCCCTCCCTGAACAGACAGGCACCTCTGAAGCGGTACCACCGGTGAGTCCTCCCCCAAAGTGAGAAAAACTCCCCTATATATGCCAGTGGTACATGGCCCTTGTCCTATCTCCCATCCAAAGGACTCTCCCAGATGCCATTATCCTACATTATATGGATGGCATTCTGTCTTGGTTTGAAGACAGGTGTCTGCTAAGGAAGGCAGGAGCTTCCTGTGAAATGGAAAATGTAAACCCTCTCCCTCTGAATTATTATAATTTTGAAATTAAAAAGCTCTCGAGCAAAGATATGGGAATAAGAATAACAGTTCTTTACTAGGAAAATTAAAAATACAAATGCAATAGTACAAACAAAAAAACCCCACTGGCAGAGTCAGAATATGACCTGACACCCTGTGGGTCACAGTGGTGGTAGCAGTCCTATTAAATGGAGGCTGCAGTGCTCCTGGAGTGACAGGTGGGGTTTTGTAGAAGCAGTGATCCTGTGGAGTTTTCCTCTGAAGCTCCAGTGGTGGCGTAGATGGGCCTGGACTTCCCCTGGGAATGCAGTGGAAAAGAAAGCTGCTCCTCTGGGAATCCAGTGGGAAAAGGCTGTCTCTCTTCTTCCAAATGTCAAATTATATCCAGGTAGGAATGCTTGGCTCCTCCCTCTGGCCGGAGCATCTCACAATGGGATGGTGAATTTTTCATCAGTCATGCAGTGACACTCAAGGGCCCAATAACAGAAGATATCTCCCAGAGGGGGGGATTGTTGAGGAAGAGATAAAGTAAACTGCTGTAAGAGATGGTCTGAAGTTTCCCTCATTTGCCTCACGACCGTCACAAGGACAGAGAGGAAGACCCTGAGGACCCTGGCTGGAGTTCTGGCCTGGTCGGGGTGGATGCTCGCCAAGTGATTGTTTGCAGCTGTGCTTGCTGTGCCCCCACGTTACAACTGCTTCGAGCAGGGGCTGACAGGGAGCGGCTTGCTCTGTACACTTACACCTGCTTCACGATCCATGCTCATCACAATGGCCCATGAATTTCCCCACCTCTTGGCCAGATGAACTTTCTGGGGTAACTCTGGTGATCCCCCCATAGAAGATCCCTCATATGCCTCACAAGCACTGTAAGTGAAGCCCCCTCCCAAGGACTGAGACTGAGACCCTTAAAATTCTAACACAGGGGCACTGGCCTGACTGAAGTGGGATGTTTGCCAAGTGTTGCCTGCAGGTGTGTTTGCTGCACCAAGACTGGTTTCTCATAGACACCAATCCTGAAACAATGGGTCTCGCTCACCGCTGAGATTGATTTGTCCTGTTTTGGAACATGGACTGTCTTACTCATTTTCAATAGACTTATTCTCCATTGTCTTTTATCTGTTCTCCCCTTGGTGGATGACTATAAAAGACCCCTGAGTTAACCAAAGAATTTGAGATTCTCCCCCACGTGACAAGATGGATCTATTGGCTGGACCACGAGGATTTTGTCTCTCCATTGGTAGCTATTCCCACCCCTGTCTTCTTCTCTCTCCCTCTATCCTTTATCTCCTTTCTAATCCTTCTATTGCTTCTGCTGTGGGCACTCAATAAAAGGTGCATTTGTTTTGATTAATACTGAAATCCCCTCTCTGTTGTTTTTGCACTCTGAGATCAGTTAATGAACCATCACAACCCCACTTGTATGAGTGGATCGTGACATTAAATTGCCGTCATGGACAGGATTCTGACAGACAGAGGGGTTTGCAGGGTTGTGTGTAGTCTGTAACAGGGGAAGGATGTTTCACTCCAGCCGCACCGAGCCCGATACCCTGAAAGGGGTGAGTGGTTGTCTAAAAAGGAAAGGGAGTGACTCAAATTTCCCACAAACTGCACATGCCTAGGTGAAAAGCACCCCCATACTCAATTGAGGGCTCTGCCTTCAGAATTTTACAAAAGATCTCTTAGTGCAAAAAGGGAAACTGTTTTTGTGTATGTGTGAATCTGGACTGTCTGGGAAGTGAAGGGACTACTTGAAGTAACTGAGTAGAACCTCCCAGGCACATTTAGTCTCTTCACCCACCCAGGGAAGCAAGGGAAACACAGCAGATGCTGTGTGATTGTGTACCTTAAGTCTACACCTCCCTGTCATGGTTTTGGTCCCTTCACAAAATGACGGAAAACCTCAGCACAAAAGTTAAAGCTGAATTTTATGCTCTGCTAGCCAAACGCAATGCCAAACCTTCTCCCGGAGGAGAAGAACGGGCACAAAGTAACTGATTTAATTTGGAAAATGTTATTGATAGAGTATGTTCCTTACAACATGAAACAAAAGTCAAACTGGGCAAAAATAAAACTATTCTCTGCTCAGTTTTGGGAGCTTGTCTCACAGCAGCTATAAAAACTCTCTTAAAGTGAAGAAGTGAGGAAAAAGCTATAATGGACTCCCTTCTGTCGGGTTCGGCTGTCTGTCTCTGCCCAGACACAGGTAGGGTGGTTCTTGGGTGGCACGCACTTCAAAGGACGAGTCTGGACTCTTCAGCTTTTCGGTCTTCAGATTGTTTATTGTTTCTTATCTACAGAATTTTCTGTCTGCCCAACAGAGGTCTGATCTGCAAGGCAGCCAAGGGCACTCTGACCACCCACGGGGTGGTCATGTCTTTTTATACTAAAATCTACATACATGATATTTACCTTTATTTTCCAATACTTTTCACCCATGTTGGCAAGTGCACTTTCACCATAAACCAATCCCCAAGTGCCAACATCACCACAGGAGATGGAGGACAAGAAGAAAGAAGGACGAGACACACCCTGATCCCTCCATCTTGTCTCCATAACCCCCCTGTACCAAAAACCTTAAAGTTTATATTTCACCCTCTAAATGTGTCTCTTTTACACCCTTCACTCTAAAGTGACTCTCATGTCCTCAAACTCTTGTCACTTCTGTGGATGGATCAAAATCAAGCCACCAAACACTCTTGGCAACATTCCAGGATTTCCGAGACCCCCAAGGGTTCTCCTGGCATCTCTGGACATCGGGAACGATGTGCTGAGTTCCCACACCCTTCAAAACCTAGTTGAAATTTGGCAAAAACAATTAAATGAAGAAAGAAATGAGATCCATCTGTTATGAGCTGCCCTTAGAGAGGAACATGTTAAGAATTCACTGAATGCTGATTCCTCAACACAGGCAGAGGAAAAGAAACTCCTCACATTAAACAGATTTATCCCCATAAGGAACTAGAAGCAGTAAAAAAACTGTGGAGAAAACTGCTGCCCTCATTTGAGACCCCTGGTTAAAACAGAATATAATTATATTAATTATGAAGATTTTGAACCACATATCACAACTAAACAAATACCATTCAGCACTACCAAATTGGCTAAGCTGAAGAAAGAATTTGGGCGCCTCCCACAAGAATCGGAGACAGAATATGTCTTCCAAGTGTCCCTCACTGGTGGAGATCAAATTAAATTAACTGAACAGGAGGCCAGTGGGTACTGGGGACATGGAGTTTTCTTAACAACAGGAGATAAGCGTGACACGTGGTCCCTGACACAATGTGTGCCTTTCTGGGCCAGGGGAATTAATCCTTTGGAAAGGGGAGACCCTTTAGCTATAGTCAGTGCCCCCGACCAGCTTTTGGAAGGCGCCCACAAAGCCACCTGCCTGCAAATGATTCATGAAAAAGGTTGATTCCTGGTTTTCAGTCACCAGTGCAATTACCTGTAAAGCCTGAAATTATGACTCCTTTAATTTGAGGGCTTCCTAAACCTACAGCAATTATTTTACAGAAAACCATAATGGCCTTGGGTCCCATAAAGAGACTAGATAGATTCCTTGGTAACCCCACTGACCAAACTGGATCTACTGATCCTGGTTTCACTCCATACTCCATCCCCTCACAGCCCCCAGCTTCTCAATCTGATTCACCTGCCAGTAGCCATAAAGTTTGGACATGGAGCGAGGTTGCAGTAGATTTGATTAATTACAGTAGATGAGATGGACCTGTAAAAACCCTGGAGGAGAAATCAGAAAAAACAAATGGTGTTTGGTTTGTCAGGGCTCCTCACGGTGAAAATTTAGGGAAGGGAAAACAGATCTCTAACTGCCAACGTTGGTGGTTGTTGGAAGTTAAAAGGGGGGTCCCCAGAGAGGTGATGGATGGTTTGCCCCTTGATAAATTACAGAAAATAATAACTAATTGGCACTATCAGAAACCGAATTTATCAGTTCAACCCAGTGCACCCCTCCCTTCTCAGAATCCAGCCAGTGAGCCAAAAGAAACCCTCTCCCAGCCTCTCCCTCAGAATTTAGGATGTGAGCCAAAGCAAACACAGAACCAGAGAAACTAGGCTCTCCATCCCTTATAGGTGAGCAAAGGGCTGGAGCATGGATGGATCTGAGAATGCTCACTAAACATAAATCAGGAGATATACTGATCACAGCTATCACAGGCCTCAAACAGGCACTTGTAACCTTTCTGATTGCCACTGGGGCACAAATCTCTGCACTAACAAAAAGGATGCCCAGAAGTGTAGAATTGTTCCAACAAAGAAACAATGATGTGCTTTAAATGCCCTAGGAACTACAGAATCTATGAATGTGGAGTTTTTAGTAAAACTCACGCTCCATGGAGAGGAGAATCAATTAGTTGTCAAAATTGGGGATATTCCAAACAATTTATTAGGGATGGATGTTATTGCTGGGAGGCAGTGGGAAGATTCTGAGGGATTCCTGTGGTCATTTGGCGTGCCACGTCTTAACATTAGACTGCTCCAAGCTGCATCCTCCTCACTGTCTAGCAAAATTACTCATGTAAAACAATACCCTCTACCTTCTGGTGCCAAAGAGGGCATCAACTGGTTATACAGGACTTGTGAGACAAAGGAGTAATAGTGAATACCCATTCTCTTTTCAACTTGCCAGTGTGGCCAGTTTGGAAACCCAATGAGAAGTGGAGGCTGACAGTAGACTTCTGCAGGCTTAATGCCAACACAGACCCTCTTACAGCAGCAGTCCCAAATTTGGCTGAATTAATGGCATCAATTCAAGAAAAAGCTCACTCAGTCATGGCAACTATAGATGTCAAAGACATGTTTTTTATGATACCCATACAGCCAGAAGATATGGACCGTTTTTCCTTCACATGGAAAGGACAGCAATACACTTTCACTAGGCTTCCCCAAGGCTACAAACACTCCCCCACTTTGGCCCACCCTACTTTAGCCCAGGAATTAGAAAAAACACCCAAACCTGATCCTGTAGCTGTTTATCAATACATTGATGACATTCTGGGGTGGGGGGGGGGGGGGGGGGGGGTGTGTGAAATAGAGGTAGTAGGGAAACATCAGCAGAAAATAATCTCTCACTTAGAAAGTCTTGATTTGCAGATGCCCCCAGAGAAAATTCAGAAGTCTTCTCAGGAAGTGAAGTTTTTGGGAATTTGCTGGAAAGGAGGTATGACATGTATTCCACCTGATATCCTAACCTCTTTAGATCAGATCAAAATGCCTGAATCCAGGAAAGATCCCCTGCAAGCTCTAGGATTATTAGTGTTCTGGAGAAAACACATTCCAGATCTTTCAATAATTGCCAGGCCCCTTTATGACTTGCGGAGCAAATGGGGTGAAATGGGATTGGACTCCTTCTCAGGAGGAAGCATTGCAATTGCTGATTTTTGAAGCAACAGCTCACCAAGCACTGGACCCTGTCCATCCCACAGATCCCTTTCAGCTGGAATGGGGATTTGCCTCCTCAGGGCTGTCAGTACAGCTACGGCAGCAGGGTCCTGAGGGTCCAACAAGTCCTGTTGGTTTCTATTCCTGTGGTTTCAAAGATGCTGAGAAAAGATACACTACCTGGGAAAAAGGATTGTTTGTGGTTAGCTTAGCTCTCATAGAAGTGGGAAAAATTGCACAACAACAACCAGTTGTCTTGAGAGGCCCTTTCAAAGTTATTAAGACAGTCACTACTGGGACCCCCCACCCCACCCCCGCCGACAGGGTGGCCCAAAGGGCCTCAGCTGCAAACTGGTATGCTCAGATTGAACATTACTGTAACATTTTCTCAATAACAGAAGGAGCTGTAAAAAATTTAGCGATCCAAGAAACTGAGAATTTGGGCAGCAGCCATGACAAACCTGCCTCTGTAATTAAAACATCCCCTCCTTTCTCCACCAAACGATCAGCAAATTCTTGGTTCCCTGATGCCTCTGCTAAACAGGAGGGGAAGGTGTGGAGATACAGGGCAGCAGCCCTCCACATTTCCTCTGGTGAACGAATCATTACCGAGGGAGAAGGCAGTGCTCAGGTTGGGGAGCTGAGAGCTGTTTGGAGAGCTTTCCAACATG
Source organism: Agelaius phoeniceus (assembly GCF_051311805.1). Lineage (NCBI taxonomy): Eukaryota > Metazoa > Chordata > Aves > Passeriformes > Icteridae > Agelaius > Agelaius phoeniceus. The sequence goes on along the minus strand of NC_135291.1, from coordinate 2,116,038 downwards.
AGGTACAGAATACCTCTCCTGTCTGCATCTACACGGACTCCTATGCTGTGTATAAAGGATGTACTGAGTGGCTTCCTTTTTGGCAGCAAAATGATTGGGAAGTTAACAGAATTCCAGTATGGCAAAAGGAAAAGTGGCAAGAAATTTTGAACATCACAAGCCAAGGGAACTTTGTTAGGGTGAGCAGCCTTTCATCAGACAGATGGAAATCCAGCAGGAGAGTGGAACAATAAAGCTGATGATTTAGCAAGACTAAGTCCCCTGAAAAGGAACAAATTACAGAGGACTGGGATCAACTATTAGAATGGCTGCATGTAAAAAGACAGCACACAGGTGTGAAAGATTTGTACAAGGAAGCTCTGGCCCAGCGTTGGCCTGTCACCAAGGAAAGGTGTAAAACATGCGTATCAACCTGTGAGCAATCGCAGACTGGAGACTGGAGAGACATCCTTTGGAAGATGACCCTCTGCATTTCAGAAAGGGTAAAGGCTTATGGGACGCGTGGCAGGTAGACTATATCAGCCCCTTTAAGAAGTCAGGAGTTAAACACTTTGTGCTGGTAGGAGGAGAAATTGTATCTGGGATGGTCCAGGCCAATGCTTTTAAAAGACCTACAGGAGATAATACTGTAAAAGCATTGCAGGGATGGTTTGGAATTTTCCCAAAACCACAGGAAATTCAATCTGATAATGGGTCCCACTTCACTGCTAGAATTGTACAGGATTAGGCAAAAAATGAAGGAATTAAATGGACTTTTCACACCCCTTACTACCTTCAAGCTAACGGGATCGTGGAAAAGACCAATGGTCTTTTGGAATGACTTTTGAAACCAGAGGAGGGAAATTGGGATGTTCGGTTATGGGAAGCTGTGAAAAGTGTGAATGACAGATGGGGGGGGTAAATGGGTGTCCCAAAATCACTGTTTTTTGCCCCATAGCTCCAAGCATAATTGCCTCTCTAGGGAGACCAGATGATTTCAAGATTCCAGCATATTACCCTGGACAACCTGTTCTGGTGGACTTCCCTACTGTAGGGGAACTACCACTAGTGCTAAAAACCCCTCTGAATAAACATGCATGGGTAGCCTCTGATGCTCTAGGGAGAGAGCATCGGATAAATACACACTGGATAATTCCATCATTCTAACTTTTTCTGTCCCTTAGGGGCAGGATTCTGTTGTGTTTACTTTTACAGAAGAACCCTGAGGGACATGAGGATCATCTGAACCATGATAACACTGGTGATACTTTTCTGCATCCTACCACAATTCCGTGGACAGAATCCTGCTGAGTGGTCGTGGTCTGAAGCTACCATCCATCACACTAATGTTCTAGGACCATATCCCAAGGGTCGCCACCTGAACCTAGAGCCTATAGTGCTGCATGACTCTGAGATATATCGCCCAGGTGAGTGGGGATGGGATCAGAAGGACTGGACTAGAGCCCTAACTGGAACAATTGGTGAGTCGATTGTGGTAGCGTGCAGAAAAGTGGAAGGATCTCTCTATGAGAAAGCCACCTCCATTGCAGGTGCTGGAAATTTTTTAGAACCAGATGGAAAAAACTATTTGCACATCCCTACAACAGAACTGTGTCCTACGATAAAGTGGGAGTGTACCAAACAAATTCCCCTCACTCTGTGCTGCCGGCAGGAGTACGTTGGTAACTACACTTTAGGCCCCAGAACCAACAATGCAATTACAAAGGATTGTAGAAATGAATCAACTGACTGCTGGCATAATTTTACTTTAGCCAAACCAACTTATGTGACACGCCGTTGGCAAAATAACTTGACAAATCCATTAATTTTAAAAGGCCTGGTTTACAAACTTAAGATAAATGCTATAACAAAGCCCACACTGAGTACAGTAGTCACACCCCAGTAGGTAGAAAGGACTGAGAGTACCCTTAGTCAACTTGATACTGAATGGCCTTGGTCCCAGGCTTTTGTTCATTTTTCCAGATCCACAGGAAATGTGAAGGATTTAAACCTATCAGCTGTCATTATGCATGAAAATCAGATATACACTAGGCAGGAATGGGAAAACCAAAAAACCTGGCAGCTTCAAGGGATAGTGGGGAAAAAAATTAGTATGGGATGCTGAATGATTAACAGAACTACCCATAGTAACGCAACCTCAATCGGTGTTTTGACAGATCAAACAAATAAGCATGAAAAGGTTTGTACGCACCCAAGCTTACAGGATTGTTGGCACAATTTTACATTGGCACAAACCATAGAAGTGGTTTGTCTTTGGTCCAAAAAATGTAGGCCTGTAGGGCCTACATTTTAAGTTTATAGTAAATGCTATAGCCCAACTGGTTACAATTTACACCACCACCACTCCAGCCCAACCACCGCTTATGCTTAGCCCAAGAATTTTTGAAAATGGACCAGATATAATTAGGAAAACAGGACAACAACAAATACTGTTCAATCCAGCATGGTTCTCTTAAACAAGTCAAATTGCTGATGCAAAGTAATGTCTCAGAAATTCAGCCGGCCTGTTCGCCTTTTTTGCAAACTCCCTTTGAGGGTTGGATGACCTGGTTGCAAAAGCGGAACTCTTTTAAAAGACGGACGCTAAGAGACATAACCGGTGTTGTGGGAACAGGATTGGGAATTCTAAAGAGTATTGATTCAGAAGTATTAATGAATAGAATTGGCTGCGACAACTAGAGATTTGACCAAATTACAGCAACCACTACAGTCATTGGTTTTAGGAACACACCAGTGGCTGCTATCAAACATTTTGCCAAATTGGGAAAAGGTAAATGTAAATGACCACAAATTGGTAATTGATGCACTTGGTGCTACACAAAACAACATTTCTTTGGCTCTCAGCTGTATCCAGGCATAATTGTGGATGCAGTCAGTTGCTGCCTCAATGATAAGAGAAGGTGAAGAAGGCACTTTTCCTACTGAAATTTGGAAAATAATTTGGGACAGTGCCACTGATTTTGAAAGAGAATTTCAATCCTGGTGGAACTTAGTGAATTTAACTTCCAATCCCATTACAAACATAGCCATGGCTTTTGTGTTAACTATACGTAATGCCTCAGTGCGTTTGATATTTCCTATGATTGCATTAGGGCTGAATCATGATGGAGCTGTTCTCTATCCTTATGAGCATTGGGAATGGGCCCGTCAAATTGGTGAGAAATGGCAAAATGTTCATTTAGAATCTTGTCTTGTCTGAGAACAACAAGGGCTCATCTGTGAAAGCAATGCAGTCATAGCTCAAGACATTTGTTTAGACACAGAGCAAAATATCTGTCATTTTGAAATTCAGCCTAATGAGACTTCTGAAACAGTCCTTATATATATAGGCAATGGATGTGCATGCTTCAGACCTGCTTGTCATTTTGTATTCGTAGAGAATGTTGTAGTAGATACCAAAAATCATTCAAATTTTTGTGCTTGTAACTTTACCAAGATTACAGGATGGGATTTCTCTTATGAAGCTCCAGTTACCTCTCACTACCCATTGCAATCCAACTACACACTGATTCACAAACTGATGCCTACTCCTATTGGGATGGATCTCACTTTGGTAAGACAACTGCTGCTCCATCGAGACTTAGTTGAAATCCTTGAGAAGATTGAGAAAAACGCACAGAAAGCCCTGGTGACTGTTCATCACAATGTGAGACAGATACCCCGTGTCATGGAAAGGGTGGAGAAAGATGCCGAGCACAGGGGGTGGGATACTCTTTTAGGTGGTCTCCTACTGCCACGGGTGTCCTGAGCAGTCTGTGTCATCCCATTGTTATCCTTTTGATACCAATTCTGCTGGGTTTTATTTTATCAGCAGTCCCATTTGTTATGAATTGGAGCATGAAACAGCTGACAAGATTGATGTCTATAGTTCATGCACACAACTTGGCTGATGTCCTGTGCACTGTGAACATCCCCAAGACAGTGACACAAGGCAATTATGAATAAGCATATGTGTTTTGGAATAATCCTAATTTCCATTTATGATTTTGTGGGAATTACTTTCCATTTTTAGTGAATTTTTTTAGAAAATCATTTTTTAAAGTTAATGCTTATATTATGATTTGTTTATTGCTTTTGCTTTTGATTATTTGTGACTTGTTTTAACCATTTGAAAATTGTTATAAAAGTAATATTGTTTAATTAATCAACCATTTGTGAAAATTGCTATGATTATCAATATTAATTATGTTTGTTTATGGTGTCCCTTTTTCCCCTCCTTTTCCTATCCTTTCTTTTCCTTCTCTCTCTCTCTTTTCCTCTCTTTCTGTTGTCCCTATTTTTCCGGGTTATACTACCAACATACGGTGAGTTCTGCAGACCCACCAGCGACACTCCAGAGTTCTGCTGATGAAGATCCCTTCAAGACAATCGTGAGTCACGGGGTCGTGTCAGAGTCTGTCCGAATTTCCCTCATCTGCCTCACGATCGTCACTGGGGGACCACTGAAGAGAAGACCCCCCCCTGTCTTAAATCTCTGGCTCCAAAGGAGAAAGTCATGTGCCTGAGACCTGAGAGCGTTGCCAAGCCATTGTTTTCACAGGTGTTGTTTGCTGTGTGCTACACTGAGCCCAATGAGAAGAAGAAGGAAGCACCGTGCCCTTTTTGCAACAACAGCCTTGGGAGCTGTCCCACCTCTCGGCCTGGCTGGACTTCTCCTGAGTTCTGGGTGGTCCCCCCACAGAAGACCCTCACCTCTTTTACAACCACCGTGACAGACAGACTGAGATGTAAGGAGCCTCTCCATCAAGGACTGAGACACGAAACCCCCATGTGAAAAGGCCCCTCTGCTCCTTCCAAGGACTGGGACTGAAACCCCCAGCCCGGGGCAGGCGTGTGGGGGAGGCAAGCTGACCAAAGCGAGATGTTTGCCTGCAGGTTGTGACCGCTGGACCAAGAACACAATGGCTCTCGTTTGCTGCTGAGAACATGGACTACCTGTTACATCTATTCCTTATTGTATCTGTTTCCCCCTCCCCAGCAATTTCCAATAGAGTTATCATAATAAAAACCTCTGAGTTAGCCAGAGACTTGGAGATCTCCCCGACGTAACAGGCGGATCCTCGACTGGACTGGACCAAAGGACTTCGTCTCTACGTTTGGTAGCTCTATCCCCCTCTTTCTCTCTCTCTCTTTTTGTGTCTCTCTTCCTCTGTCTTTTTCTCTCCCTTAATCCTTCTATCACATTTTGCTGTGGTCATTCAATAAAGGTGCATTTGTTTCGATTATCATTGCAAACCCCCTTGTACTGTGTCGGTTCTTTTTGCACCCTGAGATCAAATCCACGAACCATCACGAAACCCGTCTGTTAGGACGGATCGTGACACCCCCCGAGGACCCCTCCCCAAATTCCCCCCCAAAGCCCCCCCAGCACCCCCAGATCCCGTTAAAACCCCCTCAAGTTCCCCCCAGACCCTCCCCAAATCCCCCCCAAACATCCTCAAGACCCCTCCCCAAATTCCCCTCACGACCCCTCCAGGACCCCTTACCTGTTCCTGCGCCTCCTCAGCAGCTCCCGGAGCCCCCTGTCCTCTCCCAGCGCCTCCCCCGCTCTCTCCAGCGCCTCCCGCAGGACCCGCCCGAGCCCGGGGCGGCTCCCGGGCGTCCCTGAGGGGGTCCCGGGGGGCGGTGAAGGGGGAGGGGGCGCCCGCTCCATGCCCGGCCCCGGGGTCAGGGGGCGCCGCTTCGGGCTCGGCTCTGATTGGCTGGAGCGGCGCGGGGAGGGCGGAAGTGGGTGAGGGGAGACGCCCGGTAATTGGTTGGTTTCGTAGAGGGCACGGTGATTGACAGGAGAGGGGCGGGGAGGCGGGCTTTGCTGAGGGGAGGCGCGCGGTGATTGGTTGGTTCGGCTCCAGAGAGGCGGCAGTAGCTGAGGGGAGACCTGCGGTGATTGGTTGGATCGGCGCACGGGGAGGCCGCTCTTCCTGAGGGGAGACCCGCGGTGATTGGATGGTTTGGGGCGGGGCGCGCCACTGTTGGCTGGGAAAAGTCCGGGATTATTAAGGGAACGTTTCCAGTTTTTGGGAGAAAAACTCTCAGATTTTTAAGGAAAAATTCCCATATTTTTGCAGGAGAAACATTCCCGGAATTTTTGACTCCACATGACCCCAAATAACCCAAATAACCCCAAAACACTCGAAATAAACACCAAATAACCCCAAAAAAACCCAAACAATACCCAAAAGTCCCCCAGAAAACCCTGAATAAATCCAAATAACCACAAAAAACCAAAAAACCCCTAAATTAAACCCATAAAACCCTAAATTATTTCAATTACACCTAAAAAAATGCCATATACACCAAGATAAACCCAAAGAACCTCAAATAATTCCAAATAAACCCAAATAAGCCCAAACTAACCCAAATAACCCCAAATAAACAGAAATGAACGAAGTAAAACCGAAGATAAACCCCACATAATCCATAAACAACCCGAAATAAACCCCAAACAATCACTAAATAATCCCAAAGAAACCCCAAGTAACCCCAGTTCCTCCCGTCCCCACCCCAAAGCAGATCCCGACCAATCAGAACGCGCGGCACTGATGACAATCCACTTGCTGGGCAGAAACTCAGAGCACAGGCCCTGCTCAGCGATTTTCAGCCAATCAGCGCCCGGCGCGACTCTGACTCATCAGTTGCCAAGATCAGTCAAGGCCTCTCACTGCTGTACTCACAGACCGCACGGGGTAATTTCCAGCCAATCAGAGCGTGTCTCGCTGATGACTCATCAGTTGCCAGCAGCGCAATTTGGGGAGGGGGGGAAGGTGACCCTGGGGATGGGCTGGAGACCCCAAATTAATGCAAAACGGGGTCGGGACCCCAAAACGGAGCAGAAGGGGCCTGGAGCCCCCAAAAACAAACACGGGGGAGGGGACTGGGGGAAGGATCGGAAAGGGGAGGGAGAGTGGGGAAAAGAGGGGGTGGGACCCCAAAATTGAGCTGGGAGGGGAATGGGACATCCAAATTAAGCTGGGAGGGGTAGGGGATCCCAAAACTGAGCTGGGAGGGGGGTGAGACCCCCAAACAGGATGAAGCCAATTTTGTTCCTGGAATATGAAAAGTAGTTTATGGATATGCATGAGGGTCTATGAATATGCAACAGGCTGATGTCATGGGAGACAAGGACCATCGAGCAAAGGTTGTTATGGCCACCAAGACCCCCCAGTTATTTTCAGGGACACCCCTTATATTAATCTGGTTTTAATTCCATCAGCCTGTTGCATATTCATAGACCCTCATGCATATCCATAAACTCATTTACATATTTCAGGAACTATTTCACATGGCCCGTCCTTGGGGGTGTCTCCTCATTTCAGGAGCCTCCACTGAAATGGAAAATGTAATCTCCCTCCCTTTGAAAAAAATTATTATTATTATTATTATTATTATTATTATTATTATTATTATTATTATTATAGGCATGAGTGGGCATTATTATTATTATTATTATTATTATTATTATTATTATTATTATTATTATCAATAAGAATAAACAACTATAAAAATTATAATTAAGTTTGAAATTAAGGGGCTCTCAGGCAAAAATATGGGAGTAGAAATAACAGTTCTTTATTAGGAAAAATTAAAAATTCAAACGCATTAGTACAAACAAAAAAAAATGTGACAGAGTCAGAATCCTCTGGGAATCCAGTAGAGAATGAGGCTGATCCTTTGGAATCCAGTGAGAAAAGGGCTGATCCTTTGGAGAATCCATTTCTTACCCCCCAAAGACAGGGCAAAGGCAGGGCCATGGAGTTTTTATAGGGTATCCCAAAGGGTGGAGTTGGGGTTTGGGTCAGGGGAGGAGTTCTTAGCAACACAAGAAGGGTGAGATCAAATTCCTGCCTCTTAGCAACAGCAGCATTCCACACAGAACGACCCCCTAAATCCTAAATTCCCTCTAAAACAACTGAGAAATTGTGGAACTGCAGATATATTCAATCAATTTCCTTCATTTAACCCAGTTTGGGGTATTTTTAAAGGATGAAGGTGAAGCAGAGGAAAATTAAGGCCAAACCAAAAGGAGAAGCAGCCAGGAGTGTTCCCAACATGGATCACAGGGAATGTGATGACACCAGGCAGGGGGGGCCAGGTATCTCTAGGGGGAGCTCAGGCAGCCTGGGGGTGTCCTCAGGTGACCCAAGAGACCCAAATTTGGGAGAAAACCCCAGCATTTGGAGGTTCCAGGTGTTCTGGAAGGTTCCAGGTGCTCCAGGTGAGCTTCCAGGCCCCATTCCAGCCCCCCCAGGTGTGTTTGCTACCTATCCCCAGATGTGTGAGTTGCCTGTAACTGAAACACCAGATAGGCCATGGCCCTGTGACACTCCCAGGTGTTACCTGTCCCAGGTGTGTTTGCTCCCTGTCCCAGCTGTGTTCCCTGTCCAGCTGTGGCCTCACCTGCAGCTGGAAGGCCAGCTCAGCCGTGGCCCTGCGGGCGCTGACGGCTCCATCACACTCAGCCTGGGCCACCTGGAAGTCGCGCTGGGCTCGCGCCGTGGCCTCCTCGCTCAGCAGCTGCGCCGACACCTGCTCCTGCCGCGCCCGCGCCTCCTGTGGGGACAGCGGCACTGGGAGGGACTGGGAGGGACTGGGAGGGACTGGGAAGGACTGGGGAATGGGGTGCTGGGAGCACTGGGTGTACGGGGGGTGTTGGGGCACTTGGGGAATGGGGGTACTGGGGGGACTGGGAGAGACTGGGAGGAACTGGAACGGGACTAGAAAGGCACTGGGAGCACTTGGGAGGGACTGGGGTACTGAGGGTACTGGGAGGAGCTGGACAAGAACTGGGAGGTGCTGGAGTGGGATTAATGGGGTAATGGGAGAGTACTGGGGGTACTGGGGCAGTTTGGGGAATGGGGTACTGGGGACACTGGGAGGGACTGGGACAGACTGGAATGGGAAATGAACGGCACTGGGAGGGCACTGGGGAACGGGGTACTGGGACTGTCAGGGGTACTGGGAGCACTGGGATGAACTGGGACCCACAGGGAGAGCACTGGAGAGCACTGGGAATAGTGGGGGGTGACTGACAGGAAGGTGACCCAGCTGCCCCCAGGTGTTTCTCCAGATGTGTCCCCAATGTCCCCGGTGTCACTCACGCGGATCCCGGCGTCGCGTTTGGCCTCGGCCTCTCCCACGCGGGCGTCGCGCTGCACCTGCGCCGTGCGGCCCTTCCCGAGGGAGCGCAGGTAATCCTGCACGGGGACACACCTGTCACACCTGTGCCACCTCCCTGTCACCCATGCCACACCTGTGTCTCTTCCCTGTCACACCTGAGTCCCCATCTGTGTCACCCCTGCACCTGCGCTGTGCCGCCCTTCTCAAGGGAGTGCAGGTAACCCTGCACGGAGACACACCTGTCACACCTGTGCCACCTCCCTATCACCTATGTCACACCCCTGTCACCTCCCTGTCACACCTGTGTCACACCTGTGTCACCTCATCCCCCCAGATGTATCCCAGGTGTGTATTAGCCTCCCCCAGCTGTCCCAGCTGTGCCCAGGTGTATCCCAGGTGTCCCCATCTTGTCCCTGGGCATCTCCAAGTGTGTCCCAGGTGTGTCCTGAGTGTCTCAGTTATGTCCCAGGTGTGTCCCAGGTGTGCCCAGGTATCTCCAGCTGTCCCCCCAGGTGTGTCCCAGGTGTGTCCCAGCTTTCCCCAGCTGCTCCCAGGTGTATCCAAGGTGTATCCTGGCTGTCCCCAGGTATGCCAGGTGTCCCCACATGTGTCCCCAGCTGTCCCCAGCCATGCCCAGGTGCATCACCTGCTCGTCGTGCACGTCCTTGAGGGTGTAGCTGACCACGGAGATGCCCATGTTCACCAGGTCAGAGGAGGCCACGCGGAAAACCTGATCCGAGAATTTCTGCCGGTCCTTGTAGATCTCCTGGGCGGGGCCGGGGTGGGGCTTAGCAGGGCGGGGCTCAAATGGGGGTGGGGCTTGGCTGGGCAGGGCCCAAGAGTGGGGTTTAAGTTGGGCAGGGCTCAGTGGGGTGGGGCTAAAAGGGGCAAGGCTTAGTAGGGTGGGGCTCAAATTAGGCAGGGATCAACAGAGTGGGGCTCAAAGGGGTGGAGCTTAGAGGGGAGGGGATCAAGTAGGTGGGGCTTAGCAGGGTGGGGCTCAAGTAGGGTGGGACATTGCAGGGCAGGGGTGAAGCTTAGTGGGCCAGGGCTTAGTGGGGGGAGGGGGGCCCAAGGGGGTGGAGTTTAAATTGGGCCAGGCTTATTGGGGTGGGGCTTAGCAGGGAAAAGGCACAGGGATAGTGGGCGTGGTTTATCCAGGAGGCGTGGCTTGAGACAATGGGTGGTGCCAGGTAGGAGAAGTGCTATCTGGGGGTGTGGCTTTGATCTTAGGGGCGTGGTTTGGTTCTGCGGGTGTGGCTTAAGCAGAAAGAGATCAGGATTAAGGTGGGAGGTGGCTTGAGCAAAGTGAGTGTGACCTAAATTGAGGGGTGAGGACACGATTAAGGCAGGGACATGACTTGATGCAGGGGCATGGCTCGAGTCATGGGGTGGAGTCTGGTGGGTGTGGCTTTGAGAGAGGGTGGGGCTTATACTGGGGCAGGGTCAAGAAGGGAGGCGGGGCTTAGGGAGGCGTGAGGCAGGAGTGGGCATGGCTTTAGAGGGAAGGAGGATCTTGTGCTGCTGGGCAGGGCTTTAGCAAAAGGGTGACATATTGTGGGTGTGGCTTTACAGGGGGTGTGGCCTACTCCAGGGGTGGGGGCTTTCAAGGGGTGGAGCTTATGGGTCAGATGGGGGAGAAGTCTCTTAAAGAGCCACATCCCAGCCCAAGGGGAGATGGCAACTTCCCCCTGAGGGGGTGAGTCAATCCAGGTTGGGACAATGGGGGCGTGGCTTCTGAGATCTGGGATTTCTTAAAGGGGCCATGGCCCATCCCAAATGGGGGGCATTGGTTGGATCCCAAATAGGTGTTTCTGTCCTGGGAGGGGCGTGGCTTCCTCCAGCCCCACCTCCACAGTCATGTGGGCCATGATGGCGCGCTGGTGGCCCTCCAGCGTCTCCAGGGCGATCTGGCCAATCTCGCTCTCCGACTTGCCCAGGAACATCTGGCAGGCAGCTGCCAGCATCTCCTTGTTCTGCCCCTGGATCTTCACCTGTGGGGGAGCTGGGATCACCTGGGACCCCCCCAGCCACCCCTGGGACCCACCAAAATTGGCATGGCCCCTTTCAGGGGTAGGTGTGGCATTGCCTTTTGAAGTTTGATTGATAGGGTGGGGACCACCAGGGTAGCGCCCTTTGTGAGTATAATCCACTTGGAGGGGGCTTGGGGATCCACACCAATCCCAGCCCATTTCTGGGGAGGTGTTACCCCTCTTAAAGAGGGCCTCAACACCAAAAACTCCTTTTAAGGGAGGTCAAGACCCTCCAGTGGGATTTTGGTGTCCCCACCACCCAGAACCACTTTAAGGATTGGACTTTGACCCCTTTAAGAAGGGTTTAGGAAGGCTGCCCCATCACAAACCTTTTTTATTTTTAACAGTTTTGATAAAGGCTTTAAAGGGAGTTTAAATGCTTTTAAAGGATTTTTAAAGGGTTTTTCCTCCTCTTAAGGAATTTTTGGGTCCCCACCACTCCAAGCCTCTTTTAAGGAGGATTCCCCCTCTAATCCCAGGGGTTTGGGGATCCCCAAAACTTCGAGCTCCTTTCAAGGGATTCCTCACCCCTAAATGCCCTTTCTGGGAGCGTTTTTAACTCCTGCAAGTGTTTCCGGTGGGCCCCACCACGCCAAACCCCCTTTAAATCCTTCCTCCCCGATTTGTTTTGCGCTTCCCGCTACCATCGCCGCTTTAAGAATGCCCTTAGGTGGGCCCCACAACAACCTCACTTAAAAGGGCCATGCCACCCCGGCTGGTTCGGGCAGGGGAGCCCCGGGGGGGTTTTGGGGGGTCCTGGGGGATAATTGGGGGTCCCGGATGATTTTTGGGAGGTTCTAAGGAGATTTCGGGGTTTCAGAGTGTCGGTTTGGGGGTCTCGAGGGGGTTTTGGGGGTACCCGCGTGAGATATTTGGGGGTTTTGGGGGATTTGGGGGGTCCCAGAGGAATTTTGGGGGTTCCAGAGGGGAATTTTGAGGGTTCCCAAAGAGATTTTGGGGGTTCTGAGTGGATTTTTGGGGGCTCTGAATGGGGTTGTTGGGGTCCCAGTGGGGTGTTGGGGTCTGGGGAGGGCTGCAGGTACCGAGGGGCATTTTGGGGATCCCGGGAAGGATTTTGGGGGATCATGAGTGTATTTTTGGGGATTCCGAGGGGGGATTTTGGGGTGTCCAGGAGGGGATTTCTGGGGCTTTGATGGGAGATTTTTTAGGGGGTTTTGGGGGTCAAGGAAGGGACTTTTGGGGGATTCTGAGGGAGGATTTTCGGGAGCCAAAGAGGGGATTTTGGGGGGATTTTTAGGATATTTTTGGCAGTCCAGGAGGGGATTTTTGGGGGCACAGAAAGCAATTCTGGGGGGATTCCTGGGGGGATTCCTGGGGGGGTGTTTTCTGGGGGGGGGGATTTTTGAGGGGGGGGGTTGTGCTGTTTTGGGGGTCTAGGAGGGGATTTTGGGGGACTTTTGGGGATTTTTGGCAGTTCTGATGGGGGATTTTCTGGGGTCCATGAGGGCATTTTTGGGGTATTTTCGGGGTGTTTTCGGGTCGTTCCAGGGGTACCTGTGCGATGCCGGTGACGGAGATGGGCACCCCGTGGCGGGTGTAAACCTTCTCACTGCGCACGGGCAGCGTCAGCGTGTTCAGGGAGATCCTGGGGAGGCCGGGGAGATCACCCCAAATCTCTGGGGAACCCCCCCCACCCCGAACCCCAAAAAACCCCCCCGGGCCCCTCCTCACCGCTGGATCTGCTGCAGGCACGGGATCACCAACACCCGGCCCCCGGCCACCATCACCGGGGGGCTGCGGCAGAAACCTGGGGGGCACCGAGAGCTGGGGGGGACCCTAAACCCCGAGGGGACCCCAAAACCTCGGGGGAACACGGAGACACCCTCAGGAATCCCCGGAACGGGTTTTGGGGGGGGTCCCAGGAGGGGCTTGGAGGGGGTTGGGGTGGTCAGGGGGGACCTCAGGGGTTTTGGAGGGGGGAAATTGGGGGGAAAATCTGGGGGAAAATTTGGGGGGGTGTCCCCAGGAGTCCCGGGGTGGGGCAGAATGGATGGGGGGGACCCTCGGGGAGGGGTTTGAGGGGTCCCAGGAGGGGTTTGGGGGCTTAGGACGGGTCCGGTCCAATGAGTCCCAGGGTGAGTTTGGGGGTCCGGGGGGGGGGGGGGTTCCCACGAGTTTTGGGGATAATTCTGGGGGTTCCTTGGAGGGTTTTGGGAGGATTTTGGGGGTTCCCAGGAGATTTTGAGGGGAGAGATTCTGGGGGGTCCCAGGAGTTTTTGGGGAGTTCCGGGGATTCCCAGGAGATTGAAGGGCGCGGGCGGGGGTCCTGGAAGGGTTTTTGGGGGGAATTCTGGGGGTTCCCGGGAAATTCTGAGGGGATTTCGGGGTTCCCAGGAATTCTGAGGGTCACCAGGAGCCCCCGGGCCCCCCGAACTCACCCGACACCACCATGGCCTCGTTGGGGCCGCAGGTGAAGAACATCGCGGCGGGGAAGGGCCGCGGATCGATGGGAGCCGATGGGGATCGATGGGAATCGATGGGGATCAGTCGGGATCGATCGGAGCCAATCGGGATCAATCGCGATCCGCGACCGCCGCCCCGATCCCGGCAGCCCCCGCGCTCGCCACTTTTGCATTAGCGCGGTGACGTCACCAAACACGCAGTTTCCCATTGGCTGCCGCGCCAAGGGCGCGTAGGGGAAATCTGTTCTGCCTGGCAACCTGTGACGTCCCTGATTTCCCGGCGCTCCATTGGCTGCGCCCTGCTCAGATTTCCGTCTTTTCCATGGGAAATGAACAATTTCAGTAAAGGATGAACCTGGGGGTGAGGGCAGTGACGGGGTCTGGGGAGCTCCAGACCATGGCCGGGTCGTGGTCATCTCATGGTCAGCTCATGGTCAGCTCATGGCCATAATTGTATCATGGTCATCTCACGGCCGCGATTGTGTCGTGGTCAGAATCATCTCATGGTCATGGTCATCTCATGGTCAGGATCATGTTATGGTCATGGTCATGTTGTGGTCATTTCTTGGTCACAATTCCCCACGGCCATGGTCATCTCACAGTCATTGTTATGTCATGGTCATACTCATGGACATTTCTTTGTCACCTTATGGCCATGGTTGTGTCATGGTCATAGTCATGGTCATCTCATGGTCATCTCTTGGTCTCAATATCTCATGCTCATGGTCATGTCACAGTTGTAGTCGTGTCACCATCACAGTCATGGTGTCACCATGATGGTTATGGTCAATTCTTGATCATCATCATCTTGTGCTCATAGTCAACTCACCATAATGCTCATATCATTCCTGATTACCATCATCTCATGGTCATGGTCACAGTCATGGTCATAGTTCTGTCAAATTAATATCATGGTTATGGTCATGGTCATCTAATGGTCATGGTCATCTCGTGTTCATAATCATCTTTTTATCACCATTATCTCATGGTTGTGGTCACCTGTGGCCACAATAATTTCATAGCCATGGTTATATTGTGTTCATCTCCTAATCTCAAACATCTCATGCTCTTGGTCATCTCCTGATCACCATCATCTCGTGCTCACTGTCATCTCACTGTAATGGTCATCTCATGGTCACCACATGGTCATCTCAAGGTCATGGTTGTGTCATGGTCATTGCATGGTCAAGGTCATCTCATGGTCTTGATCACCCCATGGCCATAATTTAGTCATGATCATCTCATGGTCATTTCATGGTCATCTCATGGTCACAATCACATCATCAAAGCAATGGGTGTGTCACAGTCATGGGTATTCCATGGTCATGGTCATTGTAATGATCATCTCATGGTCATAATCCTGTCATGGTTGTGGTCATCTCACAATTGTCTCATGGCCTTGATCACCACATGGCCATGATGTGTTGTGGTCATTTCATGGTCTTTGGTCACAGTTATCACATGCTCACAGTCATGTCATGGTCATCTCACGGCCATGTCATGGTCATCTCATTGTTACCTCATGGTCAACTCATGGCCACAATCACATCATGATCATCTTACAACTGTGGTGGTATCATGGTCATGGTTATCTCTTGGTCAGCTCTTGAATCTTGTCATGAACTTGATCATTTCATGGTTGTGGTTGTATTATGGTCACAGTCAAGGTGATCTCATGGCCTTGATCGCCACATGGCCATGGTTGCATTGTGGTCATGTCTTGGTCACTATAATCTCATGGTCACGGTGATCTCATGGTCACAGTTGTATCTCACTGTAGTGGTCATCTTATGATCATGGTTGTGTCATGGTCACGGTCATCTCATGGCCATCTCATGGTGATGGTCATTTCCTGATGACCATTTCCTGATGACCATCACCGTATTCTCATGGATATCTCACTCACCGTATTCTCATGGATATCTCACTGTAATGGTCATCTCACAGTCATGTCATGACCATGATCACACATGGCCATGGTGTGTTTTGATCTCATCTCATGGTCATCTCTTGGTCACAATCATTTCCTGCTCATGGTCATCTCATTGTAATGGTCATCCCATGGTCCTGGTTGTGTCATGGTCACGGTCATGGTCATTGCATTGTCATGGTCATTTTATGATCATCTCACATTCAACTCATTTGCCACAATCTTATCATGGCCATCTCTCATCTGTGGTTGGGCCATATGTTGGTGATCATCTCATGGTCACAGTCATCTCATGGCCTTCACATGGTCATGGTCATTTCCTGATCACCATCATCTCATGCTCAGGGTCATCTCACTTTAATGGTCATCTCATGATCATGTCATTGTCACTTCATGGTGTGGTGGTTTGACAGGAAATGTGTTTTTAGGGATGCTGTGTTTTTGGCCAATGGATATTCAGGCTTTAATATTGGCATTTAACCTGGCCATTAGGACATGGATCCACCTCTGAGAACACGGGGTTAAAAGCAGGGCTCTCCGCTGGGAGGGTCCTTTTGGGTTTCCAGTGGGAAAGAGTTCGGGTCTCTCCCCCGGCCCAGCTGCTGGCTGGGCAGGGGGAGGGGAAAAGCCATGTGGCCGGGAGAGGTAGGCCTGAGCCCGGGGGTGGAAGGGTGGAAGAGAGAGAGAGAGAGAGAGAGAGAGAGAGAGAGAGAGAGAGAGAGACACCAGAAGCCATCGGGCAGCCCCCCCCCGAGAGACACCGAGAGAGAGAGAGAGAGAGAGAGAGAGAGAGAGAGAGAGAGAGCGCCGCTGCCTGGGACTGTAACCTTGAAACTGGATAAACATGGATAAACATGGGCCTGTGCCGGCAGCACGGCTGGGACGGAGAAGAAGGGGGGGGTTCAGCCGGCCGCTTGTAGGAGCTTTTAACCCTTTTCGGAGAATGAGAACTTTACAGATCATTGACCTCTCCTAGAAGACAGAGTGGAAGATGAGGAAGGAAATGTGCAAGTGTGAGAGAGGTCTGGGAGAGTGAGAGATGGTGGAAGAATAGAGAAGAATCCTAGTGGGAAGAGATGATGGAGTGGCTTTTGCTGGACTCTTTTTGTACAGCCATGGACAGAACCATGTTCCTTGTGACACAGAGACTGCATCTAGGGGGAGGCAATGCCTCAGGACCAAGAGGGTTCAGTGTTGGTGCCCCTCGGCCCCAGGGGGTGAAAAATATGGTGGGGACAGGTGTCCCAAGGGTGAGACTGTGGGGACAGGTGTCCCAAAGGAGAGACTGTGCCTCTTTTGGATCGGGACAGAGCATCCTTAAAAAGACAACCCCAGAAGCAGCTCTGGTCCGTGTTCAGTGGTGAGAGCACTGGACATGAAAGGAAGAGGTCACGACGGCAGATGCACTCCAGGCGGTGCCACGAGTGACACAGAAACACACGAGGCTTCAGCTGTGTTTCCAGGGGAAGCCCATGGTACAAGAAGGACTCCTCTCCTCTTGATGAACTGAGGATTGATTGTTTGAAGAGTGGTGCTGGACTAAGAGTTGGTGATTTGAGGAATAGATGCATTGTGTTGGAAATTTGGTGGGGGGAGGAGGAAATGCATTTGTAAGGTTTTCATTTTCCCTGTGTGTGTTCCTTTTATCTATAGTTGTAGAGTAGTTAATAAAGTTCTGTTTTGTTTTCTTCCCTAAGTAGGAGCCTGCTTTGCTTATTCCTGGTCACATCTCAGAGCAGCTACCAGGGAGAGGGCATCCTCATGGGGGCACTGGCATTGTGCCAGTGTCAAACCATGACACATGGTCACCTCAAGGCCACAGTTGTGCCATGGCCAACCCACGGTCATCTCTTGGTCCAAATCATCTCATGGTCAGGGTTGTGGTTGTGTCATGCTCACAGTCATGGTCATCCCATGGTCATCTCAGGGTTGTGTCACTCATGGTCATTCTCATCTCATGGCCATCTCGTGCTTGTGTCATGGCTGTGATCATGGCCAGGGAACCTCTCCGAGATCCCGAGCCCTGATTTTGGGACACTCAAGGACCACTGGGGACAATGAGGCCTGGCCTGACCCCTCCCCCCACTGCACTGCCCCTCCAGGAGCCCAACGCAGCCAAACCCTCCTGGGGACACCTTGGACATGGGACATGGAGTGGGAAATGAATCCCGGGGAATGGAGCATGGCTGGCAAGTCCCCATCCTGCTCCTGGTGTCCCCATCCTGTTCCGGGAGTCCCTGTCCTGCTCCTGGCATCCTCATCCCAGTCCTTGTGTCCCCATCCTGCTCTTGCTTCCCCTATCCCAGTTCCTCGTGTCCCCATCCCAGCTCCCAGTGTCTCCATCTCTGTCCCAGTGACCCCATTCCCATTCCTGGCTCCCAGAGATGAACTGCCAGACACTGGAGGAGGGAACCCGGATTTATTGCCCCAAGCAGGATTTATTGCCCAAAGCAGGATAATTTCACACCAGAAGTGAAGCATTGTGAATATTTGTGGTTCTTGCCTTTAAAACATTGGAAAATGGGAAATGGATCTGTTAGCAAGAGCTGTGGGGTGGGTGGGAGCAGTGGGATGAGCTCTGCTGGCAGCTCTCAGCTTTCCCAGGAAGAGGGAGGGGGCTGGATCCAGCTCCATGGATCGCTCAGGCAGTGATTCCTGCCAAGATGAGAGAGGGTCACAGTGTCACCCTGTCCCTGTCCCCATTCCACAGGATGGACCTGGCTGGAGTCCATGGAGAGCAGGAGCTGCTCCAGAATCCCACGTGATCCCACACCAATCCTGCTGCAATCCTGCTCCATCCATCCCACCTGATCCCACTCCATCCATTCTGCCCCAGCCCTGCTCCATCCATCCATCCATCCATCCATCCATCCATCCATCCATCCATCCATCCATCCATCCATCCATCCATCCATCCATCCATCCCACCCCATTCCGCCCCATCCATCCTGCCCCAGTCCTTCTCTGGAATCCCAACCTGATCCTGCTCCATTCCATCCCTCCTGATCCCTGCTCCACAATCCAGCCCAAATCCCACTCTACAATTCCACCTGATCCCACTCTAGACCCTGCTCTGATCCAGAATCCCTCCTTGATCCCAGTCCATTCATCCTGCCCTGATCCCTCTCTGGAATCCCACCCTGATCCTGCTCCGTACCTGTGCTCAAGCCATTGGTTCCCACATCTTTTCCTGCAGAAAGAGAAGATCCATGAGATTCAGCATGGATCACACACTGGGATTAACCCCAGGATCCATCCTGGGATCCGCACAGAGGGGATCCAGAGCTGGATCCACCATTGGAACTCACCGGCTGCCGGGTTGTATCCATTCCTGTCCCTCCTCCCTGTGGAAACAAAGTGGGATCAGCATCGGTGTCACAGGATTCCCAGAACGGTGCTGGGTGGATCCATGTCCCTTCCCGACCCCCATCCCATGTGTTACCGGATTGGAGCTTCCAGACGCCGAATCCGATGAAGATGAGGATGAGGATGGCAGCGATGACAGACACAGCGACCACCACGGTGAGATTCCTGCCAGATGTCGGCTCTGGGAAACACGGGATAGTGAGGAGGGGGAGGGGAATCCCCATTTAGGAATTCCAAATTCCCAATCCCCACATTCCCAGCCTCACCCCAAGCGAAGATCCCGGGCTCTGGCATTCCGGGATGCTCCACCCTGCACCGGTACTGCTCCCGCTCCTCCGGCAGCGCCTCGATCCTGGCCCAGGTGTGGAAGGTGCCGTCGCTGTTGGGAACGATCCCGCCCCACTCCGTCTCCTGATCCAAGGTTTCACCCCCCTTCATCCAGCTGACTGCGATGGTGTTGGGGTAGAATCCGTACGCATGGCAGGACAGGATCAGCGTCCCGTGTTCCTCTCTTCCAGACACATGGACATCAGGGGACTCTGGAATGGATAACGGTGATAGACATCCGTGGAATTCCATGGGAATGGGACTGGGGCGAGATCTGACCATGGAATTCCCACTGGAGTGGGATGGAGGGGAGATCTGACCACGGAATTCCATGGGAATGGGATGGGGGCAAGATCTGCCCATGAAATTCCATGGGAATGGGATGGGAGTGAAATCTGATCATGGAATTTCATAGGAATGGCATGGGGGTGAGATCTACCCATGGAATTCCCACAGGAATTATTGTGTTCCCAAGCCCCCCGTTCCCAAATCCCAAATCCCCACAAGAATTCTGCTCCCACCTTTGCGCTCCAGCTCCTTCTGCCCGTACCCGACGTATTTCCGGAGCCATTCTGGGCAGATGTGCTTCAGGTAATTCGTCCACCTCTCAGCCTCGGTCCCTTCCTGTTCCCAGCGCCTCCTGGTGATCTCAGCAGCGCTGTCGGCCGGCACCCATCTCCTGGATCCCAGGTCAAAGGAGATGAAATCCTGTCCGTCGTAGCTGTCCCGGTAGGATCCACGGACACTCCCATCGGACAGGAGGTCACAGCCATAAACTCTCAACCTTGTATGGAGACCTGGGGGGATTGTACCCACAGAGACCCATGGAATTGTGTCCCAGCCCCACAGAGCCCCATTCCAGCCCTGTGGAGCCCCAGAGTCTGATGGAGACCCACAGAGCCTCATTCCAGCCCCTTGGAGCCCCATGGATCCACATCCCAGCCCCATGGATCCACATCCCAGCTCCATGGATCCAATCCCAACCCCACAGATCCCATCCCAGCCCCATGGATCTACAACTCAACCCCATGGATCCCAACCTGTCCCCACAGATCCCATTCCAGCTCTACAGATCCCCCCACTCACCCCCACTCTGGTTGTATCGTTCCCGCAGTGTCTCCAGGTCCCTGGCATTGATGTGCTGGTTCCTCACATTGGTCTGGGTCTGGCCCTCCCAATATTCCGGCTCGACTCCATCCTTCATCCACTGTGTCAGCGGCTCCATCCTGCCCCGCTCGCTGTCGTAGCGCACGAAGGGGATCCCATCCACGAATCCAATATCCATGTACTGGGGGATCCCCGGGCTGGGCTCTGACACTGCCACATCCAGGTAATGCAGGGAGTGGAGAACTGGGGGGACACGGAGATTTGGGGGGATTGAGGAGATCATGGAACAATGAAAGGGGAACTGGGAGAGCTGGGAAGGGGTTTGGGGATCCTGAGGCCAAGGAAAGGGTGTACAGGGTGGGAGAGGTGGGATGGACAGGAAAGGGCCTGCAGGGGGTCCTGGTGTCCAGGAATGGGGGCTCAGGGGGTTCCAGGGTTATGGAAAGGGGGATACAGGAACTGGGAGAGGCAGGATGGGGGCTCCAGGGAATCCTTGTGCCCAGGAAAGGGGTCACAAGGTGGGAGGAACTGGGAATAGAAATCTTGAGGGTCCTTGATGGAGCAGAAAGGGGAAGCTGGGGGCTGAGAAAAGCAGGAATGGGGGTCCAGGGGGTCTCAGGGACAAGGAAAAGAGGGGTCTGGCGATGAGGGAAGGCAGGACTGAGGAGAAAGGGGGTGCAGGGCGGGATTGGTGCTGGATAAGGGGGGTGCAGGGGGATCCCAGTACCCAGGACTGGAAATTCAGGGCAGTCTTAGAGCCCAGAATCCCCACTGGAACCTCCACAACCACCCAGGGACCCTCCTGGACCCTCTGGGGATGTCCAGGGATCAGGAAGCGGAACCGGGAGAGCCGGGAAGGGTCCAAGGTTCAAGGAAGGGACTGTGAGAGGTGGGATGGGGGATCCAGGGGGTCCCTGTGCCCACCCAAGGGGGTCCAGGGGTCCCCGGTGTTGAGGGCAGTGGGGTCTGGGAGCTGGGAAAGGCAGGAATGGGGTTCCAGGGGGTCCCTGGGTCATGGAAAGGGGGCTCTGGGGCTGGGAGAGGCGGGCGGATCCTGGGGACGCAGCTTGGGAGACGCGAAAGCGAGACGGGGAAAGGGGAATTCCAGGGAATTCATCTGGATCCCACTGGATCCTCGCTGAGACCCCCTGGGACCCCCGGGGGACCCTCGGGGACCCCCTGGAACCCCTTCCAGGAAGCGCCGGGAATGCAGAACGGGGGGACGCAGAAATTTGGGCGATGTGGGGGTGCAAAAGCCGAGGAAAAGGGCGGGTCTGGGGTCTGGGAAGAGCGAGAGGGCCGGGAATGGGGGTGAAGGGGGTCCCAGAGCACTGACGGGGGTGCGGGGGGATCCCAGTGCCGAATTAGGGAGGGCAGGGGCGTCCCGGTGCACAAAAATGGGGTTTCCGGGGCCGCCGGTGACCAGAAATGGGGGTTCCGGGGGTCCTGGTGCCAGATGAGGGCGAACAAGGGGGTCCCGGTGCTGCCAAAGGGGGTACAGGGGGGTCCCGGTGCCCGGAAATGGAGATTCAGGGGTGTCCCAGTGCCTAGGAATGGGGCTTCAGGGGATTCTCTACCCGGAATTCGGGGTTCAAGTGGGTCCCCAGTGTCACGAAATGGGCGCTCAAGGGGTCCCCGTGCTCAGGAATGGGGGCTCAGTGGATTCTCATGCCCGGGAATGGCGGTTCAGGGGGGTTTCCCTGCCCAGGAATGGGCTTCTGGGGGGTCCCGGTACCAGATGAGGGGGAAAAGGGGGTCCCGGTGCTGGGGAAGGGCATGGAGGGGCGTCACAGGACCCAAAATGGGGCTATGGGGGGGTTCCCGTGCCCGGGAATAGAAGTTCAGGGGGGTCCCGGTTCCCGGAAATGGAAGTTCAGGCGGTTCCCGGTTTCGGGGTTCCCACTCACCTTTGGTCGCGGCCCCCGGGTTCCCCAGGAGCCCCAAGAGCAGCCCCAGAGCCAGCGCTGGAGCCATGGTGCTGCTCCGCTGCGGCCCCGCCCACAGCCCTGACCCCGCCTACCGCCCTGGCCCCGCCCCCAGAACCGCCTCCGGCCCCGCCATTGGCGCCGCTATTTCTTTTCTGCCAACGGCAGCCCGATTGCTCAGTGACGTCACCGGTCGCCGGGCAGATCCCGGTCTCGCAGGTTGGGACGCGGAAGCGAAAGGGACCGAGGAGGGCGGGGAGGGCGAGGGGACGGGGGAATTCCAGAGAATCCCTCAGGATCCCTCTGGATCCCCGCTGCGACCGCCCTGGAGCCCTCCGAGAACCACCTGGGACCCTCTGGGACCCCCTTAAAAAAGCGCCGGGAGTGGAGAACTGGGGGGACCCGGAAATTTGGGAGATCTGGGGTGCAAAGGTGAAGGAAAAGGGCGGGTCTGCGGTCTGGGAAGGGCGGGAGGGCCGGGGAGGGGTGCAGGGGGTCCCAGAACACGTGAGGGGTGGTCCAGGAGGGGTCCCAGTCCCGGATTAGGGAGTGCAGGGGGGTCTCCATGCCCAGGAACGGAGGTTCAGGGGGTCCCAGGTCAAGGAAAGGGGGCTGAGGGCAATGGGAGTTCCAGGGGGTCCCTGTGCCCAGGAAAGGGGGTGCACGGGCCCCCGGTGTTGAGGAAGGTGCTGGGTGGGGGCTGAGGAAGGCAGGAGTGGGGGTGCAGGGGGTGCCGCGGTCAAGGAAAAGCGGGGGCTGGGGTGTCTGAGAGGGGGAAGGCTGCGACAGGGGGTTTGGGGGGGGCATTGGGGCTGGGTAAGGGGCTGCAGGGATTATCGGGGCTGGGGAAGGGGGTACAGGGAGGCTCCCAGTGCCCCGAAATTAGCGTTCAAGGCGGTCTCTGTGCCCAGGAAGGGGGGTTCGCCTGGAAATGGAAGTTCGGGGGGTCCCCGTGCCCAGGAATTGCTGTTCAGGGGGGTCCCGGTGCCGGGGCAGTCCCCGGTCCCCGGGCGGGTCCCGGTGCCGCAACTTGGGAGACGCGAAAGTGACCGGGGCAGCGCGGGGAGGGAGAGGGGACAGAGCAAACCCTGGGAATTCCCCTGAACCACCCCCGGGACCTGCCAGGACATCCCCGCAGGACGCACAGGGGGTGGAGAACTGGGGGCACGCAGAGATTGGGCGGTCTGGGGGCGTCCAAGGGCTGGGAAGCGGAACCGGGAGAGCCGGGAAGGGTCCAAGGTTCCAGGAAGGGACTGGGAGAGCCGAGATGGGGGATCCAGGGGGTCCCTGCCCCCACCAAAGGGGGTCCAGGGGTCCCCGATGTTGAGGGCAGTGGGGTCTGGGAGCTGGGAAAGGCAGGAATGGGGCTCCAGGGGGTCCCTGGGTCACGGAAAGGGGGCTCTGGGGCTGGGAGAGGCGGGCGGATCCCGGGGACGCAGCTTGGGAGACGCGAAAGCGAGACGGGGAAAAGGGGAATTCCAGGGAATTCATCTGGATCCCACTGGATCCTCGCTGAGACCCCCTGGGACCCCCGGGGGACCCTCGGGGAACCCCTGGAACCCCTTCCAGGAAGCGCCGGGAATGGAGAACTGGGGGGACGCAGAAATTTGGGCGATGTGGGGGTGCAAAAGCCGAGGAAAAGGGCGGGTCTGGGGTCTGGGAAGAGCGAGATGGCCGGGAATGGGGGTGAAGGGGGTCCCAGAGCACTGACGGGGGTGCGGGGGGATCCCAGTGCCGAATTAGGGGGGGCACGGGGGTCCTGGTGCCCAAAAATTGGGGTTCAGAGGGTTTTCGTGCCGAGGAATGCGGGTTCAGGGGGAATTTCCTTCCCGGAATTCGGGGCACAGGGGGGTCCCGGTGCCCGTAAATGGGGGTTCCGGGGGCCCCGGTGACCAGAAATGGGGGTTCAGGGGGTCCTGGTGCCAGATGAGGGTGAACAAGGGGGTCCCGGTGCTGCCAAAGGGGGAACAGGGGGGGGTCTGGGTGTCCAGAAATGGGCGCTCAAGGGGGTCCGCGTGCTCAGGAACGGGGGTTCAGGGGGGTTTTCCTGCTCAGAAATGGGGGTACAGGGGGGTCCCGGTGCCAGATAAAGGCGTACAGGCGGGTCCCGGTGGTGGAGAAGGTGATTGAGGGGGGTCACAGGACCCAAAATGGGGGTTCACGGGGTTCCCCTGCCCGGGAATGGAGGTTTAGAGGGTGCTCGGTGCCCGGAAATGGAAGTTCAGAGAGTTACCGGCGCCCGGGAATTGCGGTTCGGGGGGGTCCCGGTTTCGGGGGGTCCCGCTCACCTTTGGTCGCACACCCTGGGTTCCCCAGGAGCCCCAGGAGCCCCCAGAGCACCCCCAGCCCCAGCGCTGGAGCCATCGCAGCCGACCCCGATCGCGGCTGTGGCGCAGCTGGAGAGACGCGAAAGCGAAAGTGCCCGAGGGAGCGCGTGGGGAGGGGAAAAGGGGGACGGGGAAAGGGCGAATTCCAGGGAATTCACCTGGATCCCCTCCTGGCACCCCTCTGGATCCCTCGGGGGTCCGTCTGGGACCCTCCAGGGCCGCGCCCTGCGGGACCCCCGGGCCGGGCTGTGCTGAGCTCCCGGCCCTGCGCTCAAACTCTGCCCGGACCCCGCTGGGCTCGGCCCAAAGCCGGGCAAGCAGCGGGAGCAGCGGAGCCAATTTTTCCTGCGGGTGCGGGTCCCACCCCCGGCGGAGCAGGGCTGGGCGCTGGGACCCGAGCCCTGATTCCCAATCTCCTTCTCTCCCTCCCTCTGCTGTTCTCTCCCTTTCTTCTGGGGGATCATAAATCCCAGAGCGGCCGCAGAGCCCCGTGCCCAGGCCGGGTTTCCCAGCAAAGGGAGGCTGGGGCTGAGGTGCCCCGGGCTGGCCGGGAATGGGGGCCCGGGGGTCCCCGGGGTCCCGGAAACGGGGGATCCAGGGGCTGGGAGAGGAGGATACCCGGGAAAGGGGGTGCAGGGGGTGTTGGTGCAGGATAAGGGGGTGCAGGGGGTGTTGGTGCAGGATAAGGGGGTGCAGGGCGATCCCAGTACCCAGGACTGGAAATTCAGGGCAGTCTTAGAGCCCGGAATCCCCCCTGGAAACTCCACAACCACCCAGGGAGCCTCCAGGACTGCCTGGGAATGTCCAAGGATCAGGAAGCAGAACCGGGAGAGCCAGGAAGGGTCCAAGGCTCAAGGAAGGGACTGGGAGAGGCGGGATGGGGGATCCAGGGGGTCCCTGCCCCCACCAAAGGGGGTCCAGGGGTCCCCGGTGTTGAGGGCAGTGGGGTCTGGGAGCTGGGAAAGGCAGGAATGGGGCTCCAGGGGGTCCCTGGGTCACGGAAAGGGGGCTCTGGGGCTGGGAGAGGCGGGCGGATCCCGGGGACGCAGCCTGGGAGACGCGAAAGCGAGACGGGGAAAAGGGGAATTCCAGGGAATTCATCTGGATCCCACTGGATCCTCGCTGAGACCCCCTGGGACCCCCGGGGGACCCTCGGGGAACCCCTGGAACCCCTTCCAGGAAGCGCCGGGAATGGAGAACGGGGGAGACGCAGAAATTTGGGAGATGTGGGGGTGCAAAAGCCGAGGAAAAGGGCGGGTCTGGGGTCTGGGAAGAGCGGGATGGACGGGAATGGGGGTGCAGGGGGTCCCAGAGCACTGACGGGGGTGCGGGGGGATCCCAGTCCCGAATTATGGGGGGCAGGGGCGTCCCGGTGCCCGAAAATGGGGGTTCCGGGGCCGCCGGTGACCAGAAATGGGGGTTCCGGGGGTCCTGGTGCCAGATGAGGGTGAACAAGGGGGTCCCGGTGCTGCCAAAGGGGGCACAGGGGGGTCCCGGTGCCAGGAAATGGAGATTCAGGGGTGTCCCAGTGCCCAGGAATGGGGCTTCAGGGGATTCTCTACCCGGAATTCGGGGTTCAAGTGGGTCCCCAGTGTCACGAAATGGGCGCTCAAGGGGTCCCCGTGCTCAGGAATGGGGGCTCAGTGGATTCTCATGCCCGGGAATGGCGGTTCAGGGGGGTTTCCCTGCCCAGGAATGGGCTTCTGGGGAGTCCCAGTGCCAGATGAGGGGGTACAGGGGGGTCCCGTTGCTGGGGAAGGGGATGGAGGGGCGTCACAGGACCCAAAATGGGGCTATGGGGGGTTCCCGTGCCTGGTAATAGAAGTTCAGGGGGGTCCTGGTGCCCGGAAATGGAAGTTCAGGCGGTTCCCGGTTTCGGGGTTCCCACTCACCTTTGGTCGCGCCCCCCGGGTTCCCCAGGAGCCCCAAGAGCAGCCCCAGAGCCAGCGCTGGAGCCATGGCGCTGCTCCGCTGCGGCCCCGCTCACCGCCCTGACCCCGCCTACCGCCCTGGCCCCGCCTCAACACTGGCACCGCCCCCAGAGCCGCCTCCGGCCCCGCCATTGGCGCCGCTATTTCTTTTCTGCCAACGGCAGCCCGATTGCTCAGTGACGTCACCGGTCGCCGGGCAGATCCCGGTCTCGCAGGTTGGGACGCGGAAGCGAAAGGGACCGAGGAGGGCGGGGAGGGGGAGGGGACGGGGGAATTCCAGAGAATCCCTCAGGATCCCTCTGGATCCCCGCTGCGACCGCCCTGGAGCTCTCCGAGAAGCACCTGGGACCCCTGGGACCCCCTTAAAAAAGCGCCGGGAGTGGAGAACTGAGGGGACCCGGAAATTTGGGAGATCTGGGGGTGCAAAGGTGAAGGAAAAGGGCGGGTCTGCGGTCTGGGAAGGGCGGGAGGGCCGGGGAGGGGTGCAGGGGGTCCCAGAACACGTGAGGGGGGGTCCAGGAGGGGTCCCAGTCCCGGATTAGGGAGTGCAGGGGGGTCTCCATGCCCAGGAACGGAGGTTCAGGGGGTCCCAGGTCAAGGAAAGGGGGCTGAGGGCAATGGAAGTTCCAGGGGTTCCCTGTGCCCAGGAAAGGGGGTGCACGTGCCCGCGGTGTTGAGGAAGGTGCTGGGTGGGGGCTGGGGAAGGCAGGAGTGGGGGTCCAGGGGGTGCCGGGGTCAAGGAAAAGCGGGGGCTGGTGTGTCTGAGAGGGGGAGGGCTGCGACAGGGGGTTTGGGGGGGGCATTGGGGCTGGATAAGGGGGTGCAGGGATTAACGGGGCTGGGGAAGGGGGCACAGGGAGGCTCCCAGTGCCCCGAAATTAGCGTTCAAGGCGGTCTCTGTGCCCAGGAAGGGGGGTTCGCCTGGAAATGGAAGTTCGGGGGGTCCCCGTGCCCAGGAATTGCGGTTCAGGGGGGTCCCGGTGCCGGGGCAGTCCCCGGTCCCCGGGCGCGTCCCGGTGCCGCAGCTTGGGAGACGCGAAAGTGACCGGGGCAGCGCAGGGAGGGAGAGGGGACAGAGCAAACCCTGGGAATTCCCCTGAACCCCCCCGGGACCTGCCAGGACATCCCCGCAGGACGCACAGGGGGTGGAGAACTGGGGGCACGCAGAGATTGGGCGGTCTGGGGGCGTCCAAGGGCTGGGAAGCGGAACCGGGAGAGCCGGGAAGGGTCCAAGGTTCCAGGAAGGGACTGGGAGAGGCGGGATGGGGGATCCAGGGGGTCCCTGTGCCCACCAAAGGGGGTCCAGGGGTCCCCGGTGTTGAGGGCAGTGGGGTCTGGGAGCTGGGAAAGGCAGGAATGGGGCTCCAGGGGGTCCCTGGGTCACGGAAAGGGGGCTCTGGGGCTGGGAGAGGCGGGCGGATCCCGGGGACGCAGCTTGGGAGAGGCGAAAGCGAGACGGGGAAAAGGGGAATTCCAGGGAATTCATCTGGATCCCACGGGATCCTCGCTGAGACCCCCTGGGACCCCGGGGGACCCTCGGGGAACCCCTGGAACCCCTTCCAGGAAGCGCTGGGAATGGAGAACTGGGGGGACGCAGAAATTTCAGAAATTTGGGAGATCTGGGTGTCCAAAAGCCAAGGAAAGGGGCGGGTCTGGGGTCTGGGATGGGCGGGATGGCCGGGAATGGGGGTGCAGGGGGTCCCAGAGCAGTGACGGGGGTGCGGGGGGATCCCAGTCCTGAATTAGGAGGGTCAGGGGCGTCCCGGTGTCCAAATATTGGGGTTCAGAGGGTTTCCGTGCCAAGGAATGCGGGTTCAGGGGGAGTTTCCTTCCCGGAATTCGGGGTTCAAGGGGTTCTGGTGCCCCAAAATGGGGGTTCCGGGGGCGCCGGTGACCAGAAATGGGGGTTCAGGGGGTCCTGGTGCCAGATGAGGGCGAACAAGGGGGTCCCGGTGCTGCCAAAGGGGGAACAGGGGTGTCTGGGTGGCCAGAAATGGGCGCTCAAGGGGGTCCGCGTGCTCAGGAACGGGAGTTCAGGGGGGTTTTCCTGCTCAGAAATGGGGGTACAGGGGGGTCCCGGTGCCAGATAAAGGCGTACAGGGGGGTCCCGGTGGTGGAGAAGGTGATTGAGGGGGTTCACAGGACCCAAAATGGGGGTTCACGGGGTTCCCCTGCCCGGGAATGGAGGTTTAGAGGGTTCCCGGTGCACGGAAATGGAAGTTCGGGGGGGTCCCGGTGCCCGGGAATTGCGGTTCAGGGGGTTCCCGGTTTCGGGGGGTCCCGCTCACCTTTGGTCGCACACCCTGGGTTCCCCAGGAGCCCCAGGAGCCCCCAGAGCACCCCCAGCCCCAGCGCTGGCGCCATCGCAGCCGACCCCGATCGCGGCTGTGGCGCAGCTGGAGAGACGCGAAAGCGAAAGTGCCTGAGGGAGCGCGGGGGGTGGGGGAAAGGGGGACGGGGAAAGGGCGAATTCCAGGGAATTCACCTGGATCCCCTCCTGGCACCCCTCTGGATCCCTCGGGGATCCGTCTGGGACCCTCCAGGGCCGCGCCCTGCGGGACCCCCGGGCCGGGCTGTGCTGAGCTCCCGGCCCTGCGCTCAAACTCTGCCCGGACCCCGCTGGGCTCGGCCCAAAGCCGGGCAAGCAGCGGGAGCAGCGGAGCCAATTTTTCCTGCGGGTGCGGGTCCCACCCCCGGCGGAGCAGGGCTGGGCGCTGGGACCCGAGCCCTGATTCCCAATCTCCTTCTCTCCCTCCCTCTGCTGTTCTCTCCCTTTCTTCTGGGGGATCATAAATCCCAGAGCAGCCGCAGAGCCCCGTGCCCAGGCCGGGTTTCCCAGCAAAGGGAGGCTGGGGCTGAGGTGCCCGGGCTGGCCAGGAATGGGGGCCCGGGGGTCCCCGGGGTCCCGGAAACGGGGGATCCAGGGGCTGGGAGAGGAGGATACCCGGGAAAGGGGGTGCAGGGGGTGTTGGTGCAGGATAAGGGGGTGCAGGGGGTGTTGGTGCAGGATAAGGGGGTGCAGGGCGATCCCAGTACCCAGGACTGGAAATTCAGGGCAGTCTTAGAGCCCAGAATCCCCCCTGGAACCTCCACAACCACCCAGGGACCCTCCTGAACCCCCTGGGGATGTCCAAGGATCAGCAAGCAGAACCAGGAGAGCCGGGAAGGGTCCAAGGTTCAAGGAAGGGACTGGGAGAGGCGGGATGGGGGATCCAGGGGGTCCCTGTGCCCACCAAAGGGGGTCCAGGAGTCTCCAGTGTTGAGGGCAGTGGGGTCTGGGAGCTGGGAAAGGCAGGAATGGGGCTCCAGGGGGTCCCTGGGTCACGGAAAGGGGGCTCTGGGGCTGGGAGAGGCAGGCGGATCCCGGGGACGAAGCTTGGGAGAAGGGAAATCGAGACGGGGAAAAGGGGAATTCCAGGGAATTCATCTGGATCCCACTGGATCCTCGCTGAGACCCCCTGGGACCCCCGGGGAACCTCGGGGAACCCCTGGAACCCCTTCCAGGAAGCGCCGGGAATGGAGAACGGGGGGGAAGCAGAAATTTGGGAGGTCTGGGGGTCCAAAAGCCGAGGAAAAGGGCGGGTCTGGGGTCTGGGAAGAGCGGGATGGGCGGGAATGGGGGTGCAGGGGGTCCCAGAGCACTGACGGGGGTGCGGGGGGATCCCAGTGCCGAATTAGGGAGGGCAGGGGCGTCCCGGTGCACAAAAATGGGGTTTCCGGGGCCGCCGGTGACCAGAAATGGGGGTTCCGGGGGTCCTGGTGCCAGATGAGGGCGAACAAGGGGGTCCCGGTGCTGCCAAAGGGGGCACAGGGGGGTCCCAGTGCCCGGAAATGGAGATTCAGGGGTGTCCCAGTGCCCAGGAATGGGGCTTCAGGGGATTCTCTACCCGGAATTCGGGGTTCAAGTGGGTCCCCAGTGTCACGAAATGGGCGCTCAAGGGGTCCCCGTGCTCAGGAATGGGGGCTCAGTGGATTCTCATGCCCGGGAATGGCGGTTCAGGGGGGTTTCCCTGCCCAGGAATGGGCTTCTGGGGGGTCCCGGTGCCAGATGAGGGGGGAAAAGGGGGTCCCGGTGCTGGGGAAGGGGATGGAGAGGCGTCACAGGACCCAAAATGGGGCTATGGGGGGTTCCCGTGGCCGGTAATAGAAGTTCAGGGGGGTCCTGGTGCCCGGAAATGGAAGTTCAGGGTATTCCCGGTTTCGGGGTTCCCACTCACCTTTGGTCGCGCCCCCCGGGTTCCCCAGGAGCCCCAAGAGCAGCCCCAGAGCCAGCGCTGGAGCCATGGCGCTGCTCCGCTGCGGCCCCGCCCACAGCCCTGGCCCCGCCTCAACACTGGCACCGCCCCCAGAGCCGCCTCCGGCCCCGCCATTGGCGCCGCTATTTCTTTTCTGCCAACGGCAGCCCGATTGCTCAGTGACGTCACCGGTCGCCGGGCAGATCCCGGTCTCGCAGGTTGGGACGCGGAAGCGAAAGGGACCGAGGAGGGCGGGGAGGGGGAGGGGACGGGGGAATTCCAGAGAATCCCTCAGGATCCCTCTGGATCCCCGCTGCGACCGCCCTGGAGCCCTCGGAGAAGCACCTGGGACCCCCTGGGACCCCCTTAAAAAAGCGCCGGGAGTGGAGAACTGAGGGGATCGGGAAATTTGGGAGATCTGGGGTGCAAAGGTGAAGGAAAGAAAAGGGCGGGTCTGGGGTCCGGGAAGGGCGGGAGGGCCGGGGAGGGGTGCAGGGGGTCCCAGAACACGTGAGGTGGGGTCCAGGAGGGGTCCCAGTCCCGCATTAGGGAGTGCAGGGGGGTCTCCATGCCCAGGAACGGAGGTTCAGGGGGTCCCAGGTCAAGGGAAGGAGGGTGAGGGCAATGGGAGTTCCAAGGGGTCCCTGTGCCCAGGAAAGGGGGGTGCACGGGCCCCCGGTGTTGAGGAAGGTGGTGGGTAGGGGCTGGGGAAGGCAGGGGGTGCCGCTGCCAAGGAAAAGCGGGGGCTGGGGTGTCTGAGAGGGGGAGGGCTGGGACAGGGGGTTTGGGGGGGCATTGGGGCTGGATAAGAGGGTACAGGAGTTATCGGGGCTGGCTGGGGAAGGGGGTACAGGGAGGCTCCCAGTGCCCCGAAAGCGTTCAAGGCGGTCTCTGTGCCCAGGAAGGGGGGTTCGCCCGGAAATGGAAGTTCGGGGGTCCCCGTGCCCAGGAATTGCGGTTCAGGGGGGTCCCGGTGCCGGGGCAGTCCCCGGTCCCCGGGCGGGTCGGTCCCGGTGCCGCAGCTTGGGAGACGCGAAAGTGACCGGGGCAGCGCGGGGAGGGAGAGGGGACAGAGCAAACCCTGGGAATTCCCCTGAACCCCCCCGGGACCTGCCAGGACATCCCCGCAGGACGCACAGGGGGTGGAGAACTGGGGGCACGCAGAGATTGGGCGGTCTGGGGGCGTCCAAGGGCTGGGAAGCGGAACCGGGAGAACCGGGAAGGGTCCGAGGTTCAAGGAAGGGACTGGGAGAGGCAGGATGGGGGATCCAGGGGGTCCAGGAGTCTCCAGTGTTGAGGGCAGTGGGGTCTGGGAGCTGGGAAAGGCAGGAATGGGGCTCCAGGGGGTCCCTGGGTCACGGAAAGGGGGCTCTGGGGCTGGGAGAGGCGGGCGGATCCCGGGGACGCAGCTTGGGAGACGGAAAAGTGAGACGGGGAAAAGGGGAATTCCAGGGAATTCATCTGGATCCCACTGGATCCTCGCTGAGACCCCCTGAGACCCCCGGGAGACCCTCGGGGAACCCCTGGAACCCCTTCCAGGAAGCGCCAGGAATGGAGAATGGGGAGACGCAGAAATTTGGGAGGTCTGGGGGTGCAAAAGCCGAGGAAAAGGGCGGGTCTGGGGTCTGGGAAGGGCGGGATGGCCGGGAATGGGGGTGCAGGGGGTCCCAGAGCAGTGACGGGGGTGCGGGGGGATCCCAGTCCCGAATTAGGGGGGACAGGGGCGTCCCGGTGCCCGAAAATGTGGGTTCCGGGGGCGTCCGTGACCAGAAATGGGGGTTATGGGGGGTCCTGGTGCTGCCTAAGGGGGTACAGGGGGGTCGGGGTGGCCGGAAATGGGCGCTCAAGGGGGTCGGTGTGCTCAGGAATGGGGGCTCGGGGGGGTGGCGGTGCCAGACGAGGGGCTACAGGGGGGTGTCGATGCTGGGGAAGGGGATTGAGGGGGGGGTCACAGGACCCAAAATAGGGGTTCAGAAGGGTTCCCCGGGAATGGAGGTTTAGAGGTTCCCAGTGCCCGAAAATTGCGGTTCCGGGGGTTCCGGTGCCCCAGAATGGGGGTTCAGGGGGAGTCCCTTCCCAGGACTCAGGGTTTACGGGGGCCCCGGTGCCAGATAATGGTCTGGCTGGGATCCGATGCTGGGGAAGGGGTGCAGAGGATTTCCATTCACAGGAATGGGGGACTCGTGGGGGTCCTGGTGCAGGAGAATGGGGGTTCAGGGGGTCCCAGTGCCAGATAAGGGGATGCAGTGGGGTCCCGGTGCCCAGAAATGGGGGTTCAGGGGGGTTTCCATGCCCGGGATTTGGGGTTCAGGGGGTTCCAGGCTCCAGATAAGGGGGTGCGGGGATTATCGGGGCTGGGGAAGGGGGTACAGGGAGGCTCCCAGTGCCCCGAAATTAGCGTTCAAGGCGGTCTCTGTGCCCAGGAAGGGGGGTTCGCCTGGAAATGGAAGTTCGGGGGGTCCCCGTGCCCAGGAATTGCTGTTCAGGGGGGTCCCGGTGCCGGGGCAGTCCCCGGTCCCCGGGCGGGTCCCGGTGCCGCAGCTTGGGAGACGCGAAAGTGACCGGGGCAGCGCGGGGAGGGAGAGGGGACAGAGCAAACCCTGGGAATTCCCCTGAACCCCCCCGGGACCTGCCAGGACCCCCCAGAGGACGCGCAGGGGGTGGAGAACTGGGGGCACGCAGAGATTGGGCGGTCTGGGGGCGTCCAAGGGCTGGGAAGCGGAACCGGGAGAACCGGGAAGGGTCCAAGGTTCCAGGAAGGGACTGGGAGAGGCGGGATGGGGGATCCAGGGGGTCCCTGTGCCCACCAAAGGGGATCCAGGGGTCCCCGGTGTTGAGGGCAGTGGGGTCTGGGAGCTGGGAAAGGCAGGAATGGGGCTCCAGGGGGTCCCTGGGTCACGGAAAGGGGGCTCTGGGGCTGGGAGAGGTGGGTGGATAAGGGGACGCAGCTTGGGAGAAGTGAAAGTAAGACGGGTAAAAGGGGAATTCCAGGGAATTCATCTGGATCCCACTGGATTCTCGCTGAGACCCCCTGGGACCCCGGGGGACCCTCGGGGAACCCCTGGAACCCCTTCCAGGAAGCGCTGGGAATGGAGAACGGGGGGGACTCAGAAATTTCAGAAATTTGGGAGATCTGGGGGTGCAAAAGCCGAGGAAAAGGGCGGGTCTGGGGTCTGGGAAGGCCGGGAATGGGGGTGCAGGGGGTCCCAGAGCAGTGACGGGGGTGCGGGGGGATCCCAGTCCTGAATTAGGGGGGGCAGGGGCGTCCCGGTGTCCAAATATTGGGGTTCAGAGGGTTTCCGTGCCAAGGAATGCGGGTTCAGGGGGAGTTTCCTTCCCGGAATTCGGGGTTCAAGGGGTTCCCGGTGCCCCAAAATGGGGGTTCCGGGGGTGCCGGTGACGAGAAATGAGGGTTCAGGGGGTCCTGGTGCCAGATGAGGGCGAACAAGGGGGTCCCGGTGCTGCCAAAGGGGGCTCAGGGGGGTCTGGGTGGCCAGAAATGGGCACTCAAGGGGGTCTGCGTGCTCAGGAACGGGCGTTCAGGGGGGTTTTCCTGCTCAGAAATGGGGGTACAGGGAGGTCCCGGTGCCAGATAAAGGCGTACAGGGGGGTCCCCATGGTGGAGAAGGTGATTGAGGGGGTTCACAGGACCCAAAATGGGGGTTCACGGGGTTCCCCTGCCCGGGAATGGAGGTTTAGAGGGTTCCCGGTGCCCGGAAATGGAAGTTCAGAGGGTTACCGGCGCCCGGGAATTGCGGTTCAGGGGGGTCCCGGTTTCGGGGGGTCCCACTCACCTTTGGTCGCACACCCTGGGTTCCCCAGGAGCCCCAGGAGCCCCCAGAATTCCAGGGAATTCACCTGGATCCCCTCCTGGCACCCCTCTGGATCCCTCGGGGGTCCGTCTGGGACCCTCCAGGGCCGCGCCCTGTGGGACCCCCGGGCCGGGCTGTGCTGAGCTCCCGGCCCTGCGCTCAAACTCTGCCCCGGACCCCGCTGGGCTCGGCCCAAAGCCGGGCAAGCATCGGGAGCAGCGGAGCCAATTTTTCCTGCGGGTGCGGGTCCCACCCCCGGCGGAGCAGGGCTGGGCGCTGGGACCCGAGCCCTGATTCCCAATCTCCTTCTCTCCCTCCCTCTGCTGTTCTCTCCCTTTCTTCTGGGGGATCATAAATCCCAGAGCGGCCGCAGAGCCCCGTGCCCGGGCCGGGTTTCCCAGCAAAGGGAGGCTGGGGCTGAGGTGCCCCGGGCTGGCCGGGAATGGGGGCCCGGGGGTCCCCAGGGTCCCGGAAACGGGGGATCCAGGGGCTGGGAGAGGAGGATACCCGGGAAAGGGGGTGCAGGGGGTGTTGGTGCAGGATAAGGGGGTGCAGGGGGTGTTGGTGCAGGATAAGGGGGTGCAGGGGGGTCCCAATGCCTGGGAATGGGGTGGGGGGGGGCAGAATCTGGGAAACAGCAGCAGCTGCTGGGGAAGGACTGGGACAGACTGGGACAGACTGGGAAAAGAACCCACTGGGAGCAGAACTGGGGCACCAGGGATCATTCTGGGATATACTGGGACCACACTGGGGGCCACTGAGAGCAACTCAGAGCATGCAGGGGACAATTGAGATATACTGGGATAGACTGAGAATGGTTTGGATCATCCTGGGACTGACTGGAATCATACTGGGAGTGATCAGATCTGTAGTAGGGGTGAATAGGAGAAAGTGGAATAATGCAGGGAGCAACTGGGATCATACTGGGAGCAGCTGGCCCATGCTGGGGTCATACTGGGATCATACTGGGACTGATGGGGTCACACTTGGAGTGACTGGCATATTACTGGGAGTGTCTGGGAGTAACTGGGATCGTACTGGAGGTGACTGGACTTATACTGGGAGCAAGTGGGACCACAGCAGGGGCAAATGGCATCGGGTAAGGTGTGACTGGGCTCATACTGAAGTGATCTGGGGCCCCACTGGGCTCTTACTGAGAGGGACTGAGAGTGAAAGGAACCACACAGGGCACGACTGGGACCACTGGGACCGTGTTGGGGGCAACTGCGATCCTACCGGGAGTGATTCTGAACATACTGGGAGTGACCGGGATCATCCAGGGGGTGACCGGGACCCACCGGTGAGGCGGCGGCGGAGCTGGGAGGCGGCCACAGCGCAGGTGGGAGGCGCGCTGGGTTGTGCGGGGGCTCGGGGCTCGCTGCGGGCCTCGGGGGCGGCAGGGGGCTCAGGCGGGTTCGTTGTGCCGTGTCCGGCGCGTGTTGCCGCTGGCGTGAGGGCGCTGCGGGAGCGGCTGCCCGCGGTCTCCTTGCCGCCGCTGCCTTGGCAGGAGCCGCTGCCGGAGCAGCGCTGGCTCGGCCCGGTTCCTGTGGCTGGGACAGAGGGGGCTGCCCCGTCCCCGGAGGCTGCGCTGGGGCCGCCTCCGAGCTCCGCCGCCGCCTCACCAGGCTCCGGCCGCAGCCGCCCCTCCCGGGCCCGCACGGACGCTCCGATAATGGCGGCTCTGCCGAGCCAGGGGCGCCCTCAGGGCGACATCGGGGGCCGTGCTTAGCCCGGGTCTGACCAATCAGCGGCCAGAACCAGAAGGGACGGCAGAATCAGCCAATCGCAGCGAGGGGCGGGCTCTGCACACGGCACGGCCTCGTCTCCCTTTCCCCGAACTCCGGCATTTCCCGGCAGCCGCGGCTGAGGCGCGGCGCTGGCGCTGGGCCCGGCCCGGGTAGGAGGCCAAGGAGCCGCTGCTGCTGCCCCGAACCGCCGGGAGCTCGGCGTGACCGGGCCCTGAGGGCGCTGGGAGCTGGGGTGAGTGCGGGACGGAGGAGGGACCCTCCTGCAGCCCCGGCAGGAGCCCAGGCCGGAGCAGGGGATGCTGGAGAGAGGCCAAAACCTTTCTGTCACTTCCCTCTTCCCCCTGGGCAGGGAACAGAGCACGTAAGGAAAGGCTCGAGGGTCTGGGTAAGGGTTGGAACAGTTCAATCACTGGTGACGGGCGCAACACACTTGTCAGGAAAATTAATCCACAAACATCAGAGGTTTATTTCCAAAAAAGAGACAGAGGAGTCCTTTTACTTTATTCGAATAGAGGGAGAGGCCATGGGGCATTCCCCTGGGGTCTCTCCAATTTTTGGAGGACGCAGCCTCCCTTTTTATTCCAGTTTCCCGGCCGCATTTCCCTTCTCTCTTTCCCCATTGGCTGAGGTATGTGAGAGGTTCAGGCTTTCCGATAGGCCTGATATTGAAGATTTCCCTCTAATGTATAACCCTCCCTATTTTTTTAATTCTTATGGTATTTAGGGTTTTCCCTCATTGTTTCTTTCATCTTTCAATGTTCAATTTCATTTATCAGCAAACCTAAAGTTTGTTTGTAAAAGCAAATCTCTTTTCCCATTCATCAATCAGTGGAATCTTTCCCATTGTTTCTTTTATCTCTGAGTGCTGGTTTGATCTACCAGCAGACCCACAGCCTGTGTGTAAGGACAAAATCCATCATTCCTCTCACACTTGACTTGGGGAAATTAATTGAATTTATTATCAAACATAGCAGGGCAAGAGAATGAGAACTGAAATAATTCCTACGCAAATATCCTCCCCCCACTTCTCTCTCCTTCCCGGGCTTAACTCCATCCTGCATTCTCTCCCTTCTCCCCATCCAGAGGCGCAGGGGACAGGGGTCAGAGCCCGGTCATGTCACAGCCTCCCCTCAGGGACAGGAATCCTCGTCCTGCTCCAGCCTGGGGTCCCTCCCACGGGACACGGTCCCTCGGGAACGGGCTGCTCCACGAGGATCCCCCCCGGGCTCACAGGTGCCGCCAGGAGCCGCTTCCATGGCTCTGCAGAGGCTTCCCAGGGGCTCGGGGCCTCTCTCGGGCATCCCCCTGCCCGCGGTCTCCTTGCGGCCGCTGCCTCGGCAGGAGCCGCTGCCGGAGCAGCGCTGGCTCGGCCCGGTTGCTGTGGCTGGGACAGAGGCGGCTGCCCCGTGCCCGGGGCTGTGCGGGGAAATTGACGTGGCCGGAGGTTTCTGTGCCCAGAGGAGACAGAGGAGTCCTGTACAAGTGACTTTATTGCTGAGCAGAGGGAGAGGCCGTGGGCATTTGCCGTGCGCTCTCTGCCATTGTTGTAGTTCGCAGCCTCCTTTTTATCCTCATTTTCCCGGCCGCTTCTCCCTCTCCCTTTGCCCACTGGCTGAGGTACTTGGAAGGTTCAGACCTCCCGATCCACCAACTGCATGTCCTCGTTAATGTGCAACCCCACTTTTGTAGAACAGCCGATATTCACGGCTTTGTTAAGTCTTTGTTCTGGAAGTTCAGGAATCTAGCGGGACTTTGTCTGAGCAGCAGTTCGTGTCGATTTCTAACATTTTCTGAAACTGAGGGTTTCTCCTGTTACTTCCTTCTCTACAAGTCCCTGGCCCTATCTCCAAGCAGATTGACTCATTGACTCTGTTTTTTCTTCCTGAGTCTTCTTTGGTTTTGGGATTATTCTCAGTGTCCTCATTCCCTGCCCTTCTGCAGCCGTTTCTGGATCAGGAGGCCTGGCTGCCACCTGCATCCCCTCGCTCAGCTGCTGAATGAGCTGCACTCTCAAGGTGTGGAGCACGGTAAAAAGATCGGAGTTGCTGTAGCACATCAGAGGAGAAACAGCATTCGTTTAACCCATGGTCTGCCAGGGAGCCATAAAACCGTGTCCCATTCCCATCTTTTTCATGTTTGGGGTGGAACATGAGCTGCTTTCTCGTTTCCTTTGTTATCTGTTTCAGCACTTTTCCTTTGTAATCTTTTTGCCAACAGCAGTTTGAGTCATTTAATTTTCCACAAAGTCCTCTTTTTTTCTGTTAACAGATGATCTGATCCCATCCCATGGTGAAATGTTGTGTTCCTCATTTCAGTGGATTGCTCAGCAGGAAGGTCAGGAGCTGGAGCTGTCTGGTTGGTTATTCTGAGGGCAGCTTGTAATCTAATGATGCCATTGAAATGAGAAACGGGTTCTGTGATGCTTTCCATAGTATTTGTGACACGATCTTGCTGGTATCCCAAAAGGGAAAAGACAACAAATGAGTGCCAGAAACAGGAATAACAGAGGCCCAGTATGGCTTATACTCCCACCTCCCAGGTCTGTGAGGTTGCAACCCACAGCAGGTGTATTTGATCTTCTCGGTGACAAATACAGAGGCCAATCTGGTCTTGCCCTCTATTTCCTTGTCACTTTCTCTTAGCTAATTTCCAGGCAAATTGTTTTTGACACGCCTTAACTGTGGTTTCCCACCGTTCCTCGGTTATCTCTCATTCAAAAGGCACTAACAATTCCCATCCACAAAGCTATTACTTTAACACTTTTTGCAATAAGAGCATAAATTTTGTGAACTACAATACTAATTATTCCCACAATTCAAGCATTTACCTATAACCCAGCTAGCATGTCCAGTATCAGAATGAATCAAATAAAGTTTACAGTATGGTACTAATGGAGATGGTAATTTCCCTTCTTCCCTGTACAATTCACAGGCTAAAGTCAGAATACAAGAACTCTTTGACTAAAACAGTCTTGATCCTTCTATCTGCAGTATTCCTCCCCAGGGAGATGTTTTATTCAGGCAGTGCTTAAGACCAGTAATGTAAAGTTTGCCTTATTTCTTAATTAGGTGTTATTCTTTGTACATTTCTTGGATCATTTGGGTTTTCCCAAACCATTACCACCCAGTCCCCGTTTGAAATTCAATTTGGTATCACCTGGTTTGGTATCAATGGTTAGTCCATTCCTCAAATTCCTTCACAAGTCCTTTGATTCTGCTGGCTTGAATTCATCCTCTTTCTGTGATTCAGATTGCTGCTTCAGTAGTACCTGGAAAGGAATTCTTAATAGCACAGTGATAAAAGAAAGACAATACTGCATTAACTTTTACCATTGGCTTTCTTCAAAACTTTCTGGGTTTAGCTAAAAGCTTCCTCCACAGCTGCCTCTTCTTCTTGTGTCCAGCTGTGCTAACAGCTGCAGAGGCAAATTCTTCTTTCTGTGAGGTACAGTTAGTTAAACAAGAAAGGCCAGGCCAATTTTAACACGAGATGAATCACATCTATTGCTTTTTACTTTTTGGGCAACATTTAACTGTTTTAGCCTTACAGACCCATTCCTCAGAAAAAAATCCTCCTCTTTCCCTTTTTTTCCCACCACATTTCTTTCTTTTTTCACCACATTTCTTTCAGTGCTGTTCCTCACCCTTCCCCCACTGCTGCCACTTTACTGCAGGGCCCCAGCCAGGGCAGATCCTGCCCCAGGGAGCCGGGCAGAACTGACAGACAGCCACAGGCATGGGGACCCTGGGGGCATGCCTTGGGTCCCTTTCACCCCCTCTCTCTCTCTTCTCTCTCTTTCTCTCTCTACCAACTTGCCTAGGCCAGTGCTGCCATCCTGGACTCAGGACCCCGCAGCTCGTACAGGAGTGGTCAGACACCTCCCAGCCTTGACAGCCCTAAACTTGGTGTCCTCAGGTGCTCCTGACATTCTTTTTTCCTTTTTTCCTTCTTATCCTCTTTTCCCTTCAAGGAGGGCCCGTTCTGATAAACCTTTTCCAGACCCCAGTTCGGCATTGAATAACCATATAACAGCCATGTGTTAAGACACTTCCCTGTCCTTTGTGCAGAAACCGCATTCACACTTCTGTTCTCCTCCAGCACCAAGACATCATCACTCTACATTCTAACATTCCAGAGTCTGCTAACTACCCCGCCCCCTGCTTCAACTTCTCTCTTTCTTCTCTTCTTACTTTCTTTTCTTTTCCCTATCTTTTTCTCTTTTCTTTGATTCAACACACCTTGGACTGTACGAGGTATACACACAACTAGTTTACTTCCAAAAGTAAGCTTACAACTTCCTTTTACTAGGATTGCAGTAGCTGTTATAGCTTAAATACATACTGGCCAGCTGTGGCTTACTGGGTCTAACATCTCTGATAAATAAGCTACTGGTCTCTTTACTCCTTCCCACTC
The DNA here is from genome assembly GCF_051311805.1 of Agelaius phoeniceus. NCBI lineage: Eukaryota > Metazoa > Chordata > Aves > Passeriformes > Icteridae > Agelaius > Agelaius phoeniceus. The sequence continues at coordinate 2,075,344 of NC_135291.1, read as the reverse complement.
CTGAATTAAAATTTTATGATCTACTCCATTTTCTACATTTATGTACAAATGAAAAGGGCTTTTCTAACAAGGGTAAGCTTAAAGCTGGTACTTAGGCTAGTTTTAACTTCAACTCTTCTAATTTAACATCATTTTCCTTTGTTAATTTTCTATATAAAAATGTTATTGCTTATGTGTACCCATCAATCCATAATCTGCAATATCCCAATAATCTGAGTAGTTCTCTGATTTCCCTCTTTGATACTCTTAATCTTTTTCTTTTCCCAAGAAAATGTAACAGTTATATAGTAACCTTTTTAACCTCAACTTCAGTTTCTCATGATAATAAAAGATAATTTCTATTTGGCTTCTTTACTGGGAGAATAGGGGTATTATGAGGAGACATACAAGGCACTTATGTCCCATTCTTTTTAAGTTCTTCTATTACTGGCTTTAAACCTTCCTGTCCTTCTAAAAATTTGGGGTACTGATGTACACATATGGGACAATCCTTTTTCAATTGTGACACTTATGGGGTCAATATCTAATCCTCTCCTATTTCCTTCCCAGCCCAAACTTCCTTTTAAATTCTTCTTTATTTTCTTGGCTAAGTTTTAAAACTCTAGTTGTCATTTTTCTTTCTTGTGATATAACCTCTATTCTTTTCCTGTAAGTCTTTTCTTAATAAGTTGTTATCTGCCCCAGGCACTAATAAGACATTCTCCATCTAAATTTTAGTTTCTTCTTCAATTACCACATCTTTTAATGACAGGAATTGTGAAACTCTTTCCTTTTGTTCCTGTTACTTTCACAGTGTCTTTGCTTACGCTATAACTTTTTGGAATATTTAACAGGTATGTTCTTTCTGTCCCTGTCTACTACAAATTCGAATTTTTCTTCTTGGGGACTCCAAAGTTATCACAGGGTCCAAATAGTATTTGTCAAAAAAACATAGGGCATATAACTTCTCTATTTCCCCTCTGTGCCCATTTCTTGGAAGATTTTTTTTTATATATAATTTGGGTTTTGACTGATCATTTATAACAATTCTGGTGACCCCAACGTGATTTGAATTTGGGGTTCGGGGACCCCTTTCCAGTCAGGAGGCGCCCCGCTGATTTCAGCAGTCTGATGGGATTGGGAGTTCACAAAACCAATCAAACACTGAACTGAAGGCAGAACCACAGCCAAAGAGGGATAAAAATGGGCCCAGCTCTCAGAAACCCAGAATGATCCGAAGAGGGATCTCTGAGGCCGTGGTGCTTTTATTCTTTTTCACCCAGAAAATCAGCGTGCACGAGGAATCCACGTGAGAAAGGAAATGTGAGTTCCACGTGGTTGAGAGGGGTGTGACCGAGCGCGTGTGTGAGATGTGATTCTATCATGAAGCGAGTGTGGCCCCACGATCACAGCTCCACTCTCCCACAAGGGACGTGGTCGGTCAAGGGGGAAGCGAGCGCTTTTTCTTATTACACGTGGGGCCTGGGACTCGTAGGGAGTTCAAGGAATCAATTACAGTTGGGTTGGGAAGGGGAAAAGATCTTCCCGAAATATTTCAGGAGCCGATCTGCCTTCTGATCTGCAGAATCAGGTAAGAGAGCTCGAGACCAGTCGAAAGACCCGCGGAACGTTTCTCTGCGTGGCTGAATAGACTGGCGGTGTTTGGCAAACTTAGGAAATCTACATCAGACGGAGACTCGGGACTCACGTTGAGCATCCCAGCTAAAGGAGACAAGGTGAGAAAATTAGCGAACGGTTTTATTGGGAAAATGGGCTTGGGAAAAAGTAAGTTCCAGAAAAAGCCCCAAGAAAAACCTCCCCAAGATGCCAGCAAGGTTCTGCCTGAAATCCTGAGGGAAAGCCCATTGGGATGGATGTTAGAACATTGGGACGACAGCCTCAGGAGAGTGGGAAAATCCAAGGAAAGGATGATACAGTTTTGCATGGAAAAGTGGGGGGGAAAGGAGATTGCGAAATATGTGGTTTGGCCAGTGTTCAGCACTTTCGAGATGTGGATGTGTGAATCCCTGTACAACCACGTAGTCAATCACCACCTGCAGGACTTTGAGGAAATTGAGTATGCCGAGATGTGGAAGTACGCTCGTTCGGGATTGTACCCGATCAGAGCTCTCAGACACTCGGCAAACCGGGGCAAGGAGTGGGAACCACTGGACAACCTTCCACCCCCCTACCTTGTCCCTCCGCCCCAGCCCACACCAGCCCAGGTACCTCCGGTGCCCAGGTTGCCTCCAGAGGCATTGCAGGGACAGGCTTTGGTGCAGCTGCTCCCACTGGCGCTGGCCACGGCGCCTTCTCTCCCATGTGGGCAGGCAACGGCGCCTCCGCTCCCATGCGAGCAGCCCCAGCCACCAACCCTCCCCAAGACCAGGGAGAAATGGGTATTTTTCCCCAAGAAAGCCACAGCTCTCCTCTGGCCCATTGAACGAGGCAGAGAACGAGGAGAGCAACCACTGGAGACGGTGATGACGAGGAGGAAAGCCCGGTCTCTTCCCTTTACGGGAGGTACCGACGGCTCCAGGAATTATTGGCTTTGTACATGTGCTGATCGACACCAGGGATGTGAGGGCTTTCAAGAAAGAAATGGGGAAACTGATGGATGATCCTTTGGGGGTGACTGAAACACTGGATGAATTTCTAGGAACCAGCACCTACACATACAAGGATCTCAATGCAATCCTGAGGTCACTGTTCAACAATGAGGAGAGAGAAGTGATCAGAGAAGCCACGATCAGGGACTGGGAGAACAAGAATCCCCAGGGGGAGCAGGGAGATCAGAGGTGGCCGAACCAAAAGCTGTCCTGGAGTGCCCAGACAGAGGAAGGGAGACAGAAAATTATAAATTTGAGAAATATGATAATACATGGAATCAGGGAGGTGGTGCCAAAGGGATAAAATAGGAGTAAAGTACTCAGGGAATGTCAGTGAAAGGACGAAACCCCCACAGAATGGCTGGAAAGCCTTCGAAAGAGCCTGAGAATGCATTCCGGGACGGACTCTGACTCTCCAATTGGAGTGGTTTTGCTGAAAACTCAGATCATGGCGAAATCATGGGAAGACATAAGAAAGCAATTAGAAAAGATAGATGGACGGCAAGATAGGGAACTGCAGGAATTGCTCCGGGAAGCCCAGAAGGTCTACATGAGAAGAGATGAAGAAAAGCAGAAGATTCCAGCGAAAGTGCTGGTGGCTGCAGTAAGGGAAGCACAGAAACAGGAACAGGTCAGAGACTTGGCGAAAACGGCGCCAGCAAAGAAGGAAAATCCTTCCCAACGAAAAGGTTCGAACAACCAGAAAAAGGACGTCAAGTGCTGCTACTGCAAGGAAAAAGGACACATTTGAAAGAATTGCCCCAACAAGGTCAAGGATGAAACGATGTTTCAGGAGGATTAGGGGTGTCAGAGGATTTTCAGTTTGGGGTCCGGAACACCTAGGGAGCCCTTGATAAAATTGAGAGTGGGACCCCACAGGCAGGAAATTTGGTTTTTAGTAGATTCTGGGGCTGAGCGGACCACGGTGCAGCAGTTACTGCTCTCTGAGCGATGATGCAATGATGGTAATTGGGGCAAAGGGGGAACCTTTTAAGGTTCCGATTATAAAGGATGTCGAAATAGAGACAGAAACTAAAAAGTGTATAGAAATATGTTATTAATAAAAGATGCAGACTTTATTTTGTTGGGATGAGACTTGATAGTGGCATTGGAAATCGGTTTAGCAGTGGAAGATTCCCAGCTCAAGGTGAGGTTGTATAAACTGTGCTGCAGTGTGATGCCATCTCAGGTTTGCCAACCTTTCCCCTGCCCCTTTGCCCTCCTGCTAAGAGCTGCCCATCAATCTTAACATTCCAGCAAGGGCGTCATGTAGTTGGCAGAAGTTCAAAAGATGCCCCTCAGGTCCGGGCTCATTGGCCTGTCCAAGCGCCTTTATCCCTTGAGCCTTCCCCTCCTCCCACCTGGTTGGCTCTTACCTGTCCCTTCCCCTCCCCCTGTCCCCGGGCTTAAAAGGAGACGGGACCATGCGGTCTGGATTCTGTTGGGAGCTGTTACAAGATTCAGAGGTCTGTCATCCTGGAATAAAACTCTGGATTAAAACTCTACGATAGAATCCTCTCCTTTCTCTTCACCGTCACCTGAACCTTTTCCACCAGAGGTAAACTGAGCTCCTACTATGCCTGGATTTGTTCCGAGTGCCCAGCTGCAGCATCCAGCCAGCCAAAGGTGTCTCTGAGGTGAAACATCACAGCTGCCGCCTTTGGCCCAGCAGCAAGGGTCAGACGGGGCTGGGCACGTCCCACCCAGAAATATTGGGATTTATATTCTATAGGAGGGGAGAGGATGTGGAAGGGGAAATGGGGGAATGGCGGCAAAGAGGAAGCGGCAGCGCGGGCAGGAGGGTCCCATGGCGGCCGTGGGGCACAGGGGGTGCGGGGTGGGGATCCGGGGTGGGCCCCGGAGCTCTGGTGAGACATAAACTTTAAAGAATTTAAGGATTTTAGAGGAACTGAGATTTTAGTTAGAGATAAGCTTTATTGGAGTTAATCAAAATAAATGGGTCGGCCTTGATGAAGTTAGGAGTTAGTAGTTAACTAATAATTGATTGCTTGTCAACACAATGTTTGCTTAGCTGGGTTTATAATGAAGAATATAGAAACTGATAATTAGCGTTCGGGAACATAAGACAATTGTGGCCTCCTCTGTTCTGAAACCAGTTGAAGACGGGGAATGGGAGTTCTACCAAGGGTTCATTTGTCATATTTGCATTGAAAATGTAGAAAGGCTAGAACGAGGAAGACTTCATTTACTTCCTCATTTTGGGACCCCTCTCCATGAAAGGGACCACCCATCCATTTCAAGGAACAATCTACGCATGGTTAATAGCTTTTGAACTAATTACCATAGGAAGCAGAGACTGGGATGTACCAGAGTTGTGAATATGCATTTCTTTTGGGTATTCACTGCTGGTATAGATAAAAGGACTCTGTAATCACCTGAAAATTGCAGTGTGTATTTGGGAGCTATCCCGTATCACAATAAATTACACTTTCTAACTTTAAACTGTTCGAGAGTTTTTGTCCATCACAGTTGGATATCAGTACTAGATCAATATCCATATTTTTAATAAATCAAGGGACCCCAAAATACCCCAAATCCCCCATAACTCTGGTCAGGGACCCCCAAAATCACCCCAAAATCAGCCCAGACCCCCCCAAAATTCAGTAACAAACCCCCAAATCCAGTCAAGGACCACCTAAAATCTCCCCAAAATCCCTCAGGACCCCTCAAATTCCCCCCCAAATCCCCTCACGACCCCAATTCTCCCTCAGGACCCCCCCAAATCCCTCTCAAGCTCCCCCCCCCCAATGCCGTCAGGATCCCCAAACCCCCTCAGGAGCCCCAATTCTCCCTCACAACCACCCAAAATCCACCCAAAGCCCCTCAAGACCCCTCCCAGATCCCCTCAGGACCCTCAATTCACCCTCCGACCCCTCAAAATCCACCTCAAACCTCTTCTGGACCCCCCAGTTCTCCCTCAGATCCCCCAAACCCCCTCACATCCCCTCAGCGCCCTCATATTCTCTCACATCCCCTCATGACCCCCAAATCCTCTCACAACCCCCGAAACTCCCTCAGAATCCCCCAAAATCACCCACAAATCCCCTCAAGACGCCCTCAGATCCACTCAGATACCCCCAATTCTCTCTCAGAACCCCCAGTTCTCCCTCACGAACCCCAAATCCCCTCAGAAACCCTGAGCGCCCCCAGTTCTCCTTCAGGAGCCCCCAGTCCCCTCAGATCCCCCTAAATCCCCTCAGAATCCCGCAAATCTCCTCAGGATCCCCTAAACCCTCTCACGCCCCCTCAGGACCCCCAAACCCCCTCAGCACCCTCCACGTCCCCTGATGTGAAAAGTGCCAATTTTATGGCTCTAGGCAGATATTTACTATATGTATTATGTTGTATTGATTAGTAGTGCTGTATTAACATTTTAGTAGTATTGTAAATGTAGTTTTGTAGTTAAAAGGTAACTTTTGTAGTTAAAATAGAAACTATGTATGTGGGATTTTTTTTTTTTAAGAAAGGAATGAGGTTCTCGCACCAGATAGCAGCCACAGGACACCTAAATCTTTCAGAGAAAGAGAATTTATTGCTCCATTATCAGAAGAAACCAACTTCTTCACACCTTGCTCAGCCCTGAAGTCGGGATTCAGAGGAAGAAGTTGACACTGACCAGACAGAATCCTGTGTTTGAATGGAATTGATGCATCATGGATGAGGTGAATGAATATGCAACAGGCTGTTGCTTTTAAGGGTTAATCCTCTGTTAACGTGGGTCCTTTTTCGGGCTTATTTTGCCCAGAAAGAGGTAACCGGACCGTCCGTAACTCTTGTTCAAATTTTTATTACTCTAATTATATTGCTATTTTTATAACCATTTCATTACTGTTCAACTTTTAAAATTTTAAAAATAAGTGGCGTTTTCACACCTCAGGACCCCCAAATCTCCTCAGGACCCCCCCCCTTCTCCCTCACACCCCCCCAAACCCCCCCAGCCCCTCCTCACCGCCCCCCCGCCCCCGCCGCTCCCGGTGCTGACCGCGGTCGCTGCCGCCCCTCCCGCGCCCCGCCCGGGGCCGTTCCCGTTCTCCGTTTCCCGTGGCGTCTCCTCCTCGCCCCTCTCCGGAGTTCTCCTGAGGCGGCTCCGCCGTTACCGCGCTCCGTTCCTGGGGCCACTTCTGGGCCGGGACCGGCTCGTTCGACCCCCGGAGCGTCCCCAGAGCCGGGTGCCCAGTGAGCGTGGAGCCCCAAGAGATGCGACAGGGGGGAGAGAGGGGGACAGAGGGGACCGGGGGCGAGGGGCCATGGGGGATGGAGGGGACAGGGGGGGTGGCAGGGGTGCAGAGGGGACAGCAGAGGGGCAGGGGTCAGGAGGGGCTACGAGGGGAGGGGCAGGGGGTGGCAGAGGAAACAAGAGGCTGACAAAGGGACAGAGGGGACAAAAGGGACCCCTTGGGGGCAGGGGGCCACCGCAGGAGGCCGTAAGTGCCACCAGGTCCCTGACACCTCCCCTGTCCCCTCCGGAGCTGTCCCCGGTCCCGCTGCAGCCACAGGTCACCGTGGTGGCCACCCTGGGCGAGCTGCTGGCCACCCTGCCCAGGCTGAACGAGATGATGCTGCTGCCCATGTCCACGGTGAGCCTGTACTGGGACCTGGAGGACTTCACCGAGGAGCTCCGGGCCACCCTGCATTGCACTGATGACACCTGGTGGCACTGCAATGTCACTTCCGATGATGGTGACCCTGTCACCTTCTTGAGCCAGGCCCTGGCTGCCTGTGAGAGGACCCCATGGACCACTTGGAACCGTGTGACAATGGCGGCCAGCAAGTGGTAGCGGTCGGTGTCTGTGCTTGTGAACAGCTGGGCTGACCTGGCCAGGGCAGCCACCAAGCTCCGCAACACCTGCAGGGAGGTGGCCACCGAGGCGGCCAACATGGTGGCCACTGCCACTGCCTGGGCAAGGAACCTGCAGGCCAAGGCTGCCCATGATGGGACAGCTCAGGAAAACATGGTGGAGCTGGGTCAGGCCCTGGGCAGGGAGGAGGGGGCCGAGGTGGTGGCCGGGCATGAAGCCCAGGAGAGCAGAGAGGCCGGGGTGGCTGCCAGCGAGGCCACAAGGGCCACCATGGAGAGACAGCGGCTGGAGGCGGCCCTGGGGCTGCTGGAGCGCTTGGTGGCCGCGTGTGACGGAGCCACCGCCTTCCCCCGGGAGCTGCAGCGCAGGGCTGGGGACACTGAGGCTGCCCTGGAGAGGACAAATGAGGAGTCCCCTGATATCCCTGAGGACTTGGTGGGACAAACAACTCAGGGACAAACCATTGTGAGGGGGGAACATGGGGGGAACCGAGGGTCAAACCATAATCTCAACTTATAAAAAATAACCAATTTTACAACAAAACCTGTATAAAACACACAATGCTACACTTGGTGGCCAAGGTGGCCGAGGCTGAGTGGCTGTGGGAGGCCAACACCCACCGGGCCGAGGATCACCTGAGGGGGACAGTTCAAGACGTCACAGGAGGCCCCAAGTGCCACCAGGTCCCTGACACTTCCCCTGTCCCCTCCCCAGCTGCTGGGGGCTCTGGTGTCCATGGTGGCCACCCTGGTTGAGGTGACAGCCACTGTGACCGGGCCATGCCGGGGTGTGCGGCGCTGTGTGCCCCCAAAGCTGCTGCACGCGGCCCTGAGGATCTTCACCCGGAGCCTCCGTAAGGCCCTGGACCACCCTGGTGTCACCTCCCTGGGTGACCCTGGTGTCCCCTCCCTGGGCCAGGCCCTGGCCACCCTCAGGGCCACCCCGGGGGCCACCTGGGCCGGTGTGAGAGCCGCGGGCAGCGCCTGGCGGGAGCTGGTGGCTGCGCACGAGGGGAGATGGAAGCAGCTGCTCGAGGAGGCCACCAAGCTCCGCGATGCCTGCGAGGACACGGCCCTTGCCTGGGCCAGGCACCAGCAGGACAAGGCCACCCGCAGGGGGACAGCTGGGGACAACCTGGCAGCCACTGCCCAGCAGCTGATGGTGGCCCTGGACAGGGATGAGGAGGCCTCAGCGGGGGCTGCGCACGGTGCCCAGGTGGCGGCGGCCACCAACGAGGCTGTGGGAGAGGCTGTGGTGGCCACCAGGCAGGCGAGGGCGGCCATCAGGAGGGGACATTGGGCAGAGGTGGCCCTGGAGCCGCTGCAGCTCTTGGTGGCCGCGGGTGACAAAGCCACTGAGTTTATCAGTTACACGGAGTCCCAGCTAAGGGACACCAAGGTTGCCCTGGAGGGGAAAAGGAGGTGTCCCCTGATGTCCCTGAGGCCTTGGTGGCCAAAGTGGCCAAGGCTGAGCAGCTGTGGGAGGCCAGTGCCCTCCTGTTCAAGCATCACCTGCTGGGGACACTTGGGGACATCCACGACCTCCTCTTGAGTCCCCGTGGTGGCCGCGGTGGCCCCGGTGGCCCCGGCAGCCGCGCGGTGGCCAAGAGGTGCCAAAAAGCCATCGAGGACATCCCAAGGCTGCTTCAGGACAGTGACATCACTGCTGCAGTGTCATTGTGGCAGTGACACCACTGGGGACATGGCTGCTGTCACCTGTCCCCTCTCCCCTCCCCACATGGGATTTGAGACAAATCTGGGGAATTTTCTGGGAATTTTCATTGAAATTGTACCAAAGCCTGATGGAAATTCCTGGGGTGACATCACTGGGGACACTCAGGGACACTCTGGGGGCACTCAGGGACATGCTAGGACAGTCTGGGGACACTCAGGGACATCCAGGGACACTCTGGGACACTCTGGGGACACTCAGGGACACTCTGGGGACACTCAGAGACAGGGGTGACTGAATCCCCTCAGCAGCTTCCAGCTTTCTACTGTACCTGCAGAAGAGCCAGGTCATAAATGACAATTTAATAATTGGTTTCTGCCATTCTGCATTGGCTTCTGCAGTTCTGCATGGGCTGCAGCCATTCTGTATTGGCTTCTGCAAAAAAGTACTTTCACAAGTACTTTGCTCTGGTACTTGATTATTGATTATTGATAATTCTGTGTAGCTGCTCACTGGTTCAATATAACTGATCAGTTTAAATGTGCATCATGTAACTGATTTAATGCTGGGGTAATAAATAGGTATTATATCACAAGCTTTAAAATATTAAAAATAGACAAATATTGAATAGATAAATATTAAATGTTAAAATAGCAAGTCTGCAATGTTAAAATGCTTTTGTGTAACTGACTCAGGTGTGAAACAATTCTCTTGTTTCTCAAATCTGCAGACCAACCTCTCCAGGTGATGATGACAGTGACACAAACGTGAGAGGAATTTATGAATTTATCAGGGAGTGTGAAACAACAGGATGGAACCAGGAGAAGAAATCAAATATATTGACCTAATCTACAGAATGTCCTGCAGACAAGTCAGAGGTTAAAACCAAACAAGAGTTCCTGGAACATCCAAACCTCCCGGGAATGTTTGAATAATGTCTAAACTCGGGAATGTGTTTGCAGCCCTGCCTTGGAACCGGATCTGGAGAACAACGGGTTAAGTTAAGGGTGCGTTCTTTGACCGAGCACCAAAATCCTTTTATAGCCCCTATTAAACGTTGGCAATTTCCGAGGAGTGAACTTTGTTTCTCACACCCGGCTGTGGTTTGGGGGCCCCCCCGCTGCTGCGGAGCACTGAGCCCGCCCCGGGTGTCGCTGGAACCCCCAAAAACCGCAGCCACCCCCGCCCTCTTGGGGATTGGGATTTTCTGTTCTCTCCTTGTTACTTGTGGATTGTTTTTCCCATTGCGTTGCTGAGAGGCTCTGATGGCCGAGTGCTCGAGAAGGCGGGGAGGGGGAACTCCTCTGGTTTTTGGGAGTTTCTCCGGGAGGGGACGATAGACGTACCGGGAGAATGGGGGCGGGTGAAAACGATGGGGTTGGGGGCAGCGTCTCTCTGTGGCTCTTGGGCATGGGAGGAGGGCGGCCGGGCTGTGCCTGCAGAGAGAATTCACTGGCACGGCCGGAGCTCAGCCCTGAGGGACCGATCAGGGTCCGCTCCTGTGCCTCGGGAATCCTGAACTTCGTGTGATCTGGGAATCCTTAATTTCGTGTACCCCAGGATTCCTGAATTCCGTGTGCCCCGGGAATCCTGAATTTCGTGTTGTTAATTACGAGAGCAGGCTCCCGGTGCTAAAGTGATTTCAGCATTTATTATAATAAAAGCAAGGCCCAAAGCAAGGGGGCCCCGGGCCGAGCAGGAGCGTTCCCGTCGAGGATGGAGCAGCGCCGGCGCTGGGGCTGCTCAGCAGCGATGTCCCGAATGTTCCAGACGGAGCAGCACAGATTCAGTCGGTCTGAATCCCCTTTTTTATTCTGCTTTTTGTCCCTTAGGCTTGGTTTCTTTTTGGATTTGGATCCTTCATTTGCATGAAGGTTTAAGGCGCTTGATTGGCCCGTTACAGTTCTGTCCAGGCTGGCTGGTTTCGCTCGGGGGGCGGTGAACTTTACTGAGGTGTGTTGTGGTACGTTGAGTACCGTATTTCTTATAACTACTCTTTTAAATATAAAAAGAGAAGTTATAAATATATATTTATACATATACTTAATATATTTAATATATATATTTAATAGATATAAATATATATTATATATATTTTATATATATAAAATAACATATATCATAATATATAATATATAAAATATCTAGAATATATTTTATATACTATAAAATAAATTTATATTTATATTTATAAATATATTTATAAATATATCTTTATATATAAAAACGAGTAGTTATAAGAAATATAACTTTTACAATATAATAATCAAACAAACAGTACATACCTAACCATCTATCAACTATTTACAACACTTTCTAACCTATTTTTAACAATTCCCCCTTCTAACTATTTGATCAGGCTTCCAGCCTGCATCAACCTTTTAAAGTACAATTTCTACTTTTCTCAGTTTCTCGTGCTGTTCAAGCACATCTCTGGCATTCTGATCACTCTGTTCTTTCATTAACATGACTTTTTCACCGTTTTTCCCTTCCACATTCCCTTGCAGCACGATGCTGCTGTGGACAGTGCTGGTCACTGTCCGGCCTAGACATGGAATTGCACATGGCAGTGATATTGCACTTGCTGGTGCACACACTGCAAAGGCCAATTCCTTCCACCATTTACCATTCCAGGTGAACAAGTTGTCCCACCAGTCGGAGTCTCCAAACAAGGGGGTCCATTGTTTTGCTCCAACATAGGTAATTTTTCAAATATTTTGAGGAATGTTTTTAATTACATGACTATGGTCATTGATCTCTTGGAAGCATTCTGAAGTATTAAATTTCCCACAGATCCCTCCTTCCTCTGGGAGCAGGTAGCCCACTGCAAATTGGATCTGGTAAATGACTGATGGCGTTTGCTGTTGCTGCTGGTTTGAGAGATTGATGGTCAGAGTTGTTTGATCGGACACGATTTCAAGCCCTGCTTGCAGACGGATGATTCGACTGAGCGTGAGCTCTGGGGTTCTGCAGCCCCAGGGTCCATCTTGGGCCCAGGGAGCCGGCCCAAAAGGATCTATAATCCTTTCTGGGGTCCAAACGTCACTGTTCCAATTTTGGGTTCCACCAATTAAACTCCTTTTCTCTCTGGCCAGATCCTCGTACGCCGGCACTCCCGAGTTTGATTTCGCATCCTTAGGCAGTAAGGAAAAGGATGGATTTACTGCTCCAGTTGTGCAACTCTCGCTCCACCCTTCTGGTAACTTCACATTGGCTGTGTTACCACAGATCCAAAATAAATTTTTAGGTGCATCCCTGTCATGGTTTGATGCTGGTGCAATGCTGGTGATTTATGAAAATATATTCTCTCTGGTGTCTACTGTGAGATGTGATTAGAAACAGAGCAAAGCAGGCTCTAGCTTAGGAATAAAGAAAAAAACTTTATTAACCTACAACTATATGAAAAGAGAAACACACACAGAACTCAGAATGAAAACTTTCTAAAATATTATTCCTCCCCCCACTAAATTTCTAACACATTACAGTAAGACAAAACTTTGGATTCTCAATTCAGTTACTACTCTTCAGATAACTAACTCTCAGTCTATCATCATTTTTCAGATAATCAATTTTCAGTTTATCAAGAGGAGAGGAGTCTGTCTTGTACCATAGGCTTCCCCAGGAAACACAGTTGAAACCTCTTGTGTTTCCATGTCACACATGGCACCGCCCAGAGAACATTTGCCATCGTGACATCTTCCTTCCATGCCCAGTGCTCTCACCACTGTACATGGACCAAAGCTGCTTCTGGGGTTCCCCTTTTAAGGATGCTTTGCCCAGTTCCAAAAAAGCACAGTCTCTCACTTTTGGGACACCTGTCCCCTCCAAATTCACCCCCTGGGGCCGAGGGGTCTCGAGAACAGAGATCTTCTTCTTCACTGAAGATCGAGGGCACCACCACCCTCCTCACCCGTTGCCTCTGTTCACGCTGCTCCTTCACATAACATCACTGCACTCTCTTGGCTCTGAGCCATTCCTCCCCCTAAATGCAGTCTCTGTGTCACAGGAAAATGGTTCTGTCCATGGCAATACAAGAAAAGTCCAGCCAAAGGCCACTCATCATCTCCTCCCACCTAGGATTCTTCTCAACTCTTCAGATATCTTTCGCTTGCCCACACATTCATCACACCAGCCTATTGCTTTTCATTTCATCTCTATCTCTCTTCTCATTCAGCTTCAGAATAATCTGCATTTGTAAAGTTTCTATCATTTAAGAAAAGAGTTCAAACCTCAGGCTCTGCCTGTCTAGAACTCGCTGCACCCTCGCTGTCCCACCCGCCCCTTCTCCTTCCCAGCCAGCCCTGCTGCCCGCGCACGATATCAAATTTCAAAGGAGCACGAACACAGGCACAAGCAGAGGCTCTTTGTCTCTCTCTCAGCCTTCCTCTGCCCTTCTATCTTGCCAAAGCCTTCGCTGCCCTTCTCTGTCCCCAGCCCTGCCCTCCCTCGCCCGGGGCTTCCCCTGCCCCGCTCAGCCCGCAGCTGGCAGAAGAGCTCTGGCTTCTCCCACAGACCACAACTAAAGAGCTTCCCCTGAGGGTTCTCTGCTTTTCACCCCCTGTGTGCTCAGAAGCGAATCCAGATCCTCAGCAGCCACACCAAATGCCGATATTCAAATCTCAACACTTATCCGTTTAACCACCAAACACTCAAAAAACTCACTTCCTTTTCAAACCAAAACAATCCCAGAAATTAGAATCTTGATTTGTTATATGTTTCAAATATTTGGATAGGATATAGGATTCGTATAATCTCCTAAGCACTTAAACCTTTTTTCTTTTTGACTGTATACACATCGACTTTCAGTTTTTTCTCTTGACCAATATGACTGGGGAGTTTCTGGGATCCACCTGGTGTGTGTGTATCATTTGCTGCCAGATATCTTTTTCATGGCGTTTCTCCTACTTCAATAGTATACATTTTCCCTTTTCTTGATCAACACTCTTCCCCTGTTATTGTTGATTTAAGCTTCCACTCTCCTTCCCTTCTTTTGGGTACTACCAGTTTTTTTCCTGATGTAATCCATTTTAAAATGTCTAGGGGACTTAAACTGATACCATCCCATGCCCAAATTTCACTTAAGTGCTTCCTCCCACACACCCAACAATCAATCAAATTAAATTATTTTGTAATCTTTTCCACCATATCAATTAAAATATTCTTTCCATATATTTGTCCCTCTCTATCCCTTTGTCTTTTCAGTTGCACATTTTTCTCTTTGAATATATACTCTAAGTTAGTTTCACTTTCTTGTTTAAAACACACCCATCTTTCTTTCATAGGACACTCTCCTGACATCTTCTGGATGGGGTTTGCAATATTTTTAGCCATCTGTGAGAAATGCATATTTTATGATTGGCTTTTTGCAAATATTAAAATGAATATTGTATGTGTTATGTTAGAAAGTGATGCTGTATTAATTTTTTTAAACTAGTATGTTAAATATAGTTCCAGGTCAAAACATAATGTTTAAATAGAAACTATGTATGTGGGATATTTTTTATAGAAAGGAATGAGGTACTCCCACCAGGATAGCAGCCACAGGACACCTAAATCTTTCAGAGAATTTATTGCTCCCTTATCAGAATAAATGAACTTCTTCCTGCCTTGCCTTGTGCAGCCCTGAAAATGTCATTAAGAGGAAGAAGTTGACACTGACCAGACAGAATCCTGTGTTTGAATGGAATTGATGCATCATGGATGAGGTGAATGAATATGCAACAGGCTACTGTTTTTAAAGGTTAATCCTCTGTTAACGAGTGTCCATTTTCGGGCTTATTTTGCCCAGAAAGAGGTACCTGGACTGTTTGTAACTCTTTGTTTTTATTGCCTCATATTGTCCTAAATCCCAATTGTTCAAATTTTTATTATTTGAATTATATTACTATTTTATAACTATTTTATTACTATTAAACTTTTAAAATTTTAAAAACAAGTGTTTGGCATTTTTCACACCAGCCAATATATTTTATTATCCTCTTTTCAGGCAGTTAACTGGGAGTGATGGATACATTTGGGATTCATGTTTGTGTGTACTCTGATTAATGCACTTTCTGTACCTCCTCTATCCAAGGACAGTCACGCTTCTCACAAGTGTTTCCTCCACTCCCTTTGCAGTGAGGGAGCAGCAGCGTTGCTGCCAGTGCGAGTCTGGTGCGGGCTGCCCTCCTCACCTCGCCATCCACAGGGGGTTTTTGTGCTAAGCGAATGCAAAGAGAGTTTTTCCTGGAGGGAGTTCCTAATCGAGTCTCGCCTCCCACCTCTGGTTTTCCCTTCTTCTGGAGACATTCTGCCATGACCCTTATTGCATCCACTCCCTTCCCTCAGTTTGGTCCCAATTAGGGTTGCAAGGAGAGAGCTCTATGGAGCAGTACTGGAAACTGAGATGTTATTTTGACTGTCAGTTCTTAGCTGAACAAAACTTGAACTTATACTATAACTATATTTTTAACAAACATTAACAAACTTTAAGGATATACGGATAACAATGTAGATGTTCCCCATGGGGGGGTTGTGTTCAGGGTTGCACTTCTTTCCGTGCTTTCCTCAGGACCAATTTCAAGTCTTTATCATTTCTGTTGGCTATAATCCATTTGCTTGCCTCAGCTGGGGGTTGTACTTGTGAAAAACGCCAATCACTTGCTTTTAAAATTTTAGAAGTTCAATAGTAATAACATGGTTATGAAAATAGTAATATAATTAGAGTAATAAAAATGTGGACAATTATGATTAGGACAATATGAGGCAATAAGAACAAAGAATTACGGATGCTCTGGATACCTCTTTCTGGGCAAAATAAGCCTGAAAAAGGACCCACGTTAACAGAGGATTAACCCTTAAAAGCAATAGCCTGTTGCATATTCATACATCTCATACATGATACATAAATTCCACTCAAACAAAGGATTCTGTCTGGTCAGGGTCAGCTTCTTCCTCTTAATTCTGATGGTGTCTTCAGGGCTGAGCAAGGCAGGGAAAAGTTAGTTAAGGGAGCAATAAATTCTCTTTCTCTGAAAGATTTCAGTGTCCTGTGGCTGCTACCCCAGTGTGAGTACCTCATTCCTCTCTTTAAAAAAAGTATCTGACATAGCATAGTTTCTATTTTAACATTATGTTTTAACTTAGAACTATATTTAACACACTACTTAAGAAAATTAATACAGCATCACTTTCTAACATAACACATATAATATTCATTTTGATATTTGCGAAAAGCCAACCATAAAATACTCATTTTTCACATTATACATAAGCATTTCGTTGCTTTGTTGCAATATCTCTTAGCTTTACCACAACTTGCTCTGTTTTATTCTAAGCCCCAGTCATCTTGCTACCTCATCTCTTTTACTGTATTATACTGCTTTTATTTTGATGCTTTATTTGGCTATTTGGTCAGAAAGCTTCAGAACCTTTCTTTGTGTCTGTTTTCGACACAGCAGATAGAAGCATTTGCTGATTCCATTGCCAATTGACACGAATCACAAAAACATTTGTCACATGGAGGGGGGGGGGGGGGGGGGTGTCCCCTGGGTGGGGGAGGGGCAGTGAGTGAGGGGTCCTGGTGCACTTGGGGGGGGGCTCATGGATCAGGGGGGTCCCAGTGCATTAGGGGGGCAGTGAAGGGGGGGAGGCAGTGAATGGGGGGGTCCCAGTCCATGGGAGGGGCCCGGTAAATTGGGAGAGGGGGTCCCTGGGGATAACGGGGATCCCGGCTGATAACGGAGGGGGAACAGGATCAAGCCCCAAGGGATCCTCCCCAGTGCTGGGGACCCTCTTGTGCCCCCCCAGCGCTTGGAGTCCCCCCGGTCCCCACACTGTGCCTGGGGGGTCCCACAGCTCTGAGGGGGCAAAAGGGAGGGGGCAGAACCCCCGTGATGGGGGGGGGGGGCACAGGGGGGGTCCCGGGCCTGGTGCTTGGCGGGGGGAAGTTGGCACACGAGGGGGGCTCAGTCCCAGTCCTGGGGCTCGGTGAGGGGGGGTGTCAATGCACAGGGGAGTCCCAGTGCCTGGTGGCACCTGAGTGTCCACAAGGCTCCCCAGTGACATCACTGTCCTGATGACATCACAGCAGTGACATCACTGTTCCTGCAGCACGCTCGGGATGTCCTCAATAGCTTTTTGGCACTGCTCAGCCATGTGGGCTACTGGGGCCACCGTGGCCACCACAGCCACCATAGTCACAGAAGAGGAGGTTGTGGATGTCCCCAAATGTCCCCAGCAGGTGACACGTGGCCAGACGGCGCTGGCCTCCAAGGCCTCAGGAGCATCTGGGGACGCCTCCTCTGTTCCCCCCAGGGCAGCCTCGATGTTCCTGAGCCGGCGCCGCAGCTCCCGGGGGAAGGCAGTGGCTTTGTCACATGCGGCCACCGAGTGCTCCAGTGGCCCCAGGACCACTTCCCCCTGCTGTCCCCTCCTGGTGGCCACTCTCAACCAGCTGGCGGCCACCATGGCCTCTCTCATGGCCTTGCTGGCCGCCTCCTCCTCACTGGTGACCGCCGCCAGCCAGGCCTCAAGTGTGGCCACCACCGAGGCCACCTCCTCCTTGTCCAGGCCCACCGACGGCCGCTGGGCCGTGGCCACCAGGTTGTGCAGAGATGTCCCCCAGCGGGCGGCCTTGTCCTGCTGGTTCCAGGCACGGGTAGTGGCGATGGTGGCGACGGCAGCTGCAGCAATGGCTGCAGCTGTGGCCGTGTCCCTGCAGGTGTCACGGGGCTCGGTGGCCTCCCTGGCCAGCCAGTCCCAGCTGTTCTCGAGCACCTCCACCAACTCTGCCAGGCGCTGCCCGCGGCTCTCACATCGGCCCAGGTGGTCCCAGGGGTGGCCCCAAGGGAGGCCAGGGCCTGGCCCAGGGAGGGGACGCTGGAGTGGTGCAGTGAGGTGACAGCGTGGTAGTTCAGGGTCTTGTGGAGGTACCAAGTGAATCTCCTCAGGGCCACGTCAGGGACTTTGGGGACACGCGCTGCCGCACGCCCCTGTGTGGCCTGGTCACAGCAGCTGCCACCTTGCCCAGGGTGGCCACCACGGCCACCACAGCCCCCAGCCACTGGGAAGGGAACAGGAGAGGTGTCAGGGACCTGGTGGCACTTGCGGCCTCCTGGGGTGGCCCCTTTGTTCCCTCCCTAGAGGGCTCTGCTGTCCCCTGTGTCCCTTTGTCAGCCCCGCTAATGCCATCTGCCACCCCCCGCCACCCCCCGCTTTGCCCCCGCCCCGCGGCCCTCGGTCCCCTCCACCCATCTGTCACCTCCCCCCTTCCCGCCGCGCCCTCCTGTCCCCTTTGCGATCCCCTGTCCCCTCTATCACCCCCCGTGTCTCCCCTGTCCCCTCCCCTGCCCCGCGCCGGGATTGCCGCACCTCGCGGGGCTCCATGGCCGCTGGGGACACTCTGAGGACGCCTTGGGGCGCTCCAGGGACACTCTGGGGACACTCCGGGGGGCGAACAAGTCCCTGTGACAAGCCCCTGTCCCAGCCGGGGACACCGTCCCGGTAGCAGCAAGCGCGGAAGGGACAGAGCGAGGTGACGTCACCGCCAGGCCCCGCCCCCTCCCTCCGCGGGGCCACCCGGCGGGACACGGCCCGGGCCAGCAGCAGGTGACCGCGCAGGGACACTGCGGGGGCACGGGGACACCGCACAGGTGCCACCAGGGACATGGCACTGCCACCTGTCCAGTGGCACCAGTTCAATGCCAGTGTCCCTGTGCCACTGCCACCAGCCCTGTCCAGGTGTCCCCAGTTCCATCCCACTGTCACCACCCCAGTGTCCCCAGTTCAATTCCAGTGCCACCAGTTCTGTCCCACTGTCACCATCCAAGTGCCAACAGCTCCATGTCACCAACCCAGTTCCAGCCCAGTGTTCCCAGTCCTGTCCCAGTGCCACCAGCCCAGTGCTCCCAGTGCCACCACCCCATTGTCCCCATATCAATGTCACCAGCCCAGTGCCACCAGTTTCAGCCCAGTGTCTCCAGTCTCATCCCAGTGCCCTCACCCTGTCCCAGTGTCCCTGTCCCAATGTCACCAGTTCCGTCCCAATGTCACCATTTCCACTCCAATGCCACCAGCCCAGTGTCCCCAGTCCCTTCCTAATGTCCCCCTCCCAGTGTCCCCAGTCCTGTCCCAGTGTCCCTGTCCCTGTGCCACCAGTTCCCTCCCACTGCCCCAGGTCCAGCCCAGTGTTCCTGTCCCAGTGCCATCAGCCCAGTACCACCGGGGATGCCCCAGTGTCACCACCCCAGTGTCACCAATTCCCCACCAGTGCCACCAGTTCTATCCCACTGTCACCACCCCAGTGTCCCCAGGGCTGTCCCAGTGCCACCACCCCTGTGTCATCATTCCAGTGCCACCAACCCGGTGTCCCTGGTTCCATTCCTGTGTCACCAACCCAGTGCCACCAGTTCTGTCCCACTGTCACCAGTGTTTTGGGGGTTTTGGGGAATCCCAGGTGGAGTTTGGGGGCTCCTGAGGGAGTTTGTGGGGGATCCTGGAAGGGTTTTGGGGGGGGTCCCAGGTGGGGTTTGGAGGTCCCAGGTGAGGTTTTGGGGGTCCCAGGTGAGATTTCCAGGGATTTGGGGCTACCTAGTTGAGAATTCCCAAAAATTTGGGGTTTCCCAGGTGAGAACACAGGCCAGGGGCTCAGGGGGGCCGAGGGGGGAGGGCCTGGGGATGTTTGGGGGGGGTTCAATCAATGGGGGGGGCCTGGGGAGTGCCGAGGGGGGGTCGTGGTGAGTGTGGGGGGGTCCCATGGATTTGATGCCTCAGGTTTTGGCTTTTCTCTTTTTCAGATTCTGTGCTGCTTTACTCTGTGGGTCTGGGCTTCATATTAAGGGATGCTGAGCTCTGTTCACAGAGCAGGGAGACAAAACAATTCCTGCCCTAGCTGGGAACCCAAGGACAAATAATCCAAACCTCAGGCCCAAGAGCATAAACATCGTGGACTGAAGAGAGAAAAACAAGAAGGATGGGACTTCATCAGCTAAAGCTATAATTGGACAATTAACTCCAATATGCAAATGGAGCAGAACTTATAAAAGTGACAGACCTCGTGACCGGTCGTCCATTTTGGGGCCATTTTGGTTCATCTTGGGCGTAGCCCTGGCTGGGCTCTCGTTCTGCCCAAGGTGTGTCCATGGAGGCCTTTTAACAAATGCCTGCTTTACTGTGTAACTGCGTCTGGCCTCTGTTCTAGGCCAGCCCTGTGCAGGCATCAGTTTGTGGCGAGCACGAAGGGAGCCGAGGCACCCGGGCAAGGCTGGAGCAGAGGCAGAGGAAGGTGCAGCTGCTGCCCCCAGCCCGCGGCACTGGCGGGGCCCAGGTGCGGTGCCGAGGGTGCGGGAGGCCGAGAAGCTCGGCAGGAGCGAGAGAGGCGTGAGCGGCTGCAGGGGCGCTGCGTTTATCGGGTGGGGGCGGCGGGAAGGGGCGTTTTGTGCTCGGGAGCGCAGCGGGTGCGGTGCTCGCTGCGCCCCGGGCTCAGGGAGGGCGGGCGCTGTGAGCAGCGGGGTTGGATTGCGGGGCTGGGCTTGGCCTGGGGCCGGCAGTGCTGGCGCAGGGGATCGTTCCCGCAGCGCCGCTCCGGAGCGCCGCGATTGGAATCTCGCTCTTTCTCTCGCTCGTTGGGTCTTTTAATTTCTACTCAGAACTGTTAAAATTCCGTGTGTATATTCTGCTGCGAGTGTTGTAGTGATAATATCCCGAGAAACAGTCCCCTGGGATTAGCACTGAGAAACTGGGGAGCCCTTACCGGGGGGAGCCTTGTTTTTCAAAGCCAAGCTTATTGGACGCTCAGAAAAGATCTGGCCGCGGTATGAGCTAGAGGACAATCAGACGAGCCCGAGTTTGGTATTTGGGATAAAAGATTAATATCAAGTTTGATTTCCCGTAGAGGCGAGGATAAATACTCGGGGTGCTCAGGTGAGCTGGAGTATGCGAGGCTCTTTCTGGTGTCAGCGTGTCAGCGGAGCCCCGCAGCAAAGCAAAAGGAAGAGCATCCCTTAGCCTGAAAGGGAAAAGGGGAGAAAAGGGAAAAAGAGCCAATATTGGCAAACAAAAGTAAAACGAAGGCGGAAGAAGGCTTAGATCGAGTCGCTCCCGCCCCGAGGGTGGGGTCGGTCGGGCCCGGGCCAAGGCGCGCCCCCCCCGCCGCCACCGCCGGCACGATCGGGGGGCGGGGGAGGCGCAGCTCAGCCGGGGCCCCGGGCAGGGAAGGAGGAGAAAGGCGAGCCCGGGCAGGCAGGGATGGCGCCGGCCCCGGCCAGGAGGAGGAGCCGGGGGCGGAGCCTCGTACCGGGAGAGGGGAGGGGATGGATGGCGGGCACAGCCCAGGGCACCGCCCCGAGAGGAGGAGGAGGAGCCGGGGGCGGAGCCTCGTACCGGGAGGGCGGAGAGGGCCCCGCCCATGGGGGAGGGGTCTCTCCGCTCCCGGCCCCGTCAGTTTCCATGGCAACCCTGAACGCCGGGGCGTGGCTTCGGGGGATGACGTCACTGATGCAGGCGGACGCGCAGCCCGGGTTAAAAGACGCAGCAAATCCTGCGTGGGGCTTCCTGGGATCGGGGGTAGGCAAAATAGATTATATGGTACAACAGGGTCAGCCGAATCGGAGAGCTCCTGCTCAAGCAGCTCCGAGGAAGATGAAATTGATGAACTCATTGCAGCCTTGAGCAAGCGAAGGAGGGGAAAGATCGTGAGAAAAGCCATCAAAGAGTGTAGGCCCATAGGGAAATGTACTAGATAAAAAAAGAGAAAAGAACCGGTTTTACAAGCCCCACTACGACCAGCAGTTGGCAACCAGGGGCCAATATATGTTAAGGTTCCATATTCCCTTGTGAAAAATACAGTTCATTTCCTGTTAAAATTTAAAAGTTTGAGAAAGGACAATAGGAGACAGTAAAACAAAGATTACAACTGGGTGCATCTTGGCACTCAGCCAAGAACACCCCTAATAGTTTGGGAAACGCCCTTTTTATACCATTTCTACTGCATCAGCCTGTTGCATATTCATAGATTTATGCATATCCATCATCTATGGAACTGTTTAGCATGGCTCCTCCTCGGGTCTGCCTTTTTAGAGCATGTGTGTTTCTGGGCTGTGGTTTTGGTTCCCTCTCTTGATCACTTCCACTCTGGGCCTTGGTCCACACTTTCTTCAGGCGGCAGATGCTGATAGTTGGCATATCAATAGCAGGGTGCTCATGACATGTTCACTGGATGTTATCCCGACCAAACAGACAGTTCACTCCTAACTAGATCAGCTACCACTACTGCTAGGTCTAAGTTTTTGTTAATAGCAGAAATAAAAGCAAAGTTATTTTAACATTGTACATACAACATTCATCTGGATATTTGCAAAAAACAAACAATATAATATGCATTTATAACAATCTCTCCTCTGTCTGGTTGGCTGTCTGTCTCTGCCCGGACACGCACAGGGTGGAACTGGGGCGCCCACGCTTCAAAGGACGAGTCTGGACTCCAGTTTTTCAGGCTTCAGATTGTTTATTATTTCTTATCTACAGAATTTTCTTTCTGCCCAACAGAGGTCTGACCTGCAAGGCAGCCAAGGGCACTCTGACCTCCCACGGGGCGGTCATGTCTTTTTATACTAAAATCTACGTACATCATATTTACCTTTATTTCCCAATACCTTTCACCCATATTAGCAAGTGCACCTTCACCATGAACCAATCTCCAAGTGCCAACATCACCACAGAAAATGGATGACAAGAAGAAGAAAGAAGAAGGACGAGACACGCCCTGATCCCTCCATCTTGTCTCCATAACCCCGCCCGTACCAAAACCCTAAAATCTGTATTTCACCTTGCAAATACATCATTCCTGCACCATTCACTCCCAAGTGACTCTTATGTCCTCAGACAGGTGGCACATCCCTAGAGGGATTGAAACCAAGCCACCAGACGCTCCTGGCAACATTCCAGGATTTCTGAGGCCCCCCCCCCCAAGGGTTCTCTCAGTAACTCTGGACATCCGGAGTGATGTGCTGAGTTCTCACACTCCTCTTTCCTTTTTACAAATAATTTGGCTTGAGCAGTATTTTTTTTCTATCCTTCATTATTTGCTTTTTTTTTTTCATAAATCATTTTTGCTTCTTCCAAGGGGTCTTTCTTATTATTTTGTTTCTTTAATACCAGAATCTTTTGTGCAGTCCCAAATGTAGTCAATTTTGGGTCTATAGGCATTGTTACTGAATCATTAAAACTGAAAATCATGGACAAAGACTCTCTAACTAGTTAAAGTTAGAAAGTTGTATGTTTATTATGCCGGTGGGTCTATTTATTACTCCGGGGTGGGGGAGGGTTTCCTGAAATGTGTGACTGCACCACACAAGGATTTTTGCCTTCTATTTATTTCCCAAAATAATACATATTCTCTAGTACTTCTCATCCCTGCTTTATTAAAATGAGGTTATTAGTCCTTCACATGTGCGCAGTTCTTCTCTTGGATTGGGTCTGTGGTCTCAAGCTGGGTCAGTGGTCCCAGGGATGAAGTCAGGAAGGTCTTCATCAGGTCTCTGTGACCCTCCGGCATGATCCAAGGCCCCCTGCTTCATGATGGATTAACACAGAGTCCAGGTGCTGGGCATTGTTCTACTGGTTTCAATGTGTTCCTATAATGGTTCACTTGCTCCACTTCTTTCTACAAATGAGCTCATAATATAACAATTAGCTTTAGCTTAAGCGTTTAATAATTCATAACTTATTATTTGTGTATCTGACTTCAATATGAATTGGTTCTAACACTCAGCTAAAATCTTAAATTTTTAAAATCATGATTCACGTATGGCTGCTTTCCAATTCTGGTTCATCCCTACGATGCAACATGAACCATCAGTGAGAAGAGCGTAGTGTGTTTCTTCTGCTGGCAGTTGGTTGTAGGGTGGAGCTTCTTCAGCCTGTGTCACTTGTTCTTCTTTGACAGTGAGACCAAAGTTTTCACCTTCTGGCCAGTTTGTAATTATTGCCAAAATTCCAGGGTGATTCAGGTTTCCAATATGGGCGTGCTGTGTAATGACGGCAATCCACTTGCTCCATGTGGTGTTGGTGGCGTGGTGGGAGGTGGGAACCTTTCCTTTGAACATCCACTCCAGCACCAGTAGTCAGTGTTCCAGGAGTTGTGCTTCTGTGCAAATTACCTCTGAGGCAGCTTGAACTTCTCCATAAGTGGCCAAGATTTCCTTCTCTTCGGGAGTGTAGTTGGCTTTGGACCCTCTGTAACTTCGGCCCCAGAATCCCTGTGGTCGGCCTCAAGTCTCCCCAGGCACCTTTTGCCACAGGTTCCAGGGGACACCATTGTTTCCAGCTGCAGAGTAGAGCAGGTTCTTCATCTCTGGTCCTGTCCTGACTGGGCCAAGGGCTACAGCATGAGTGGTCTTCTACTTGACCTGGGCAATAGCATGTTGCTGCTCAGGGCCCCAGTGGGAATTGTTCTTCTTGTGGGTACCCAGGTAGAAGGAGCTGAAAATCTGGCTGTAGTCAGGAATGGGCATTCTTCAAAAGCCTATGGGACCTAGGAAAGCTTGTGTTTCCTTCTTGCTGGTTGGTGGAGACAGCGCAGTGATCTTATTGATGACCTCAGTGGGAATCTGACACCATCCATCTTGCCACTTTACTCCCAGGACCTGGATCTCATGAGCAGGTCCTTTGACTTTGCTCTTCTTGATGATGAAGCCGGCTTCCAGCAGAATCTGGATGATTCTCCCTCCTTTCTCAAACACTTCCATTGCCGTGTTTCCCCACACAATGATGTCATCAATATACTGAGGGTGTTCTGGAGCCTCACCCTTTTCCAGTGCACTCTGGATCAGTCCATGGCAGATGATGGGGCTGTGCTTCCACCCCTGGGGCAGTCGGTTCCAGGTGTACTGCACGCCCCTCCAGGTGAAAGCAAACTGAGGCCTGCATTCTGCTGCCAGAGGAATGGAGAAGAGCACCTTAGCATTGTCAATGGTGGCGTACCCCTTTGCTGCCTTGGACTCCAGCTCGTACTGGAGTTCCAGCATGTCCAGCACAGCAGCACTCAGTGGTGGAGTCACTTCATTCAATGCACGATAGTCCACAGTCAATCTCCATTCTCTGTCAGACTTGCACACAGGCCAGATGGGACTGTTGAAGGGTGAGTGGGTTTTGCTGTACGCCCCTTGGCTCTCCAGCTCGCAGATCATTTTCTGCATGGGGATCACAGCATCCTGATTTGTCCAATACTGCCAGAGGTGCCCCATCAGGGTGGCAATTGACACTCATTGCTCTTCTGCTCTCAGGAGTCCTACTGCAGATGGGCTTTCTGATAGTCCAGGCAAGGTGTTCAACTGCTTCATGTTCTCTGCCTCTACAGCAGCTATTCCAAAAGCCCACCTGAGTTCCTCTGGGTCCTTGTAAAGCTGTTCTGGAGGTAGTCGATACCCAGAATACATGGGGCCTCTGGGCCAGTCACAATAGGATGTTTCTGCCACTCCTTCCCAGTCAGGCTCAACTCAGCTCCCAGCAGGGTCAATTGCTGTGATTCCCCTGTAACCCCAGCAATGGAAACAGGTTCTGCCCCTACATGTCCCGATGGTATCAGGGTACATTGCACACCAGTATCAACTAAGGCGTCGTATTTTTGTGATTCTTCTGTGCTAGGCCATTGGATCCACACCATCCAGAAGATCCGGTTTACCTGTGCCTCTTCCTGGCTACAGGCAGGGCCCATCTAACCCTGGTTATATTTTCTTTCCTGGGCATACATGCTAGAGGTACCTTCAAGGAGATCTGACAGATCATACCTGGCAGCTCGGTCATGGGAGGTTGAGGCTACCTTCACTTTAGTGGAATTCCCTCGGTTAACGTTTCCCTTCTTGAGCTGATGCACCCGTGCTGCCAGGACAGAAGTGGGTTTCCCATTCCACCCTCCCATGTCTTCCCCATTGTTATAAGTTGCGGTGAGGAACCAACCACCGACAAGTGAGTCCAAATGAAATGTAATTTATTAATTGATAGAGCAAGCGATAATAGGCAAATTACAGCACTGAGTGAAGCCAACAAAAGGCTTGCACCCACCCGGGAGCGCTGGGTGTAGCCGGGGAGTCACAGCTCCACCAACGGCCCACACCCCTTGGCAGTTCAGTCCTCCTTTTTATCTGTTGTTGTTGGGTGTCCTTCCAGTGTTCTCTGTGTCTGTGCCGATAGTTGCTAGGGGGTCTTATTCTGCCTTCTGGTGGTCGCCTGGACTCCCGTCCTCTTCCTCGAGGTCTTACAATAGCCTTTACCATATATAGGCACATAGCTACATACAGTTACATATTGCTTATTTAGCCTTTCAACATATTAGCTTCTGACATTTTGCGGTTTAAGCCTTATGACAGTTATTTTGCAATATATTAGCCTGTTATATTAATCTTGCAACATATTAGCTGGTTACATCTCTCCTTGCGGTTTTTTCTATTATTGGCTTTTCCCCCTCTTATAGTCTTTTTAGCAACTTGATGAACAAACTAAGACATTAACTCATTACACCCATGGTCATGCAGGGAGAACCACAAGTCAGCTCGTGGGGTGTCCCCTCTCTGTCTAGCTGGGGGACGTTGGGCTCTGACTTTGGGGCCTGTGATTTGCACTGCTGGGATGTGGGAATTGTTCCACCTCACCTCGTCCCTCATCTCCTCTTTGAGTTCCTTGACCATGGCAGAGACATGAGCCTGCATTGGGCCGTTGATCACACTCTCATCATTTCTGAGCTTGTTGGCGACAGAGCCCACTGTCTCTCGGTTGGTATCGGCATTAATCATTGCAATGAAGGTGATGTATTGAGATGGCCCTATATTGGAATTACCAATATTGTGGACAGGACGTGTCTTGGCTTGTCTGGCCCCTGTGGCTGAACCAAATAGCGGCAACTGTGGTGTTTCACCCCAGAGACACTTTTGGCTAGCTGGATGTTGCAGCTGGGCACGTGGAGACAAGTCCAGGCATGCTGGGACTCCGGTAGCAGTGGGATGGAGCTTCCTCTCGTAGAGGGTCCACTCCTCTGGTTTCCCTGTGCCAGAGAAGCTTTAAGGCGATAGTGAAGGAAGGGAGTCTGTTCTGATGGAGGGTTTTAATCCAGAGTTTTTATTCTGGCCCACAGGCCTCTGAATCCAGCAAATCCTCCAACAGAACTCCCTGAACTGCATAGTTGCTCACCCTTTTACCCAGGGGAGGGCAGGAGGGAAGGCATAGGGAGCCCACCAACCAGGTACAGGAGAGGAGGTGTCAATGGACAAAGGAGACCTGGATGGCCCAATGCCCCTCTGGGAGTAGAGGGCATCCTTTGAATCTGCCCAATCACTCGACACCCTTCTGGAATTCCAGGATTGACAGACAGTGCTCAGCAGGGGTCAGGGTGGGGAAAGGAAGGGTGATTGACACACCTGGGAGGGAATCTTCAGGGGAGAAACCTGGGGTTCTGGGGTAAACCATGAAATCACACTGCAACATCTCCCCCTTGTTTTGTTTAAAATGAAGGGGACTGGGTTTGGGGGGCAGAATGCTCGCCAAACCACAGTTGGTAAGTTGGTTCCTCTGTTGTCATCTTTTTGTGAAGCTCCCCTACCTTCTCAGTGATTTCTCATGGGCAGGTCCTCACAGCACTGACTCCTCCTTCTTCACAGCATAACCAACAAACTGCAGCTCTCTTCACAGCACAAGCAACAAACTCCAACTCTCCTCACCCAGCTCACTCACTCTTTTGTAGTACTCATCTTCTTATTGGACACAGCTGTGGCCTATTAAGGGCCGGCCTGTTCCTAATCTTTGGTGACTAGTACAGCTGCAATTCCTCAGCTGTGAGACTGCCTTCTGCACTATTTTCTTACATTTTATCCCTCCACAATTCCCCCTTTTCTTTTAATTACGAAGTTGCAGCATCTCTAGAAAGATATGTTTGAGTAAATTCAAATTCAGGCAACACGTCACAGCAAGAACATCAACCTAAGGCTTTTCAAAAACTAACATTGTGTCTACTATCTTTTGCAGGGCCCTTTGCAAAAGATAGCAAACTTAGTACAAACATCTTTTGTGTAATTTCTGTTTAACTTTGGAATGCGTCTGTGTGCTGACCTTGACTCATTACCCAAACTTACATTACATATTATCAGAAACTCTTATACTTACACTTCTAGAATATTGACAATATCAATAGCTGTGCAACTTTATAAGGCAACTCACAAGAATAAGCTAAAGGCTATATATTAGGCTAGTTACAAATAAACAGTTACATAATTTTATCAATAGCTGTACAACTTGAACAACACAGATCCAGTATCTGTCAAGTGTACATATGCTTATGGAGTATAAACTTTCACACTTATGCCTAATCAAAGATTAATAGTTGCAATTCACAAACAAAATGCACATGTTTCATCAGCAAATGAATACACCATACTGAATGATAGAGCTACTCTGTCCCCAGCTCCCACTGCTGGTTTAATCTCCAGCTGCACCTCTCCCTGCAGCCCATCCCAAATCACATCAGGTTACTGTGGAGATGGCCCCTATACTATTTTAGAGGACTTCTCTTACATGTTGTCTGCGCAGCTCTGACTCTGCCTCTCAGAGCTCTATGTTGCTTTTATTCCAGTGCTCACGTAGCAGCGACTTAGCAAACCTCCCCCTGTATTCCTCAGGGGCCCTGCTATGGCTGAGGCACTGGCTGCTGCTGTGGACATGCCATTTGCCACTTCTATCACACAGCTTGTGTCCCGCTGCACATACTGCCATGTTACTTCCCATTGTGTCCCCAGCGGCTCACCTGTACGCTAGGTGTCGAAATTTGTCAGGTCTGGACCAGGCAGCATCCCCTGCTGCTCTCAATATTACACTGGGCTCCATCTCCAGCTGCACCAACGCCGCCTCCCCCACTATGTCCCAGTGGGTCACGGTTCCCAGTTGCTAGGACCCCGTATGGGCCCCCACCGACTCTGTTCTTATCACATCAGCAATCACCAGATGTTGCCGTCGGGGCGGTCACGACACAAAGCAGAGACCACAAGCAGTCTCAGATGGCAACTCTTGATTATTGAACATGGCTGACCTTTTATACACTTTCCAATTGTTTATACTTCTTCTACACTAACTATTGGCCACAATAAGTCAACATAACACTATTGGTGAAAAGTTACAGTGACTTCAACTAACTTTCTAAAAATGCTTCGTCCAGCTGCAAAGTTCTCTTATCTTTCTTCTCTCGGTCTCCTTGGTTACAGCCTTGGAGAGAGCTCCTTATCAGCTTCTTCTTACTTCTCAGCTTCTTCTCACTCCTTTAGCTAACAGGCCTGCTGTTAGCCCCTTCCACATTCCTCTCCTTCAGGAGGGTCAGTATTTTGCACTGAGGCTTCCAGGTCATCCATTGGAGCACTAGGGGCTTCCAAATAGTAGACTTCAGGAGGGGAAGATGAGCTTGAAATTAGCTTGTAAACCATGTGCTTGATTAGCCCAAAAACAATGCTAACAACTAGAGTAACAATAACTAGAATAAACAGTACTAAACCCACAGTTTTCAGAATAGATCCCAACCAGCCTGAGAGTCCCCAGCCCTTGAACAGTCCACTCAGCCAGTCGTCTGTTTCTCTCTTGATGTTGTCCACCATGGTTTTCATTTTTTTGATCGTGGCATGGACGTTCTCTTCTTTCGATGACAAGTTGAGGCAGCAGAGACCTTCAAATTCTTCACAGCGATGGTTGTGCAGGAGGAGAAGAAACTCTGTGGCCGCCCTGTTTTGAATGGTGGCTTGCCTGGTAATTTCTTTGTCTGATAAGAGGTCACTCAGGGCAGTAGAAGTGAGGTTTGCCTGTTTTGCAACCCAACATTCCAATTAGCCTAATTCTCCCATGCTTTTTGCTGCCAAGATCCAGGGCAGGACTGTAATTGCGGTGGCCTTAAATCTGGACCAGTGAACAATTTCCAAATTACAGTCTGGGTCCAATTGCCTTAGGTCCCTTTTTTGGATAGCCAATTTATGTGCATTGTTTTTTATTTGCCAGTGCATTAGAGTTGTTTGATTTGGGGTAAGCAGGCTCAGCTTGCCAAAGGTGCATGGACCTCTGAGCAGATGAGGGGGGAGGCCTGCTCATGCTCTGTCTCCACATATTAAAAACACACCCTTTGGGAGCTCATGGGGCTTATAATCATCACTTGACGAGTGCATGGCTAGGACTGAATTTTTGCACCAGTTTTTGTCTCTGTAGTGTGGGTTGCTAGGGTCAGGATAGGTGTTCAGTTCAACTTCAACTTCATAATGTGGTAACTGGGGATTAAATTTAAAGTGAATGCAAAAGGTTGCATTCATGGAGCCCAAGAGATGGAATTCTTGTGGCTCCCTTTTTGGCACCGGTAACTGTCTTGCCCACTGCTGCCATACCAGTAAAGGATTGTCAGCAGGGTAGTGACCAGGAGAAGGTGCAAGTGAGTTAACTTCATATAAAGCATGCCACATTTTGTTTGGGAACTCTGCGGATTTAAAAGGAACTCCCACCAGGCAAGTTGACAGGGGATCAGAGGCTGTTGCTGTGGAGAGACAGATGTGATCCTGTCCAAGGGCTTTGGCAAGGTGGTCCATATGTTTGCTTTGGGCTGACGGACTATCCAGGAGATTGCTGGTGGAATGATTGTGAGTAGGACGAGGAGCAGGCTCGGTCTCATGGCGTCTCGAGACTGCACACGAACAGCAGGATCCAAACTGGTAAAAGGAAACTTAAGACAGAAATATATTACAAACTATTTCAGACAGGAGGCTTAAATGGAATTTCCACCAGTGAATGCATGCAGCGTCTCCTCCTGCAGGCAGCATTGGCAACCCGGGGCACTCTGTAGACTTCCCTGAGACCTTGGGGACATAGGGCCTTACCCATTTGGATGGAATCCTCTTTAAACCAGAGGGGGTGGACACGCAGGTGTATCCACATCCCCATGTAACCAATTTGTAAGGTCCCACTGTCTTCCAAGTCTCAGGGTCCTTTATTAAGACTGGAGGCTTTTCTTTCACTGACATCTGACTGCTCCCCCCAAAGTGGCATAGGATGGGCGGGTTCAGGCTGCCAAAGGAACAATTCAGAAAATTGATTGTGAACAGCACCCTGGACAACCGGATGTGGGGGGGTTCTACTTTCAGAACCTGTTGTTGCTGGTCCAGGACTCTTTTAATATTGCAGTGAGTCCTTTCTGCTATGGCTTGACCTGTAGGGGAGTAGGGGATGCCAGTTTTGTGCTCTACTCCCCATTGCTGCAGGGAGCTCCTCAATTCCTTGGATTTGTAGGCAGGCCCATTATCAGTTTTCAATTCCTTGGGGATGCCCATGAAAGAGAAAGCCTGTAAGAGATGTTTTATGGCTCTGGAAGATGATTCTCCTGTGTGGGCAGAAGCACAGACTGCTCCAGAAAAGTGAACGCATTTCTGCCGTCCAAATGACTGTATGTGGGTGACATCTGTTTGCCACAGTTCACAACTGTTCAACCCCCTAGGGTTTGCTCCCGTACTCACTGTAGGGAGTGCATGTTGTTGGCAATTTGGGCATGTGGCCACAATCGCTTTGGCCTGTTCTCGAGTGATGTGAAACTGACGAACCAGGCCAGGTGCATTTTGGTGGAAAAGCTGGTGGCTGATTTTTGCCTGTTCAAAAACATTTGGGAGAGTGGCCATCTCTGCAGGTGCAGCAAGGGCATCTGCCCTTCTGTTGCCTTCAGCGATAAACCCTGGCAAGTCGGTGTGTGACCTGACGTGCATCACATAACATGGTTGCTCCCGGTGAGTGACTAACTTTACAAGTTTTGAGAGCAATTCGAAAAGTGCCATGTTAGACACTTCTTGCAGTATTGCTTGATCTGCCCTGGACACTACTCCTGCCACATGTGCAGAATCTGTTATCAGATTGAATGGTTCTGAGAACCTTTCAAAAGCCCTAACAACAGCAGCCAATTCAGCAACCTGAGGTGAACCTTCCACCTCAGCAATGTCCATCTCCCACTGCTGGGTTTGAGGATCTTTCCAAGTCATAACAGACTTGTGGGACCTCCTGGACGCATCTGTAAAGACAGTCAGAGCCTTTTTTAAAGGTCTCCTACTTTGAGCACTTCTAAATTTCAGAGTAAATTGGACATCTTGTTCGAACATTTTGTGGGCAGGCCGGTGGACAGAAATTTGTCCTGAGTGGGAATCTAGAGCAAACTGCAACACTTCATTTTCTTGAAGCAATTGTTCCAATATTTGCGTAGAATTTTGGCCCAATTTTAACTCAATTGGAATGTGAATGCACTCAAAGTCACATCCTGCTAACTCCCTGATCCGGGTCCTTGCTTTCTGGATCAGTTCTGCTACCAGCTCCTGAGGCTTTGTCATTCTCTTGGACCTTTTGTGACTGAGGAAAACCCATTCTATGATCAAGAGCGGGTCCCTCTGGTCCTGGCCCTTTTTAGGTGTTTCCTTTGCCTTAGATGTTTGTTTTTCCTCCCACTGGAAAATGATTCCATGGAGGTGTGGCGACTTACCTAAGATGATAAATTTGAATGGCAGGTCAGGCCGGCATCAGTGGGCCTGTTTTGTGGACATTGCAATCTGAACCATTTCTAGAGCTTTCCGTGCCTCTGGGGTAATAGACCTAGGAGCACCGGGGTCCTCTCCCCCTTTCAATAAATTGAAAAGAGGGGCAAGGTCTTCTTTAGTCAGACTGAGCCATGGCCTTACCCAATTCAAAGACCCACACAACTTGTGGACATCCACTAGGGTCTTGATGTTTGTATTGATTTCTAATTTTTGAGGAACAATGGTCCTATTTCCAATTTCTAGGCCCAAATATTTCCAAGGTGGCATCTTTTGAATTTTCTTTTCCTGGAGCTCAAACCCTGCAACAATCAATGCATCGATTGTTAGGTCAAGCGCGTGAGTAAATCATCACTGGGGGCACACACAAGGATATCATCCATATAATGATAGATGATGGCCTTTTCTGCAGCTGCACGCACTGGGGAAAGCAGGGAAGAGACACACCACTGGCAGATCGCTGGGGAAACCTTCAGGCCCTGAGGGAGAACTGTCGAATGGTACCTTTTCATAGGGGCTTCCATGTTGATGGTGGGGACCGAGAATGCAAAACATGGTGCATCGTCAGGGTAGAGGGGAATATGGAAAAAACAATCTTTTATATCAATAACAGCTAATTTCCAATCCTGGGGAAGCATCGCTGGGGATGGCATATCAGGTTGGGGAGAGCCCATATCTTCAATGACATTATTAATTTGTCGGAGGTCGTGGAGGAGCCGCCATCTCTTTTTGTCAGCCTTCTGGATGACAAACACTGGAGAGATCCATGGGGACGTCGTCTCCACAATGTGACCCTTTTTCAATTGCTCTTCCACTATCCCCTCAAGTGCCTTTATTTTTTGTTTACTGAGCGGCCACTGTTTCACCTCAACTGGTTTGTCTGTCTTCCAATTCAGTTTTTGGATGAGGCACTGTTGTTCAATGACCACTGTACAAAAATCCTGTGGGGAGTCTGGAATATCAATTGTGACACCTCACTGGGCCATTAAATCTCTCCCTAACAAAGGTTCCGAATAATCTAACACAAATGGACGGATATTTGCCAATTGTCCGTTTGGTCCCTTGATTTGGATGATGCTTTTGGATTGTCTCGCCAATTGCAGGCACCCTACACCTTGAACGTGACCAGCAACGTTTTGCAAAGGCCAATGTGCAGGCCAGTCTTGTGCTGGGATCACTGTGCAGTCTGCACCTGTGTCTACAAGCATCTCAATGCGTTTTGACTCCCACCCCCACTGACGTTACACCATAATTTGGATTTGTCTTTCCCAATAACTTGGACCCTGGCGACTGTGGGCCCTTGTTTTTCTGCACTCTCGCAGACATCTTTTTGTGAAAATATTTTCTTTAGGATTTTCCTGTTGAAGCTGAGAAGTTTCAGCAACAAATGTAAACAATTATTGCCTGCTGCTGTGGAATGCAACAGGTCCACCTGTGATTGGCCCCTCTTGGATGTTTATAATTAATGTCCAATCAAGACGGAGCTGTCTCGGACAGAGTCCGAGAGAGCTGCCTTTGTTATCATTCTTTTCTATTCTGTTCTTAGTTTAGCTAGGTTCTGAGGAAACCTTTTCCTTTCTTTTCTTTTTAGTATAGTTATAATGTAATATATATATATATCATAAAATAATAATTTAAGCCTTCTGATCATGGAGTCAACATTCTCATCTCTCCTCTCATCCTGAAAACCCCTGTGACCATCGTCACATGGCGCCTTCAGGTAAACACGGCACAGGGACAGCTTGTGCAACAATTTGACCTTTGGGAAGAAACAGCGGTGGGTGGAAACAGTGCAGCCCGAGAACAAATTGCTCAGGATCTGATGTTTTCATTCCTGGAGCAATTTCAATCTCATGTGGTGTGTGTTTGGTGTCCCCAGTGATGATGTACTTACAGCGAATTCGGTGCCAGTACCC
Source organism: Agelaius phoeniceus (assembly GCF_051311805.1). Taxonomy (NCBI): domain Eukaryota; kingdom Metazoa; phylum Chordata; class Aves; order Passeriformes; family Icteridae; genus Agelaius; species Agelaius phoeniceus. The sequence goes on along the minus strand of NC_135291.1, from coordinate 2,040,797 downwards.
TTCTGTTCTGGGTTGACGGAGACAAAATGCCAGTCAGTGTCTTTCAGGTGGAGTGATTCTGTCAGCTGCAACCTGTAAGGCTCATTGACAGAAGTTGTGGTTAACATACGTTCACCTAAGTCATAGTAAAAGTTATTTTGTTTCACTTTCAACAGTGGACCAGCAGACGTAGTCTTTGAAGCATCTGCTTCACTTCCAGAAATATTAATATTACCACACGCTTGGTTTGTTTTGCTTCCCTTATTCCCTTGTCCTGCTCTTTTTATGTCTGCATGCCTGGCAGGCCGGCGCTCCCCTTTCAGTTTTTTTGTTGTTATTGACCCCCTGGGAGTGCTTGTAGTTCTCCTCCCGTGCCATTTCTAAATTCATCAAATTGCTTTTTCAGGGGGCACTGGTTACTCCAATGCCCAAGGTTATTGCAAAGCAGGCATGGCTTTGTGGGGCCAACCATTGCTGGTCTTTGCTGCTGCCCAGGGTGCTGCTGTGCTGAGGGAATGGGCGCAGGGCTGGCAATGGCGACACGCTGAGGTGGTCTTGGCAGCAGCCTTGGCCTGGTGTCTTCAGCCACACTCATCAGAGGCACTTTCCTGTTACAGACTAGAAGCATATCTTTTAGTGTAGGGGGGGGTTCTAGAGGAAGGCTCAAAATTGCCGCTCGACACTGTTCATTTGCATTTGTAAATGCCATTTCCTCTAAAACCTCTTCCCTTGCATTCTCTTTTTTAACTTGGATTTCAATGGCTCTAGTTAGCCTTTCTACAAATTTCAAAAATGGCTCTGATGGTAGCTGCTTGATCTTACGATAAGGCTCAAATGGGCCTTCAGGTTGGAGGGTAAAGAAGGCTTTTTCAGCTGCTTCTTTGACTCTCTCAAGTGCTCCTACAGGAATTACTGCAGCTTAGACTGGGGCTAAGGACCATTGGCCCTCACCGGAGAGATGCTCAATGGTAATTGGCATGCCATTGGTATCTATTGCTGTGTTTGGATCAGCATGCAAATCTGGGAGAGCTTCTTTTAGCAGTTGTTTCCATGCCAATTCCCATAATTTGAATTCTGTAGAAGTCATGAGGCATGAAAAAAGCTGTTTTAAATCATGTGGGACTACTACAGTCCTACCCAGTTCGGCATTTAAAAGGCCAGGGAAGTATGGGCTATGTGGGCCATACTCCTTGTGTGCTTTGCAGACCTCTTTCAATATTTGCTGTGAAAAAACTTTCTAATTAGCAGTTGGGGCTCCTCCCCCTTGCCCTGCATACTGATATGTAACAGGGGCAAATGACAAAATGGGACCCTGTATTCTCAGGTCGGTTGTTGATGGTCTCTGCCCCGAGATGTGTAGGATGGTTCTGCTGCAGCCCGCGCTTTTGAAGAATGAGTCTGGACTCTTCACTTTTCGGTCTTGAGGTTGTTTATTAATTCTTTTCTATAAAATTTTCTTTCTGCCCAGCTGAGATCTGCTCAGCAAGGCAGCCACAAGCACTCTGACTGCCCCCGAGGTGGTATCATCTTTTTATACTACAAACTACGTATATCCTATTTACTTTTAATTCCCAATACCTATCACCTATGTTAGACAGTGCATTTCTACTCTAAACCAATCCCAAAGTGCCAACATCACAGCAGAAAATGGAGAACAAGAAGAAAGAAGAAGGACTAGACACGCCCTGATTCCTCCATCTTGTCCCCATAATCCCCATACAAAAAATCCTAAAATCTATATTTTCACCCTGTGCATATCTTATTATTACACTATTCAAACCTGTGTGACTTTCACATCCTCATACAAAGCTGGCAATTCGCTGCAAGGATCAAAATCAAGCCACCAGCTGTTCCAGGCAGCATGCTGGGGTCTCTGAGCCCCCTGATGGGTTCTCAGCAACTCTGGACACCTGAAGGGATGTGCTGAGTTCCCACAGTGGCCACAATGGCTCGAGCCTGACTTTGTGTTAGCTGGAACTGATGGATCAGACCTGGAACATTTTGATGGTGTTGGTGGTGACTTAGCTTTGCCTGTTGGAAAATGTCTGGAAGGCGTGCCATTTCTGCTGGGGCGGCAAGGGAATCTGCTTTGCGATAATGTTCTGCAACCTTGCCTGTCAAATCGGTGTGTGACCTCACATGCATCACATAGAACAGATGCTTCCGCTGCAAAACGAAATAAATTAGTTTTGAGAGCAACCTGAAGAGATGCTCATGCTTGATGTCTTTGAGAACTGCCTGCTCTGCTCTGGACACTACTCCCGCCACATAGGCTGAATCGGTAACTGTCACTATAGGACACGAAAGAACACAAGCACACCACTGTTCTCAAGGTGAAGGAAAAAAGGGAAGTTTATTTTCTGACTCCAACATTTATAGTTTTCCAAAAGCGACAGTGGATTGGAGGGTGACAGTGACACCTCTCCAATGACACTGGTCAAACCAACAGTCCATCAACTCTCTCCTCCTCCATAAAGGAATGCAAAACAATGAGTTATTTACAGAAAGTGTGTGAGAAAGTTCACTACAAGAATGTCAACATCAGAAGGCTTAGAAAATCTTAAAAAACCAGGGTGATATCTCACCCTTTTTCCGTTTAAAAAAGAAAAAGAGAAAAGAAAATGAAAAATGTGAAAAAGAAAACATGAACAATGTTCAATGTCCATTTGGGGAGGAATCATTGGAGTGATCACTCTCATCATCTGCATCCAAGTCATCACTCAATGATTCACCCGCTTGATGCCTTTCAGGTTGGTCATGGTTTCCATCTTGCTCGTTGGCTGGATTCTGTCTCTGTGGTCGCAGGTCAGGGCAAACACATTTCGAAGGTACCCAGTGTACCCCAGTATCTGTGGATACACAAGCATACCCGCACCCCGAAGCGATAAGGTCGTAGGGACCCTCCCACTGTTTGGTGACTAAATTCCGCACCTGAACCTTTGCTCGAGGCTGATGTGCCTCATCCGCAGCCTGCAACGAGAGATGGTGATTCAAAATGACAGGGTTATTTGAGTTCTGTGGCACAGTGAGATGATTGTGCACAAAGCTTTTGCCAGCCGACTGTGCGGGGTTTCACCCTGCATTCCCCGTTTTTGTTTTTGAAGAACCCGCTTCAGAGTACCATGAGCGCGTTCTACAATAGCTTGACCAGTCAGAGAATGAGGGATACCAAACCTGTGTGAGACATCCCCCAACTGCAGGAGCTGCTGCACATTTTGCGACGCATAAGCAGCACCATTGTTTGTTTTCACAGCAGAAGGTATGCCCAGAACAGCAAAGGCCTGCCTCCAGTGGGCAAGGACATCATGGGCCTTTTCTCCAGTGTGAGCAGAAGCCCACATCGCAGAGGAGAACGTGTCCACCGTGACATGCACATATTTGAGCCAGCCAAACTCGGCAATCAGGGTGACATCGGTCTGCCAAAGCTCCAAGGCCCTAAGGCCTCTGGGGTTTACCCCTGCCGGCAAAGGCGGAGCAAGTGCATGGCAGTCATCGCATGACTCAACAATGTCACGAGCCTCAGTTGGCGTCAGCTGAAACTGCTTCTGCTGGATATGTGCATTTTGGTGGAAAAACCCATGCGATGCCTTGGCCTGCGCGAGTTTATCAGGCTGAGGCGCTGCCCACGCTGGGTTAGCCAGCTTGTCAGCCCTCACATTACCTTCCACTATAGAGCCCGGCAAATTGGTGTGACTCCTCACATGCAGAACACAGAATGGATGAACCCGGGCCTGAATGGCACACCACAAGGTCTTCAGTAAATGAAACAAGGCAGGATTACTGACCTCCTTCAAAACCGAATGACCCAACCGCTGTGCGATATCAGCCACATAGGCGGAATCCATGACCGAGTTGAAAGGTTCCTGGGAAAATTTCTCAAATGCCATGACAGCAGCCTTCAGCCAGTTGGGCTGACCCATCCTCATGACCTTCCAGAACCTGCCACTCAGATCCGTCCATCAAAGTAACAATGTCCTTTCCTGTTTTCCCTGAACCGTCAGTGAAGATGGTGGGTCCTTTCACGGGTTCCTGACTATTTTTGGGCCGCAGAGAGATTTGTGTGAATTTTGCCATATGCAGTAGCCTATGACTGGGGAGATGATAAATGACCTGCCCTGAAAAATTTTCCAGAGCACTCTGCAGGGACACACTGTTTGCAAAGCTCCAGTCAAAATCCTCCCATTGCATCGGGAGTATGATCTTTGCGGGATCTGCACCCATCAATTGCAAACACCGTTGTCGGCATTTGATTATCAAGTGAGCAATCAGCTCAAACAATGCAGTTGCCGTCTTCTGCGGCTGATGGGGCAGGAAAACCCATTCCAACAAGTGCAAGGAATCGGACCATTTGTCACTCCACTGGCCAATGATGCCTGTGGGATGCGAATCTGGAGTGGTGACGAACACAGTGACATCAACGGAGGGATCAATGCAATGAACCTGGCAAGCCAAGACAGCTTGCTGAACCACCTCCAGCACCTGACGTGCCTCCAGGGTCAATGTGCGAGGTGACTTTAGATCAGAGTCCCCTTTCAACAAATCATACAGAGGAGACAGTTGTGCGTCTGTCAGTCCCAAGTATGGACGTAACCAAGTATGGATGAAACCTACCAATTTCTGGGTATCATTCCGTGTCTTCACCAAATGCACAAATTGCTCCTCCTGGTGATGGATTGTCCATTCCAGAATTTTGACCTCCAAGTACTTCCAAGATGGTGGTTGTTGAACCTTTTCTGGAGCCACCTGCAGCCCATGAGCATGCAAAGCATTGAGCAACCGAGGCTGAATCCTCAGCAGCTCATCCTGGGTGGATGCAGCCACCAAAATGTCGTCCATATAATGGTAAAGATGGGCATCAGGAAACTGCTTGCGAAAACTCCAGACAAAGCACGGGCCACATACCATTGGCATATGGCGGGAGAATTGTGCATTCCTTGGGGCAAAGTCCTCCATTGATGTCTCTGTGCGGGCTCAGTTAATCGCTGGTGCTGAGAAGGCAAACTTTGGTCTGTCATGGGGATGCAAAGGAATTGTAAAGAAACAATCCTTCAGATCCACAATGAGGACCAGCCAATCTGCAGGAAGCATGGTAGGCAATGGCATGCCCGCTTGCAATGTTCCCATGCTTTCCATCACGGCATTGACCTTTTGGAGGTCTTGCAACAACCTCCATTTCCCAGATTTCTTTTTGATGCAGAAGACAGGAGTGTTCCAGGGACTGGTAGAAGGCTCCAGATAACCTTGGTCCAACTGCTCCTGCACCAGATTCCGAAGGGCATCCAATTTATCTTGAGGGAGGGGCCACTGCTTCTCCCAGACAGGTTTGTCCACCAGCCACAGTATAGGAGGCGTCGGACACTCTGTGCCCTTCATTGCAGTGGCCCCCATCAAAAATCCGTCCCGATGCGCACCCCCCAGACCGACAGAACATCCCTCCCCAGAGGTTGTCAGGAGTAGAAGTAACATGAGGCCTAACCCAGGCCGTCTGTCCCTCTGGGTTCACGACCAGCACGGGCCACTGGCTCACGTAGCATTGTGCCGTCCCTCCCAGGCCTGCGACAGGCATCCCCACTGGATCCAAGGGCCACTCCGGGGCCAGGCGGCAAGGGAGAGAACCATGACATCAGCACCGCTGTCGAGAAGCCTGCGGACGTGGACTTCTGGCGGTGTCGCACCAGGAACAGACAGGGTGCACAGCATCTCGGGACAGTCCTTGGTCAGGACAGCAGTCCAGTGAACTTGAGGTGGCCCAGTGGAGCCAAAACCGCCAGCCCCACGTGACCGGTCAGCTGTCCTGCAAACAGAGGACTTAAAAGGCACAAGCTGAGCAATCCTCATCCCTTCTGGGATAGTGACGGGGGGCTGGGTGTGGAGACAATGGCACAAATCTGTTCCGTGAAATCCGCATCAATGAGCCCCAGGTGCACAATGATGCCCTGAAGGGTGGCACTAGACCTCCCCATAAGGAGAGCACTCATGTCCCCACCCAAGGGACCAAAGGATACAGGGGAACCTTGCATATCTGAGAAGACTCTAACACAACTGTTGCTGCGGTGCAGACATCCACTCCTGCTGATCCGCGGGTGCTGGCTGCAAGCCGGCAAAGGAGACCTCCATCGGCACCGGGGTCTGGAGAGAAGCTTGTGTCCGCACGCGTCCCCCCTGCGCGCTCCGCTTGCCATTTCCCGAGCCTGGCAAAGCCTGGCCATTAACACAAACAGTTGCCTTGCAAACACTGGACATGTGATTCGGCCTACCACACCAACTGCACAAGAACATGGGGAATTTGACCTTCTGCGCTTTCTTCCCCCCCTTCTTGCCAGCCTGTGCAGTCCCCTGCTGTGGCTGCCCGCCCTGCAGTGCCACCCAAACTGGCTGCACAGCGGCAGCCACGGCAGCCAACTTCCAGCCTGGGGGAACAATGTCTGTACAGGCCTCCGCCATCTCGGAGACAGTAGGAAAACCAGGCAGAACCACTATGACCCTCCTACAAGCAGCATTGCAATTACACCTCACAAGGTTTGCAATCACAACCCTCCTTGCCACAGGATCAGGCACCTGCCTCTCCACAGATGCAGTCAGCCTTGCCACAAATGCCATGAAAGGCCCATCACTTCCCTGGACAATGGTTGCAAACAGCTGCTTCAGAACAGCCATTTCCAGGGTCTGAACAATCGCTGCCATGCGCAGTGCCTGGCACTGGTCAAGCACAAGGGGATTGAATCCAATCTGCCCCTGAACATTTTCATAAAACCCTGTTCCCAGCAGCATGTCAGCAACAACCCCACGCCTGGGGTCCTGCGGCACCAGCACAGCATTCTGCATCACTGCTTAGGCCGCCAAACGAGCCCACTTGGTCTCAAAAACATCAAACTGCACAGGGTCAAAAAGAGAGCACGCCACACAACAGAGATCGTGAGGTGTCAGCACGTCCGTAGCAACCCTCCGGAGAGTCTGCATAACCTCAGCAGACCCCAAACCATGCTGAGCAACTGCTTCACAGACTTCCCTCTCCAGCTTATACGAAAGGGGGTCATGGGTGTTATGAGCAATGCCCCTGAGCTCAGGGAAAGCCTGGGGACCTCCTGGCAAAACCCCTGCACTTGCTGTGTTCCGTTCCTTGGGCCCCACCGGGACAAGAGGAAATGATTGACTGGGAGCCAGGTCAACACCACTTGCCCCCGCGCCCCTGCAGCACCGGCAGAGCCAGAGGAGCCCACTCTGTGACCCTGCAGATGCTGCGAGGAGACAGGCTCAGTCATCTCGTCGGTCTTGGTTTTGGCCTCTTTCTAGAAACGCTTGGTATGCCTGGGACGCACGGTCACCTGGCACGAGGGAAGCATCCAATAATTTGACGAGGAAGCACCATGGCCCCGGGCACCCACCAGCCTCCCGCTGGCCATGTCAGCAGTTGTGCTAAAGGTAATAAACACCTCAGTGCCCTGTTGTGCCGCAGCCCTGGCAGGGGGCGCCTCGGCGGATGCAGGTGTTGGCACGGCCCACAAATCTGGCGCGGGCCAGGATGAGACCGGCGCGGAGCCCCCAGCCCCCAACACGGGGGAGGACAGGGATGCCGAGAGGGGCACGGCCCGTGGAGCCGCGTCACTGTGGGGCGGCACAAGGGAGCCCGGCACGCCCCCTATGAGAGCCCGTCCCAAGCCGCAAGACTCCACAGCGGGCACCGCCTCCACCGAGTGGAGAGGGGCGGGCTGCCCGCCCGCCGGAGCGGGGCCGGACAGAACACCGACCGACACCCTGCCCTGGCTGCGTCCACCGACTGCACATGCCCAGCAGGCTGTGCCGGCCCAGAGACGGGCAAAGTCGCCCCCCCCGCTGAGGAGCCCGACTCAGAGGCGGGCGAACCTGCCCCAGCTGCACTCATGGGGAACGTTGTGGAAACACTGCAGTTCGGACAAAAAGTCATCACCGAATCAGACTCAATCCGAGGCGGCTGCTGACCCTCAAAGGCTGGGAAGGCACAAAGAGAGGGCAGCACGTCCCCCGCCCCGCTGAATCTGCAGAGCCCCCAGAAGCCCACGGAGCTCCGCCCCCCGGACCCGGGACCAGCTGGCTGTGAGCCCAGTCCACCCCGGGGGAAAAATCGCCACCCCCCAGCACACCATCCCAGGGCAGGGAGGGGGACTCCACATCGCACAGAAACTCAAACTCCCTCTCGTCCACGTCCGCGACAGAAGGGCTCCCCTGGGAACTCCGAGGGGTACAAGAACCAGACCCCTGCCAAAGCTCCTCACACTTTTTCCACTGCACCAGCAGCGATGCAGTGATCCCACGTCTACGGTACAATCATCAAAGAGGGCCTCCATGAGGCGGACCCTCACAAGAGACCACGACTCCCTGGAGAACGCCTTCCCAGGGACCAAAAAGAGCCCTCGCTCTCGGGCCCACAGAATCAATCTCTCAAAATCATCCCAGGAAACAGAAACCTGTTTCCACTCTAGGACCCCCCTCCAGAGATCCATAAATGAGGGAATCATCCTTGAAAAGCACAGAGGTTGCCATTACCCCAAGAACAGCAGGCAAAGCACCAAAAAGAGGGGGGGGGAAGACCTCACTGCAGTCCGCTATCTCAGCCTAGGCTGCAATACACTCAGCGGTCACCAGATGTCACTATCGGACACGAAAAAACACAAGCACACTGCTGTTCTCAAGGTGAAGGAAAAAAGGGAAGTTTATTTTCTGACTCCAACATTTATAGTTTTCCAAAAGTGACAGTGGATTGGAGGGTGACAGTGGCACCTCTCCAATGACACTGGCCAAACCAACAGTCCATCAACTCTCTCCTCCTCCATAAAGGAATGCAAAACAATGAGTTATTTACAGAAAGTGTGTGAGAAAGTTCACTATAAGAATGTCAACATCAGATGGCTTAGAAAATCTTAAAAAACCAGGGTTACAGGTAATCAAATTAATTGGCTCCAAAACCTTCTCAAAGGCTCTCACGACTGCGGCCAGTTCAGTGATCTGGGGCAACCCCTCCACAAACTCAACATCAGCTTACCAGTGCTGGGTCTGGGGATTTCTCCAAGTCATCACCCACTTGTGGGATGCCCCGGACGCATCAGTGAACACTGTAAGCACCTTGAGTGGTCTATGACTCCTTTTCTCAGGAGCAATGAGGTGGAATTCCTCGTTGAACAGCTTGTGTGACAGGGCGTGGACTGATACCTGTCCACTGTAGCTGTCCAGGGATATCTGGAGACTGGTATTGCTCTGGAGAAGGTCCTTGAACATCTTTTTGGTCAACTTCTCAGGAGAGTTCCTTCCCTCCTTAGAAAGTTTGACTGGAAGGTGAATACACTGAAAGTCACAACCAGCCAGCTCACACAATCTTACCCTGACCTTCCAGATCAGCTGAGCTATCAGCTCCTCTGGCTGTGTGATGGTTTTGGACTGCTGATGGGAGAGGAAAACCCACTCTATGATTAGAAGTGAATCCTTCTGCCCTTTAAACCACTGGAATATCAACCCATGTATGTGTGGTAACTTCCCCAAAACAATGAATTCGAAAGGCAGCTCAGGCTGATAATGATGAGCCTGCCTCTAGGCCAAAGCCTTCTGCACTTTTTGGAGGGCAGTTTTTGCCTCTAGGGTCAGTTCCCTGGGAGAAGTTAGCTCTCTCTCTCCCTTCAGTAAATTGAGAAGGGGAGCTAGGTCCTTGTTGGTGAGGCCTAGCCAAGGCCTGACCCAGTTCAAAGACCCACACAAGGAATGGAGATCTGCTACGGTTTTGGGATCACTCCTAATTTCCAATTTCTGTGGAACAATGGTCCATGCAGTGATTTCCAAGCCCAGGCACTTCCAAGGTGGCATCCTCTGATCCTTGTCTTCCTGCAGTTGGAATCCAGCAGAGGTTAAAACTTTAACCACTAGGTCAAGTGTGTCTTGGGGTACTGTGTCATCAGGGGCACACACAAGCACATCATCCATGTAGTGTAGGATGATTGCCTCTTTTTTCTGGGCGCGCACTGGGGACAGCAATGAAGCCACGTACCCCTGGCAGATGGATGGACTGCATTTCATCCCCTGAGGCAATACTTTCCAGTGGTAGCGCTTCATTGGGGCTTCTCGATTGATGGTAGGAACCGAGAAGGCAAACCATGGTGCATCTTCCAGGTGTAGGGGAATATGGAAGAAACAGTCCTTGATGTCTACGACAGCCAATTGCCAATTTTGGGGGAGCATCGTTGGGGAGGGCATCCCTGGTTGGAGAGACCCCATGTCCACAATTCTCTTGTTCATTTCTCTTAAATCATGGAGGAGCCACCACTTATCCCTCCCTGGCTTTTTTATTATGAAGACTGAGGAATTCCAGGGGCTAGTTGTCCATTCAATGTGTCCTTTAGCCAATTGTTCTTCCACAAGCTCCTCGAGCGCCTCTATCTTTTCATTACTGAGTGGCGACTGTTGTACCCAGACTGGATCATTATCCAGCCATGTTAACTTGTGGGCAAGGCATTCCACAGTGGCCGCTTCTAAAAATCCTGGTGTGTCTTAGGGATGACCAGTTTGATCCCCCATTGCGACATGGTGTCTCTACCCCCGAAGGGAGCTTTGTAATTGGTGACAAATGGGTGGACACTGGCCAATTTTCCATCTGGTCCCTCAATTTGCACAATGCTTTTTGATACCTTTGCCAATGTAACTCCTCCTACACCTTGGATTTTACCAGCCACGGGCTGCAAATCCCAATGTGACGGCAACAACCTTTCAGGTATGATTGTCACATCTGCCCCTGTGTCAAGCAACCCTTCTACATGGAGATGTTCTGCTCCATGCATTAGGTTGCATCCCATAATGGGTTTGTCCTCGCCAACCACTTCTGCCCAGTATACACCTGGTGCCTTGTCATCTACTGAAATTTCTGCTGGAACAAGAATGGCCTGGGCAATGATTTGCTCCTTGGCCAAATAGAAGGGTGGCTGTGGACAGCATGCCAGGAGAATGAGGTTAGGTATGTTCCCTTTGATAGTCATGGGAGCCACCTCAATCTCCATGGGTGTGTGTGCAGTGTCCCCAATAACAAAGTACTCATTGTCCAATCTTGTGTGATCTTTTGTCAAGTTCTGCGAGTCCTCTGGTAGGTCCACTCCAATGGCCGTCCACTGGGTAGACGTGAAAACAAAAGCTTTGGTGGTCACAAGCTTGAAATGCTTGTGAGGCCGCCAGATTTTATTCTGTATACAGTTATTTTGCTTTCCTGCACCCCTCTTCCCTTCCTCCCCCTTTTCTGTTTTGAGGGAGGTTTTCCCCTTAGGGAAGCCCGCTGCATTTATGTCGTGGCATGGGGCGGGCATGCGCTTGTGTCCTAGTTTTTTGGTGTGAAGGGTGTCTTTTGTTGCTGGCTTTGAGGGCAGTCTTGGGCAAAGTGTCCTGATTTTTTGCTTCTGAAGCAAATGACATGTTTGTCATGAACGGCGGAAGAATTGCAGCACACAATATGCGTGAACAGCAAATCCCCAAGTTTATTGATAACTCACACATATTTATATTGGTGTTAATGAAGCTTATACATATTGCAAAAGCTGAGCTCATTATTGGTTAAAGCACACTTAGATCAACCACACCTACTTCTATGCTCTAATGATTATTTTGTTTCTATGTTTACATTCTTATAGCTACTCTACCTAGGCTATCTTCATTTTCTGGCAAACGATTTTCTCCCCCATCTTCCTGTTGCAGTGAAGGTCACCATGACCTCTGTCAGTGATTGGACACTTATTACTTAATCCCCAGCTTGTTTCCCCTATCCTTATCCAACGGTATCACATCAAAGTGGCCCTTCTCAGCTAGCCAATTATCCAAAAAGCTCTCCACATTTCCCCCGTTTTTCTGTTAAACAAGCATGGTTTGATTAAATGCGGTAGCTATAATCTTTTGCACCATATTCTGTAAGCATATACAAAAACACGGTAAAATTAATACTAACAACAAAGCTACAATAGCTACTACAATGCCAACCTTAACAATAGAGCGTAACCATGATCCTAAGCTTAAAGATTTGAGTCATCCATCAATACCAAGGCCTGATTCTACCTGTAAGTTCCCAGTTAACCTCCGCAACTCAGAGAGCTGTGAGTGAACAGACTGTGCATGATCAGAAAGATTCATGCAACACATGCCTTCAAATTCTTCACAACCATGGCCTTGTGCAAGCAAAAGAAAATCAATTGCAGCTCTATTTTGAAGTGTCGCATGGCAAATAGAATCAACATCAAGCAAAAGACTAGAAATCGCTAAAGAAGTTGCATTTGTTTGTTTAGCAAGCCAACATCCTAACCTATTTAAAATAGCATGAGCACGTGCTGCTGATACCCCTGGAGCTAAGAAAGATGCTGCAACTATGGCCGCTGGGGACCAAAACTTTACATCATCCCGGCAGTCTGCTGCAAATGCATGAGCCATTCGTTTGCTCCTACGATGGCGGTGGCTCATGTTCAGTATCATGGACATGTTAGGTGTAAGTAAAGAGAGCCGTCCAAGTGTACACGGCCCCCCGTGCAGCATTGATGGGATACCGGCCCAAGCACGGTCTCCACATATCAGGAAGTATCCTGCTGGCAATTGAATAGGGTCATTTGATGAGACTGACACTCTCTTTGTTGTATAATTGCACCAGGCCGATGCATTACGGTAGACAGCCATGCTAGAAGTTACAACATTAGAATGGTTCTTGACTGACAGCAGGCTTCCATGGTTAAAATGAATGCATGCATCTGCCATCACTGACCCTAACAACTCCAACTCTTGGGGTTCCTGTGGTGCCATAGGAAAGTGGGAAATCCACTGATCCCAATTATCCACACTCGTCCTAGCATTGCTGACCTTACAAGTTGGTACATGTGAAGGGCACGGCCAGGGATCTGCTGGTAATCCAACCAAACAGGTTGTGAATGGATTGCCAGGAGAAGATAATGACAGGCAAATAGCCTCCTGTTTAGTCAAGTTTGCCAGGGTGACCCATATGTTAGTCTTGGGCTGAGGTGGGGCCCATGCCTGATGGTCTACACTGTCCACAAAAGAAGCAAAAATTAATAAAGCAATAGCATAAAGTTTCCATCTCACCCTGATCTTTCCAGGCACTATTTTGAACCACCCAGCCATCATGTCTGTCACAATCTTTTAAGAATATCTCTTCTTTCTCAGATTTAGCTACTTTAGGTTCTTCAAACAATCCTTCCACACTTGGTTGGGATCCTGACCTTCTGAAATAGGACCTATCACCCTTGACTGTGACAGAGGAATATTTTTACCACACTTAGTCTGCAAAATACACGACTGAGATAGCCCCAAAACACGTTTGACTAAATGTTGTGTTTCCCATCTAAACCATGCAAGGATTTTCTGTTCTGGGGACTCATACAACTGTAACCCTTGGCGGCCAGGTAGTCCTGTGAACGATTTAAGATCCCTCTGCCAAGAGTTAAACTGCCAATAGAAACTACACTTTCCACACCACAATTCAGATAATCGAGATTGATGTACCCACTTAGTTTCCTGACAACCTCCACAAAAAAGCAGTATCCATGCAGCACAATGTCTATCTTGACACTTAATACAAGCTAAATCCCTAGGCATTTTAGATTCAAAATCAGAAAACATTAAATGCAAGCTTAATATGTTATCAATAGATTTGCACCAATCAACTGCTCGATCGATGGCAGCATCACACTGTCCTTTCAGTTTAAGAAGTATCGGTCGAAGGATGATCAACAGCCTCGTCTCCACTCGCTGACGATCCTCTTTGCTCAGTTGATCGAGGTGTTCCATCAAACACGGCTGCTCGGGTCCATTTAGCAGGTACCCACAGAGATCCTGTAGGGGTAGAAACACAAAGATACCCGCGGCCCCAGTATAACACCTCAGCAGGACCTTGCCATTGTCCTGTTTTAGGATCTCTGTATCTTACCCATACGTCTTTCTTTACACCATCTGTTTCTTGTACATAGTGACGAATCACAGCAGGAACCTTATTTTCCCCAAAAACACACAAGTGGTTCAAAACAAACAAACACTTTAACAATCTTTCTTGTGGCTCTCTGGTATCCATATATTTACTCAAATATCTTTTCAAGGTACCATTTGCTCTCCCTACAATCGCTTGCCCTGTAGGAGAATTAGGGATGCCTGTTACGTGTTCTATCCCCCCCATTTGCATGAATTGCTTTATTCTTTTGCTACAGTAAGCAAGCCCATTGTCTGTCTTGATGCGCTGTGGCACTCCCATTACTGCAAAACAACTGCTGAGATGTCTCTCCACCTGCCCTGCTTTCTCACCAGTCTGTGCTGTGGCCCATATAAAATGACTGTAAGTGTCTATGGTAAAATGCACGTACTTCAACCTCCCAAACTCAGCAACATGTGTGACATCCATTTGCCAGGTCTCATTTGTGCTCAGCCCTCTTGGGTTCACTCCCAGTCCTAAGCCACAGCCTCCATTATGATGACTGCATATAGGACAGGCTTTGACTATTGCCCGTGCTTCCTCCATAGATATCTGAAATTCTCTATGAAGGCCTTTTGCATTTTGGTGGAACATGGAGTGCGCCTCTCTGGCTATGGTTTGCTTGGGAATCGGAGTTGCTTGTGTGATTGAGACTAATTTATCTGCTCGCATGTTACCCTCTGCCAGACCAATATCCCATTTGTGACTTCTGATATGGATAACACAAAAAGAATGCTTTCTTAGCTTAATTGCTCTCTGCAGCTGCATAAACAGTTCATGCAACCTCCTGTTCTGAACCTCTTTTATAGAGGCATCCTCTATTCGCTCACACACTCCTGCAACATACAAAGAATCTGTTACAATGTTGAGAGGTCCAGAGAAATGCATCATGGCCCATACAACAGCCAATAGCTCCATCGTTTGCAAAGTGTCCAACTCGGTAGCTTGGAGTATATGATGATGCCATTGTCCTTCTTCTTGCCAGGTCACTGCAGCAGTTTTGGATTTTCTTCCTGGATCTGTATAAGCAGTTATAGCATCCAATAAGGGCTTTAGTGATCTTTTTGGGCATTGAATCCAACCCCACTGTCCTATCCAATTCAATGGTATATTGGGAATATCATCAGTGGCGGTCACACTACCGGCTCCCAATAGGGCCTCTTGTAATTCGATGCTGTTTGTTAGGTACCAGGCCAATGTATCTTGCTTCATTGGAATCTGTATCTGATCAGGTTCCTTTCCCGTAACCTGTAACGCCCGTTCACGACCCTTTTTGAGCAAATCAGCTAAAATTTCAATTTTTTGAAGAAGGGTTTTATGTTGTTGAAGTGGAGGAGATATCCATTCCAAGGCCCATATCTCCCCCGTTTTTCTGTTATGCTGAGTAAGTGCACCCAATAAAAATCTTGTTCCACACCAAACTGTCAGCTATATGGGAAGATCAAGATCACGTCTCCGAACACTGCCTTGTGTGACACAGTCCAATATCTGTTGCAGTGTCTCAACCTGTTCAGGGGTTATACGAACAGGCTGTGCCGGATCAGTTCCCTTTAGAAAAGGTCGAAGTTCATCTAACAGTTCATTAGGGATACTGACAATGGGGTGCAGCCACTGCAGGTCACCCAGCAATTTTTGAACATCATGCAATGTATGTAATTTAATGTTTAATTGCAATTTCTGAGGAGTAACAATTTGATCAGTAAGTGTCCACCCCAGATATTTCCAAGGTGCAGATAATTGAATTTTCTCAGAAGCTACAGTCAGTCCATAAAGCTTCAAAGCATCATATATTGCTTGAATTTGTTGACCTGTAAAAGGTTTTGGCTGCGCAAATAAGATATCATCCATGTAATGGTAAATGATTGTTTCAGGCCAGGCATGCCGTAAGGGTTGTAAAGCAGTGTCAACATACAGTTGACACAAGGTGGGGCTGTTGCGCATGCCCTGGGGAAGAGAAACCCATTCAAATCTTTTGTCCGGCTCTCTCCTGTTTAGAGCTGGCAGAGTGAATGCAAATCTCCGAGTGTCTCGAGGATGAAGAGCAATAGTAAAGAAGCAGTCCTTCAGATCAATAATCAAAAGTGGCCAGTCCCTTGGCAACATAGCCGGATTAGGTAATCCTGGTTGTAAGGCTCCCATAGGCTCCATTTGTTCATTTACAGCCCGCAGATCATGTATTAAGCGATACTTCCCTGACTTCTTTTTAATAACAAAGATGGGGGTATTCCATGGGCTTGTTGACAACTGTAAATGTCCTTGTTTATATTGCTCATGTACCAGTATGTGAACCTGTTCGAGACTCTCCCTTTTTAATGGCCACTGCTTAACCCATACTGGAACATCTGTGGTCCAGGTTAATGGGATTGGGAAAGTCCATGCAATGGCCTTTAGCCCAAAGGGTGCTCATTTGTCAGTACTACTCCCATCTGAGCCAAAATGTCCCGACAATAAGGCACTGCACAGTAGGAGGCAAAGGTACAACTGATAAAACACTCCGCACAGTTTTGCCATCAATAGTCACAGATAGCATGGGTGTGTTTCTTGCAAGTGTCAGGCCTCCAACTCCGGTTACTGGCATTGTGGATGACTGCAATGGCCAGTTGTGGGGCCAAAAATCCGGACTCACAATGCTGGAGTCTGCGCCAGTATCTAATAATCCTACCAAGGTTTGCTTTTCACCCCGATAATCCAATATTACAGTGCACTTTGGTCGTTCATTCAGGTTCATTGTTAAAAGAGTAAGCCCCCCAGTGGATCCAAATCCATGCTCTCTTCTCGACTGTGCTTGATGAGGGGGTATAGTTTTAGCCAACTGTTGCAAAGGAATCAATTGAGCTATTCTTTGTCCTTTTTCGATTTGCATAGGTGGAAAAAGAGTATGCACCATAATAGAAATCTCCCCTGTATAGTCAGCGTCTATTATTCCAGATAAAACAAATAATCCCATCATGGTAGCCGAGGAACGACCTAAAAGCAAAGCTCCCATAGGTAATCCATCAATAATGAGTGGTCCCTTTACCCCAGTTGGAACCTTTTCTGGGTGGGTGGTTATCAGGGTTGCGGCTGCCACATCCAATCCGAGGCTCCCGGTGGTGGCTGGTTGAAGGTCAGTTGAGCTGAGGTGTTGACAGCAGCTACTCGTGTCTGAGCGTGGCAGCTGGTGGACGCGCTGGCTCTCCCGTTTCCTGAGCGGCGTCTGCAGGCTCCGGTGTTGTGGGTATCCAAGCGACAATTGTTACACCAAACACTGATTGCGGGACAAGCCCGTCTCGTGTGCCCTATACCTCCACACCGGTAGCATTTGAATCGGCCAGTAGCTGGAGCTCGTGGAGCATTTATTGCTGCTGCTTGGAGCAGGGCGAGGGCCGCTAGCATCTGATTCTGTGAAGACTCTGCCTGTTTCTGTAACCCAACTCCTAGCTCTGTAATAGCATTTACTAGCTTGCTTGTGATCCTACTGGAACATTTGCTAACCATTCTAAAGCTTCCTCTATAGACCAATTAGCTCCCAGGGTATTTAACACATTCTTGGTAGGCTGATTGCTGTTTTGGAGTGCGCATTGCTTTAGCAAGGTCCCTTTCATGAATTCAGGGACTCCTGCCCGTTCAATAGCATTGGCTACCCTATCTATAAAAGCTCCAAATGACTCATCTCTATCTTGCTTTATTCCCATGTAAGAAGGAATTCTTCCCGGATCCTTAATCCTGTCAATAGCTAAACGTGCCAACCGCATAGCTTCCCTGCACTTTTCAGGACCAATTAATGCTTGTGCTTCCGTTCGAAGAAAAGGCCCAAACCCCATTAATTCCTCCAGGGTTACCCCATATAACGGGTCGCCTGGTTGCCGTACTATTGGACACATTGCTGACAGATCGTTTGCCAATGTGCATTGAACAAAAGCTGTTGATGCTGAGCAAAAATGAGCTTTACTAACGCCCTGCAATCTGCCGGCAGCAAAACCTGAGTGCCCCAGATGTAATCCAGCATTTGTTTTGTGGGCTCACTGGTTACTCCAAATTGACTAACCATGGATCGTAACTGTGATAACAATTTCCAATCCAAAGCAGTTATTGTAGCTTGAAACCCTCCCCCCGCCAGGGGAGAATAAACCACTGGACAGGCAAATTCCATAGCAGCTGATATCGCTTCATCATCCCCCGTGTCCATGATTTCTTTTGCTACCACTGCCCATGCCTCCCTTCGCTGCTGTGCAACGGCCTGTGCTAGGTCACTCACTGACCCGGGGATGGGCGCATTACTAGGTGGAGGAGGTGTAGGGTTTGACACCGGGGCAGGTGGTGTGGACGGCATTGTTGGAGTACACGCGGGGGGGAAGCTGCTGCCTGAAGCATGCGCTGATACTGGCGGGGAGCTGCTGTGTAAAGCAGGAACCGATGTCGGCAGGGAGCTGCTGTTTAAAGTAGGTGCCGATGTCGGCGTGGAAGTGTTGTTTAAAGCAGGCGCTGATGTCGGTGGAGAACTGCTGTTTAAAGCAGAAAGCGATGCCGGCGGCAGATTGACTGTGGGCGTAACAGGGGGTAACGGGGAACCAAACCAGTCCCCATAATTCCTGGTTTTTTCATGGGCTGCACTAGCCTGCTGAGCAGCTTTTTCCTCTGCCTGATATTTCAACAATTCATCATGCACGACTCGCCACAACTTTCCCAGCTTTTTTGCAGTTTTATCTTCATCTATGACTGCCTGCCACAACTTATCCCCAAATGTACGCCACTCTGATAACTCATGCACTGTGTGAGGATTTTGAAAAAGTCCCTGTGCATACCCATAAGCTAACAACCCATGAAGCTCTTTCTGCAAATCTATGTCCTTAACCTGACGCTTTTGTAAAAAGCTAGTAAATATATCATATGCTGCTTGCCTTTCTTTATCCATGTTAAAGATAACAGTGCGCTTCTTGCAGCCCTTCAGGGCGTCGGCAGCACGTATCGGCCGGGGTCTCCGTTGAGGTCACCCAGGGCGCGGCACTTTCCCTTTTTCAGCGGTGCTTTCGCCGTCCTGAGCTGCGGTAGGACCCGAACTCCTTACACCAATTGACCGTGGCTACCGGTGAACACGTCTCAGGGTCACCATTTGTCGTGAACGGCGGAAGAATTGCAGCACACAATATGCGTGAACAACAAATCCCCAAGTTTATTGATAACTCACACATATTTATATTGGTGTTAATGAAGCTTATACATATTGCAAAAGCTGAGCTCATTATTGGTTAAAGCACACTTAGATCAACCACACCTACTTCTATGCTCTAATGATTATTTTGTTTCTATGTTTACATTCTTATAGCTACTCTACCTAGGCTATCTTCATTTTCTGGCAAACGATTTTCTCCCCCATCTTCCTGTTGCAGCGAAGGTCACCATGACCTCTGTCAGTGATTGGACACTTATTACTTAATCCCCAGCTTGTTTCCCCTATCCTTATCCAACGGTATCACATCAAAGTGGCCCTTCTCAGCTAGCCAATTATCCACAAAGCTCTCCACACATGTTGAAGTTGCTCTGGTGACAACTGTTGCCTCCTCACTCCTGGAGATACAGCTGCCACAGTCTCTGGGTTTGTCAGCCTTGACCACGCCTCCCGTGCAGCAAACAGTTCTGCCTTCCTAGCACAGGCTTCGATCATCTCTGCCAGTGTAGGTGGGGGGTTGAGAGGCAGTCCCAGGAGCACCCTGCTGCAGACTTCATTGGCATTCCTCTGTGCTATCTCTTTCACTATCTCCATCTGTGTCTTGGGGTCCCGTACTTGTCTCTCAACCTATGCACGGAGCTGGTCAACAAACTGCAAGAAACTTTCTAAGGAGACTGTTTAATGTCAAGGAAACTACCACTAGCTTCAGCAGTTGGTAGCTGGTTAAAAGCCTTATCTGCAGCCTTTGAAATCTTATCTAGAATGAATTTTGATAACACCTAAACTTGGTCCTCAGGCTTAGCCCACTCCCCCTCACCACACAAATGTTCATAAGTGATGTTATTATTTTCTAAATCCTTGTCATCCTGAAGGGTTTAAGTTCCTCCAAGAGATCCCTGAGAGATCTCTTCCAGGAGCTTTCCCATAGATCAAATTCTGACTGGATAAGCAGGCACCGGAAAAGATCTAGGAGGTCAGTAGGAACAAATTCAAGGGATGTTAACGTGGCTCTCATCATACTTCTAAAAATTTTGCTATTTCTCCCGAATTCTAACTCACTTTTACATAACTCACACTTTGTCAGATAGGAGAAGGGCTGGTAGGTTCTAGGGCCGCCTCTACCACCTGCGTATTGAACAGAGGCTACCAAGGGAATTACTTCTTCCTTCTGGTTTTGAGCCCCAGGGTTTTCCCTTTTAGCCCCACCCCTGTGGGAGTCAGCAGGGGGACCACCCCCTCCTCCAGTCCCACATTCATGGGAACCAGACAAGGGAATAACCCCCACCCCAGCCCCACTCCCTTGGGAAGCAGGTGGGGGAACACCCCTCTGCCCACACCTGTTGGAACCCCCCAGCCCTTGGCCATGTCCTCGGCCATGCCCTCGGCCATACCCTCTTGGGACCCGGGCAAGGGGGTGTGGGAAACAGGAACAGGCAGGGGGGCAGGGCAACCATGGGAACCAGGGGCGGGGATGCAGGGTGACATCATGGAGGGTGGGGACATGATGGAGGGGGAGGAGGATCCAAGGGAAGGAAGGGGTTGTGAGACTGGAAGGGGTTGGGGGAGGGGACAGGTGGGCGAAAGGGATTGTGGGGAGAAGAGGGGTAAGTTGAAGGCTCAAACACCTGGATGCCACCATTTTGGGCTCTGACCATGCAGTCAGCATTATCCTGAATGCCAACCATGTGATCGTAGCCATTTTGGGGATTGGGGGGTTCAGAACGCGAAATCGGGGTAAGAGGAACTAGGTTAGAGGGGTACAGGGAAGGTGCTCCGTCACAGCTGCCAGAGCCAGGGTACTGAGAGGGAGGTGGGAGGCCGGGGAAACAGTGGCAGTGCCAGGTACCCTGTGACTGCCGGGGAGCCTTGCTCGTCTCTCTCAGTTCAGGGCAGAGGATTTGGGAGGAGGGGTAGGAGAAGCTGTGGGAGGGGAGATTTTCTCTGGCTGGCCTTTCAAATCCTTCTTTAGCACTTCTTTCCGAATCACAAGGAATACAGGAAAAAATTGAGACACTGTCCCATCTCCCTGTTCCACTTTCGCTGTTAACAAGGCTCCAATTTTGTCCCAGGCAGAGACAGAATTAACATTCTGCTGGGTAAACTGAGGGAAATTAAAATATACCCAGCGAACAAACCATTTCAAAACTGCTTTGGAAACCGTAATATTTCCACTACTTAGGTGTCCTGGTTTAGGGCAAATTTGGGAGAGAATCTCTAAAGGGGGGCCCCTCTAGAAAGCAAACCCACACAGCCCCTCCACCCAACCGGTTTGGGAAGAATTCCTCAGAGAGAAGTGGAAAGAACCTGTTTATTTAACAGGCACAGCACCCCCCAGCACACAAAATGAACAATACCAGATGACACCACTCTGAAAAAGATGACAAATTCAGAAAGTCTCTCTCGGGGGTGGTCACTCTGTTATCAGTCCCTCAGGTGCGTGGCAGCTGCTGCAGCCACAAGGTGCAAACTCTCGGTGTTCCCAGGTCCCAGTCCGGAGCAGGTTCAAGCTGGTTCAAAAAAGGAAAGGAGAGACAATTCAGGAAGAAATTTGGACTGTTTAGCTAAACTAGCTAATGAGCAGAAGCAAGAGCAAGCAGAAGCAAAGCAGAAGCAAGAGCAAGAGAGCAAAGTGAAAAGCAAAAGCAAAAAAGCAAAAGCAGCACTATGGTACTGCCCTGCCTCTGTGTCCCGCCAGGCTGATAAGAAAACCCAAACAAAACTTTCACTCTTCAGAGCCAGTCTTGAAGGCACAGAACATAATATCCAGCATAAACAGAACACATGAATGGGGATACAAGCATCATAACGTCACCCTAGGACATTCCACCCCTTATCCCCATATCATCAACATATTACCACACATCATGCATTTATTCACACAAAATTTCCATCTGTTCCCCCAAAAAGTACAAGCAATAGCCATCATGCCCTCATCACATCCCCACACTGGACCACTGAATCCAGGCCCCTGCAGAGCTGCAGGATTTCCCCCTTTCACTTTACTCACTCAAAGCTCCATCTTCCACTTGCTCAGACCTTCAACACTTACACATTTCCTTCTGTCTCATGTCTGTATGGTTTAATGTACAGACAATGGCAGTAACATCCAACGAACAGTGATATTTGCATATCATTCTCACCCCACAATCAGATCTCCCTGAGGTACACATTGTGTTGTTCCATCTCTTTGCATTATCCACCATGTGCAACCTGGTCCCTGAGCAAAGACAACCCCACGAATGGGTTTGTCTGTACTCAAGGCAGAATTGATCCACACAGTCTTCCCTAACAAACCTCTGACAGGCACCACTGGGACTTTATCTCCATCTGTTATAGTCAGGGACACAGACTGGGCAGGACCTGCTCGGTTAGTGGAACCTTGGGTGTTAACTGACCAGGTGGCCTATGCTAAATGCTGCTCCCAATTTTTGAAAGATCCCCCACCCAAAGCTTTCAGCTGGGTTTTTAGGAGTCCATTGTACCTCTCCACTTTGCCTGCAGCTGGTGCATGGTAGGGGATATGGTACACCCACTCAATGCCATGTTCGCTAGCCCAGGTGTTGATAAGGCTGTTCTTGAAATGAGTCCCATTGTCTGACTCAATCCTCTCAGGGGTGCCACGTCTCCAAAGGACCTGCTTTTCCAGGCCCAGGATGGTGTTCCAGACAGTGGCATGAGACACAGGGTAGGTTTCCAACCATCCAGTGGTGGCTTCCACCATGGTCAGCAGGTAGCGCTTGCCCTGGCGTGTCTGGGGCAGTGTGATGGAGTCAATCTGCCAGGCCTCCCCATACTTGTACTTGCACCCCTGCCCACCGTACCATAGGGGCTTCACTCGCTTGGCCTGCTTGATGGCAGCACACATCTCACAGTCATGAATAACCTGTGAAATACTGTCCATGGTTAGATCCACCCCTCGGTCTCGTGCCCACTTATAGGTGGCATCTCTGCCCTGATGGCCTGAGGCATCATGGGCCCATCTAGCTAGGGATATCTCTCCCTAGTGTTCCCAATCTAGGTCTATCTTGGGCACCTCTATCTTTGCAGCCTGGTCTACCTGCTCATTGTTTTGGTGCTCCTCATTACCTCTACTCTTGGGGACATGGGCATCTACATGGCAGACCTTCACAGGTAGCCTCCCTACCCTGGTAGCAATGTCTTTCCACTCATCAGCCCAAATTGGTTTTCCTCTACACTGCCAGCTAGACTCTTTCCACCTCTCCAGCCATCCCCACAGAGCATTAGCTCCCATCCATGAATCAGTGTAGAGGTAGCCACTTCTCTCTTTCTGCAATGTGCAGGGCCAGCTGAACAGCTTTGAGTTCAGCAAGTTGGCTTGATCCGTCTTCTCCTTCAGTGGCCTCTGTGACCTATCGTGTGGGGCTCCATACAGCTGCTTTCCACTTCTGGTTCATCCCTAAGATGTGACAGGAACCGTCAGTGAAAAGAGCATAGGTGTTTCCTCTGGGGGCAGTTGGTTATATGGAGGAGCCTCTTCAGCCCGTGTCACTGGTTCCTGTTCTTCATCTGTGACTCCAAAATTTCCACCTTTAGGCCAATTTGTAATTACCTACAGAATCCCAGGGCGATTCAGTTTACCTGTATGGGCGTGCTGTGTGATGAGAGCAATCCACTTGCTCCATGTGGCACTGGTGGCATGGTGAATGGAAGGAACCTTGCCTTTGAACATCCACCCCAGCACCGGTAGTGGGGGTGCCAGAAGGAGTTGTGCTTCTGTACCAATCACCTCTGAGGCAGCCTGGACTCCTTCATAGGCAGCCAAGATTTCTTTCTCTGTGGGAGTGTAGTTGGCTTCTCACCCTCTGTAGCTTCGACTCCAAAATCCCAGTGGTCAACCTTGAGTCTCCCCAGGCACCTTCTGCCAAAGGCTCCAGGACAAACCATCGCTCCCAGATGCAGAGTAGAGCATGTTCTTCACCTCTCGTCCTGTCTTGACTGGGCCAAGGGCAACCGCATGAGCGATCTCCTGCTTGATCTGGGCAAAGGCTTGTTGCTATTCAGGGCCCCAGTGGAAATTGTTCTTCTTGCGGATGACCAGGTAAAGAGGGCTCAGGAATTTGCATTCCCCAAAAAACTATGGTGCCTAGGAAAGCTTGTGTCTTCTTCTGGCTGGATGGTGGAGACATTGCTGTGATCTTGTTGATGACATCTGTAGGAATCTGCTGCTGCCCATCTTGCCACTTTACTCCTAGGAACTGAATCTCACTAGCAGGTCCCTTGATTTTGCTGTTCTTGATGGAGAAGCCTCAAGTCTTCTAGCAGAATCTGGATGATCCTCTCTCCTTTCTTAAATACTTCCATTGCTGTTTTCCCCCACACAATGATGTCATTTATGTACTGCAGGTGTTCTGCAGCTTTACCCTTTTCCAGTGCACTCTGGATCAGTCCATAGCAGATGGTGGGACTGTGCTTCCACCCCTAGGGCAGTCGGTTCCAGGTGTACTGCACACCCCTCCAGGTGAAAGCAAACTGAGGCCTGCATTCTGCTGCCAGAGGAATGGAGCAAAATGCTTTAGCAATGCCAATGGTGGCGTACCACTCTGCTGCCTTGGACTTCAACTCGTACTGGAGTTCCAGCATGTCTGGCACAGCAGCCCTCTGTTGTCATATTGCAAAAGTTCTATTGTCATTACATTGCAAGGGTTCCATACTGCTGGAGTTTCATACATCCTTGATGTTTCTGGCAGGCAACTCCTCTAGGCACTGACTCTTCCTTGTCCTCACAGTGGCCAACTGACTCCCATTCCCACCAATCCACTCTTTTATAACACTCTTCTTATTGGCTGCAGGTGTGGCCTGTTAACATCAGACCTGCTCCTAATCTTTAGTAATTGGTTCAGCTGCAACTCTTTAGGGGATAAGATTACATTCTACACCACCTTCATTTACCCATACTGTATCCCCCTACAGCGCTCAGTGGTGGAGTCCATTCATTCAAGGCACAGTCCCTGAATGCACAAGATAGTCCACAGTCAATCTCCATTCTCTGTCAGACTTGCACACAGGCCAGATGGGACTGTTGAAGGGTGAGTGGGTTTTGCTGTACACCCCTTGGCTCCCCAGCTCACGGATCATTTTGTGGATGGGGATCACAGCATCCCAATTGGTCCGAAACTGCCAGAGGTGCCCCATCAAGGTGGCAATTGGCACTCATTGCTCTTCTGCTCTCAGGAGTCCTACTGCAGATGGGCTTTCTGATTGTCCAGGCAAGGTGTTCAACTGCTTCATGTTCTCTGCCTCTACAGCAGCTATTCCAAAAGCCCACCTGAGTCCCTCTGGGTCCTTGTAAAGCTGTTCCGGAGGAAGTCGATACCCAGAATACACAGGGCCTCTGGGCCAGTCACAATAGGATGTTTCTGCCACTCCTTCCCAGTCAGGCTCAACTCAGCTCCCAGCAGGGTCAATTGCTGTGATTCCCCTGTAACCCCGGCAATGGAAACAGGTTCTGCCCCCACATGTCCCGATGGTATCAGGGTATACTGCACACCAGTATCAACTAAGGTGTCGTATTTTTGTGGTTCTTATGTGCCAGGCCATTGGATCCACATCAACCAGAAAATTCGGTTTTCCCATGCCTCTTCCTGGCTACAGGCAGGGCCCATCTAACCCTGGTTATTATTTCTTTCCTGGGCATACATGCTAGAGGTACCTTCACTTTAGTGGAACTCCCTCAATTAGAGTTTCTCTCCTGGAGTTGATGCACCCATGCTGCCAGGACAGAAGTTTGTTTCCCATTCCACCTTCCCATGCCTTCCCCATAGTCAGGCAGAAAGAACCATAGGTCAGTCCATGGGGTGTCCCCTCTCTGTCTAGCTGGGGGACATTGGGCTCTGACTTTGGGGCCTGTGACTTGCACTGGTGGGATGTGGGAATTGTTCCGCCTCACCTCCTCCCTCATCTCCTCTTTGAGTTCCTTGACCACAGCAGAGACATGAGCCTGCATTGGGACATTGATGACATGGGCCATTGATCATACTCTCATCATTTCTGAGCTTGTTGGCGACAGAGCCCACTGTCTCTTGGTTGGTATCTGCATTAATCATTGCAATGAAGGTGGTGTATTGAGATGGCCCCAGATTTGCCAAACTCCACAACATTTGCCCTGTGCACCTGACCTTGTCGGGGTAATTTTCATGCTGTCCATCCCTCCCAAAGAGTCCCTCCAATGCTGCTACTTCTCTCAGCTGTTGGATCCCTTCCTCAAGGGTCTTCCAGCACATTCTATGGTGGTGCTTCTACATTCTCTCCCTGTGGACAAACCTCTCTCTGACACTCATTAAAAGCTGCTCCCAGAGGGACAGGGACCCTGGCTCCCTTACAAAAATCACATTCACACCTGAGTCCTGGGTCAAGGGTCCCAAATTCCTTGCCTCACCACCATCCAGTTGCCCACATGTACCCATAAGGTCCCAGACCCAAAGTAGCCAGGTTGTATAAGTCTCACCTCCCCATCGTACAATGTATAAGTCTCACCTCCCCATCGTACAATGTCTTTGTGCAGCTTTCGGAGACTTTAGTTCATCAGGGACTCAGTGATGATTGCAACCTCTGGGTCTCCTGTGGGTTGTGAAGGCCCTCCCTTATCTGGGTGCTCTGATGTCATCTTAGATTTCCTTGTTTCTATAGGGGCAACTGCTGCTGGCTGTGACTGCCTTTGCAGTTCAGCTGGATCTGGGGCACTTGTAACACTTGTATGTTCCACTGCTGCAGTGTTAGACTCTCCCTCTTTGAGGCATGGGAGGGCTGCTCACCAGCTGGGGAAATGTGCTCCTTCAGCATTTGGCTCACCTCGTTTATCTCCTTCACCAGAACCCCCATCCAATCTGGGTAGTTTATAGCTGAGGTGGGCTGTGGGGCAGGGCCAGGCCCTGGGGCTGCATCCCCAGGCTCTGGGGTAGGTGTCAGGGTGGTTATCCAGGTTAATCTTATTTTACCTCTAAATGCTAAATAGAACAGGCCTATCAACAATACCAGCCACTATATGATGTCAGTAGTATTTAGAGTGGATCTGATCCCTTCAAAAACTGGTGGGGCAGATCCAAAGAGATGGTCAAAGGGTTGGGAGAAAATTTCCCCCAGTGTCATTTCTTTACCGTAAGTGCCATTATTAAAGTAACCCAGTAAAACATCCAGTTAGAGAGTGATAGCTCTGAATCCATGTACCTGCTTTCCAGAGGAAATTAAAGATCCATGAATTCCTCACCTTATTCACCCATACAACAAACTGAATTCTCATTTTTCCCCTCCAATTGTCATTTTTCCACCCTCAAATTCCCTGTATTTTCTCCCAAAATCCTGATTTTTTTCCCCCCTAAACTCCCATTTAAATCACCCTAAACACCCTAACCCCAAATCCTCTTTGTGTCCCCCTCAGACCATGGGAGAAGCCCTGGGGATGTCCCTGGCCCCACACCTGGGGCTGCTCCTGGTCCCAGCAGAGTCTGCTCCTGCTCAGTGTCTGTGGTCACCAGGGCCACCAGTGCCACCAGAGCCCCCAGGGCCACCAGAGGGACCAAAGAGGAGATGCTGGATCTCCTTAAGTCTCCCCAGCAGGTTACAAATGAACTTGTGGGTGCTCCGCTCCCACAGCTGCTCGGCCTCATCTACCACGGCCACCAAGGGCTCGGGGACATCGAGGGATGTGTCCGTTGTCTGCTCCAGGGTGGCCTCGATGGCCCTGAGCCAGCGCTGCAGCTCCTGCAGGAACACGGTGGCTTTGTTACACACAGTCACCAAGTCCCCCAGGGCCTCCTCCACCTGCCATTTCCTCTTGGTGGATGCCATCCCCTGGTTGGTGAACACCACGGCCTCTCTCATGGCCACGGTGGCCACCAGCACCTCGTTGCTGGCCACCACCACCCGGGCCTCGAGTGCAGCCATTGCCTCCATTTCCAGGGCCAGTGGCAGCTCTCATTCTGTGGCCTCCATGTTTTCCCGAGCTGTCTCCCAGGGCATGGCTGTGTCCTTCCAGTTCCTGGCCTGGGTGGTGGCGGTGGCCGCTGTGGTGGCCTCAGCAGTGGCCACCTCCCTGCAGGTGGCACGGAGCTCGGTGGCCTCCCTGGCCAGATGGGCCCAGCTGTCCATGAGCACCTCCGCTGACTCTCATCAGGCACTGGCCACAGCTCTTGCATCGGCCCAGGTGGTCCCAGGCTGTTGTCATTAAATTGCAAAAGTTCTATTGTCATTACACTGCAAGGGTTCCATATGGATAGAGTTTCATTCCTCCTTGATGTTTCTTGTAGGCATCTCCTCTCGGCACTGCTCTTCCTTGTCCTCGCAGCAGCCAACTGACTCCAGTTCCCCTCAACCAACCAATCTACTCTTTTATAACACTCTTCTTATTGGCTACAGCTGCGGCCTGTTAACATCAGGCCTGCTCCTAATCCTTAATAATTGGCTCAGCTGCAACTCTTTAGGGGATAAGATTACTTTCTATACTACCTTTATTTACTTATGTTCTATCCCCCTACAATTCCCCCTTTTTCTTTTAATTACGGAGTTGCAGCATTTCTAGAAAAACATGTTTAAATAAATTAACATTATGACACATTCATACATTTCCTTCAGAACTAATAGCTATACAAATGTTCAGACAACATATTATAGTATGAATATATATATTTCTGAGTATTGGTTCAATTTTGCAGCTTTTCTCAGTTTACAAAGTATTTATCTTCAAAATCTTCTATATTCATATTTAACAAACATTAATAGCTGCAATTGATATATTTTACCAATCACTAATCACATTGTACCAAATAATCAAACTATTTTTTTCCAGCTCTTACAGTTGCTTTAGCAAATTCTCTCCTTCCTCTTTCAGTTTTGTTGCTTTTCCTCTTTCAGTTCTCTACCCAGATCACCATGGGATCATGTTCCTTAATGTTTAAGTCTTCTTTTCTGCATCACCACAGGATCACGTTGGTCAATACTTAAGTTCTTTTTCCATTCCCGAATCCATGGGGTCATAGAGTTGAGTCCTGTATCCCGAATCCATGGGGTCATATAGTTTATTGTTTGAGTCTTTTTTCCCAAATCACGTCGGGATCGCCATTTGTTATCTTTATAGTGCAAGAGTTCTATTGTCATTATATTACAACGGTTCCATATTGCTAGAGTTTCATTCTTCCTTGATGTTTCTTGTAGGCAGCTCCTCTAGGCACTGACTCTTCCTTGTCCTCACAGTAGCCAACTGACTCCAGTTCCCCTCAACCAACCAATCCACTCTTCTATAACACTCTTCTTATTGGCTACAGCTGCGGCCTGTTAAAATCAGGCCTGCTCCTAATCTTTAATAATTAACCCAGCTGCAACACTTTAGGGGATAAGATTACTTTCTATACTACCTTTATTTACTTATATTCTATTCCCCTACAAACCCTCTGTGTTCTCAGAGGTGTATCCATGTCTTCAGTGGCCACACCAGGTGCCAATATTCAAATCTGACCACTGCTTGGTTTGAGCACAAATTCCTGAAAAACTCACTTCCTTATCAGCCCAGGGCACTCCACCCTTCACCTCTGAGAACACACATTTCCAAAATTATTATCAAAATTATGTTGAACACACTTCTACTTAAAACAATAACTTACAGTAAACCTCTATCCCTGGGTTTTCACCATCAATCTACCTTAACCTAATACATGCTTTGCTCTTATTCCTCTTTGATCTCATCTCACAGTTTTTATCTTATCACTTGCCCAAAATTCATTTGAACTGTTCCATAGCCTTACCTGCTACTGAGGTCAGGCAGACTGGCCTATAATTACTAGGATCCTCCATCCCACCCTTTTTATGATTGGGCATCACATTGGCCAGCTTCCAGTCATCTGGAACCTCACCAGTGAGCCAGGACTGCTGGTAAATGATGGAGAACGGCTTCACAAGCTCATCTGCCAACTCCCTCATCACCCCAGGATGGATCCCATCTGATCCCATGGATTTATGAATATCCAAGTGGCTCGGCAGTTCTCTGACTGCCTCCTCTTGGACAATGGGGGAAACATTCTGCTCCCTGACACCACTGAGCAACCCAGAGCACAGTTATCCTGAAGGCAAGTCTTCCCACTAAAAACTGAGACAAAGAAGGCGTTAGGCACCTCTGACTTCTCCTCATCTACAGTTACAAAGTTCCCTTCTGCATCTGATAAAGAACAAAGGTTAGTCTTACTCTTCGTTTTACCATTAATATATGTGTAAAAACATTTTTTGTTGTCGTCTTTTACAAAAGTTACCATTTTAAGTTCAAACTGAGCTTTAGCCTCCCTAATTTTTCTTAGCAGCCTCCTTAAATACTTCCTGAGAGACCTGACCTCCTTCCAAAGATAATACATTCCTTTTTTATTCCAGAATTTCTCCAAAACCTTTTTGCCCATCTAGGCTGGACGTTTGCCTCCTTGACTTGTCTTTTGGCGCACACAGACAGTCTGTTCCTGTGCCCTCAAGATCTCCATTTTGAAGCACGCCCACCCTTCCTGAACTCCTTTATTATTAAGGACTACTTCCCAAGGAACTCTCTTCTTGGGTTTTTGTGGTTGAGATGACTCCCGAGACATTAGAAAGTCTTTTTTTTTTCTCAGCTTTGTGACTGAAGAAGTGTTGCAGCCTGAATAGCTTCTAGTAAAGTCTAAGGTAAAGAAGGCTTTTGCCTAATATCTACAGGTGTTGAATTCAGCCATGCAGTGAGATGTTCAGGTCCCAGACACACACACTTGGAGGGTCAAGCTCTCTCTCTCCAGGGGCCTGACCCTGGTCTCGGGGCAGTACAAAGATAAGGGCCAATCAGGGAAATGGGAGGGAGTGGCTCAGGAACATAGGGACAGACATAGAAACGGGGAAGGAGCCAGTTGGGTGTAACTTAGGAGATGCCCCCCCAGGGCCTCCGCAAAGAAATTGAGATTCGTTGGTTCTACTTTTCAAGGTTGCTTATTTTTTCTTATCTATTACATTCTTTCTCTGACCTGCTGAGATCTGTCCAGCAGGTCTGGTTGTGGCACAGTCTTTGCTTTTGGGGTGGTGTTTACTTTTTATACTACAAACTACGTGTACCTTATTTACAACAATTTTCTAATACTTATCACTTATGTTAGACAGTTTGTCTCTACTCTAAACCAATCAAAAAGTGTCACCATCCCAGCTGAAGATGGAGGACAAGAAGGAGAAGAAGGACAGGACACGCTTAGATTCTTCTTTTGTGCCAAGGTCTTTGAGCTCTTTGCTAAGGTCTCAAATCACTTAGGGTGGCTAGAGGAATGTCTTGGGTCTCGACACTCTCTGAATAAGTCTCCTGAATAGGCCAAAATCTGCCCCCCGAAAGTCCAGTGTAAAACTCTTATTAATGTTCCTCTTGACTTCACCAAATATGGAGAATTTTAGCATTCCATGGTCACTATGTCCCAAGCGGCCTCCAACCACCACATTTCCCATCAGCCCATCTCTATTTGCAAATAACAGATCTAACATAGTCCCTCCCCTGCTGGGCTCACCCACCAGCTGTAACAAAAAGTTGTCCTCCACAAACTCTAAAGATTTCCTGGACTGCCTTTTTTCAGCTGTATTGAGTTCCCAGCAAATGTCTGGCAGCTTGAAATTGCCAACAAGAACGGGGCTGATAATCCAGAAACATTCTCGAGCTGTTTGTAGAATGAATTGTGTTGCTATTGAGTAAGAAACAGCACAGATTCACAGGAAGGCTGGTTTGCACAGTGCAACTTTAATATGAAAATTCTCTTTTTATAGACTGTTCAAATACATTTCACCTGATTGGCTAATTAACAAAAAGACCTTTCTTATAAACCATCTTTGAGAAAAAGAGGAAAACAGAGAGTAGGAAAACACCACCTGCAGGTTTTTTCATAATAACAAGCTGTCATTGTTTCTCTACAACTCCCTAAAAGTCTCACAAGTCAGCCGTGAGAAAACTTACCTGGCTTTCTCACTCTCTGACCAGGCTGTCATATTCACAGGTCCCCCTTTTTGTTTAAAGGAGGAGGTGGTGTTTGCAATCCTCTGCGGGGCCCCTTGCAGGAAGGAGAACAAACACAGCTCCACAGGTTCCTCTAGCAGTTGCTAGTTATCAGTCAGAACCTCAATCGGATGCCGATTTAAAATGGTCAGAGAGATCAGATCTTGTGATTCCCTCTTACAAGAAATGCACTATCAGTCCTAAAATCATTTACTTATTCTAATACATTCTCAATACTAAGTCTAATATAATAACTTACCATTAATTTGTTCAAAGAACTGACAGTCTTAGCCTGTCAACAGCCCTTTTTCAGAAGCCAAGAAAGGATGGAATGTTCACTCCCCACTTGTGATTGATGGTTGTCATCTTGATCATCATCTGAAGGCTGCCTGTTGGCCACATGCTGGTTTTGGTGTCACAATTCAGGGTGGACACACCTTGCAGGTACCCATTGTACTCCAGTATCTGTGGAAACACATGCAGACCCTCTTGCTTCTTCTGGTGAGATCAGCGGTTGCAGGTTGAAACCCCATGGACAAAAGGAGACACAAAAAGCAAAGAAAAGGGAAAAGGCTCTTCCCTAAAACCATGGTAGCCCCAAAATTGTTGTGCATGAAGACTTAAAGAAGAAAAAGAGGATTGTGAGTACTCTTTGGGGGGTGTGGGGTGGGCAGGTACAGCGGGATGAATGTGTGTATGAATGAGAGGTGGGCTGGTTATCCCAGACCTGCAAAGTGAGTGATGAGTCTCCCATGCTGCAATTCCATTCTTTCATAAGAAAAACGGCCACTAAAGAGACAAAGCGAAAGACAAAAGGAGTGAGAGAATCCCCCGGGGGTAACTGGAACTGGGTCTCAGGGAAGGGGTGGCACCCCTTGGAGAGAGGGAGCCAAGGGTTTTCCTGGTGCAATCCACTGGGAAAGTGGGATAAAAAGTGGAGGGGTCCCCTAAAATTTTGCTGGATTGAGGGATAAAGATGCCCAAGAGCATCCAGGGTTTAACAACACTGCTGGATTGAGAGATAAAGATGCCCAAGAGCATCCAGGGTTCAACAATGCTGGATTGAGGGATACCCAAGAAAATCCGGGGTTGGCCAGGAACATTTTGAGATTTTATAATACCTGTGGGTGGATATTAACAAGTGACTTGAGAACAAAAGTACCTTGTATTTTTGTGTTGTCCTGTTGTGAGTGGGAATGAGTGAGAAGTATTAAATAAATAAAAGTGAATGAGTATGGATGAATGAAAGTATATGTAATATAGATTGCTTACCTTTATTTTCTGCAGGAAGGTGGATTGTGTGGGACAATATTGGAAGGGAAGGGTTTTTTCATGCTATGAGGAATGTTCAAGCTGTCAGGGGACTGGATTGCAGCAGGGATGAGTGGGTGGGGTCCTGGGGAAATGAGATAAGGAACCAGAGAAGAGAGCAGGGACCCTCTGGAAATACTGTCTCTCCCTGTCTCCAGTTTCTCTGCTTGTCTCAGTCTCTCTGCAGGCCTCTCAAAGTCCCTGGGCCTTACCCGGGTCGGCAGAGACTGGGGGGTGCAGCCCCAACACGGCCGACTGCGGGGAGACACTCTCTGTGCCCCGAGGGTGCTGAGGGCACTCAGGCTGGTTGCCTTCGCTGCAGCAGAGACGGCAGAGACATCGGTGGAAGAGAAAGGGGCCGACTCCCAGCAGGGGATATTCCAAGGTTTTATTAAGGAGTCCCGAAGGAGCTCCTGCACCTCAGGGGGCTTCCTGCCGAGAGCCCCGGGGGATGTCCGGAGGTCACATTTAAAGGGAGGAGGAAACCAAAAGTAGATAA
Organism: Agelaius phoeniceus; assembly: GCF_051311805.1. Lineage (NCBI taxonomy): Eukaryota > Metazoa > Chordata > Aves > Passeriformes > Icteridae > Agelaius > Agelaius phoeniceus. The sequence continues at coordinate 2,006,911 of NC_135291.1, read as the reverse complement.
CATCCTACTGACCAATAGGTATCTCTGGGGGATGGGTGCTGGGGGAATAGACATACAAAACAGCGTATGGGGCAGGACTTGGGGGGCTGACCCCTAGCCCCTGGCTAATCACTCGACAACTTGGACCGTAACTTCTGGATAGGGGGCTGGGATGCCAAGTGACTGACAGAGAGCCAGGGTGGGGGTTTTGGGGATGATCTCACCCCGGGAAAGGGATAACACAAGTAAAAGGAAGGGGGGGGGTACAGTCTGGGATAAACCATTTGGGAAAAATATGGGAATACAAAACAAACTACTTCAAAGTATTACAAAATATAAGAACGCACTACAACATCTGCTCATGCCAGAAGCTCCAGTCTCCCTACCCATACCAGCTTCTCTGTCTGAGCCAAGAGCTTCAGCCCTCCTCACCCACACCGGGCATGATCACTCCCGTCCCTGCTGTAGCTCCTCCCAGCTGACTGCTCCTGCACTTACCCCTGTTTCTTCCTTGATTCCAGCCACACTGTTGAATTCTGCTCCTCCTTCTGTCCCCTTTTGGATCTGGCTCTACAGCCAACTTTCAGCCTGGTCTCTGTTCCCTCGGTGATTCCAGCTCCCTCTGTATCCATGGGGGAGGTTCAGGAAGGAGACAGAGCCCGGCGTGGTCAGGGTCCGGGAGAGGACTGGGGATGCTGTTTCTGCTGCAGGGGGGAGGCCACCCTCACTCAGGAGGAGGCCTGGGGATGGCTCAGGGGGTGTGCCCGGTGAGAGAGTGGGAGGAACATTGGGCTCTGTTTTATTGTATTTGCGGGATGCCTGACAAAGGAAGAAAGGAATGATGTATTTGACCTTATGTTTTCAGAAGGTTAATTTATTATTTTAAGGTATTATATTATATTAAAGAATACTGAACTATATTATATTAAAGAATACAGAAAGGATACTTACAGAAGATTAACAAGATAATAATGAAAAACTTGTGACTCTTTTGCAGAGCCCTAACACAGCTTGACTCTGATTGGCTAATAAGACAAAATAATTTACAGTAGAAACTAATGAAACAATCACCTGTTGAATAAACAATCTCCGAAAATTCCAAAGCAGCAAAACACAAGAGAAGCAAAAGAGATAATATTGTTCTCTTTTTTCTCTGAGGTACTTCTCAGCTTCTTAGGAGAAAAATCCTGGGTAAAGGGATTTTTCAGAAAATATGAATGTGACCCTGTTTTCTGAGGAATGGGTGCTGTCAGGAGCCTTTGATAACTTTAAAAGTAGGCCCCCAAGAGGAAGTATTAGAATTTATAGTTCATACTGATGCAGAGAGAACTTCTGTAGTAGATGTTCCAGGAGGATGTGATAAAGGTGGTGACGCGGTAGAAATGGCAGGGGAAGGAGGAGAAGGGTTTAAGATCTCTGTCATTAAAAATGTAGCAATCAAAGGGGAAGCCAGAATGGGGGTAGGAGATGTCTTATTCCTGGAGTTCCTGGAGTAGGTGTCAACTTCTTGGGAAGAGGCTTACAAGTCCAACTAGGAATAGAGGTTATACCAGAAGAAGAAAGGGCTGTGGACAAACTCTTAGAAATAAACTAGTTGTGGGTACACCTCATGTGGCCCAAAATGTGTTAAAATCAAAAAGGGGGGGGGAAAAAAGGGAAAGAAAAAGCTGGAGAAAAAATGATTAGCAGACTCTAAGATGTCAACATGTGAAATAATGATAACAGTAAAAGTAAACACAAGTTTGAATCCACCTCAATTTTTTTTTGGCAAACAAAAAGGTACCTTAACACATGATTGTTCAGAAATTGTGCAATACCAAACCGAAGTTCAGGAGGATGTAGCAGAACAAGCCCTCCTAGAGGGGGAAAAGATATATGTTGATGGTTCATCCAAATGCTTATTAGAGAAAAAGAATCCCTGGGCAGCCAGGGTGAGGGTTGTTGAGGCTGTGGGTGTTTGACCGCTCTTGTGCGGACGGCAGAGTCTCGGGGCTGCGGCAGGGGCTGATCCATGGGGGCGGCCCCGCGTGACAACTTCCAGCGTTTGCCCCCCGGTGGAGGCGGCGCGGGGCGCGGGTTTGTGTGGGCGCCGCTGGGGCTCGGCAGCTGCTTGGTGGTGCCGGGGTCTCGGAGGGCGCGGGGTTGCTGCACACGCTCAGCAGCCCGGCAGCGGCGCTGGGCACGGCTTGCACAGTTTGCTGCTGAGGAGCGCGGCTGCCGCAGGGACGGAGCTGCCCGGGGGTGGCTCCCAGCCTGCTGGGGTCCCAGTGCAGGGCGGCAGCCTCAGCCCCAGTAGGTGGGTGAAGAGAGAGAGGGAAAAGGGGCGAAAGGGGGGCGAGGCACATCCCCAAGGTCCCCACAGGGGCCCTGCTGTGAGTGAAGAGAGAGAGAAGAGGGGGTGGCATGAGAATAAGCGATAAGACCAAAGCAGAGATAGCCTTGATCTCTCGCTAATTCTCAAAAGCTCACCAAGTTATTTTTGTTCTCTTAAAGCAAGATTCTTTTATTTTCTTTCTTTCTTTCTTTCTTTCTTTCTTTCTTTCTTTCTTTCTTTCTTTCTTTCTTTCTTTCTTTCTTTCTTTCTTTCTTTCTTTCTTTCTTTCTTTCTTTCTTTCTTTCTTTCTTTCTTTCTTTCTTTTTCTTTCTTTCTTTCTTTCTTTCTTTCTTTCTTTCTTTCTTTCTTTTTCTTTCTTTCTTTCTTTCTTTCTTTCTTTCTTTCTTTCTTTCTTTCTTTCTTTCTTTCTTTCTTTCTTTCTTTCTTTCTTTCTTTTTCTTTCTTTCTTTCTTTCTTTCTTGTCAGGATGGATGGGGATTTGTTCTGAGAAGTTGTTAGAAGAATGGATCTGTGAAGGCTAAACAGCTAAATAATGCTCAGACGGTAAAAGGCAATAGATGTTAAGACCAGCCTGGCTCTTTTTTCTGTTATTTTCTTGGGAGATTTTTTGGTTGCTTTTTTGTTTGGGGCTTCTTTTGTTTAACTAATTGTGACTCACAAGAAGAGGAATTTGCCTCTGAGTTTTCCCTTTATAGCTGTTAAGGCTTCCTGTCTTAGAAAGAAGGCAGCATGCTAAGCACAACAAGTCCTTTTTTCTCTAGGAGAACTGTCCTTTATGTGATCCCAAGAGCTGAACAGCCTAGCGCAGCTGAAGACCCAGCTGGGTACAAGAAGAACAAGCAGCTGTGGCCAAAAAAAAAAAAAAAACCACACCAAAAAGCCCAACTTGTTGCTAAAGCCAGAAAGTTTTGAAGAATTAATGGGAAATCCTGATGTAGAGTTGCCTTTCCTCCAGTCACTGTTCTGTGCTATTGAGAAGTCCTTTTCAGGTACTACTGATGACTGAGGCATCATTTGAGCCAAGGGAAAAGAGAGTGGATCCAGGCCAGCAGAATCAAAGGGATGTGAAGGAACCTGAGGAGTGGACTAGCACATTTAAACAGGGTGATACCAAATTGGCTCCTAAGTTGGGACTGGGTGGTAATGAACTGCAACGACCCAAATGATGCAAGGAATGTACAAAGAATCACAGCTAATTGAGAAACAAGGCCAAGTTTATATCAGTGGTTTCAAGTGCCATCTGGACAAGTTCCAAGACATGTCAGATATCCAATTTGGGGAGGAATACTTCCACTCCAAACAGGAGCATCAGGACTATTTCGGTCAGAGAATTCTCATGTTCTGGCCTTAGCCTGTGACGTCTACAAAGAGGAGGAGGAATTACAACTTCCATCAGGGCCATACCATATACCCTGTTTGCTTCATCCTAATATCAGATATGCTGGGTTATAATGCTGGGTTAAATGTAAATGTTTAAATTGTGGGAAAAATTGGTATTGTAGTTTACACAATCGATGCTCATGTTGCAGGAAGTGTCGAGCACCAAATCTATCCCCTATCCAGATAGAACTCAGAACAACTGAAATAATAACTTTGTTTTGTGGATGGGAGTTATTAGTGCCTGTTGAGTGGGAGATACCTGAGGAACAGTGTGAAACTACAATTACAGAGTGTCAAAAATGATTTGCCTGGAAATTAGCAAAAAGAGAGTGGCAAAGAGAAGAGGGCAAGACTGGATTGGCCGCTGTGCTCGCCACCGAGAAGATCAAATACACCTGCTATGGGCAGCAACCCCATAGGCATGGCAGGTGGGGGTATAAGCCATGCCAGACCTCTGTTATTCCTTTTTCTGTCACTCATCTTCTGTCTTTTCCCTTTAGGGATAGCAGCAAAATCATGTCACAAATGCTATCAAAAGCATTACAGGGAAAGAAATCAAAGTTCCTCTTTTATTACACACACCCATGTCAGCAGTCACTGCTATGACCCATCCAAATTAAGTACCTGTATGCAAAATGGGGAAAATATTGCATTGCTAGAAACTTAGGAAAAAGTGAGAAGATATTGGGAAGTGAATGTCCAAAAGGGGAGAGATGGATTTGTTTCACATTTGCCTTTAAGGGTAGAGTCCAAGATTTGGTAAAAGAAGAATCAGTAAACAAAAAGGTAAAACCAGCACAGCAATCTGACTCTGTATCAGCCCCAATTAATAAGCTGAATCATATTATAAGACTCCAAACAGTTGTAGAGATAATAACAAACATAACCAGATGGGCATTAGAATTAATAGCCAAATAAAAACCATTATGTATCAGAATAGATTGGCTTTAGACTCTCTATTGGCTAAAGACAAGAGTGTTTGTGGAAAATTTAATATATCAGGTTATTAAAAATAGATGACCACAATGAAAAATAGCCCACATACTGATCCAAAATTGGGAACCAATGTTAAAAAAACTAGCTGGTGAGATCATGTATGGAATGGTGGAAGAAATTAGGCTTCTTCCTTTTATGTGTTACAGCTGTTTGGATATTTCTTCCTTGTTTGATTCCTTGTTTTATTCAGCTAATTATCAGCGTAGTCCAAAGCATAAGAAACATTGCTCAAGCTAAATGTTTTATAAAGAATAAGAGGGGAGTTTGTTATGGATGCTGTTCCAGATTGCAATGCAAGATGTTTTCCATGACCATCTGTATGGCAGATTATCTTTGTCAAGCGGGCAGTTTGCCTTATCTCTCTCTTTGAGTCCTCGGGAGGGGACATCTGTTGATAACTGTTGATGACTATTGAATGTCACTGCATGACTGATAAGAACTGTAACATCCCATTGGGAGATGCTCCGCCCAGAGGGAGGAGCCAAGCATTGCTACCCAGATATAATCCAGAGGTTTTTGAGACACCAGCGCGGGTTTCTCCACTGGATTCCCCAGAGGAACAGCAGCTGCCTCATCTTCCACTGGATCATCGGAGGAAGAACACATCCTTCCCTACAGGACCCCCCCTGCTCCAACAGAATCACCCCTGACACTTCAGGAGGGCTGCAGCCACATTTCCAATTGCACTGCTACCACACCTTTACCCACAGGGTGTCAGGTTGGGTTCTGACTCTGTCAGTGTTGTTCTAGTGTACTGCATTCTTTATTTAATCCTTTTATTTTTTTCCTTCCCTATTAAAGAACTGTTATTTCCTGCTCCCATATTTTTGACTGAGAGCCCCTTAATTAAAAATTTATAGCAATCAGGAAGGGTGGGGAGGTTTACATTCTCCATTTCAGGGGGGACTCCTGCCTTCCTTAGCAGACTCCTGTCTTTCCAAACCAAGACACAATAATGAGGATCTTGACCTGCACATAATCACTAAGGAAATCCCGTACACTGCTACTGAATTAACAAAACTTGCAAAGCAGTACGGGCTTCTCCCCCACAAATCTGAAACAGAACACATCTGCCAAGTGTCTCTCACCAGGGAGATCAGACTCTTTTGTCAGAACAAGAAGCTGGTGGGTGCTGGGGACATGGGGTGTTCTTAACAAGGGGAGACAGACGCACCCCATGGTCCCTGGCTCAGGGTGCAGCTCATTGGGCAGGGGGGCTTCACCCCTTGGAAAGGGGAGACCTTTTAACCAGAGCTGGTACCCCCGGCCAGCCCCTGGAAAACATTCACAGAGCTGCTTGCTTGCAAATGATGCAGGAAAGAAAATCAACTACAAGCTATGAGTTACCAATGCAATCACCTGTAAAGCCTGAAATTATGATCCCTTTAATTCAAGGGCTTTCAGAAACACTTAAACCTACAGCAACTCTCCTTCAGAAAACCATAGTAGGTATATCTCCTGTAGAAACACCTAATAGATTTCTTAGTAACCAGAATGACCCATTTGTTCCCCTTTATGACTTGCTGAGCAAAGGGGTGAAATGGGATTGGACTCCTTCTCAGGAGGAAGCATTGCAATTGCTGATTTTTGAAGCAACAGCTCACCAAGCACTGCACCCTGTCCATCCCACAGATCCCTTTCAGCTGGAATGGGGATTTGGCTCCTCAGGGCTGTCAGTACACATTTGGCAGCAGGGTCCTGAGGGTCCAACAAGGCCTGTTGGTTTCTATTCCTGTGGTTTCAAAGATGCTGAGAAAAGATACACTACCTGGGAAAAAGGATTGTTTGTGGTTAGCTTAGCTCTCATAGAAGTGGAAAAAACCTTAGCAATACAAGAAACTTGTATTTCTTGGATAGCAGCCAAGACAAACTTGCCTCTGTGATTAAAGCAACCCCTCCTTTCTCCTCTGCTTCTGCTCACAGAGGGAGAAGGCAGTGCTCAGGAACTGTTAACTTTATGGAGTATTTTCCAGCGTGAGAGACAGAATTCTTTTCTTGTCTGTATTTACACGGAATCCTATGCTGTGTTTATATTTGGGTTGGTCCAGGCTGATGCTTTTAAAAGAGCTGCAGGAGATAATATTGTTAAAGCATTGCAGGGATGGTTTGGGATTTTCCTAAAACCACAGGAAATTCAATCTGATAATGTTTCTCACTTTACTGTCAAAAGTGTGCAGGATTGGGCAAAAGGTGAAGGGATTAAATGGACTTCTCACACCCCTTACTACAGATGGGGGGTAAATGAGTGTTCCAAATCACTGCTTTTTGCCCGACTGCTCCAAGCATAATTCCTTCACTACAGGGACCAGATGATTCCAAGAACCCAGCACATTACCCTGGACAATCTGTTTTGGTGGACCCCCCCCTGCTGTAGGGGAAGTACCACTGGTGTTCAAAACCTCTCTGACAATTCCACTGTTCTAACTTTTTCTGCCTCTTCGTGGCAGAGTCTGTTGTGTTTACTTTCACAGAAGAACTCCGAGGGACATGAAGACCTGATAAACCACGATAACACTAGAGATGGACAACAGAAATGATGTTTTCCCTTGCCTTTATGGTAACACCAGGTGATGATATTACATATGACATGTAAATTAATTGACCTTGAATAAATTGGCTGCCACATCCAGAGATTTGACCAAATTACAACAACCACAGCAGTCATCCTTATTGGCATTGAGAATCAGTGGCTGATATCAAACATATTACTAAATTGGGAGAAAGTAAATGTAAATGATCACAAATTGGTAATTGATGCACTCGGTGCTACACAAAACAATCTTTCTTTGGCTCTCAGCTGTATCCAGGCACAATTGTGGATGCAGTCAGTTGCTGCCTCAATTATAAAAGAAGGTGAAGAAGTCACTTCTCCCACTTACTACACATATTTCCCAAATTCGGAAAATAATTTGGGACAGTGAAAATAATTTTGGGACTTTGAAAGAGAATTCCAATCCTGGTGGAACCTGGTGAATTTTACCTATGAGCCCATTTCAAATACAGCCACAGCTTTTGTGTTAACCATACACAATGCCTCAGAGCATTTGATTTTCCCTGTTATAGCATTAGAACTGAATTACAGCGGAGCTGTTCTCTATCCCATAGAGAATGGGCCCGTCAAATTGGTGAGAAATGGCAAACTGTTAATTTAGAATCTTGTATTGTCCGAGAACAACAACGGCTCATCTGTGAAAGCAATGCAATCATAGCTCAAGACATTTGTTTAGACATATAGCAAAATATCTCTCATTTTGAAATTTGTCCTAACAAGACTTCTGAAACAGTCCTTACATACATAGGCAATAGATGTGCATGCTTCAGAACTGCTTGTGATTTTGTATTCGTAGACAATGTTGTAGTAGATACTAAAAATCTTTCAAATTTCTGTGCTTGTAACTTTACCAAGATTACAGGATGGGATTTCTCTTATGAAGCTCCAGTTACCTCTCACTACCTATTGCAATCCAACTACACACTGATTCACAAACTGATGCCTACTCCTATTGGGATGGATCTCACTTTGGTAAGACAACTGCTGCTCCATTGAGACTTAGTTGAAATCCTTGAGAAGATTGAGAAAAACGCACAGAAAGCCCTGGTGACTGTTCATCACAATGTGAGACAGATACCCCGTGTCATGGAAAGGGTGGAGAAAGATGCCCAGCACAGGGGGTGGGATACTCTTTTAGGTGGTCTCCTACTGCCACGGGTGTCCTGAGCAGTCTGTGTCATCCCATTGTTATCCTTTTGATACCAATTCTGCTTGGTTTTATTTTATCAGCAGTCCCATTCATTATGAATTGGAGCATGAAACAGCTGACAAGATTGATGTCTATAGTTAATGCACACAACTTGGCTGATGTCCCATGCACTGTGAACATCCCCAAGCCTTTGACACAAGGCAATTATGAATGAAGCATATGTGTTTTGGAATAATCCTTAATTTCCATTTATGATTTTGTGGGAATTTCTTTCGATTTTTAGTGAATTGTTTTAGAAAATCATTTTTTGAAGTTAATGCTTATATTATGATTTGTTTCTTGCTTTTGCTTTTGATTATTTGTGACCTGTTTTAACCATTTGAAAATTGTTATAAAAGTAATATTGTTTTAATTAATTACCCATTTGTGAAAATTGTTATGATAATCAATATTAATTATGTTTGTTCATTGTTTCCCTTTTCCCCTCCTTTTCCTATCCTTTCCTTCTCTCTCTCTCTTTTTCCTCTCTTTCTGTTGTCCCTATTTTTCCGGGTTATACTACCAACGTACGGCGAGTTCTGCAGACCCATCAGTGACACTCCAGAGTTCTGCTGATGAAGATCCCTCAAGACAATTGTGAGTCATGGGGTCGTGTGAGAGTCTGTCCGAATTTTCCCTCATCTGCCTCACGATTGTCATTGGGGGACCACTGAAGAGAAGACCCCCCCTGTCTTAAATCTCTGGCTCCAAAGGAGAAAGTCATGTGCCTGAGACCTGAGAGCGTTGCCAAGCCATTGTTTGCACAGGTGTTGTTTGCTGTGTGCTGCACTGAGCCCAATGAGAAGAAGAAGGAAGCACCGTGCCCTTTGTGCAACAACAGCCTTGGGAGCTGTCCCACCTCTCGGCCTGGCTGGATTCTCCTGAGTTCTGGGTGGTCCCCCCACAGAAGACCCTCACCTGTTTTACAACCACCGTGACAGACAGACTGAGATGTAAGGAGCCTCTCCATCAAGGACTGAGACATGAAACCCCCATGTGAAAAGGCCCCTCTGCTCCTTCCAAGGACTGGGACTGAAACCCCCAGCCCGGGGCAGGTGTGTGGGGGAGGCAAGCTGACCAAAGCGAGATGTTTGCCTGCAGGTTGTGACCGCTGAACCAAGAAGACAATGGCTCTCGCTTACTGCTGAGAACATGGACTACCTGTTACATCTATTCCTTATTGTATCTGTTTACCCCCCCTCCCCAGCAATTTCCAATAGAGTTATCATAATAAAAACCTCTGAGTTAGCCAGAGACTTCGAGATCTCCCCGACGTAACAGGCGGATCCTCGACTGGACTGGACCAAAGGACTTCGTCTCTACATTTGGTAGCTCTATCCCCTCTCTCTTTCTCTCTCTCTCTCTTTTTGTGTCTCTCTTCCTCGATCTTTTTCTCTCCCTTAATCCTTCTATCGCATTTTGCTGGGGACATTCAATAAAGGTGCATTTGTTTCGATTATCATTGCAAACCCCCTTGTACCGTGTCGGTTCTTTTTGCACCCTGAGATCAAATCCACGAACCATCACGAAACCCGTCCGTGAGGACGGATCGTGACACCCCCTGAGGACCCCTCCCCAAATTCCCCCCCAAAGCCCCCCCCCAGCACACCCAGACCCTGCTAAATCCCCCTCAAGTTCCCCCCAGACCCTCCCCAAATGGCCCCCAAACGTCCTCAAGACCCCTCCCCAAATTCCCCTTACGACCCCTCCAGGACCCCTCACCTGTTCCTGCGCCTCCTCAGCAGCTCCCGGAGCCCCCCGTCCTCTCCCAGCGCCTCCCCCGCTCTCTCCAGCGCCTCCTGCAGGACCCGCCCGAGCCCGGGGCGGCTCCCGGGGGTCCCTGAGGGTGTCCCGGGGGGCGGTGGGGGGGGAGGGGGCGCCCGCTCCATGCCCGGCCCCGGGGTCAGGGGGCGCCGCTTCGGGCTCGGCTCTGATTGGCTGGAGCGGTGCAGGGAGGGTGGGAGTATCTGAGGAGAGATGCCCGGTGATTGGTTGGTTTCATAGAGGGCGCGGTGATTGACAGGCGAGAGACAAGGGAGGCGGGCTTTGCTGAGGGGAGGCGCGCGGTGATTGGTTGATTCGACGCGTGAGAGGCGGGCGTGTCTGAGGGGAGGCGTGTGGTGATTGGTTGGATCGGCACACGGGGAGGCAGGTGCTCCTGAGCGGAGACCCGCAGTGATTGCTTGGTTTGGGGCGGGGCACGCCGCTATTGGCTGGGAAAAGTCTGGGATTTTTAAGGGAACATTCCTAGTTTTTTAGGGAAAAACTCTTAGATTTTTAAGGAAAAATTCCCGTTTTTTGCAGGAGAAACATTCCCAGATTTATTGACCCTACATGACCCCAAATAACCCAAATAACCTCAAAACACTCGAAATAAACCCCAAATAACACCCAAAAACCCCAAACAATACCTAAAAGTTCCCCAAATAACTCCAAACAAATCCAAATAACCTCCCAAAAAACAAAAAATCCTCACATTAAAACCAAAAAACCCCAATTGATTTGAAGTACATCTAAAAAAACCCCATATACACCAACATAAACCCCATGAACCCCAAATAATTCCAAATAAGCCTGAATAAACTCAAATAAGCCTAAACAAACCCAAATACTTTCAAATAAACCCAAATAATTCCAAATAACCCCAAATAAACAGAAATAAACCAAGTAAAATGCAAGATAAACCCCAAATAGTCCATAAATAACCCAAATCAATCCCAAACAAACCCTAAATAAACCCAAAGAAACCCCAAGTAACCCCAGTTCCTCCCGTTCCCACCCCGCAAGAGATCCCGACCAATCAGAACGCGCGGCACTGATGACGATCCACTCGCTGGGCAGAAACTCAGAGCACAGGCCCCGCTCAGCGATTTTCAGCCAATCAGCGCCCGGCCCGACTCTGACTCATCAGTTGCCAGGCTCAGACCAAGGCCTCTCACTGCGGTAAACACTCACAGACGGCGCGGGGTAATTTCCAGCCAATCAGAGCGTGTCTCGCTGATGACTCATCAGTTGCCAGCAGCGCAATTTGGGGACGGGGGGAAGGTGAACCTGGGGATGGGGTGGGGACCCCAAATTAATCCAAAACGGGGTCGCGACCCCAAAACGGAGCAGGCGGGGCCTGGAGCCCCCAAAACCAAACACGGGGGAGGGGATTGGGGAACGATTGGAAAGGGGAGGGAGAGCTGGGAAAAGAGGGGGGAGGGACCAAAAAATTGAGCTGGGAGGAGGATGGGCCCCACAATCTGAGGTGGGAGGGGTATGGGGACCCAAAACTGAACTGGGAGGGGGATGGTACATCCAAAATTGAGCTGGGATGGGGGTGGGACCCCCAAACAGGATGAAGCCAATTGTGTTCCTGGAATATGAAAAGTAGTTTATGGATATGCATGAGGGTCTATGAATATGCAACAGGCTGATGTCATGGGAGACAAGGACCATCGAGCAGAGGTTGTTATGGCCATCAAGACCCTCCAGTTATTTTCAGGGACACCCCTTATATAAATCTGGTTTTATTTACATCAGCCTGTTGCATATTCATAGACCCTCATGCATATCCATAAAATCATTTACATATTTCAGGAACTATTTTTCATGGCCCGTCCTTGGGGGTGTCTCCTCATTTCAGGAGCCTCCAGTGAAATGGAAAATGTAAACCCCCTTCCTTTGATGAATAATAATAATAATAATAATAATAATAATAATAATCTAAAAAAAATTTAATTAATTTTGAAACTAAGGGGCTCTCAGGAAAAGATATGGGAGTAGAAATAACAGTTCTTTGTTAGGAAAAATTAAAAATACAAATACAGTAGTACAAACAAAAAGAAAACAGTGACGGTCAGAATCTACCAGGAATCCAGTGAAAAAGGTTGATCCTCTTGGAATCCAGTGGGAAAAGGGCTGATCCTCTGGGAATCCAGTGGGAAAATGGCTGATCTTTTGGGAATCCATTTCTTACCCCCCAAAGACAGGGCAAAGGCAGGGCCATGGAGTTTTTATAGGGTATCCCAAGGGTGGAGTTGGGGTTTGGGTCAGGGGAGGAGTTCTTAGCAACACAAGAAGGGTGAGACCAAATTCCTGCCTCTTAGCAACAGCAGCACTCCACAAAGAACCTGTCCCCAAATCCTAAATTCCCTCTAAAACAACTGAGAAATTATGGAACTGCAGATATATTCAATCAATTTCCTTCATTTAACTCAGTTTGGCGAGTTTTTAAAGGATGAAGGTGAAGCAGAGGAAAATTAAGGCCAAACCAAAAGGAAAACCAGCCAGGAGTGTTCCCAACATGGATCACAGGGAATGTGAGTGACCAGGGCTGTGCCCAAAGTGCCTCCTCCAGTGGGGGATGGAGCTGGAGCAGCGCACGAAGCTCTGCCCGCACTCGGGGCACTCGCAGGGCTTCCCTTACTGGTGCCTCCGTTGGTGTTGGGTCAAGTGAGAGCTGCTGGAGAAGCTCTTCCCACACTGGGGACACTCGTAGGGCCTCTCCCCTGTGTGGGTGCGCCGGTGCTTGACGAGGGTGGAGTTGTGCTTGAATCCTTTCCTGCAGTCACGGGAGTGGAAGGGCCTCTCCTCTGTGTGAATCTGATAGTGCAGGAGGAGATGGGAGCTGGTCTGAAACCTCTTCCTGCATTTATCACACTCGTAGGGCCTCTCCCCAGTGTGGGTCCTCTGCTGCATGATCAGGCTGAACTTCCAGCGGAAGCGCATCCTACACTCAGAACACTTATACGGCCTTTTTCCGGTGTGGATCCTCTGGTGCAGGATCAGGCTGGAGCTCAGGCTCTTCCCACACTCTCCACACTCGTAGGGCCTCTCCCCAGTGTGGATCCTCTGGTGCACAATCAGGTCGCAGTTCCACCTGAAGCTCTTCCCATACTCCACGCACGTGTGAGGCTTCTCCCCATCATGGAGCTGCTCATGGAGCACCAGCTCCGAGCTCTGGCTCCATCTCCGGCCGCCTTCCCGGCCCAGGCTGCCTCTTTCCCCCTCACATCCCCGCCATCTGCGTTTGCAGCCCCTCCTCGTGCGGCAGCTCCGGGGCTTTTCCTCCCCGTTGGCTTCCTGCACCGTGGAGCCGCTCAAAACGGCCTCTGCCACCAGGTTCTGCCGCGGGCATTTGTCCTCCCTGCTCTCCATGCTCAGCTCCTGCTCTGGGGGAGGAAGGACAAGGACAGGATGGGATTTGCCTCCGTGCCACAGGCAAGGGCAAGGAGATCCCCCCAGGGCGTCCTCGGCAGGATGGTACTGCCACCCCCCAATGTCCCCCCAAGGGGCCTTTTCTGCTCAGCCTTGGACTTCTTCATTCTCCAAACATCCCCCCAAAAACCCCAACCCAGGGACCCCCGGGATATCCGGGCCGAGCTCCCCCTCCCCACTCACCGGAGCCATGGGGGGGGGGCGATGATCCCACAGGTGGGGGCTGCGAATTCAGGCAGGGATCGACGGCCTGGCTCCCTCAGCTCAGCCTCCATCCGCCTCTTCCTCTTCCTCTTGCTCCTCCTCTTCCATCCCCGCTCCCATTCCTTTGTGTTATCCCCACTTCCTTCTCCTCTTCCATCCCTCCCCTTCCATCCCTTCTCCTCATCCTCGCTAACCCCACCTCCTTCTCCTCCTTCCATTGCTGCTCTCTCTCTGCCTTCATCCCTCCTCTTCCATCTCCCCTCCCCCTGCTTCTCTCCCCTAACTGGCTGGAACCCTGAAGGAAAGGGGGCAAGGAAAGGGCGGGAATCGTGAGGGGAAAGGGGCGGGTTCAGGCCAAGGGCTGCAACTGTGAGGGGACCCTCTGGGAGGCTGCAACGGACTGAACATGAACGGGAGAGAAATCAGTAAGTCTGAGAGTTCTGTTTGCTATCGAATACATTCCACACACCCAGCCCCACACAATCCCCATCCCACCGCTCCAAAATGGGATCCCACTTTTCCCAATCTCCCCACTCCCCCATCTCAGCCTGGTGGCTGGGGAACTGAGCGAGTTTGGTGTGGGATTGAGTTTATTTGAGGTGGGTGTGCACACTTTCGGGGTAAGATTGAGCTGTTTTCACTGGGATTTGAGTGGTTTTGAGGTGATAGATCCATCCCTCTTGGCTATTGCAGTACAAAGAGATGCAAAAGAGAGAAACATTAAGGTCAAACCAAAAGGAAAACCAGCCAGGAGTGTTCCCAACATGGATCACAAGGAATGTGAGTGACCAGGGCTGTGCCCAAAGTGCCTCCTCCAGTGGGGGATGGAGCTGGAGCAGCGCACGAAGCTCTGCCCGCACTCGGGGCACTCGCAGGGCTTCCCTTACCGGTGCCTCCGTTGGTGTCGGGTCAAGTGAGAGCTCTGTGAGAAGCTCTTCCTACACTGGGGACACTCGTAGGGCCTCTCCCCTGTGTGGATGCACCGGTGTCTGATGAGGTGGGAGTTCTGCCTGAATCCCTTCCCGCAGTCAGGGCATTGGAAGGGCCTCTCCTCTGTGTGAATCCGATAGTGCTGGTGGAGATGGGAGCTGGTCTGAAACCTCTTCCCACACTTGGAACACTCATAGGGCCTCTCCCCAGTGTGGATGCGCCGGTGGGTAACAAGGGTGGAGTTCTCCCTGAACCCCTTCCCACACTCAGGGCATTGGAAGGGCCTGTCCTCCGTATGAATCCGATAGTGCTGGAGGAGACTGGAACTGGTTGGAAACCTCTTCCTGCATTTATCACACTCATAGGGCCTCTCCCCAGTGTGGATGCGCCGGTGATTGATAAGAGTGGAGTTGTGCTTGAATCCCTTCCCACAGTCGGGGCATTGGAAGGGCCTCTCCTCTGTGTGAGTCTGATAGTGCTGGACAAGACAGGAGCTGGTCTGAAACCTCTTCCTGCATTTATCACACTCGTAGGGCCGTTCCCCAGTGTGGATGCGCCGGTGCTTGATGAGGATGGAGTTCTCCTTGAATCCCTTCCCACACTCAGGGCATTGGAAGGGCCTCTCCTCTGCATGACTCTGATAGTGCCGGAGGAGATGGGAGCTGGTCTGAAACCTCTTCCCACACTTGGAACACTCATAGTGCCTCTCCCCAGTGTGGATCTTCTGGTGCATGATCAGGTTGGAGCTCTGGCTGAAACTCTTCCCACACTCCCCACACTCATAGGGCTTCTCACCAGTGTGGGTCCTCTGGTGGGTGTTTAGATGGGAGCTCTGGCTGAAGATCTTCCCACACTTCTCACACTCATAGGGACATTCCCCAGTGTGAGTCCTCTGATGCCTGCTCAGGTGGGAGCTCCACCTGAAGCTCTTCCCACACTCCACGCACGTGTGCGGCTTCTCCCCATCATGGAGCTGCTCATGGAGCACCAGCTCCGAGCTCTGGCTCCATCTCCGGCCACCTTCCCGGCCCAGGCTGCCTCTTTCCCCCTCACATCCCCGCCATCTGCGTTTGCAGCCCCTCCTCGTGCGGCAGCTCCGGGGCTTTTCCTCCCCGTTGGCTTCCTGCGCCGTGGAGCCGCTCAAAACGGCCTCTGCCACCAGGTTCTGCCGCGGGCATTTGTCCTCCCTGCTCTCCATGCTCAGCTCCTGCTCTGGGGGAGGAAGGACAAGGACAGGATGGGATTTGCCTCCGTGCCACAGGCAAGGGCAAGGAGATCCCCCCAGGGCTGAGCTGCAGCCGGGGGCCCTGCTGGGCTGGGAGATGGAGCAGCACAGAGGGGAAAGGGGCACTGACTTCCTCTCACCTGCCTCAGTGCCCTGGGGCATCTTCCTCTTCCTCGCAGCCTCCCTGGGGTTGACAATGGGAAATCCTGGTTTGGGGAAAACAAGGGATCAGCGCGTTTGTAGGAGCGTCGGGGGGTAGGACGGTCAGGACGGATGGAGACGAGAGATCTCTGCAGCCAGGCCCTGGAACTTGCGGTTTATTGCAAAGGGCCCGGGTGCAGGGCCCTGCTTGGAGCTGCCAGCCAAAGATCAGAGCAGGCCTGAGAGAAGAGAGGGGTAGAGAGGATGAGAGGGTAAGAGAGTAAGAGGGGAAGAGCGTAAGAGAGTAAGGTTCCCGTTACACTACAGTAAATCTTCTTCTGTGTTGAATATTCTATTTCTCACTAGCCAATCTAGTACAAGATACAAATCCTATAGCATTTACATACAGCCTGTAAGAATCATTACATCACCATACTGTGTTACATTTTAAACCCTAAAAACTCCTCTTTAAACCCCTTCTGCTGAGCTAGTGGGGTCTGCTCTGACCCTTGGATCCATCTGCAAGCAGAGGGAATTGTTTCATCAAAAGGGGATTACCTTCAGTTGGGCCACACCATTGTTTTCCAGTTGTTCAGTAACTGAGGGATCTCAAAGCTTGCTTTCATTTCAATCTTCCTTATACTTTCTATATTCTCAAAATCTTTTGCCAGACAATCATATTTATAAGGCTTTCCTGTTTCATCTTCCCCAACACACATTGAGTTTGAAGGTCCCTCTGCCTGAGTCCATCTCTACAAGTCACCGGCCATCTGGGCTCCAGAAAAACCTCCCAAACACCAAGACTCAGCCCTGAAAAAGCCTCCCAGGAGTTCCCCGGCCCTGGTCCCTCCCCTCTGGTGTTCGGGGGTTCCCCCCTGTCCCAGCTGCTGGGGGTCACACTTGGATTGGGGGTCTCCCTTCTCCTCAGTGCCCACCCTGCCCAGGCTGCTGGCAGTCCCAGCAATGCCAAAAGCTCCCCCCGCTTCGCTCTCCCCATTTCGGGATGCCGGGGCTCTTTGGGCTCCCGGGCTCCCTTCTCCTCTCATTCTCTGCTCTGGGCTGCAGCGGCTCCAAGGAGTCCCCCCTGCCCCTCTCCAGGCTCTTGAGGCTCCCGCCAATGGCGGCGCTCCCCCCTCTCTGGGCTCCCCACTTTGGGCTCCTGGGGCACACAGGGCTCTGCTCCTCCAGGCTGCCTCTGCCGGCAGCCGCCACCGCCACCCCCCAATGTCCCCCCAAGGGGCCTTTTCCGCTCAGCCTTGGACTTCTTCATTCTCCAAACATCCCCCAAAAACCCAACCCAGGGACCCCCCGGGATATCCGGGCCGAGCTCCCCCTCCCCGCTCACCGGAGCCATGGGGGGGGCGACGATCCCACAGGTGGGGGCTGCGAATTCAGGCAGGGATCGACGGCCTGGCTCCCTCAGCTCAGCCTCCATCCGCCTTTATCTCTCCTCTTCCTCTTCCTCTTGCTCCTCCTCTTCCATCCCCCCTCCCGCTCCTCTGTGTTATCTCCACCTCCTTCTCTGGTTTCATCCCTCCCCTTCCCTCCCTCCTCCTCTTCCTCCCCCCTAACCCCACCTCCTGCTCCTCCTTCCATCGCTGCTCTCTCTCTGCCTTCATCCCTCCTCTTCCATCCCTCCTCCCCCTGCTCCTCCTCCCTAACCCCACCTCCTTTTCCCCCTTCATCCCTGCCCTTCCCTGCCTCCTCCTCCTCCCCCAGCAGCAGCCACACCCTCGGTGCCCCGTTCCCGCAGCCCTCGCAGCCCGCGGCAGGAGCGGCGATGGAGCCGGGACAGGTCGGGATGGGCAGCGCGGGGCTCTCGGCTGCTCCCAGCCGCTGCGGGCGGGGGGAACCCGGCCCGGGCCAAAGGAGAGGCAAACTGGCCAAACTGGGGGCACATCACAAAGCTAAGGATGCAGCAGAAAATGGAGCTGAAAGAGTTATGTTAATATTAACTCCAAACAAGGAAAAACTGCAAATTCCAAAGGTTACGGAAGACGAGAAAAAATAATTAAACAAGATAGGAAGTGATCAAGATAAATCAAGGAAATTGAAACTTCTTGATGGAAGAAAATTACTTAATAAAATGTGCTTCTAGGAAATTATTAGAAGACATGCATCAGAAAACCCACTGGGGTACTCAAGCTGTGTGTGATCATTTTTTAAGGAACTATGGGTGCACTGGGATTTTTGGAGTAGCAAAGCAAGTTACTGAAAGATGCTTAATTTGCCAAAGGATAAATAAAAAGGTGATGAGAAAAACAACATTAGGAGGTTGTGAGTTAGCTCATTGACCATTTCAAAGTATCCAAGCAGAAGTTTAGATTTGTTAGGCTCTGGATTTGTTTGTAAAAACACCCGTTTAATCTAGAAGAAAGAGAATATGCCATAGGTTAGACAGGAGATTTTTAGGAGAATAAAAATCTTTAAAGTATCAGAAACACCTGAGACAAAACTGGAAAAGAAAAAGGGGAAATGAAAGGGAACAAGAGGAAAAGTCAGAAAGAGAGTGGGATCCTCTGCAGGCCTTGCCCCCTCCGTTCGCGGCCGAGGCGCCTGTCCCGGGTCCCGGCTCGCTGCCCGCCTCAGCTCCGCCTGCCCCGGTTTCCATCCCAGGTGCGGGCTCACTGCCCAGGGCAGCTCCACCTGCCCCGGCGCTGGCGGTGAATTTGTGTGCCCTGCTCCCACTGCCCGGCCCGCGGCCGCTCTGCCGGCCATGCTGGGGAAGATGGGGGTTGCTCTGTCCTGCCGCCTGGGCCGAGGTCACCGCGCCGACCGCACCGAGGGCGGGTCCCAGCCATCCCATCCCCGGCTGCCCTGCCCGTGCCAGCTGCGCTGGGCACCGCCGCTGCTGCTGCCGGGGTCTCCCACCTGCCTTTTCTCTGCCGGGAGCTGCCGGATCAGCCGCCATAAGCCATGTGGGGGCTGCCCACGCTCCGGCTCAGTCTCCACGGGAAGATCCCCCTCTGGCGATTCCGGCAGCAGACCCTGCCCACACTCCCACCGAGCCTCGGCGGGATATCCTCCCCTGACCCCACTCCTGCTCTGAGTTACATCCCCTTGGTAACCACAGCTCTGGCTGTTCAGGGAAACTCTCTCTCTCTCTATAGGAAGCACCTTATCTAAACACTAGGAGCTCAGTTAAAAGGCAGCCCTCTCCAAATTCTTTCCCAAAACACGGGAGAAAGGCTATAGAAGGTAAAAAAGTGAAAGAGTTAGATGAAGGGATTGCTCTATTTCCCTTAAGAGAGGTTCCCATGGCAGGGATGTGCTGCCCTGCCCCGCGGGAGCCACCAGCGCCCCTGCCGGCCGTGCCCGGAACTGCACCCGAGGGGAAAGCGCCGCAGCCGAAAGGCCGGGACTGGCTCCGGGCTCTGTTTGTTGGCACTGCCGGAGCTGGTGTTCTTTGTTTGCTTTATTATACACACTAGTAAAGAACTGGTATTCCTATTCCCATAGCTTTGCCTGAGAGACCCTTGATTTCACTAGTCTAAAAATTAAGAGGGAGGGGCTTTGCATTCTCCATTCCAAGAGAGGCTTTTTCTGCCTTCCCAAGCAGACACCTGTCTTGTAAAGCAAGACAAGCACCCACAGGCACTGAGGGGGGCTGCAGGAGGGGCAGAAGAAGGCCCTGCAGCACTTGGGCACAAAGGCCCAGCAGGTGAGTGCAAGAAGGGAGCAGCAAAAGGCCAAGCTGAAGGCAAAGGCCAGGGCAGAGTTCCTACAGCCCCTGAGGGATCAACCCCAGGGCCCAAGGGGGCCCCAGCACCCAGGGCACGGGCTCGGCCACAAGCACCCGGCAGAGGCATTGCCCTCCTCGGCAGGGGACAGCCCACCCAAACAGCCCCTGGCAAGGAATCAGGGCTCCAGCTGCAGGGCACAAGGACACTGCAAGCACAGACAGCAGCACCTTCAGGACCAGCAAGTCCACCCCTTGATGGACATGGATTGGCAGGGCTGTCACAGCTCCCATCACACCAGGGACCCTCCACCCTGGAGCCCTTGAGAACATTCAGGTGGGTCTGCATTGAGAGGAGGCCTCTCCTGATGGACACAGGGGCCTCTCAATTCACTCAGAATCTTCGACTTACGGGGGGAAAATGCTAAAAATTTGTTTGATTAGTGATGGGATAAGTGGGAAAGATGCATGGTTTTATTCAACCACTGTTAGCAGATTTGGGAGAGCGATTTGAAATGCATGAAGTTTTATTTTCTCCTAATTGTTATCATGACTTACTGGGAAGGGATTTGATCGCTAAACACAGAACGCAAATTAATATTATAAAGGTGATACAGAGGCCAGTTCTGTTGTACCTCTGTGTCAAATGTCTGGCAAGGCCCATGCTGAAGTGAACCCAGAAGTGTCGACAGCCCCAGGGAAAAGGGGAAAATTAGATATGGAGCCTCTCCAAAGTACTCTGAAGCAACCAGGACAAGTGGTGTCTAAAAGCAACAGCCTGTTCCAGGGGAGGGAAGGAAGGGGAATCAGACAAAGCGCAGGTCACCGCCCCATGCTCAGCTCAACCCAAGGAGCTCTGGGTGCTTCTAAGAGCCTGGCACTGAAATGCCCTCAGCAGGAAGGCTTCAATATCTTCTGCTGACACCATGGCACCTAACAGGGGGGCAAAAGCAATTCTGACTGCTTCAGCAAGCACTGGATCAGAGATCAAGGTATATTCTCCCACAGGAAGCTGGGCTGGCACAGAGCCTGCCCTGGCACTTTGCTGTTGCCAACACCCAGCCAGGACATCGGCTCCTGCCTAAGGAGTGCAAAGCAGCACCACTGGTGGCCAAGGGGCCCATGCCAAGTGTCCCTGAGGCCAGAAACAGCCGCCAGCACAGCTGAACACGGGGGGGACCCCTCAGCCTGGCCTCAGGGGCTCTGAAGCCCCGGAGATTTGCACTTCCCGCCTGCAGCAGGACCATGGCAGCCGCCCCTGAGCCTGCCCTGAAGGCAACGCAGCAGCAGCCAGGGCTCCACAGCGGGCCAAGCCCCTGGGCCTGCCCACAGATCCTCTGCTCAAACCCTCGGAAATCCTGGCCACCCTCCTCTGGCACCTCCAGCCACTGCGGCCAAGCCTCGCTGCCACTGCTGCAGCTTCAGCGCTGGCTGGGCCTGCACTGCCACAGCTGCTGGGGAGCACCACGGCACAATTCCACTCTGGGGCTCACTCACACCCACACTCTGGGCTGACTGCGACTGCATTGCTGCAAAATGTACCAAGTTCATTTCTTCTAAAACTTATTTCTCTGCTCAGAATGGCTTCTCTACTCAAAAGGTTTGCCTTTGGGAAAGAAATGGTAAAGGTTTTATTTAGGACATGTTACACCACTCAACAGAGATGAGCTAAACATCTCCACAGACTGGGAATAGCCCAAACGACACCCACAGAGATAACGACCAGCAACAAAACATCAACGCCCAGCAGCAAACAGCAACCAACAGCTACCCCAGACACTGCCCCCGGCACAGCTGGAGACACCTGGTCTGGAAAAGGCTGAGAAGGAAATCCAGGAGTGTGGACCGAATTCACAGCAGAGGGGAAGAAATCCGGGTCCAACAGGAAACCAAATACTAAAAACCTACACAACATGGAAGCAATGAACATTAAAGCACTGGATTTAGATTGGTTCAGACTACATAAAGTTTAGGAAAAATCTAGTAAAACTCACATGGCATGGAATGATTTTCTCTGCACAGCCAGGGTATTTGTGAAAGAAATTATTTCTGTTGCACATCCTGGCCAGAAGCAAGTAATGCCTTGACTCTCTAACACTAAAGAGATTCTTGGAGAGTTTTTGTTTTCCCTGCAGTTTCAGTGACAAAATTACAACATGAGAATAATTTTTTATAATAATCCTACTTTATATTGTCAGGTAGGTTTGGGACAGAAGTGTGAGAATCAGGTTTTGGTATGGGTTGTTCGATGTTCACCTATAGGCAGCATTCTGAAAAAATTACAAGAGCTTTAAAGGTGACCATTTAATTAATAACAGTTAATAGCTTGTTTAAAAATTGTGTAAAGAAACAAACAAACCCTGACAACAAAAAAAAAACCAAAAAACCCCAAACTAAAGAAAAGGAAAAAAACAAACAGAGAAGCAGATTCTGGGGGGGCCACAGGTGACTCACCAGATGGCTGCCCTGGAAGAGAAGCTTTGGTTTTAGTCAGCCTGCAGAGGAGCTTTAGAAATGCAAATGAACACTGCTGGGCAAAGCCTGGACAATGGACCTGGGTCTCTTGCCTGGGGCAGGAATTGGGCTGATTCCCTCTGCCCCTCACCCCAAGCTCTGCCTGCTTGCCCTGATGGAATTTGCACAGCTCAAGGCAGAGCCCAGGGTGAGGATATCTGACCCTGCAACAGAAACGGGCGAAGCTGCAAAGGGAAACAGCAAATGGAGAATGTTGGGAAAACTTCACTATAAATAAATGAGGGGGGGAAATCATCCCTCTGCCCACTCCAACATGTGCTGTCACTGTCAGTGTTATATAGGGTGTATTAGAGCACTGAAATGTTCTTGCTACCACAAGTTCTGGGAAATCAGTCGGGAATCCAAGTATTTGATGATTTAATTAAAGAAAAGCATCAATTGATGCAGCCCTGGCTGGAGAGAGCGGCCAAAAATGGGGAAAAGATGAACGGCCAGCAGAACAAATCCTACAACACCGTGCACCAGACCCTGGGAACCCAAACCAATTCATATCAGGAGCCACAGAACCCATTTCTCATTTCAATGGCATCATTAGATTACAAGCTGCCCTCGGAATAACCAACCAGACAGCTCCAGCTCCTGACCTTCCTGCTGAGCAATCCACTGAAATGAGGAACACAACATTTCACCATGGGATGGGATCAGATTACCTTCCAGCAGAAAAAAGAGGAGTTTGTGGAAAATTCAATGACTCAAACTGCTGTTGGCAAATGGATTACAAAGGAAAAGTGGTGAAACAGATAACAAAGGAAACAAGAAAGCAGCTCATGTTCCACCCCAAACGCGAAAAGGATGGGAATGGGACACGGTTTTGTGGCTCCCTGGCAGTCCATGGGTTAAACGAAGGCTGTTTCTCCTCTGATCTGCTACAGCAACTCTCATCTTTTTACCGTGCTCCACACCTTGAGAGTGCAGCTCATTCAGCAGCTGAGCGAGGGGCCAGGGACTTGTAGACAAGGAAGTAACGGGCGAAACCAACAGCTTCAATAAATGTTACTAATTAACATGAACTGCTGCTCACAGGAAGTCCCGCTAAATTCCTGAACTTCCAGCAGAACAAAGACTTAACAGAGCCGTGAATATCGGCTGTTCTACAAAAGTGGGGATGCACATTAACGAGGACATGCAGTTGGAGGATCGGGACGTCTGAACCTTCCAAGTACCTCAGCCAGTGGGCAAAGGGAAAGGGAGAAGCGGCCGGGAAAATGAGGATAAAAAGGAGGCTGCGAACTACAGCAATGGCAGCGAGCGCACGGCAAATGCCCCACGGCCTCTCCCTCTGCTCAGCAATAAAGTCACTTGTACAGGACTCCTCTGTCTCCTCTGGGCACAGAAACCTCCGGCCACGTCAATTTCCCCGCACAGCCCCGGGCACGGGGCAGCCGCCTCTGTCCCAGCCACAGCAACCGGGCCGAGCCAGCGCTGCTCCGGCAGCGGCTCCAGCCAAGGCAGCGGCCGCAAGGAGACCGCGGGCAGCCGCTCCCGCAGCGCCCTCACGCCAGCGGCAACACGCGCCGGACACGGCACAACGAACCCGCCTGAGCCCCCTGCCGCCCCCGAGGCCCGCAGCCAGCCCCGAGCCCCCGCACAACCCAGCGCGCCTCCCACCTGCGCTCCGGCCGCCTCCCAGCTCCGCCGCCGCCTCACCGCGCTCCGGCCGCTGCCGCCGCTCCCGGGCCCGCACACACGCTCCGCCAATGGCGCCGCTGCCGAGCCACGGCCGCCCTCAGGCCGCCACCAGGGCCTGCCCCGCCTCGCTCCCACCAATCAGCGCGCCAGAACCACGACTGACGGCACCGTCGGCCAATCGCAGCCAGGGGCGGGCTCTGCACACAGCACAGCCTCGCCCCGCGCTCTCAGGGCCCCCCGGGCTGCGTGAGGGCAGAGCCGGAGATGAGGAACAGCCCTGGAACGGGCCCGGGCCCGAGGGGATTGAGCTGAAAACACAAACAAACTTCTCCGCACCTCCCGCCACGGCTTTCCCGGCACTGCGGCTTCGGTGGCTCCGGTGGCTCCCGCTCAGCGGGAAGCCCTGGAGCCTCACTTCTCCTACCCCTAATTAGGAGCAGCAGTGCATCGCTTTGATTTCCCTCAAAAAGGGAAAACCGCCCCAAACCCCTGTGGATGAGTGGGGGAGGGGAGAGATTTCTGACAGAAAACTCCAAAATCTCAGAGCAGGATAATGAGGAGTAAGTGAAGAGCCTTAAATCCAGCCTTCCCCCACGCCTCCCTCCTTCCAGCTGCACCTCCTACCCCGGCAGTGCCGGAGACAGGGAATGGGGCCGTGCTCACTTCATGCCCCGGGGCTTCTCCCTCTGCTCAGGGACAGGAGTCGTTCCCCTGCTGCACCCTGGGCTCTCTCCCACCGGAGACTTCTCCAGGAACTTCTCCAAGCTGAGTCCATCCCACGGGGCACAGCCCCCCTCCAAGTGCTGCAGCGTGGGTCACTGTGCCCCGGGGTCAGTCCTGCCAGGACAGGCTGCTCCAGCGGGGCCCCTCTGGCCACGGGGGCACAACCTCCTCTCAGGCATCCCCGTGCTCCAGCGTGGCTGCTGCGGGGGCTGCAGGGGGATCTCTGCATCCCCATGGATCTGCAGGGGGATCTCTGCATCCCCATGGATCTGCAGGGGGATCTCTGCATCCCCACGGATCTCTGCATCTGGCACCGCCGTTTTTGGAGGCGCCAGGAATAGGCTGAGTTCTGCCTGAAGCTCTTCTCAGATTCCCCACACCCTTCCCGGCACAGGGAGGGTTTTACCTCCTCACAGCTCCCCGGGCTTGGTTTGCAGCCCCTCCTTGTGTGGGATCTCTGGAGCTTTTCCTCCCCGTTGGATTCCTGCCCTGTGGATCTGTTCCAAATGGCCTCTTCCACGAGGTTCTGTGGCAGGGATTTGTTCTCCTTGGTCTCTGTCTGCAGCTCAGTGCGTGAGGGAGGAAGGACAAGGACAGGAAGAGACTTGTCAGTGAGGACAGAATCAGATGGAGAGACATTCCTGCCAGGCTGCACAGCCCTTGGAATCTGCACAGTCTAAAGGGGAAGGAGACACCTGTGAGAAAGGAGAGGCCTTGGATGGCAAGCAGGGGAAAAATGCAGTTTAGCAACAGCCCAGATCAATATGGAATCACAACCGTTGGCCCCAGCTGGTTCAGCTTCTGAACTCATCAGTTCCACCATTCCCTCCAGAACAAGGCAACACAACTGCCAGGGTTATCCAGGGGAGGAGGCCGTGCAGCACTTGGGACAAAAGCAGTCAGAAAACCTTTCAGAAAGTCCCTTCAGAAACAGGCAAGGCCAGTGAAAAATGGGCAAATGAGGCATTTCTGGAAACAAGAACCCGATCTTCCTGGCATCTGTAGCAATGGAAAAGGGCTGGGAAGAAGAAGCCAAGGGAAATAATTTCTGCTGTGGTTTATCAGCACTTGCTGGGAGACACAGCAAACGGGGTCAACTTGAAGGAAAAACCAAAGCAAAGCAACAAAAGCACATGGAGGGAGTGAACTGCCAGGCTGTTGGTTTGGGAAGATGTGGCTGGGTCAGGCATTTTCAAAACAGGCTACAGACTCCGGATGCCAGGAAAGGTTAACGCAGGGCCCGGGCTCGGGATCAGAGCTGAATCACTCACCTGTCCAAAGAGTTGACAATGTTGGGGTTCTTCTTGTCCTTCAGGAGCAGGATCTCATTCACAGCTCGTTCCCTGTTCTGCCCTCTGAGACTCATTTTCTTGATGGCCACCTGAAGGGACATTGCAGCCTTGAACTGGAGGAGTCTGTGGCAGGAGGCCACAGCAAACACGGAGCGAGTCCTTGTGGAGCGACGGAGCCGGGCTGTGCCAAACTGCCTTGGGATGGGACACCAGAGCTCAGCAAGGGCCATTCCCACAGCCCATTGCTCTGCCAGCTGGGGGCTGCTTACAGGACACATGGCCAGAGACATTTGGCCCTGCAAGCTCTGCAAAAATGGGGGTGGGAGGCGCTGGGACGGGGGGGGAGAAGGGGGAAAAGGGGGCGAAGGGGGGAGCCCGGAATGGAGGGGGAGGAGATGGGGACCCCCCAAAGGGAGAGCGGGAGGGGTTGAGGGGTGGGGGGAGGGGAGGGAGGGGTGGGAGAGGGTGGGGAAGGGGGGAAAAGGGGAGGGGGGGACCCCAAAACTGAGCCCGAGGGGGCTGGGGATTGGGGGATTTGTGGGAAAATGGGGAAAATGGGACCCCAAAAGTGATTTGAGAGCGGCCGGAGGTGGGAGGGGAGAGGATGTGGAAAGGGAAATGGGGGAAGGGCGGCAAAGAGGAAGCGGCAGCGCGGGCAGGAGGGTCCCGTGGCGGCCGTGGGGCACAGGGGGTGCGGAGTGGGGATCCGGGGTGGGCCCCGGAGCTCTGGGGGTGCTGGGGGGGCAACCCCGGTCCTGAGTTCTGCGCTCACAGGGGTGCTCCAGTACATGTTAAAGTCCGAATGTCACTTCATTAACGGCACGGAGAAGGTGAGGTTCATGGAGAGGTCTGTCTACAACCGGGTGCAGTTCGCGATGTTGGACAACGACGTGCGGCGCTACGTGGGGCTCCCCCGCTATGGGGAGAAACAGGTCCTGTACAAGAATAGCAAACCGGAGTGGATGGAGTACATGCGGGCTTCGTTGGACGCGTACTGCCGGTAAAACTACGAGTATCCCACCCCGTTCCTCACGGAGCGCCGAGGTGAGCGCGGGGCAGAGCGTGTCCCCTGGGCCCTGCCCTGCCAATGACCCTGGAGCCTCTCAAAACCTCCCTGGGAATCGCCCCAGACCCCTCAGCCCTCCTTGGGCCCATCTACGGGGCCTCCTGTCCATCCCAGTGCCCCCCCCGCGCGTCCATTTCAGCGACGCGTAAAGCTGACGCTTTGTAGCCAATCAGAACGCGTTTCTCTGATGACTCATCTGTTGCCAGGCAGACCCGCAGCGCCGAGTGCACCGCCCCGGACTCGGCCTCCCAGTGCCGCGCACTTCATTCCCAGTTCCTCCCAGTGCCACCAAAATCCCTCCCATTACCTCTCAGCCTCTCCCGGTCTATTCCCAGTCCCTCACAGTCTTTCACAGTCCCATCCAGCTCCTCCAAGTCAATTGCCAGTCCATTCCAAATTCAGTCCCAGTTCACTCCCAGACCTCCATTCTCTCTCCCAGTGCCCGTCCATCCCCTCCCACCTATCTCAGTGCCACCCCTGTCCCTCCCAGTCCCTCCCAGTCCATTCTCAGTCCATTCCTAGTCCCTCCCAAGTCCCTCCCAGTCTATTCCCAGTCACTCCCAGTCCTTCCCCAGCCTATCCCAGCCCTCCCCTCTCTCTCCCAGTGCCCCCCAGCTGATCCCAGTGTGTCCCCGCTCTCTCTCTCTCCCCCAGTGCCCCCCAGCGTGTCCATCTTCCTGGTGCCCCCCTCGAGCTCCCAGCCCGGCCCCGGCCGCCTGCTCTGCTCCGTGATGGATTTCTACCCTGCTGCCATCCAGGTAAGGTGGTTCCAGGGCCAGCAGGAGCTCTCGGAGCACGTGGTGGCCACCGACGTGGTCCCCAACGGGGACTGGACCTACCAGCTGCTGGTGCTGCTGGAAACCCCGCCCCGGCGCGGGCTCACCTACAGCTGCCAGGTGGAGCACGTCAGCCTGGAGCAGCCCCTGAGCCGGCACTGGGGTACGGGGGAGCCCCTGGGGGCGCTGGCAGAGCCACTGGGCTGTGCTGGGAGCCACTGGGAGGGAGCTGGAGAGAGCCGGGCTGGGACTGGGAGAGGCCCTGGGGGCTGGGCAAGGGCTGGGAAGGGGTTTGGGGGATGCTGGGGAGGGTGGGATGGGGTTGGGGGGGGGTCCTGGTGGGCACTGGGAGGGAGTTTGGGGGTGCTGGGTGTGACTGGGAGGGAGATTGGGGGCGCTGGGTGTGACTGGGAGGGAGATTGGGGGTGCTGGGTGGTTTCATTTTAAACCCTAAAAACTCCTCTTTGGGCCCCTTCTGCCAAGCTGGCAGGATCTGCTCTGACCCTTGGACCTGTCAGCAAGCAGAGGGAATTGTTCCATCAAAAGGGGATTACCTTCAGCCAGCCACACCATTGTTTTCCAGTTGATCAGTAACTAAGGGATCTCAAAGCTTGCTTTCATTTCAATCTCGCTTATACTTTCTATATTGTCAAAATCTTTTGCCAGACAATCATATTCATAAAGCTTTCCTGTTTAATCTTCCCCAACACGGGCATTTTTTTATTTCTCAATCCACCTGTGTTGTCCAATCCCAGATGCTCTTGAGCATATTCTCAATCCGGCAGAATTTTGCTTAACCCTGAATGCTCTTGGAATATTAATCCCTCAACCCAGCAGTTTTTAATTCTGGATGCTCTTGGGCGCTCTTATCCCTCAATCCAGCAGAATTTTTAGGAGCCCCTTTTGTCCCATTTCCTAGTGGATTGGGCTAGGAAACTCCTCTGCTCCCTTCCTCCGAGGGGTCCAGCCCCTCTCTGAGACCCAGTCCCAGTTACCCCGGGGGATTCTCTCACTCCTTTTAACATTCATTTTGTCTCTTTACTGGCCACTTACCGCGGAAAGTCAGAAACGCAGCATGGGAGACTCCAGCACTCACTTGGCAGGTCTGGCACAACCAGCCCGCCTCTCATTCACTCACATTCATCCCCCCTGAGAAATACTTACCAATCCCTTTTCCTTCCCGAGTTCTTCGTGTACATTACTACTCTTAGGGGGCCAATTGCCATGGTTGTAGGGAGCCTTTTTCCCTTGTCTTTGTTTTATTGTCTCCTTTTGTCCACCATAACCTGCGTCTGTCGGTCACCCCAGGGCAAACAGAGCGAGGCTGCCGAAGAGGGCAGGGGGCACCTTCCCCACTCTGACTCTCCTGAAGCACCGGCAGTGAGGTGTTGGTAACCATCCTCTGCTACCAAATTGTGAAAAACGCCAATCACTTGTTTTTAAAATTTTAAAGTTTAATAGTAATAAAATAATTATCATAATAGTAATACAATTAGAGTAATAAAAATTTGGACAATTTGAATTAGGACAATATGAGACAACAAATACAAAGTGTTATGGAGTCCGGGTACCTTTTTCTGGGCAGCACGAGCCCTGAAAAGGACACCTGTTAACAAAGGATTAACCCTTAAAAACAATAGCCTGTTGCCTATTCATACACTTCATACATGATGCATAAATTCCATTCAAACAGAGGATTCTGGTCAGTGCCACCTTCTTCCTCTGAATCCCAACAGCGCCCTCGAGGTGGGAAGAAGTTAATTTCTTCTGATAAGAGAGCAATAAATTATTTTTCTCTGAAAGATTTAGGTGTCCTGTGGCTGCTATCTCACTGCAAGTCCTTTCCTTATTTAAAGTCTCTTACCAAGCACAGTTTCTATTTTAACATTTTTTAATAACCTAAAACTATATTTAACCCAGTACTTAAGAGAATTAATACAGCAGTACTTTCTAACACAAGACCTATATTATTAATTTTAATATTTGCGAAAAGCCAATCACAAAATATGCACTTTTCACAAGTATAATCCCACTTCCAATCTCTCCCAGCATGGTCCCAGCTGCTGCCAGCATGGTTCCAGTTGCTTCCTCAATCAACTCAGTGAGTCCCAGTATGATGCCATTTGCTCCCAGTTGCTCCCAGTCAGGCCCAGTATGGGGGATGCTGTGCAGGGTGTGCTCACTGTGACACTCAGTCACTCCCAGTATGATCCAAAGATGAACCCAGTGTGCTCCCAGTCTCTGCCAGAATAAACCAGTTTTGCTCTACATGGTTCCAGTTGCTCTCTTTCACCCTCACTTTCCTTCCAGTCACTCCCAGTATATCCCAGTGTACCCCAGTTATCTCCAGCATCTTTCCAGTTCCTTGCAGTATGATCCCATTTGCTCACAAGCACTCCCAGTCAGCCTCAGTGTAGTGGCACTCACTGCCAGTATGATCCTAGCCATCCTCAGCACCATCCCAGTTCATCCCAGTATATCCCATTTATCCTGTCTCCTCCTGCACTATCAGATTCACACAGAGGAGAGGCCCTTCCACTGCCGTGACTGCGGGAAGGGATTCAAGCACAACTCCACCCTTGTCAAGCACCGGCGCATCCACACAGGGGAGAGGCCCTACGAGTGTCCCCAGTGTGGGAAGAGCTTCTCCAGCAGCTCTAACTTGACCCAACACCAACGGAGGCACCGGTAAGGGAAGCCCTGCGAGTGCCCCGAGTGCGGGCAGAGCTTCGTGCGCTGCTCCAGCTCCATCCCCCACTGGAGGAGGCACGTTGGGCACAGCCCTGGTCACTCACATTCCCTGTGATCCATGTTGGGAACACACCTGGCTGCTTCTACTTTTCGTTTTGCATTAATTTTTTTATCCTCTCCCTCTCTCTGCAGTCCAAAAGCCAAGGGGGATGGATCTGTCACCTCAAATCCCAGTGAAAACAGCTCAATCTTACCCCAAGAGGGCTCAAACCCACCTCAAAAAACTCAATCCCATGCCAAACTCACTCGATTCCTCAGCCACCAGGCTGAGATGGGGTTGGGAGGAGATTTAGAGTTGTGGGATCTCAATTAGAGTCTTGGGATGGGGATTGTGTGGGGCTGGGTGTGTGGGATGTATTTGATAGCAAATAAAACTCTCAGACTTACTGATTTCTTTCCCATTCATGTTCAGTCCATTGCAGTTCTGTTTGCAGAGTGCCACCTTCTCAACTCATTGTCTTTGTGTCCCCTTTTCTCTCCTGCCTCTCTTTGCCTGCTCTGTTTCTCTCTCAGTGTCTCCCTTGAC
This sequence comes from Agelaius phoeniceus, assembly GCF_051311805.1. Classification (NCBI taxonomy): domain Eukaryota; kingdom Metazoa; phylum Chordata; class Aves; order Passeriformes; family Icteridae; genus Agelaius; species Agelaius phoeniceus. The sequence continues at coordinate 1,975,802 of NC_135291.1, read as the reverse complement.
CCACGGACCACCAGAGACTCTCCCCTGATTGAATTGACCCAGGCACCACCAGAGACCCTCCCTATATTTAATTGCCTCAGGGACCACCAAATACCCTCCCCTGATTTAATTGACCCCATCCCTGATTTAATTGACCCCTCTGCCACCAAAGACCCTCCCCTGGTTTAATTGACCTTTCCCTGATTTAATTGACCCCTCTCCTGATTTAATTGACCCTTTCCCTCTTTTAATTGTTTGCTCCCCAAATTTAATTGACCTTGCCCTGATTTAATTGACCCCTCTGTCCCCACAGACCCTCCCCTGATTATTTATTATTTTATTTCCCAATTATTATTTTGATTCGCAGTCCCAGGAACTGAAGTCCTGAAGGCTGGCAGGGAAATGTCTCTGTAGGATTTTGCTCCATTTGCCTTCAAGGGCGGGAACATCTTTTCCTAGCTGGGAGCTGGAATTCCAGACTTTTGGAATGTGTGCAGGGCAATACGGACTGGGATCAAATATGGACTGGGATCAAATAGGGGTTGGGATCAAATATGGAGTAGGATCAAACAGGGACTGGGATCCTACAGAGTGGGATCAAACAGGGACAGGGATCAAATATTCACTGGGATCAAATATGGACTGGGATCAGATAGGAACTCAGATCAAACATGGACTGGGATCAAATATTGACTGGGATTGTACAGATTGGGATAAACGGGACTGAGATTATTTAGACTCGGATCAAATATGGACTGGGATAAAATGTGGACTGGGATTAAATAGGGGCTGGGATCAAATATGTACTGGGATCATCCTGACTGAGATAAACTGGACTGAGATTATATAGACCGTGGTCAAATAGGGACTGGGATCACATATGAATTGGGATAAAAAATGGACTGGGATCAAATATGGACTAAGATCAACTATGGACTAAGATCAACTATGGACTGAAATAAACTGGACTGGGATCAAATCAGGACTGGGATCAACTTTGGACTGGTGTAGTAAACCCCATGGACTTAGGAAAAGCTCCATGGAGAATCTGAACAATAGGAATGCTGAGACAGCAACAGAAGTCCCTGTCTCCCTGACCCCCGCCCCACAGCTTATCTCTGTAACCCTATAGGCTATGTCACTTAACCCTTACTATTGGTCAAATCTGGATTCCCCTCAACCCTATAAAAGGGGCCTACTTTAGCCCATTCAACAGGAGAAGAGCTGTCACTGGGACCCTTCACAGACTTCCCCAATAAAGCCATCTCTGTGGGACCGCCAGCGCCTCTCCTTCTCCTCTCTCCGCTGTCTGCTGCAGCCTCAGCCCGGGGGCACCCCTACCTGGCAAGCAAGAGCTGAAATCCTAAGAGCTTGCAATCACTATAGAGCTGATCACTACCGAGCTTGCTATGGGGGTTGGCCCGTGGCATCAGCCTGAGCTAGCTTAGCTTTTGGGCACCCAGTCTCTCTGGGGACTGAGCTCCCGAGCTATCTTGCACTGCTTGATGATAAGGCCAAAACAGAGGCTTTACTACACAGTTCTCACTTAAAATTAGGTCTCATTGTCGTACACAAGGGGTTTCCCCATCCTTCTGCATTACCCACCAAGTGTAACCAGGTCCTTGAGCAAAAACCTTTGTGCCTCACATTGGGCGCCAAAAATATGTTCTGGTTTGAAAGCAAAACCAGTGAGAGACTCCATGTCAGAAATACAATTTATTAGGAAAAGGGGGAAAAAACCCAAAATACATGCAATAGTATAATATAAAACCACTGACAGAGTCAGAACACAACCTGACATCCTGCTAGCTAGGGCAGTGGTAGCAGTCCAGATGAAATGGTTTCGTTGAAGTGATGGTCCTTTAGAAAAGATCTGGTAGCACTTTTTCTCTGGAAACCAGTGGGTAAGGGCTGCCTGTTCTGTGCCAAAGCCCAGATTATATTCAGGTGGGGGTACTTAGCTCCTCTCCCTGGGTGGGGCATCTCACAATGAGCTGATATGGTTCTGAGTCATGATTGCTCCTTGATTGCCCATTAAACAGAAGTGGCTCCTGGAGGGAGTCATCTCTGAGTCATGTGGCAAGGCATTGATGGGCCCATTAACAGGAGATAAGGAAAAAACAGTGCCCCTCCTGGTTTAAACAGCTCTTGAGGATGAGAATAGAATACATCTTTATGTTGTAACCTAGGACATAATCCACCCCTTATTCTATTGCCATCTGTACCCAAACCAATACTACCAATACCCTCTTACACATATATATGTTTAAAATACAGAATGAAACTTCACACACAGATCTCAGCTAAAATTAGGTCTCCTTGTGGTACACAACGGGTTTCCCCGTCCTTCTGCTTTACCCACCCAGTGTAACCAGGTCCTTGAGCAAAGACCTTGCTGTTCTACATTGGGCACCAAAATTATATTCTGATTTGAAAGCAAAACCAGTGAGAGACTCCAAGTCAGAAACACAATCTATTAGGAAAAGGGAAAAACCCAAAATACACGCAACAACACAAAATAAAACCACTGACAGAGTCAGAACACATCCTGACACCCTGCTAGTTAGGGTGGTGGTAGCAGTCCAGATGAAATGGTCTTGTTGAAGTGGTGATCCCATAGAAAGGATCCGGTAGCTCTTGTCCTCTGGAAACCAGTGGGTAAGGGCTGCCTGTTCTGTCTCAAAGCCCAGATTATATCCAGGTGGGGATGCTGAGCTCCTCCCCCCTGGGCAGAGCATCTCCCAATGGGCTGATATGGTTCTGAGCCATGATTGCTCCTTGATTGTCCATTAAACAAAAATGGCTCATGAAGGGAGTTATCTCTGAGGAATGATTTCAATTAATTAAGCCTCACTAAGACAGTGAGCTTCCTTTGCAGCTGTCTCTGAAAGATTAGTGAGTAAAAGAGCTGGATGATTTTAGTTTTATTTTGGAAAACATTGCTGCTGTTTTGATAATTATTCTTTTCCTTTCCTCCCTGCTTCACTTGCTCATCTGCTCTGATTTGCTCTGAAAATCAATATTGTGTTTACCTAGTAACAGTGCAGGATAAATTGTTCTCAGCTGTCAAACAGGAAACTACAATTTGTGTGTGACCTGGAAAGATTTCACAGTAATGTCTTTTTCGGTGTCAGATTGGAAGGTTGGGGAAGCTGGGAGCAATCTGTGAGGTTTTAAACGAGAGCTGCTGCTCAGTGCATGGAATTGATGGGTTCATGTAGGGGGATAGAATATAAGTAAATAAAGGTAATAGAGAAAGTAATCTTACCCCCAAAAGAGTTTCAGCTGAGCCAATTACTAAAGATTAGGAGCAGGCCTGATGTTTACAGGCTGCAGCTGTAGCCAATAAGAAGAGTGTTATAGAAGAGTGGATTGGTTGGTTGAGGGGAACTGGAGTCAGTTGGCTGCTGTGAGGACAAGGAAGAGTCAGTGCCTGGAGGAGCTGCCTACAAGAACCATCAAGGAGGAATGAAACTCCAGCAATATGGAACCCTTGCAGTGTAATGACAATAGAACTCTTGCACTATAATGACAGCAGGTTCATTAACAGGAGATCAGGAAAAACCATAAACCAATGCCCCTCCTGGTGTCAACAGCTCTTGGGGATGGGGATAGAATACATTTGATATTGGAACCTAGGACAGGGCCATTAATTAATAATTATCTGCTGCTAATGGGTTATTAATTATTGATTACCTGCTGTTCGTGGGCTATTAATATTAATTCTCTGCTGTTAATGGACCATTGGGCAGCACTGCATGGCTGACGGGATGATGTCATCCCATTGGGAGATGCTCCGCCCAGGGGGAGGAGCCAAACATTCCTACCTGCATAGACTCTGAGGTTGGAACACCACAGCAGCCTTTGCCACTGCACTCCCAGAAAAACAGCTTTCTTCTTACTTTATTTTTACTTTATTTTATTTTTATTTTTGTCTTTTTTTTATTATTGTTATTTTGATTATTGACTTTATTTTTATTATTTTTATTCTTCTTTATATATTATTATTATTTTGTTTTTATATTATTTCTATGCTTTTTAATTTTTATTATTTTATTTTTATTTTTAATTTTATTTTTATCTTATTTATATTTTTATTTCTATCTTTAGATTATGTATTATTTTAATTTTGGATTTTATTTAAATCTTATTTTTATTTCTCTCTTTTTAATCTTTGTTATTTTATTTTTAATATTCTATATTTTATTTACTTTTATTCTTAATTTTATTTTTATCTTATTATTATTTCTATTTTTAATTTTTGTTATTTTATTATTTATGATTTTATTTTTATTCTTATTGCTATTTTTATTCTTATTTTATTTCTATGTTTATTTTAATTTTAATTACTTTATTTTATTTCCCAAATAAAGAACTCTTATTCCTGCTCCCATATCTTTGCCTGAGAGCCTTTTAATTTCAAATTTAAAACAATTCAGAGGGAGGGGGTTCACATTTTCCATTTCGGGGGTCTCCTGCCTTCCTAAGCACACACCTGTCTGTTCAAACCAAGATACACCAAAATACCCTAAAATTACATCCAAATACCATGACAGATCCTGAAATTACCCCAGATCACCCCCAAAATTGCACCAAAATACCCTGAAATCCCATCAGGGACCCCAAAATACCATCAGAGACCCCTCCGAAATTACCCCAAATCACACCAAAATCCAATCAGGGACCCCGAAATTATCCCAAATCACACCAAAATCCAATCAGGGACCCCGAAATTACCCCAAATCACCCCAAAATCCAAACAGGGACCCTGAAATTACCCCAAAATTACCCCAAAATCCAGTCACAGACTCCCTGAAATCCTATCAGGGACCCTGAAATTGCACCCAAACCCCCCAAAATATGATAAAGAACCCCTGAAATCCCATCAGGGGCCCTGAAATTGCACTAAATCACCTCCAAATCCCATCAGGGACCCCCAAAATTCCATCAGGGACCCCGAAATTATCCCAAATACTCCAAAATTCCACCCCCAAATCCCATCAGTGACACACATAATCTGGTCAGGGACCCCAAAATTACACCAAAATACCCCAAAATCCACTCAGGGACCCCCGAAATCGTCAGGGACCATGAAATTACCCTGAATCTCCCAAAAACTCTGGTCAGAAACTACCCAAAAATACCCTGAAATTACCGCAAATCCCCACAGAATCCAGTCAGGGACCCAGAAGTTACCCCAAAATCCAGACAGGGACCCCAAAATGATCCCAAATCCCCCCAAAATCACCCCAAACCTGGTCGGGGACCCCCAAAATCAGCCCACACCCCCAAAAATTCAGTAACAAACCCCCAAATCCAGTCAAGAACCTTCCATAATCCCCCCAAATTCCCCCAGGACTCCGTCAAATTCCCCCCCAAATCCGCTCACGACCCCAATTCTCCCTCAGGACCCCCCCAAATCCCTCTCAAGCTCCCCCCCCCCCCCCCCCCCCCAATCCCGTCAGGATCCCCAAACCCCCTCAGGAGCCCCAATTCTCCCTCACAACCACCCAAAATCCACCCAAAGCCCCTCAAGACCCCTCCCAGATCCCCTCAGGACCCTCAATTCACCCTCCGAACCCCACAAAATCCACCTCAAACCCCTTCCGGACCCCCCAGTTCTCCCTCAGATCCCCCCAAACCCCCTCACATCCCCTCAGCGCCCTCATACTCTCTCACATCCCCTCATGACCCCCAAATCCTCTCACAACCCCCGAAACTCCCTCAGAATCCCCCAAAATCACCCACAAATCCCCTCAAGACGCCCTCAGATCCACTCAGATACCCCCAATTCTCTCTCAGAACCCCCAGTTCTCCCTCACGAACCCCAAATCCCCTCACAATCCCTGAGCGCCCCCAAATCCCCTCAGGATCCCCTAACCCTCTGACGTTCCCTCAGGATCCCCAACCCCCTCAGGATTCTCCACATCCCCTCAGAACCCCCTAGATCTCCTTAGGATCCCCCATTCTCCCTCAGGAGCCCCCAGAACCCATCAGGACCCTCAGTTCGCCTTCACGACCTCAAATTCTCCCTCAGGACCCCCTAGATCCCCTCAGGACCACCCATATTCCCTCAGGGTCCCCCCAAACCCCCTCCCAACCGCCCCCACCCCGCTTCTCGCCAGAGGTCTCGCGAGAGAAGCAGCGCCGCCATCTTGGTTGAGGGCAGTTCCGCCCGCTCCTCAGAGCGCTCCGCGTTCCCTCATAAATCCAGCCGGGAACGGCGGAATTAATCTGCCTGGAAATGGCGGGAGGGAGCCTAAATACACTGGGATTCAGCCTAAAAAGCTCCGAAATTAAATCTGGTGCTTCCCATTGATTAGGGCGGTACAGGTGGGGGGAGGGGCGGTGACGTCACTCGACCTGGCCCCGCCCCGCCTGGCGCTCCACTTGGCACCTTTTCGGCGCCTCCCGAGCCCGCTCGGGCATTTCCGCCAGCGCCTTTCCCTGGGCTGCTTCTGGGCCGGGACCGGCGCCTGTCCGGGGCTCCTTCGCCACCGGAGCGTCCCCGCCGGCTCCCCAATGAGCATGGAGAACCAAAAGGTGCGACGGGGGGCGGGGGGAAGGGAGGAGGGGAAAGAAGGACACGGTGGGGGGAGGGGGCGGTGGGGGATGGGGGCACACAGGGTGTGTCGGGGGGGGGGAAGAGGGGACGAGGGGGTGACAAAGGAGCATAGCGGACCCCGGGAGGGCACAGGGGCCACTGCAGGCAGCCACAAGTGCCTCGAGATCCCTGACACCTCCCCTGTCCCCTCCCCAGCTGCTGAAGGCGCTGGTAGCCGTGGTGGCCACCCTGGGCAAGGTGGCGGCTGCAGTGACCGGGTCACACAGGGATGTGCGGCGGCGCGTGTCCCCAAAGTTCCTGCACGCCGCCCTGAGGAGATTCACCCAGAGCCTCCGTGAGACCCTGGACCACGGCGATGTCACCTCCCTGGGCCACCGCGGTGTCCCCTCCCTGGGCCAGGCGCTGGCCCAGGCCCTGGCCGCCCTCGGGGCCACCCCTGGGACCACCTGGGCCGATGTGAGAGCCACGGCCAAGGCCTGGCGGGAGTTGGTGGCCGCGCTCAGGGAGAGATGGGACCAGCTGCACGAGGAGGCTGATGAGCTGTGCAAGACCTGCTGGGACGCGACCCCCTCCTGGGCCAAGCACATGTGGTTAAAGGCCACCTTCAGGGAGAGACCTGGGGACAACCTGGTGGCCACACCCTGGTGGCTGCCGGTGACCCTGGACAGGGTTGAGGAGGCCTCGGCAGGGGCCACGCATGATGCTCAGGTGGCAATGGCCACCAGTGAGGAAGAGGAACCCACCAGCGAGGCCATGGATGAGGCTGTGGTGGCCACCAGCCGAGTGAGGGCAGCCACCTGGAGGGGACATTGGGCAGTGGTGGCCCTGGGGCCACTGAAGCGTTTGATGGACGCGTGTGACAAAGCCATGGAGTTCACCTGGGACATGCAGTGCCAGCTCGAGGAGATTGAGGACACCCTGAAGTGGACAGAGATGTTCCCCAATGTCCTTGAGGCCTTGGTGGCCGATGTGGCTGAGTTTGAGCGGCTGTGGGAGGCCAGCACCCGCCTGGCCTCGCATCACCTGCTGCCGACACTGTGGGATATCCACAACCTCCTCTTGAGTCCCTATGCTGGCCCAGGTGGCCCCGGTGGCCTGGGTGGCCCTGTCAGCCGTGCAGTGGCCAAGCGGTGCCGAAAAGCCATCAAGGACATCCCAAGGCTGCTACAGGGACAGTGATGTCACCACTGTGATGTCATTGGTGCAGTGATGTCACTGGAGAGACTTATGGACAGTCGAGTGCCACCAGCTCCTTGAGTGCCACAGCGCTGCGTGTCACCAAGAGCCCCTCGAGGGCCACCAGTGCCTTGTGTCACCAAGAGCCCCTAAACTGCCACCAGTTCCTCAAGTGCCACCAGCTCCTCGTGTCACCAGGACCTCATGCAGGAGAACCTGGGGGGGTCTTTGTGCCACCAAGAGCCCCCCGAGTGTCACCAGGACTGGCCCAGCCCCCATACACAGGTCCCTGGTGTCACTGGGGTCTCTCTCTGTGTCACACGCCGCCCTTGGGCACCCACTGGGACCCCCCTGAGCACCGGGAACCCCAAAATTCACCGTTCTTGTGCACTGGGACCCCTCCCCCTCAGGACCCCCCCTCAGGCATCAGGACCCTCGAGTTTCCCCTCCCCCCTCCTTGTTCACTGAGACCACCAGAGACCCCCCCCCACCCATCAATCAGTGCCGTCACCGAGCACCGGGACCCCCCCCTCGAGCATTGACCCCCCCATCGTGCACCGGGACCACCAGAGACCCCCCCACTGTCGCAATCCGTCCTAGTGAATGGGTAACGCGGTGATTTTAAGGTGCAAAATACCCGACAAAGACACAGGGGATTTGCAGTAACAAAATCAACAAATGCAGTTTAATTGAAATAACCACAACAGAAATGCGTTGGTGAGGGGGAACCGGGGAAAGAAGGAGAAGATAAGGAAAAGAGGGAGGAGAACAGGGGAGATGGGTATAGCTACCGAAACAGGATGCTGCTTTTATCCTTCGAGGTTCAGCCGTCGAAAGCTCACCAGGCCACGTCTGGGGAGATCTCAAAAGGCACGGCTGACCAGGACCCCAGTTATACTATCTTTCATTGGGAGAAGGGGAATGGTTTCTCAGCTGAAACAAAGGTCTTCGGGGGGGAAAGAATAGGGGTGCACAAACCCAAGCCAGGCAACAGGCGAGAACCATTGTTTTCATGGCCCGGTGCTCGCACCTGCGCTTACTCTGGGCAGCTTTCCCGCCCCCCACTGCACACCTCCCCCGAGCTGGGGAGGGGTTCAGTCCCAGTCTCTGGAAGAAGGTGCGAGGGGGGTTTTCTTGGAAGAGGGGTTTCTTGGAAGAGGGTGATGAAGAGGCCTACATGTCTGCTTGTCTGTCACGATGGTTGAGGGCTGACGAGAGGGGTCTTCTCTTGGAAGAGGGACCACCCCAAAGCTCAAACCAGCCAGGCTAGGAGGTGGGGAGAAAGTCCAGGTCCATTGTTCAGAGAAAGGGCAGGGTGCCCCTTCAAGTTCAGCATGGCGTGTAGCAAACAACACCTCTGGAAACAGTGAGCTAAGAGGCACATGGCTCCCCCCCTTCACTGGCTCAACAGTTTTTAACTTTTCGGTGGTCTTTTCTTCACGACAATCGTGAGGCAAAAATGAAGGATATTTTGGAGAAACTCTCACACTCCGAATCATGCCTTTTACAAAAATGCATCAGCTTGGTGCAAATACACCAAGACAACAACCAAAGCATCGCTCCAGGTTCCAGCACAATTGCCATAGGGGATCTTTTTCATTTGTGGGGACAGAATTTGGCATGGCATCCCTGCAAATGTCAAAGGTGGTCCATGCAGCATTGGAAGAATGTCATTGTTGTCACCTGATTCGAAATCATTGAAAGAACAAAAGCGTAAAGGGAAAAGATCATTGGAACAGTATAGTCCAAATTGTGATGATGAGGTAAACACTTGGGACAAGGCTCAGAGAATTGCCGTTGCAATTTTCTCACCTCAGACAGCGTCGGGGGTGGCCTTGACTCAACTGGACCACATGGGCTGCTGGCTGAGCAAACATGCTCAAGCTGTTTCTCTTGCACTGAGTGACATGTTAAAAAACATTGACAGTGTGAGACGAGCAACTCTTCAAAATAGAGCAGCGATTGATTCTCTGCTGCTGGCACATGGACATGGATGTGAGGAATTTGAGGGAATGTGCTGCATGAACCTGTCAGATCATTCAAAGTCAATTCATGAGAACATCAAAAAGATAGAGGAAAGTATAAAAAATCTTGGGGAGATCACTGGATCTTGGATTGATGATGTGGTTGGATTTTTCAATCTTTCTCCATTGTGGAAAGAGCTTTTAGAAATAGAGTTTTATATTTTAGTAGGACTTTTGGTTCTCATGCTCATCGTGCCATGCGTCCTTTTGTGTGTGCGACGGGTCATGAATCGAGTTGCCAAAGAGGTGTTTTTGGTGCAAACAGAAGGGGGAGATGTCGGAACTCAGAACATCCCTCCAGGTGTCCAGAGTTGCCGAGGACGCTGCTGGGGGGCTCGGAGACCCTGGCACGCAGCCCAGAACACCTGGGGATTTGATTTTGACCCCTGGAGCAAGTTACCAGCTTTGTATGAGGACCTGAAAGTCACAGAGGTTTGAATAGTATAATAATAAAATTATCACAGGGTGAAAATGTAGATTTTAGGATTTTTGGTATGGGGGTTATGGGGACAAGATGGAGGAACTTGGGCGTGTCTAGCCTTTCTTCTTCTTCTTCTTGTTCTCCATGTTCTGCAGTGATGTTGGCACTTTGGGATTGGTTTAGAGTAGAAATGCACTGTCTAACAAAGGTGATAGGTATTGGGAATTAGGTGTAAATATGTTATACATAGTTTGTAGTATAAAAAGACAACACCACTTTGGGGGCGGTCAGAGTGCCTGTGGCTGCCCTGCTGAGCAGATCTCAGCTGGTCAGAAAGAAAATTTTATAGATAAGAGTTAATAAACAACCTCAAGACCGAAAACTGGAGTCCAGACTCGTTCTTCAGTTGTGCAGGCCAAAGCAGAGACATCCTACGCATCTTGGGGCAGCAATTATCAATCAGCTACCCGAGAATGAACGAGATTCCCACTGTCCCTGCCTACTATCCAGCGAAATCACAGCCAAGGGAATGGGCTTGGCAGAATCAGCAGTATTGGAAACCCGAATCACCCTAGAATTTTGTCAATAATTACAAACTGGCCAGATGGTGAAAACTTTGGTCTCGCTGACAAAGGAGAACAAGAACAAGTGACATGGGCTGGAGAAGCTCCACCCTACAAGCAACTGCCAGCAGAAGAAACACGCTATGTTCTTCTCACTGATGGTTCATGTTGCATCGTAGGGGTGAACAAGAACTGGAAAGCGTTCATACGTGAATCATGATTTTAAAAATTTAAGATTTTAGCTGAGGATTAGAACCAATTCACATTGAAGTCAGATACACCAAAAATAGGGTAATGATTATTAGATGCCTAAGCTAAAGCTAATTGTTATATTATGAGCTCATTTGTAGAAAGAAGTGGAGCAAGTGAACCATTATAGGAACACATTGAAACCAGTAGAACAATGCCCAGCACCTGGACTCTGTGTTAATCCATCACAAAGCAGGGGGCCTTGGATCGTGCCAGAGGGTCACAGAGACCTGATGAAGACCTTCCTGACTTCATCCCTGGGACCACTGACCCAATTTGAGACCACTGACCCAATTCAAGAGAAGAACTGCGCACACATGAAGGACTAATAACCTCATTTTAATACAAAGCGGGGTTGGGAGGTGCTGGGGTTATGCATATGTATTATTTTGGGAAATAAACAGAAGGCAAAAATCCTTATGCAGTGCTATCACGCATTTCGAGAATGACTCCCCCATGCTGCCCACCCACATTATAAACATACAACATTCTAACTTTAACTAGTTAAGAGTTTTTGTCCATGATCTTCAGTTTTAATGATTGAATTGGCGAGCCAGCCAGGAGGAGACTCTGCTGGGCTGTGAGACCAGCTCAGGTCATGGACCCCCTTGGGGCACCCCCGGGATATTCCTGGAAGAGTGGGCTCTGCTGCCCGGACTGTTCATCCAGCAGCAGACAAGAAGCCCTGACTACTAAAACTCCAGACAAAACGGTATGTTTAAAAATTAAAACAGTTTTAAACAGTGACCGGTAAGGCGTGGTCAGGAAAGGCCCTTTGGTAAGTCCTGGGAGATGTCCCACGTGCAATTTGTGCCTCTAGAGTGTGCTTGCAAGCTGAAGTTGCAGTTGAAATCTGGTTGCCAGCAGAAAGAGTTGTTGAACTGTTGTACCGAGCTCGGGCTTTTGATGCTGCCATTTGTTTCACTATAGAGAGCTCAGTTTGCTACCAACTGGGGCTAGCAGTTGTAAGGGCAAATCCTGGTCTAAGGTTGTTATAACTGAGTTTGTGTGTGTGGAAAGAAATACCCCTTTCACGGTGAGTTTGTGTGTGTGAACTTTGTAGTTGCGGGGAACAGCATTCGCTGTGACACCTGGTGCTGGAGTATAACCAGTCTTTCCTAAGGCTTTGTGTTCAGGTGTTAACCAATCCTTTGCCTGTGGGACCTGGGAGGCAAGGGTCGAACAAGGGTCGTAAGACATTGCCTTTGTGGTCCCTCTCCTTGTGGAGTTTGCAAAGTTGCAACTTTGGATTCATCTGGTGTAGTGTGAGATTTTGCTGACTATTGTGTAAAAGTTATAATTGTAACAAACTGGTAATTTTTGTTGTGTGTCATCTGAGTTGTTAAGCTGTGTACTAAGCTTGAGCCTGAGTCAAAAGGGTTAAGCCACCCTTCTAGAAGGGTTTTAACTTGAACCGGTGTTTGTGGGCTGTAAGAGCTGTAATAGAGACAGCTTGTTATAAGTTGATTCCCAAGACTTGAAGTACAGGGGAGTTGTGTGGTTTTTTCCCCTGCATTATGGTAATTTGATTCTTGGGACTGTATAGTTCTGTTTGTGAGATTTTAAGATTTTGTTTGCAACAAGTGCAGCATTTTATGTGGAAAAAAACTAGTGTGGTGATTTATGTGCATTAAAGCAAATTAAAAGAAATCCAGAAATTCCCCACCCTGTCCCCATTTGTGGTGTTTGTGGGCATATCAGATTCTTTGCTGTAAGGGACAACCTTTTTATTTATTGTAATTGTGGTTAGACAGATTAGAGGAATCCCTTTACTCTGGTAGTGTGAAAAGTGCATATTATATGTCTCTATGCAGATATAAAATACTATATGTATTTTGTTGTATTGCTTAGTAGTGCTGTATCAACATACTGGTGCAAGTACGGTAAATGTAGTTTTGTAGTTAAAATAGGAACTATGTATGTGGGATATTTTTTAAAGAAAGGAATGAGGTACTTGCACCAGATAAAAGCCACAGGACAACTAAATCTTTCAGAGAAAGAGAATTTATTGCTCTCTTATGAGAAGAAACCAAATTCTTCCCGCCTTGCTCAGCCATGAAGACGCTGTTTAGGATGAGGAGGAAGAAGTTGACACTGACCAGACAGAATCCTTTCTTTGAATGGAATTTATGTATCATGGATGAGGTGTATGAATATGCAACAGGCTATTGCTATTAAGGGTTAATCCTCTGTTAACGGGTGTCCTTTTTTGGGCTTATTTTGCCCAAAGGGAAGGTACCCGGTCCTCCGTAACTTTCTTCTTATTGTCTCGTACTGTCCTAATCTCAATTGTTCAAATTTTTATTACTCTAATTATATTGCTATTTTTATGACCATTTTATTACTGTTAAACTTTAATTTTTTTTTTTTTAACTGATGGGCGTTTTCCACGATGGAGGCATGGGGGAAAGGTGGATTTAAGGGTTTTCACTTGGAGTTTTCTGTCAGAAATCTCTCCCTTCCCCCACTCATCCACAGAGTTTTGGGCGGTTTTCCTTTATTGCGGTAAATCAAAGAGATGCACTGATGCTCCTAATTAGGGGTAGAAAAACTGACGGCTTCCCGCTGAGCCGGAGCCACCGGAGCCACCGAGGCCGCAGTGCCGGGAAAGCCGTGGCGGGAGGTGCGGAGAAGTTTGTTTGTGTTTTCAGCTCAATCCCCCTCGGGCCCGGGCCCGTTCCAGGGCTGTTCCTCATCTCCGGCTCTGCCCTCACGCAGCCCGGGGGGCCCTGAGAGCGCGGGGCGAGGCTGTGCCATGTGCAGAGCCCGCCCCTGGCTGCGATTGGGCGATGGTGCCGTCAGTCGTGGTTCTGGCGCGCTGATTGGTGGGATCGGGGCGGAGCAGGGCCCCGGTGGCGGCCTGAGGGCGGCCGTGGCTCGGCAGCGGCGCCATTGGCGGAGCGTGTGTGCGGGCCCGGGAGCGGCGGCAGCGGCCGGAGCGCGGTGAGGCGGCGGCGGCGGAGCTGGGAGGCGGCGGCAGCGCAGGTGGGAGGCGCGGTGGGTTGTGCGGGGGCTCGGGGCTCGCTGCGGGCCTCGGGGGCGGCAGGGGGCTCAGGCGGGTTCGTTGTGCCGTGTCCGGCGCGTGTTGCCGCTGGCGTGAGGGCGCTGCGGGAGCGGCTGCCCGCGGTCTCCTTGCGGCCGCTGCCTCGGCAGGAGCCGCTGCCGGAGCAGCGGTGGCTCGGCCCGGTTGCTGTGGCTGGGACAGAGGCGGCTGCCCCGTGCCCGGGGCTGTGCGGGGAAATTGACGTGGCCGGAGGTTTCTGTGCCCAGAGGAGACAGAGGAGTCCTGTACAAGTGACTTTATTGCTGAGCAGAGGGAGAGGCCGTGGGGCATTTGCCGTGCGCTCTCTGCCATTGTTGTAGTTCGCAGCCTCCTTTTTATCCTCATTTTCCCGGCCTCATCTCCCTTTCCCTTTGCCCACTGCCTGAGGTACTTGGAAGGTTCAGACTTCCGCCAACTGCATGTCCTCGATAATGTACACCCCCACTTTTGTAGAACAGCCGATATTCATGGCTGTGTTAAGTCTTTACTCTTCTGGAAGTTCAGGAAATTGAAGCTGTTGGTTTCGCCCGTTACTTCCTTGTCTACAAGTCCCTGGCCGCTCGCTCAGCTGCTGAATGAGCTGCACTCTCAAGGTGTGGAGCACGGTAAAAAGGTGAGAGTTGCTGTAGCACGTCTGAGGAGAAACAGCATTCGTTTAACCCATGGTCTGCCAGGGAGCCACGAAACCGTGTCCCATTCCCATCCTTTTCACGTTTGGACCAATACGTGAGCTGCTTTTTTGTTTCCTTTAGGTTTTTTTTTTCACCACTTTTCCTTTGTCATCTATTTGCCAACAGCAGTTTGAGTCATTGAATTTTCCACAAACTCCTCTTTTTTCTGCTGGAAAGTAATCTGATCCCATTCCATGGTTAAGCGTTGTGTTCCTCATTTCAGTGGATTGCTCAGCAGGAAGGTCAGGAGCTGGAGCTGTCTGGTTGGTTATTCCGAGGGCAGCTTGTAATCTAATGATGCCATTGAAATGAGGAATGGGTTCTGTGGCTCCTGATATGAATTGGTTTGGGTTCCCAGGGTCTGGTGCACGGTGTTGTAGGATTTGTTCTGCTGGCCGTTCATCTTTTCCCCATTTTTGTCCGCTCTCTCCAGCCAGGGCTGCATCAATTGGCTGCTTTTCTCTAATTAAATCCTCAAATACTTGGTTTCCCAACTGATTTCTCTGACTTTTTGGTAGCTAAAAAATCCCCAATGCTCTATTTTACCCTATATAACACAGACAGTGACAGCCGATGTTGGAGTGGGCAGAGGGATGATTCCCCCCCTCATTTATTTATAGTGAAGTTTTCCCAACATTCTCCATTTGCTGTTTCCCTTTGCAGCTTCGCCCGTTTCTGTTGCAGGGTCAGATATCCTCACCCTGGGCTCTGCCTTGAGCTGTGCAAATTCCATCAGTGCAAGCAGGCAGAGCTTGGGCTGAGGGGCAGAGGCAATCAGCCCAATTCCTGCCCCAGGCAAGAGACCCAGGTCCATTGTCCAGGCTTTGCCCAGCAGTGTTCATTTGCATTTCTAAAGCTCCTCTGCAGGCTGCCTGCAATGAAGCTTCTCTTCCAGGGCAGCCATCTGGTGAGTCACATGTGGGCCCCCCCAGAATCTGCTTTTTTCAAAAACAGTATTAACTATTTACGAGTTAAAACTATTACTAAGATTATTACGGTTAAAGCTCTTCAATTTTGCAAAATGCAACATAAAGGCGAACATGGAAAAACCCAGACCAAAAACTGATTCTCACACTTCTGTCCCAACCCTACCTGACAATATAAAGTGAGAATATTATGAAAAATTTTTCTCGTGTTGTAATTTTGTCACTGAAACTGCAGGGAAAATAAAAACTCTCCAAGAATCTCTTTAGTGCAAGAGCGTCAAGGCATTGCTTGTTTCTGGCCAGGATGTGCAACAGAAATAATTTCTTTCACAGATAGCCCGGCTGTGCTGAGAAAATCATTCCATGACACGTGAGTTTTACTGGATTTTTCCTAAACTTTATGTAGTCTGAACCAATCTAAATCCCCTGCTTTAATGTTCATTGCTTCCAAGTTGTGTAAGTTTTTAGTATTTGGTTTCCTGTTGGACCCGGATTTCTTCCCCTCTGCTGTGAATTCGGTCCACACTCGTGGATTTCCTTCTCAGCCTTTTCCAGACCAGGTGTCTCCAGCTGTGCCAGGGGCAGTGTCTGGGGTAGCTGTTGGTTGCTGTTTGCTGCTGGGCGTTGATGTTTTGTTGCTGGTCGTTATCTCTGTGGGTGTCTTTTGGGCTATTCCCAGTCTGTTGAGATGTTGAACTCATCTCTGTTGAGTGGTGTAACACCCCTTAAATAAAACCTTTAAAATTCCTTTCCCCAAGGCAAAGACAAACCAAGCCTGAGTTGAGAAAGAAGATTGAAAAGAACCAAAATGGGTACATTTTGCAGCAATGCAGTCGCAGTCAGCCCAGAGTGTGGGTGTGAGTGAGCCCCAGAGTGGAATTGTGCCGTGGTGCTCCCCAGCAGCTGTGGCAGTGCAGGCCCAGCCAGGGCTGAAGCTGCAGCAGTGGCAGCGAGGCTTGGCCGCAGTGGCTGGAGGTGCCAGGGGAGGGTGGCCAGGATTTCCGAGGGTTTGAGCAGAGGATCTGTGGGCAGGCCCAGGGGCTTGGCCCGCTGTGGAGCCCTGGCTGCTGCTGCGTTGCCTTCAGGGCAGGCTCAGGGGCGGCTGCCATGGTCCTGCTGCAGGCGGGAAGTGCAAATCTCCGGGGCTTCAGAGCCCCTGAGGCCAGGCTGAGGGGTCCCCCCGTGTTCAGCTGTGCTGGCGGCTGTTTCTGGCCTCAGGGACACTTGGCATGGGCCCCTTGGCCACCAGTGGTGCTGCTTTGCACTCCTTAGGCAGGAGCCGATGTCCTGGCTGGGTGTTGGCAACAGCAAAGTGCCAGGGCAGGCTCTGTGCCAGCCCAGCTTCCTGTGGGAGAATACACCTTGATCTCTGCTCCAGTGCTTGCTGAAGCAGTCAGAATTGCTTTTGCCCCCCTGTTAGGTGCCATGGTGTCAGCAGAAGATATTGAAGCCTTCCTGCTGAGGGCATTTCAGTGCCAGGCTCTTAGAAGCACCCAGAGCTCCTTGGGTTGAGCTGAGCATGGGGCGGTGACCTGCGCTTTGTCTGATTCCCCTTCCTTCCCTCCCCTGGAACAGGCTGTTGCTTTTAGACACCACTTGTCCTGGTTGCTTCAGAGTACATTGGAGAGGCTCCATATGTGATTTTCCCTATTTCCCTGGGGCTGCCCACACTTCTGGGTTCACTTCAGCATGGGCCTTGCCAGACATTTGACACAGAGGTACAACAGAACTGGCCTCTGTATCACCTTTTATAATATTAATTTGCGTTCTGTGTTTAGCGATCAAGTCTCTTCCCAGTAAGTCATGATAACAATTAGGAGCAAATAAAATTTCATTCATTTTAAATCCATCTCCCAAATCTGCTAACAGTGGTTGAATAAAACCATACATCTTTCCCACTTATCCCCTCACTGATCAAACATTTTTAGTATTTTTCCCCCTTAGGTCTAAGATTCAGAGTGCATTGAGAGGCCCCTGTGTCCATCAGGAGAGGCCTCCTCTCAATGCAGACCCACCTGAATGTTCTCAAGGGCTCCAGTGTGGAGGGTCCCTGGTGTGATGGGAGCTGTGACAGCCCTGCCAATCCATGTCCATCAAGGGGTGGACTTGCTGGTCCTGAGGGTGCTGCTGTCTGTGCTTGCAGTGTCCTTGTGCCCTGCAGCTGGAGCCCTGATTCCTTGCCAGGGGCTGTTTGGGTGGGCTGTCCCCTGCCGAGGAGGGCAATGCCTCTGCTGGGTGCTTGTGGCCGAGCCCGTGCCCTGGGTGCTGGGGCCCCCTTGGGCCCTGGGGTTGATCCCTCAGGGGCTGTAGGAACTCTGCCCTGGCCTTTGCCTTCAGCTTGGCCTTTTGCTGCTCCCTTCTTGCATTCACCTGCTGGGCCTTTGTGCCCAAGTGCTGCAGGGCCTTCTTCTGCCCCTCCTGCAGCCCCCCTCAGTGCCTGTGGGTGCTTGTCTTGCTTTACAAGACAGGTGTCTGCTTGGGAAGGCAGAAAAAGCCTCTCTTGGAATGGAGAATGCAAAGCCCCTCCCTCTTAATTTTTAGACTAGTGAAATCAAGGGTCTCTCAGGCAAAGCTATGGGAATAGGAATACCAGTTCTTTACTAGTGTGTAAATAAAGCAAAGAAACAACACCAGCTCCGGCAGTGCCAACAAACAGAGCCCGGACCCAGTCGCGGCCTTTCGGCTGCGGCGCTTTCCCCTTGGGTGCAGTTCCGGGCACGGCCGGCAGGGGCGCTGGTGGCTCCCGCGGGGCAGGGCAGCACATCCCTGCCATGGGAACCTCTCTTAAGGGAAATAGAGCAATCCCTTCATCTAACTCTTTCACTTTTTTACCTTCTATAGCCTTTCTCCCGTGTTTTGAGAAAGAATTTGGAGAGGGCTGCCTTTTAACTGAGCTCCTAGTGTTTTGATAAGGTGCTTCCTGTAGAGAGAGAGAGAGTTTTCCTGAACAGCTGGAGCTGTGGTTACCAAGGGGATGTAACTCGGAGCAGGAGTGGGGTCAGGGGAGGATATGCCGCCGAGGCTCGGTGGGAGTGTGGGCAGGGTCTGCTGCCGGAATCGGCAGAGGGGGATCTTCCCGTGGAGACCGAGCCGGAGCGTGGGCAGCCCCCACATGGCTTATGGCGGCTGATCCGGCAGCTCCCGGCAGAGAAAAGGCAGGTGGGAGACCCCGGCAGCAGCAGCGGCGGTGCCCAGCGCAGCTGGCACGGGCAGGGCAGCCGGGGATGGGATGGCTGGGACCCGGCCTCGGTGCGGTCGGCGCGGTGACCTCGGCCCAGGCGGCAGGACAGAGCAACCCCCATCTTCCCCAGCATGGCCGGCAGAGCGGCCGCGGGCCGGGCAGTGGGAGCAGGGCACACAAATTCACCGCCAGCGCCGGGGCAGGTGGAGCTGCCCTGGGCAGTGAGCCCGCACCTGGGATGGAAACCGGGGCAGGCGGAGCTGAGGCGGGCAGCGAGCCGGGACCCGGGACAGGCGCCTCGGCCGCGAACGGAGGGGGCAAGAGCTGCAGAGGATCCCACTCTCTTTCTGACTTTTCCTCTTGTTCCCCTCCCTTTCATTTCCCCTTTTTCTTTCCTTGTTTTGTCTCAGGTGTTTCTGATACTTTAAAGATTTTTATTCTCCTAAAATCTCCTGTCTAACCTATGGCATGTTCTCTTTTTTCTAGATTAAATGGGGTTTTTTTAACAAACAAATCCAGAGCCTAACAAATCTAAACTTCTGCTTGGATACTTTGAAATGGTCGACGAGCTAACTCATGACCTCCTAATGTTGTTTTTCTCATCACCTTTTTATTTATCCTTTGGCAATTTAAGCATCTTTCAGTAACTCGCTTTGCTACTCCAAAAATCCCAGTGCACCCATAGTTCCTTAAAAAATGATCACACAAAGCTTGAGTACCCCAGTGGGTTTTCTGATGCATGTCTTCTAATATTTTCCTAGAAGCACATTTTATTAAGTAATTGTCTTCCATCAAGAGGTTTCAATTTCCTTGATTTATCTTGTCCACTTCCTGTCTTGTTTAATTCTTTTTTCTCAGCTTCCATAAACTTTGGAATTTCCAGTTTTTCCTCGTTTGGAGTTAATATTAACATAACTCACTCAGCTCCACTTTCTTCTGCATCCTTGGCTTCGTCATCTGCCAAATTATTTCCTCCTATTTCTGGGGTATTTCCCTTTTGGATTTCCTTAATATGTACTATAGGTATCTCTTTTAGGTA
Organism: Agelaius phoeniceus; assembly: GCF_051311805.1. Taxonomy (NCBI): domain Eukaryota; kingdom Metazoa; phylum Chordata; class Aves; order Passeriformes; family Icteridae; genus Agelaius; species Agelaius phoeniceus. The sequence goes on along the minus strand of NC_135291.1, from coordinate 1,955,965 downwards.
ATTGTAATGCCTCTAAAACCTCTAAACTAAGTTCCTCATGTACTAATCCTTTTCTTCTTGAATTAAGTAATCTTTTTCCTTTCCAACATTTTTAAAGGTATGTACTACTCTAAAGGCATACCTTCAATCAGTATATATGGTTCCTTTATTTTGTGTTAAATATTCTAGTGCTCTTTTTAAAGTATATAATTCACAAGTTTGAGCTTAGTAGTTTAAGGTTAATTTCCCTTTTTCCATAGTTTGCATGTTGTTCCCATCAACTACTACATACCCTGTACTTTCTCCTTTTGCAAGGAGTTGTATCTCTGTTACCTAACATAACTCCCAAAGGACTATTTTTTTTTTTCTTTATTTTCCCCTGTATTCAACTTACTGGTTTTCTGTCTCATTTTTCAAGATCTTATCTATTCATCTTCTCCCTCTGTTTTTCACTTTCACTAACAACATAAATACCACTTTTCTTTCAACTACACACATAAAAATAAAAAACTTTTTTCTCACACTACTTTCAGTGCAATCCACCTCCCTCCAAGGAGATATAGTGAAGTTTAAAATACACAATCCACATTACATATACTTTCATTTGTCTACATTCACTCGCTTCTATTTCTCATTCACTTCCACACATTCTTTCACACGCTCAGGACACAAAGTGGATCCCTGTTGACAGAGAATCGCGGCTCCCTGTGGCCCCCTCCCCTTGGCGTTGGCCTCTGGGTCTCAGTATCTCCCGGCCTCCTGGGAGGGCCCTGACTCTGCTGCCTCCGGTGCCCGTTCACCTGTGAGGCTGATTTGTGTCACTCACACTCTTCAGCTACGGCCCCCTCACAGGCCCGGGGGGACAATGGCCCGTTTGCAGTCACACACATGCTCTGCCACAGCCCCCACCCACCCAAGGGACAATGGCTTATTTGTGGGTCACACACACCTCTTTCCACAGCCCCCCCTTCCCACCTGCCCGGGAAGCTGAGGCTGATTTTGTGTGTGACTCTCTCTGACACACACAAGACAACAATAAGGTACCTTTTACACTCACATCACCTATTACAATTTTAGGTATTTCTGGCCAGTCCTGGTGCTATTGGATTTTCCTCAACCCAGCTGTGTTGGCCAACCCCAGGTGCTCTTGGGTGTAGGAGCGTTGGGGGGTAGGACGGTCGGGACGGACGGAGACGAGAGATCTCTGCAGCCAGGCCCTGGAACTTGCGGTTTATTGCAAAGGGCCCGGGTGCAGGGCCCTGCTTGGAGCTGCCAGGCACAGCTGGAGCAGGCCCGAGAGAAGAGAGGGGTAGAGAGGATGAGAGGGTGAGAGAGTAAAAGCGTAAGAGAGCAAGATTCCTGTTACAATACAATAAATCTTCTGTGTTGAATATTCTATTTCTCACTAGCCAATCTAGTACAAGATACAAATCCTAGAGCATTTACATACAGCCTCTAATAATCATTACATTACCATACTGTGTTTCATTTTAAACCCTAAAAACTCTTTGGACCCCTTCTGCCAAGCTGGTAGGGTCTGCTCTGACCCTTGGACCTGTCTGCAATCAGAGGGAATTGTTTCATCAAAAGGGGATTACCTTCAGTTGGGCCACACCATTGTTTTCCAGTTGTTCACTAACTGAGGGATCTCAAAGCTTGCTTTCATTTCAATCTTCCTTATAGTTTCTATATTGTCAAAATCTTTTGCCAGACAATCATATTTATAAGGCTTTCCTGTTTCATCTTCCCCAACACTTGGGCATTTTTTTATTTCTCAATCCACCTGTGTTGTCCAATCCCAGATGCTCTTGAGCATATCCTCAATCCGGCAGAATTTTGCTTAACCCTGAATGCTTTTGGAATATTAATCCCTCAACCCAGCAGTTTTTAATTCTGGATGGTCTTGGGCACTCTTATCCCTCAACCCAGCAGGTTTTTAGGAGCCCCTTTTGTCCCATTTCCTAGTGGATTGGGCTAGGAAACTCCTCTGCTCCCTTCCTCCGAGGGGTCCAGCCCCTCTCTGAGACCCAGTCCCAGTTACCCCGGGGGATTCTCTCACTCCTTTTAACATTCACTTTGTCTCTTTACTGGCCACTTACCGCGGAAAGTCAGAAACGCAGCATGGGAGACTCCAGCACTCACTTGGCAGGTCTGGCACAACCAGCCCGCCTCTCATTCACTCACATTCATCCCCCCTGAGAAATACTTACCAATCCCTTTTCCTTCCCGAGTTCTTCGTGCACATTACTACTCTTAGGGGGCCAATTGCTGTGGTTGTAGGGAGCCTTTTTCCGTTGTCTTTGTTTATAGTAGAGGATATGTATTTGAATTTCTGTATAGAGGCTTTGCCCCAGAGGTCCCGGTTGCCCTTGACGGGCTGCAGCTGTAACCAATGAAGATGACCGGGATAAAAGGGGGCTGGAAAGCCAGTCAGGGAGAGCCTTGGAGGAGTGTTGTTCTTCTATTATTTCTAGAGTCCCATATTGTTGTTATTAGATTTCTAAAGTCCATACCTCTTGGGTGTATTCTCATGGCTGCAGAGCTTCGCTGCACAGACTCTTTCTTCTGCACACTGTTCTCTTTCTGGTCAGGGCTCCTCCAAGGCTCTCCCTGACTGGCTTTCCCGCCCCCTTTTATCCCGGTCATCTCCATTGGTTACAGCTGCAGCCCAATTAAGGACATCACAGCTGCAGCCCATCAAGGGCAACCAGGACCTCCGGGGCAAAGCCTCTATACACATATTCAAATACATTTCCTCTACTATATTTGTTTTATTGTCTCCTTTTGTCCACCATAACCTGCGTCTGTCGGTCACCCCAGGGCAAACAGAGCGAGGCTGCCGAAGAGGGCAGGGGGCACCTTCCCCACTCTGACTCTCCTAAAGCACCGGCAGCGAGGTGTTGGTAACCATCCTCTGCTACCATAATTGTGAAAAACGCCAATCACTTGTTTTTAAAATTTTAAAAGTTTAATAGTAATAAAATAGTTATTAAAATAGTAATACAATTAGACTAATAAAAATTTGGACAATTTGAATTAGGATAAGATGAGACAACAAATACAAAGTGTTATGGAGTCCGGGTACCTTTTTCTGGGCAGCATGAGCCCTGAAAAGGACACCTGTTAACAAAGGATTAACCCTTAAAAACAATAGCCTGTTGCATATTCATACACTTCATACATGATGTATAAATTCCATTCAAACAGAGGATTCTGGTCAGTGCCACCTTCTTCCTCTGAATCCTAACAGCGCCTTCAAGGTGGGAAGAAGTTCATTTCTTCTGATAAGAGAGCAATAAATTATTTTTCTCTGAAAGATTTAGGTGTCCTGTGGCTGCTATCTCACTGCAAGTCCTTTCCTTATTTAAAGTGTCTTACCAAGCATAGTTTCTATTTTAACATTTTTTTAATAACCTAAAACTATATTTAACCCACTACTTAAGAGAATTAATACAGCATTACTTTCTAACACAAGACATATATTATTCATTTTAATATTTCCGAAAACCCTATCACAAAATATGCACTTTTCACAAGTATAATCTCAATTACTTCCAGTCTCTCCCAGTATGGTCCCAGCTGCTGCTAGCATGGTTCCAGTTGCTTCCTCAATCAACTCAGTGAGTCCCAGTATGATGCCATTTGCTCCCAGTTGCTCCCAGTCAGGCCCAGTATGGGGGATGCTGTGCAGGGTGTGCTCACTGTGACACACAGTCACTCCCAGTATTAGTCCAGTCACTCCCAGTATGATCCAAAGATGAGCCCAGTGTGCTCCCAGTCTCTGCCAGAATAAACCAGTTTTGCTCTACATGGTTCCAGTTGCTCTCTTTCACCCTCACTTTCCTTCCAGTCACTCCCAGTATATCCCAGTGTACCCCAGTTCCCTCCAGCATCTTTCCAGTTCCTTCCAGTATGATCCCATTTGCTCCCAAGCACTCCCAGTCAGCCTCAGTATAGTGGCACTCACTGCCAGTATGATCCTAGCCATCCTCAGCACCATCCCAGTTCATCCCAGTATATCCCATTTACCCCTGACATGGTCTCAATTGCCCCCCCAGGCTCCTACTCACTCCCAGTGTGATCTCAGCATGATCCCAGTATGATCGCAGTATGGAGTCAGTACAAACTCAGTACAATCCCAGTATGACACCAATAGGATGTCCATACAAAGCCAGTAAAGTCCCAGTCACTCCCAGTATGATCCCAGTATGATCCCAGTGTCCATCAGCACGATCACAGTCTGCTGTGGCATGGCAATATGATCCCAAAATAATGTCAATACAAACCCAGTACAGACCCATCATGATCCCAGTATGATCCCAGTATGATATCAATACAAACCCAGTACAGTCCCATCATGATCCCAGTATGATCCCAGTATGATGTCAGTACAAGCCCAGTACAGCCCCAGTCACTCCCAGTACGGTCCCAGTGCAGCCCAGTCCCTGGCAGTGCTGCCACTGCTGGGATCCCCCAGCCCTGTGTGCGTTCCCCCCTGGCGGATGTGCCGGGAGGAGCCCCAAGGGCTGGCAGTGGCCAGGCAGGGTCCCCAGCAAGGCCCAGTTTGGATGTGCAGCCCCCAGTTTGCCCAGTTTGCCTCTCCTTTGGCCCGGGCCGGGTTCCCCCCGCCCGCAGCGGCTGGGAGCAGCCGAGAGCCCCGCGCTGCCCATCCCGACGTGTCCCGGCTCCATCCCCGCTCCTGCCGCGGGCTGCGAGGGCTGCGGGAACGGGCACCGAGGGTGTGGCTGCTGCTGGGGGAGGAGGAGGAGGCAGGGAAGGGCAGGGATGAAGGGGGAGGAGGAGGTGGGGCTAGGGGGGAGGAGCAGGCGGAGGAGCAGGGGGAGGAGGGATGGAAGAGGAGGGATGGAAGAGGAGAAGGAGGTGGAGATAAGACAGAGGAGGAGCGGGAGAAGGGGGAATGGAAGGGGAGGAGCAGGAGGAAGAGGAAGAGGAAGAGGAGGGATAAAGGCGGATGGAGGCTGAGCTGAGGGAGCCAGGCCGTCCATCCCTGCCTGAATTCGCAGCCCCCACCTGTGGGATCATCGCCCCCCCCCCCCCATCGTGCCGGTGAACGGGGAGGGGGAGCTGGGCCCGGATATCCCGGGGGGTCCCTGGGTTGGGGTCCAAGTCTGAGCGGAAAAGGCCCCTTGGGGGGACATCGGGGGGTGGCGGTGGCGGCTGCCGGCAGAGGCAGCCTGGAGGAGCAGAGCCCTGTGTGCCCCAGGAGCCCAAAGTGGGGAGCCCAGAGAGGGGGGAGCACCGCCATTGGCGGGAGCCTCAAGAGCCTGGAGAGGGGCAGGGGGGACTCCTTGGAGCCGCTGCAGCCCAGAGCAGAGAATGAGGGGAGAAGGGAGCCTGGGAGCCCAAAAAGCCCCGGCATCCCGAAATGGGGAGAGCGAAGCGGGGGCAGCTTTTGGCATTGCTGGGACTGCCAGCAGCCTGGGCAGGGCAGGCACCGAGGAGAAGGGGGACCCCCAATCCAAGTGTGACCCCAGCAGCTGGGACAGGGGGGAACCCCCGAACACCAGAGGGGAGGGACCAGGGCCGGGGAAGTCCTGGGAGGCTTTTTCAGGGCTGAATCTTGGTGTTTGGGAGGTTTTTCTGGAGCCCAGATGGCTGCTGACTTGTAGAGATGGACTCGGGCAGAGGAACCTTCAAACTCAACGTGCTCATCCCTTGATTTCCCCAAACCAGGATTTCCCATATCCAACTCCTGGGAGGCTGCGAGGAAGAGGAGGATGCCCTGGGACACTTGAGGCAGGTGAGGAGGAAGTCAGTGTCTCTGGAATGCTTAAAATCAGAGGGTTTTGGGAAAGCTGCAAAAGACAAGCCTCAGAAACAGTAGAACTGATTTGAGCTTTGCAGTAACCATAAGATTGGTCAGTAGAAAAATTATATAAGAATTAGAAAGTAAGGAGAAATAGAACAATGGTCTGTGCATTAACACTTATCTAGAATAACTCCCTAACCTGCAGAAAAGTATATCTAGCAAGATATTAGGAAGTTCCAAGCTTAATAATGGAGCTCTGTGCGTTTTAAGGCTTACAAGCAGGTATTTGAAATAATCAAGCATTGTTTTAACCGTGAATGTGCTTATAGTGCTTGGATAGAACTACTGTCAGTATGCCTTTGCTTTGTGTGATTGGTCAAAAACCTTTTAAAGTAAGTTTTTTTCTGCTCCCTGCAATGTGAGCTACTGGCATCTTCCCATTGTCATAACCAAGTAATGAGGCTGATGCTGGGAAATAAAACAGCTCAGGACACGTTCCTAGCAGTCCAGTCCTGTTTGTGATTTGTGCACAGCCCCGAGCTGGCGATGAGTGCCCCTTTCCCCTCTGTGCTGCTCCATCTCCCAGCCCAGCAGGGCCCCCGGCTGCAGCTCAGCCCTGGGGGGATCTCCTTGCCCTTGCCTGTGGCACGGAGGCAAATCCCATCCTGTCCTTGTCCTTCCACCCCCAGAGCAGGAGCTGAGCATGGAGAGCCGGGAGGACAAATGCCCGCGGCAGAACCTGGTGGCAGAGGCCGTTTTGAGCGGCTCCACGGCGCAGGAAGCCAACGGGGAGGAAAAGGCCCGGAGCTGCCGCACGAGGAGGGGCTGCAAATGCAGATGGCGGGGATGTGAGGGGGAAAGAGCCAGCCTGGGCCGGGAAGGCGGCCGGAGATGGAGCCAGAGCTCGGAGCTGGTGCTCCATGAGCAGCTCCATGATGGGGAGAAGCCCCACAGGTGTGTGGAGTGTGGGAAGAGCTTCAGGTGGAACTGCGACCTGATTGTGCACCAGAGGATCCACACTGGAAAAAGGCCGTAGAAGTGTTCCGAGTGTAGGATGCGCTTCCGCTGGAAGTTCAGCCTGATCACGCACCAGAGGACCCACACTGGGGAGAGACCCTACGAGTGTGATAAATGCAGGAAGAGGTTTCAGACCGGCTCCTATCTCCTCCTGCACTATCAGATTCACACAGAGGAGAGGCCCTTCCAATGCCCCGACTGTGGGAAGGGATTCAAGCACAACTCCACCCTTGTCAATCACCGGTGCATCCACACAGGGGAGAGGCCCTACGAGTGTCCCCAGTGTGGGAAGAGCTTCTCCAGGAGCTCTCACTTGACCCAACACCAATGGAAGCACCGGTAAGGGAAGCCCTGCAAGTGCCCCGAGTGTGGGCAGATCTTCGTGTGCTGCTCCAGCTCCATCCCCCACTGGAGGAGGCACTTTGGGCACAGCCCAGGTGAGCCACATTCCCTGTGATCCATGTTGGGAGCACACCTGGCTTCTTCTCCTTTTGGTTTGGCCTTAATTTTCCTCTGCTTCACCTTCATCCTTTAAAAACACCCAAAACTGAGTTAAATGAAGGAAATTGATTGAATATATCTGAAGTTCCGTAATTTCTCAGTTGTTTTAGAGGGAATTTTGGATTTGGGGACCTGGGCGTGCTGGTTGACAGTTGGCTGAACATGAGCCAGCAGTGTGCCCAGGTGGCCAAGAAGGCCAATGGGATCCTGGCCACTATCAGGAGTGGTGTGGCCAGCAGGATCAGGGAGGTCATTCTTCCTCTGTACTTGGCACTGGTGAGGCCACACCTTGAGTATTGTGTCCAGTTCTGGGCCCCTCAGTTTAGGAGGGACGTTGAGATGCTTGAGCGTGTCCAAAGGAGAGCAGCGAGGCTGGTGAGGGGCTTGGAACACCAGCCGTATGAAGAACAACTGAGGGAGCTGGGGTTGTTCAGCCTGGAGAAAAGGAGACTCAGAGGTGACCTTATCACTCTCTTCAACTTCCTGAAGGGTGACTGTTCTGAGCTGGGGGTCGGTCTCTTTCTCCGGGCAACAACAGACAGAACAAGAGGACACAGTCTCAAGCTGCGCCAAGGGAGATACAGGCTGGAATTAAGGAGGAAGTTTTTCACAGAAAGAGTGGTTAAATACTGGAATCATCTACCCAGGGAGGTGGTGGAGTCACCATCCCTTGATGTGTTTAAAAAAAAGACCGGACGTGGCACTTGGTGCCATGATCTAGTTGAGGTGTTAGAACATGGGTTGGACTCGATGATCTTGAAGGGCGCTTCCAACCTAGAAATTCTGTGATTCTGTGACACCTTCTGTGTGGAGTGCTGCTGTTGCTAAGAGGCAGGAATTTGATCTCACCCTTCTTGTGTTGCTAAGAACTCCTCCCCTCACCCAAACCCCAACTCCACCCTTGGGATACCCTATAAAAACTCCACGGCCCTGCCTTTGCCCTGTCTTTGGGGGTTAAGAAATGAATTCCCAAAGGATCAGCCATTTTTACCCACTGGATTCTAAAGGATCAGCCTCATTCTGCACTGGATTCCCAGAGGATCAGCCCTTTTCCCACAGGATTCCCAAAATTTCAGCTTATCCCACTGGATTCCCAAGGGATCAACCTTTTCCCAATGGCTTCCCAGAGGATAAATCTTTTCCTACTGGATTCCAAGATGGTCAACATTTTTCACTGTATTCCCAGAGGATTCTGACTGTCACTGTTTTTTTTTTTTTTGTACTACTGCATTTGTATTTTTAATTTTTCCAAATAAAGAACTGTTATTTCTACTCCCATATCTTTGCCTGAGAGCCCCTTAATTTCAAAATTTATTATTATTATTAATCAAAGGGAGGGGGTTTGCATTTTCCATTTCAGTGGAGGCTTCTGAAATGGGGAGACACACCCAAGGATGGGCCATGTAAAATAGTTCCTGAAATATGTAAATTAGTTTATGGGTATGCATGAGGGTCTATCAATATGCAACAGGCTGATGGAATTAAAACCTGATGAATTAAGGGGTGTCCCTGAAAATAACTGGGGAGGTCTTGGTGGCCATAACAACCTTTGCTCGATGGTCCTTGTCTCCCATGACATCGGCCTGTTGCATATTCATAGACCCTCATGCATATCCATAAACTACTTTACATATTCCAGGAACAAAATTGGCTTCATCCTGTTTGGGGGTCCCACCCCCCTCCCAGCTTAATTTGGGGGTCCCATCCCCCTCCCAGCTCAATTTTGGGGTCCCACCCCCCTCTTTTCCCCATTCTACCTCCCCTTTCCAATCGTTCCCTCAATTCCCTTCCCCGTGTTTGGTTTTGGGGGCTCCAGGCCCCTCCTGCTCCGTTTTGGGGTCCCGACCCCGTTTTGCATTAATTTGGGGTCCCCACCTCATCCCCAGGGTCACCTTCCCCCCCTCCCCAAATTGCGCTCCTGGCAACTGATGAGTCATCAGCGAGACACGCTCTGATTGGCTGGAAATTACCCCGCGCGGTCTGTGAGTGTTTACCGCAGAGAGAGGCTTTGGTCTGTGCCCGGCAACTGATGAGTCAGTGTCGGGCCGGGCGCTGATTGGCTGAAAATCGCTGAGCGGGGCCAGTGCTCTGAGTTTCTGCCCAGCAAGTGGATCGTCATCAGTGCCGCGCGTTCTGATTGGTCAGGATCTGTTGTGGGGTGGGGACGGGAGGAACTGGGGTTACTTGGGGTTTCGTTTGGTTTATTTGGGGTTATTTATGGACTATTTGGGGTTTATCTTGGGTTTTACTTGGATTATTTCTGTTTATTTGGTGTTATTTAGAATTATTTGGGTTTATTTGGGCTTATTTGGGTTTATTTGGGTTTATTTGGAATTATTTCAGGTTCGTTGGGTTTATTTAGGTGTATATGGGCTTTTTAGATGTACTTGAAATCATTTGGGGTTTTTTGGGTATAATTTGGGTTTTTTTGGGGTTTTTCTTCAGTTATTCGGATTTGTTTGGGGTTATTTGGGGGACTTTTAGGTATTGTTTTGGATTTTTTGGGGTTATTTAGGGTTTATTTTGAGTGTTTTGGGGTTATTTGTGTTATTTGGGGTCATGTGGGGTCAAAAAATCTGGGAATGTCTCTCCTGCAAAAAACAGGAGTTTTTCCTTAAAAATCTGAGAGTTTTTCCCCAAAAAAACGGGAATATTCACTTAAAAATCCTGGACTTTTCCCAGCCAATAGCGACGTGCCCTGCCCCAAACCATCCAATCACCGCGCTTCATCTCCCAAATTAAGGAATCACAGCGCACCCCGCCCCAAACCAACCAATCACCGCAAGTCTCCCCTCAGGAACACCGGCCTCCCCGTGCACCGATCCAACCAATCACCACACGCTTCCTCTCAGACATGCCCACCTCTCACGCGCCAATCCAACCAATCACTGCGTGTCTCCCCTCAGCCACTCCTGCCTCTCTGGAGCTGAACCAACCAATCACCGCGTGTCTCCCCTCGTCAACGTCCGCCTCCCCTGCCCCTCTCCTGTCAATCACCGCACCCTCTACGAAACCAACCCCTGACCCCAGCGTCAAGCATGGAGCCGACGCCCCCTGACCCCCCCCCCCAGCCGCCCCCTTCCCCCCTTGCCGCCCCCCAGGACCCCCTCAGGGACCCCCGGGAGCCGCCCCGGGCTCGGGCGGGTCCTGCGGGAGGCGCTGGAGAGAGCGGGGGAGGCGCTGGGAGAGGACGGGGGGGCTCCGGGAGCTGCTGAGGAGGCGCAGGAACAGGTGAGGGGTCCTGGAGGGGTCGTAAGGGGAATTTGGGGAGGGGTCTTGAGGACGTTTTGGGGGGGGATTTGGGAAGGGTCTGGGGGCAACTTGAGGGGGATTTGGCGGGGTCTGGGGGTGCTGGGAGAGCTATGGGGGGGAATTTGAGGAGGAGTCCTCAGGGGGTGTCACGATCCATCCTCACAGACGGGTTTCGTGATGGTTCGTGGATTTGATCTCAGGGTGCAAAAAGAACCGACACGGTACAAGGGGGTTTGCAATGATAATCGAAACAAATGCACCTTTATTGAATGACCACTGCAAAATGTGAGAGAGGGATTAAGGGAGAGAAAAAGATAGAGGAAGAGAGAGAGAGAGAGAAAGAGTGGGATAGAGCTACCAAACGTAGAGATGAAGTCCTTTGGTCCAGTCCAGTCGAGGATCCGCCTGTTACGTCGGGGAGATCTCGAAGTCTCTGGCTAACTCAGAGGTTTTTATTATGATAACTCTATTGGAAATTGCTGGGGAGGGGGGGTAAACAGATACAATAAGGAATAGATGTAACAGGTAGTCCATGTTCTCAGCAGTAAACGAGAGCCATTGTCTTCTTGGTCCAGCGGTCACAACCTGCAGGCAAACATCTCGCTTTGGTCAGCTTGCCTCCCCACACACCTGCCCCGGGCTGGGGGTTTCAGTCCCAGTCCTTGGAAGGAGCAGAGGGGCCTTTTCACATGGGGGTTTCGTGTCTCAGTCCTTGATGGAGAGGCTCCTTACATCTCAGTCTGTCTGTCACGGTGGTTGTAAAACAGGTGAGGGTCTTCTGTGGGGGGACCACCCAGAACTCAGGAGAAGTCCAGCCAGGCCGAGAGGTGGGACAGCTCCCAAGGCTGTTGTTGCACAAAGGGCACGGTGCTTCCTTCTTCTTCTCATTGGGCTCAGTGTAGCACACAGCAAACAACACCTGTGCAAACAATGGCTTGGCAACACTCTCAGGTCTCAGGCACATGACTTTCTCCTTTGGAGCCAGAGATTTAAGACAGGGGGGGTCTTCTCTTCAGTGGTCCCCCAATGATGATCGTGAGGCAGATGAGGGAAAATTTGGACAGACTCTCACATGACCCTGTGACTCACGATTGTCTTGAGGGATCTTCATCAGCAGAACTCTGGAGTGTCGCTGATGGGTCTGCAGAACTCGCCGTACGTTGGTAGTATAACCCGGAAAAATAGGGACAACAGAAAGAGAGGAAAAAGAGAGAGAAGGAAAAGAAAGGATAGGAAAAGGAGGGGAAAAAGGGAAACAATAAACAAACATAATTAATATTGATTATCATATCAAATGTCACAAATTGTTTAATAATTAAAACAATATTACTTTTATAACAATTTTCAAATGGTTAAAACAAATCACAAATAATCAAAAGCAAACACAATTAACAAATCCTAATACAAGCATTAACTTTAAAAAATGATTTTCTAATACAATTTACTAAAAATGGAAAGTAATTCCCACAAAATCATAAATGGAAATTAAGGATTATTCCAAAACTCATATGCTTCATTCATAATTGCCTTGTGTCAAAGGCTTGGGGATGTTCACAGTGCATAGGACATCAGCCAAGTTGTTTGCATTAACTATAGACATCAATCTTGTCAGCTGTTTCATGCTCCAATTCATAACGAATGGGACTGCTGATAAAATAAAACCAAACAGAATTGGTATCAAAAGGATAACAATGGGATGACACAGACTGCTCAGGACACCCGTGGCAGTAGGAGACCACCTAAAAGAGTATCCCACCCCCTGTGCTGGGCATCTTTCTCCACCCTTTCCATGACACGGGGTATCTGTCTCACATTGTGATGAACAGTCACCAGGGCTTTCTGTGCGTTTTTCTCAATCTTCTCAAGGATTTCAACTAAGTCTCGATGGAGCAGCAGTTGTCTTACCAAAGTGAGATCCATCCCAATAGGAGTAGGCATCAGTTTGTGAATCAGTGTGTAGTTGGATTGCAATGGGTAGTGAGAGGTGAACTGGAGCTTCATAAGAGAAATCCCATCCTGTAATCTTGGTAAAGTTACAAGCACAGAAATTTGAATGATTTTTGGTATCTACTACAACATTGTCCACGAATACAAAATCACAAGCAGTTCTAAGAATGCACATATATTGCCTATGTATTTAAGGACGGTTTCAGAAGTCTCATTAGGATGAATTTCAAAATGAGAGATATTTTGCTCTGTGTCTAAACAAATGTCTTGAGCTATGACGGCATTGCTTTCACAGATGAGCCCTTGTTGTTCTCAGACAATACAAGATTCTAAATTAACATTTTACCGTTTCTCACCCATTTGACGGGCCCATTCCCAATGCTCATAAGGATAGAGAACAGCTCCATCATCATTCAGCCCTAATGCAATCATAGGAAATATCAAATGCACTGAGGCATTACGTATGGTTAACACAAAAGCCATGGCTGTGTTTGTAATGGGATTGTAAGTAAAATTCACTAAGTTCCACCAGGATTGCAATTCTCTTTCAAAATCAGTGGCACTGTCCCAAATTATTTTCCAAATTTCAGTAGGAAAAGTGCTTCTTCACCTTCTCTTATCATTGAGGCAGCAACTGACTGCATCCACAATTGTGCCTGGATACAGCTGAGAGCCAAAGAAATGTTGTTTTGTGTAACACCAAGTGCATCAATTATCAACTTATGGTCATTTACATTTACCTTTTCCCAATTTGGCAAAATGTTTGATAGCAGCCACTGGTGTGTTCCTAAAGCCAATGACTGTAGTGGTTGTTGTAACTTGGTCAAATCTCTAGTTGTAGTAGCCAATTTTATTCATTAATACTTCTGAATCAATACTCTTTAGAATTCCCAATCCTGTTCCCACAACACCGGTTATGTCTCTTAGCGTCCGTCTTTTAAAAGAGTTCCGCTTTTGCAACCAGGTCATCCAACCCTCAAAGGAAGTTTGCAAAAAAGGTGAACAGGCCGGCTGAATTTCTGAGACATTACTTTGCATCAGCAATTTGACTTGTTTAAGAGACCATGCCGGATTGAACAGTATTTGTTGTTTTCCTGGTTTCCTAATTATATCTGGTCCATTTTCAAAAATTCTTGGGCTAAGCATAACCAGTGGTTGGGCTGGAGTGGTGGTGGTGTAAATTGTAACAAGTTGGGCTATTGCATTTACTATAAATGTAAAAGAAAGTTCTACAGGCCTACACTTTTTGGACCAAAGACAAACCACTTCCATGGTTTGTGCCAATGTAAAATTGTGCCAACAATCCTGTAAGCTTGGGTGCGTACAAACCTTTTCATGCTTATTTGTTTGATCTGTCAAAACACCGATTGAGGTTGCGTTTCTATGGGTAGTTCCGTTAATCATTCGGATCCTGTACTAATTTTTTTCCCCACTATCCCTTGAAGCTGCCAGGTTTTTTGGTTTTCCCATTCCTGCCTAGTGTATATCTGATTTTCATGCATAATGACAGTGATAGGTTTAAATCCCTCACATTTCCCATGGATCCGGAAAAATGAACAAAAGCCTGGGACCAAGGGCATTCAGTATCAAGTTGACTAAGGGTGCTCTCAGTCCTTTCTACCCACTGGGGTGTGACTACTGTACTCAGTGTGGGCTTTGTTATAGCATTTATCTTAAGTTTGTAAACCAGGCCTTTTAAACTTTATGGATTTGTCAAGTTATTTTGCCAACAGCGTGTCACATAAGTTGGTTTGGCTAAAGTAAAATTATGCCAGCAATCAGTTGATTAATTTCTACAATCCTTTGTAATTGCATTGTTGGTTCTGGGGCCTAAAGTGTAGTTACCAATGTACTCCTGCCAGCAGCACAGAGTGAGGGGAATTTGTTTGGTACACTCCCACTTTGTCGTAGGACACAGTTCTGTTGTAGGGATGTGCAAATAGTTTTTTCCATCTGGTTCTAAAAAATTTCCAGCACCTGCAATGGAGGTGGCTTTCTCATAGAGAGATCCTTCCACTTTTCTGCACGCTACCACAATCGACTCACCAATTGTTCCACTTAGGGTTCTAGTCCAGTCCTTCTGATCCCATCCCCACTCACTTGGGCGATATATCTCAGAGTCATGCAGCACTATAGGCTCTAGGTTCAGGTGGTGACCCTTGGGATATGATCCTAGAACATTAGTGTGATGGATGGTAGCTTCAGACCACGACCACTCAGCAGGATTCTGTCCACGGAATTGTGGTAGGATGCAGAAAAGTATCACCAGTGTTATCATGATTCAGATGATTCTCATGTCCCTCAGGGTTCTTCTGTAAAAGTAAACACGACGGAATCCTGCCACTAAGGGACAGAAAAAGTTAGAATGATGGAATTATCCAGTGTGTATTTATCCGATGCTCTCTCCCTAGAGCATCAGAGGCTACCCATGCATGTTTATTCAGAGGGGTTTTTAGCACTAGTGGTAGTTCCCCTACAGTAGGGAGGTCCACCAGAACAGGTTGTCCAGGGTAATATGCTGGAATCTTGAAATCATCTGGTCTCCCTAGAGAGGCAATTATGCTTGGAGCTATGGGGCAAAAAACAGTGATTTTGGGACACCCATTTACCCCCCCCATCTGTCATTCACACTTTTCACAGCTTCCCATAACCGAACATCCCAATTTCCCTCCTCTGGTTTCAAAAGTCATTCCAAAAGACCATTGATCCTTTCCACGATCTTGTTAGCTTGAAGGTAGTAAGGGGTGTGAAAAGTCCATTTAATTCCTTCATTTTTTGCCAAATCCTGTACAATTCTAGCAGTGAAGTGGGACCCATTATCAGATTGTATTTCCTGTGGTTTTGGGAAAATTCCAAATGATCCCTGCAATGCTTTAACAGTATTATCACCTGTAGGTCTTTTAAAAGCATTGGCCTGGACCATCCCAGATACAATTTCTACTCCTACCAGCACAAAGTGTTTAACTCCTGACTTCTTAAAGGGTCCAATATAGTCTACCTGCCACGCGTCCCATAAGCCTTTACCCTTTCTGAAATGCAGAGGGTCATCTTCCAAAGGATGTCTCTCCAGTCTCCAGTCTGCGATTGCTCACAGGCTGATGCGCATGTTTTACACCTTTCCTTGGTGACAGGCCAACGCTGCGCCAGAGCTTCCTTGTACAAATCTTTCACACCTGTGTGCTGTCTTTTTACATGTGGCCATTCTAATAGTTGATCCCAGTCCTCTGTAATTTGTTCCTTTTCAGGGGACTTAGTCTTGCTAAACCATCAGCTTTATTGTTCCACTCTCCTGCTGGATTTCCATCTGTCTGATGAAAGGCTGCCCACCCTACCAAAATTCCCTTGGCTTGCGATGTTTAAAATTTCTTGCCACTTTTCCTTTTGCCATACTGGAATTCTGTTAACTTCCCAATCATTTTGCTGCCAAAAAGGAAGCCACTCAGTACATCCTTTATACACAGCATAGGAGTCCGTGTAGATGCAGACAGGAGAGGTATTCTGTACCTCATGTTGGAAAGCACTCCAAACAGCTCTCAGCTCCCCAACCTGAGCACTGCCTTCTCCTTCGGTAATGATTCGTTCACCAGAGGAAATGTGGAGGGCTGCTGCCCTGTATCTCCACACCTTCCCCTCCTGTTTAGCAGAGGCATCAGGGAACCAAGAATTTGCTGATCGTTTGGTGGAGAAAGGAGGGGATACTTTAATTACAGAGGCAGGTTTGTCATGGCTGCTGCCCAAATTCTCAGTTTCTTGGATCACTAAATTTTTTACAGCTCCTTCTGTTATTGAGAAAATGTTACAGTAATGTTCAATCTGAGCATACCAGTTTGCAGCTGAGGCCCTTTGGGCCACCCTGTCGGTGGGGGTGGGGTGGGGGGTCCCAGTAGTGACTGTCTTAATAACTTTGAAAGGGCCTCTCAAGACAACTGGTTGTTGTTGTGCAATTTTTTCCACTTCTATGAGAGCTAAGCTAACCACAAACAATCCTTTTTCCCAGGTAGTGTATCTTTTCTCAGCATCTTTGAAACCACAGGAATAGAAACCAACAGGCCTCCTCGGTGTTGCCACCACTTGGGGCGTGGCGTCCCGGGTCAAGGACGGCTCGGTGGCAGCACCTTTGCCACACAGACCAAGTACACGCACTCACCAATGTGGTGGATGGTGAAATGGTAACTATTTCTAACTGGTTTTTAATAAACAATGCTAACTTTGAAATATAAGGTCCAAGATCAATAATAGGGCCTAATAAGGTGGAACCAAGGGCAATCAGTCATGGGGGCTGACTGAACCATGACTTAGGATATCTTTGCAGGACTTCCTCAGTTTTTTGGCTGATAGTTGTTAACACAGTTGACGATTTGAAATCATACATTTACCACAGCACCGAACTATCCTCCCAGAGTCGGCGACAGCTGACCTTAAAAGAAGAGTGATGTTGAGAACTCATGTCTGGATTCACGTTTACTCATGTCCGGATTCACGTTTCTCCAAAACTCCCTTTGAACCTTTTGACGCAGAAAAACTCTGGGCTGATTGGCGATCATTCCATTCAAGTAGAGCCAGAACCTGGCCAGAGTTCGAACTCTACTTGATGGATACCACTTAAAACAAGACTTTCAAAAACAACATTTATGTGAACCATGACTGATAACATTTTTGTTGAGCTTTTTCCCCCAGTCCTTCTCTGCGCCGGCCTCTCCTTTAGTTTGGTCACTGAGTTTTTCACGACCCCGGTATGGTCTGCCATCAGGCTGCTTGATGATTCGTCACAGCCTTTAGGAAGCGGGGTATACGGGCCATGGGGGCGTCTGAGGATTCAGTCCTGCGAAACAAGCTTTACAAATTTCATTAGTTTTTGCCCTGAAGGTCCAGTTAATGGACTTAGGCGGGCACCATTTAATTTTACTATTTTTCTTGACGGCTGTGTACCCTCGCCCTGTGAGTACCAGCCTCCAACCCGTTTCCCATTCTCCTAACTAATTTTTAATCATGACTTGTGGGCCTTCCTCTAGTGCCCAGGTGGCCCAGTGCCTCTGGGCAGGACTTTTTGTTTCATCTCCCCTGGGGAACTGATTTAAAGCCAGCAGGGCGGTTGCTAGGATGCGCGCTTGATCTTTTGGCCGGATGGAATTGGTAAAACCCTCTGTCAGGCTTCGACCTCGCCCCTTTGTCTTAGCATTGGGCCGCTCCCTCCCTCTAGGCTTGCCCCGCCTCCTGCTGGGGGAGGCCAGTGCCTTGTAATGAGATTTCCACCCCATGCTTCAAGCGGCGTCAGCTCCCCCTCCGTGTCTTTTCCTTCCTTTTTGCCTGCGCGTGTCTGCGCTGTCCTGCAGACCTTCTCCGTCTCTGCCGATCACGCCCGTGTCCGCATCCCCCCCTTCTGGCGCCCACCACCCCGTGGCGCGTAAGGCGGAGGCCCCGCCCAGGCTCCCTCGGACTCTGAGTCAATGGCAGCACCCCGCGCCTCCGAGTTAATGGCGGTGCCCCGCACCTCCAAGTCAATGGCAGCACCCCATGTCTCTAAGTTAACAGCTGCACCTCGCGCTTCCTCTAGCAGCCCGTCCCAAATGACAACTTTTTCCCCTCAGCCAGCATGCCTGAGCTTGGGAGCTGCGAAGAGCATCCCCGCGGCTGTAAATCCCCACACTCGGCAGACTCACGATCACCCGCAGTCTGCGCGGCCGCCCCCACACCCTGCCGGGGCCCCGCCTGCACACAGTCCTGTGTGGTTTTCCACATTTCCTGCTCCTGCTGAACTTTTCGCAGAGCCTGAATGACTCTGCCCCATAATTTAAGATTTTGCCCCGAGCCTGAGGACAAAGCCTCCTCTGCTAGGGCCCCGGTACAACTATCCCACACTTCGAGGTGGAAAATATCCACCAGCTGCCCAATAACCCCAATCCGCAGAAGCGTCGACACTACGAGGATAAAATCTCCTGGCTCGCAGTCTACGCCCCACTGCCTATGAATTTTAAAAATGACCTTTGGGAGGTACTCCATTTTCTCCTTCGCCGGTCCTTGGCGCCAGACTTCCTCCTTTGCCGGTCCTAAGCGCGAGACTTTCCCCTCTCGCCGGTCCTCTGGGAGCGTCCTCCCTGCCGGGGACAATCCTGCTGCTCCGGCTGCCGTTCGCTCGCCCAGGCGGTTCCTGCTTCCCGGATTGTCCCGGGTTTCGGCACCACTTGTTGCCGACACTTGGGGCGTGGGGTCCCGGGTCAAGAACGGCTCGGTGGCAGCACCTTTGCCACACGGACCAAGTACACGCACACACCAATGTGGTGGACGGTAAAATGGCCTTGATTAACAGTTGAACCAGGTCATTTATAACAGGGGTTAACGGTAAAAGGTAACAGTAAAAGGGGAGGGGTTCTGCCTGACCGTAACATCGCAATATCTTAACCTCCCACACATCGGACCCTCAGGACCCTGCTGCCGTAGCTGTACTGACAGCCCTGAGGAGCCAAATCCCCATTCCACCTGAAAGGGATCTGTGGGATGGACAGGGTCCAGTGCTTGGTGAGCTGTTGCTTCAAAAAACAGCAATTGCAATGCTTCCTCCTGAGAAGGAGTCCAATCCCATTTCACCCTGTTTGCTCAGCAAGTCATAAAGGGGCCTGGCAATTATTGAAATATCTGGAATGTGTTTTCTCCAGAACACTAATAATCCTAGAGCTTGCTGGAGATCTTTCCTGGATTCAAGCATTTTGATCTGATCTAAAGAGGTTAGGATATCAGGTGGAATACATGTCATACCTCCTTTCCAGCAAATTCCCAAAAACTTCACTTCCTGAGAAGACTTCTGAATTTTCTCTGGGGGCATCTGCAAATCAAGACTTTTTAAATGGGAGATTATTTTCTGCTGATGTTTCCCTACTACCTCTATTTCACCCCCCCCCAGAATGTCATCAATGTATTGATAAACAGCTACAGGATCAGGTTTGGGTATTTGTTCTAATTCCTGGGCAAAAGTAGGGTGGGCCAAAGTGGGGGAGTGTTTGTAGCCTTGGGGAAGCCTAGTGAAAGTGTATTGCTGTCCTTCCCATGTGAAGGCAAAACAGTCCATATCTTCTGGCTGTGTAGGTATCATAAAAAACATGTCTTTGACATCTATAGTTGCCATGATTGAGTGAGCTTTTTCTTGAATTGATGTCATTAATTCAGCCAAATTTGGGACCGCTGCTGTAAGAGGGTCTGTGTTGGCATTAAGCCTGCAGAAGTCTACTGTCAGCCTCCACTTCTCATTGGGTTTCCAAACTGGCCACACTGGCAAGTTGAAAACAGAATGGGTATTGACTATTACTCCTTGGTCTCACAAGTCCTGTATAACCCATTGATGCCCTCTTTGGCACCAGAAGGTAGAGGGTATTGTTTTACATGAGTAATTTTGCTAGACAGTGAGGAGGATGCAGCTTGGAGCAGTCTAATGTTAAGATGTGGCACACCAAATGACCACAGGAATCCCTCAGAATCTTCCCACTGCCTCCCAGCAAGAACATCCATCCCTAATAAATTGTTTGGAATATCCCCAATTACCATTTTGAGAACTAATTCATTCTCCTCTGTCATTATAGAGCATGACACAGTACAATAATACACGACTCCATCAAAAGGTTGCAAGAGAGAAATTTATTAAACCAACATAGCTTTTATAGTTCTTCCAGATATTGCCACCCATCTAACACATATACAATGCCCATTGGCGATAAAAGAGAAAAAAAGTTCCCAGCAGGCGACCAGGGAGCCAGGACACTCTGGGAGCCAGCCAGAGTCCATATCTCCCAACTTTCTCTCCTTCCTCTGGTCTCCATGGTAACGACCTTGGTTTTCCTTCAGGAGAGATATGGGGCTTCTCCTTATCTTCAGGAGGCCCTGACAGCTCACAAGGACAGCACAGAATGTCTTTCCCACACTCCTCTCCATGGAGCATGAGTTTTACTAAGGCCACGTTCATAGATTCTGTAGTTCCTAGGGCGTTTAAAACACAACATTGTTTCTTTGTTGGAACAATTCTACACTTCTGGGCATCCTTTTTGTTAGTGCAGAGATTTGTGCCCCAGTGTCAATCAGAAAGGTTACAAGTGCCTGTTTGAGGCCTGTGATAGCTGTGATCAATATATCTCCTGATTTATGTTTAGTGAGCATTCTCAGATACATCCATGCTCCAGCCCTTCGCTCACCTATAAGGGATGGAGAGCCTAGTTTCTCTGGTTCTGTGTTTGCTTTGGCTCACATCCTAAATTCTGAGGGAGAGGCTGGGAGAGGGTTTCTTTTGGCTCACTGGCTGGATTCTGAGAAGGGAGGGGTGCACTGGGTTGAACTGATAAATTCGGTTTTCGATAGTGCCAATTAGTTATTATTTTCTGTAATTTATCAAGGGGCAAACCATCCATCACCTCTCTGGGGACCCCCCTTTTAACTTCCAACAACCACCAACGTTGGCAGTTAGAGATCTGTTTTCCCTTCCCTAAATTTTCACTGTGAGGAGCCGTGATAAACCAAACACCGTTTGTTTTTTCTGATTTCTTCTCCAGGGTTTTTACAGGTCCATATCATCTACTGTAATTAATCAAATCTACTGCAACCTCACTCCATGTCCAAACTTTATGGCTACTGGCAGGTGAATCAGATTGAGAAGCTGGGGGCTGTGAGGGGATGGAGTATGGAGTGAAACCAGGATCAGTAGATCCAGTTTGGTCAGTGGGGTTACCAAGGAATCTATCTAGTCTCTCTACGGGACCCAAGGCCATTATGGTTTTCTGTAAAGTAATTGCTGTAGGTTTAGGAAGCCCTCAAATTAAAGGAGTCATAATTTCAGGCTTTACAGGTAATTGCATTGGTGACTGAAAACCAGGAATCAACCTTTTTCATGAATCATTTGCAGGCAGGTGGCTTTGTGGGCACCTTCCAAAAGCTGGTCGGGGGCACTGACTATAGCTAAAGGGTCTCCCCTTTCCAAAGGATTAATTCCCCCGGCCCAGAAAGGCACACATTGTGTCAGGGACCACGTGTCACGCTTATCTCCTGTTGTTAGGAAAACTCCATGTCCCCAGTACCCACTGGCCTCCTGCTCAGTTAATTTAATTTGATCTCCACCAGTGAGGGACACTTGGAAGACATATTCTGTCTCCGATTCTTGTGGGAGGCACCCAAATTCTTTCTTCAGCTTAGCCAATTTGGTAGTGCTGAATGGTATTTGTTTAGTTGTGATATGTGGTTCAAAATCTTCATCATTAATATAGTTATATTCTGTTTTAACCAAGGGTCTCAAATGAGGGCAGCAGTTTTCTCCACATTTTTTTACTGCCTCTAGTTCCTTATGGGGATGAATCTGTTTAATGTTTTCCTCTGCCTGTGTTGAGGAATCAGCATTCAGTGAATTCTTAACATGTTCCTCTCTAAGGGCAGCTCGTAACAGATGGATCTCATTCCTTTCTTCATTTAATTGTTTTCCAAATTTCAACTAGGTTTTGAAGGGAGTCCATTATAGCTTTTTCCTCACTTCTTCACTTTAAGAGAGTTTTTATAGCTGCTGTGAGACAAGCTCCCAAAACTGAGCAGAGAATAGTTTTATTTTTGCCCAGTTTAAATTTTATTTCATGTTGTAAAGAACATACTCTATCAATAACATTTTCCAAATTAAATCAGTTACTTTGTGCCCGTTCTTCTCCTCCCAGAGAAAGTTTGGCATTGTGTTTGGCTAGTAGAGCATAAAATTCAGCTTTAAGTTTTGAGCTGAGGTTTTCAGTCATTTTGTGAAGGGACCAAAACCATGACAGGGAGGTGTAGACTTAAGGTACACAACCACACAGCCTCTGCTGTGTTTCCCTTGCTTCCCTGGGTGGGTGAAGAGACTAAAAGTGCCTGGGAGGTTCTACTCAGTTACTTCAAGTAGTCCCTTCACTTCCCAGACAGTCCAGATTCACACATACACAAAAACAGTTTCCCTTTTTGCACTAAGAGATCTTTTGTGAAATTCTGAAGGCAGAGCCCTCAATTGAGTATGGGGGTGCTTTTCACCTAGGCATGTGCAGTTTGTGGGAAATTTGAGTCACTCCCTTTCCTTTTTAGACAACCACTCACCCCTTTCAGGGTATCGGGCTCGGTGCGGCTGGAGTGAAACATCCTTCCCCTGTTACAGACTACACACAACCCTGCAAACCCCTCTGTCTGTCAGAATCCTGTCCATGATGGCAATTTAATGTCACGATCCACTCGTACAAGTGGGGTTGTGATGGTTCATTAACTGATCTCAGAGTGCAAAAACAACAGCGAGGGGATTTCAGTCTTGATCAAAACAAATGCACCTTTTATTGAGTGCCCACAGCAGAAGCAATAGAAGGATTAGAAAGGAGATAAAGGATAGAGGGAGAGAGAAGAAGACAGGGGTGGGAATAGCTACCAACAGAGAGACAAAATCCTCGTGGTCCAGCCAATAGATCCATCTTGTCACGTGGGGGAGAATCTCAAATTCTTTGCATAACTCAGGGGTCTTTTATAGTCATCCACCAAGGGGAGAACAGATAAAAGACAATGGAGAATAAGTCTATTGAAAATGAGTAAGACAGTCCATGTTCCTAAACAGGACAAATCAATCTCAGCGGTGAGCGAGACCCATTGTTTTCAGGATTGGTGTCTATGAGAAACCAGTCTTGGTGCAGCAAACACACCTGCAGGCAACACTTGGCAAACATCCCACTTCAGTCAGGCCCGCGCCCCTGTGTTAGAATTTTAAGGGTCTCAGTCTCAGTCCTTGGGAGGGGGCTTCCCTTACAGTGCTTGTGAGGCAGATGAGGGATCTTCTATGGGGGGATCACCAGAGTTACCCCAGAAAGTTCATCTGGCCAAGAGGTGGGGAAATTCATGGGCCATTGTGATGAGCAGGGATGGTGAAGCAGGTGTAAGTGTACAGAGCAAGCCGCTCCCTGTCAGCCCCTGCTCAAAGCAGTTGTAACGTGGGGGCACAGCAAGCACAGCTGCAAACAATCACTTGGCGAGCATCCACCCCAACCAGGCCAGAACTCCAGCCAGGGTCTTCAGGGTCTTCCTCTCTGTCCTTGTGACGGTCGTGAGGCAAATGAGGGAAACTTTGGACCGTCTCTTACAACAGTTTACTTTATCTCTTCCTCAACAATCCCCCCTCTGGGAGATATCTTCTGTTATTGGGCCCTTGAGTGTCACTGCATGACTGATGAAAAATTCATCATCTCATTGTGAGATGCTCCGGCCAGAGGGAGGAGCCAAGCATTCCTACCTGGATATAATTTGACATTTGGAAGAAGAGAGACAGCCTTTTCCCACTGGATTCCCAGAGGAGCAGCTTTCTTTTCCACTGCATTCCCAAGGGAAGTCCAGGCCCATCTACGCCACCACTGGACCTTCAGAGGAAAACTCCACCCTTCTACAGGATCACTGCTTCAACAGAACCCCACCTGTCACTGCAGGAGCACTGCAGCCTCCATTTAATAGGACTGCTACCACCACTGTGACCCACAGGGTGTCAGGTCATATTCTGACTCTGCCAGTGGGGTTTTTTTGTTTGTACTATTGCGTTTGTATTTTAATTTTCCTAGCAAAGAACTGGTATTCTTATTCCCATATCTTTGCTGGAGAGCCTTTTAATTTCAAAATTAAAATAATTCAGAGGAAGGGAATTTACATTTTCCATTTCACAGAAAGCTCCTGCCTTCCTTAGCAGACACCTGTCTTCAAACCAAGACAGAATGTCATCCATATAATGTAGGATAATGACATCTGGGAAGGTCCTTTGGATGGGAGATAGGACAAGGGCCATGTACCACTGGCACAGAGGGGGAGTTTTTCTCAGTTTGGGGAGGACTCACCGGTGGTACCGCTTCAGAGGTGCCTGTCTGTTCAGGGAGGGGATGGAAAAAGCGAATCTGGGAGCATCTCAAGGATAGAGAGCGATGTTTAAAAAGTGGCCTTTGATATCCATGACCACCAGTCTCCAATCATGGGGAAGCATGAAGGGAGAGAGAAGGCCAGACTGCAATGACTTCGTTAATTTTACAAAGATCATGGAGGAGCGTCCACCTGTCCTTGCCAGGTGTTTTGAGAACAAAGACAGGGGAGTTCCAAGGGCTGTTGGTAGGTACAATGTGGCCCCTGGAGAGCTGCTCCTCCACAAGAAGCTCGAGGGTATGTAATTTCTCTGTTGAGAGGGGCCACTGATGCACCCATGGTGGGGTGTCAGTCTTCCAGGTGATTGTGGGGTGGTGCACTCTGCAGTGGCCCCAAATAGAAATCCCGGGACAGAGGTGGAATATCAAATCAAGCTCCCCACTGGGACAACAGGTCCCTGGCCCACAGGGTGGTGAGTGCCCTGACTACAAATGGCCTGATGGTGGCAGTTTGGCCCTCCAGTCCCTCTGTTGTGATAATACGCTCGCTCCTCATGGAGATGGCAGCTCCTCCAATCACTGAGGTGACTCCAGTGACAGGAGTCAGCTCCTGGTTCAGGGGCCATTGAGGTTGTGTAATGATAGTAACGTTGGCCCCTGTGTCCACCATCCCTTGTAGGTGGATGTCATTACCTTTATTCAACTGACTGCACTTTATAAGGGGCTTGTCTTGGCCCATGATTTCAACCCAGAATGCCATTGGGTGCTCTGGGATATTGTCTATGCTTAATGGCAATAAAAAGGCTTGGGCGATCACAGTCTCTCTGTGCAGGAAGTGTGGTGGTTTTGTGCAGCAGAAAGTGACTGTGATTTCGTCACTTGGCCCAACAGTTTGCACTTCCACTATAATATGTATTTCATTTGGTCCATGAATACAATTACCTATTACCAGTACATCCCTCAGGCCCTCTAGGGGTCCATATTTTCTGGTGGGAATACGATAGAAAGCAGAGTCATCAAATTGTATAGACAAAGCACTCACCAGTTGGTGTCAGGTCCTGACCTGAACTTGCTGGAAAGCCTTGGTCACTCTGGTCTGTTGTTCGGAGTATGAAGAGCTCCACGGGAATTTCCCACGTATTGGACCTCCAGAATAGTGGGGAGGGTACAGTGAAACAGCTTTCCATTTGCTGTCTTCACGCAGGGCCACTCCGTGCTCTGTTGGAAGTTTTTTGGCTGATAATGGTGCTGGTGGTGGTGAGGTTACTGGTGATAACAAAACTGAGAACAGTTGTTAGAATGTCTGTTGCAATCCATACAGTGTGATGAATGGCACCTCTTTGGTGGCTGCTGGTCTTTAGGCATTTTGTATTCTGGACAGTCCTTCAAAAAATGGCCCAGTTCCCCACAATTAAAACATTTTGCAGTGTCTTGGGATGTTAAAAAGGCCCTCTCCCTTAGAGATTGCCCTTGCCACCGTGTGTTCAGTGGAAGATAATTTGTTGCAGGCCTCATCCATCTGGTTGATTGTAGGTTCTGGGTCCAAAGGGAGAGCTCTTAATATTGTTTTGCACTCATTGTTTGCCTTTGCCAAGGCCATTTTGTTTAGCACTTCCTTCCTGGCCTCTGGGCTTTCTATTTGTCTCTCAAGTGGAACTTTAAGTCTGTCAACAAATTTTATGAAAATTTCACTTGCCCTTTTTTGATGTTAGTGAAACTCTGTGTAGGTAGGGTGTCATCGAGAGTGAGGAGCAGGGATGTCTTTGCAGCAGTGGTGATGTCACCAAGTGCAGCTTCTTGTAAGTCCTTTGCTTGGTCTTGTGGCTTCTGGAAGTCACCTTCTCCTGCCATTTGTTCAAGGGTTAAATTTGGTTTGTTGGCATCTTTTGAATATGTGTCCGCCAGTGATTTGAGATGCCTTTTTTACTGCCTCTCCCACAGCATGTACTCGACCGGGGTGTGAGACTCTGTCCAAAGTTTCTCTCATCTGCCTCATGATCGCCATTGGGGACCACTGAAGAAAAGACCCTTGTCTGAAGTTTCTGGCCCTGTTGGAGAAAGTTACGTGCCAACGGCTCCGAGACCTGAGCACAGTGCTAAGCTATTGTTCACAGGTGTTGTTTGCTGTATGCTACACTGAGCCCAATGAGAAGAAGAAGGGGGCATCTTGCCTTTTTGCAGCAATAGACTTGGAAGCTGTCCCACCTCTCAGCCTGGCTGGACTTCTCCTGAGTTCTGGGTGGTCCCCCCACAGAAGACCCTCACCTGTTTTACAACCACCATGACAGACAGACTGAGATGTAAGGAGCCTCTCCATCAAAGACCGAGACATGAAACCCCCATGTGAAAAGGCCCCTCTGCTCCTTCCAAGGACTGGGACTGAAACCCCCAGCCCAGGGCAGGTGTGTGGGGGAGGCAAGCTGACCAAAGCGAGATGTTTGCCTGCAGGTTGTGACCACTGGACCAAGACAATGGCTCTCGTTTACTGCTGAGAACATGGACTACCTGTTACATCTATTCCTTATTGTATCTGTTTACCCCCCTCGCAATTTCCAATAGTGTTATCAGAATAAAAACCTCTGAGTTAGCTAGAGATTTCAAAATCTCCCCAGATGTGACCTGGTGAGCTCCATTGGCTGGACATCAAAGGACTTGGCTGTTCTATGTTTGGTAGCTATATACCTTCCTTTCTCTTCCTCCCTCTTTTCCTTCTTTTTCCTTTTTTTCCCCAATTCCTCCCCAACGCATTTGGTTATTCAATAAAGGTGCATTTGTTTTGATTATCACTGCAAACCCCCCTGTGCCGTGTCGGTTTTTTGCACCCTGAGATCAAATCCATGAACAATCATGAAACCCGTTCGTAAGGATGGATTGTGACACGGGGAGAGTAGGCAATTCATTATATTTTTATTTTCATGCACGACTAAGACACAGGAAGAGAAGGTGGCTTCCAGCAAGTTTTTTAAGAAATGCAATTCCCGACCATATTCCTTAGCCACTTTGCAGAGCTCCTTCAATTCCCCATAGGGGATCAGCTCCCAGGAATTGATTGCAGTCACCCTTCTGCTGTGTTTACATATAATTGGCAAGCCCACAATCTTTTTGGCGAGCTCTGAGCCCTCCCAGTGGCTTCCCTCTGCATCTTGGCCCAGTGATCCTCAGACTCAGGACCAGAATCCAAGTCTGGGAATACCTCCTCTCATCCTCCAAGGAGGATGGAGGGCACTTGATGACTGCATGGGGCCTCTTGGGGCAGCCAGAATCTGTTTGTCTGTCTGTTTGTGGGCAGCTGTGGAAGCCAATATGGGCTCCTTCTGGTCGCTGTCATCACCACTTCTGGCTCCAATGTTGTGGGAATGGGAATGGGAGGGACCATCAGGAGGAGTCAAGAGAGGAAGGGGTAGGGTTGGTGTGCACAATGGGGAGGTGATTCCCAATAGAGAGGGGAAGTCCCAACATGGACACACTTCCTGACACAGAAGAGAGGGGCAGGGCGCGATTACAGGAATAGAGAAAGTGGGAGGAGGGTCAGAGGTGTCGTTTTTGGCAGAACAGGGAGGTGACAAAATGGCCATCGCCTTTGTGGGGTCAGCACCATTTTGTGGAGAAAGGGCAGGAAAACTTGGAGAGGGAGAAGACAAAATGGCAGGGCTGGCCACATTCCTGGCACCATCTGGGAGAACAACTGGGGGTAGTAGAACTGGGTACATGGGCATTGGTAAGAGGGTTAGGAGAGAGCCCAAGGCAGCATGGCCAGTGCTGCCCTGGAGAGGGGACAGAGGACACTGGGAGATGTCAGGGTGACGGTAGCAACCCTGCGCCTGCTGGCAGGATCCATCTCCCAATCCTGCCTGAGGCAGGGAAGAGAGTTTAGGGATGCAAGGGGAGGAACGGGGAGAAGGGGTGTTAAACTGGGGTCCCAAATGTTTCCCAACGTTTTCTACAGACTTAGCAATAAGGCCAAAGGATAAAATTTCCCCACTGAAAGATCCCCTTTAACTCAAAGAATGTAGAACCTTTTCCCTATATGGTCCCAGAACTCATTAGAACGGATTCCCTCATAACATCAGGAAAATGCTTGAACAATCAATGAAGAAAACATTTTAAATCTCCCTTTGAAAAATGAAAATTTTCCCCAACAAGGATTCCTTTAACTTGGGTATAAACTTCCCTCTGTGGGTGGATCAGTTTGGCTCCCATCCCCACACTTCTTCCCAACATCCAAGAGCAAAAGAAGGCAAAGGAAAGACAAAAAAGGGTGACCCCCAAATATAGTACTCACATGACAGTGGGTCAACAAAACCTCTCCAGGTTGTCCGTCAGCTTCAACCAATCTTCTCGCCTCAAGAAGGTTGCCGGTCGCCTGTGCGATTCCCCAATAAAACTTAGGAGTCTCCTCTGGGAATTGGCTGCTCTGAACATGGCTCAATTTCAGTAGCAAAAAAGCTACTGAAGACACCTCCAGGAATGCTCCGAACAGGTCCCTGTTCAGGCTGCCAGCTGTCACAAGCCACAAGCCCGTTGGTGGTGGAGAGAGAG
Source organism: Agelaius phoeniceus (assembly GCF_051311805.1). Classification (NCBI taxonomy): domain Eukaryota; kingdom Metazoa; phylum Chordata; class Aves; order Passeriformes; family Icteridae; genus Agelaius; species Agelaius phoeniceus. The sequence continues at coordinate 1,927,102 of NC_135291.1, read as the reverse complement.
GCAGCGGAACTGTGACCTTCCAGAAGTGTCTCCAGTAATGAAGCCGCTCGGTGGCACAGGCACACACACACACAATCACTGCAGCACACACTTCTCTCATAGAATCACCAACGACAAAGAAATGGGAAGGGTCTTTGTATGGACACCAGGGAAGGAGGTTTATTCCAGCCACACCCAAAGGGGCCCAGAGACAAAGATAAAAAGAACAGTGGAAAACCGGATTTAAATACAGGGGAAAAGGGGGGCGGAGCAGAGCATCAGGGCCAATGGGCTGAGGGCTCAGGGCAGTACAGAGGGGAGACAAGGGGTGGCAGCCAATAGGGTAAAGAGGGTGGGACACTGAGGCAATATGGGGCCAATGGATAAGCAGGGAAGGGAGAACATTCAAGGACATATAAATATAAGGAAAAAGGGAAGGAGAGGCCAACAGTCCAACCAGGGAGGTAGAACTGGGTACATTTGCATATACAACAAAGCATCCTGGAAAAGGCTCTGCTCAGTTGCCCTGAACAGGGGAGATTTCTCCAACTTGGGGTCTGTCTGTCTGTCCAAAGGCCTATAATGGCCTTTGTTCTGCAGGCCCACTGGCCTCCACAGATGCTCAGTGGAAAAAGGGGTTTGAAGCTTTGTTTGTGAAATTTGTGGGACATGCAAACCAGAATATTGCAGCCCTCATGACTGACCACCTGGCCGGAGAAGGAAGCCACTCAGACCCTGTTGGGCAAACCCACATTCCTAGTGAGGCCCTTGAGGGTATTACTGAAGCTGTGCATAGCACATTTTTAAAGGTTCCCGATGCTGTGATCCCCCCAAAAGTATTTATTATGTAAAGCAAGGACTGGCGGAGCCTTATATGCAATTCAATGGCTGCTTGAAACAAGCTCTTAAAAGACAAATTGAGAATGACATTGCCAGACAGGTGTTGCTTTCAAAATTAGCTGCTGAAAATGCTAACGAGAATTGTAAAAACTTCTGAAGTCCTTGTCTAAGGAGGAACCCACCCTGCTGTAAATGATAGAGGCATGTAACTACCTGTGTGCCTTCAGCATAGGGCAACCATTACTAATGAACCTTACTGTGGGGGCTGGTATAGCAAATGACTTTGGGTGGAAGGGGCCAACAGCGGGCCTGTTAGCTAAAGGAGTTAGAAGAAAGGTAAGAAGCAAGAAGTTGATAAGGAGCTCTCTCCAAGGCTGTAACTAAGGAGAGCAAGAGAAGTGAGGAATTGAAGAAAGATATGAAGAGAACTTTGCAGCTGGACAAAGTATTTTTTAGAAAGTCAGTTGAAGACACTGTAACTTATCCCCAATGATGTTATGTTGATTTATTGTGGCCAATAGTTAGGGAAGAATTATGTTGATTTATTGTGGCCAATTGTTTATAGTTAGTATAAACAATTAGAAAGTGTATAAAAGGTCAGTCATGTTTGATAATAAAGAGTTGCCATCTGAGACTGCTTGTGGTCTCTGCCTTGTGTCATGACCACCTTGACAGCAACATCTGGTGATCCCGACGTGATTCAACACCCTTAAGAACATACTTGGTCCGGACCCATACAGGGTCCTAGCAACTGGCAGCCATGACTCACTGGGACGTAGTGGGGGAGGCAGTGTTGGTGCAGCTGAGAATGGTGGGTGGAAGCCACAGGGAAGTCCAGACCTGATTTTCTCCTATCAAGACACCTGGAAGTAGGTGAGCCGCCAACTAGTAATAATGGGAAATAATTTATCTAATGAAGAAGAGACTGTTTTGGCTACATGGAAAGTTTTGTTAAGAAATAAGGGAATTAATACTTCAGACTATGCCCTTCATAGTATATTGCTATGGGCTAAATCACAGGATTTTGGCACTGATCCTGACACAGCATTTAGTGTTAAAGCATGGGAAAAAGTCCGGGACGGACTGTCATCTGAGCGGGAGATAAAACTGTTGTTGATCTAGCTGTTACCTGGGGATCGCTTTTTGAGGCATTAAAGGAATGGAAAACAGAGTGAGAACAAGCAGAGCAGGATGCGGATGAAGAATCAGGATGGATAACAGAAACTGATGAGGGGGATGAGGCAGAGCGGGCCTCTGATGGGGAACTTGGTGAATCTATCCTTGAAGAAGGTGCAGGTGCCATGCAAGTTACCAGGCAGGCTACCAAAGCTTCCAGGAAACCTGCCAGAGCTTCTGGGCTGGATGCCAAATCTTCTGGGAAAGCTGCTAAGGCTTCTGGGGAAGCTGCCAAAACTTCTGGGCAAACTGCCACAGTATCTCCCTATCAGACTCCTAAACCTCTTTATGTCACACCTGGGCAGCAGCTCGCCATGTTGCCTGTATATACTACACTGCTGCACCAGGTAGCTGAAATGTCTTTAGCAGAGAGAGAAACCCAGCCGTCTGCCCCCCTGTTTCCCTCTGTTCTAGCCCAGCCATCTGCCCCCTCGCTCCCCTCTGAGCTGCATGAACAATCTCCAAGGTCATATCCTCCGTTACCTGACAGTGACAGTGACAGCGAATCAAGTGATGAGTCGCCCGCAGTAACATCGGAGTTGGGGCAGGGAACTGTTGACAGTTCACCTTCTAATAGCTCCAGCCTTATTGCCCCATGGACTTTGCCCCCATGTCAAGTAACTGGGCTTCCTCGACACCCTCAGGAGTTTTGGGAATTTGTTAGGAAGAAAGCAGCTGAAGAAAAGAATTGGGACATGATAGAAAGATTAGGTGCTCCAAGAGTACCTCAGGAGAACAGTGCTAATGCAAATGTTGCCTGTGATAACCCTATGGCTTCTCCAGTTTTTAAAGCAGCTCCTGGAACAGGGCAGGGTGACAGTCATCATGTCTTTGCCTGGAGGGTTGTGCAAGATCTCCAATCAAAAGTGGCTCAGTATGGTATTAATTCCTCAGAGGTAATGCAATTAATATGTGTAATTAATGCAGATATGCTTGCACCTTATGACATCATGCATATTGCTACTATTTCATTCCAGCCAGTACAATACAGTGTATTTCAAGACACTTGGAGGCGAGCGGCTGAACGCACAGCTCTAACAAATATGCAGTTGCCTCAACACGACCCTCATCATGCTGTGAGTGTTGATGCCCTACTGGGCACTGGGCCTTTTGCCAATCCAGATTTACAGGCAAGGTGGGATCCTTCGATTTTGGCACAAGCTCTGAAAATTGGCATGAGTGCTTTAATTAAATCAATGGAAATGGCAGCTCCAAAACAGAGATATGATACTATACAAGAAGGGATGAGAGAACCATTTTTGCAATTTGTGGAAGAGCTTGCTGCAGCTACTGAAAAACAGGTAGATGATGAATCTTTGCAACACAAATTCTGTATACATTTGGCTAAAGAAAATGCAAACTCAGACTGCAGAAAGATTATTGACACTTTACCTGGGGAACCCACATTGCCTGAAATGATTACTGCTTGCTCAAAAGTTGGTTCAGTAGACCATAAAATAGCAGCTCTTGCTGCAGTGCTAAGACCTTCATTGAAATGCTATAATTGTGGACAGCAAGGGCACGTAAGGGCACAGTGTAATACCCAGAAAAAACATCTAAGTCAAATGCAAACAGCAATGTTGTGTGCAATCATTGTGCTAAATTTGGGCACTATGCTAAACAATGCAGGAGTAAATATCATGCAAATGGTCAGCTGTTGCCAGGAAGCAAGAAGAAGAGCATTGTTTGATTTGCTCTCAGGCATCACTTCTTCTACTGATGAGAGGCAATTGACCCCAGCAGCAAAAAAGACCCTAGAAGAAATTGAATTAGCCTTAGCACACACATTTGTTAACAGGATAGATACCTCTGATGGTGTTCAGTTGTTTATTTTGAAGGACCATGAAATACCATGTGGAATGCTGTGTCAATGGAATGATAACTGGGAAGATCAACTGCATATTCTGGAATGGATATTATTATCTTTCAGATCTCAGAAAACAGCTCCAGGACTTTATGAGCTTTTTGCAGATATTATCATCAAGGGCCGCAGGTGTTGTCATGAGATTTTGGGACACGACCCTGTGACCATTGTAATACCTGTACAACAGTGGTATTTTGAATGGTGCTTTCAAAATATTAAAAGCTCATAATAATAATGAGCTTTTATGATTTTGATTATCATAAAAATGATAAATTATAATATATTATAAAATAAATGATAATTATAATAAATGATAATGATAATAATAAATAAATGATAATTTTGATTATATAAAATAATAATGAGTTACAATCTGCCTTATCTTGTTTTACAGGCCAAATAAAATGCCATTTGCCTTCTCATCCTGTTCTAAAACTGGCCAAAGAAATTCCTTTTGAAGGGAAACAAATTTGTTCTCCCGTTCCAGTGGAAGGTATAACAGTTTTTACAGATGGATCTGGGAAAATGGGAAAAGCAGCTGTGGCTTGGAGAAAGGATGATCACTGCTAATATGAGACAATTATTCAGCAAGGATCTCCTCAACTGGTTGAACTTTGTGCTGTTTTTTTGGCTTTTACTTTATTTCTTGATTCTGTAAATATAGTTACTGATTCCATTTATGTTGCCAATTTGGTTAAGCATTTAGATCAAGCAGTGTTGCATAATATTCAAGAGAAGCCATTGTTTATCATGTTAGTGAAGTCATGGACAGTTATTTATTGGTGCTCGAAAGCATCCTTACTTCATCATGTACATTCATGGCCATACATCATTACCGGGATTTTTTTTTTTAAGGCAATGCCTATGTAGATTCTCTAGTAGCTGCTGCTGCAATCAAAACTGTACCCAATGTGTTGCAGTAGACAATTTTATCTCATCAATTTTTTCACCAGAGTGCTCAAGCTTTACAGCAGCAATTCAAATTGTCTCCTGGTGAAACAAAATCAATTCTTTCTTCTTGTCCTGACTGTCACATGACTCATGTCACTCAATATTATGGTACCAACCCTAGGGGTCTCTCTGCTTTAGAGGAATGGCAAACTGATGTTACTGAAATGCCAGAATTTGGTCGCCCAAAGTATGTTCATGTCACAGCTGATACTTTTTCTCATGCAATGGTTGTTTCAGCATTCACAGGAGAAAAGACTTGTGATGCTATTTGTCATTTTTATCATGCTTTTTCTGTCCTAGGTGTTCCGTGTCACGTAAAAACAGATAACAGCCCAGCATATGCTTCGCAGAAAATGCAAGCATTCTTTCGTGCTTGGGGCATTGAGTATTCAACAGGCATTCCCCATGTCCCCACAGGCCAAGCAATCATTGAAAGGGCTCACGGTCTTCTTAAACGTCAGGTTCAAAAACAAAAAGGGGGAATGCAACAGGAGTCACCTCAAGTGAGATTAGAGAAAGCTGTTTATGTGTTAAACTTTTTGCGTCCCCTACCTGACTCACAGTTATCTCCAATCTTTTACCATTTTCCCTCTTTGAATTCTAAGCAACCAGATTTCTGTAGAAATGTCAAGGTATGGGTCAAGGATTTAATTACTGGTATGTGGTCTGGTCCAGTGGAACTGATAACCTGGGGGAGGGGTTATGCTTGTGTTTTGACAGATAATGGTACTTGATGGGTTCCTGCTTGCTGTGTTAAACCTTATCTGGAGTGTGGGAACTCAGCACATCGTTCCCGATGTCCAGAGATGCCAGGAGAACCCTTGGGGGTCTCGGAAATCCTGGAATGTTGCCAAGAGTGTTTGGTGGCTTGATTTTGATCCATCCACAGAAGTGACAGCAGTTTGAGGACATGAGAATCACTTTCGAGTGAAGGGTGTAAAAGGGACACATTTAGAGGGTGGAAATATAAACTTTAAGGTTTTTGGTACAGGGGAGTTATGGAGACAAGATGGAGGGATCAGGGCGTGTCTCGTCCTTCTTCTTTCTTCTTCTTGTCTTCCATCTCCTGTGGTGATGTTGGCACTTGGGGATTGGTTTATGGTGAAGGTGCACTTGCTAACATGGGTGAAAAGTATTGGAAAATAAAGGTAAATATCATGTACGTAGATTTTAGTATAAAAAGACAAGACTGCCCCGTGGGTGGTCAGAGTGCCCTTGGCTGCCTTGCAGATCAGACCTCTGTTGGGCAGACAGAAAATTTTGTAGATAAGAAACAATAAACAATCTGAAGACCGAAAAGCTGAAGAGTCCAGACTCGTCCTTTGCATCACGTGCCACCCAAGAACCACCCTACCCGTGTCCGGGCAGAGACAGACAGCCGAACCCGACAGTGGAGCTCACTGGAAGGGACAGGATGGATGGTTCTGCAGCTGAAGCAGAACGTGAAGATGACACTGGCTAAGGCCATATATCAGGACATATATTTCATCAGTTTTAATGTGCATTCATAGTAATTAAAGGGTGTGGTTTTGGTTTGCACTGATCAGGACAATGCAGGTTTTTGGAATCTTTGTTCTAGTATTCCTGCATCTCCTTTTGAGCACTTGGGGTGGTTATAGTTTAAGGTTTGAGTATTAGACATAAAACTTTATAGGATAAAGTAGTTAAGAAATTTAAAAGCACTTATAGATGAAGGACAGGGACGATTGTATTAAGAATGAGAATGTTAATTTTGTTGATGGTTGTGATTGTTGTTTTGTGCTTCCCGTCGGCTGGGATTTTTGCAAAGGGCCCTGAAAAAATCCATAGCAGCTGTATTTACAGTTCAAAAACACAAAGGAGGAATTGTGAAAGGGGCTAACAGAAGGCCTGTTAGCTAAAGGAGTGAGAAGAAAGCTGAGAAGCAAGAAGAAGCTGATGAGGAGCTGTCTTCAAGGCTGTAACTAAGGAGAGCAAGAGAAGTGAGGAATTAAAGAAAGATAAGAAGAGAACTTTGCAGCTGGACAAAGTATTTTTTAGAAAGTTAGCTGAAGTCACTGTAACTTTTCACCAATGATGTTATGTTGATTTATTCTGGCCAATAGTTAGGGTTGAAGTAGTATAAACTATTAGAAAGGGTATAAAAGGTCAGCCATGTTTGAAAATAAAGAGTTGCCATATGAGACTGCTTGTGGTCTTTGCTTTGTGTCGTGACCACCTTGACAGTGACACCTTTGCAGCTTTGAAGACTATGCCGGGAGACCCCTGAACGTGCTTTAGGGTCAGGAAATCTGGGCATTTGAAAAAGGAGTGCTTTGGAAAGAGGGAGGCCAGATCCAAAGCTCCTAGTATTTGCCCTCGGTGCCGTAATGGAAGGCATTATGCTAATCAACAATGTTCCAAGTCATGGATTTTGAAGAGTATTTGATATTGGGAAACAGGAGCTGAAGCGCGGAGCAGCACTGCACACAGACACAAATGCTCCAGCCGATGCCTCAGAGCAGACCACAGCAAGCCCCAGCCCAGCCGCCACAAGAAGCCTTTGCCTGACCATTGCCAATTTACAACCATCCACACACCAAGGAGTGCCACACAGGACCTGGCAACCTCCATCACATTAACATTACTTAAGTCATCAGTTCATTTGCTTCCCACAGGAGTTTTAGGACAATCCAGGCAGCGTATGCATGCATTGTTTTTAGGTTGGTCATCCACCTCTTTGATGGGACTTTTTGTTCTCCCTGGGGTTATAGACTCTGGCCCTGATAATGGGATTATGATCATGGCCTGGACACTCCAACTGCCTTTCACTGTTCCCCAAGGAACTTGAATAGCTCAATTGATTTTATTTCCCCAAACCATGAGCATACCTTTCACAGATGTAATGTGAAAAAGGGGGATTTGGGTCTACTGGAACACCCTAAGTATGCTGGGTAAAACCTATATTAGAACAATGCCCCACATGGTGTACCCTGACATTAAAAGGGCAAAAGATAACACTTGACAGCCTCATAGACACAGGGGTTGAAGTTACAGTTATCTCTCAAGCCAAATGGCCCTCACAATGGTCCCTTGCTAAAGTGCTCCAGGCACTTTCAGGCATTGGAGGAAGCAGCCGCAGCTGTCAAACCCACCACTGGATACAGATCAAAGGGCCCGAGGGACACCGTGCCTCAATCATACTGTTTGTATTACCAGTACCAATGGTACCGTGGTGGGGGATGATCTCTCCCAATGGGGCTTTAGGATTCAATCAGCTTTTTAAAGGGGGCCGTTGGAGAGCGACACTTTAACCTGGAAAACAGGGAAAATGGTTTGGGTGGATCAATGGCCCCTACCATTGCAAAAACTTTGTGTATTAACAGAGTCGGTGGAACAACAACTCCAGAAAGGGCATTTTGTCCCTTGGAATTCTCCTGTGTTATCAAAAAACAAACTGGCAAATGGCGTTTGCTCCATGACCTTTGAAAAATTAATGTAGCTACGGAGGACACAGAGGCCTTACAGCCTGGTGTCCCATCTCCTACCGTGATTCCCTGAAATTGGCACTTGACTGTCATTGATTTAATAGATTGGTTTTTTTAAACTCCTTTGCATCCTGATGATGCTCCTAAATTTTCCTTTTCTGTTCCAAGCACAAACATGCAGGTGCCCTTACAGCGATATCACTGGATAGTTTTACCTCAGGGCATGAAAAACAGCTGTACTATTTGCCAGTGGTGTATTGCTAGGTCCTCAATTCTGTTAATCAACCAATGTTCTTTTGTACCATTCTCTGGATGATATTGTTGTTGCAGCTGAACAACAGGAAGTCATGGAGAAAGCCTTAGTTAGCCCTTGTCACCAAAGCTGTAAATCAGGCAGGGCTTGGCATAGCTCCCAAAAGGTACAAAAACATCCTTTGTGGAGGTGTTTGGGGTGGTGCATTGGAGTCTCTTCAATTTATCCCCAAGCTCTGCAAATTCAGACAAATATTTGCACCTTACATGATGCACAAAAATGTTTGGGAACAATCAACTGGGTGCACTCCTTGTTAGGGATTTCAAATACAAAGCTAAAAGTCCTTTGTTTGAATGATTAAAAGGAGATTCAGACCTTTTATCACCTAGACAACTTACATTTCAAGTTCAGCAGGCGCTGCAATGCCCAACTGATGTCATAATAAACCAACAAGCTGCACACTGGGCACCTGAGCTGCTTTTCTTTTTAATAATCTTGCATCCAGCAAAACAGCCCCATGCCTTGATGTTTCAATGGGACCCCAATGCACCAGACTCTTTGTTTATCACTGAATGGATTTACTTACGCCCCAAATGACTAAAACCATCAGTACCCAACATGAAATGATGGCCCAACTGGTTGTTAAGGCCTGACAGAGACTCGTTTCTCTTGCAGGAGGGGAATTTTCCACTATTTTCCTACCTTTAACCACCTTTTATTTGAATTGGATATTTCAGGAATCAGAGGCTCTTCAGCTGGCCTTTGCTGAATTCAGTGGACAAATCTCAATACATCCTCCAAAACATGAGCTGTTTTAACAGCTTTTAAAAGCTTTTTTTAAGCTTTCATAATTTTTTTCAATTGACAGAGAAACCCAAGAGGAGTGAGGTTCCACTTCAAGCCTTAACAGTATTCACAGATGGTTCTGGTCACACTCAGAAATCCGTGGTAGTATGGAGAGACCCCTCTTCTAGTGCCTGGAGAGCAGATGTATCCACAGCTCAGGGGTCCCCCCAATTTGTTGAACTTGCTGCTGTTGTCAGAGCTTTTCAAAAATATTCTGTTCCTTTCAATCTGGTTACAGATTCAGCTTATATTGCAGGAATAGTGATGAGAGCCAAAGCATCAGTTTTGAAAGAGGTTGAAAATTCACAGCATTTTTAATGGTTGCAGCTCCTTGTTTTTTCCTTAGAAAATTGAACATTTCCTTACTTTGTTATGCATATTTGTTCACATACAGACCGTCCCAGATTTTTAGCTAATGGGGAACAGGCAAGCTGACCTTTTAACAATGCCTGTACAACAATCTGTTCTACCTAATAAGATAGAACAGGCTAAATTGATTCATTCGTTTTTTCACCAAAATGGTGTCACTTTGATTTGGCACTTTGGCATTAGTAAAGCCCAAGCTTCAAGAATTATTGCTGTTTGTCCTGGCTGCCAATGGTGCTGTTTTCTCTCTATTGCAGGAAGTATTAATCCCAGAGGGCTTCAGAGCCTTCAAGTCTGGCATCAGACGTTACCCATTTTTCTGAATATGGTCATTTAAAATACATTCATTCCTCTATTGATACCTTTTCTGCTGCTCTTTTTGAATCTGCCCATTCAGGGAAAACAGCTTACGATGTCTCTAGACACTTCACTGCTGCTTTTGCCATTCTTGGTATACATCTGAAGTAAAGACAATGGCCCAGTTTATATTTCCTGTCGAGTTGCTAAATCTTTTGCCTTATGGGGAATTATGTACAAAACAGGTATTTCCTCATTCCCCAACAGGCCAATCTGTCATGGGCTCATGGCTCCCTCAAACATCTCTTGGTACAACATAAGGGGGGGCCAGAGATGGCAACCCTGCCAAGAGACTGCAGAAAGCCCTTTATGTGATCAACTTTTTGAATTGTTCTTTGATGGACCCCAACCCACGAATTGTTCGACATTTTAATCGTAATTCACAATTGCAAAAGGAAAAACCCCCTGCCTTAGTGAAGGATCCAGAATCCAGTATGATATTGGGGCCTTATCCTTAGGCCACCTGGGGTAGAGGTTTTGCTTGTGTCTCCACAGAGAATGGTCCTGAGTGGATTCCAGCAAAGAATGTGAAGCTGTTTTTAAGAATCTTTGAGTGCATCACCTGAAGATTCACCTTGAACACCAACATTGGCGGAGAACCCTTGTGAACAGGACCTCACCATCACACCAGTGCCTGTTTAACCTCTAACAGACTTATGCCCTTGGGAAAATGGTTAAGATTACCCAGTGGTATCAGGGTTTACAGGGCTAGGAGAACTTCTGGAGGACTGGAAACTTGGTGGATAGATAAGAAATTTATTTAAATTAGGCTTCTATGTATTAGGCATTGTATTATGTATTGTTATGGTTATTCCTTGTATTTACACTGTGTGAAAAAATTAATAGACAAGTCACTCAAGAGAGTATTTTTGGTTGAACAGATAGGAGGAGGTATGGGGAATAAAAGACAGTACAGTGGAACTGATAAAGGGGCCATATCTGAGGCCTGATTGAGCGGAAACCATGGGAAAGACAGACACAGATCAAGGTTCCCTGGGCAAGAAGTGATCAAGAAACATGTTGCGAGACTTTGTGATGTTACCAGGTGACCTGATATCATGAAGAATGTGTAACTAATGGGAAATTGTTACCAAAAATGGAGCCCTATATAACTACCATACAAGTAAAACCCTATATAAACCCCTGGTATACTCAATAAAACTGGCTTCTGATCTAAAGTCAGATGTCCCTGTCATTAACCCCCTTAGGTGGGGGGAAGATGTTGGAGATTCCTTTCCTTTCTCTTTGTCCTGCTGTGATTTGGTTGGTAATAAATTCACTCCCTGTCTCAGGCTGGCTCTATTTTGCCAATGCTGGTGCTCAGGGTGGGATCTCTCCCATTCCTGCTCTCAACTCCCAGGGCTCTCCACAGCCAATCAGAGAATGTGATGAACAAGAGTCAGCCAATCAGAGAGAGCAGTTCTGATGAGTCACCAGTTGCTGGGCAGACCCACAGCACCCAATGTTCCCTGGACCCCACCCTCCCTGCTCAGTCACACCCCAATCCTCCCTGCGCAATCACAGGAGGTCCCAGTCAGGTGCAAGGCCACGGGAAGGGGCTGCAGCTGCCACTGGCTCAGGAGCTCTGAGGGCAGAAAAAAGGGGGTGACACCGGGATGGGGGACACTGGCAGGACTTCCCTTAATGGTGCCTCCATTTGTGTTGGACCAAGTGAGAGCTTCTGGAGAATCTCTTCCCACACACAGGACACTCATTGGGCCTCTCCCCAGTGTGGATGTGCCTGTGGGTGACGAGGGTGGAGTTGCGCCTGAAGCCCTTCCCGCAGTCGGGGCAGTGGAAGGGCCTCTCCTCAGTGTGAATCTGCTGATGTACTGAAGCACAGACAGACAACTCTTCAACTAATTAAAGTTGAAAAGAAGGGTATTTTATCGCAGCACTGGACACATGAGGAATCATTTCCAAATGCATGTGCGAGGAGTTGCAGACTCCCGCTCTCTATTTATACAGAAAAGGTTTTACATATCCAAGCAGTTTCTAAGGATGCATAATACATAATCATTACCTGCCCACTTTGTATTATAATCAGCTGAACATCTAATATGGCTGTGCAACTGTACTCCCTTAATCGGGTCAGTGGGATTTTGAAATAAGGGAATGGACATATGGGAGGAAGAAAGCTGTCTTCCTCATGGTAAACTCTTCACCCATGGCCAGTTTGCAGGATTTTTTGATCTGCTGGTCACAGTCCAAGCCTCTCCTAGCTGTTTGATTACTCTTAAGGCAAGATATTTCTATGGTCTCTGCTCCTTCACAATTGCTACAGCTATCCCTGTCACTCCTAGCTTTACTTTTCTAATATATTTGTTACTCTTTAACTAAGGTATGTGATTTTTGCTAGCTAACTTAACTTCTTAACTAATTTTAAAATCTTAACTAAAATAAGTAATCTTCTACTATCTCAATTATATTCTCAGCTGACCCCTGGACTCATCCACAGTTTTCAATTATCGTAAATACATTTCCAGCTGATCCCTTGAGTCATTACGATGAGATTGGAGCTGCTCAGAAACCACTTCCTACACTCGGGACACTCATAGGGCCTCTCCCCAGTGTGGATCTTGCAGTGATTGATGAGGTTGGAGCTCCACCCAAAGCCCTTCCCACACTCCCCACACTTGTAGGGCCGTTTCCCCATGTGGATCACCTGGAGCCAGATCACATCTGAGCTCCAGAGCTCCGGCTGAAGCCCTTCCCACATTCCAAGCACTTGTGGGGCTTCTCCCTGCCATGAGGCTTCTCCACCGCCTCTGAGTTCTGAATGAATCTCTGGCTGTCTTCTGGACACAGGGGGCATCTTTCCTCCTCACAGCTCCCAGGGCTGGGTTTGCAACCCCTCCTTGTGTGGGATCTCCAGGGCTTATCCTCCCCCTTGGATTTCCATGCCATGGGGCTGCTCAAAACGGCCTCTCCCATGAGGTTCTGCAGCAGGGATTTGCTCTCCCTGGTCTCCATCTGCAGCTCAGTGCCTGGGAAGGAAAGGAAAGAAAAGGAGAGGAAGGAATGAGGAAGGAAGAAGGACAGAATGAGAAGGGGAAGGAGCTGTGGACAAGGACAGGATGGGATTTGCCTCTGTGCCAGAGGGAAGGGGAAGGAGATCCCCCCAGTTCATCCTTGGCAGGACGGCATTGGTAGCGGGGTTGTCCTGCAGCCAGAGGAAATGTTGGGCTGAGACATGAAACAGAGGAGAGGGGGAAAGGGGCAGTGACTTCCTCCTTGCCTGCCTCAGTGTCCCAGGCCATCTTCCTTTTCCTCGCAGCCTCCTCCAGCTCCATCCAGACAAAGATTGGGATTGACAAATCCTGGCTTGGGGGTAAAACAACAGGTGAGGCCCTTGGTCCTGCTTCCCAAGCCCAGCTCAAGAAGTAACCGCCCTGTTCGCAGTTGGATGGGCCCAGACCCTGCTCATCTCCAGCCTCCCCCACCCCTCCAGGCTGCCAGGATCCCCCAGCTCCAGGATTGGCCTTTGCTGCTCTCCCCACTCTGATGCCAATGTCCCCCCCAAAACTGGTACCACCTCCCCAGCCAGTACAGACCATTTGCCACAGGAACTCTCCACAAGTCTCCAGAGGGGCATCTGCGTCTCACCTTTGGATTCCTGCAAGATCCTAACATCCCCTCCTCTGAAAAAAAGAAAAAAAAAAAACAATGGATCTAGGGCGAGCTCCCCCTCCCCGCTCACCTGTGGGATCTGGGGGATCAATGCTGCCAGGGCCAGGGGAGCTGCAGACTAGAGGGCGGGTGGGAAAATGGCCATGCTTCTGCTGGGGCTCCTCCTCTTCCTCCTCCTGTTCCTGCTCCTGCTCCTCCTTTTCCCCATCCTCCTCCTCCTCCTCTCCCTCCTCTTCCTATTGCTCTTCCTTCCCTGCCCACTCCAAATCCCACCTCTCCCTCATGGCTGCAGCACCACCAGCATTTGGGTGGAGGGAATGCCCCATGAGCCCCCCAGGGATGGGCAGGGGGCTTGGGGACCCACCCAGTGTGGATCCATTCCCCCCCAGAGCCCCAGGGAATCACTCCAGGAATCGAATGATGGGGACACAATGGCATCCCCACCTTTCCCTCCCCATACCCATCATTCCTCCAACCCAAAGACCCCTCCTAACTCAATTGGGGGTGCCAGCCCTCTCGTGCTCTGAATCCTCTTTTCCCCTGCTCTTCTGCCCCTATCCCATTGTCCCTCCAGCCCCCGCCCTCACCCCTGTGCTTGGTTTTGGGGGATGCAGGCCCCTCCTACTCAGTCTGGGGGGTCACATTCCCCCTTTCCCTCAAATTCCCCCTTTCCCTCAATTCTGGCAGCTCCTGGCTGCTTTTTCCTGGGAGGAATCTCTCAGTTTTGGGAATTTTGAAGTGCAGTTTTGGAGGGGGACAGCTCTCTCTGGCTTCCCCCTCCCTGTTGTGGCCTCTCAGCTGCCCCTGACACCCTGGGGGTGCTGGGATTTCCCTCCTGGGCACAAGGACGTTCCTCTCCTTCCAGGAGCCCAATGCCCGGCTGGGGCTCCAGTTCAGGGGGTCCTTGAGCAGCTGCCCCAGAACCTCCCCCAGGGTCTCCCAGCACAGCCAGAGCCACTCGGCCTGGGGTCCCCAAAGGCCTCAGCAAGCCCCAGGTCCCTCCCAGGAACCCTCAACCCCCTTAAACCCAGCATCCTCCACATCCCCTGCAAGTTCTCCCCATGGCACCAGCCACGGCCATGTCCCCACTTGTCACTGCCCATGTCCCACCATGTCCTCACCCATGGCTGTCTTCCCACCATGTTTCCATCCCTGTCATTCTCCCCCACATCTCCATCCATGCCCGTGTGCCCCCATGTCCCGATTCCCATCCATGACCATATGTCCCCATGTTGCTCTCCATGTCTGTATCCTACCATGACCACATGCATATCTTAATTCAATGTCTTTATTTTTACCCCAATATCAGATATTTTAAAGAGATGAAGAGAAATTAAAAGAAAATCAAGGCCAAAAGAAAAGGATTTCTGTGTCCATGCTGGCAGAGAACCTATGTGCTTGGTGGGAGGAAAGAATATTTTTTGGTGAAGTTTCCACCCCACTGTCTTCAAAATCTTAGACTTTTCCCCACTTTTTCACCATTTGGCTGCCAAAGACACCTTTGGCAATAGGAAATCAAAATCGTGGCATCCTTGAAATTGGAAAAGACCTCCAAGACCATTCAGTATTCCATGGAGCCACCAGAAGATAGGATTGAATGCAAAAGACTTTATAGGGTTGAAAGTCAATAAATCCACTCTCCCCAAGGAATTCCCATTGTTGGTCTGCGTCCCCATGGATGTTCCTGGCTGTATACATCCATGTGCCTGTATACATCCATGTGCCCACGGGGAGCCAGGAAGATGTGGAGCCACCCAGCCAGGTGTCTTCCCAACACAGATCACCAGGACCACAGATCACCATGGCTCTGCCCAACGAGGGTCACTGGGGACCACCCAACACAGATCCTCCCTTGGGGGATGGAGTTGGAGCAGCGCACAAACCTCTTCCCGCACTCAGGGCACTCACAGGGCTTCCCTTAGTGGCGCCTCCATTGGTGTTTGGTCAAGATTGACCTCTGTGAGAAGCTCTTCCCACACTCCCCACACTCGTAGGGCCTCTCCCCTGTGTGGATGCGCCGGTGGATGATGAGTTTGGAGTTTTGCTGGAATCCCTTCCCACAGTCAGGGCAGCGGAAGGGCCTCTCCTCGGTGTGACTCCGCTGATGTACGAGGAGACTGGAGCTGGTCTGAAACCTCTTTCCACACTCAGAACACTTGTAGGGCTTCTCCCCAGAGTGAACACGCTGCTGGTGTTTTCTCAGGTCCGAGTGCCACCCATAGCTCTTCCCACATTCCAAGCAGGTGTAGGGCCGTTCCCCAGTGTGGATCACCTGGTGCCGAATCAGGGCCGAGCTTTCTCTGAAGCTCCTCCCACATTCCCCACACTTGTAGGGCTTTTCCCCAGAGTGGATCTTCTGGTGTTCCGTCAGCTGGCACTTCATGCTGAAGCTCTTCCCACACTCCCCACACTCATAGGGTTTTTCCCCAGTGTGGATCCTCTCATGTTTCCTCAGGCCAGAGCTCTGGCTGAAGCACTTCCCACATTCCACACACTCATAGGGCTTTCCCCCAGTGTGGATCCTGTGGTGTTGCATCAGGTGGCTCTTCTGGCTGAAGCTCATCCCACATTCCCCACACTCGTAAGGCCGGTCTCCAGTGTGGATCATCTGGTGTTGCATCAGGCTCCCCCTCTGCCTGAAGCTCTTCCCACATTCCCCACACTCAAAGGGCTTTTCCCCAGTGTGGATCCTCTGGTGTTGGATCAGGATGGAGCTCTGGCTGAAGCTCTTCCCACACTCCTCACACTCATAGGGCCTCTCCCCAGTGTGGATCACCTGGTGCTGCCTCAAGCCGGAGCTCCAGCTGAAACGCTTCCCACATTCCTCACACTCATAGGGCTGTTCCCCAGTGTGGATCACCTGGTGCTGGGTCAGATGCAATCTCCGGCTGAACTTCTTCCCACATTCCAAGCACTTGTGGGGCTTCTCCCTGCCATGAGGCTTCTCCACCAGCTCTGAGCTCTGGCTGGATCTCCGGCCGCCTTCCTGGCTCAAGGGGGCTCTTTCCTCCCTGCAGCTCCCTGGGCTGGGTTTGCAGCCCCTCCTCGTGCGGAATCTCCAGGGCTTTTCCTCCTCCTCCATCCAGACACGCCCTGGGAATGAAAAATCCTGGTTTGGGGAAAAAAACAAGATGAGAGTCCCTTGGACTGGGAGTTCCTCCTTGCCCAAGTTCATCTCATTAAGTCATTGGGCATCTTGTGTCTCTAAGAACCTCCAAAACACCACGATTCAGCACAAAAGTCCTCCAAACATCAAGACACAGATCAAAAACTTGCCAAACATCAAGATCCAGCAAAATCCCCCTCCAAATATAAAGATTCAGCCCCCACAAAAAAACAAAGCACCAACAATTAGCCCAACAAAGCTCAGAAACACCAAGATTCACCCCCAGGAAATTGATGGATCCCCCTTCCCGGTCACCTGCTGCATGTGGGGGGGGGGGAACGCTCCTGGGGCTGGGGTCAGAGGCTGCAGATACAGGGAGAGGTGGAACCTTGTGCTGCTTCCTCTTCCTGTTCCTCCTCCGGTGTCCCCACTCTTCCTCACACTCCTCTTCCTCCTGCTATTCCTCCTTCTCCTGCACAATCCCACCTTCTCCTCCCACGTGCATCGTTTGACCCTTTTGTTCCTCAACCCTGCTTCTCCTTCCCTTCTCCTCCTGCCCCAGGCCCAGCACCCGCTGCCGGCTCCCTCTTGCCCCCAAACCCACAGCATCCCACGGCAGGGGCAGGGATGGAGCTGGGGCAGGTCGGGCTGGGGCAGCGCTGGGCTCCCGGCCGCTCCCGCCCGCACTCGGTCCCCACTGCAGCCGCTCCCGCCAGGACAGCGCGGGGGGGCCCGGCCTTGGCGCTGCCCCACTCCCACCTCCCCAAATTCCCCTCGCATTTGGAGAACAGGACATGGATGGTGTTGGTGTGCTGCAAAGGGATTGGGTGAAGGGGAGTGTGCAGCAATATGCTTAAGGCAAAAAGCTGCAGGATGAATCTTTGTGGGAAGGAAAAGGATGATGGAAAAGCAGAGGAAGAGAAAAATACTGAGGACTGGGATGTTTTTCAGCAGGGTCTTATCCTCAACATTTGCCGGCTGATCATTTGTATCCCCGGTTTCCAGGAGAGGAAAACAAGGAGGTCAGGGTTTCAGGGGGTTTCTCTGTGGGGGGCAGCGGCAGCACCGGGCGCAGAGGTGCGGGACCGGGAGCACGGGCTGGGGGCCTGGGGGGAGCTGCGGGGCCGGGCCGGGGCTGTGGGGCAGCCGGGGCTCAGCGCCGGGCGCTGCCTGACCCCACCAGCCCCGGGCAGGGCCGGCAGTGGCCCCCGGCCCCCAGGAGGCTGCGGGACGCCCCGGCCGCTGCCCGGCCCCGTGGAGCTGCCGGCCCTGCCCGCCGGGGGGGCGCCTTTGGACACTGCGGCAGGACAGGGACCGGCTCTGGGATACGGGCTGGGGAGGGCACCCTGAGCACAGGGAGGAGGAGCAAGGAACACCTGGGAAATGTGGATTATACATTTTAGCATGGAGATTGTCTTTTAAGGATTTTGTTAGGGTTACTGGAGATACAAATGATTTTACAGAAAGCTCAGCAGCTGTCAGAGGATGAGCACCCACAGACACTGAGGGGGGCTGCAGGAGGGGCAGAAGAAGGCCCTGCAGCACTTGGGCACAAAGGCCCAGCAGGTGAATGCAAGAAGGGAGCAGCAAAAGGCCAAGCTGAAGGCAAAGGCCAGGGCAGAGTTCCTACAGCCCCTGAGGGATCAGCCCCAGGGCCCAAGGGGGCCCCAGCACCCAGGGCACAGGCTCGGCCACAAGCACCCGGCAGAGGCATTGCCCTCCTCGGCAGGGGACAGCCCACCCAAACAGCCCCTGGCAAGGAATCAGGGCTCCAGCTGCAGGGCACAAGGACACTGCAAGCACAGACAGCAGCACCCTCAGGACCAGCAAGTCCACCCCTTGATGGACATGGATTGGCAGGGCTGTCACAGCTCCCATCACACCAGGGACCCTCCACACTGGAGCCCTTGAGAACATTCAGGTGGGTCTGCATTGAGAGAAGGCCTTTCCTGATGGACACAGGGGCCTCTCAATTCACTTGGAATCTTCGACTTAGGGGGGGAAAATGCTAAAAATAAGCTTGATTAGTGAGGGGTTAACTGGGAAAGATGTATGGTTTTATTCAACCACTGTTAGCAGATTTGGGAGATGGATTTGAAATACATGAAGTTTTATTTGCTCCTAATTGTTATTATGATTTACTGGGAGGGGATTTGATCTCTAAACTCGGAACGCCAATTAATATTATAAAAGGTGATACAGAGGCCAGTTCTGTTGTACCTCTGAGTCAAATGTCTGGCCAGGCCTAGGCTGAAGTGAACCCAGAAGTGTGGGCAGCCCCAGGGAAAAGGGGAAAATTAGATATGGAGCCTCTCCAAAGTACTCTGAAGCAACCAGGACAAGTGGTGTCTAAAAGCAACAGCCTGTTCCAGGGGAGGGAAGGAAGGGGAATCAGACAAAGCGCAGGTCACCGCCCCATGCTCAGCTCAACCCAAGGAGCTCTGGGTGCTTCTAAGAGCCTGGCACTGAAATGCCCTGGGCAGGAAGGCTTCAATATCTTCTGCTGACACCATGGCACCTAACAGGGGGGCAAAAGCAATTCTGACTGCTTCAGCAAGCACTGGATCAGAGATCAAGGTATATTCTCCCACAGGAAGCTGGGCTGGCACAGAGCCTGCCCTGGCACTTTGCTGTTGCCAACACCCAGCCAGGACATCGGCTCCTGCCTAAGGAGTGCAAAGCAGCACCACTGGTGGCCAAGGGGCCCATGCCAAGTGTCCCTGAGGCCAGAAACAGCCGCCAGCACAGCTGAACACGGGGGGACCCCTCAGCCTGGCCTCAGGGGCTCTGAAGCCCCGGAGATTTGCACTTCCCGCCTGCAGCAGGACCATGGCAGCCGCCCCTGAGCCTGCCCTGAAGGCAACGCAGCAGCAGCCAGGGCTCCACAGCGGGCCAAGCCCCTGGGCCTGCCCACAGATCCTCTGCTCAAACCCTCGGAAATCCTGGCCACCCTCCTCTGGCACCTCCAGCCACTGCGGCCAAGCCTTGCTGCCACTGCTGCAGCTTCAGCGCTGGCTGGGCCTGCACTGCCACAGCTGCTGGGGAGCACCACGGCACAATTCCACTCTGGGGCTCGCTCACACCCACACTCTGGGCTGACTGCGACTGCATTGCTGCAAAATGTACCAAGTTCATTTCTTCTAAATCTTCTTTCTCTGCTCAGAATAGTTTCTCTACTCAAAGGTTTGCCTTGGGAAAGAAATTTTAAAGGTTTTATTTAAGGGCTGTTACAGCACTCAACAGAGATGAGTTCAACATCTCAGCAGACTGGGAATAGCCCAAAAGACACCCACAGAGATAACGACCAGCAACAAAACATCAACGCCCAGCAGCAAACAGCAACCAACAGCTACCCCAGACACTGCCCCCGGCACAGCTGGAGACACCTGGTCTGGAAAAGGCTGAGAAGGAAATCCACGAGTGTGGACCGAATTCACAGCAGAGGGGAAGAAATCCGGGTCCAACAGGAAACCAAATACTAAAAACTTACACAACTTGGAAGCAATGAACAATAAACCAATGGATTTCTATGGGTTTTGGATGGTAAAAAGTTTAGGAAAAATCTAGTAAAACTCATGTGTCATTGAACGATTCTCCCTGCACACCCAGGCTATGTGTTGGTGAAATGATTTCTCTTGCACATTCTGGCCAGAATCAAGTAATGCCTTGACTCTCTAGAACTGGAAATGTTGGAGAGTTTTGGCTCTTCCCACCCTTTTGGTGACAAGATTACAACATTTGAATGTTTTTTTCTTAATAATCCTTCTGGTCAGTAAGGTTTGGGTCAGGGGTGTCAGAATCAATTTTTATTCTTAGGAGAAGTAGAGGCTTTTTGGGTATGTGTGTGTGTCTCTTAGTGAAGGCACAATTTTGGTCTGGGTTTCTCCATGCTCACCTTTAGGATGCATTTTGAAAAACTAGAAGAGGTTTAAATGCGACGCTTTAACTCATAAACAGTTAACAGAATACGGTTAAAAAAGGGAAAAAAAGAAAGGCATCAAAAAGAAGCAAGGGAGGGTGGGTGAGAAAGGAACAAGGGAGTCACCAGATGGCTGCCCTGGAAGAGAAGCTTTGGTTTTAGTCAGCCTGCAGAGGAGCTTTAGAAATGCAAATGAACACTGCTGGGCAAAGCCTGGACAATGGACCTGGGTCTCTTGCCTGGGGCAGGAATTGGGCTGATTCCCCCTGCCCTCACCCCAAGCTCTGCCTGCTTGCACCGATGGAATTTGCACAGCTCAAGGCAGAGCCCAGGGTGAGGATATCTGACCCTGCAACAGAAACGGGTGAAGCTGCAAAGGGAAACAGCAAATGGAGAATGTTGGGAAAACTTCACTATAAATAAATGGGGGGGAATCATCCCTCTGCCCACTCCAACATCTGCTGTCACTGTCCATGTTATATACACGGTATAATAGAGCACTGGGGATTTTTTGCTATCAAAAATTCAGGGCAATCAATTGGGAATCCAAGTATTTGATGATTTAATTAAAGAAAAGCAGTCAATTGATGCAGCCCTGGCTGGAGAGAGCGGCCAAAAATGGGGAAAAGATGAACGGCCAGCAGAGCAAATCCTATAACACCATGGACCAGCCCCTGGGAACCCAAACCAATTCATATCAGGAGCCACAGAACCCATTTCTCATTTCAATGGCATCATTAGATTACAAACTGCCCTCGGAATAACCAACCAGACAGCTCCAGCTCCTGACCTTCCTGCTGAGCAATCCACTGAAATGAGGAACACAACGCTTAACCATGGAATGGGATCAGATTGCCTTCCAGCAGAAAAAAGAGGAGTTTGTGGAAAATTCAATGACTCAAACTGCTGTTGGCAAATAGATGACAAAGGAAAAGTGGTGAAAAAAACACCAACAGAAACAAGAAAGCAGCTCATGTACCAGTCCAAACGTGAAAAGGATGGGAATGGGACACGGTTTTGTGGCTCTCTGGCAGACCATGGGTTAAACGAATGCTGTTTCTCCTCTCCTGTACTACAGCAACTCTCATTTTTTAACGTGCTCCACACCTTGAGAGTGCAGCTCATTCAGCAGCTGAGCGAGGGGATGCAGCTGGCAGCCAGGCCTCCTGATCCAGAAATGGCTACAGAAGGGCAGGGAATGAGGGCACTGAGAATAATCCCGAAAACAAAGACTCAGTAAGGAAAAAAGAGAAAAAAAAAAAGGAAAAGAAAAGAAAAAGAAAAAAAAAATTCACTGAGTGAATCTGCCTGGAGGTTGGGTCAGGGACTCGTAGATAAGGAAGTGAGAAACCCTCAGTTTCAGTAAATGTCACTAATTAACATGGACTGCTGCTCACAGAAAGTCCCGCTAATTTCCTGAACTTCCAGAAGAACAAAGACTTAACAGAGCCGTGAATATCGGCTGTTATACAAAAGTGGGAATGCACATTAACGAGGACATGCAGTTGGTGGATCGGGAAGTCTGAACCTTCCAAGTACCTCAGCCAGTGGGCAAAGGGAGAGGGAGATGAGGCCGGGAAAATGAGGATAAAAAGGAGGCTGCGAACTACAACAATGGCAGAGAGCGCACGGCAAATGCCCCACGGCCTCTCCCTCTGCTCAGCAATAAAGTCACTTGTACAGGACTCCTCTGTCTCCTCTGGGCACAGAAACCTCCGGCCACGTCAATTTCCCCGCACAGCCCCGGGCACGGGGCAGCCGCCTCTGTCCCAGCCACAGCAACTGGGCCGAGCCAGCGCTGCTCCGGCAGCGGCTCCTGCCGAGGCAGCGGCCGCAAGGAGACCGCGGGCAGCCGCTCCCGCAGCGCCCTCACGCCAGCGGCAACACGCGCCGGACACGGCACAACGAACCCGCCTGAGCCCCCTGCCGCCCCCGAGGCCCGCAGCGAGCCCCGAGCCCCCGCACAACCCAGCGCGGCTCCCACCTGCGCTGCCGCCGCCTCCCAGCTCCGCCGCCGCCTCACCGCGCTCCGGCCGCTGCCGCCGCTCCCGGGCCCGCACAGACGCTCCGCCAATGGTGCCGCTGCCGAGCCACGGCCGCCCTCAGGCCGCCACCGGGGCCCTGCTCCGCCCCGATCCCACCAATCAGCGCGCCAGAACCACGACTGACGGCACCGTCGGCCAATCGCAGCCAGGGGCGGGCTCTGCACGCGGCACAGCCTCGCCCCGCGCTCTCAGGGCCCCCCGGGCTGCGTGAGGGCAGAGCCGGAGATGGGGAACAGCCCTGGAACGGGCCCGGGCCCGAGGGGATTGAGCTGAAAACACAAACAAACTTCTCCGCACCTCCCGCCACGGCTTTCCCGGCACTGCGGCTCCGGTGGCTCTGGCTCAGCGGGAAGCCCTGGAGCCTTACTTCTCCTACCCCTAATTAGGAGCATCAGTGCATCGCTTTGATTTCCCCCAAAAACGGAAAACCGCCCCAAACCCCTGTGGATGAGTGGGGGAGGGGAGAGATTTCTGACAGAAAACCCCAAAAACTCGGAGCCGGATAATGAGAATGTGGTAAATAGGTGTGAAAAACGCCAATCATTTTTTTTTAAATTTTAAAAGTTTAATAGTAATAAAATGGTTATAAAAATAGTAATACAATTAGAGTAATAATAATTTGGGCAATTTGAATTAGGACAATATGAGACAATAGAGATAAAGAGTTACGGACGTCCGGGTACCTTTTTCTGGGCAGTAGGAGCGCTGAAAAGGACACCCGTTAACACAGGAGTAACCCTTAAACACCATAGCCTGTTGCATATTCATACACTTCATACATGATGCATAAATTCCATTCAAACACGGGATTCCGTGTGCTCAGTGCCACCTTCTTCCTCTGAATCCTACAGCGCCTTCAAGGCGAGAGAAGTTCATTTGTTCTGATAAGAGAGCAATAAATTCTTTTTCTCTGAAAGATTTAGGTGTCCTGTGGCTGCTATCTCGTTGCAAGTCCTTTCTTTAAAAAATTCTCTTACCAAGCACAGTTTCTATTTTAACATGTTTTTAATAACCTAAAACTATATTTAACCCACTACTTAAGAGAATTAATACAGCAGTACTTTCTAACACAAGACATACAATATTCATTTCAATATTTGCGAAAAGCCAATCACAAAATATGCATTTTTCA
Organism: Agelaius phoeniceus; assembly: GCF_051311805.1. Taxonomy (NCBI): domain Eukaryota; kingdom Metazoa; phylum Chordata; class Aves; order Passeriformes; family Icteridae; genus Agelaius; species Agelaius phoeniceus. The sequence continues at coordinate 1,903,192 of NC_135291.1, read as the reverse complement.
CAAGTGTAATCCCACTTACTTCCAATCTCCCAGTATGGTCCCAGCTGCTGCCAGCATGGTTCCAGTTGCTTCCTCAATCAACTCAGTGAGTCCCAGTATGATGCCATTTGCTCCCAGTTGCTCCCAGTCAGGCCCAGTGTGGGGGATGCTGTGCAGGTGTGCTCACTGTGACACTCAGTCACTCCCAGTATTAGTCCAGTCACTCCCAGTATGATCCAGATATGAGCCCAGTGTGCTCCCAGTCACTGACAGAATAAACCAGTTTTGCTCCACATGGTTCCAGTTGCTCTCTTTCACCCTCACTTTCCTTCCAGTCACTCCCAGTATATCCCAGTGTACCCCAGTTCCCTCCAGCATCTTTCCAGTTCCTTCCAGTATGATCCCATTTGCTCCCAAGCACTCCCAGTCAGCCTCAGTGTAGTGGCACTCACTGCCAGTATGATCCTAGCCAACCTCAGCACCATCCCAGTTCATCCCAGTATATCCCATTTACCCCTGACATGGTCTCAATTGCCCCCCACAGGCTCCTACTCACTCCCAGTGTGATCTCAGCATGATCCCAGTATGATCACAGGATGGAGTCAGTACAAACTCAGTACAATCCCAGTATGATGCCAATAGGATGTCAATACAAAGCCAGTGAAGTCCCAGTCACTCCCAGTATGATCCCAGTATGATCCCAGTGTCCATCAGCGCGATCACAGTCTGCTCTGGCATAGCAATATGATCCCAGAATAATGTCAATACAAACCCAGTACAGACCCATCATGATCCCAGTATGATCCCAGTATGATGTCAGTACAAGACCAGTACAGTCCCAGTCACTCCCAGTACGGTCCCAGTGCAGCCCAGTCCCTGGCAGTGCTGCCACTGCTGGGATCCCCCAGCCCTGTGTGCGTTCCCCCCTGGCGGATGTGCCGGGAGGAGCCCCAAGGGCTGGCAGTGGCCAGGCAGGGTCCCCCAGCAAGGCCCAGTTTGGATGTGCAGCCCCCAGTTTGCCCAGTTTGCCTCGCCTTTGGCCCGGGCCGGGTTTCCCCCGCCCGCAGCGGCTGGGAGCAGCCGAGAGCCCCGCGCTGCCCATCCCGACGTGTCCCGGCTCCATCCCCGCTCCTGCCGTGGGCTGCGAGGGCTGCGGGAACGGGCACCGAGGGTGTGGCTGCTGCTGGGGGAGGAGGAGGAGGCAGGGAAGGGCAGGGATGAAGGGGGAGGAGGAGGTGGGGTTAGGGAGAAGGAGCAGGGGGAGGAGGGATGGAAGAGGAGTGATGAAGGCAGAGAGAGAGCAGCGATGGAAGGAGGAGCAGGAGGTGGGGTTAGCGAGGAGGAGGAGGAGAAGGGATGGAAGGGGAGGGATGGAAGAGGAGAAGGAGGTGGAGATAAGACAGAGGGGGAGGAGGAGAAGGGGGAATGAATGGAAGGGGAGGAGCGGGAGGAAGAGGAAGAGGAGGGACAAAGGCGGATGGAGGCTGAGCTGAGGGAGCCAGGCCGTCCATCCCTGCCTGAATTCGCAGCCCCCACCTGTGGGATCATCGCCCCCCCCATCGTGCCGGTGAGCGGGGAGGGGGAGCTGGGCCCGGATATCCCGGGGGGTCCCTGGGTTGGGTTTTTGGGGGGATGTTTGGAGAATGAAGAAGTCCAAGCCTGAGCGGAAAAGGCCCCTTGGGGGGACATCGGGGGTGGCGGTGGCGGCTGCCGGCAGAGGCAGCCTGGAGGAGCAGAGCCCTGTGTGCCCCAGGAGCCCAAAGTGGGGAGCCCAGAGAGGGGGGAGCGCCGCCATTGGCAGGAGCCTCAAGAGCCTGGAGAGGGGCAGGGGGGACTCCTTGGAGCCGCTGCAGCCCAGAGCAGAGAATGAGGGGAGAAGGGAGCCCGGGAGCCCAAAAAGCCCCGGCATCCCGAAATGGGGAGAGCGAAGCGGGGGCAGCTTTTGGCATTGCTGGGACTGCCAGCAGCCTGGGCAGGGCAGGCACCGAGGAGAAGGGGGACCCCCAATCCAAGTGTGACCCCAGCAGCTGGGACAGGGGGGAACCCCCGAACACCAGAGGGGAGGGACCAGGGCCGGGGAAGTCCTGGGAGGCTTTTTCAGGGCTGAATCTTGGTGTTTGGGAGGTTTTTCTGGAGCCCAGATGGCCGGTGACTTGTAGAGATGGAGTCGGGCAGAGGGACCTTCAAACTCTGTGTGTGTTGGGGAAGATGAAACAGGAAAGCCTTATAAATATGATTGTCTGGCAAAAGATTTTGAGAATATAGAAAGTATAAGGAAGATTGAAATGAAAGCAAGCTTTGAGATACCTCAGTTAGTGAACAACTGGAAAACAATGGTGTGGCCCAACTGAAGGTAATCCCCTTTTGATGAAACAACTCCCTCTGCTTGCAGACAGATCCAAGGGTCAGAGCAGACCCTACTAGCTCAGCAGAAGGGGTTTAAAGAGGAGTTTTTAGGGTTTAAAATGTAACACAGTATGGTGATGTAGTGATTCTTACAGGCTGTATGTAAATGCTCTAGGATTTGTATCTTGTACTAGATTGGCTAGTGAGAAATAGAATATTCAACACAGAAGAAGATTTATTGTATTGTAACAGGAACCTTACTCTCTTACGCTCTTCCCCTCTTACTCTCTTACCCTCTCATCCTCTCTACCCCTCTCTTCTCTTGGGCCTGCTCCGAGCTGTGCCTGGCAGCTCCAAGCAGGGCCCTGCACCCAGGCCCTTTGCAATAAACCGCAAGTTCCAGGGCCTGGCTGCAGAGATCTCTTGTCTCCGTCCATCCCGACCGTCCTACCCGCCGACGCTTCTACAAACGCGCTCATCCCTTGTTTTCCCCAAACCAGGATTTCCCATTGCCAACCCCAGGGAGGCTGCGAGGAAGAGGAAGATGCCCTGGGACACTGAGGCAGGTGAGGAGGAAGTCAGTGCCCCTTTCCCCTCTGTGCTGCTCCATCTCCCAGCCCAGCAGGGCCCCCGGCTGCAGCTCAGCCCTGGGGGGATCTCCTTGCCCTTGCCTGTGGCACGGAGGCAAATCCCATGCTGTCCTTGTCCTTCCTCCCCCAGAGCAGGAGCTGAGCATGGAGAGCAGGGAGGACAAATGCCCGCGGCAGAACCTGGTGGCAGAGGCCGTTTTGAGCGGCTCCACAGCGCAGGAAGCCAACGGGGAGGAAAAGCCCCGGAGATGCCGCACGAGGAGGGGCTGCAAACGCAGATGGCGGGGATGTGAGGGGGAAAGAGCCAGCCTGGGCCGGGAAGGCGGCCGGAGATGGAGCCAGAGCTCGGAGCTGGTGCTCCATGAGCAGCTCCATGATGGGGAGAAGCCCCACACGTGCGTGGAGATTGGGAAGAGCTTCAGGTGGAACTGCGACCTGATCACGCACCAGAGGATCCACACTGGGGAGAGGCCCTACGAGTGTGGGGAGTGTGGGAAGAGCTTCAGGTGGAGCTCCACCCTGATCAGGCACCAGAGGACCCACACTGGAGAAAGGCCGTACAAGTGTTCTGAGTGTGGGATACGCTTCAGCCGGAGGTTCAGCTTGAACAGGCACCAGGTGACCCACACTGGGAAGAGGCCCTACGAGTGTGGGGAGTGTGGGAAGAGCTTCAGCCAGAGCTCTAGCCTGATCACGCACCAGAGGACCCACACTGGGGAGAAGCCCTACGAGTGTGGGGCATGTGGGAAGAGCTTCAGAGAGCGCTCCACCCTGATCACACACCAGAGGATCCACACTGGAGAAAGGCCGTACAAGTGTTCTGAGTGTGGAATGTGCTTCAGCCGGAGGTTCAGCCTGATCACGCACCAGAGGACCCACACTGGGGAGAGGCCCTATGAGTGTTCCAAGTGTGGGAAGAGGTTTCAGACCAGCTCCAGTCTCCTCCACCACTATTGGATTCACACAGAGGAGAAGCCCTTCCAATGCCCCGACTGTGGGAAGGGATTCAAGTACAACTCCACCCTTGTCACCCACCGGCGCATCCACACTGGGGAGAGGCCCTACGAGTGTGATAAATGCAGGAAGAGGTTTCAGACCAGCTCCTATCTCCTCCTGCACTATCGGATTCACACAGAGGAGAGGCCCTTCCAATGCCCTGAGTGTGGGAAGGGATTCAAGCACAACTCCACCCTTGTCAAGCACCGGCACATCCACACAGGGGAGAGGCCCTACAAGTGTCCCCAGTGTGGGAAGAGCTTCTCCAGGAGCTCTCACTTAACCCGACACCAACGGAGGCACCGGTAAGGGAAGCCCTGCGAGTGCCCCGAGTGCGGGCAGAGCTTCGTGCGCTGCTCCAGCTCCATCCCCCACTGGAGGAGGCACTTTGGGCACAGCCCAGGTGAACCACATTCCCTGTGATCCATGTTGGGAACACACCTGGCTGCTTCTACTTTTTGTTTCACATTAATTTTTTTATCCTCTCCCTTTCTCTGCAGTCCAGAAGCCAATGGGGATGGATCTGTCACCTGAAATCGCACTGAAAACAGCTCAATCATACTCCAAAAGGGCTCAAACCCACCTCAAAAAACTCAATCCCATGCCAAACTCACTCAATTCCACAGCCACCAGGCTGAGATGGGGTTGGGATGTGATTTAGAGTCATGGGATCTCAATTAGAGTTGTGGGATAAGGATTGTGTGGGGCTGGGTGTGTGGGATGTATTTGATAGCAAATAAAACTCTCAGATTTACTGATTTCTCTCCCGTTCATGTTCAGTCCATTGCAGTTCTGTTTGCAGAGTGCTGCCTTCTCAACTCATTGTCTTTGTGTCCCCTTTTCTCTCCTGCCTCTCTTTGCCTGTTTTGTTTCTCTCTCAGTGTCTCCCTTGACCCATGGACCACCAAAGACTCTCCCCTGATTTAATTGACTTTTCCCTGATTTAATTGACCCCTCCCCTGATTTAATTGACCCTTTCCCTGTTTTAATTGCCCCCTCCCCTGATTTAATTGCCCCGTGCCCTGATTTAACTGCTCCCTTCCCTGATTTAATTGACCCTGCCTTGATTTAACTGACCCCTGCCCTGATTTACTTGACCCTGCATTGATTTAATTGACCCCTCTGTCCCCACAGACCCTCCCCTGATTATTTATTATTTTATTTCCCAATTATTATTTTAATTCCCAGTTCCAGGAGCTGAAGTCCTGAAGGCTGGCAGGGAAATGTCTCTGTAGGATTTTGCTCCATTTGCCTTCAAGGGTGGGAACATCTTTTCCTGGCTGGGAACTGGAATTCCAGACTTTTGGAATGTGTGTAGGGCAATATGGACTGGGATCAAATAGGGGTTGGGATCAAATATGGAGTAGGATCAAACAGGGACTGGGATCAGATAGGGACTGGAATCCTACAGAGTGGGATCAAATACAGACTGGGATCAACTATTCACTGGGATCAAATATGGACTGGGATCAGATAGGAACTCAGATCAAACATTGCCTGGGATCATCTATTGACTGGCATCAAATATGGACTGGGATCAACTATTGACTGGGATTGTACAGAGTGGGATAAACTGGACTGAGATTATTTAGACTAGGATCAAATATGGACTGGGATCAAATATGGACTGGGATCCTATGGATTGGGACCATACAGACTGGGATAAACTGGGCTGGGATCAAATATGGGCTGGGATCAAATAGGGACTAGGATCAAATATGGACTAGGATCAAATGGATTGGGATCAAATATGGACTGGAATCAAATGTGGACTGGGATGAAATATGGACTGGGATCAAATATGGACTAAATTCAACTATGGACTGGGTTAAACTGGACTGGGATCAAATCAGGACTGGGATCAACTTTGGACTGGGATCAAATATGGACTTGGATCAAATATGGACTAAGATCAACAATGGACTGGGATTAAATATGGACTGGGGGCAAATAGGGACTGGGATCAAATATGGACTGGGATCAAATATTGACTGGGATTGTACAGACTGGGATAAACTGGACTGAGATTATTTAGACTGGGATCAAATATGGACTGGGATCCTATGGATTGGGACCATACAGACTGGGATAAACTGGACTGGGATCAACTATGGACTGGGATCAAATATGGACTGGTATTACTTGGACTGGGATCAAATACGGAACTAGGATCAAATATAGACTGGGATTACCTATGGATTGGGATCAAATATGGAATGGGATTAAATATGGATTGGTATCAAATATAGACTGGGATCAAATGGACTGGAATCAAATGTGGACTGAGATAATCCTGACTGGGATAAAGTGGACAGAGATTATGTAGACCAGGATCAAATATGGACTGGGATCAAATAGGGACCTGGATCAAATATGGACTGGGATCAAATAGGGACCTGGATTAAATATGGACTGGGATCAAATAGGGAGTGGGATCAAATATGGACTGGGACCATCCGGACCAGGATGGCTGAACCAGTTCTCCCAGTTGTCCCTAGCATAGACCTAGGCACTCCCAGTATGATCCCAGTCTCTCCCAGCAGGGCCCCAGTCACTCCCACTTGCCCCCAGCGTGTTCCCAGTTCCCCCAGCACATTTCCAGTCGCTCCCAGTCTGGTCCCAGTCCCACAGCCTTGTGGTCTCAGACCCTCCCAGTATATCCCAGTTGCGCTGAACATTCTGGCAGTTGTTGCCAGGCACTCCCAGTCACCTCAGTGTTGTTCCTGTGCTGCCAGTTGTCTCTCAGTTGCTCCCAGTTCCTCTAATTAAGTCCCCAGTTGGCTCCCAGCATGGGCCTGGTAGCTCTCAGTAACCCCCAGTCAGTGTTCAATCACACCCACTCTAATCCCAGTATGATTGTAGCCACTCCCAGTATGATCCCAGTCACTTGCAGTCTAATCCCAGTTGCTCCCAGACGCTCCCAGTACAATTCCAGTGCCTCCAGTGTGATCCCAGTTGCTCCCTGTCAATGCCAGCATGACCCCAGTAGCCTCCAGTATGATCCCAGTGACTCCCTGTCTCTCCCAGTTTATCCCAGTTGCTTCCAGCTTCTTCCAGTTTCTTTCAGCACCACTCCAGTTACTCCCAGTCAATCCCAGCATGATTCCAGTCACCCTCAGAGTGATCTCAGTTGCTCCCAGAATGGGCCCAGCTGTTCCCAGTCTGCTTCCATCACTCCACTGTGGTTACAAACACTCCCAGTATGGTCCCAGTTTGAAGGGGTCCAGCTGGAGAAAGATTGTCCTTCTTGGACGTCCCGGCTGGCTATCCAGCACCACTAGCAGTAACAAGGCACTATCCCGATCTCCGTGTTTCGGGACAGCACCTAAGGCAAACACTCTGTGCTATGACAGCAGCGCTACCTTGTGGTAGGACGTGGCTTGGCTTATGGCTACAGTCAGCAGAACAAGAAGAGAGCGCTCTCCAACTGTGGTGAATGCAGATTCATTGGGTCCCAGAGGAAACCGACAACCAAAGACACAGAGGGAGGGGTTGCAACAGCTTATAAGGAGGGAGGGACAGAGGGGAGGAGTCATTCCTTGGACGAATAGGGTTTCAGAGGGGAGTGGGATACAAAAGATTGACTTAGGGAGAACACCAATGGGGATAGCTTAAGGGTGGGGCCCCGGCCCCTGAGCCAATCACTTGACGCTCTAGCTGGAAGTTTCTAGAGAGTTCCAGAGAGAAGGGTGGGAGCACTGAGTGACAGACAGGGCACCGGGGAGGGATTTGAGAAAGAAACATTAATCTCCAAGGCAACTGGGGAGGAGTTGGGATAACTGGCAGCGCAAGGGAGGGAGGGGAGAACCAGGGCAGAACCATTACATGATAGGGGGGAACAGAACAGTCCAACTTATACAGACACAACACAACACCTCATGACCTCTACAGAATTCAAATTATGGGAATTAGCATGGAAACAACTGCTAAAAGAAGCTCTCCCAGGCTTGCATGCTAATCCAAACACAGTAAAAGATACCAATGGCATGCCAATTACCATTGAGCATCTCTCCCGGTGAGGGCCAATGGTCCTTACCCTCAATCCAAAGTACCGTAATTCCTTTAGAAACACTTGAGAGAGTCAAAGAAGCAGCTGAAAAGGCATTCTTTTCCATTCAGCCTGAAGGGCCATTTGAGCCTTATTGTAAGATCAAGCAGCTACCATCAGACCCTTTTTTGAAATTTGTAGAAAGGCTAACTAGAGCCATTGAAATCCAAGTTAAAAAAGAGAATGCAAGGGAAGAGGTTTTAGAGGAAATGGCATTTACAAATGCAAATGAACAGTGTCGAGCAGCAATTTTATGCTTACCTCTAGACCCCCCCTACACTAAAAGATATGCTTCTAGTCTGTAACAGGAAAGTGCCTCTGATGAGTGTGGCTGAAGACACCAGACCAAGGCTGCTGCCAAGACCACCTCAGCGTGTCGCCATTGCCAGCCCTGTGCCCATTCCCTCAGCACAGCAGCACCCTGGGCAGCAACAAAGACCAGCAATGGTTGGCCCCACAAAGCCATGACTGCTTTGCAATAACCTTGGGCATTGGAGTAACCAGTGCCCCCTGAAAAGGCAATTTGATGAATTTAGAAATAGCAGGGGAGGAGGACTACAAGCACTCCCAGGGGGTCAATAACAACAAAAAAACTGAAAGGGGAGCGCCAGCCTGCCAGGCGTGCTGACACAAAAAGGGCAGGCCAAGAGAATAAGGGAAGCAAAAAAGACAAAGCGCGCAGTAATATTACTATTTCTGCAATTGAAGCAGATGCTTTAAAGACTACGTCTGCTGGTCCACTGTTGAAAGTGCAACAAAATAACCTTTGTTATGATTTAGGTGAGCCTATGTTAACCATGTCTTCTGTCAATGAGCCTTACAGGTTGCAGCTGACAGAATCACTCCACCTGAAAGACACTGACTGGCATTTTGTCTCCGTCAACCCAGAACAGAAGGGTACTTGGCACCGTATTCGCTGTAAGTACATCATCATTGGGGACACCAAACACACACGAGATTGAAATTGCTCCAGATGCTGAGCAATTCAATCTCGGGCTGCACTGTTTCCACCCACCCCTGTTTCTTCCCAAAGGTCAAATTGTTGCACAAGCTATCCCTGTGCCGTTTTTGCCTGAAGGTACCGAAAAACAAGGACCCACAGTCGCCCGGGTCCAAGTTATTGGAAGAGATAAACCCAAATTATGGTGTAATGTCAGTGGGGGTGGGGAGTCAAAATGCATTGAGATGCTTGTAGACACGGGTGCAGACTGCACAGTGATCCCAGCACAAAACTGGCCTGCACATTGGCCTTTGCAAAACGTTGCTGGTCATGTTCAAGGTGTAGGAGGCCTGCAATTGGCGAGACAATCCAAAAGCATCATCCAAATCAAGGGACCAAACGGACAATTGGCAAATATCCGTCCATTTGTGTTAGATTATTCGGAACCTTTGTTAGGGAGAGATTTAATGGCCCAGTGAGGTGTCACAATTGATATTCCAGACTCCCCACAGGATTTTTGTACAGTGGTCATTGAACAGTGCCGCACCCAGAAACAGAATTGGAAGACAGACAAACCAGTTGAGGTGAAACAGTGGCCGCTCAGTAAACAAAAAATAAAGGCACTTGAGGGGATAGTGGAAGAGCAACTGAAAAAGGGTCACATTGTGGAGACCACGTCCCTGTGGATCTCTCCAGTGTTTGTCATCCAGAAGGCTGACAAAAAGAGATGGCGGCTCCTCCACGACCTCCGACAAATTAATAATGTCATTGAAGATATGGGCTCTCCCCAACCTGATATGCCATCCCCAGCGATGCTTCCCCAGGATTGGAAATTAGCTGTTATTGATATAAAAGATTGTTTTTTTCATATTCCCCTCTACCCTGACGATGCACCGCGTTTTGCATTCTCAGTCCCCACCATCAACATGGAAGCCCCTATGAAAAGGTACCATTGGACAGTTCTCCCTCAGGGCCTGAAGGTTTCCCCAGCGATCTACCAGTGATATGTCTCTTCCCTGCTTTCCCCAGTGCATGCAACTGCAGAAAAGGCCATCATCTATCATTATATGGATGATATCCTTGTGTGTGCCCCCAGTGATGATTTACTCACCCACGCGCTTGACCTAACGATCGATGCATTGATTGTTGCAGGGTTTGAGCTCCAGGAAAAGAAAATTCAAAAGATGCCACCTTGGAAGTATTTGGGCTTAGAAAATGGAAATAGGACCATTGTTCCTCAAAAATTAGAAATCAATACAAACATCAAGACCCTAGTGGATGTCCACAAGTTGTGTGGGTCTTTGAATTGGGTAAGGCCATGGCTCAGTCTGACTAAAGAAGACCTTGCCCCTCTTTTCAATTTATTGAAAGGGGGAGAGGACCCCGGGTGCTCCTAGGTCTATTACCCCAGAGGCACGGAAAGCTCTAGAAAAGGTTCAGATTGCCATGTCCACAAGACAGGCCCACTGATGCCGGCCTGACCTGTCATTCAAATTTATCATCTTAGGTAAGTCGCCACACCTCCATGGAATCATTTTCCACTGGGAGGAAAAACAAACATCTAAGGGAAAGGAAACACCTAAAAAGGGCCAGGACCAGAGGGACCCGCTCTTGATCATAGAATGGGTTTTCCTCAGTCACAAAAGGTCCAAGAGGATGACAAAACCTCAGGAGCTGGTAGCAGAACTGATCCAGAAAGCAAGGACCCGGATCAGGGAGTTAGCAGGATGTGACTTTGAGTGCATTCACATTCAAATTGAGTTAAAATTGGGCCCAAATACTATGCAAATATTGGAACAATTGCTTCAAGAAAATGAAGTGTTGCAGTTTGCTCTAGATTCCCACTCAGGACAAATTTCTGTCCACCGGCCTGCCCACAAAATGTTCAAACAAGATGTCCAATTTACTCTGAAATTTAGAAGTGCTCAAAGTAGGAGACCTTTAAAAAAGGCTCTGACTGTCTTTACAGATGCGTCCGGGAGGTCCCACAAGTCTGTTATGACTTAGAAGGATCCTCAAACCCAGCAGTGGGAGATGGACATTGCTGAGGTGGAAGGTTCACCTCAGGTTGCTGAATTGGCTGCTGTTGTTAGGGCTTTTGAAAGGTTCTCAGAACCATTCAATCTGATAACAGATTCTGCATATGTGGCAGGAGTAGTGTCCAGGGCAGATCAAGCAATACTGCAAGAAGTGTCTAACATGGCACTTTTCGAATTGCTCTCAAAACTTGTAAAGTTAGTCACTCACCGGGAGCAACCATGTTATGTGATGCACGTCAGGTCACACACCGACTTGCCAGGGTTTATCGCTGAAGGCAACAGAAGGGCAGATGCCCTTGCTGCACCTGCAGAGATGGCCACTCTCCCAAATGTTTTTGAATAGGCAAAAATCAGCCACCAGCTTTTCCACCAAAATGCACCTGGCCTGGTTCGTCAGTTTCACATCACTCGAGAACAGGCCAAAGTGATTGTGGCCACATGCCCAAATTGCCAACAACATGCACTCCCTACAATGAGTGCAGGAGCAAACCCTAGGGGGTTGAACAAGTGTGAACTGTGGCAAACAGATGTCACACACATACAGTCATTTGGACGGCAGAAATACGTTCACGTTAGTGCAGATACCTTTTCTGGAGCGGTCTATGCCTCTGCCCACACAGGAGAGTCATCTAATGATGCCATTAAGCACCTCTTACAGGCTTTTTCTTTCATGGGCATCCCCAAGGAATTGAAAACTGATAATGGGCCTGCCTACAAATCCAAGGAATTTGGGAGCTTCCTGCAGCAATGGGGAGTAGAGCACAAAACTGGCATCCCCTACTCCCCTACAGGTCAAGCCATAGCAGAAAGGACTCACTGCAATATTAAAAGAGTTCTGGACCAGCAACAACAGGTTCTGAAGGTAGAACCCCCCCACATCCAGTTGTCCAGGGTGCTGTTCACAATCAATTTTCTGAATTGTTCCTTTGGCAGCCTGAACCCGCCCATCCTATGCTGTTGTGTCCTGTTTTTGGTTTGCCCCAGTTCCTCCCCGTTCATCTGTCAGTGGTCCTGCCCGGAATTCCCCTATCCCAGATCGTTGTCTGCCAATCTCCTAGTTCCTCCCCCGTTCCTATGGTTTCGAAAATGTATCCTTGCTTTCTCCGCCCCAGGCCCCCTTTCCATCACCCGGCTTCCCTTCCCCTTCTTCTAGATTCTTCTTCCTAGAACGTCGGATAATTGGTCAAGAGTCAAGGGCCCCTCCCCAGAGCTTGCTTCATTTGATGATTTTGCTTGCCATTCAGAAATGTATCTATTTCTTCTGTACTTCGATTGGTTTGCTGTAAGTCTCCACCTGTACCCACCCCCTGCATTTATAAGTAAGAGGCGTCCACCTTTTCTTGTCTCCGAGGCTCCCCTCCTCACCCGTTCGCACCCGTTCCTGTCCTGCCCGGTTGGGCTCAATAAACCTGACCTTGTTCCAACTGACCTCGGAGTCCTCCCTTCTTTTCTCCGTGCACTTCGCCGTTGTGCCCGTGGAGTGGCCAAGACCCACGAAGGCGCAGACCGGACTTCGAGCCCGGCAGGCGCCCCTCCACTGCGAGCTAGGCTGGTGAGCTAGTGAGCCAGGCACTCTTTCAACACCCAGAGACCAGCGCAGCCGCAGCTTGGCGCCCAACGTGAGGCAGCGATAGGACGCCGCCATCTCGACACAGCTTTGTGAAACTGCCCGGAGAATCCCTCTGGAGAGCTGTCGGTTGGGACCGGAACCTTGCCGCCCCTCGGACTTGGAATACAGTATTCCTCTTGGTCGCCAAATCGCCTCTCTGTGTAGCACACCTCTGTTTTAAGAGAGTGGTGCTCCGAGAGGATAGGGACAGCAACCCTTTCGGTGCCAAAAGGACTGTCCCTCGCACAGGAATCTCCCCGCTGTCGTGGCTTCAGTTCGTCCCACCAGCTCGGTGAGTCTCTTTGGGGCCGTTTGCGGCGGTCACCACCCTGCCTTCTCTTTGGTCTCATCCCGATTTTCTCTTTCTCTTCTCGGGGCAGGGGCTGGTTGGGGACCCCCTTTCTCTCTTTTGCTTTCGGTTTCTTTAACTCTTTTCCTACGACAGCGCGCGGTCGAGAGTGTAGCGGACTCGTCCCCTTTTATATCTCACCGGGATGAGCGCCAGATTGTCCGCTACACAGAAGGGATTTTATTACCAGGTTGTGGGTTCCCTAACGGGGAGTGGGATTCGTATTAAGAAAAATGAAGTTAAATCTTTAACTAGATGGCTTTTCGAACAATTCCCTGACGTCTCCCCAGACCGAGCCCTTGAGTCCACCTTTTGGAAGAAAGTGAGAGCGAGGTTACAAGGACAACTTAGTACGGGGAACGGTGCTTTAGAAAAATATCTTTATTGGGTTTCTCTTCTTGTTTCTCTCACAGAATCTAAAGGGAAAGTAACGAAACAGCCATCTAGTCCCCGGTTATGCCCCAGTTCCACCCTCTCCCCTGTTCCTACCTGATGTCCCCACACCCCTCGTTCCCGGACCAAGACCCTGAGGGGGGCAGCCCGCGCCAGCCCCGCGCCGGGTGTCCATCCTTCCCCGGGCCCCTCTCAGTCAGCTCGGTCCCCTTGCCCTAGGAGTCCTGGCCAGACTCCTAGGGAGCCTGTTCCTACTCCCTCTGCTCCTGTACCCTCTACCCGAGTTGATAAACCCAAAGTTAGCCCTTGTCACCGCCAGCAAAATGGCTCTTCAGAGCCACAAGATGGCGGAGACTGTACGGCAAAAGCGGGAAAATCCCCGTCTTCTTCCCGAAACCCACCTCGTCCCTGTCCCTCCCCTTCTCCTCCCCTTCCTCCTCCCCCGTCTCCGCCTTCCACTCCTCCTCCATCTCCTCCCCTTCCTCCTCCTCCACCTTTCCTCCTAGATCCTCCCACCTCCGCCCAGAAGGTGGCGCTGTCACCTGCCACGCCTCTCGCCCAGTTCCAAGGCTCCGCCTCCTCCTCTCTCACCTCCAGTTCCCACGCTCCCTCTTCCGCTTCCCACGGTTCGGCATCCGGGGGGGGGGAGTGGAGAGCCGGCAACTAGAGCCTGCTGCCATTCCGACAGAGGCTCCGGTTGTGTACCACCTGGTGGGAGAGAACAGGACACAAGCCCAGTGAGTCCCCTTCCCGCACACCCTCATGAAAGAGCTTTGCAAGGCTCAAAAAGAGTTTGGGCGGGAGTCTGAATACTTCCGGGGGATACTCCAGGCAACCTTGTCAGAAGCAGCAGTTACACCAGCTGACCTTCGGCGAGTTTTCTCCTGCCTCCTCAATCCCACAGAGCAAGTTCTCTTGGAAGGGGCATGGAGAAAAGAAATCCTGAGAATTCTCCCGTCCCTGTGGGACAGCCCGAACTCCAGTTTAGATGCTGATGGGGGTGTGCTCTCAGTAGATCATTTGTTAGGGACCGGGAACTGGGCAGATGGACCCTCCCAAGCGAGAGCCATCCCCCTAGAAGCGTTGCAGCAAACAGCCAAAGCAGCTGAAAAGGCGTTCCTAGGGCTGCGGGCAGCAGCTCCTCAAGCACCATATTCTAGAGTGTTGCAGGGCGCAGAAGAACCCTTCTTAGAATTCATCGAGAGGCTCCGGAAATCAATTAACTATCAAGTTGAAGGCGAGAGCGTGCGGGCCGAACTTCTAAAAGAAGTAGCGTTCCTAAATGCTAACCCAGCATGCCGTGATGCAATCAATAGCCTTCCCTTGGAGCCCCCGCCCACTCTCCGAGCAATGCTTGAAGTTTGCGGGAAAAAAGTTTTAGTACCGTCTCCTGCAGGAGCGCCGCAAGTCATCAACAGTCGTTCCAAGCAGCCGTTTAGTCCGTCCATCGATGCTGTCGAAGAGACACCGTCCCCTGACTGCTGTCCTGCCAGCCGCCCATCTCCGCAGCCAGCTCTTCCGACGTCCACCCAGCCTGCTGCACCGTGCCATCTGTGCGGCAAAATAGGTCACTGGATGCCTCAGTGCCCACTCCGGAAAGAGTTCCATGAATTTAAAAGGGGGCAGCAGGGGGCATCGGGGAAGCCAGTGCAAAAGAACTAGTTAGCCAGCGCAGCGCCCCCCTGCGCCGAGACATAAGTGAGGCGGGTCTTGGTGCCAAAACTTCTAGTAAAAAGGGGGGGAGTGATGGGAGTTTGCCTCCAACTGCCGGACTTGACACTCGTTCTAGTTTGACCGCAATCCAATCTCGACCAAATCTAACAACACCGTCTTGTGTTTCCTCCTTCAGACTGCAGCTCAAGGAGCACCTCTACATTCGCTCCACAGAATACTACCAAGCCTCAGTGTCTCCAGAGTGCCTTCCAGGTTGGGAACGGATGTGCTGCAGGTATGTTGTAGTTGGTGACACAAAGACGACCCCGCCAGAGGTGAACATTGTCCCGGGCCTGTTACCAGCAGACCTGGAACAATTCTCGCTTCTGTTGTACTGTGTCCATCCTCCTCTCTTCTTGCCCAAAGGGCAAGTCATCACCCAAGCCATCCAGGTGCCAGAGCCATCTACAACCCCAAGCTCACCAGCTAAAGCAGAAGAAGTAACGTACTCAGTAGCTTGGGCACAAGTACTCAGTAAAGAAAAACCAAAAATCACCTGTCGTATTGCGAGAGGAGGAGAACAGGTCGCAATGCATGGCCTGTTGGACACCGGGGCAGATGTCACGGTCATTCCCTCTCGGGAGTGGCCGTCACATTGGGATTTGCAAAGCGTCCCTGGGCAGATCCGTGGCGTAGGGGGTCTTCAATTGGCCTGTCAGTCAAAGAGCATTGTGCAAATTACGGGGCCAGACGGACAATTGGCTTCGGTCCGTCCGTTTGTTTTAGATTTCATAGAGCCCCTGTGGGGAAGAGACCTGCTGGCCCAGTGGGGATCCAAAATTGACTTACCGGCAGCCCCCCAGGTTTTTCAGGCAGCGGCCACTGATGAGCGCCCCACCTGGAAGCTGGATTGGCTTTCAGATACACCAGTACAGGTGGCTCAGTGGCTGCTCAATAAACAAAAATTAGCAGCGCTCAACGAGCTTGTGCAGGAGCAAGTGCTCAAGGGCCACCTGGTGGAGTCCATGTCACCAGGGAACTCCCCAGTGTTTGTTATAAAAAAGCCCAACAAAGACAAGTGGCGGCTCTTGCACGACCTCAGACAAATTAACGCTGTGATCAAAGACATGGGGTCTCTTCAACCAGGGATGCCCTCCCCAGCAATGCTCCCCTGAAATTGGCAATTGGCTATTGTTGACATAAAAGATTGCTTTTTTCAAATTCCCCTACACCCGGACGATGCACCGCGTTTTGCCTTCACGGTTCCCTCCATCAACTGTGAAGCCCCAGGCAAGCGCTACCACTGGCGAGTTCTTCCCCAAGGCATGAAGAACAGCCCGGTGATCTGCCAGTGGTACGTCGCTTCCCTGCTGTCCCCAATCCGTGCAACTGCGGGTGACGTCATCATCCACCATTACATGGATGATATTTTAATTTGTGCGCCGACCGACGACCTGTTAGCCCATGCGCTTGACTTGACAACCAATGCGTTGATTGCTGCAGGGTTCAAACTCGCACAAGACAAAATTCAAAGGATGCCGCCTTGGAAGTACCTAGGCCTGGAAATCACAAAGCGGACCATTGTTCCGCAAAAATTGGCGATCAAAACAAACATTAAGAGCTTAGCTGATGTCCATCAACTGTGTGGGTCTTTAAACTGGGTAAGACCTTGGCTAGGTATTTCTACCGAAGACCTAGCCCCCCTTTTCAATTTATTGAAGGGGGGAGAGGAGCTGTGTTCTCCTAGGACCCTTACCCCGGAGGCCCAGGCAGTGCTAGAAAAGATTCAAAGCTCAATTTCAGCCAGGCAGGCCCACCGCTACCAACCGGGTCTGCCCTTCCGATTCATCGTATTGGGGAAACTGCCACATCTTCATGGGTTGATTTTCCAGTGGGACAGCAACATCAAGAAGAACAAGGACCAGAGCTCGAGAGACCCCCTCTTGATCATAGAGTGGGTGTTCCTCAGCCACCATTGGTCCAAGAGGATGACACAGCCACTCGAGCTGGTGGCAGACTTGATCCGGAAAGCAAGATCACGGATCAGAGAGCTGGCAGGTGTTGATCTAAACTGCATTCACGTTCCCATAAAATTCGATTCGGGCCACCTTAAAATGAGAATGTTCGAAAGCGTCTTTGAAACGAATGAAATGTTACAATTTGCCCTGGACAGCTACACCGGCCAAATTTCAGTAAACTGGCCGGCCCATAAATTGTTTAATCAAGAATTTACAATAACTTTTAAGAAAATTCAGAGCAGAACCCCTCTAGAGGCCTTAACAGTTTTTACAGACGCGTCCGGAGCATCCCACAAGTCAGTAGTGACTTGGCGAGATCCTCAGACTCAGCGGTGGGAGACAGACATCACTGTGGTAGAAGGCTCGCCACAGGTAGCTGAGTTGGACGCAGTCGTTAGGGCATTCGAGAGGTTCCCTGGACCATTCAATTTAGTGACAGATTCAGCATATGTTGGAGGTGTAGTGTCCAGAGCAGAAAGTGCTATCCTCCAGGACGCTTCAAACATTCAGCTTTTCGAATTGCTCTCAAAGCTAGTCAATTTAGTCTCCCGCCGAGAGCAACCATTTTACGTAATGCATGTTAGATCGCACACCGATTTGCCGGGGCTCATTGTGGAAGGCAACCGGCGCGCTGACGCCCTTGCCTCTCCAGTTCAAGTGGCCCCGCTCCCTGATCTCTTCGGGCAGGCCAAGATCAGCCACCAGCGATTTCACCAGAACGCGCCTGGCCTGGTTCGCCAGTTCAATCTCACCCGTGAACAGGCCAGAGCAATTGTGGCGACATGTCCCCAGTGTCAGTCCCATCAAATGCCAACAATGAGCTTGGGGACGAACCCCCGAGGCTTGTCGAGCTGTGAAGTGTGGCAGACAGATGTCACCCACATCCCCACGTTTGGCCGGTTGAACTTTGTCCATGTTTCTATTGACACCTTTTCCGGCGCTGTCTATGCCTCTGCCCACACAGGAGAGAAAGCGGCGGACTGCGAGAAGCACCTGCTTCAAGCGTTCACTGTCTTGGGCATCCCTAAGCTCATCAAAACAGACAACAGGCCTGCGTATACCTCCAAGGAGTGGCGGAGTTTCCTGCAGCAATGGGGAATAGAGCACAGAACCGGCATCCCCTATTCCCTGACAGGCCAAGCCATGGTGGAGAGAGCTCACCAGAGCCTGAAAAAGGTTCTTGAACATCAAAAAACGGCAATGAAAGTAGAGCCTCCCCACATCCGTCTCGCGCGAGCAATGTTCACTCTAAATTTCCTCAATTGCTTGTTCGAGAATCTCAACCCGCCCATGATAAGGCACTTCAGTAGACATGACCAGCTGCACCAAAAGTCCAGGCCCCCGGTTCTTATCAAAACCCGGAGACCTGGAGAACAGAAGGACCATTTTATTTAATCACCTGGGGGAGAGGTTACGCCTGCGTCTCCACCCCCTCAGGCCCCAAATGGGTTCCTTCCAAATGGGTTCGGCCCTACTTGCCGAAAGGAGTGAAAGACAAAACGACGGTCAGTCAAGTCAAGGTAGCAAGTTGGAGGCGGAAGCGGAGACCCCCTGACCCTCCTTCACCGCTACTCGAGTTACACCACACATTTATTGCAGAACCATCTAGCCTTTGAACCTTTTCATATCTAACCGTAGTTGCTTTCAGTTTCATTTCAGGCATGGCCCAGACCCAAGTCTGCCTCGCCTTGTTCCTGGTCACCCTGTGGTCCGCGCCTCCTGCGATCAGCGCGTGGATTGTCCCCCAGCCGAAAGCGAATGTCTGGCGAACTCTTGCGGAAGCCCTGGGACAAGATCACATCTGTTTAGACACCGGTGCAGCAGAAGACCCCATGTCGTCATGCCTTGTGGGGATCCCTCTCCCTCCCAATGAGTTACCCCCTCCTTTCAATTATGTGTTTTCCCTATCCACCACCCGCGGCGCCATTGCCGCCTTTTGGAGTGCCTGGAGAGACAGAGTCCAGGGGCTCGCCCCCTTGGATTCCAAACCCCAAGAACTCCACCTGCTCGGCTCCGCCGTGGCCCCTGTTTGTATTTTGTTTCGGTTTACACCTCGTCCTGAGGAGAAAGGCTATACGGTGTTGAACCCCGCTGATTCTAGATATCAAGCCGCTCAGTGGTGCAAAAGGCCCATCAAGATACCACTCTCCTCCACCCCAGGCGGAAAGCCGTTAGCCCTCCCCCGGGGCATTTTCATGATTTGCGGAGACCGAGCCTGGTCAGGCATCCCCTCTCACCATATAGGAGGACCATGCGCATTTGGGCGGCTGTCGCTGCTAACACCCAACATTACCCAAATTTACGATTGGCGAAACAAGAGTTACAGTCTTGATTTGGCTTCCAATTGGACCCGCGCAAAAAGAGATCTAAAAGAATTAGACCCAGACTGTGACTCTGTAATTGAACTTTGGGCGAAACCAAAAATTGTAGCGCTCACCATCTTTCTGCCGTGGGTGTCCATTGCAAAGTCTCTAGGTGAATTGGCCCACCTCGAGTGTTGGGTTGAGAAGCAAGCGAATTTTACCTCAGCCGTGCTTTCAGACCTCCTATCTGATGAAGAAATAACAAGGAGGGCGACCTTGCAAAACCGAGCCGCAATAGACTTTCTGTTGCTGCTTCACAATCACTGGTGTGAAGAATTCGAAGGACTCTGCTGCATGAATTTGTCGTCCCGGGCTGAAGATGCAAGAATCGCCATTGACAAAATGCACAGCCTCATCTCTAACATAAAACAACAAACGTCCGATTGGCTGGGGAACCTGTTTACAAAGTGGGGACTTTCTGGCTGGGTCGGGTCGATTTTGAAGTCTGTTTTGTACCTTTGCTTCACCCTGCTTGTCATTTTAGTCGCTGGAGCTGTCCTCTGGAAACTGGTGAAGCAGCTGATTGACAGAGTCATTCAAGCCCCAACTGCCTTCCCGGTCGAAACCTCTTACCACCTTCCAGAAGAAAATACCCGGGAAGACGTCTCCTGCCAAGATGGAGAAGTAGAGTCCTGCTGCGACAGCCGAGAGTTGTATGCTCCAGAAAACGAACAATATCCAGAGACCACTTCATTTTAAAGACTGCTTAAATTTGGATACCTTTTGCCTTGTTAGTTATTCAATTTGTGAAAGAAAAATTAACAGTTCCCCTTCCCCTCCTTTTTAAACAAAAAAGGGGGAGATGTTGTGTCCTGTTTTTGGTTTGCCCCAGTTCCTCCCCGTTCATCTGTCAGTGGTCCTGCCCGGAATTCCCCTATCCCAGATCGTTGTCTGCCAATCTCCTAGTTCCTCCCCCGTTCCTATGGTTTCGAAAATGTATCCTTGCTTTCTCCGCCCCAGGCCCCCTTTCCATCACCCGGCTTCCCTTCCCCTTCTTCTAGATTCTTCTTCCTAGAACGTCGGATAATTGGTCAAGAGTCAAGGGCCCTTCCCCAGAGCTTGCTTCATTTGATGATTTTGCTTGCCATTCAGAAATGTATCTATTTCTTCTGTACTTCGATTGGTTTGCTGTAAGTCTCCACCTGTACCCACCCCCTGCATTTATAAGTAAGAGGCGTCCACCTTTTCTTGTCTCCGAGGCTCCCCTCCTCACCCGTTCGCACCCGTTCCTGTCCTGCCCGGTTGGGCTCAATAAACCTGACCTTGTTCCAACTGACCTCGGAGTCCTCCCTTCTTTTCTCCGTGCACTTCGCCGTTGTGCCCGTGGAGCGGCCAAGACCCACGAAGGCGCAGACCGGACTTCGAGCCTGGCAGGCGCCCCTCCACTGCGAGCTAGGCTGGTGAGCTTGCCAGGCACTCTTTCAACACCCAGAGACCAGCGCAGCCGCACTATGCCACTTTGGGGGGAGCAGTCAGATGTCAGTGAAAGAAAAGCCTCCAGTCTTAATAAAGGACCCGAGACTTGGAAGACAGTGGGACCTTACAAATTGGTTACATGGGGACGTGGATACACCTGCGTGTCCACCCCCTCTGGGTTAAAATGGGTTCCTTCCAAATGGGTAAGGCCCTATGCTCCCAAGGTCTCAGAGAAATCGACAGAAGCGCCCCAGCGCCAATGCTGCCTGGAGAAGGAAACGCCGCAGGCATTCTCTGGAGGAAATTCCATTTAAGCCTCCTATCTGGAATAGTTTGTAATATGTTTGTCTTAAGTTCCTTGTACCAGTTTAGATCCCAAGGTTTGTGTGTAGTCTTGAGGCACCATGAGACCAAGCCTGCTCCTCGTCCTACTCATGATCATCCCACCAGCGATCTCCTGGATAGTCCCTCAGCCCAAAGCACGTATGGACCACCTTGGAAAAGACGTCAGACATCAAGAGAGAAACTGACAACTGCCTGAGTGGACTGTTCAAAGGCTGGGGACTCTCGGGCTGGTTGGGATCTATTCTGAAAACTGTGTTTTTAGTACTGTTTATATTAGTTATCGTTGTTGTAGTTGTTAGCATTGTTTTTGGACTAGTCAAACTCATGGTTCTCAAGTTGATTTCAAGCTCATCTCCCCCTCCTGAAGTTTACCATTTGGAAGCCCTTAGAGCTCCAATGAATGACATGGAACCCTCAGTGGAAAGCACTGAACCTCCTGTAGAGGAGGAACGGATTTACCAACCATGGTTTGACAAGCACTCTGCACCACAAACCCAGTCCTCTTTTTAAACAAAACTAGGGGGAGATGTTGCAGTGTGATGCCATTTCCTGTTTCACCTATCCCAACCACCCAGGTGTGCCAACCTCTCCTTGCCCCTCCCCCTGTCCCTGGTCTTAAAAGGAGACGGGACCATGCGGTCTGCATTCTGTTGGGAGCTGTTACAAGATTCAGAGGTCTGTCATCCTGGAATAAAATTCTGGATTAAAATTCTACTACAGAATCCTCTCCTTTTTCTCTTCACCGTCACCTGAACCTTTTCCAGCAGAGGTAAACTGAGTTCCTACTATGCCTGGATTTGTTCCGAGTGCCCAGCTGCAGCATCCAGCCGGCCAAAGGTGTCTCTGAGGTGAAACACCACAGCTGCAGCCTTTGGCCCAGCAGCAAGGGTCAGATGAGCCCAGGCACGTTCCACCCGATAATACTGGGTTTAATATTCCATAATTTCCCTTGGCTTCTTCTTCCCAGCCCGTTTCCATTGCTGCAGTTGCCAGGAAGATCGGGTTCTTGTTTCCAGAAATGCCTCATTTGCCCATTTTTCACTGGCCTTGCCTGTTTCTGAAGAGATTTTCTGAAAGGTTTTCTGACTGCTTTTGTCCCAAGTGCTGCACGGCCTCCTCCCCTGGATAACCCTGGCAGTTGTGTTGCCTTGTTCTGGAGGGAATGGTGGAACTGATGAGCTCAGAAGCTGAACCAGCTGGGGCCAAGTGTTGTGGTTCCATATTGATCTGGGCTGTTGCTAAACTGCATTTTTCCCCTGCTTGCCATCCAAGGCCTCTCCTTTCTCACAGGTGTCTCCTTCCCCTTTAGACTGTGCAGATTCCAAGGGTTGTGCAGCCTGGCAGGAATGTCTCTCCATCTGATTCTGTCCTCACTGACAAGTGACCTGGAAACAAAGCTCCACTCCAGGCTTTTCCATGGGGGAATTGAGCTCTGCACTTTCATCTCCATGCCATTGTTTTCCTCTTCCAGCTTCCTTGTTGATGGAGATCTCTGGCTGGTGATGGAATACATGGATGGAGGAACTTTGCGGGACGTTGTCAGACAGATGCGCATGGCTGAAGGAGAGATGGCAGCTGTCAGTCGGGAGGTGAGGGATCCTGCTTGTCACTCCCATGGCTGGGACACGATGGTCCTTCCAAAGAGGGCGTGAGAACAGGAGTGGCTCCATGCTCAGGGCTTTGTTTCTGTGTTGTTTCCATGAGCTGGAGAAGAAAGAGCCTCTGCAGGGAACGGCCTGCCAGCATCACTGCACTTCTACTCTGCTCTTGTTCTCTCTCCTGCTGTTGTGGTACTCTCTGTCTGCTTTGGATTTGATTTGCTGTTCTCAGCTTTGCCTTGAGCTGTTTGTCTGGAGCTTGTGTGCACTGCACTCCTGGCCTGTCACAGCAAAGCTGCTGCTGGCAGAATTCTGAGCTGTCCTTTCTGGTGTGATATATTCCGGCCATTGGTTTTTGCCCTTGTGTTTCTTGTTCTCTCTCAGTGTCTGCAGGGCCCGGATTTCCTCCATTCCAACCGGGTGATCCACAGGGATCTGCAGAGCTCCAACATCCTCCTGGGCATGGACGGCTCTGTCAGGCTGGGTGGGGGTTCCTGGCCAGGCACGGCGCTCCCGGGCTGCGGGGCTGGGGCTGCTTCCCAGGGAGGGCCAGAGCCCCACAAGGGCTGCTGGGGGCACTGCCCGGCCCCTGCTGCCAGCTGAGAGCGGCTGCCCCTGCAGAGAGCTCAGGAGAGGAGCAGGGGGCCAGCAGTGCCTTTGCTCTGGCCATGGCCCCTCCAGAGGGGCAGCAGTGGGAATCTAAAGCTCCAAGGGAATCAGTAAAAGCCACTGCAGGAAAGCTGAGGGTTTCTTGAAGGGCCCAGTTCCATCTTTCCTTGGCTACAGCCCTGAGGACTTTTCCAGCTGACTTCACTACTGCACTCTCAGACTGAGCATGGGGAATCTCTGTGCTTGGTTTCCTCATTGCAGCTGCCTTTGACAGGGTTTGTTTCTGTCCTCAGCTGATTTTGGCCTCTGCGCTCAGCTCAGCCCTGAGCAGGACCAGCGCAGCTCCATGGTGGGCACTGCTCACTGGATGGCCCCAGAAGTTGTGACCAGATCTCCTTATGGCCCCAAGGTGGACATCTGGTCCTTCGGCATTGTGACCATCGAGATGGTGGAAGGAGAACCTCCTCACTTCAGGGAAACGGCGGCCATGGTAAGAGGCAAATTCTCCAGGGGCTGCAGAGGCTGCGAGCACAGGGGGACCCTGCACTGGGAGCAGCAGCTGGAGGTTTCTGCACATGGGAAGGGAATTCCCAGAGGACTCCAGCCTCTACACAGACGAATATTCCGCAATCTCCAGCAACAATTTGCTCTGAGATTTATGTTGTTGCAGCTCTTCTGGCTGTGAGGATTACCTGGAAATGTGAAGCAAGTGCATCAGGTCTAATGTTACCTTGCAAGAAAACCCCACATCAACTCCACATTCCGCCCCCAAACCCAACAAGTTTTCTGCAGGAGTTTCTAAAAGAGGTTTTGCAAGATGATCTCCCCCTGATTCTTCTCACTGGGAAACTTGTTGAAAACATGAAAATGATTGTTTAACATCCCCATAGTCCAACACATTTCTTTCCTAGTCCAAGCTACTTTCTCCATGTCACCAAGCCTGAGCTTTCAGCATCACAAACCTCCTGTTTCTTGCCTGGCAGTTTCTGGGATGGGGCATCAGGAATGCATTTACTTGAGTGTCAGTGGCACTGCAGAGATGCACTTGATGGAAGAATCCTCTGAAATAACACAGGCAGACCACAGTGACTCTGGAAAATGGCCTGTAAAGCTGGTGTCCATATTTGGAGAAGCAAAATGGGCTATTTCTGATGGAGGTTCCTACTAACAAAGCAGCCAATGAAGCTGGCTCTCAAGGCGAGATCATTTGGATGTTGCAGTGGCTGTGGCAGCCGCAGGGTTTGGGTTTTTTGGTTGGCATAGCAAAATGAGCTCTGAGCAGCATCTCTGGCAGGGAGGAAAGTGCCCCTGGCGCTGGGGCTGAGGCCCCGGGGTGGATGTGAGCCCGTGTGGGTGTGAAGGAAGCTGGCAGAGCGCTGAGTTTGCTTTCCCTGCAGGCTCGCGCTCTGATCCGGCAGAACGGGACCCCGCAGCTGCAGGAGCCCCGGCGCCTGTCGGCTCTGCTGCGGGACTGCCTCGAGTGCAGCCTGGAGCCGGACGAGGAGCGGCGCTGGGCTGCCCAGGAGCTGCTGCAGGTGAGAGCCAAGGGCTGCAGGGGAAGCAGCAGCGCCAGGGAGGGGTTTTCTTGTGGGGCCCCCTCCGATAGTCTCCAGTCTCGCTGCGTTCCACGCGCAGAGCGAGCAGAATCCTCGCCCGCTGTGGCCTGGCAGGCTCCTTTCGAGCTCATCTGGACCTGGTGCCCCACAGCGAGCAGGGACATCTTCAAGCAGCTCAGGGGCCTCAGAGCCCTGCCTGACCTGAGCTTGGATGTTTCCAGGCAGGAGGCACCTCCCACATCTCTGGGCACCTCCTGTCAGTGTTTCCCCACTCTCCTGGTTAAAAAATTCTTCCTTAGATCTAATCTGAGCCTGCTTCCCTCGATTTTCAAACCATTTCCCTTTGTCCTGTTGCAACAGAGCCTGTGAGGAACTTGACTCTGGAAAGTAACAGTTCATTTCTTTCCTTTTTATCCTTTGGGCAGCACCCATTTTTATCATCAGCCAAGCCTCTCTCCAGCCTGACCCCTCTGATCACTGCAGCAAAGCAACTGAGGGAGCAGTGGAGGAGATGAAGCACTTGAGGACAGCTTTCAGTTACAGTAGTTAGCACTGGTAGTTAGTTATGGTAGTTAGCACAGGTAGTTAGTTATGGTAGTTAGCACTGGCAGTTAGTTATGGTAGTTAGGACAGCCTGTTTGTTATGAAAGTTTTTTGAATAAAAACTCTCTCAAACCTCAACTCCCCTGACGTGCCCCTTCCCTCTCCCGCTGTGACTCAGCTGCCCGGAGCAATGTGAGGGGAGGGCGGGCCCAGCCTGGCCCAGAGCTGAGCCCCAGCAGAGCCCTGGCAGAGCCCAGAGCAGCCTCGGCACCTGCAGAGTCAGCCTGGAAGGAGGCGCTTGGAGCCTTCTCGGCTGCACCCGGCTCTTGGTTACAAACTGTGTGTGCTGGAAAATGCCACCGGCTCTGCAGGAGGGCAGAAGGGGCCCGGGGAAGGCCCAGGTGCTCCATGCAAGGGAAAAACCTGCCCTGGGTTTGTTATAAATAACTAGATAGTGTTGGCTTTTGCTATTATGTATTGACTTCTGCAAAATATTCTTAATCACAACGAGTTTGATAGAGTACAGTTTGTAATCACTTTTCACTGCTTTTGCTATAGTATAATTTGTCAGCTTTTTGTGGCCAATGCCCTGGCCCCTGTGTAGCTCATATCCTCAGAACATCATTTATGGATGATATTTGAGTTTGTGGACTGTGTGAAAAACATACATTATAGTTTTGGCGTTTGCAAAATATTCAAGTGGATGCCATGTGTTGTGCATTAGAATGTTAACTTTTGCAGAAGTAGCTGTAGTTGTGAAATAATAACTAATGCTTTTATTTTTTAACTAACTGACAATAACAACTCAGAGATATTTATGAAAGAGCTAATGTTCATTTAAAGTACTTGTGGAAATAGCTAAAAGCGTCTGCATGGTCAGATAACATTTAAGGAAGGGATGTGATGGGGCCCCTGCCACTGACTTTTCCACTGTCAATAACTGTCACCTGCTGAAACCACAGAACAGGGGCCCTTGTGAGGCAGTGACACACAACCCTCAGAACAGCAATCCACGATTCCTGCACGTGCTCTAAAATGGCGAGTTGGGGGTCAAACCAACCTAAAGAATTCCTGGAACATGTAAACGAGTTCAAAGAAATGTTTGAATCTGTACAATCATTATGAATATGTATTTGAACAATACAATGGAGAAACTAGACAAGAAGAGTTGCTGTGGTTAACCGGTTTGCCTCTGGCCATTGCCAACACCCAGCGCTGTTACTGATTTGTCCCTTATTATTCCTTATTAAACTTTCAGAAATTCTAAAGAGTGAGGCTCATTTCTCACAAAACCCAAGGTGCTCACCCCTTGTTCTTCCCCCAAAGCCAGGATTTGTCAATCCTAAACTTTGTCTGGACAGAGGAGAAGGAGGCTGCAAGGAAAAGGAAGATGCACTGGTGTGGAGGCCCATGGGAGTCTCAATCTCCCACCCGTGGAGGACTGGTCCCTAATAAGAAGAATAGATTTCAAGGTTATGGTGAGAAGCTTGCTTCTCCCACAGATCTTTGCAGGCACATGCTGATTTATGGAAAGTTATGTTATCCCATTGGCCTGTTGGCCTAATTACCCAAGTTCACCCCTTGTTACCCATCTCTGGTTAGTGCCTAGAATGTTCTCCCTCTCTGTCCCTCCATTGGCCCCAGTTTACTGCATTCCTCTGCCCCTGTTTCCCTATTAGCTGTCCTGACCCTTAACCCCACCTTTGCCCCATTTTCCCCCATATCCATTGGACCCTGACCCTCAGCTCCACCCTCCCTACCCCATATAAAAACCCCCTGTGCCCTCAGCTTGCTCCCTGTCTTTGTCCCTGGACCCTGTTCAGCTCTGTCCCCTGTTCCTGTACCAATAAACCCAGTTTGCTGAGATCATACCCAGACCCATCCTGCCGACTTTGTCAGCTTTATAAAGCAGCCGTGAGCTCCAGGCTCCTGAGTGCTGGACGCTCCAAGGGCCTCGGCAGCGCCAGGACGCTCCAGACTGGGACAGCCAGGCAGGGCAGGAGGAATCACTGCCCCTTTCCCCTCCCTGCTGCTCCATCTCCCAGCCCAGCATTGCTGCAGGACAGCCTCACTGCCAACGCCATCCTGCCAGGGATGGACTGGGGGGATCTCCTTCCCCTTCCCTCTGGCATGGAGGCAAATCCCATCTTCTCCTTGTCCACCCTCCTTCTTCTCCTACATCCATCCACGTTCCTTTCCCATCTCCTTCCTCACTTGTTCCTTCTTGTTCCTTCCTCTCCTCCTGCCTTTTCCTTTTCCCTTCTCCCTGTCTCTTCCTCTCCTTGTCCTTCCTCCCCCAGGCACTGAGCTGCAGACAGAGACCAGGGAGAACAAATCCCTGCCACAGAACCTCGTGGAAGAGGCCATTTGGAACGGCTCCACGGTGCAGGAATCCAACAGGGAGGAAAAGCCTCAAAGATCCCACACGAGGAGGGGCTGCAAACCCAGCCTGGAGAGCTGTGAGGAGGTAAAAGCCTCCCTGTGCCGGGAAGGGTGTGGGGAATGTGAGAAGAGCTTCAGGCAGAGCTCAGCCTATTCCTGGTTCCTCCAAAAACGGTGGTGCCGGATGCAGAGATCCATGGGGATGCAGAGATCCCCCTGCAGATCCATGGGGCTGCAGAGATCCCCATGCAGAGATCCATGGGGCTGCAGAGATTCCCCTGCAGATCCATGGGGATGCAGAGATCCCCCTGCAGCCCCCGGAGCAGCCACGCTGGAGCACGGGGATGCCTGAGAGGAGGCTGTGCCCCCGTGGCCAGAGGGGCCCCGCTGGAGCAGCCTGTCCTGGCAGGACTGACCCCGGGGCACAGTGACCCACGCTGCAGCACTTGGAGGGGGGCTGTGCCCCGTGGGATGGACTCAGCTTGGAGAAGTTCCTGGAGAAGTCTCCGGTGGGAGAGAGCCCAGGGTGCAGCAGGGGAACGACTCCTGTCCCTGAGCAGAGGGAGAAGCCCCGGGGCATGAAGTGAGCACGGCCCCATTCCCTGTCTCCGGCACTGCCGGGGTAGGAGGTGCAGCTGGAAGGAGGGAGGCGTGGGGGAAGGCTGGATTTAAGGCTCTTCACTTACTTCTCATTATCCTGCTCTGAGGTTTTGGGGTTTTCTGTCAGAAATCTCTCTCTTCCCCCACTCATCCACAGGGATTTGGGGCAGTTTTCCCTTTTTGGGGGAAATCAAAGCGATGCACTGCTGCTCCTAATTAGAGGTAGGAGAAGTGAGGCTCCAGGGCTTCCCGCTGAGCCAGAGCCACCGGAGCCGCAGTGACGGGAAAGCCGTGGCGGGAGGTGCGGAGAAGTTTGTTTGTGTTTTCAGCTCAATCCCTTCGGGCCCGGGCCCGTTCCAGGGCTGCTCCTCATCTCCGGCTCTGCCCTCACGCAGCCCGGGGGGCCCTGAGAGCGCGGGGCGAGGCTGTGCCGTGTGCAGAGCCCGCCCCTGGCTGCGATTGGCCGACGGTGCCGTCAGTCGTGGTTCTGGCGCGCTGATTGGTGGGAGCGGGGCGGAGCAGGGCCCCGGTGGCGGCCTGAGGGCGGCCGTGGCTCGGCAGCGGCGCCATTGGCGGAGCGTGTGTGCGGGTCCGGGAGCGGCGGCAGCGGCCGGAGCGCGGTGAGGCGGCGGCGGCGGAGCTGGGAGGCGGCGGCAGCGCAGGTGGGAGGCGCGGTGGGTTGTGCGGGGGCTCGGGGCTCGCTGCGGGCCTCGGGGGCGGCAGGGGGCTCAGGCGGGTTCGTTGTGCCGTGTCCGGCGCGTGTTGCCGCTGGCGTGAGGGCGCTGCGGGAGCGGCTGCCCGCGGTCTCCTTGCGGCCGCTGCCTCGGCAGGAGCCGCTGCCGGAGCAGCGCTGGCTCGGCCCGGTTGCTGTGGCTGGGACAGAGGCGGCTGCCCCGTGCCCGGGGCTGTGCGGGGAAATTGACGTGGCCGGAGGTTTCTGTGCCCAGAGGAGACAGAGGAGTCCTGTACAAGTGACTTTATTGCTGAGCAGAGGGAGAGGCCGTGGGGCATTTGCCGTGCGCTCTCTGCCATTGTTGTAGTTCGCAGCCTCCTTTTTATCCTCATTTTCCCGGCCGATTCTCTCTCTCTCCCTTTGCCCACTGGCTGAGGGACTTGGAAGGTTCAGACTTCCCGATCCACCAACTGCATGTCCTCGTTAATGTGCATTCCCACTTTTGTATAAGAGCCGATATTCACGGCTCTGTTAAGTCTTTGTTCTGCTGGAAGTTCAGGAATGTAGCGGGACTTTCTGTGAGCAGCAGTCCATGTTAATTAGTAACAATTATTGAAGCTGGTGCTTTCGCCCGTTACTTCCTTGTCTACAAGTCCCTGGTCCCTCGCTCAGCTGCTGAATGAGCTGCACTCTCAAGGTGTGGAGCATGGTAAAAAGGTGAGAGTTGCTGTAGCACAGGAGAGGAGAAACTGCATTCGTTTAACCCATGGTTTGCCAGGGAGCCACAAAACCGTGTCCCATTCCCATCCTTTTCACGTTTGGACCAATACATGAGCTGCTGTTTTGTTTCCTTTGTTTGTTTTTTCACCACTTTTCCTTTGTCATCTATTTGCCAACAGCAGTTTGAGTCATTGAATTTTCCACAAACTCCTCTTTTTTCTGCTGGAAAGTAATCTGATCCCATTCCATGGTTAAGCGTTGTGTTCCTCATTTCAGTGGATTGCTCAGCAGGAAGGTCAGGAGCTGGAGCTGTCTGGTTGGTTATTCCGAGGGCAGTTTGTAATCTAATGATGCCATTGAAATGAGGAATGGGTTCTGTGGCTCCTGATATGAATTGGTTTGGGTTCCCAGGGCCTGGTGCACGGTGTTGTAGGATTTGTTCTGGTGGCCGTTCATCTTTTCCCCATTTTGGGCGCTCCTTTCAGCCAAGACTACATCAGTTACTTTGATTCTGAACTGATTTCCCTGAACTTGTGATAGCACGAACATCTGTGCTCTAATACACCCTATATAACATAGACAGTGACAGCAGATGTTGGAGTGGGCAGAGGGATGATTCCCCCCCATTTATTTATAGTGAAGTTTTCCCAACATTCTCCATTTGCTGTTTCCCTGTGCAGCTTCACCCGTTTCTGTTGCAGGGTCAGATATCCTCACCCTGGGCTCTGCCTTGAGCTGTGCAAATTCCATCAGTGCAAGCAGGCAGAGCTTGGGGTGAGGGCAGAGGGAATCAGCCCAATTCCTGCCCCAGGCAAGAGACCCAGGTCCATTGTCCAGGCTTTGCCCAGCAGTGTTCATTTGCATTTCTAAAGCTCCTCTGCAGGCTGCCTGGAATGAAGCTTCTCTTCCAGGGCAGCCACCTGGTGAGTCACATTTGCCCCCCCCCCCCCCGGAATCTGCTTTTTTAAAAAAAAAGTATCAACTATTTACGAGTTAAAAGTATTACCGTTAAAGCTCTTCAATTTTGCAAAATGCAGTGTTAAAAACGCCAATCACTTGTTTTTAAAATTTTTTTTAAGTTTAATAGTAATAAAATCGTTATAAAAATAGTAATACAATTAGAGTGATATTAATTTGGACAAACTGAATTAGGACAATATGAGGCAATAAATACAAACTATACAAACTGTTACGGATGCCCGGTACCTTTTTCTGGGCAGCACGAGCCTGAAAAAGGACACCCGTTAACAAAGGATTAACCCTTAAAAACAATAGCCTGTTGCATATTCATACACTTCAAACATGATGCATAAATTCCATTCAAATACAGGATTCTCTCTGGTCATGGTCAACGTCTTCCTCCAAATCCTAATAGCACCTTCGAGGCTCCTTTCTTTTGATAAGAGGGCAATAAATTCTTCTCTGAAAGATTTAGGTGTCCTGTGGCTGCTATCTCGCTGCGAGTCCTTTCTTTTTAAAAAAGTATCCTGCATAGCATCGTTTCTATAACTTAAAACTATATTTAACACAGTACTTAAGAAAACTAATAGAGCATTACTTTCTAACACAACACATATAATATTCATTTTAATATTTGCGAAAAGCCAATCATAAAATACATGCATTTTTCACATGCAGCATAAAGGCGAACATGGAAAAACCCAGACCAAAAAGTGATTCTCACACTTCTGTGTCAAACCTACCTGTCAATATAAAGTGTGGGTTTTATGAAAAATTTTTCTCAAATTTCTTAAAAAAGGTTTTAATTTTGTCACTGAAACTGCAGGGAAAACAAAAACTCTCCAAGAATCTCTTTAGTGTTAGAGAGTCAAGGCATTGTTTGCTTCTGGCCAGGATGTGCAACAGAAATAATTTCTTTCACAAATAACCCGGCTGTGCAGAGAAAATCATTCCATGGCATGTGTGTTTTACTGGATTTTTCCTAAACTTTATGTAGTCTGAACCAATCTAAATCCCCTGCTTTAATGTTCATTGCTTCCAAGTTATGTAAGTTTTTAGTATTTGGTTTCCTGTTGGACCCGGATTTCTTCCCCTCTGCTGTGAATTCGGTCCACACTCCTGGATTTCCTTCTCAGCCTTTTCCAGACCAGGTGTCTCCAGCTGTGCCGGGGGCAGTGTCTGGGGTAGCTGTTGGTTGCTGTTTGCTGCTGGGCGTTGATGTTTTGTTGCTGGTCGTTATCTCTGTGGGTGTCTTTTGGGCTATTCCCAGTCTGTGGAGATGTTTAGCTCATCTCTGTTGAGTGGTGTAACACCCCTTAAATAAAACCTTTAAAATTCCTTTCCCCAAGGCAAAGACAAGCCAAGCCTGAGCAGAGAAAGAAGATTTAAAAGAACCAAAATGGGTACATTTTGCAGCAGTGCAGTCGCAGTCAGCCCAGAGTGTGGGTGTGAGTGAGCCCCAGAGTGGAATTGTGCCGTGGTGCTCCCCAGCAGCTGTGGCAGTGCAGGCCCAGCCAGCGCTGAAGCTGCAGCAGTGGCAGCGAGGCTTGGCCGCAGTGGCTGGAGGTGCCAGGGGAGGGTGGCCAGGATTTCCGAGGGTTTGAGCAGAGGATCTGTGGGCAGGCCCAGGGGCTTGGCCCGCTGTGGAGCCCTGGCTGCTGCTGCGTTGCCTTCAGGGCAGGCTCAGGGGCGGCTGCCATGGTCCTGCTGCAGGCGGGAAGTGCAAATCTCCGGGGCTTCAGAGCCCCTGAGGCCAGGCTGAGGGGTCCCCCCGTGTTCAGCTGTGCTGGCGGCTGTTTCTGGCCTCAGGGACACTTGGCATGGGCCCCTTGGCCACCAGTGGTGCTGCTTTGCACTCCTTAGGCAGGAGCCGATGTCCTGGCTGGGTGTTGGCAACAGCAAAGTGCCAGGGCAGGCTCTGTGCCAGCCCAGCTTCCTGTGGGAGAATCTACCTTGATCTCTGATCCAGTGCTTGCTGAAGCAGTCAGAATTGCTTTTGCCCCCCTGTTAGGTGCCATGGTGTCAGCAGAAGATATTGAAGCCTTCCTGCTGAGGGCATTTCAGTGCCAGGCTCTTAGAAGCACCCAGAGCTCCGTGGGTTGAGCTGAGCATGGGGCGGTGACCTGCGCTTTGTCTGATTCCCCTTCCTTCCCTCCCCTGGAACAGGCTGTTGCTTTTAGACACCACTTGTCCTGGTTGCTTCAGAGTACTTTGGAGAGGCTCCATATCTAATTTTCCCCTTTTCCCTGGGGCTGCCCACACTTCTGGGTTCACTTCAGCATAGGCCTGGCCAGACATTTGACACAGAGGTACAACAGAACTGGCCTCAGTATCACCTTTTATAATATTAATTTGCATTCCGAGTTTTGAGATCAAATCCCCTCCCAGTAAATCATAATAACAATTAGGAGCAAATAAAACTTCATGCATTTCAAATCCATCTCCCAAATCTGCTAACAGTGGTTGAATAAAACCATACATCTTTCCCAGTTAACCCCTCACTAATCAAACATATTTTTAGCATTTTTCCCCCTTAAGTCTAAGCTTCAGAGTGGATTGAGAGGCCCCTGTGTCCCTCAGGAGAGGCCTCCTCTCAATGCAGACCCACCTGAATGTTCTCAAGGGCTCCAGGGTGGAGGGTCCCTGGTGTGATGGGAGCTGTGACAGCCCTGCCAATCCATGTCCATCAAGGGGTGGACTTGCTGGTCCTGAGGGTGCTGCTGTCTGTGCTTGCAGTGTCCTTGTGCCCTGCAGCTGGAGCCCTGATTCCTTGCCAGGGGCTGTTTGGGTGGGCTGTCCCCTGCCGAGGAGGGCAATGCCTCTGCCGGGTGCTTGTGGCCGAGCCTGTGCCCTGGGTGCTGGGGCCCCCTTGGGCCCTGGGGTTGATCCCTCAGGGGCTGTAGGTACTCTGCCCTGGCCTTTGCCTTCAGCCTGGCCTTTTGCTGCTCCCTTCCTGCATTCACCTGCTGTGCCTTTGTGCCCAAGTGCTGCAGGGCCTTCTTCTGCCCCTCCTGCAGCCCCCCTCAGTGTCTGTGGGTGCTCATCCTCTGAATGCTGCTGAGCTTTCTGTAAAATCATTTGTATCTCCAGTAACCCTAACAAAATCCTTAAAAGACAATCTCCATGCTAAAATGTATAATCCACATTTCCCAGGTGTTCCTTGCTCCTCGTCCCTGTGCTCAGGGTGCCCTCCCCAGCCCGTATCCCAGAGCCGGTCCCTGTCCTGCCGCAGTGTCCAAAGGCGCCCCCCGGCGGGCAGGGCCGGCAGCTCCACGGGGCCGGGCAGCGGCCGGGGCGTCCCGCAGCCTCCTGGGGGCCGGGGGCCACTGCCGGCCCTGCCCGGGGCTGGTGGGGTCAGGCAGCGCCCGGCGCTGAGCCCCGGCTGCCCCACAGCCCCGGCCCGGCCCCGCAGCTCCCCCCAGGCCCCCAGCCCGTGCTCCCGGTCCCGCACCTCTGCGCCCGGTGCTGCCGCTGCCCCCCACAGAGAAACCCCCTGAAACCCTGACCTCCTTGTTTTCCTCTCCTGGAAACCGGGGATACAAATGATCAGCTGGCAAATGTTGAGGATAAGACCCTGCTGAAAAACATCCCAGTCCTCAGTATTTTTCTCTTCCTCTGCTTTTCCATCATCCTTTTCCTTCCCACAAAGATTCATCCTGCAGCTTTTTGCCTTAACCATATTGCTGCACACTCCCCTTCACCCAATCCCTTTGCAGCACACCAACACCATCCATGCCCTGTTCTCCAAATGCGAGGGGAATTTGGGGAGGTGGGAGTGGGGCAGCGCCAAGGCCGGGCCCCCCCGCGCTGTCCTGGCGGGAGCGGCTGCAGTGGGGACCGAGTGCGGGCGGGAGCGGCCGAGAGCCCAGCGCTGCCCCAGCCCGACCTGCCCCAGCTCCATCCCTGCCCCTGCCGTGGGATGCTGTGGGTCTGGGGGCAAGAGGGAGCCAGCAGCGGGTGCTGGGCCTGGGGCAGGAGGAGAAGCAGGGTTGAGGAACAAAAGGGTCAAACGATGCACGTAGGAGAAGGTGGGATTGTGCAAGAGAAGGAGGAATAGCAGGAGGAAGAGGAGTGGGAGAAAGAGCAAGGACACTGGATATGGAGGAGGAGCAGAAACAGGAGGCACCACAAGGTTCTACTTCTCCCTATATCTGAGGCTTCCCTCCCAGCCCCAGTAGCATCCCCAGAATCCACGATTTTCACGGTGCTGTATCCTTGTGTTTCTGAGTTTTATTGAGCTAAATGTTATTGCTTTGGGTTTTTTTTGGTGTGTGAATCTTTATATTTTGGGGGGAGGTTTTGCTGAATCATGATATTTTGGGAGTTTTTGATCTGTGTCTTGAAGTTGGCAGGATTTTTGTGCTGAATCTTGGTGTTTTGGAGATTCTTACATACAGAGGATTCCCAATGACTTCCTGAGATAAACTTGGGCAAGGAGGAGCTCCCAGTCCAAGACATTCTCATTTTGTTTTTTTCTCCAAACCAGGATTTTTCATGCCCAGGGAGTGTCTGGATGGAGGAGGAAGAAAAGCCCTGGAGATTCCGCACGAGGAGGGGCTGCAAACCCAGCCCAGGGAGCTGCAGGGAGGAAAGAGCCCCCCTGAGCCAGGAAGGTGGCCGGAGATCCAGCCAGAGCTCAGAGCTGGTGGAGAAGCCTCATGGCAGGGAGAAGCCCCACAAGTGCTTGGAATGTGGGAAGGATTTTAGTCGGAGATTGGACCTGACCCAGCACCAGGTGATCCACACTGGGGAACAGCCCTATGAGTGTGAGGAATGTGGGAAGCGTTTCAGCTGGAGCTCCAGCCTGAGGCGGCACCAGGTGATCCACACTGGGGAGAGGCCCTATGAGTGTGAGGAGTGTGGGAAGAGCTTCAGCCAGAGCTCCATCCTGATCCAACACCAGAGGATCCACACTGGGGAAAAGCCCTTTGAGTGTGGGGAATGTGGGAAGAGCTTCAGGCAGAGGGGGAGCCTGATGCAACACCAGATGATCCACACTGGAGACCGGCCTTACGAGTGTGGGGAATGTGGGATGAGCTTCAGCCAGAAGGGCCACCTGATGCAACACCAGAGGATCCACACTGGGGGAAAGCCCTATGAGTGTGTGGAATGTGGGAAGTGCTTCAGCCAGAGCTCTGGCCTGAGGAAACATGAGAGGATCCACACTGGGGAAAAACCCTATGAGTGTGGGGAGTGTGGGAAGAGCTTCAGCATCAAGTTCCAGCTGACAGAACACCAGAGGATCCACTCTGGGGAAAAGCCCTACAAGTGTGGGGAATGTGGGAGGAGCTTCAGAGAAAGCTGGGCCCTGATTCGGCACCAGGTGATCCACACGGGGGAACGGCCCTACACCTGCTTGGAATGTGGGAAGAGCTATGGGTGGCACTCGGACCTGAGAAAACACCAGCAGCGTGTTCACTCTGGGGAGAAGCCCTACAAGTGTTCAGAGTGTGGAAAGAGGTTTCACAGGAGCTCCGATCTCCTTGTACATGAGCGGAGTCACACCGAGGAGAGGCCCTTCCGCTGCCCCGACTGCGGGAAGGGCTTCAAGCTAAACTCCCACCTCACCATCCACCGGCGCATCCACACCGGGGAGAGGCCCTACAAGTGTGGGGAGTGTGGGAAGAGCTTCTCACAGAGGTCAATCTTGACCAAACACCAACAGAGGCGCCACTAAAGGAAGCCCTGTGAGTGCCCTGAGTGCGGGAAGAGCTTTGTGCGCTGCTCCAACTCCATCCCCCATGGGAGGATCCCTGTTCAGGGTGGTCCCCAGTGACCCCCGTTGGGCAGATCGCTGGTGATCCATGGTCCGGTGATCCAAACTGAAAGGCATCTGGCTGGGGGGGGCTCCACATCTTCCTGGTTCCCTGTAGGCACCTCGATAAACCCAGCGGCCAGAACATCCATCAGGACGCAGGCCTACAATGGGAATTCCTTGGGGAGAGCCGATTTACTGACGTTCAACTCCATAAAATCTGTTGTATTTAATCTTTCTTCTGGTGACATCAAGGAGTACTGAATGGTCCCTGAGGTATATTCTGGGTTGACTATTTGGTGCTTGTATCCCCAGTCGTCTGTTCTGTTTATGCTGAATAATAAGTTCTACACCTTCAAGACCTGTCCTGAGAGTGAAGGGGGAGAGAAGAAGTGCGGAGTTTGTTTTCAGAAACTGCACTCACTCCTCCACATTCCTGCTCCTGCACTGTGTTGTCTGCGGATGGACAGACAGCGGGACAGAGCTCTCCTTTGCTTGTAGTTAGTTTTAGCTAGCTGAACCAAACAAGTTCCTGAACTGTGGTGTTTTTTTCCGTTTTCTTTGGACCTGTTTAAACCTGCTCTGGCTTGAACACCAGAAGAGCAGGGGCAGCTCACACCTGTCGCCCACCAGGCCAGGCCTGGGCCGTGGCATTTCCAGCACTGGAGGGACTGATAAGGGACTGAGTGAGCTGAGCTACAGCCCACAGAGGGACTTTGTGAGTTTGTCTCTCTTTTAGAGCAGCAAGAGGTTTTATTGTTTAATATTGTTTAGGTTTTATTGTGTAATAAACCAGTTTTTCCACTTTTCTCCAAAAAGGTATTTTATTTTCCCTGAACCAGCTGGGGGAGGGGCCTCTGTTTTCTAGAGGAACTCCTCTGGGGGTTCACTCCCGAATTTGCCCTTAACCAGGACAAGGTCTTTTCCAACTTCAGGGATTCCATGATTTTGATTTCCTATTGCCCAAGAGTGTCTTCTGCAGCCAAATGGTGAAAAACTGGGGAAAAGACCAAGATTTTAGAGACAGTGGGGTAGAAACTCCACCAAAAAAGGTTCTTCCCTTCTACCTAAACAGTGGATCCTCAGCTGGTATGGACAAGGAAATCCTTTTATTTTGGCCTTGGTTTTGTTTTAATTTCTCTTTATCCCTTTAAAATATCCAATATTGAGGTAAAAATAGACATTGAACTAGGACTTGGGTGTGGTCATGGTAGGACACATGGACACATGGAGAGCGACTTGGGGGACACATGGACATCAACAGGGATGGGACCATTTGTGGGGACATGGGGGACACAGGCATGGATGGAGATGTGGGGAACAATGACAGGGATGGAGACATGGTGGGGAGACAGCCATGGGTGAGGACATGGTGGGACATGGGCAGTGACAAGTGGGGACATGGCCATGGCCTGGGTCATGGGGGGAACTTGCAGGGGATGTGGGGGATGCTGGGTTTAAGGGGGTTGAGGGTTCCTGGGAGGGACCTGGGGCTTGCTGAGGCCTTTGGGGACCCCAGGCCGAGTGGCTCTGGCTGTGCTGGGAGACCCTGGGGGAGGTTCTGGGGCAGCTGCTCAAGGACCCCCTAAACTGGAGCCCCAGCCGGGCATTGGGCTCCTGGAAGGAGAGGAACGTCCTTGTCCCCAGGAGGGAAATCCCAGCACCCCCAGGGAGTCAAGGGCAGCTGAGAGGCCACAACAGGAGGGGAAAGCCAGAGAGAGCTGTCACAATTTTAAGCTAAACCCCAAAAGTGCCAAAACTGAGAGATTCCTCCCAGGAAAAAGCAGCCAGGAGCTGCCAGAATTGAGGGGGAAGATGGGATGTGACCCCCCCAGACTGAGTAGGAGGGGCCTGCATCCCCCAAAACCAAGCACAGGGGCGAGGGCGGGGGCTGCAGGGACAATGGGATAGGGGCAGAAGAGCAGGGGAAAAGAGGATTCAGAGCGCGAGAGGGATGGCAACCCCAAATTGATTTGGGAGGGGTCTTTGGGTTGGAGGAATGATGGGTATGGGGAGGGAAAGGTGGGGATGGAACAGAAAAAGGGTGGTTCTAAGGGGATCCCATTGTGTCCCCATCATTCGATTCCTGGAGTGATTCTCTGGGGCTCTGGGGGGGAATGGATCCACACTGGGTGGGTCCCCAAGCCCCCTGCCCATCCCTGGGGGGCTCATGGGGCATTCCCTCCACCCAAATGCTGGTGGTGCTGCAGCCATGAGGGAGAGGTGGGATCTGGAGTGGGCAGGGTAGGAAGAGTAATAGGAAGAGGAGGGAGAGGAGGAGGAGGAGGAGGATGGGGAAAAGGAGGAGCAGGAGCAGGAACAGGAGGAGGAAGAGGAAGAGCCCCAGCAGAAGCATGGCCATTTTCCCACCTGCCCTCTAGTCTGCAGCTCCCCTGGCCCTGGCAGCATTGATCCCCCAGATCCCACAGGTGAGCGGGGAGGGGGAGCTCGTCCTAGATCCATTGTTTTTTTGGTTTTTTTTCAGAGGAGGGGATGTTAGGATCTTGCAGGAATCCAAAGGTGAGACGCAGATGCCCCTCTGGAGACTTGTGGAGAGTTCCTGTGGCAAATGGTCTGTACTGGCTGGGGAGGTGGTACCAGTTTTGGGGGGGACATTGGCATCAGAGTGGGGAGAGCAGCAAAGGCCAATCCTGGAGCTGGGGGATCCCAGCAGCCTGGAGGGGTGGGGGAGGCTGGAGATGAGCAGGGTCTGGGCCCATCCAACTGTGAGCAGGGCAGTTACTTTTAGAGCTGTACTTGGGAAGCAGGACCAAGGTGCTGACCCATTGTTTTTCCCCCAAGCCAGGATTTGTCAATCCCAATCTTTGTCTGGATGGAGCTGGAGGAGGCTGCAAGGAAAAGGAAGATGGCCTGGGATACTGAGGCAGGTGAGAATGAAGTCACTGCCCCTCTCCCCCTCTTCTCTGCTCCATGTCTCAGCCCAACATTGCCCCTGGCTGCAGGACAATCCCACTGCTGACACCATCCTGCCAGGGATGAATTGGTGGGATCCCTTTCCCTTCCCTCTAGCACAGAGGCAAATCCCATCCTCTCCTTGTCCACAGCTCCTTCCTCTTCTCTTTCTATACTTCCTTCCTCATTCCTTCCTTCCCCCAGGCACTGAGCTGCAGATGGAGACCAGGGAGAACAAATCCCTGTGGTATTCACATTTCTTTAATAGAGACATAATTCTCTCTCACAGGATTTTTCCTGGGAAGCTGTGGAAAGGCTGAGAAAGCTCAGAGAGGAAGAAAACAATTCTTATCTTGCTGCTCCTGTTGCTTGGCACATGTGGAAGGTGTTATGGAGATTGTTTACCAAGAGTGATTTGTTAATTGGACACTGGTGATGGTTGTTTGGACTGATTGACCAGTTAGGTCAAAGCTGGGTCGTGACTGTCTGTAAAGGGTCAGAGGTTTTTCTTTAGTATGTAATTTAGTATA
The DNA here is from genome assembly GCF_051311805.1 of Agelaius phoeniceus. Classification (NCBI taxonomy): domain Eukaryota; kingdom Metazoa; phylum Chordata; class Aves; order Passeriformes; family Icteridae; genus Agelaius; species Agelaius phoeniceus. Next base: position 1,863,269 of record NC_135291.1, on the reverse strand, counting down.
GATTTAGTATAGCAATAGTCTAATGTAGTATAATATAGTATAGAATAACGCATCTGTTCAGCCTTTGAAATCATGGAGTCAGAGCACATCATTCCTTGGATGGGTGAGACAAAGTAGAAATTTAACAGGATAGAAATACATTTTTGGATTTAGGTGAAATGTGCCGTTCTGAGCCTGTAACTTGTTTATCTGTGCTTAAGACTCCCTGTTCTCACAAGAGAGGGAAAAAAAAACAAAGAAAAAAATCTTGTGCTCGCAGAATGGCCTCGACCAAGAGAAGGAATTCAAACTCCTGAGATAAGCAGAGGTGTCTTTGTCGGGGGCAAAGGCTGAGGCTGACCAGAGAGCTCTCTGCGCAAAGCGCAAGGACTGATAAAAACTAATTGCAACTTGCAATGTGAAATCAGTAAAATGAATATGAATGAGACTATATGCATGTGTATAAGCAAGGGGGAATTCTCAGGGGTGCGCATGTCCTTTAGGGAGAACAGCGATTTTCACATGCACCTAGCACTGTAATAAACATACTGGCTTAATGACTTTCTACAAAGTTGTGGAGTTTCTCTTTTTTTTCCACTAATCATTTTGGCGAGCCAGCCAGGAGATTGTCTGTCCTCTCAGGGGCGGAAGGGAGGACGGACTCCTGGGTGCACCCTGGAATTTTCCTGGAGGAGCTCTGCTCCATCTCGGCTTGCCTCCTGTGGATACAGACAACGATCTGCTGGTGTGTGGATACACGGTATGTCTGTCAAAGGGCCCGGGGGAGACAGGGCTGCTAAGTCACTCAGAGACGTCTGAGTGCACAGCCTCGTCCCTGTGCTTGCAGGCAGACATCGACCAGGAGCATGGTTGGCGGCAGAGGTTCCCGATTGATAGCGTGACTGGGAACAGGTTCATTGTTCAATAGAGCGGCCGCTAGCGACTCTGGGGTGAGCTGAGTGAACATGAACTTTGTGTGCTTGTGGTGTCTGGACATTGTATGGTTAATGCAGTGTGTGGTTAATGTTAGTGTGTTTGTAATCGTGTGAGTGCGTGGTGTATAAAAGAGACCGAGCGAGCGAGCGAGCGAGTGTACCCACAGCATGCAGGGGCAGTTCTACCCGTGTCTGAAGCAGCCAGGTGAGGCCCGGAGCACCGGCTGGGGCAGGCTGTGGGGGCAGGGAACACCCCACGGAGTAGTGGAACAAGTGGAGAAACGTGGGTGAGGACATTTATTCATTTATTGTGTTTAAAGGTGGTGATGTGTGATTTGTGTAGATTGTGCACATTTTAACTGTGGCTAGATGAACTCAGGGGATTCCTCTGCCGCAGTAGTTTGGACTTGGTCCCTGGAATTTTACTGTGTGCTGTTATTTTGATTGTGTCCAGAGTGTGTGAGGACCAGAAGAAGCTGATAAGCTGATGTGGGTAGATGCTGAAGTGTTGTATGTTGGGTTGTGTCAAGAAAAGTGGGCACTTCTAAGAGATACCCCTTTCCCAGTGAGTTTGTGTGGTTCTTCCCCCACATTGTGGTAATTTGATTCTCGGTATTGTAGGCTTGTGTTTGTGGAGATTTTAGGATTTTGTTTGCAAAAAGTGTAGCATTTTAAATGCTGTGGAAAAACTGCAGTATGGTGATTTATGTTTAACTGTGGTAAAACAAATTAAAGGAATTCCAGGAATTCCCCTCCCACAGCAATCTAAGCCCTGACTCTCATGAATTTGAGATGTGGGGGGTGTGTGTCTGTGTCTGTGTTTTTGGGCATATCAGAGTTTTTGCTGTAACAGGCACAGCGTTTTGCAAGCCAGCAAAGTGAGTGTCAGTAGAAACAATGCTTGAATTAGATTGTGCGGGAAGAGAACTGGAAAAGAATGAGATTTTGTAAAGCAGAGTTTGAGTGGAAGAAACCAAGACAGGCACTTTATAATTTATGTTATTCTAAGGAAACCAAGGCTACTCAGAGAGCTCTAAGGAATTTAGTAGCAACCGGTCACGAGAAGCAAAGAAGTAACAGGGTCTTTGAATTAGTAGAAAAGAGAATTTCAAGTAATTTAAGAAACCTAGCAGAAATAATTAAAGCTGAGTGCGTTCAGCCTATTTTATACCCCAAGACTTTGAATTAAGGCAAAGAGTTAGGATGGGGTAGAAAGATGGGAGCTAAGAAAATGGAATTTTTAGTAGACACGGGGGCAGCAAACTCAGTGTTAAATAAAGCCTTGATGCCTATAACAGATGATTATGTTATGGTAAGGGGGCAACTGGCCAATCTGAAAAATCATATTTTGCAAACCATCAAAATATTCTTAGTTTTTTGTATATGCCCACCTCTCCAAAGGCCCTGTTGAGTAGGGACTGGTTGGAGCAGCTGGAAGCAAAGATCACATTTAAAGATGGGGAGATTATTTTAGGGGTAAAGGATCAAGAAGATGTAGATACACTGAGCTTAATTTTAACAATTAGTGAAACTGAAATTGAAAATAAGGATGAAATTAACAAGAAAATAATGGATCCAATGTTTCCTGGGGTATGGGCCTCTAACATAGCAGGGAGGGCAGAGAATGCACCTTCTGTGCAAGTTAAGGAAAACAACCAGCTAGGGTCAGGCAGTACACCTTGTGGCAAACCCATACACCCTACTAACATGTTTGGCACCTGAGCTAACCTAGTTTGCTGTTTTAGATCTGAAAGATGCCTTCTTTAGCCTCCCTATCCATGAAGCCAACCAGAAAATTTTTGCATTCAAATGACAAAACCCTAAAAGCAGGCACAAAACCCAGCTCACATAGATTGTGTTGCCTCAAGGCCTTCAAGGCTTCAAAATTCCCTTACTCTGTTTGGAGAACAACTTACAAAAGACCTAGAGTCCTGGGAAGCTCCACAAGAAGAAGGAAGGCTATTGCAGTACGTGGATGATCTCCTGATAGCCACTCAGACGAGGGAAGCATGTGTGGCCTGGACAGTGAGCCTTTTGAATTTCCTGGGGCTCCAAGGGTACAGAGTATCAAAAAAAAAGGCACAGGTAGTGAAACAGAAAGTAATCTACCTGGGGTATGAGGTCAATGCTGGGCAAAGGACTCTGTAGTCACTAACCTTGTGAACCCAGCTTCTTTTCTCAGTGGGATCAAGGAGAAGCAGTACACCACGATTGATTGCCTGGAGACCATTGAAGCTACTTACTCCAGATGCCCAGACTTGAAGGACACTCCTTTGGATGGTGCAGAGACCTGGTTCACTGATGGGAGTAGCCACGTTGCCAGTGGAAAGCGACACGCTGGATATGCAGTCACTACCTGCAGAGAGGTAATAGAATCTGGACCCTTGCCAACAGGCACCTCTGCACAGAAGGCCAAAATAATTGCACTGATTCTCTTTCCTTCTGCCTTAGAAATGGCAAAAGGAAAGAAAATAAATGTCTGTATAGACTCGAGGTATGCATTTGGAGTCATGCATGCACATGGAGCCATCTGGGGAGAGAGGGGACTGCTGACCTCACAAGGAAAGAACATCAAACATGCACAAGAGATAATCCAGCTGCTGGAAACAGTTCAGCTGCCTGAAAAGGTAGCAATTATGCATATTAGGACACAGCAGAGAGTGAGCTCAGAATTGGAAGAAGGAAATGAGCTGGCAGATAGAGAGGCAAAGGAAGCAGTGAAAGGTGAGGTAACTATTAAAGGAGCTCTAATTCCAGGTGGACAAATTTCCCTTGAAGGTAAGCTAGAATACAATAAGAAAGATAGAAAACTAATCAAAGATCAAAAAGGGACATACAACCAAGAAGGGTGGGCTACCATTGAAGGGAGGCTGGTAATCCCTTCCCATTTGTTGTAGTCACTAGTAAGGGAGGAGCACCAGAAAACACACTGGGATGCCCTAAACACCTATTTGACTGAGAGAATCGTTGCCAGGAATTTATATGCCACCATTTCTCAAGTGACAGTGTGATCTTTGCCTCCAGACTAACCCCAAAAATACCCCCAGACCAAAACTTGATCAGATTGGGAGGGGCCATGGGCCTGGACAGCAGTGGCAAATTGACTTTTCAGAACTCCCAAGGAAAGGGGGGTACTGGTATTTATTGGTATTGACAGATGCATTTTCAAAGTAGCCAAAAGCATTCCCCACCAAAACTGTCAAAGCTCAAGAAGTGACCAGAATATTATTGCAAGAAATAATACCACACTTCGGAGTTCCAGCCACAATATCCTCGGACAGAGGATCACATTTCATTTCCAGAATAGTGCAACAGATTAGTAGCTACCTAAGCATAAATTAAGAACTTCACACTCCATACCACCCCCAGTCAAGCAGCCAAGTAGAGAAAATGAATCATTTGATTAAGCAGCAGATTGTAAAACTGAAGCAAGAAGCTAATCTACCCTGGCCCCAAGCTCTTCCACTGGCACTGTTGCAAATTCAAACTAAACCTCGAGCTAAAGAAAAGCTGAGTCCCTTTAAAATGCTTTATAAAAGACCATATAAAATACAAAAGACACTCACATTAGAGAAGTAACGTTAGCCACCTACATGGTGGCTTTAAGCAAGCAGCTCAGAGAAAATGAAAAGCACGTGGCTGGAACTCGGAGCAGGGAGTTAGATGGACCAATACATAACATACAGTCTGGAGATTAGGTATATGTTAAGTCTCTTACAGAGAAGACTTTGGAACCACAGTGGGAGGGACCATTCCAGGTGCTTCTCACCACCTTCACTGCAATCAAAATCAAAGAACAGAATGCCTGGATCCATCACTCGAGTGAAGAAGGCCCAGAAGCCCCTTGGAGAGGGACACCAGGAGACAGTGAACTGAGATTAAAACTTACTTTGACAAAATGAGTATATTGTGGTCAAGAGTAGTTCATACTTTAATTTACAGAATTGTTTTGTATGTAATTATAACTGAAGTTTTAGAACTAGAGAGTACCTCTATCCAAAGCAATGCTGAATGGCCTTGGTCCCAGGCTTTTTATCAGTATACTGGATCCAGGGGAGAACTTTCTGAGATAAAAGATTTAAACCTATCCAATGTAGTAATCCACAGGAATCGGGTATATGAGGAGCAAGAATGGCAAGAATGAGAACTGTGGACACTTCAAGAGATCAGAGGAGAAGAAATCAAAGTAGCATGCCCAGTGGTCAATGGGACAGCTCATGAGAGACCAGATGCAATTAGTGTCTCAACCTCTCCTGGTGTATACAGACACCAGGAAGTTTGTGATAGCCCAAGTGAATCAGACTGTTGGTGTAATTTCACCTTGATGCAGCCTGTGGAAGTGACTTGCCTTTGGGCTCGAGATGCTATCGGACTTTCATTTAAATTTAAAGTAGACACTTTTTACAACAGCAAGACCTTATACAACCCACACTAGGACTCAAATAGTTCAGACTCAACCCAAACTTGAACCTGAAGTGTATGAAATAGGCCCCTATGTGGGAGGAATGTGGGTGAACAACAACTGTTGTTCAATCCAGAATGGTCTCTCAAACGTGTTGAGTTGCTAATGCAAATTAACATCTCAGAAATCCAACCAGCCTGCTGCTCTTTCCTAAGAACATCCTTTGAGAGCTAGACAATGTTGTTACAAAGACAAGTATACCTCAAGAGCAGAATAAGAAAGGATCTAATTGGGATATTAGGGACAGGATTAGGAGTTTTAAATAGAATTGATTCAAAAATACTGATGAATAAACTGGCCACTGCAGCAGGTGGCCTAACAAAACTGAAGCAGCCTTTACAGTCATCTCTATTGGCATTAGGAACAAGCCAGTGGCAGATTTCAAAAGTACTGCCAAAGTGAGAAAAGGCCAGGGACCAAGACCACAAGTTAATAGTAGAAGCACTCAGTACAAGAGTTCAAGATAATGTGTCTTTAGCTTTCCGTTGTATACAAGCACAGTTATGGATGTAGGCAGCAGCAGCTCTGATCATATGGGAAGGGGGTGAAGGTGATTTTCCAGCTGAAATTCAGAAGATTGTCTGGGATAATGTGATTGATTTTGAAAGGAAGTTTCAGTCCTGGTGGACTATGGTAAATTTCACCTATGATCCTGCTTCTAATGTGGCCACTGCCTTTGTGCTTACCATACGTAATGCCACTGTTTACGTTATCCATCCCATCATTGCACTAGGATTAAACCATGAAAAAACAGTGCTCTACCCTTCAAAACATAGGGTGTGGGCACGAAAGATGAATGAAAAGTAGCAGACGGTAAATTTAGAATCCTGCATTACAAAGAGAACAGCTGGGATTCATTTGTGAAAGCAGTACTATTAATGCCCAGGATGTGTGTCTAGACACTGAACAGAGTATTTGCCTCTTCGAAGTTCATCCAGTCACTGACCAGAAAACTGTGCTTGTATATACTGGAAAAGGGTGTGTGTGCCTGAGAACTGCCTGTGCTGCTGTAAAAATTGATAGCAACAATGTTATTTTGTCTAGTAGAAATCATTCTAATTTCTGTATTTGTATTGTTAAGATTATCAGGTGTGATTTTTCGTACTTGGCCCCAGTGACATCCCACCAGTTGATTAAAACCAATTATACAATGTATCACAGACTATCACCTACTCCTATTGAGAAAGACCTTACATTAGTAAAACAATTAATTAAGCACCAAGACCTACTGGGGATCTTGAAAGAAATCCAAGAAAGCGGAAAGAAAACCTTAATTACTGTCCAACATGATACAAAAGAAATAACCAGAATTCTACAGAGAATAAAACAAAATGCAGATCATCACTGGTGAGGTGTGATCTTTGGGTGGTCACCAACTGCAAATGAAATTTTTAATAAGTTGTATCATCCCGTTGTAGATTTGTTGATATTAGTTAGAATAAGTTTAAGATTATTCATTATATTGCTAATTTAGAATTAGAGAATACTACAACGAGTAGCTGTGTTAACTTCTTTATCAAATGTACATGGTAAAGCCTTAAGAGACACCTATTATCACAGAGGTTTGCATTAAGTAAAAGAATTTACTTATTTTCTAGGAAAGGGAGGAATGAGACAGAGTAAAAATCCCCCAGAGTAGAAATCCATTTTGATTTAGGTGAAAGGTACATCTTAAGTCTGTAAGGCCTAGGCTAAAGAGAAAACTGTGCCCATGAAGGACAGAGATACAGAGGAGACAGATAAAGAGAGACAGAAACTGCTGTGGGAGCAGGTAAACTCGGCCTAGGAATTCTTTCTGATAAAGAACCAGCGGCAAATGTCACGCGAAATCCGTAAAAATGAATATGTATGAACCTATTGTGAAACTGTATGCATATGTATTTAAGAGGAGGATAAAAAGGGACCTGAAGTTCTCAGAGGTACACATGTCTTTTAAAGAGAGCAATTCCGCATGCGTCCAGCGCTGTAATAAAACACACCGGCTTTACAACTTTCACAAAGTTGTGGAATTCTTTTTCTCCGCAAAACACCGCTCACCCGAGAGCTCCGCGCCCGCAGCCGAGGGGGCTCCCAGCACCACCAGTGCCACCAGTAGGGCCCCAGCTGCCGCCCCTCGCCCCATGGCCGGGGCCGGGCAGGGAGCAGCAGCCCCAAAGCAGCCGCGCTGCGCTGGGAGCACCAGTCCGGAGCAGGGCGGGCTCGGCAGCGCCGCGCGCTCTCATTGGCTGCCGCCACTTTTGGGCAGCGATCGGCCACAAGCTCTGCCCGGCAACCGATGACGCAATCCAACGCCCAGAGCTCTCATTGGCTGCGCCGCCTCCTGCCTGCGCTGCCATTGGCTGAGGCCTTTCCGGGACGCTGCAGCCCCGGGCTGGGGGTTTTTTGGGAAGCGGGAACCTTGGGGCGCTGGGCCGGTGGGAGCTCAGGTGAGCCCAGCAATGCGTGCCCAGGGGCGCGGGATCTCAGCGGTGCCCGTGGCGAGCGGTGACGCTGGCCCGATGCCAGGCACCCCCAGAGCCGCTCTGTCCCTGCCCCCGCAGCCGCACAGGGCCAGAAAATGGAACCGAGGGTTCCTGGCTGGGGACAAGGACCGGGAGAGATCCCTCAGCAAATCCCGCACGGGCACAACAGACCCGGCCTGGGCACACGGAGGGAATTTATTACCAACCAAATCACAGCAGCACAAGGAGAAGGGAAAGAAATCTCTCCAACGCCTTCCCCCCACCCAACACGGATCAGCCAGAACAGGGGTCACCAGGGCTCTGCCCAATGGGGGTCACTGGGGATCATCCAGCGTGGATCCTCCCATGGGGGATGGAGCTGCAGCAGCGCACGAAGCTCTTCCCACACTCGGGACACTCGCAGGGCCTCTCCCTGGTGTGGAAGTGCTGGTGAGTGACGATCTCTGAATCCCACCTGAAGCTCTTCTGACATTCCAAGAACTCCTAGGGCCATTCCCCAGTGTGGATCTTGTGGTGCTTGCTCAGGTCGGAGGTCCCACTGAAGCTCTTCCCACATTCCCCACACTCCCAGGGCCTCTCCCCAGTGTGGATGTTCAGGTGTTCCATCAGGGTGGAGCTGTAGCTGAAACCCTTCCCACATTCCAAGCACTTGTGGGGCTTCTCCCTGCCATGAGGCTTCTCCACCAGCTCTGAGCTCTGCCTGGATCTCCGGCCGCCTTCCTGGCTCAGGGGGGCTCTTTCCGCCTCACACCTCCCTGGGCTGGGTTTGCAGCCCCTCCTCATGCGGGATCTCTGGGGCTTTTCCTCCTCCTCCATCCGGCCACAGCTTGGGAATGACAAACCCTGGTTTGGGGAAACCAAGGTGGGAACACCTTGGAGTAGAGGCTCCTCCTGGCCAGGTCCATCTCTAGAACTCAGCAGAAGTCTTGTGTCCATGAAAATCTCCACATATCAAGATTCAGCCAGAAAAAACTCTCCCAGGAGTTCTCTATTGCTGATCTCTCCACTTTTGGGGTTCCAGAGGTTTCCTTTCCTTAGGATCATGGGGGTCCGATGGTTCCAGGGGTTCTCCATTCTCCAGCGTCCTGCTCAGGGATGATCCAGGGCCTTTTGGGGGTCCATGGGGGCCCTTCTCCCCTGATGCTCTACTCTGAGATCCCAGGGGTCCCAGGGGTCCCTCCTCTCCAGGTTCCCCCCCTTTCCAGTCTGCCGGGGTCCCCCAGCTCTAGGATCGCCCCTCTCTGCTCTCCCCACTCTGGGGGTCCCAGGGGTTCCCCTCCTCTGCTCTCCCAGGGGTCCCCAGGACCAATGTCCTCCCCTGCCCATACTGGGCAATGGCCACGTGGGCCCCCAAAGATCCCCCAAGGGGCTCAGCTTTGGGCTCCTGCAAGATCCAAACCTACACACACAGAGAAAAAAAACCCTCCCAGAGACACCAGATGATATTTGGGGTCAATTCCACAATCTGCGAGCTCCAAACACACCCCAATAAAAAACTGTCATGGTTTGACACTGGCACAATGCCAGTGCCCCCATGAAGATACCCTCTCCCTGGTTTCTGCTGTGAGATGTGACCAGGAATAAGCAAAGCAGGCTCCTACTTAGGAAAAAAAAAAACAGAACTTTATTAACTACACTAAACTATAGATAAAAGGAACACACACAGGGAAAACGAAAACCTTACAAATACATTTCCTTCTCCCCCCACCAAATTTCCAATATAATACATCTATTCCTCAAATCACCAACTCTTAGTCCAGAACCACCCTTCAGGCAATCAATCCTCAGTTCATCAAGAGGAGAGGAGTCCTTCTTGTACCATGGGCTTCCCCTGGAAACACAGCTGAAGCCTCGTGCGTTTCCGCGTCACTCGTGGCACCGCCCGGAGTACATCTGCCATTGTGACCTCTTCCTTTCATGTCCAGTTCTCTCACCACTGAACACGGACCAGAGCTGCTTCTGGGGTTGTCTTTTTAAGGATGCTCTGTCCCGATCCAAAAAAGGCACAGTCTCTCCTTTGGGACACCTGTCCCCACAATCTCTCCTTTGGGACACCTGTCCCCCCCATATTTTTTCACCCCCTGGGGTCGAGGGGCACCAACACTGAACCCTCTTGGTTCTGTGGCCATTGCCTCCCCCTAGATGCAGTCTCTGGATCACAAGGAACTTGGGTCTGTCCATGGCTGTACAAAAAGAGTCCAGCAAAAGCCACTCCATCATCTCTTCCCACTAGGATTCTTCTCTATTCTTCCACTATTTCTCACTCGCCCAGAGCTCTCTCACACTTGCACATTTCCTTCCTCATCTCCCATTCTATCTTCTAGGAGAGGTCAATGATCTGTAAAGTTCTCATTCTCCGAAAAGGGGTTAAAAGCTCCTACAAGTGGCCGGCTGAACCCCCCCCTTCTCCTTCCCAGCCGTGCTGCCGGCACAGGCCCATGTTTATCCATGTTTATCCAGTCTCAAGGTTACAGTCCCAGGCAGCGGCTCTCTCTCTCTCTCTCTCTCTCTCTGTGTCTCTCAGGGGGGGCTGCCCGATGGCTCCCGGTGTCTCTCTCTCTCTCTTCCACCCTTCCACCCCCGGGCTCAGGCCTACCTCTCCCGGCCACATGGCTTTTCCCCTTCCCCTGCCCAGCAGCAGCAGCTGGGCCGGGGGAGAGACCCGAACTCTTTCCTCACCGGAACCCAAGAGAGCCTCCCAGGGGAGAGCCCTGCTTTTAACCCCGTGTTCTCAGAGGCGGATCCATATCCTAATGGCCATATTAGATGCCAATATTAAAATCTGAACATACATTGGCCCAACCACTGAATCACAAAAAACACATTTCCTGTCAAATCACCACACTACCAAACGTAGAGAGACAAAATCCTTCAAAGTCTTCAGTTGATGGAGTTCCCCTGGTCACATCAGGGGAGATCTCAGAGATTCTGGTCAATTCAAATTCCCATTATAGTCTTTTTAGATGGGGAAAGGGGATGAGTCTTGAAATCAAATCAAAAGTAGTAAAGAATAGTCTATTGTAACTTCTGGGGAAAAAAAAGAAAGGTATTGAAGAAGGGTACAAACAGTCCATGTTCCCAGCAGTGGATGAGAGCCATTGTCTCCTTGGTCCAATGGCCACACCTGCAGGCCAACATCTGGCTTTGGTCAGCTCGCCTCCCCCACACACCTGCCCGGGCTGGGGGTTTCAGTCCCAGCCCTTGGGAGGAGGGGGAGCTTCTCCACATGGGGGTCTCATGTCTCAGTCCTTGAGGGAGAGGCTTCTCCCATCTCAGTCCGTCCCTCATGGTGGTTGTAAAGCAGATGTGGGGTCTTCTGTGGGGACCACCAAAGTAACCCCAGGAAAGTCCAGCCAGGCTGAGAGGTGGGGAAATTCCAGGGCCATTGTTGTGAAGCGGGTGCTAGGGAAGAAAAGGGCAAGGTGTCCCCCTTCTCCTTTTCACTAGGTTCAGTCTTCCATGGAAACAAACACACCTGCAAACAACAGCTTGGCAAGCCAAGGGCTTTGCTCAGCCTCAGGATCCTGGTGAACAACTCTCCAGAGCAAGACCAGGATTCCAGCCAGGGTCTTTTTTCGGTGGTCCCAGTTTCTGTCCTTTTCACGACGATGGTGAGGCAGATGAGAGAAGCTTCGGACAGAGACTGACACCATCCTCAGCCACCCCCAGGGCAGCGCAGGCCAAGTCCAGGGACACTGCAGGGTCATGGGGACACCACACAGGTGCCACCAGGGACATGGCACTGCCACCTGTCCAGTGGCACCAGTTCAATGCCAGTGTCCCTGTGCCACTGCCACCAGCCCTGTCCAGGTGTCCCCAATTCCATCCCAGCGCCACCAGCCCAGTGCCACCAGCCCAGTGTCCCCAGTTCTGTCCCACTGTCACCACCCAAGTGCCACCACTTGATGTCACCAATGCAGTTTCAGCCCAGTGTCCCCAGTCCTGTCCCAGTGCTCCCAGTGCCACCACCCCATTGTCCCCGTATCAATGTCACCAGCCCAGTGCCACCAGTTTCAGCCCAGTGTCTCCAGTCTCATCCCAGTGCCCCCACCCTGTCCCAGTGTCCCTGTCCCAATGTCACCAGTTGTGTCCCAGTGTCCCCATTCCAGTGTCACCAGTTTTGTCCCAGAGTCACCAGTTCCAACCCAGTGCCACCAACCCAGTGTCCCCAGTCCCTTCCTAATGTCTGCACCCCAGTGTCCCCAGGGCTGTCCCAGTGCCACCACCCCTGTGTCATCATTCCAGTGCCACCACCCTGTGTCATCATTCCAGTGCCACCAACCCGGTGTCCCCGGTTCCATTCCAGTGTCACCAATCCAGTGCCACCAGTTCTGTCCCACTGTCACCAGTGTTTTGGGGGATCCCAGGTGGAGTTTGGAGGCTCCTGGGGGTTTTTGGGGGATCCTGGAAGGGTTTTGGGAGGTCCCAGGTGAGGTTTGGAGGTCCCAGGTGAGATATCCAGGGATTTGGGGCTACCTAGTTGAGAATTCCCAAAAATTTGGGGTTTCCCAGGTGAGAACACAGGCCAGGGGCACAGGGGGGCCGAGGGGGGAGGGCCTGGGGATGTTTTGGGGGGGGTTCAATCAATGGGGGGGCCTGGGGAGTGCTATGGGGGAGTCTGCTGAGTGTGGGGGGGTCCCATGGATTTGATGCCTCAGGTTTTGGCTTTTCTCTTTTTCAGATTCTGTGCTGCTTTACTCTGTGGGTCTGGGCTTCATATTAAGGGATGCTGAGCTCTGTTCACAGAGCAGGGAGACAAAACAATTCCTGCCCTAGCTGGGAACCCAAGGACAAATAATCCAAACCTCAGGCCCAAGAGCATAAACATCGTGGACTGAAGAGAGAAAAACAAGAAGGATGGGACTTCATCAGCTAAAGCTGTAATTGGACAATTAACCCCAATATGCAAATGTAGCAGAACTTATAAAAGTGCCAGACCTCGTGACCGGTCGTCCATTTTGGGGCCATTTTGGTTCATCTTGGGCGTAGCCCTGGCTGGGCTCTCGTTCTGCCCAAAGTGTGTCCATGGAGGCCTTTTAACAAATGCCTGCTTTACTGTGTAACCGCGTCTGGCCTCTGTTCTAGGCCAGCCTTGTGCAGGCATCAGTTTGTGGCGAGCACGAAGGGAGCCGAGGCACCCGGGCAAGGCTGGAGCAGAGGCAGAGGAAGGTGCAGCTGCTGCCCCCAGCCCGCGGCACTGGCGGGGCCCAGGTGCGGTGCCGAGGGTGCGGGAGGCCGAGAAGCTCGGCAGGAGCGAGAGAGGCGTGAGCGGCTGCAGGGGCGCTGCGTTTATCGGGTGGGGGCGGTGGGAAGGGGCGTTTTGTGCTCGGGAGCGCAGCGGGTGCGGTGCTCGCTGCGCCCCGGGCTCAGGGAGGGCGGGCGCTGTGAGCAGCGGGGTTGGATTGCGGGGCTGGGCTTGGCCTGGGGCCGGCAGTGCTGGCGCAGGGGATCGTTCCCGCAGCGCCGCTCCGGAGCGCCGCGATTGGAATCTCGCTCTTTCTCTCGCTCGTTGGGTCTTTTAATTTCTACTCAGAACTGTTAAAATTCCGTGTGTATATTCTGCTGCGAGTGTTGTAGTGATAATATCCCGAGAAACAGTCCCCTGGGATTAGCACTGAGAAACTGGGGAGCCCTTACCGGGGGGAGCCTTGTTTTTCAAAGCCAAGCTTATTGGACGCTCAGAAAAGATCTGGCCGCGGTATGAACTAGAGGACAATCAGACGAGGCCCGAGTTTGGTATTTGGGATAAAAGATTAATATCAAGTTTGATTTCCCGTAGAGGCGAGGATAAATACTCGGGGTGCTCAGGTGAGCTGGAGTATGCGAGGCTCTTTCTGGTGTCAGCGTGTCAGCGGAGCCCCGCAGCAAAGCAAAAGGAAGAGCATCCCTTAGCCTGAAAGGGAAAAGGGGAGAAAAGGGAAAAAGAGCCAATATTGGCAAACAAAAGTAAAACGAAGGCGGAAGAAGGCTTAGATCGAGTCGCTCCCGCCCCGAGGGTGGGGTCGGTCGGGTCCGGGCCAAGGCGCGCCCCCCCCGCCGCCACCGCCGGCACGATCGGGGGGCGGGGGAGGCGCAGCTCAGCCGGGGCCCCGGGCAGGGAAGGAGGAGAAAGGCGAGCCCGGGCAGGCAGGGATGGCGCCGGCCCCGGCCAGGAGGAGGAGCCGGGGGCGGAGCCTCGTACGGGAAGAGGGGAGGGGATGGATGGCGGGCACAGCCCACGGCACCGCCCCGAGAGGAGGAGGAGGAGCCGGGGGCGGAGCCTCGTACCGGGAGGGCGGAGAGGGCCCCGCCCATGGGGGAGGGGTCTCTCCGCTCCCAGCCCCGTCAGTTTCCATGGCAACCCTGAACGCCAGGGCGTGGCTTCTGGGATGACGTCACCGATGCAGGCGGACGCGCAGCCCGGATTAAAAGACGCAGCAAATCCTGCGTGGGGCTTCCTGGGATCGGGGGTAGGCAAAATAGATTATATGGGACAACAGGGTCAGCCGAATCGGAGAGCTCCTGCTCAAGCAGCTCCGAGGAAGATGAAATTGATGAACTCATTGCAGCCTTGAGCAAGCGAAGGAGGGGAAAGATCGTGAGAAAAGCCATCAAAGAGTGTAGGCCCATAGGGAAATGTACTAGATAAAAAAAGAGAAAATAACCGGTTTTACAAGCCCCACTACGACCAGCAGCTGGCAACCAGGGGCCAATATATGTAAAGGTTCCATATTCCCTTGTGAAAAACATGGTTCACTTTCCTGTTAAAATCTAAAAGTTTAATAAAGGACAATAAGAAACAGAGACAATAAAGCAAAGATTATGGGCCGGGTGCATCTTGGCACTAATCCAAGAGCACCCCTGCTAGTTTGGGAAATGCCCTTTTTATACTGTTTCTATTACATCAGCCTGTTGCATATTCATATCCATCATCCAGTTTACATATTCCAGGAACTGTTTAGCATGGCTCCTCCTCGGGTCTGCCTTTTTAGAGCATGTGTGTTTCTGGGCTGTGCTTCTGGTTCCCTCTCTTGATCACTTCCACTCTGGGCCTTGGTCCACACTTTCTTCAGGCGGCAGATGCTGATAGTTGGCATATCAATAGCAGGGTGCTCATGACATGTTCACTGGATGTTATCCTGACCAAACAGACAGTTCACTCCTAACTAGATCAGCTACCACTACTGCTAGGTCTAAGGTTTTGTTAATAGCAGAAATAAAAGCAAAGTTATTTTAACATTGTACATACAACATTCATCTTAATATTTGTAAAAAACAAACAGTATAATATGCATTTATAACAATCCCTCCTCTTCCCTTTTTACAAATCATTTGGCTTGAGCAGTATTTCTTTTTTTCTATCCTCCATTATTTGCTTCCTTTTTTTCATAAATCATTTTTGCTTCTTCCAAGGGGTATTTCTTAATATTTTGTTTCTTTAATACCATAATCTTTTGTGCAGTCCCAAATGTAATCAATTTTGGGTCTATAGGCATTGTTACTGAATCATTAAAACTGAAAATCAGGGACAAAGGCTCTCTAACTAGTTAAAGTTAGAAAGTTGTATGTTTATTACGCCAATGGGCAGCACAGGGGGAAGTTGTCCCTGAAATGTGTGACTGCACCACACAAGGATTTTTGCCTTCTATTTGTTTCCCAAAATAATACATATGCACAACCCCAGTACCTCCTGTCCCCACTTTGTATTAAAATGAGGCTATTAGTCCTTCACGCGTGCGCAATTCTTCTCTTGAATTGGGTGGGTGTAGTGGTTTTGGTTTGCCAATTTCAGGTTTCCCAATTTTGAGATTTTCCCGGCCAACACACCAAAGAATGTGGCAGGTTCAGTGCTGGCCAATCAGCAATACACTCACTTCCTGCTGTGAGATGGGATTAGGAGAAAGGCAAAGCAGGTTCAAAACTTTAAAAGTGTATAAAGAAAATGTTATTAAAAGTAACTAAAAAGAAAAAAAAGTAGTAAGAATCAAAACAAATCCCTCAGAACACTTCTCCTCCCCCCACAACCTTTTCTTTTCCACTGACAGTGTAAAGAAACCAAGCCTAAGATTTCCAGTCAGTTTACCACTTCCAAAATAGTCTTTCTTCAGTTCACTGAGGGACAGAAGTCTCTCTTGTTAAGGTTATGGAGGCTTCTCCACAAGAGGAAAAGAACAGTTCTCTCGTGGTTCTCAATTTCATCACGAGTAGCAGCTGCCTGGGGAACCCTGCTATTGTGAAATCCTTCCCATTGCCACAAGCCTTCCCACTGCTCCTCGATGGGCCATGGCAACTTGTGGGGTATTGTTTTAATGATGACAAGTTCAAAGGCAAAAGTTCTCATTATCTATTTCTAAAATCATCTTCATCCCTGGGAACAGAGATCTTCTTCTTCTCCTGGAAGCACAGGACTGCTCTTCTCTCTTCCCCTGTTCAAACTTCTCATGGGATTGCGGCTATTTCAACATCTGCTTATCCTAGCATGGAGGCTTTTGCTTGATATCAATTTGAACACTTTCATCTCCCCAAAGTTTCATGTGTTATAAGGAAAAAGAGTCCTTTCTCCATAGCTTCCAAGAGGATTTCAGCTCCAAAAACAAGGCATCTCTTCCTCCCTCCCACTGACTAGAAAGGAGAGAGTTCCTGGGTTTTTTTGTCTTTAACATGTGTGTTTCCCAGAGGCATCTCCAGCTTCTCAGTCGTTCACCAGACTGTCAGTTACACAAAAAGCTTTGCATCACTCCCCTGAATTTCCTCCCATTCGAAACCATGACAGTCGGTGTCTCGAATTGGGTCAGTGGTCCCAGGGATGAAGTCAGGAAGGTCTTCGTCAGGTGTCTGTGACCCTCTGGCACGATCCAAGGCTTTGGGATGGATTAACATGGAGTCCAGGTGCTGGGCATTGTTCTACTGGTTTCAATATGTTCCTATAATGGTTCACTTGCTCCACTTCTTTCTACAAATGAGCTCATAATATAACAATTAACTTTAGCTTAAGCATCTAATAATTATTAACCACTTGTTGGTGTATCTGACTTCAATATGACTTGGTTCAACCCTCAGCTAAAATCTCAAATTTTTAAAATCATGATTCATTTTCTACTCCTTCTTCAAGGTTGGCAAATTCTTTTACTAACATAGAGATTCTTCTTTATCTGGCCAACTTATGTGGTAGGTGTTTCTTAAAACCGTACCATATGTTCTCAATATTGAAGTTAAAGCTGCTACTTGCCACAACAGTCTCTAATTCTAAGTAAGTACTATAATAGACAAAATCAAACTTATACTAACTAAGAGAAGTAAAACAATAATTGGATGAACTAAGGTATTGAGCAAGTCAGTTGCCATTGGAGACTACTCAAAAAGCACATCCCACTGATGATGGGATGGGCCTTCTTCCAATCTTTTAAATACTTTCTGTATAGTCTCTCTGGGCATGGTGTATTGTAATCAAAGTTCTTTTTCTTTTATCTTTAACTTCTTTAAGAATTTTCTTTAATTCATAATGTTTTAACAATTGGCTAACCAAAGTTAAGTTCATCCCTATAGGCACAGGCAATATTTCTTGGACAGTGATCAAATTTGCCTTTATATGTTGGTATGATACGACAGGTGCCTGATAGGAAAAAGCACATCCTTTGATTTTGACAAAGTTACAAATGCACAAGTTAAACTGAGTTTCCTTCACAGTGATCTCATCTACTGTTATAGTGGGACATGCTGTTCTGAGGCAGATACAACCTTGTCTTGTATACACAAGCAAGATTGTCTGGTTAATGGGATGCATTTCAAAGTGATAAATACTTTGCTCTGTATCTAAGTCTAAACTCAGAGCAATTAAGCATTTGTCACAGTATTTAGGATTCTTGATGAGATTCATGAAATCTATCTTGGACAAACACAGATTTACATCCCCAAACATTTCTTCTTTCTTACACAGTTGCATTTGTAATTTTTAGCATTTGACCCAGAGACTTATGGGAGTTAAAATCATAGGCTTTCCCTTGGCACTTATATACTAGTCACACGATATGGAAGTGGTGCTGTATTAGCTGTGGTTATAGCAATAATCATAAATGCCACAACTCTTTAAGCTACACCTACTTGATTATCTATTAGAGCTACAAATCTTTCTGTTCTTTGGGGGATTATTACACTGTGCTTATAATTTTACTCACACTCTATTTATTTTCTCAAGAAACTTTTAATTTCAGTTTGTTGTTACCCAGTGTAACTTTCTAAAGTCCTTCAGGAGCCTTCTTCACTCGGGAATGATGGATCTAGGTGCTTTGTTCCTTAATCTTGATTGCAGTAAAGGTGGTGAGGAGCACTTGGAATGGTCCCTCCCACTGTGGTTCCAGAGTCTTCTCTGCAAAAGACTGATATACATAATTCCCAGGCTGTACATTATGTACTGGTTCATAACAATGCTTTGGTTACCTCCTGTGCTTTGGCAGTTCTAGTAGGGAAAGCTTCTGGCCACCCTGAAAAGGTATCTGTTAACACCAATAGGTATCGATACCCCCCTCTCCTGGGCAGTTCTGAAAAATCAATTTGCCATTGTTGCCCAGGTTCATATCCTCTCTTAATTTGTTCGAGCTTTGGTTTAGGAATATTTTTGAGATTAGTTTAGAGGCAAAGGCTACATTGGTGAGTCACCTGAATCACTGCACTTTGCAAGTTTCTGGCTAGGATTCTGTTTTCAAGTGATTATACAAGGCGTCTATTCCCCAATGTGTTTTCTCATGTTCATCTTTCACTATGACCACAGCATCTAAGAGGGGATCACAGGCCTTCCTTTCCCTTCATCTGCAACAGCCCACCCCTCTTGATTATAACTCCCATTTTCTTCCTCAATAAGCCTTTTTTCTTTTTTACTGTTCTTTGGCTTACTTTCCTTAGAAATTTGTCCATCTGGGATTGAGACTGCCTCAACTGTCTCAACAATTACCTCAGGTTTAGCTGCTTCTTTTGCCTCTCTGTCTGCCAGCTCATTCCTTTCCTCCAATCCAGAGCTCACTTTTTGGTGTGCCTTGATGTGCATGATGGTTACCTTTTCAGGTAGCTGGATTGTCTCCAACAGTTTTATTATCTCCTGTGCATGTTTAATGCTCTTTCCTTGTGAGTTCAGCAGTCCTCTTTCCTTCCAGATGGCTCCATGTGCATGGACTACCCCAAATGCATACCTTGAATCTGTGTAAATACTGATTTTATCTCCTTTTGCCAGCTCTAAAGCCCAGGTTAAGACAATTACTCCAACCTCCTGTGCCAAGGTGTTGGTTGGTAATGATCCAGACTCTATTACCTCTTGGCTTGTGGTAGCTGCATACCCAGCTTGCCTTTTTCCACTGATGACGCAGCTGCTTCCATCAGTGAACCAGGTCTCAGTGTCCTCGAGAGGGGTGTCCTTCAGATCCGGGTCTCTGGAGTAGGTAGCTTTGATAGTCCCCAGGCAGTCATGGATCACCATTTCTCCCAAACCACCACTGAGGAAAGAAGCTGGGTTCCCAATGTTAGTTACCACAATTTCTACATCATCTTGTTCCACCATTCTGTTTTGGTATTTCAAGAATCTCTGTGGGGAGAGCCAATGTCCCCCTTTACTTCCAGCACTGCAGACACTGTGTGGGACACCAGCACAGTCATCCTCTGGCCCAGGGTGAACTTGTGCTTCCTGGATGTTCACTGCCACTGCCACAACCGCTCTGAGGCATCCTGGCCATCCCTTAGCTGCTGCATCCAGCTGCTTAGAGAGGCAGGCTGTTGCAATACGACACGAAATGAACGACACTCACATGCTGAGATGTCCAAGGCAAAAAAGGCACCTTTATTTCTGGACCTCGATATTTATAGAATTCCAAAAGCAACCATGGATTGGAGGATGAAATTGCCACCTCTCCAGCCACACTGGTCAAACCAAGAGTCCATCAATTCTCTCCTCCTCCAGAAAGGAATGCAAAACAATCATTATTTACATGAAAAGTGCGTGAGAAACTCCATTACAAAAATGTAAACATCAGAAGGCTTTGAAGAACTTTAGAAGAACAGGGTGACCTCTCACCCTTTTTCCATTTAAAAAAGAAAAAGAAAAAAAAAAAAGCAAAATGAACAATGTTAAAAAGAAAAATGAACAATGTTCAGTGTCCACTCATGAAGGAATCATCAGAGTGATCACTTGCGCCGTCTGCATCTGAGTCATCACTCAATGATTCATCCACTTGATGACTTTCAGTTTGGCCACAGTTTCCATTTTGCCTATTGGCCAGATTCTGTCTCTGTGGTCGCAGGTCAGGACAAACACACTTTGAAGGTACCCAGTGTACCCCAGTATCTGTGAATACACAAGCATACCCAAAGCAATAAGGTCATAGAGACCTTTCCACTGTTTGGTGACTAAATTCCGCATCTGAACCTTCGCTTGAGGCTGATGTGTCTTGTCCAGAGCCTGCAACGAAAGGTGATGATTCAAACTGACAGGATTATTTGAATTCTGTGGCACAGTGAGATGATTGATGTTATACAAAGCTTTTGGCAACCGACTGTGCGGGGTTTTACCCTGCATTCCCCATTTTTGTTTTTGAAGAACTTCTTCAGAGTACCATGACCACGTTCTACAATAGCTTGACCAGTTGGAGAATAAGGGATACCAAACCTGTGTGACACACTCCACAACTGCAGGAGCTGCCACATCTTCTGTGATGTGCAAGCAGCACCATTGTCAGTTTTCACAGCAGAAGGTATGCCCAGAAGGGCAAAGGCCTGCCTCCAGTGGGCAAGGACATCATGGGCCTTCTCCCCAGTGTGAGCCGAAGCCCACGTCGCAGAGGAGAACGTGTCCACCGTGACATGCACATACTTGAGCCAGCCAAACTCGGCAATCTGGGTGACATCGGACTGCCAAAGCTCCAAGGCCCTAAGGCCTCTGGGGTTTACCCCTGCCAGCAAAGGCGGAGCAAGTGCATGGCAGTCATCACATGACTCAACAATGTCACGAGCCTCGGTTGGCGTCAGCTGAAACTGCTTCTGCAGGGTATGTGCATTTTGGTGGAAAAACCCATGCGATGCCTTGGCCTGCGTGAGTGTATCAGGCTGAGGCGCTGCCCACGCTGGGTTAGCCAGCTTGTCAGCCCTCGCGTTACCTTCCACTATAAAGCCCGGCAAATTGGTGTGACTCCTCACATAGAGAACATAGAATGGATGAACCCGGGCCTGAATGGCACACCACAAGGTCTTCAGTAAGTGAAACAAGGCAGGATTACTGACCTCCTTCAAAACCGAATGACCCAACCGCTGTGCGATATCAGCCACGTGGGCAGAATCCATGACCGAGTTGAAAGGTTCCTGGGAAAATTTCTCAAATGCCATGACAGCAGCTCTCAATTCAACCAATTGGGCTGACCCATCCTCATGACCTTCCAGAACCTGCCACTCAGATCCCTCCCTCAAAGTAACAATGTCCTTTCCTGTTTTCCCTGAACCGTCAGTGAAGACGGTGGGTCCTTGCACAGGTTCCTGACTATTTTTGGGCTGCAGAGAGATTTGTGTGAAATTTGCCATATGCAGTAGCCTATGACTGGGCAGATGATAAATGACCTGCCCTGAAATATTTTCCAGAGCACTCTGCAGGGACACATTGTTTGCAAAGCTCCAGTCAAAATCCTCCCGTTGCACCGGGAGTATGATCTTCGCGGGATCCGCACCCATCAATTGCAAACACCGTTGCCGGCATTTGATTATCAAGTGAGCAATCAGCTCAAACAATGCAGTTGCCGTCTTCTGCGGCTGATGGGGCAGGAAAACCCATTCCAACAAGTGCAAGGAATCGGACCATTTGTCACTCCACTGGCCAATGATGCCTGTGGGATGCGAATCTGGAGTGGCGATGAACACAGTGACATCAACGGAGGGATCAATGCAATGAACCTGGCAAGCCAAGACAGCTTGTTGAACCACCTCCAGCACCTGATGTGCCTCCAGGGTCAATGTGCGAGGTGACTTTAGATCAGAGTCCCCTTTCAACAAATCATACAGAGGAGACAGTTGTGCGTCTGTCAGTCCCAAGTATGGACATAACCAAGTACGGATGAAACCTACCAATTTCTGGGCATCATTCCGTGTCTTCACCAAATGCCCAAATTGCACCTCCTGGTGACGGATTGTCCATTCCAGAATTTTGACCCCCAAATACTTCCAACATGGTTGTTGTTGAACCTTTTCTGGAGCCACCTGCAGCCCATGATCATGCAAAGCATCGAGCAATCGAGGCTGAATCCTCAGCAGCTCATCCTGGGTGGATGCAGCCACCAAAATGTCGTCCATATAATGGTAAAGATGGGCATGAGGAAACTGCTTGCGAAAACTCCAGACAAAGTACGGGCCACATACCATTGGCATATGACGGGAGAATTTCACATTCCTTGGGACAAAACTTTCCATTAATATTGCTGTGCGGGCTCAGCATTGTTAATTGCAGGCACTGAGAAGACAAATTTTGGTCTGTCATTGGGATGCAAAGGAATTGTAAAAAAACAATCCTTCAAATCCACGATGAGGACAAGCCAATCTGCAGGAAGCATGGTAGGTAATGGCAAGCCTGCCTGCAATGTTCCCATGCTTTCCATCATGGCATTGACCTTTTGGAGGTCTTGTAACAACCTCCATTTCCCAGATTTTTTATGATGCAGAAGACAGGGGTGTTCCAGGGACTGGTAGAAGGCTCCAGCTGACCCTGGTCCAACTGCTCCTGCACCAGGTTTTGAAGGGCAACCAGTTTATCTTGAGGAAGGGGCCACTGGTTTTCCCAGACGAGTTTGTCCACCAGCCACCATAAAGGAGGTGTAGGACACTCTGTGCCCTTCATCGCCGTGGCCCCCATCAGAAATCCGTCCCGATGTGTCGGGTTCAGCTGTCTGTCTCTGCCCCGACACGGGTAGGGTGGTTCTTGGCTGGCACGCGTTTCAAAGGACGAGTCTGGACTCTTCAGCCTTTCGATCTTCAGATTGTTTATTGTTTCTTATCTACAAAATTTTCTGTCTGCCCAACAGAGGTCTGATCTGCAAGGCAGCCAAGGGCACTCGTGACCACCCACAGGGCGGTCATGTCTTTTTATACTAAAATCTATGTACATGATATTTACTTTTATTTTCCAATACTTTTCACCCATGTTGGCAAGTGCACTTTCACCATAAACCAATCCCCAAGTGCCAACATCACCACAGGAGATGGAAGACAAGAAGAAGAAAGAAGAAGGACGAGACACGCCCTGATCCCTCCATCTTGTCTCCATAACCTCCCTGTACCAAAAACCTTAAAGTTTATATTTCACCCTATAAATGTGTCCCTTTTACACCCTTCACTCGAAAGTGATTCTCATGTCCTCAAACTGCTGTCACTTCTGTGGATGGATCAAAATCAAGTCACCAAGCACTCTTGGCAACATTCCAGGATTTCTGAGACCCCCAAGGGTTCTCTTGGCATCTCTGGACATCGGGAGCGATGTGCTGAGATCCCACATCTCCCCCTTCTGTTTCTACTAAGAATACTTCTTTGGCAACTTGACTCATGACACGTCGCACACATAAAAAGATGCATGGGACGATGAGCATGAGGACTAAGAATATTATTAGAATATAAAATTCCATTTTAAAAAACTCTCTCTATAAGGGAGAAAGATCAAAAAATCCTGCCACATCATCAATCTATGACTCAGTGATTTCGCCGAGTTTCTTTATACTGTCTTTTATTTTTTGAATACTTTCATGAATTGATCTTGAATGATCTGAGAGGTTCATGCAGCACATTCCCTCAAACTCTTCACATCCATGTCTATGAGCAAGCAATAGATAATTGATTGCTGCTCTGTTTTGAAGAGTTGCCTCTCTCACACTACTTATGTCTTTTAACATATCACTCAACGCAAGAGAGACTGATTGAGCATGCTTGCTCAACCAACAACTCATGTGGTCCAGTTGAGTCAAGGCCACCCCCGACGCTGTCTGAGGTGAGAAAATTGCTGCCACAATTCTCCTTGCTTTGTCCCAGGTGTATACTTCATCATCACAGTTTGCACTGTAATGTTGCAAGGACCTTTTCTCTTTATGTTTTTGCTCTCTCAATACTTTCAAATCTGGTGATAACATTGAAATCCTCCCAATGCTGCATGGACTTCTCTTGGCATTTGCAGGAATGCCGTGCCAAATTCTGTCTCCACAAATTAAAAACAACCCATGTGGCAATTGCATTGGGACCTGGATTGATCCTTTGGCTGTCATCTCGGTGTGATTGCACCAAGCTGACGCGTTTCTATAAATCTTGTGATTTGGAGTGACATCAATGCTTTTGTTTGTCCTTGACACATTTGAAATTTCGAATTTCATGCATAGTTTCATTGTTGTGGACCCAAAAATTTCCAATTCCTGCGGTTTGGTAGAAGCCACAGGTAAAAGATGTGTCCAAGCACACCATTCATTCACAGGATCTTTGATGACCTGCGAAATCTCCATTGGAGAGTGTCCTGGAATTGGCCATTCGTCCACTGGCAACCCAACCATGCATGCTGTGAATGGTTTCCCTGGTTTCGAATGTGTCAGGCAGATACTTTCTAAGTTCGCTGCCTGGGCTAAAGTTTCCCAAACATCTTGTTTTGGTTGATTGATGGGTAAATTTGCTCCATTGCTTAAAGCAACAGATGAAAGCATGAGCATCATGAAGCTCATGACTTCATCCTTATGAAAAATCATTGTCATGCTCTCACTCAAAGCCACAAAGGAAAAACCCCCAAAGTTTTTATTCTTTTTGTCCCTCTTCTGAGTTGTTGCTGACAACTTGAGTTTCTTCCTCCGTCTGCGTGCTCGTTTCTCTGCTTCTGGGATCAGTGCTCTCTTGCTCTCTTGTCCGAAATGGCTTCACGTGTCGCGCTGACACCCACTTCAGCCCTCGCCCTGTGGAAACACAAGCGAAACCCTTGCCTCAAGTGATTAGTTTGAAAGGACCCTCTATTTGTCCTGTCTCTGGGTTTCTGATCAAAACCAAAGGATTCTCCCTTAGTTTTGCCTGAGAGCTGTTTGAAAAATGCCTCACGATTGGTGGATTGGGTTCAGAAGACGAACTGTTAAGAAAATTCAACACATACAATGCTTTGTTTAACTTCATGTGTGGTGTCGCCTCTGGCTCCCCCCTTTTCTGCCTGTCCAAAAGGGATTTCAGGGTGTGGTGTGTTCTTTCAGTGATTGCCTGACCTGTGGGTGAATGTGGAATGCCAAATGTGTGTCTGACACCCCATCTTTTCAGGAATCTGTCAAGCACCCTGCCTGTATATGTTGGACCATTATCTGTTTTTATTTCTTGAGGTACACCTAATGATGCAAATGCTTGCAGGAAATGTCGACAAGCATGTTCTGCTGTTTCCCCTGCATGTGCTGAAGCAAAGACTGCCCCTGAGAATGTATCTACTGAAACATGAACATTTTTGAGTCTCCCAAATGATGGATATTTTGTGACATCTCTTTGCCACAGCTGAAGACTTTGCAGTCCTTGTGGGTTGACTGCTCCTGTTGAAGCGGGTGGCTGCACAAGCTGACAGTCTGGACAAGCACTAATGATTTCCCTCGCCTGAGTTTTTGTGAGACGAAAGGATTCCATCAGCGCCTGCGCATTCTGATGAAAAAATGCATGACTCAGTCGTGCTTGCTCAAAAATGTCCGGAAGTGTTTGTGAAATGGGCATTGTCAATCTGTCTGCCTGAGCATTCCCTTCCGCTAGAAATCCTGGAAGTGTTGTGTGCGCTCTGATGTGAGTGATGAAATATTCTTCTTTCCTGCTTTCTAGCACTGTTTTCATGCTTGCCAGATAGGAATATAAAACTTCGCTGCTGACTTCTTTCAAGAGCGAACCTTCCAATCATTTGACCACACCTGCAACATATGCAGAGTCCGTGACCAAATTGAGAGGTTGTTGGAACAACTGAAATGCTCAGACAACAGCTGCCAATTCCACAATTTGTGGAGAGCCTTGAACCGTCTTCACGTCTGAGTCCCATTCCCCTGTCGTTGAGTTCATCCACGTGATCACTGACTTGTGTGTCTTCCCTGAGCCATCAGTGAACACTGTGATCCCGTCCAGAGGTTCTTCACTTATTTTTGGCTTTGCTCTGTAGCATATTTGCGACTGCAACATTTTGTGTTGCGGAAAATTGATGGTGCAAGCTCCTGGAAAAGCTAACAAGGCAATTAACAAATCTTTTGATTTCTGCATCGCCCAATCGAAATAATCTTTCTTCAAAGGCAGATAAATCTTTGAAAATTCTCGTCCCGCCATTGTCAGCAATCTTGTTCTCCCCTTTATGATGATCTGTGCTGCCATCTCCAAATCTGTCAGAATTGTCTTTGAAGGCCTATACGGTAAGAAAACCCACTCTATGATTATCAAAGGATCTCTCTGAGACGCATCCCATTGGAAGATCAAACCATGGAATTGCGTTTTCTTTCCCAGCACTGCCAACTGAAAAGGCAACGATTCAACGAATCGATGTGCTTGTCTCTTCTGAATAGCATCTGTAACTTTCTCCAACTCTTTCTTCACTTCCCATGTGAGTGTCCTGGGAGATCGAATGTCTGTGTCTCCTCTCAAGAGATCGAGCAACACTGGAATGTCGCTGTTCGTGATTCCCAAAATCGATCTCATCCAGTTGATCTCTCCTAGAAGTTGTTGTAAATCATGCAGATTGTTGACTTTTGTGCTGATCTCCATCTTTTTGAGGTCTTACAGTTTTCTCTGAGATCTTCCACCCTAGATATTTCCAAGGCGCGACCTCCTGAATCTTTGAAACACTGTTTTCCAGACCTGCCTTTTGCACTTCTGCAATCACACAGTCATGAGCCTTTTGCAGCTCTTGTTGTGTCGATGCCGCAATGAGCAAATCATCCATATAGTGAATGATTCTCACCTTCGGGAATTTCTTCCGCGCCGGTGACAAAGCTCGTGCCACGTACCATTGGTAGATTGTCGGCAAGTTTTTGAGGCCTTGAGGAAGGACCACCCAATGGTACCGCTGCAGAGGCGTTTCCTTGTTGATACTTGGAACTGAAAAGGCAAGCCTCGGAGCATCATCCAGATGAAGCGGAATGCTGAAGAAACAGTCCTTGAGGTCAATGACCACAAGTGGCCAATCTCTGGGAATCATCGAAATAGATGGAAGTCCCAGCTGAAGCGGTCCCATGTCTTCGAGAACTTCATTGATCTTCCTGAGATCGTGCAACAGTCTCCATTTGCCTGACAGCTTCTTTTTGATGACAAACACTGGAGAGTTCCAAGGGCTGTTTGTTGGCTTGATGTGTCCCTTCTGCAACTGTTCTTGGACCAGGGTTTTCAATGCACTCAACTTTTTCGCTCCAGGGGCCACTGATCCACCCAGACTGGATCATCCGTTTTCCAAGTCAACTTCAATGTGGCGAGTGCCGCAGTGACCCCGACTAAAAATCCACCTCGATCTTCGTGCCCCATTGTGCCAAGAGATCTCGTCCCCAAACTGTGATTGGCTTCTGCACAACGAAAGGATGAATGATCGCCGTCTTGTTTCCTGGTCCCATGACAATGATGGCATTCTCACTCTGCAGACACAGAGAAACTCCCCCTATGCCTGAGAGAGATCCCAAGGGCACAGTCAAGCTCCAGTTGCGAGGCCAAAAGATGTAAGATATTACTGTGACATCTGCCCCTGTGTTGAGCATGCCTCTGACCTCTATTGTTCTGTCTCCACAAGTTAATTGGCAAGTGAGCGTGGGGCGGTCTCGACCTATGTGCTTTATCCATGTAGTGTGTATTTCAACATGCTCCTTCAAAGGAAGCCCTTCTTCATCGAAAATTGACATGACTTCTTCAATGGCGTGTGGTGGCAGAGCAAAAGCTCTTGCGATCTGAGTGTTTTCCGCCACGGTCAATGGTGGATGAAGCACTTTTGCCAGAACTGTCAATTCCGTATTTTTTTCTGCGGAAACAACTGATGGATAAACAATAAGTCCAAGGATTCTGCTCCTGTCCTGTCCTATTATTAAGAAATCTTGTTTTTTGTATGAATCTCTGCGTATCCCTGTTGGAACCTCTGCATGACTTTCATCGAGAAAGCAAATTAATTTGGAAGTTGTCAGTGTGCACTGTGTTCCTGGTGGAAGGAGGTCTGGGTCGCTTGAGAATCGACTGAGGAGTTTGCTGAGGGCGTCTGCTTGACGTTCCCCGATGACTGTTCTGTTTGCTGTTGTGTCACCACCATCACTTGTGTTGACGCACACTGACAGTTTGCGGGCGCGCTCCTTCTCCGGTTTCCCAGATACGGTAAAGGATTCCCTTCCACGTCTGTCTGGGAATAACATTCTTTCACAGAGTGTCTTCCTCTTCCGCACCGCGCACAGAGTGGCTTTGCAGGTTTTTGTGTCTGCACCTGTGGGTGTGCATGTGGACAATTCTTCTTCAAGTGTCCAAACGCCCCACATTTGTAGCATTGTCCTCCCGATGGATTGTTCTTCTTCTGGATGGTTGCAAGAACTTTATTTATGTTTTCATTCTGTTGTTGGAGTACCTTTTCCAGCATCTTTTCAACTATCTTGTCCTTATCTTCTGACTGCCTCTCCGGGTTTCTTCTTATCTGCTCTCCCCATTCTCCTCTCAGCTCGTCCCTCACGATCGATGCGACGTGCTGAGGTGTTCCCACTCTGCTGCATGCCTCCACCATCTCTGCCAAGGATGGCCGTCCTGGCATTGCGCTGATGACCCGTTGACAATCCAGCTTGGCATTGCCGAAAGCTAGACTTTCCATGAGAGGTCGCTTCGCCTCGTCAATCGTCACCTGTCGATCCACAGCTTGCGAGAGTCGATCTATGAAAGATGAGAATGGTTCTGTGGAACCTTGCCTGACGCATGAGAATGGGACGTCCGGAACTCCCGCTGGAGCAATCTGCAAGATCTCTTTGCGTGCTGCTGCTTTGATGTCATTCAACACCTGTCGTGGAAGCCATGCTGCTTGCTCCACTGGACTGTCATCTGGAGGATCTCCTGCCAACTGTGATTCTGTGAGATTTGCATTTGGCCCACCTTGATAGCTGGCTCTCAACTCTGTGAGATATCTTCGCCATCTTCTGTCCCAGATGAGACTTTGTGTGTCAGTGAGAATCATTGACACAAGACATCGAATGTCAAATGGCATGAAGTCATACGTATTGAATGTCCCCTTCAGGAGCTGTTTGAAGAATTGTGAATTCAGACCATTGTTCTGAATGGCCTTTGATAAGTCTTTGATCACTTCATGACCCAACCTTTCCCACCTTGGATTTTGACCTTGTGCATCATATGTCACTGGCATTATTATGTCTCCTGATCCTCTGATCAGACCCTTTTCTTTTGATAATTCATTTCTAATTTCCTTCCAGTCTATTGGTTCTATTGGTCGTTCTTCTTCCTCCTCTGGAAACTCCATTGGTCATTGCCTGCACAATGGAATCGTGGAGGCTCTTGGTGATCCTTCGCTCCATGTTCTTTGACTTGAGGTTTTTGGTCTTGCTCCTAAATCTGAAAAAGAAACTTGAGATTCTCTTGAATGCGTTCTTTTTGCTGCATCAAAAGACTGCAGAAGATTTCTTGCTGCTTCCGCTGCTGAAAGCATCCATGCTGGAATTCCCTCTCTTGCTGTAATGTGTATCATTTCTTCTCCTTGAGGCTGTGCTTCATCTGAGCTGTCTTCAACTTCATATGATCCTGAAGTTGATGGAAAATTATCCTTTTGTTGTGTTGTTGTTGTTGTTTTTGTTTTCTTTAATGTGGTTTTCTTTTTATATATCGTTGGAAAAAATTGTTGCATTGTTGCAGTTTGGCCAGCAGGTGATGTGGTGGCGCTGTCGAGCAGGTCCGCCATGTCCTGCAGTGCGGTCATCCCTCCACGAGGTGGCGCTGTCGTCTGCCTGGACGACCGTGATGACGACACGAACTCGATCGGTTCCTGCTTGTCAGACTGCAACGCTTGCAATCGTGTTTGAGACCGAGTTTGCATGGCTGTTGACTGAGCTGGCATTGAGGGTTGAATACTTGAATGTTTCTTTTGAGTGGAAGAGGTTTGAACTATAGGGATTGAGGCTAAAGGCATCGGGACCGGAGAGGGGGTGGAGCCTCGGGATGTCGAACCCCGACCGTGGCCCCTCCTCTTTGCCCGAGATGTCACAGGGGATCGGACCCGCGCCCGTCTTCGCTCTGCACGCACTTCCCCCACACGCGCATGCGCGCCTTTGGGAACACCCCCTGCCTCCCCTGTACTGACGTCACTGTCTCCATCCCGCTCCACCTCTGAAGTCTCCTCCTTATTGTCCGTTCTTGTCTTTCTCTCCTCTTCTTCTGACGCTGTATCCACACCCCCACTGGAGCGCGCGGCCCTCCCCCTGGCGGTTTCCCTTTTCGTGCCGCGATTCGAGCCGATTTCCGTGTCCAGATTTCTGGGTCTGATGTCACAACTGCGCGTCCCCTGCATCCCCCTACGGTAGCTGGCTGGAGCCCTGCAGCCGCCCTGCCTTTGCTACCCGTGTCTGACGCTGCCGCGTCGGTTTGAGAGCCCTCCCCGGCTGTCCCGCGAGCCTTGCCCCTTGCGTGCACTTTTGGCACCGCGCCGGCCGAGGCTGCCGCCGCTTTCGGCGTTGCGCTCGCAAAAGCCACACCAGAACCCGTGTCTCCCATCGCTTCCGTGCTCCCCCCTCTAGCCGCCACCGCCTGCTGCGAGAGAGCACATCCCCCCCTTCCCTCTTGTTCCCTTTCAACTCCTCTCCCCGACTCCGCCACTTTTGCCACTTCCTCTCCCTCTGACTCCTGCGAATCAGGGCGTTATGCTCCTAAAGAGCGACCTGTCTCCTCGATATCGCTGGGAGAAAACCTCATTTCATCAGGGAGTGGAATGGTATCATCTGTGCCTCAGTCGGAGCCTGAAGCCCCTGCACTCTCTGGGGTCTCAGGACGCTTTGGGGTTCCCTTGGGTCTTCGGGATGGTGGGACTGAAGGCAATGACATTTTTCCTTGTCCCCCTTTTTCGGGCATCTTTTTCCCCGGGCCAATCGGGATCAGAGCCAATCTCCGTTTCGAACTTTGCTCTCCTCCCTCCGCCCCTGTGGGACTCGCAACAAGTTGTTGCCTGGCTGACCCCCTAAATTGAGTCGAGGTCGCCTCTAACATAATTCTTGCTGAAGACAGCAATTTCAAGGCTGTCTTATCATCATTGGTGGCTAAAAAATATAGGTGTCTATTAACTTCTTGCCAAAAACCTACTTCAAATAACAAACCCGTCTCTGAGTACGGGTAATTACACCGCACCCACAACAATAACTCTCTACGTTTTTTCTTTGGGATCCCCTTAGTGTGTGTGTCTGCCACGCCCTGTAGGTCGGACAGAACCTCTAATTGTTCCTGGGACAGTACACCCCCCCATGTTCTTAATTCTTGACCTTCTTACCGAATTTGTCGTCAGAGCAGTCTGAAGGCTCCTGGTCACTGCCCGCAGATCACAGGAGATGGATTCAGAGGCGCCTTTCTGATTCGGATCCAGGCTGTCCTACTATGAACTTTCTTTGGCCGAAGTGGAGTGCGATGTTCTCAGTGGCTGCTGCGTCTTCAGACTCTCCTGGCTGCTTTCTGGCTGCTTTCCCGAGGAGTTATCAGTGCTCTCCTGGGAATGAGTCCAACTTGGGAGCTGCCCACTCGGCACTTCAAGGCTGCCCCTGTGCAAGAGGTGCACACCAGAGCTCACCGTGGTTCAGCAAGTGCTCGCCGGATGCTGCTGGGTCGCCGGTCGCCGCCGGGTAGCCCCCCGGATCACCCACCGGGTGCCCACCCAGGGACGCCAAATGTCGGGTCCGGCTGTCTGTCTCTGCCCGGACACGGGTAGGGTGGTTCTTGGGTGGCCCACACTTCAAAGGATGAATCTGGACTCTTCAGCTTTTCGGTCTTCAGATTGTTTATTGTTTCTTATCTACAAAATTTTCTGTCTGCCCAACAGAGGTCTGATCTGCAAGGCAGCCAAGGGCACTCGTGACCACCCACAGGGCGGTCATGTCTTTTTATACTAAAATCTATGTACATGATATTTACTTTTATTTTCCAATACTTTTCACCCATGTTGGCAAGTGCACTTTCACCATGAACCAATCCCCAAGTGCCAACATCACCACAGGAGATGGAAGACAAGAAGAAGAAAGAAGAAGGACGAGACACGCCCTGATCCCTCCATCTTGTCTCCATAACCCCCCTGTACCAAAAACCTTAAAGTTTATATTTCACCCTATAAATGTGTCCCTTTTACACCCTTCACTCGAAAGTGATTCTCATGTCCTCAAACTGCTGTCACTTCTGTGGATGGATCAAAATCAAGCCACCAAGCACTCTTGGCAACATTCCAGGATTTCCGAGACCCCCCCAAGGGTTCTCTTGGCATCTCTGGACATCGGGAGTGATGTGCTGAGTTCCCACACCGATGTGCACCCTCCACATGGACAGAACATCCCTTCCCTAGAGGTTAGCAGGAATTGAAGTAACATGAGGCCAAATCAAGGCTGTTTGTCCCTCTGTGTTTGTGACCAGCACGGGCCACTGGCTCACGTAACATTGCAGCGTTTCTCCCAATCCCGAGACAGGCGTCTCCACTCGATCCAAGAGCCAATCTTGGGGCCAGGCGACAAAGGAGAGAACTGTGACGTCAGCACCGCTGTCAAGAAGCCTGCGGAGATGGATCTCTGGAGGTATCGCACCAGGGATGGACACGGTTCACAGCATCTCAGGACTTTTTTTGGTCAGGACAGCAGCCCAGTGAACTTGAGGCGGCCCAGTGGATCCAAAGCCGCCATCTCCACATGACCAGTCAGCTGTCCTGCGAACAGAAGACTTAACAGGCACAAGTTGAGCAATCCACATCCCTTCTGGGATAGTGATGGGGGGCTGGGTGTAAAGTCCATGGCACAAATCTGTCCCGTGAAATCTGCATCAAGGAGTCCCATGTGCACAATGATGCCCTGAAGGGTGGCACTAGATCTCCCCATCAGGAGAGCACTCATGCCCTCATGCAAGAGACCAAAGGCATCCAGGGGAACCTTGTGTATTTTGCAGGACTCTAAGACAACTGTTGCTGCTGTGTAGACAGCAACACCTGCTGAGCTGTGGGTGCTGGCTGCAAGCCGCCTAAGCAGAGCTCCATTGGCACAGGGGTCTGGAGAGAAGCTTGTGTCTGGGTGTGTCTCCCCTTTGCGCTCCACTTCTTATTTCCCGAGCCCAGCAAAGCCTGGCCATTAGCATAAACAGTCACCTTACGGACATTTGCAGCCTTCCACACCAACCACACAAAACCATGGGAGTTTTGACCTTCTGTGCCTTCTTTCCCTGTTTCTTGCTGGCCTGAGCATTGCCCCGCTGTCCCTGCCTGCCCTGCAGCACTGCCCAGACCGGCTGCACAGCAGTAGCCACAGCAGCCATCTTCTGACCTGAGGGGCCTATCCCTGCACAGGCCTGTGCCATCTGGGAGACAGA
Source organism: Agelaius phoeniceus (assembly GCF_051311805.1). Classification (NCBI taxonomy): domain Eukaryota; kingdom Metazoa; phylum Chordata; class Aves; order Passeriformes; family Icteridae; genus Agelaius; species Agelaius phoeniceus. Next base: position 1,829,916 of record NC_135291.1, on the reverse strand, counting down.
AGGATAACCAGGAAGAGCCTCCATGATTCTCCTACAATCGGCATTGCAGTTACATCTTGCAAGGTGTGTGATCACAAGCCTCCTTGCCTCAGGATCTGCCACATGCTTCTCCACAGAGGCAGTCAGCCTCCCTGCAAACTGTAGGGAAGACTCATCAGCCCCCTGGACAACAGTCACAAACGACTGCTTTGGAGCAGTCATTTCTATGGTCTGAACCAACGCTGTCATGCCCATTGTCTGGCACTGGTCAAGCACGAGGGGATTGAAGGCAGCTTGCCCCTGAGGATCAGCATAATTGCCTGTGCCCAACAGCACATCAGTGCCAATCACACGCCTGGGATCCTGCATACCCAGCGTAGCATTCCGCTCCACTGCCCTGGCTGCCAACTGAGACCATTTAGACTCAAAAATGTTGAATTCCGCAGGCAGAAAAAGAATATGTGCCATAGCATGGATGTCATGAGGTGTCAGCACATCAGCAGCAATCACTCAAAGCAGCTGCATGACTTCAGCAGACCCCAGACCATGTTGCACAACTGCACAATGGAGTTTCTTTGCAGTCTTAAATGATACAGGTTGATGAGTGTTATGAGTAGCACCCCTAAACACAAGGAAAGCCTGGGAACCCCCTGGTAAGGTTGCAGCACCTGCCGAGTCCCATCCCGTGGGCCCCAGAGAGACAGAGGCAGATGCCGGACTGGGAGGCAGCTCAACACCACTCGACACCCTGTCCCCTGCAGCATCAGCAGGGCCAGAGGATCCTCCTCCGCTGATGCTGCGCCAAGGCACAATCAACCCTTTCTTTGACCTTAGCTTTGACTCCTCACCAGAATCGCCTGTGTTCCTTCAGATGCACGGTCACCTGACATGGGGGGAGCGTCCACGAGGCCAAAGAGGAGTGTCCATGGCCCTGGGAAACCACCGGTCTCCTGCCGGCCGCGTCAGCATTCACGCTAAAAGTGAACACCTCAGCATCCTCATGTGCTGCAGCCTTGGCATCCGTGGGAGGCAGGGGCAGCGGGGCCGAACCAGCCCCAGCAGAGGCCGTGCCTGCCGTCAGCCCAGCAGTGCTGTCCGCGGCAGCATGGGCAGAGGGCACCGCGGCAGACGCAGGTGCTGGCACCACTCGCAAACCCGGTGCGGATCAGAACGAGATCTGTGCAGGGGAGGGGTGGGGCACAGAGAGAGACGCAACTCGCGGAGCTACATCACCATGGGGTGACACAAGGGCATCCGGAACTGCCCCATGAGAGTTCTGCCCAGGACACAAAACCCCACAGTGGGCACCGCCCCTGGCGAGTGGAGTGGGGCGACCTGCCCGGCCACCGTGGCAGGGCCTGTCAGAACACTGACCAACACCCTGCCTCCGGCAGCTTCCACCACCTGCACATGCCCAGCTGGCTGTGGAGACTCAGAAACGGGGGAAGCCACCCCCCTGCAAAGACGAGACTGGTGGCGAAGCGGATGAACTCGCTCCCACCAAAATACCGCCCGGGGTATTTTGTGGAAACTCCACAGTGCAAACAAAGTGTTGGTGCCGGGAAGGCACAAAGGGAGGGCACCTTCCCCCTGCCTCGCTGCCTCTGCAGGGTGGGGCAGGGCGGGGTCGGCTGAGCCAACTCCACAGGGCCCCCAGAAACCTGCGGGGCTCTGTCCACTCCCTGGCTGCTCAGAATCAGCTGGCTGGGAGCCCAATCCACCCTGGGGGAACAAACGTCGCCATCTGAGACGGAACCATCTCCCAGTTCACTGTCCCAGTGCGGGAGGGTAGGGTTCTGCCTCGCGCAGAAATTCAAACTCCCTCTTGTCCACGTCCGAGACAGAAGGGTCCCCCTGGGAACTCCAAGAGCTACAAAAGCCAAACCCCCACCAAACCGCATCAAACTGTTTTCACTGCACCAGCAGTGATCCTCCGTCCGTAGTACAATCATCAAAGAGGGCTTCCATGAGGCAGTCTCCCACGAGAGACCACGCCTCCCTGGAGAACACCTCCGCAGGGTCTGAAAAAACCCCTTGCTGTCTGGCCCACAGAAACAATCATTCAAAATCACTCCCGGAAACGGAAACCCGTTTCTGCTCCGTGAGACCCTTCCAGAGTCCAAAAGATCCTCCATGAAACCCACAGGGGTTGCTATTATCACAAGAGCTGCAGGCAAAGTGCCAAACGGCTCACAATCACCACGCTAAAACAGGGAGGGAGGATAAATGATACGACCTCGCCCACGGCAGTCACCAAACCCTGTGCCTCCAGCCTAGACTGCAGTACACTTCTGTGGTTACCAGATGTAGCTCTAGGACACTGGACTCTCCAAGGTAAAAAGAGGGAAATTTTAATTCTGACTCCAGCATTTATAGATTTCCAAAAGTGACAGTGGATTGGAGGATGACAGTGCCACCTCTCCAATGACACTGGACAAACCAACAGTCCATCAAATTTCTCCTACTCCAGAAAAGAAAGCAAAGCAATAAGTATTTACAGAAAAGCACACGAGAAAGTTCATTACAAGAATGTAAACATCAGAAGGCTTGGAAGAATTAAAAAAACCAGGGCAACACTTCACCTCTGGTCCTGTCCTGACTGGGCCAAGGGCTACTGCATGAGCGACCTTGATCTGGGCAAAGGCTTGTTGCTGCTCAGGGCCCCAGTGGAAATCGTTCTTGTTGCAGGTGCCCAGGTGAAGAGGGCTCACAATCTGATTTTATTCAGAAATATGCATTCTCCAAAAACCTATGGTGCCTAGGAAAGCTTGTGTCTCTTTCTTATTGCTTGGTGGAGACATTGTGCTGATCTTGTTGATTACATCCGTAGGAATCTGACGCTGTCCATCTTGCCACTTTATTCCTAAGAACTGAATCTCACAAGCTGGTCCCTTTACTTTGCTCTTTTATGATGGTGAAACCAGCTCCCAGGAGGATATGGATGATTTTCTCTCCTTTCTCAAACACTTCTGCAGCTGTGTTCCCCCACACAATGATGTCATCAATATACTGTAAGTGTTCTGGAGCCTCACCCTTTTCCAGTGCACTCTGGATCAGTCCATGGCAGATGGTGGGGCTGTGCTTCCACCCCTGGGGCAGTCGGTTCCAGGTGTACTGCACTCCCCTCCATGTGAAAGCAAACTGAGGCCTGCATTCTGCTGCCAGAGGAATGGAGAAAAATGCATTGGCTATATCGATAGTGGTGTACCACCTCGCTGCCTTGGACTCAAGCTCGTCCTGGAGCTCTAACATGTCTGGCACGGCAGCGCTCAGTGGTGGAGTCACCTCATTCAATGCACGGTAGTCCACAGTCAATCTCCATTCTCCTTCAGATTTTCGCACAGGCCAAATGGGGCTGTTGAAGGGTTAGTGGGTCTTGCTGACCACCCCTTGGCTCTCCAGCTCTTGGATCATCTTATGGATGGGGATCACAGCATCTCGAGTGGTTCTATACTGTCATCGATGCACTATGGAAGTGGCAATTGGCACTCGTTGCTCTTCTCCCTTCAGACATCCTACTGCAGATGGATTCTCAGACAGCCCAGGCAAGGTGTTCAATTGCTGGATGCCCTCTGTCTCTACAGCAGCTATCCCAAATGCCCACTTGAGTCCTTTTGGGTCTTTGAAATACCCACTTCGAAGGTAGTCTATGCCCAAAATACATGGGGCCTCTGGGCCAGTCACAATAGGATGTTTCTTCCACTCATTCCCAGTCAGGCTCACCTCAGCTTCCACCAAAGTGAAATCCTGGGATCCCTCTGTCACACCAGCAATAGAAACAGACTCTGTCCCCACATGTCTCGACGGAATTAATGTACATTGAGCACCAGTATCAACCAAAGCTTTATACTCTTGTGGCTCCGATGTGCCAGGCCAACGAATCCACACAGACCAGAAAACACGATTTTCCTTAGCCTCTACCTGGCTAGAGGCAGGGCCCCTCTAAGCCTGGTTATCCTTCTTTCCCTGGGCATATGTCTTGGATGTTCCTTCAAGGGGATCAGACATGGCATCATCAGCATCATACCTGGTGGTTTGGCTATGGGCAACTGGAGCTGCTTTCTTCCTGGTGGCTTCCTTCAATTCACGCACCCGTCGTGCCAGAACAGCAGTAGGTTTTCCATCCCACCTCCTCATGTTTTCTCCACAGTCACGCAGGTAGAACCACAGCTCTGTTCGTGGGGTGTACCTTCTCTCGCCATCTGGGGAACGTCTGCCTTGGATACCAGAACCTGATCTGTACTGCTGAGATTTGGAGAAGGTCTTCTTTAATCTCCTCTCTGAGCTTCTTATGATTCTCCTCTATCTCATCTTTTAAGATCTGCAGTCGTGTTTCTACCGCTGCAATTCTGGCATGTGTTGGGCCATGCACAGCATCTGCATATGCTCGGAGCTTCTTTGCCATATCCAGCACAGTCTCATCCCTCTCATCCCGCTTCATTATGGCTAAGGCAGAAGCATATTCATGTGGCCCAAGTCACACAAGTTTCCGCCACATCACAGACGTGCATGGCACCAAGTCTGGGTTCCTAGTTGTTACATCATCTGAGAAGATAATCTCTGCCACTGCCATTTCTCTCAGGCATTGGATCCCTTGCTCTATGGTCTTCCACTGAGTTTGCTGCATGTAAAGATCATCTGCACACAGGTATCTTTGTGCTACACTTTCCAAGACCCGTGCCCAGAGGCTGTGAGGGTTTGCCCCCCTCATCATTCCTTGGTTGATGACAGGATAATGTGACAGGGATTCCAAATGCCTCACTTCAGTGCCATCCAGAACTGTAGCCTCATCTGCAGCATCCCAGAGACGGACTAACCAACTAATTATGGATTCATCAGGTTGTCGGGTGTAATCCTTCCGTAGGCCACGAAGGTCCTTCAGGGAAAAGGACTGAATATTGGCTTCTGATCTTGCACCTGCTGCTTTGACTCCTGATTTTATGTCAGGAGGCATTGAGGGTCCTTCTCCTGTACCATCATCATCCACTGGTGGATTAGTCTTGTCCGTGCATTTCCCATTTCTAGTGCTGGTAGCAACAGCCATTGGTTTAGCTGCTGGCTCAGGCTCACTGTCTGGTTTGGCTGCTGGCTTCAGGCCTGGGGTGTTGGCTGCAGCCTGAGTGACTGGGACAGCTGCTGATTTATCTCCCTGCCCCCCTGCCTCTGTCTGCTGCCCTACAGTATCTAGCAGTGTGTGATAAGCATATGCCAGGGCCCAGCTCACTGCAATGATCTTTCTCTCCTTAGGCTCATCCTGGTATTTCTCTTTCAGGTATTTCCCTGCCTCAGCTGGCTTCTGAATTTGTTCATGGGGAAAGTCCCAGACTATAGGGTCAGAGAATTCCTTCAGGATTTGGCCCATATCCTCCTATTTCCCACCCCACTCAGGATGTTCCACGCCTGGGTCTACTCCTGAGTCAGGGGTCTCATCAGCCCGTCTAGAAATCTCAGCCCTCATTCCAGAGAAGCAGCAGACTGTATAGAGGAAGGTTACCAGACTGAATACCAGAAAGATGGTTTCTTTACCATTCAGGGGAAACTGAACATCCTTCACTACTGATGCAACTGATTCATAGGAGAAGAAGGAAAGCAAAGGCTGAAAAGCCTCATTCCCTGCTCCTCCTCTAACAAACTGGATGAATAACCATAGCCAGGAACCATTCATACCTGGAGCAGACCCCAACGTGTTTATAAACTTCTTACAAATCATTGCCATCAAGTCCAGCAGGAGAGCTATTCTGGTCACTGCCCCTCTACTGTAAAAACTACGTATTAGGGACAATATTAGAGCTGTTTCTGGATAAGAAAATAAACCTAGGGACCACAGAGGTATTAAGATCTCGAAAAACCCTAGGGACCAGAAGCACATGCAAGCCTTCACCCCAACACTCATCATGAATTCAAAAAGCATGGCTATTAACTGCTTCAAACAAACAGAGTAATGGCAACCAAAATACACTCAAAACAGGGTTTTTCCACTCTCTCTCTCTCTCTCTCTCACCCAGCATTGGGCGCCAAGATTTTGTCATGGTTTAGGGCAAATTTGAAGGAGAATTTCCAAATTAGGTCCCCTCCAGTAAGCAAACCCACACACCCCCTCCCCCCAACCGGTTTGGGAAGGATTCCTTGGAGAGGAGTGGAAAGAACCTGTTTATTTAACAGGAACAGCACCCCCAGCACACAGAATGAACAATACCAGATGACACCGCTCTGAAAAAGATGACAAATTCAGAAAGTCTCTCTTGGGGGTGGTCACTCTGTTCTCAGTCCCTCCGGCGCTGGGGCAGCTGCTGCAGGCCACAAGGTGCAGAATCTTGGTATTTTCCAGGTCCCAGTCCGGAGCAGGTTCGAGATGGTCAGGAAAAGGAAAGGAGAAACAGTCCAAGAAGAAATTGGACAGTTTAGCTAAACTAGCTAATGAGCAAAAGCAAGCAGAAGCGAAGCAAGCAAGAGCAAGAGAGAGCAAAGCGAAAAGCAAAAGCAGAAAAAGCAAAAGCTGCAGTCTCTGTGTCCCGCCAGGCTGATAAGAAAACCAAAACAAAACTTTCCCTCTTCAGAGCTGGTCTTAAAGGTACAGAACATAATAGCCAACATTAACAGAACACATGAATGGGGATACAAGCATCATAACGTCAACCTAGGACAAATGGTCATCTTACGATCATGTCATTGTCACTTCATGGTCATCGCATGGCCACGGTCATGTCAGGGTCACCTCAAGGCCATGGTTGTGCCATGGCCAACCCACGGTCATCTCTTGGTCCAAATAATCTCATGGTCAGGGTTGTGGCCATGTCATGGTCATGCTCACAGTCATGGTCATCCCATGGTCATCTCAGGGTTGTGTCGCTCATGGTTATTCTCATGTCATGGCCATCTCGTGCTTGTGTCATGGCTGTGATCATGGCCAAGGAACCTCTCGGAGATCCCGAGCCCTGATTTTGGGACACTCAAGGACCACTGGGGACAAGGAGGCCTGGCCTGACCCCTCCCCCCATCCCACTGCCCCTCCAGGAGCCCAACGCAGCCAACCCTCCTGGGGACACCTCAGACATGGGACACAGAGCAGGAAATGAATCCAGGGGGATGGAACTGGGTGTGGCTGACAAGTCCCCATCCTGCTCCTGGTGTCCCCATCCCAATCCTGATGTCCCCATCCCAGTTCCTGGTGTTCCCATCCTGCTTCTGCTGCCCCTATCCCAGTTCCTGCTCTCAGTGTCTCCATTTCTGTCCCCATGACCCCATTCCCATTCCTGGCTCCTGTCACAGTGCCGGATTTCTTCTGCCCGACCAGCTCCCAACACCGACAGCACAGGTGGGCCACCCCCAGAAAGCTGTCAAATCCGGGGTGCAGCTGCAGGGTACGGCAGCTCTACAGCTCAGGTGCACTGCAGACTGTGCTGAGGGTAGAGACAAGGATCAGGGAGAGGCCTTCTGCATGGTTTCCAAAGAAGCTTATTCCCAGAGGTTCAGTGACAGAAAGGCAAACTCAAAGGCATACATCAACTTATAAGGGGGAGAAGGTCCCAGGGGAAGATACAATCTTTGACCAACCAGGAGAAACTGGGGGTGGACCACTGTCGGGTCCGGCTGTCTGTCTCTGCCCGGACACGGGTAGGGTGGTTCTTGGGTGGCACGTGTTTCAAAGGACGAGTCTGGACTCTTCAGCTTTTCGGTCTTCAGATTGTTTATTGTTTCTTATCTACAAAATTTTCTGTCTGCCCAACAGAGGTCTGATCTGCAAGGCAGCCAAGGGCACTCGTGACCACCCACGGGGCAGTCATGTCTTTTTATACTAAAATCTACGTACATGATATTTACTTTTATTTTCCAATACTTTTCACCCATGTTGGCAAGTGCACTTTCACCATGAACCAATCCCCAAGTGCCAACATCACCACAGGAGATGGAAGACAAGAAGAAGAAAGAAGAAGGACGAGACACGCCCTGATCCCTCCATCTTGTCTCCATAACCCCCCTGTACCAAAAACCTTAAAGTTTATATTTCACTCTTTTACACCCTTCACTCGAAAGTGATTCTCATGTCCTCAAACTGCTGTCACTTCTGTGGATGGATCAAAATCAAGTCACCAAGCACTCTTGGCAACATTCCAGGATTTCCAAGACTCCCAAGGGTTCTCCTGGCATCTCTGGACATCGGGAGCGATGTGCTGAGTTCCCACATCTCCCCCTTCTGTTTGCACCAAGAATACTTCTTTGGCAACTTGACTCATGACACATCGCACACATAAAAAGATGCATGGGACGATGAGCATGAGGACTAAGAGTATTATTAGAATATAAAATCCCATTTTTAAAAACCCTCTCCATAAGGGAGAAAGATCAAAAAATCCCGCCACATCATCAATCTATGACTCAGTGATTTCGCTGAGTTTCTTTATACTGTCTTTTATTTTTTGAATACTTTCATGAATTGATCTTGAATGATCCGAGAGATTCATGCAGCACATTCCCTCAAACTCTTCACATCCATGTCTATGAGCAAGCAATAGATAATCGATTGCTGCTCTGTTTTGAAGAGTTGCCTCTCTCACACTACTTATGTCTTTTAACATATCACTCAAAGCGAGAGAGACTGATTGAGCATGCTTGCTCAACCAACAACCCATGTGGTCCAGTTGAGTCAAGGCCACCCCCGACGCTGTCTGAGGTGAGAAAGTTGCTGCCGCAATTCTCCTTGCCTTGTCCCAGGTGTATACTTCATCATCACAGTTTGCACTGTAATGTTTCAAGGACCTTTTCTCTTTATGTTTTTGCTCTCTCAATACTTTCAAATCTGGTGATAACATTGAAATCCTCCCAATGCTGCATGGACTTCTCTTGGCATTTGCAGGAATGCCGTGCCAAATTCTGTCCCCACAAATTAAAAACAACCCATGTGGCAATTGCACTGGGACCTGGATTGATCCTTTGGCTGTCGTCTTGGTGTGATTGCACCAAGCTGACGCGTTTCTATAAAACTTGTGATTTGGAGTGACATCAATGCTTTTGTTTGTCCTTGACACATTCGAAATTTCAAATTTCATGCATAGTTCCATTGTTGTGGACCCGAAAATTTCCAATTCCTGCGGTTCGGTAGAAGCCACAGGTAAAACATGTGTCCAAGCACATCATTCATTCATAGGATCTTTGATGACCTGCGAAATCTCCATTGGAGAGTGTCCTGGAATTGGCCATTCGTTCACTGGCAACCCAACCATGCATGCTGTGAATGGTTTCCCTGGTTTCGAATGTGTCAGGCAGATACTTTCTAAGTTCGCTGCCTGGGCTAACGTTTCCCAAACATTTTGTTTTGGTTGATTGATGGGTAGATTTGCTCCATTGCTTAAAGCAACAGATGAAAGCATGAGCATCATGAAGCTCATGACTTTATGAAAAATCATTGTCATGCTCTCACTCAAAGCTACAAAGGAAAAACCCCCAAAGTTTTTATTCTTTTTGTCCCTCTTCTGAGTCGTTGCTCACAACTTGAGTTTCTTCCTCCGTCTGCGTGTTCGTTTCTCTGCTTCTGGGATCAGTGCTCTCTTGCTCTCTTGTCTGAAATGGCTTCATGTGTCGTGCTGACACCCACTTCAGACCTCGCCCTGTGGAAACACAAGCGAAACCCTTGCCTCAAGTGATTAGTTTGAAAGGACCCTCTATTTGTCCTGTCTCTGGGTTTCTGATCAAAACCAAAGGATTCTCCCTTAGTTTTGCCTGAGAGCTGTTTGAAAAATGCCTCACGATTGGTGGATTGGGTTCAGAAGACGAACTGTTAAGAAAATTCAACACATACAATGCTTTGTTTAACTTCATGTGTGGTGTCGCCTCTGGCTCCCCCCTTTTCTGCCTGTCCAAAAGGGATTTCAGGGTGTGGTGTGTTCTTTCAATGATTGCCTGACCTGTGGGTGAATGTGGAATGCCAAATGTGTGTCTGACACCCCATCTTTTCAGGAATCTGTCAAGCACCCTGCCTGTATATGTTGGACCATTATCTGTTTTTATTTCTTGAGGTACACCTAATGATGCAAATGCTTGCAGGAAATGTCAACAAGCATGTTCTGCTGTTTCCCCTGCATGTGCTGAAGCAAATACTGCCCCTGAGAATGTATCTACTGAAACATGAACATTTTTGGGTCTCCCAAATGATGGATATTTTGTGACATCTCTTTGCCACAGCTGAAGACTTTGCAGTCCTCATGGATTGACTGCTCCTGTTGAAGTGGGTGGCTGCACAAGCTGACAGTCTGGACAAGCACTAATGATTTCCCTTGCCTGAGTTTTTGTGAGACGAAAGGATTCCATCAGCGCCTGCGCATTCTGATGAAAAAATGCATGACTCAGTCGTGCTTGCTCAAAAATGTCCGGAAGTGTTTGTGAAATGGGCATTGTCATTCTGTCTGCCTGAGCATTCCCTTCCACTAGAAATCCTGGAAGTGTTGTGTGCGCTCTGATGTGAGTGATGAAATATTCTTCTTTCCTGCTTTCTAGCACTGTTTTCATGCTTGCTAGATAGGAATATAAGACTTCATTGCTGACTTCTTTCAAGAGCGAACTTTCCAATCGTTTGACCACACCTGCAACATATGCAGAGTCCGTGATCAAATTGAGCAGTTGTTGGAACAACTGAAATGCTCGGACAACAGCTGCCAATTCCACAATTTGTGGAGAGCCTTGAACTGTCTTCACGTTTGATTCCCATTCCCCTGTCGTTGAGTTCATCCACGTGATCACTGACTTGTATTTCTTTCCTGATCCATCAGTGAACACTGTGATCCCGTCCAGAGGTTCTTCACTTATTTTTGGCTTTGCTCTGTAGCATATTTGCGACTGCAACATTCTATGTTGCAGAAAGTTGATGGTGCAAGCTCCTGGAAAAGCTAACAAGGCAATTAACAAATCTTTTGATTTCTGCATCGCCCAATCGAAATAATCTTTCTTCAAAGGCAGATAAATCTTTGAAAATTCTCGTCCCGCCATTGTCAGCAATCTTGTTCTCCCCTTTATGATGATCTGTGCTGCTATCTCCAAATCTGTCAGAATTGTCTTTGAAGGCCTATACGGTAAGAAAATCCACTCTGTGATTATCAAAGGATCTCTCTGAGACGCATTCCATTGCAAGATCAAACCATGGAATTGTGCTTTCTTTCCCAACACTGCTAATTGAAAAGGCAATGATTCAATGAATCGATGTGCCTGTCTCTTCTGAATGGCATCTGTAACTTTCTCCAACTCCTTCTTCGCTTCCTCTGTGAGCGCCCTGGGAGATCGAATGTCTGCCTCTCCTCTCAAGAGATCAAGCAACGCTGGAATGTCATTGTTTGTGATTCCCAAAATCGACCTCATCCAATTGATTTCCCCTAGAAGTTGTTGTAAATCATGCAGATTGTTGACTTTTGTGCTGATTTCCATCTTTTGAGGCCTTATTGTTTTCTCTGAGATCTTCCACCCTAGATATTTCCAAGGCGCGACCTCCTGAATCTTTGAAACACTGTTTTCCAGACCTGCCTTTTGCACTTCTGCAATCACACAGTCACGAGCCTTTTGCAGCTCTTGTTGTGTTGATGCCGCAATGAGCAAATCATCCATATAGTGAATGATTCTCACCTTCGGGAATTTCTTCCGCGCTGGTGACAAAGCTCGTGCCACGTACCATTGGCAGATTGTCGGCAAGTTTTTGAGGCCTTGAGGAAGGACCACCCAATGGTACCGCTGCAGAGGCGTTTCCTTGTTGATACTTGGAACTGAAAAGGCAAGCCTCGGAGCATCATCCAGATGAAGCGGAATGCTGAAGAAACAGTCCTTGAGGTCAATGACCACAAGCGGCCAATCTCTGGGAATCATCGAAACAGATGGAAGACCCAGCTGAAGCGGTCCCATGTCTTCGAGGACTTCATTGATCTTCCTGAGATCATGCAACAGTCTCCATTTGCCTGACAGTTTCTTTTTGATGATGAACACTGGAGAATTCCAAGGCTGTTTGTTGGCTTGATGTGTCCCTTCTGCAACTGTTCTTGGACCAGGGTTTTCAATGCACTCAACTTTTTTCGCTCCAGGGGCCACTGATCCACCCAGACTGGATCATCCATTTTCCAAGTCAACTTCAATGTGGTGAGTGCCGCAGTGACCCCGACTAAAAATCCACCTCGATCTTCGTGCCCCATTGTGCCAAGAGATCTCGTCCCCAAACTGTGATTGGCTTCTGCACAACGAAAGGACGAATGATCGCCGTCTTGTTTCCTGGTCCCATGACAATGATGGCATTCTCACTCTGCAGACACAGAGAAACTCCCCCTATGCCTGAGAGAGATCCCAAGGGCGCAATCAAGCTCCAGTTGCGAGGCCAAAAGATGTAGGATATTACTGTGACATCTGCCCCTGTATCAAGCATGCCTCTGACCTCTATTGTTCTGTCTCCACAAGTTAATTGGCATGTGAGCGTGGGGCGGTCTTGACCTATGTGCTTTATCCACGTAGTGTGTATTTCAACATGCTCCTTCAAAGGAAGCCCTTCCTCATCGAAAATTGACATGACTTCTTCAGTGGTGGGTGGTGGCCAGGCGAAAGCTCTCGCGACCTGAGTGTTTTCCGCCACGGTCACCGGTGGATGAAGCGCTTTTGCCAAAACTGTCAGTTCCGTATTCTTGTCCGCTGAAACAACTATTGGATAAACAATGAGTCCAAGGATGCTGCTTTTGTCTTGTCCTATTATTAAAAAATCTTGTCTCTTATATGAATCTCCGTGGATACCTGTTGGAATCTGTCGCTATAGGACACAAAAGAACACACGCTCACACTGTTCTCAAGGTGAAAGAGAAAAAAGGGCCGTTTATTTTCTGACTCCAACATTTATAGTTTTCCAAAAGTGACAGTGGATTGGAGGGTGACAGTGGCACCTCTCCAATGCCACTGGTTAAACCAACAGTCCATCAACTCTCTCCTCCTCCATAAAGGAATGCAAAACAATGAGTTATTTACAGAAAGTGAGTGAGAAAGTTCACTACAAGAATGTCAACATCAGAAGGCTTAGAAAATCTTAAAAAACCAGGGTGACATCTCACCCTTTTTCCATTTAAAAAGAAAAAGAAAAGAAAATGAACAATGTAAAAAGGAAAACATGAACAATGCTCAGTGTCCACTTGCGGACAAATCATCAGAGCGATCACTCCTGTCATCTGCATCTGAGTCATCACTCAATGATCTGCCCGCTTGATCCCTTTCAGGTTGGTCACAGTCTCCGTCTTGCTCGTTGGCTGGATTCTGCCTCTGCGGTCACAGGTCAGGGCGAACACATTTCCAAGGTACCCAGCGTACCCCAGTATCTGTGGATACACAAGCATACCCGCGCCCCGAAGCGATAAGGTCGTAGCCACCTTCCCACTGTTTGGTGACTAAATTCCGCACCCGAACCTTCGCTTGAGGCTGATGTGCCTTGTCCGCAGCCTGCAACGAGAGATGGTGATTCAAAATGACAGGGTTATTTGAGTTCTGTGGCACAGTGAGATGATTGATTGTGTACAAAGCTTTTGGCAACCGACTGTGCGGGGTTTCATCCTGCATTCCCCGTTTTTGTTTTTGAAGAACCTGCTTCAGAGTACCATGACCATGTTCTACAATAGCTTGACCAGTCGGAGAATGAGGGATCCCGAACTTGTGCGAAACACCCCACAACTGCAGGAACTGCCACACCTTTTGCGATGCGTAAGCAGGACCATTGTTGGTTTTCACAGGAGAAGGTATGCCCAGAACGGCAAAGGCCTGCCTCCAGTGGGCAAGGACATCATGGCCCTTTTCTCCAGTGTGAGCAGAAGCCCACATCGCAGAGGAGAACGTGTCCACCGTGACATGCACATACTTGAGCCAGCCAAACTCGGCAATCCGGGTGACCTCGGACTGCCAAAGCTCCAAGGCCCTAAGGCCTCTGGGGTTCACCCCTGCCGGCAAAGGCGGAGCAAGTGCATGGCAGTCATCACATGACTCAACAATGTCACGAGCCTCAGTTGGCGTCAGCTGAAACTGCTCCTGCTGGATATGTGCATTTTGGTGGAAAAACCCATGCGATGCCTTGGCCTGCGTGAGTGTATCAGGCTGAGGCGCTGCCCACACTGGGTTACCCAGCTTGTCAGCCCTCGCGTTACCTTCCACTATAAAGCCCGGCAAATTGTTGTGACTCCTCACATGCAGAACACAGAATGGATGAACCTGGGCCTGAATGGCACACCACAAGTTCTTCAGTAAATGAAACAAGGCAGGATTACTGACCTCCTTCAAGACCGAATGACCCAACCGCTGTGCGATATCAGCCACATAGGCGGAATCCATGACCCAGTTGAAAGGTTCCTGGGAAAATTTCTCAAATGCCATGACAGCAGCTCTCAATTCAACCAATTGGGCTGACCCATCCTCATGACCTTCCAGAACCTGCCACTCAGATCCCTCCCTCAAAGTAACAATGTCCTTTCCTGTTTTCCCTGAACCGTCAGTGAAGACGGTGGGTCCTTGCACAGGTTCCTGGCTATTTTTGGGCCACAGAGAGATTTGTGTGAATTTTGCCATATGCAGTAGCCTATGGCTGGGTAGATGATAAATGACCTGCCCTGAAATATTTTCCAGAGCACTCTGCAGGGACACACTGTTTGCAAAGCTCCAGTCAAAATCTTCCCGTTGCACCGGGAGTATGATCTTTGAGGGATCCGCACCCATCAATTGCAAACACCGCTGCCGGCATTTGATTATCAAGCAAGCAATCAATTCAAACAATGCAGTTGCCGTCTTCTGCGGCTGATGGGGCAGGAAAACCCATTCCAAAATGTGCAAGGAATCAGACCACTTGTCACTCCACTGGCCAATGATACCTGTGGGATATGAATCCGGAGTGGTGATGAACACAGTGACATCAACGGAGGGATCAATGCGATAAACTTGGCAAGCTGAAACAGCTCGCTGAACCACCTCCAACGCCTTATGCGCCTCAGGGGTCTGTGCGAGGTGACTTTAGATCAGCGTCTCCTTTCAGCAAATCATACAGAGGAGACAGCTGCGCATTGGTTACTCCCAAATACGGATGCAACCAGATGATGACACCTACCAATTTCTGGGCATCATTCAGTGTCCTCACAGGATGCACAAATTGCACCTCCTGGTGACGGATCGTCCGTTCCAGAATTTTGACCCCCAAATACTTCCAACATGGTTGCTGTTGGACCTTCTCCGGAGCCACCTGCAGTCCCTGAGCTTGCAAAGCATCAAGTAACAGATGCTGAATCCTCAGCAGCTCATCCAGGGTGGACGCTGCCACCAAAATGTCGTCCATATAATGATACAGACGCACATCAGGAAACTGCCTGCGAACTCCAGACAAGGCACGGGCCACATACCACTGGCATATGGCAGGAGAATTGCACATGCCCTGAGGCAATGTCCTCCATTGGTATCTCTGTGCAGGCTCAGCCTCGTTAATTGCTGGCACTAAGAAGGCAAATTTTGGTCTGTCATCGGGATGCAAAGGAATTGCAAAGAAACAATCCTTCAGATCCACAATGAGGACCGGCCAGTCTACAGGAACCATGGCAGGCGATGGCACGCCTGCCTGCAATGTTCCCATGCTTTCCATCACGGCATTGACCTTTTGGAGGTCTTGCAACAACCTCCATTTCCCAGATTTCTTTTTGACGCAGAAGACAGGAGTGTTCCAGGGACTGGTAGAAGGCTCCAGACGACCCTGGTCCAACTGCTCCTGCACCAGATTCCGAAGGGCATTCAATTTCTCTTGAGGGGGGGGCCACTGCTTTTCCCATACAGGTTTGTCAACCAGCCACCATAAAGGAGGCGGCGGACACTCTGCGCCCTTCACTGCAGTGGCCCCCATCAAAAATCCGTCCCAATGTGCACCCCCCAAACAGACAGAACATCCCTCCCCCAAAGGTTGGCAGGAGTAGAAGTAACATGAGGCCTAACCCAGGCCATCTGTCCCTCTGGGTTAGTGACCAGCACGGGCCGTTGGCTCATGTAACATTGCGCCGTCCCTCCCAGGCCAGGAACAGATGTCCCCACCGGATCCAAGGGCCACTCTGGGGGCCAGGTCACAAGGGAGAGTGCCGTGACGTCAGCACAGCTGTCAAGAAGCCCGTGGACGTGGACTTCCGGCGGTGTCGCACCAGGAACAGACAGGGTGCACAGCATCTCGGGACGGTCCTTGGTCAGGACAGCAGCCCAGTGAACTTGAGGCGGCCCAGTGGAGCCAAAACCGCCAGCTCCACGCGACTGGTCAGCTGACCTGCAAACAGAGGACTTGAAAGGCACAAGTAGAGCAAGTCGCGTCCCTTTCGGGATCGTCACGGGGGGGGTGGGTGTGGAGACCATGGCACAAATCTGCCCTGTGAAATCCGCATCAATGAGCCCCAGGTGCACAATGATGCCCTGAAGGGTGGCACTAGACCTCCCCAAAAGGAGAGCACTCATGTCCCCACCCAAGGGACCAAAGGATACAGGGGAACCTTGCATATCTGAGAAGACTCTAACACAACTGTTGCTGCGGTGCAGACATCCACTCCTGCTGATCCACAGGTGCTGGCTGCAAGCCGGCAAAGGAGACCTCCATCGGCACCGGGGTCTGGAGAGAAGCTTGTGTCCGCACACGTCCCCCCTGCGCGCTCCGCTTGCCATTTCCCGAGCCTGGCAAAACCTGGCCCTTAGCATGAACAGTCGCCTTGCACACATCGGACATATGATTCGGCCTACCACACTGACCACACAAGAACATGGGGAACTTCACCTTCTGCGCTTTCTTCCCCTGCTTCTTGCTAGCCTGCGCAATCCCCCGCCACGGCCGCTTGCCCTGCGGCGCCGCCCAAACCGGCTGCACAGCAGCAGCCACGGCAGCCAACTTCCGATCCAGGGGGACGATGTCCGCACAGGCCTCCGCCATCTCAGAAACAGTAGGATCACCAGGCAGAGCCACTATGACTTTCCTACAAGCAGCATTGCAATTGCACTTGACAAGGTTCGTAATCATAACACTCCTTGCCACAGGATCAGGCACCTGCCTCTCCATGGATGCAATCAGCCTTTCCGCGAACGTCATGAAAGGCTCGTCATCCCCCTGGACAATGGTCAAGAACGGCAGCCTCGGAGCAGCCATTTCCAGGGTCTGAACAATCGCAGCCATGCCCAGCGAGTGGCACTGTTCAAGCACAAGGGGATGAAATCCAACCTGCCCTTGAACATTCTCATAAAGCCCTGTTCCCAGCAGCATGTCAGCGACAACCCCACACCTGGGGTCCTGCGGACCCAGTGCAGCATTCCGCAACACCACATGGGCCGCCAAACGAGCCCACTTGGTCTCAAAAACACCATACTGCACAGGGTCAAAAAGACAACATGCCACACGACGGAGATCGTGAGGCGTCAGCATATCCGAATCAACCCTCCGGAGAGTCCGCATAACCTCAGCAGACCCCAAACCATGCTGAGCAACTGCCTCACGGAGCTCCTTCTCCAGCTTATATGAAAGGGGTTCATGCGTGTTATGAGCAGCACCCCTGAGCACAGGGAAAACCTGAGGATCCCCTGGCAAAGCCACCGCACCTGCCGCACCCTGGTCCTCAGGCCCAACAGGGACAAGAGACAAAGATCGCCTGGGAGCCAGGCCAACACCACTCGGCCCTGGGCCCCTGCAGCACCGGCAGAGCCAAAGGAGCCCACCCCGCGACCCTGCAGGTGCCGTGAGGAAACAGGCTCATTCATCTCGTCAGTCTTGGTTTTCGCCTCTCGCCAAAAACGCTCGGGGTGCCTGGGACACACGGTCACCTGACATGCGGGAAGCATCCCCAAATTCGACGAGGAAGTGCCGTGGCCCCAGGCACCCACCGGCCTCCTGCCGGCCGTGTCAACAGGTGCGCTAAAGGTAAACACCCCAGTGCCCTGTCGCATTACAGCTCCAGCAGGGGGCACCCCGGTGGACACAGGTATCCCGACACAGGGGAGGGACGGGACACCGAGAGAGACGCAGTCACTGCGGGACGGCACTAGGGAGCCCAGCAAGCCCCCTATGAGGGTCCGTCCCAAACCACAAGACTGCCCAGCGGGTACCGCCCCCACCGAGCAGAGAGGGGCGGGCTGCCCACCCACCGGAGCGGGGCCAGACAGAACGCCGACCAACGCCCTGCCCCCGGGTGCTTCCACCGACTGCGCATGCTCAGCGGGCTGCGCTGGCCCAGGGACAGATGACGCCCCGCCCCCGGGTGCTTCCACCGACTGCACATGCCCAGCAGGCTGCGCTGGCCCAGGGACGGGCGAAGTTGTCCCCCCCGCCGAGGAGCCCAGCTCGGAGGCGGGCGACCCTGCCCCCGCTGTGGCCAGGGGGAACTTCATGGAAACACCGCAATTCGGACACCAGGTTGTCACCGAACCAGACTCAAGCCGAGGCGGAGGCTGGCCCTCAAAAACCGGAAAGGCACAAAGAAAAGGCGACCTGTCCCCCACCCCACCGCCCACACAGGGCGAAGCAGGACAAGGACGGCCCGCCGAATCCACAGAGCCCCCAGAAACCCACGGGGCTCCGCCCCCCAGCACACTGTCCGGAGGCGGGAAGGGGGACTCCACATCGGACAAAAACTCAAACTCCCCCTCCTCCACGTCCGAGACAGAAGAGCTTCCCTGGGAACTCCGAGGGGTACAAGAACCAGACCCCTCCCAAAGTTCCACACATCTTTTCCACTGCACCAGCAGCTGGTCCCGCATCTAGAGTGCAATCGTCAAAAAGGGCCTCCATGAGGCGGGTCCCCACACGAGACCACTCCTCCCTGGAGAACACCTTCTCAGGACCCGAAAGAAACCCTCGCTCTCGGGCCCACAGACACAATCTCTCAAAATTATCCCAGGAAACAGAAATCTGTTTCCACTCCAGGACCCCCCTCCAAAGATCCAAAAGGAGGAGATCCTCCTCAAAACCCACAGCGCTTGCCATTACCCTAAGAACCGCAGGCAGAGCACCAAAGAGAGGGGGGGAAAACCTCACCACAATCTGCTGCAATACACATGTTGGGGTCACCAGATGTCGCTATAGGACACAAAAGAACACACGCTCACGCCGTTCTCAAGGTGAAAGAGAAAAAAGGGCCGTTTATTTTCTGACTCCAACATTTATAGTTTTCCAAAAGTGACAGTGGATTGGAGGGTGACTGTGGCACCTCTCCAATGCCACTGGTTAAACCAACAGTCCATCAACTCTCTCCTCCTCCATAAAGGAATGCAAAACAATGAGTTATTTACAGAAAGTGAGTGAGAAAGTTCACTACAAGAATGTCAACATCAGAAGGCTTAGAAAATCTTAAAAAACCAGGGTGACAGGAATCTCCGCATGACTTTCATCTAGAAAGCATACTAATTTTGAAGCTGCCAATGTGCACTGTGCTCCTGTTGGAAGGAGGTCTGGGTCGCTGGGGAATCAGCTGAAGACTTTGCTGAGGGCGTCTGCTTGACGTTCCCCGATGACTGTTCTGTTTGCTGTTGTGTCACCGCCATCACTTGTGTCAACGCGTGCTGACAGTTTGTGGGCGCGCTCCTTTTCCCATTTCCCGGATACGGTAAAGGATTCCCTTCCACGTCCGTCTGAGAATAACATTCTTTCACAGAGTGCCTTCCTCTTCCGCATCGTGCACAAAGTGGCTTTTCTGG
The DNA here is from genome assembly GCF_051311805.1 of Agelaius phoeniceus. Lineage (NCBI taxonomy): Eukaryota > Metazoa > Chordata > Aves > Passeriformes > Icteridae > Agelaius > Agelaius phoeniceus. Next base: position 1,810,260 of record NC_135291.1, on the reverse strand, counting down.
TTTTTGCGTCTGCACTTGTGCGTGTGCTTGTGAACAATTCTTCTTCAAGTGCCCAAACGCTCCCAAACACTTGTAGCATTGTCCTCCCGACAGATTGTTCTTTTTCTGGATGGTTGCAAGAACTTTACCCTGTTGTTGAAGTACTTCTTCCAGCACTTTTTCCAACACTTTGTCTTCCAACTATTTTTCCGAGTGTCTTTTCATCTGTTCTTCCCATTCTCCTCTCAGCTCGTCCCTCACAATCCACGCGACATGCTGAGGTGTTCCCACCTTGCTGCATGACTCCACCAGCTCTGCCAAGGATGGTCAGCCTGGCATTGCGCTGATGACCCGTTGACAATCCGGGTTGGCATTGCCGAAGGCTAGACTTTCCATGAGAGGTCTTTTCACTGCCTCATCAGCCACCTGTCAATCCACAGCTTGGAGAGTCGATCTGTGAATGACGAGAATGGTTCCGTGGGACCTTGCCTGATGCGTGAGAATGGAACGTCCTGAACTCCCGCTGGAGCAATCTGCAGGATCGCTCTGCGTGCTGCTTCCTTGATGTCATTCAACACTCGTCATGGAAGTCGTGCTGCTTGCTCTGCTGGATTGTCATCTGGAGGATCCCCTGCCAACTGTGCCTCTGTGGGATTTGCGTTTGGCCCACCTTGATAACTGTTTCTCAACTCTTGAGATACCTTCGCCATCTTCTTTCCCAGATGAGACTCTGTGTGTCCGTGAGAATCATTGACACAAGGCTTTGGATATAATGTGGTGTGAGGTCGTACATATTGAATGTCCCCCTCAGGAGTTGTTGAAGGATTGTGAATTCAGCCCATTATTCTGAATGGCCTTTGCTAAGTCCTTGACTACTTCATGACTCAACCTTTCCCACCTCGGATTTTGACCTTGTGCATCGTATGTCACTGGCATTATTATATCTCCTGATCCTTTAATCAAACCCTTTTCTTTTGCCAGCATTTTTCTAATTTTTTTCCAGTCCGTTGGTTCCACTGGCTGTTCTTCTTCCTCCTCTGAAAACCCCATTGGCAGTTGCATGCACAGTGGAATCGTGGAGGTCCTTGGTGATTCTTTGTTCCACATTTTTTGCTTTGAGGTTTTTGGTCTCACTGCCAAATCTGAAAAAGAAACTTGAGGTTCTTGTAGTCGTGTTCTTTTTGCTGTATCAAAAGAATGCAGATAGGCCTTTTGTTGCTTCTGCTCCGAAAACATCCATGCCGGAATTCCTTCTGATGCTGTGATTTGTATCATGTCTTCTCCTTGTGATTGCGCTTCATCTGAGGTATCTTCAACTTCGTGAACTCCCGAAGTCAACGAGGGATTGTCCATGTGTTGTTTTGTTGTTGTTTTCTTCGATGTAGTTTTCTTTTTATACCTTGTTGGAAAAAATCGCTGCATTGTTGCAGTCTCGCCAGCAGGTGGCGATGTGGCACTGTCGAACAGGCCTGGCCTGTCCTGCACTGCGGTCATCCCCCCATGAGGTGGCGCTGTCGTCTGCCTGGCCGACCGTGATGACGGCACGAACTCGATCGGCTCCTGTTCAGCAGACTGCAACTCTTGCGATCGTGTTTGAGACCGAGTCTGCATGGCTGTTGACTGAGCTGACAGTGGAGGTTGAATACATGAATGTCTCCTTTGGATGGAAGAGGTTTGGACCACAGGGATTGAAACTGAAGGCATCGGGATCGGAGAGGGGGTGCAGCCCCGGGATGATGAACCCCGAGCACGGCCCCTCCTCCTGGCCCGAGACCTCATGGGGGATCGGACCCGCCTCCGACCGCGCTCTGCCCATACTTTCTGCGCACGCGCACCCTCGGGAACGCCTCCTGCCTCCCCTGAACTGACTTCACTGTCTCTGTCCCGCTCCACCTCCGAAGTCTCCTCCCGGTGTCCATTCCTGACCCTCTCTCCTCCTCCTCTAATGCTGTATCCACACCCCCCGCCGGAGCGTGCAGCCCTCCCCCTGGCGGTACCCCCTTTCATGCCGTGATCCGGGCCGATCTCCGCATCCCGACTTCCGGGTTTGACATCATCACCACGCGTTCCCTGTGTCTCCCTATGGTAGCCGGCTGGAGCCCTGCAGCTGCTCCACCCTCACTGCCCATGTCTGGCGCTGCCGCGTCGGCTTGAGAGCCCTCCCCAGATGTCCCGCGAGCTTTGCCCTTCACGCACACTTTTGGCACCGCGCCAGCCGAGATTGCCGCCGCCCTCGGCGCTGCGCCCGCAAAAGCCACACCAGAACCTGTGTCCCCCATTGCCTCCATGCCCCTCCCGCCAGCTAGCACTGCCGCCGTGCCTGCCGCGAGAAAGCGCATCCCCCCTTCCCTCTTGTCCCCCTTCAACCCCCCTTCCCGACTCCGCCGCTTGTCTCATCCCATCTCCCTCTGGCTCCTGCAAATCGGGAAGGTCCGCTCCTAAGGAGCGACCCGTTTCCTCAATCTCGCTGGGAGAAAACCTTAACTCGTCTGGGATTGGAATGGTGTCGTCTGTGCCTGAGTTGGAGCCTGAAGCCCCTGCACTCTCTGGGGTTTCAGGACGTTTGGGAGGTCCCTTGGGTTTTCGGGATGGTGGGGCTGAAGGCAATGACATTTCTCCCTGCTCCCCTTCCTCGGGAGCTGTTTCCCCCGGGCCGATTGGGATCAGAGCCAATCTCCATTTCGAGCCTTGCTCTCCTCCCTCCGCCCCTGTGGGATTTGTAACAAGTTGTTGCCTGGCCGACCCCCTAGACTGAGCTGAGGTCGCCTCTAACATAATTCTTGCAGAAGACAGCAATTTCAAGGCCATCTTATCATCCTTCGTAGCTGAGAGATAGAGGTGCCTATTAATTTCCTGCCAAAAACCCACTTCAAACAACAGACGCGTCTCTGAGTACAGGTAATTACACCGCATCCATACCAACAGATCTTTAAGCTTTTTCTTTGGGATCCCCTTAGTGCATGCGTCTGCCACGCCTTGTAGGTCAGACAGAACCTCTAATTGTTCCTGGGACAGTACACCCCCCATGTTCTTAATTTTTGACCTTCTCACTGAATTGGTGTCGTCAGAGCAGTCTGAAGGCTCCTGGTCACCGGCCCGCAGGTCACAGGAGATGGATTCAGAGGCGCCTTTCTGATTCCCATCTGGGCTGTTCTGCTACGAACCTTCTTTGGCAGAAGTGGAGTGCGATGTTCTCAGTGGCTGCTGCTTCTTCAGACACCTCTGGCTGCTTTCCCAAGGAGTTATCAGCGTTCTCCTGGGAACAAGTCCAGCTCTGGAGCTGCCCACTTGGCGCTTCGAGGTTGCCCCTGTGCGAGAGGTGCACACCAGAGCCCACCAGGGTCAGCGGGTGCCCGCCGGGCGCCCACCCAGGGACGCCAGGTGTCCGGTCGGCTGTCTGTCTCTGCCCGGACACGCACAGGGTGGAACTGGGGCACCCGCGCTTCAAAGGACGAGTCTGAACTCTTCAGTTTTTCAGTCTTCAGATTGTTTATTATTTCTTATCTACAGAATTTTCTTTCTGCCCAACAGAGGTCTGACCTGCAAGGCAGCCAAGGGCACTCTGACCACCCACAGGGAGGTTGTGTCTTTTTATACTAAAAGCTACGTATATCATATTGACCTTTATTTCCCAATAGCTTTCACCCATATTAGCAAGTGCACCTTCACCATGAACCAATCCCCATGTGCCAACATCATCACAGAAGATGGATGACAAGAAGAAGAAAGAAGAAGGGCAAGACACGCCCTGATCCCTCCATCTTGTCTCCATAACCTCCCTGTACCAAGAACCCTAAAAGCTGTATTTCACCCTGTAAATATATTTTTCTTGCACCATTCACTCCCAAGTGACTCTCATGTCCTCAAACAGGTGTCACCTCCTTAGAAGGATCAAAATCAAGCCACCAGACTCTCCTGGCAACATTCCAGGATTTCCGAGCCCCCCAAGGCTTCTCTCGATAACTCTGGACATCCAGAGTGATGTGCTGAGTTCCCACAGTCTTGTTTTAAGTGGCATCCATCAAGTAGAGTTCGAACTCTGGCCAGGTTCTGGCTCTACTTGAATGGAATGCCAATCAACCCGGAGTTTCTCCTGCATCAAAGATTCAAAGGGCATTTTGGAGAGAAGATGAGTCCGGACATGAACTCTCCAAATCTCTCTAGTTTTAAGGTCAAACAGGTTGCAGACTCTGGGAGGATAAGTCGGTGCTGTGGTGTCAACCAAAAAACTGAGGAGATCCTGCAAAGATATCCAAAGCCATGGTTCAGTCAGCCCCCATGACTGGTCGCCTTATATTTTAAACAAGTTAGTGTTGTTTTTTAGAAAAAACAGTTAAACAGTTAGAGATAGTTAGCTTTTCGTTTGTTAAACATTTACAGTTACAAGTTTGTTGCGGTTGTGTTACATAGTTCAAGTTTGGTGCATTTTGCCAGTTACACGTCTGCCACTTGTCAGTTTTAACCTTAGCATTTTCTGGTTTTAGCTGGTCATACAAGTGGGGGGAAATGTGGGAAGATATCGCGATGTTACGCTCAAGATATCGCGATGTTACGCTCAGGTGGAACCCCTCCCCTTTTACCGTTACCTGACCATTAACCCCTGCTATAAATGACCCCGTGAAACCGTTAATAAATGCCATTTCACCGTCCACCACATTGGTGTGTGCGTGTGCTTGGTCCGTGTGGCAAAGCTGCTGCCACCGAGCCGTCCTTGACCCGGGACGCCACGCCCCAAGCGGAGGCAACAGCACTGCTACAAGTGGAGAGAGAGAGAGAAGGGAGGGCGGCGTGAGAATAAGTGATAAGACCAAGGCAGAAATAGCCTTGATCTCTAACTCATTCTCAAAACCTCACTAAGGTTTTTTTGTTCTCTGAAAGCAAGATTAATTGTTTCTTTATTTTTCTTTCTTTCTTTCTTCTTTTTTCGTTGTTAGGATGGGGGTGGGTTTGTTCTGAGAAGGTGTTAGAAGAATGGATCTGTGAAGGCTGAACAGCTAAATAATGCTCAGAGCGTAAATGGCAATAGATGTTAAGACTGGCCTGGCTCTCTTTTTTTTTGTTTATGTTTTTGGTTGTTTGGTTTGGTTTGGTTTTCTTTGGTTTTCAGTGTTTTTTTTTTGTTTAACTAATTGTGGCTCACAAGAAGAGGAATTTGCCTCTGAGTTTTCCCTTCAGTGCTGTCAAGGCTTCCTGCCTTAGAAAGAAAGGGAAGCATCCTAAGCATGGCAAGTCCCTTTTTCTCTAGGAGAACTGTCCTTTACATGATCCCAAGAGCTGAACAACCTAGCGCAGCTCAAGACTCAGCTGGGTACAAGAAGAACAAGCAGCTGTGGCCAAAAAAACCCCAAAAAACCCAACTTGTTGCTAAACCCAGGAAGTTTTGAAGAATGCTAATGGCAAATCCTGATGTAGAGTTGCCTTTCCTCCAGTCACTGTCCTGTGCTATTGAGAAGTCCTTTTCAGGTACTACTGACAAATGAGGCAGCAATCCAAGCCAAGGGAAAAGAGAGTGGATCCAGGCCAGCAGAATCAAAGGAGCTGTGAAGGAACCTGAGGAGTGGACTAGCACATTTAAACCGGGTGATACCAAATTGGCTCCTAAGTTGGGACTGGGTGGTAACGAACTGCAAGGACCCAAATGATCCAATGAATGTACAAAGAATCACAGCTAATTGAGAAACAAGGCCAGGTTTATGTCAGTGGTTTCAAGTGCCATCTGGACAAGTCCTGAGACATGTCAGATATCCAATTTGGGGAGGAATACTTCCACTCCAAACAGGAGCATCAGGACTATTTCGGTCAGAGAATTCTCATGTTCTGGCCTTAGCCTGTGACTTCTACAAAGAGGAGGAGGAATTACAACTTCCATCAGGGCCATACCATATACCCTGTTTGCTTCATCCTAATATCAGATATCCTGGGTTAAAATGCTGGGTTAAATGTAAATGTTTAAATTGTGGGAAAAATTGGTATTGTAGTTTACACAATCGATGCTCATGTTGCAGGAAGTGTCGAGCACCAAATCTATCCCCTATCCAGACAGAACTCAGAACAACTGAAATAATAACTTTGTTTTGTGGATGGGAGATATTAGTGCCTGTTGAGTGGGAGATACCTGAGGAACAGTGGGAAACCACAATTACAGAGTGTCAAAAATGATTTGCCTGGAAATTAGCAAAAAGGGAGTGACAAAGAGAAGAGGGCAAGACTGGATTGGCGGCTGTGCTCGCCACCGAGAAGATCAAATACACCTGCTATGGGCAGCAACCCCATAGGCATGGCAGGTGGGGGTATAAGCCATGCCAGACCTCTGTTATTCCTTTTTCTGTCACTCATCTTCTGTCTTTTCCCTTTAGGGATACCAGCAAAATTGTGTCACAAATGCTATCAAAAGCATTACAGGGAAAGAAATCAAAGTTCCTCTTTTATTACACACACCCATGTCAGCAGTCACTGCTATGACCCATCCAAATTAAGTACCTGTAGGCAAAACAGGGGAAAATACTGCATTGCTAGAAACTTAGGAAAAAGTGAGAAGATATTGGGAAGTGAATGTCCAAAAGGGGAGAGATGGATTTGTTTCACATTTAGCTTTAAGGGTAGAGTCCAAGATTTGGTGAAAGAACAATCAGTAAACAAAAAGGGAAAACCAGCACAGCAATCTGACTCTGTATCAGCCCCAATTAATAAGCTGAATAATCTTATAAGACTCCAAACAGTTGTAGAGATAATAACAAACATAACCAAATGGGCATTGGAATTAATATCAAGTCAACAAAGCCAAACAAAACCCATAATATATCGGAATAGATTGGCTTTAGACTCTCTATTGGCCAAAGAAGGGAGTGTTTGTGGAAAATTTAATATATCGGGTGTAGATATATTAAAATAGATGACCACCATGAAATATAGCCCACATACTGATCCAAAATTGGGAACCAGTGTTAAAAAAACTAGCTGGTGAGATCATGTATAGAATGGTGGAAGAAATTAGGCTTCTTCCTTTTATGTGTTACAGCTGTTTGGATATTTCTTCCTTGTTTGATTCCTTGTTTTATTCAGCTAATTATCAGCGTAGTCCAAAGCATAAGAAACATTGCCCAAGCTAAATGTTTTATAAAGAATAAGAGGGGAGTTTGTTATAGATGCTGTTCCAGATTGTAATGCAAGATGTTTTCCATGACCATCTGTATGGCAGATTATCTTTGTCAAGCAGGCAGTTTGCCTTATCTCTCTCTTTGAGTCCTCGGGAGGGGACATCTGTTGATAACAGACTATTGAATGTCACTGCATGACTGATAAGAACTGTAACATCCCATTGGGAGATGCTCCACCCAGAGGGAAGAGCCAAGCATTGCTACCCAGATATAATCCAGAGGTTTTTGAGACACCAGCACGGCTTTCTCCACTGGATTCCCCAGAGGAACAGCAGCTGCCTCTTCTTCCACTGGATCATCGGAGGAAGAACACATCCTTCCCTACAGGACCCCCTCTGCTCCAACAGAATCACCCCTGACACTGCAGGAGGGCTGCAGCCACATTTCCAATTGCACTGCTACCACACCTTTACCCACAGGGTGTCAGGTTGGGTTCTGACTCTGCCCGTGTTGTTCTAGTGTGCTGCATGCTTTATTTTATCCTTTTATTTTTTTCCTTCCCTATTAAAGAATTGTTATTTCCTGCTCCCATATTTTTGCCTGAGAGCCCCTAAATTTAAAGTTTATAGCAATCAGGAAGGGTGGGGAGGGTTTACATTCTCCATTTCAGGGGAGGCTCCTGCCTTCCTTAGCAGACTCCTGTCTTTCCAAACCAAGAGAGCCACATGTCCCGTGTCTGTGTCACGCCCCTGCGACTGTGCCGGCCACCCAGCACCGGGACTGGTCCCAAAGAGGCCGTGGCAGGGCCTGTGGAAGGCCCCGGTGCCCTTCCTGCTCAGCTGCGGTGGCAGCCGTGGGGGCTCATTCTGCTGCCCTGAGCAGGCAGAGCAGAGGAGCAGCTGCTTCTTGTTTGGGCTGTTGCTAAAGTTCCTGCTGGGCTGTGTCTTCAACCCTTGGGGCAAGGTCTTGCCTGCAAGCTGGGGCAGTTTGGGTGGCGTGGGGGTGTCCCCAGGGCACGTGGAGGTGTGTCCTGGGGCTCTCTGTGACACAGTGCACCGTGGTCACCGTGGGATGGAAAGGGACAGAATGTGAGAGTGTGACCCTTTGTGACACGTCGTGACGTAGGTGCTGGTGGCGCCACGGCTACGCCACAGTGCTCGGTGCACACAACGGGACAGGACAGGACAGAGCAGTGCTGTGAGGAGCCCCCACACAGCCAACTCGTTCCTTGCTGGCCCGGAGCTTTTCCCAGGCGTTCCCTGTGCAGGTGACCTCGAGGCCAGGCTGCGGGACTCGGTGACGTGGAGCATTTCCCAAGCGTCTGCCATCCCTGCGGCCGGTGCCCTCAAGGACAGACTGCGGGACTTGCAGTCCTATTTCCCTTTTGAGACTTCTCTCTTGCTGCTGCCCTCGAGGACAGACTGCAGGAGTTCCTGTCCTGTAGCCTTCCCGAGGCTCCTCTGTTGCAGGTGCCTTCAAGGCACAACTGCAGCACTTGCTCATCTTCAGCTCTTCCAAGGCCTCTCTGCTTCAGCAAGCACTCATAACTGCAAAGAGTGACATGGAGCAGAGACCCCCCAGCGTGCCCAAGCTGGCCTGGGTGGAGGAGGAAGAGGCTGGAGCTACCTCAGCACAGCAGCCTGAAGAACTGGAGCAGTTCCAGCTGCTGCAGGAGCGTGAGTGTCAGAGCTGGGCCACAGGGCTGGTGCCTGCAGCCAGCCTGGCCCCATCCCATCCCATCCCATCCCATCCCACCCCACCCCATCCCATCCCATCCCATCCCATCCCATCCCTGTGGACATATCCATGGATAGGACAGAAGCTGGGCTGGAGCACCTGGCAGCCGCGCTCCATCCCCCGGGGCATCCCGAGGCTCTCCCTGCCTGGGCAGCGCAGGGCTGGGCTGTGTTCTCTGGCCTCTCCCGCAGCCCCTCAGCTCTGGCTGCGCTCGCTCTTTGCCAGATGCAGCCCAGGACCGGACACAAGAACAGGAAGACGCCCGTGGCCACTTGGACAGAACAGCACAGGTACCTGCAGCCATCCCCACCTGGGCTGGGCCTGCTGCACTGCTCAGCCAAGCACCTGGCTTGGAGCGCTCCATGGATTCTCCCTCTCTTGCTGCCCTTCTCCTGCCGACCCTCTGTGAATTCATCACGTGCCTTTGGCAGGAAGAGACCGCCGGTGCGGGCACGGGCGTCTTGGCCAACCTTCCGTTCCTTGATGCCGAGATCGATGCTGCCATGCTGGATTTGCTTGTGGAGAAGGGTGTCTCCAATCCAGTGCAAGTAAGCAGCCTGGGGCAAGGGCTCGATGGCCCCAGCAGGGGTGCGGCGCCTCGAGCCGGCTCTGCCGGGCTCCCTGGGCCTTTGAGGCCCGGCCCAATGCGGTTGGAAGGGAAGCACTTCTCAGGGGGAGTTGCTGCTCTGGCAGCTCTCCAAGTCTCCCCGTGCCCTCTGCAGGTGCCCGCCATGGTGAGGTCCATCCACCAGTGGCTCACGGCCAATGAGGCTGCTGGGCACAGGCTGGACAAGGCCCTTCTGGAGCTGACTGAGGAATACCCCTCGGACGTGCTGATCACCCTCTTGCGCTGGGCCCCATCGTGTGACAGGTGGGGCAGCCCCACGTGCCTTGAGGGCTTCGGGTTCACCGGCCCATCACCCTGTAGAGCCTGTCCCTGCTGACTGCCAGACAGGCGGGCAGTTCCAGGATCCTCTGGCTCCTCTGTTTTCCAGGGCTGCCATGTCAGCTCCTGAGCCTGGTGCCACGCTCCCTCCCTGCCCCTCGGGGCCTGTACCCACGTGGGCTGGCTGGCCGCTGCCGGCCAGGGGCAGTGGGCAGAGGCAGGGCTGAGGGCCAGCGCGGGGCCCTGCAGCTGCCCAGGCCACGGTGCTGTGGCCGAGCCCGCCCTGACACAGAGCTCTGACCCCACAGAGCTGCCGCCACCATGTGGGGAACCATCATGTCCTCGAGCAGGACTGCGGAGCCGGCGCTGCGGCTACTCCTCTATGTGCTGAGCGCCTGGCCAGTGCACAGCGCGTACACCTCCGATGGGGACAACGCAGGAGTCTTTGCCCTGGCTGTGAGTTTCTGGTGCCGGCCTTTGCCAGCCCCCAGGCCGCCTCTCCAGCACCCAGCTCTCTGTCCTCCCCCCAGCTGCATCCCCCTGCCTCAGGCACTGGGCTGAATCCTGCCTTAGGGGAGGGGTTCAGGGGCACCAGGCCGGCTGCTCCCCCCGTGTCTCCCCCGGCCTCTCCCTGGCATGCTCAGGCCCTGCCACGTGGATGTCTTGGCACTGAGCCTTGTCTCTGGCTGTTTTATTTCTTGCAGGCAACCGTGGCCCTGTGGAGAATCTTTAATCTGGCCTGGCGCTCACCTGTGGTGCTGGAGTATTTCTCCAATCTCTTTCTGCGTCTGCTCTTCCAAGCTTACATCAGCATGCAGGATATGCCAGAAGAGGTTGAGACCTTCTGGAAGGGATGCCAGGAGCAACACGGCCTCTCCGCCAACCCCAACAGGTGCTCCATGCCAGTCCTCCCAGTCTCCCCATCCCTCCCATGCCCCCAGGGCAGGAGCTGGGGCTCCCAGCGTGACCTGGGCTTTGCTCTGCACACAGCTTTGCGCTGCAGACCCTGAAGGCCCTGCTCTGCCAAATGCGCTATGAGCACGTGGTGCTGTCCATGGAACGCAAGCGTGCCTGGGACACGCTGCTCTGTGCCGACACCCACCACTGTGCAGTGCGTCTGCTGGCCAGGTGAGACCTCGTTCTCCCCACCGCCCCTCTCCTTTGTGCCTGCAACGCCCCACACAGTCCCCGTGCTCATGGGCAGCAGGGCCTTGTCACCAAGGGAGGCATGAGCAGACTGGAAAAGGCCGGCACAGGAGGCTGCCCGGGAACAGCCGCCTCCCAAAGCGCCCTCGGGATGCTCGGGAGCAGACCAGAGCTCTGCCAGTCAGCCCTGGGAGAGGTTTGCCCGCCCGGCCCAGGAGCAATGGTGCCTTTTTCTCCCTGCCAGGGAGATGCGCCGTGTCTCCATCATCTGGTGTTGTGGCATGGCATCCTGCCTCTTTGACCTGCTCAGCCAAGGCATTTCAGACTGGGAGCTGCCCGCCCTGGCCTTCCTGGTGGAGGTGAGCCCCATGGCCAGCGCTGCCTGGCTGAGCTGCCTCCCAGCCCTCTGCCCTCTCGTAGCCGCAGCTGCCTGGGGCGCTGCCCGTGCCCTGTGCTGCTGCCTTGGCTCGGCCCTGTGCACTTCTGAGCTCCTGCCAGCTGGGCACCTCTGTGCCTGCTCTTTGCCTGCTCTGTGCCTTTCAGGTCCTGGATTGCCTGGACTTGAGCGAATGCGGTAAAAAAGTCCTGGAGATCTTGACAAGGCACCTGCAGAGCGAGTCCAGGCAGATGCGTGGCGTGGCGCTGCGAGGCCTCGTGGTGCTCACCTCGATGGTGAGAAGGAGGCAGCAGCTGAAGCTGTGCTGGCAGCGTGGGGCTGGGGCAAGCAGCCCCTTGGGCTTAGCTGGGCTTTGGCAGCTGTGGCAGCTGCTCCCAGCTCTCCAGGGTCACTGTTCAGCTGCCTGAGTGCTTTGGGACAGGCCTTGGGCCTCTGAGCCCTGCAGCAGCAGCAGCAGCAGCAGCGTGGGGTTGCCCGGCCTTGTTTTGCACACAGGATCCAAGCATGTACAGCCTGACTGAAAGCCTTGGGAAGCTACTGTGGGATAGGGATGAAGACATCGTGGAGAAGACCCTCATTGTGCTCAGCCTCCTGCTGCTGCAGAAAGACTTGGCAATAGCCAGCCCCATGGCCCTGCAGCTGGCTGAGGCGCTCTGGCACCTCTTTGACAATGTGAGGCTCTGTGCCCCCAGCCACGAGTACTTGGGTGCTGCCTTGGGCCTGGGCACAGGGGGGCCTGGAGCAGCTGATGTGGAGGGCTTTGGCTTCCTTTTCAACAGGACAACAGCCTTGTGCAGCTGCTCTCCATTCGCCTCTTCCAAGACGTGATTGCCTTGGTAGTGGCAAAGGGAGAAAAGCCCCTGAAGAAGCACGTGAGCCAGAGCCTGCTCCCACTCTTCTTCCACTGCCATGATGAGAACGGGCGTGTGGCACAGGTGAGGCCTCCTGGGTGTCCCCATGGAAGGAGCTCAGCTGTCTCCCCAGCCCCTGGCACCTGACGGGCTCCAGCCTCCTCCCGGCCCTGGCACAGAGATGTGGGTCCGGTGCCCTGGGCTGCGGTGCCAACTCTGGGTCTCTGCTGCTCTGCAGGCCTCTCGGGAAACGCTGCTTTCTGCAGTAAGCTTCCTGAAGAGGAAGGATCTCAAGCAGCTGCTGCAGACGGATCAGATGTGGAGATTTGCCGAGTGCTTGGTAAGGACAGCCTGGAATGCCCAGCCCAATCCCTGGAGAAGCCGCCTGCCCCCGTCGCCCAGTCTGTGGGGCTGGCAGCTGTGGCCCCTTCCCAGTGCCGCAGGCAGGGGCACCAGCCTGCGCCCCACACGCCGCTCCCTTGCTGGGCCGTGCGGGCTCTTCTCCAGGCTCCTGTGGCCCCAAGGCCGGTGCCGATGGAGGCCCGAGCCAGCCGGGCTCTGCTGCGGGGCGGCACCGCGGCTCGCCGGGCCCTCCGCCCCGTGCCGAGCCCGGCGCCTGCGGCTGCTGGCCGGGCCTCAGGGCTCTGTGGGCAGGGGGAGCAGTGGCGGCCGTAGGCAGCGCCCGGCCCAGGGGCAGGGCCCGCATCAACCCTTTCCCTCCGTGCCCCGCCGCTCTCTGCAGCTGGCAGAGGACAGGAGCCGAGCGGCCGAGCAGCTGCGCCTGGCCCTGCCCTACGTGCGGAGCGCACAGGAGCCCCTGCGAGAGGCGGCCGTCAGGTTCATGGGTGAGCGCCAAGCCCGGCTCCCTCCCCGGCCCGGTCCGCCGCAGCTCGGCCCCAGCCCCGCCTGCTGGCCCGGCAGCAGGATCCGGGCGCGGGCATGTGCAGCCCCGGCCGGGCTCGGCATTGCTGCTGCCGCCCTCTGGCAGCCGTGGCCTGGGGCGGCAGCGTGCGCCAGGGGCCCGGGCTGAGCCCTGCCGGGCCAGCAGGGCGTGTGGCCTCGGGGCTGGCAGCGCCCCTGGGCGGCAGCTGTGGCTCTGAAGGCAGGACACGCTCTGTGTTCCCCAGGGATGGCCGGGCGCTTCCTGACAGGGCAGCAGCCGCACTTCCGCATCATCTGCAGGGGTGAGTGCGGCCCGCGGGCTCTCGCCGGGGGCTGCCGCTGGCACCTGCGTTCCCTGGCCCGCCCACCCACGGCTCCGCTCCCTGCGCGCCCCAAGGTGCCCACAGCACAGACACCTTGCAGGCGCCTGGGGGACATTCCTGGCCAGCAGCTACCAGCTCGTCCTTCTTGCCTCCTGCTTCCTCCAGGCCGTGCCAGGAGCTGCGTGCTATGCACGAGCCTGGAGGCTCTCCCCAGCTCCCCGCAGATCCAGCCTCTGACTGGGCCTCTGTTTCTCTCTCTGCAGCCCTTCAGGACATGACGGATGACACCAGCCCTGCCATCTCATGCCTGGCGCTTCAAGCTCTGTACATCCTTTTAGCTCTACAGAGCGTTCCCTGCTCCCGACTCCAGAAGATGCGAGACCAACTGCGCCGCCTCTGGCACTCGCGGCCTTTGCTGTGTGGCCGTGGCTGAGTGTCCTGCTGCGGCGCTGTGCAGAACTGCTCCGGGAGGCTGCGTCTGCTGGGGCCACCTGAGCCTGCGGGGAACACCTCTCCTCTGCCAGCACTTCCTTTCCCTTCACCCCCTGGAGGAACATTAAATTGCTGTTGTTGGATAGCCGGCTGTCCAGGAGCTTTCTCTTGGTGCAGAGTGTCTTCAGGCCAATGGGGAAGAGGGGGAAAAGGCTGCTTGGTCTGCACAATTTGCCCAAGCGTGCGGTGTGGAAGGGAAAGTGTGGAAGAATGGCTGGAGGAAAAGGGCCATGGATCCGTGGAAATGTTGTACAAGCAAGCCCCATGATAACTGAGCATACATGTTAACTTAGCAGCTTGGCATAAGTGGGCCGCACTTAGCATAACCAGGCCGCACGCCATGATAGGAAGATGCTGTGTCCTGCCTGCTGACAAGGTCAAACGGGCAAGGACAGCAACGAGAATAGAAACCATAAAGTATGCATAACCACAAAGTAGGAGGAATATGTAAATGTAATCTCTTGCTTTAAACCAAGAAACTCATGACATGTATGAGCAATTAAACCAATAAACTAACGACAAGTATGCATAATTACTGGAAAACAATAGAAAAGTACCAGTGTACTCAAGATAAACCGAAGCTTGCTTTACCAATCATATTGATTGATTGCTTGTCTTCCCTCGCCGCCATCAGGAGGGGGCTGTGGGATGCTGAGAGGGACGGGAGGGCTTTGGTGGCTCCTGGCCAGGACAAAAAGGGATCAATTGGAGGTTTCAGGGGCTCCCGGCTGGGCTGGGGGCCACAGGGAGGGCGCTGGGAGGGGCTGGGGGTGTCCCTGAGAGGTTTTGGGGGTGCTGAGCCCTGCGGACCCCCCAGAGATGCCGCCGGACGCCGCCCGCAGCAAGATGCTGACGGGCATCGGGGGCTTCGTCTTGGGCTTCGTCTTCCTGGCGCTGGGGCTCGGCTTCTACGTGCGCAAGAAGGTCAGGGCGGGTGCCGGGGGTGGCGTCCCGGCCGTGGCGGAGCGTGTGCGCTCCCGCCGGGGCCCCCAGCCCGGTGTCACCCCCTTTTCTCTGCCCACAGAGCTCCTGAGCCGGCGGCGGCCGCAGCCCCTCCCCGTGGGCTCGGGCCCGGCCGGGACCCCCCGCTCCGTCCCCGCTCCGCTGATTTTGGGGGGGTCCCGTGTCCCCCCCAGCCCCGCTGGCGCTCTGCCCCCGCCCAGTGCCTGCTCCCAGTGCTCCCAATAAAGCTTCCCAGTTGGCCCCGGGGCCGTTTATTGGGGGGCGATGGGGAGGGGTTGGGGGGGGCGGTGATGGGACAGATTTGGGCAAAGGGAGGGGGACAAAGGGTGGGGGCTGGGCCCGGGGGGGAGCGGGAGGAGGAGGAGGAGGAGGAGGAGGAGGAGGAGGAGGAGGAGGAGGAGGAGGAAGAGCAGCAGCACCAGATCCCCACGGTTTCCCTGCCCCGCCAGAGCTGCAGCCCCCCGGCCCTGTCAGCGTCGCCCCCTCCCCACATCCCGCAGTGAGCTGCGAGAGGGAGCTCAGCCCTGGTTAAGAATCTCTAATTACTTTAAAATAACTAATACTATTTCATTTTAATAACATTTTATTTTACTATATGAAAACATCTCTATAATTTACATTTATATAATTTAAAAATAATTTTAATACTACTTAATAATTCCCTTGACCCCTTGATAATAAAATTGTGTTTCTGTCACGATCCCTCCTCATGGACGGGTTTACTGATGGGGGATCTTGTTGGATCGGCAGAAGAAATGCAGCACACAATATGAGTGAACAGCAAGTCTCCAACTTTCTTGATAGTTCACACATATTTATATTGGTGTTAATGTGGCTTATACATATTGCAAAGCTGAGCTCATTATTGGTTAATTACTTATCAGTAAACCACACCTACTTCTATATTCTTATGGTTATTTTGTTACTACTTCTACATTCTTGTGGTTATTCTGCTGAAACTATCCTCATATTTTTGGCAAAAGATCCTCTCCTCTATCCTGTTGGTGCACCAAGGGCACAATCTCCTTGTCAGGGGTTGGACACTGACTGCTGAATCCTAGACTTGCCTCCTTCTAACTTAACCAACGCTATTATGTCGACGTGACCTTTCTCAGCTGGCCAGCTGTCCACAAAGCTCTCCACATTTCGCCTGTTTTTCTGTTGAACAAGCATGGTCTGATTAAATGCAGCAGATACCATCTTTTGCACCATGTTCTGTAGGCATATGCAAAACCACGGCAAAATTAATACTACTAACAAAGCTATAATGCTCACTATAATGCTGACCTTAACAATAGAGCGTAACCATGATCCCAGGCCTAAAGATTTGAGCCATCCATCAATACCAAAGCCTGATTCTACCTGTAGGTTTCCAGTTAACCGCTCCAGTGTGGAGAGCTTTGTGGACAGTTGGCCAGCTGAGAAAGGTCACGTCGACATAATAGCATTGGTTAAGTTAGAAGGAGGCAAGTCTAGGATTCAGCAGTCAGTGTCCAACCACTGACAGGGACATTGTGCCCTTGGTGCACCAACAGGATAGAGGAGAGGATCTCATGCCAAAAATATGAGGACATTTTCAGCAGAATAACCACGAGAATGTAGAAGTAGTAACAAAATAACCATAAGAATAAAGAAATAGGCGTGGTTGACTGAGAAGTAATTAACCAATAATGAGCTCAGCTTTCCAATATGTATAAGCTTCATTAACACCAATATAAATATGTGTGAACTATCAATAAAGTTGGAGACTTGCTGTTCACTCATATTGTGTGCCGCATTTCTTCCGCCGATCCAACAGGATCTGAGAGTGCAAAACCCGACATAGCCATGGGGGGTTTGCAGTGATAATCAAAACAAATGCACCTTTATTGAAACAACCACAGCGAAATGCGTTCAGGAGGAATTGGGGGTAAAAGGGAAAAATAAGGAGAAGAGGGAGGGAGAGAAAAGAAAGGTTTATAGGTACCAAACATCGAACAGCAAAGTCCTTCGATGTCCTGCCCATGGAGCTCACCAGGTCACGTCTGGGGAGATCTCAGGGGTGCAGCTCATCCCAACTCTAATTATCCTCTGTTCTGATGGGGGAAGGGGATGAATCTTGAAACCAAATCAAAGGCAGTCTATTGTATTTTCAGGGGGAAAAATGGTATTTGGGGAAGGGTGCACACAGTCCATGTTCAGCAGTGGGCGAGAGCCATTGTCTTCTGGTCTACTGCTCACACCTGCAACATCCATCTCACTTTGGCCAGCTTGCCTCCCCCACACCCCCCCGGGTTGGGGGTTTCAGTCCCAATCCCTGGAAAAAATGAGAGGGGTCTTTTCACATGGGGGTTTCATGTCTCAGTTATTGATGGAGGCTTCTCACATCTCTGTCTGTCACAGTGACTATAAACGAGTGAGGGTCCTCTCTGGGGGACCACCCAAAAATTCAGGAGAAGTCCAGCCAGGCCAAGAGGTGGGGAAAAATTCCAGAATTTTTCACAGTGCCCCCTTCTTCTTTTCATTTGGCTCACTGTAGCACACAGCAAACACACCAGGGAACAACAGCACAGCAACACTCTCAGGTCTCGGGGCCCTCGGCGTGGACCTTTCTCCTACAGGGTCAGAGATTGCGGACGGGGGGGGCTTTTCTTCAGTGGTCCCCAATGACGATCGTGAGGCAGATGAGGGAAACTTTGGGCAGAGCCTCACACCCACATCCCGCAGTGAGTGGGGAGGGGGAGCTCAGCCCATGTTAGGAGTCTTTAAATGATTTAAAATAACTACTAATTTTAAATTTTAATAAAACTTTAGTGAAATTAATTAAAACGTCCATATAATTAAAATTTATATAATTTTTAAATATAATTTAATAATGCTTAATAATTTCTTTGATCTCTTGTTAATAAAATTTTGTTTCTAAAGTGGAGTGGGACAAAGGGATCTGAACAGAAAATCCTGAACAAGCTCAGTCCCAGAAAATCGGGGTTAAATGTGAAATGAGCAGCTCTGATTGGCCGCCCCAGCACAGCCCGCCCTTCCAGTCCCTCCCAGTCCATTCCCAGTCCCTCTCCAGCCCAGCCCAGCCCTCCCCTCTCTCTCCCAGTGCCCCCCAGCTGATCCCAGTGTGTCCCCGCTCTCTCTCTCTCTCTCTCTCTCCCCCAGTGTCCCCCAGCGTGTCCATCTCGCTGGTGCCCCCCTCGAGCTCCCAGCCCAGCCCCGGCCGCCTGCTCTGCTCCGTGATGGATTTCTACCCTGCTGCCATCCAGGTGAGGTGGTTCCAGGGCCAGCAGGAGCTCTCGGAGCACGTGGTGGCCACCAACGTGGTCCCCAACGGGGACTGGACCTACCAGCTCCTGGTGCTTCTGGGAATCTCCAAAAATCCCGGGAAAATGGGTTTAGGACCATCCAGACACCTAAAGTCCTGGAAAAAGGAGAATTCGACAACAGCCAACGCCCCAAAATGATGAAAAAGGGGGGAAAAAATCCTGAAAAAAAACCCCAAAAAATCAAAAATATCCACAAAAATCCCCCCCCAAAAAATTGAGATGGATTCCCCCCTTAATTTTCCAAAATTAAAAAAATTCCAGCGAACCCCAAATCCGGGACCCCTCCCACAACCCCTTCTTGGACCCCAAGAATTGGAGGCAGGGTCAGGGCCAGCAGCGGCAGCAGCCGGGGGAGGCTCCGCGCTCCGTCCATGGCTCTCCGGGCACACCGGGAAGGGTCGGTGCTGCTGCCAGGAACGCGGATCCAAACTGAGGGGACTGGGAACCGGGGAGCAGCACCCCAAAAAGCGCTCAGCCAATGGGAGAGAAGAGTTTATTGCGCGTCATGTGTTGCTGGGTAGAGGGTTTAAATATTCAGCTCTTTAAGAAATCCCGGCCAATCAGAGCGAAGAACGTTTGTGACTCATTAGTTGCTGGGAAGAGGGTCTGGAAATCGGGCTCCCAAAGAAACCGGCCAATTAGAGAGCGCAAAAAACCAGCTCGGCCAATGAGAGCGAGCCCACAAACAAGCACAACAAATCAAAGCGCCGCCAAAAACCACGCCCGACCAATCAGGGAACGCGGCCCTCATGACCCCGCGCTGCTCCGGGCTGGCTCTCCCAGTTGAGCGCGGTTGGTTTGGGGTGGAGGTCGCTGACCATGGGGCGATGGGCGGCAGCTGGGGCCCTACTGGTGGCACTGGTGGTGCTGGGAGCCCCCGCGGCTGCGGGCGCGGAGCTCTCGGGTGAGCGGGGGGCGGGAGGCGCTGGGACAGGAGGGGGAGAAGGGGGAAAAGGGGGCGAAGGGGGGAGCCCGGAATGGAGGGGGAGGAGGAGGAGACCCCCCAAAGGGAGAGCGGGAGGGGCTGAGGGATGGGGGCAGGGGTGGGAGAGGGCGGGGAAGGGGGAAAAGGAGAGGGGGGGACCGCAAAACTGAGCGGGAGGGGGTCGGGGATTGGGGGATTCGTGGGAAAATGGGGAAATGGGACCCCAAAAGTGATTTGGGAGCTGTCGGAGGTGGGAGGGGAGAGGATGTGGAAGGGGAAATGGGGGAAGGGCGGCAAAGAGGAAGCGGCAGCGCGGGCAGGAGGGTCCCGTGTCGGCCGTGGGGCACAGGGGGTGCGGAGTGGGGATCCGCGGTGGGCCCCGGAGCTCTGCGGGGTGCTGGGTGGGGCACCCCCTGAGCTGTGTGCTGCACTCACAGGGGTGTTCCAGAACATGCATCAGTACGAGTGTCACTTCATTAACGGTACAGAGAAGGTGAGGTACGTGGCGAGGTACATCTACAACCGGGAGCAGTACCTGATGTTCGACAGCGACGTGGGGCACTATGTGGGGTTCACCCCCTATGGTGAGAAACATGCCCAGTACAGGAACAGCGACCCGGAATTCCTGGAGGACGCACGGACTGCAGTAGACACGTACTGCCGGCACAACTACCGGATTACCACCCCATTCAGCGTGGAGCGCCGAGGTGAGGGCGGGGCAGAGCGTGTCCCCTCGGGCCCTGCCCTGCCAGTGACCCTGGAGCCCCTCAAAGGTTCCCGGGGAATCGCCCCAGAGCCCTCAGCCCTCCTTGACCCACCCCACGTCCTCCTATCTCCTCCAGTTCCTCCCAGCCCCTCCTAGTGCCCCCCGCGCGTCCATTTCAGCGACGCGTAAAGCTGACGCTTCTCAGCCAATCAGATCGCGTCTCTCTCATGACTCGTCTGTTGTTAGGCAGATCCGCAGCGCCCAGTGCCCCGCGCTGGACTCGGCCTCCCAGTGTCGCGAACTTCATTCCCACTTCATCCCAGTGCCATCAAAATCCCTTCCAGTTGCACCCAGTCCCTCCAAGACCATCTCCAATTCCATCGCAGTCTATCCCAGTCCATTCCCGTCCCTCCCCAGCCCAGCCCAGCCCAGCCCTCTCCCATCTGTCCCAGTGCCCCCCAGCTGATCCCAGTGTGTCCCCGCTCTCTCTCTCTCTCTCTCTCTCTCTCTCCCCCAGTGCCCCCCAACGTGTCCATCTCGCTGGTGCCCTCCTCGAGCTCCCAGCCCGGCCCCGGCCGCCTGCTCTGCTCCGTGATGGATTTCTACCCTGCTGCCGTCCAGGTGAGGTGGTTCCAGGGCCAGCAGGAGCTCTCGGAGCACGTGGTGGCCACCGATGTGGTCCCCAACGGGGACTGGACCTACCAGCTGCTGGTGCTGCTGGAAACCCCGCCCCGGCGCGGGCTCACCTACAGCTGCCAGGTGGAGCACGTCAGCCTGGAGCAGCCCCTGAGCCGGCACTGGGGTACGGGGGAGCCCCTGGGGGCGCTGGCAGAGCCACTGGGCTGTGCTGGGAGCCACTGGGAGGGAGCTGGAGAGAGCCGGGCTGGGACTGGGAGAGGCCCTGGGGACTGGGCAAGGGCTGGGAAGGGGTTTGGGGGAGGCTGGGGAGGGTGGGATGGGGTTGGGGGCTCCTGGTGGGCACTGGGAGGGAGTTTGGGGGTACTGGGTGTGACTGGGAGGGAGTTTGGGGGCGCTGGGTGTGACTGGGAGGGATCGCAGTGAGTCCGGAGGGGCTGGAAGGAGATCGGCCATGGCCAAGCGGGGCTCGCCATGAGCTCGGTTGTGCTGGGCACAGACTGGGAGGGCTCTGGCTGAGTCCTGCTGGGGCTGCCCAGGGACTGCGAGAGGCTTTGGGGCTCCTGGGGCGCTGGGGGCAACTGGGAGGGGGCTGTGGGATCCTCAGAGGGACGGGAGGGGCTTTGGTGGCTCCTGGCCAGGACAAAAAGGGATTGGGGGGAGGTTTCAGGGGCTCCTGGCTGGGCTGGAGGCCACAGGGAGGGCACTGGGAGGGGCTGGGGGTGTCCGTGAGAGGTTTTGGGGGTGCTGAGCCCTGCGGACCCCCCAGAGATGCCGCCGGACGCCGCCCGCAGCAAGATGCTGACGGGCATCGGGGGCTTCGTCTTGGGCTTCGTCTTCCTGGCGCTGGGGCTCGGCTTCTACGTGCGCAAGAAGGTCAGGGCGGGTGCCGGGGGTGGCGTCCCGGCCGTGGCGGAGCGTGTGCGCTCCCGCCGGGGCCCCCAGCCCGGTGTCACCCCCTTTTCTCTGCCCACAGAGCTCCTGAGCCGGCGGCGGCCGCAGCCCCTCCCCGTGGGCTCGGGCCCGGCCGGGACCCCCCGCTCCGTCCCCGCTCCGCTGATTTTGGGGGGGGTCCCGTGTCCCCCCAGCCCCGCTGGCGCTCTGCCCCCACCCAGTGCCTGCTCCCAGTGCTCCCAATAAAGCTTCCCAGTTGGCCCCGGGGCCGTTTGTTGGGGGGCGATGGGGAGGGATTTGGGGGGGGCGGTGATGGGACGGATTTGGGCAAAGGGAGGGGGACAAAGGGTGGGGGCTGGGCCCGGGGGGAGCGGGAGGAGGGGGAGGTGGAAGGGGCGGGGGACGTGAGAGAGAAGAGGGGAAGGAGGCGGGATGAGGAACGAGGACGAGCTGGAGGAGCCATTGAACCGGGGGAGGAGAGGCGGGAGGAAGAGGAGGGGGAGATGAGGAGAGGAGCAGAAACCAGAGAAGCAGCGGAGATCCTCCGGCCTTTACCGAGGTGTCCACGGGGGGAGCCAGGAAGATGTGGAGCCCCCAGCCAGGTGTGTTCCCAACGCGGGGACTCTGACCCTGGGGGTCACCCGGGATTATCCAGCGTGGATCCTCCAACGGGGGCTGGACCTGGAGCGGGGCACGGAGCTCATCCCGCACCGGGGCACGGCGGGATCCACGGGCATCGACCCCTCCCTCATCAAAGGACAGCTTTCAGTTACAGTGGTTAGGACAACTAGTTAGTTATGGTAGTTAGCACAGGTAGTTAGTTATGGTAGTTAGCAGAGGTAGTTGGTTATGGTAGTTAGCACTGCCTGTTTGTTATGGCAGTTTTTGGAATACAAACTCTCTCAAACCTCAACTCCCCTGACGTGTCCCTTCCCTCTCCCGCTGTGACTCAGCTGCCCGGAGCAATGTGAGGGGAGAGCGGGCCCAGCCTGGCCCAGAGCTGAGCCCCAGCAGAGCCCTGGCAGAGCCCAGAGCAGCCTCGGCACCTGCAGAGTCAGCCTGGAAGGAGGCGCTTGGAGCCTTCTCGGCTGCACCCGGCTCTTGGTTACAAACTGTGTGTGCTGGAAAATGCCACCGGCTCTGCAGGAGGGCAGAAGGGGCCCGGGGAAGGCCCAGGTGCTCCATGCAAGGGAAAAACCTGCCCTGGGTTTGTTATAAATAACTAGGTAGTGCTGGCTTTTGCTATTATGTATTGACTTCTGCAAAATATTCTTAATCACAACAATTTTGATAGAGTACAGTTTGTAATCACTTTTCACTGCTTTTGCTATAGTATAATTTGTCAGCTTTTTGTGGCCAATGCCTGGCCCCTGTGTAGTTCATATCCTCAGAACATCATTTATGGATGATATTTGAGTTTGTGGACAGTGTGAAAAACATACATTATAGTTTTGGCTTTTGCAAAATATTAAAGTGGATGCCATGTGTTGTGCATTAGAATGTTAACTTTTGCAGAAGTAGCTGTAGTTGTGAAATAATAACTAATGCTTTTATTTTTGTAACTAACTGACAATAATAACTCAGAGATATTTCTGAAAGAGCTAATGTTCATTTAAAGTACTTGTGGAAATAGCTAAAAGCGTCTGCATGGTCAGATAACATTTAAGGAAGGGATGTGATGAGGCCCCTGCCACTGACCCTTCCACTGTCAATAACTGTCACCTGCTGAAACCACAGAACAGGGTCCCTTTTGAGGCAGTGACACACAAGCCTCAAAACAGCAATCCACGATTCCTGCACGTGCTCTAAAAAGGCGAGTTGGGGGTCAAACCAACCTAAAGAATTCCTGGAACATGTAAATGAGTTCAAAGAAATGTTTGAATATGTACAATCATTATGAATATGTATTTGAACAATACAATGGAGAAACTAGACAAGAAGAGTTGCTGTGGTTAACCGGTGTGCCTCTGGCCATTGCTAACACCCAGCGCTGTTACTGATTTGTCCCTTATTATTCCTTATTAAACTTTCAAAAATTCTAAAGAGTGAGGCTCATTTCTCACAAAACCCAAGGTGCTCACCCCTTGTTCTTCCCCCAAAGCCAGGATTTGTCAATCCTAAACTTTGTCTGGACGGAGGAGAAGGAGGCTGCGAGGAAAAGGAAGATGCGCTGGTGTGGAGGCCCATGGGAGTGTCAATCTCCCACCCATGGAGGACTGGTCCCTAATAAGAAGAATAGATTTCAAGGTTATGGTGACAAGCTTGCTTCTCCTATAGATCTTTGCAGGCACATGCTGATTTATGGAAAGTTATGTTACCCCATTGGCCCGTTGGCCTAATTACCCTAGTTCACCCCCTATTACCCATCTCTGGTTAGTCCCTAGAATGTTCTCCCTCTCTGTCCCTCCATTGGCCCCAGTTTACTGCATTCCTCTGCCGGTTTCCGTATTAGCTGTCCCGACCCTTAACCCCTCCTTTGCCCCATTTTCCCCCATATCCATTGGACCCTGACCCTCAGCTCCACCCTCACTACCCCATATAAAAACCCCCTGTGCCCTCAGCTTGCACCCTGTCTTTGTCCCTGGACCCTGTTCAGCTCTGTCCCCTGTTCCTGTACCAATCAACCCAGTTTGCTGAGATCATAGCCAGACCCATCCTGCCGACTTTGTCAGCTTTATAAAGCAGCCGTGAGCTCCGGGCTCCTGAGTGCCGGACGCTCCAGGGGCCTCGGCAGTGCCAGGACGCTCCAGACTGGGACAGCCAGGCAGGGCAGGAGGAATCACTGCCCCTTTCCCCTCCCTGCTGCTCCATCTCCCAGCCCAGTATCGCTGCAGGACAGCCTCACTGCCAACGCCATCCTGCCAGGGATGGACTGGGGGGATCTCCTTCCCCTTCCCTCTGGCATGGAGGCAAATCCCATCTTCTCCTTCTCTGCCCTCCTTCCTCTCCTCATTCTGTCCTACATCCATCTATGTTCCTTTCCCATCTCCTTCCTCCCTTGTTCCTTCTTGTTCCTTCCTCTCCTCCTGCCTTTTCCGTTTCCCTTCTCCCTGTCTCTTCCTCTCTTTGTCCTTCCTCCCCCAAGCACTGAGCTGCGGACAGAGACCAGGGAGAACAAATCCCTGCCACAGAACCTCGTGGAAGAGGCCATTTGGAACGGCTCCACGGCGCAGGAATCCAACGAGGAGGAAAAGCCCCAGAGATCCCACACGAGGAGGGGCTGCAAACCCAGCCCGGGGAGCTGTGAGGAGGTAAAAGCTTCCCTGTGCCGGGAAGGGTGTGGGGAATGTGAGAAGAGCTTCAGGCAGAGCTCAGCCTATTCCTGGTACGTCCAAAAACGGCGGTGCCAGATGCAGAGATCATCCTACAGATCCATGAGGATGTAGAGATCCCCCTGCAGATCCATGGGGATGCAGAGATCCCCCTGCAGATCCATGGGGATGCAGAGATCCCCCTGCAGATCCATGGGGATGCAGAGATCCCCCTGCAGCCCCCGGAGCAGCCACGCTGGAGCACGGGGATGCCTGAGAGGAGGCTGTGCCCCCGTGGCCAGAGGGGCCCCGCTGGAGCAGCCTGTCCTGGCAGGACTGACCCCGGGGCACAGTGACCCACGCTGCAGCACTTGGAGGGGGGCTGTGCCCCGTGGGATGGACTCAGCTTGGAGAAGTTCCTGGAGAAGTCTCCGGTGGGAGAGAGCCCAGGGTGCAGCAGGGGAACGACTCCTGTCCCTGAGCAGAGGGAGAAGCCCCGGGGCATGAAGTGAGCACGGCCCCATTCCCTGTCTCCGGCACTGCCGGGGTAGGAGGTGCAGCTGGAAGGAGGGAGGCGTGGGGGAAGGCTGGATTTAAGGCTCTTCACTTACTTCTCATTATCCTGCTCTGAGTTTTTAGTTTTCTGTCAGAAATCTCTCCTCTCCCCCACTCATCCACAGGGATTTGGGGCAGTTTTCCCTTTTTGGGAGAAATCAAAGCGATGCACTGCTGCTCCTAATTAGGGGTAGGAGAAGAGAGGCTCCAGGACTTCCCGCTGAGCCGGAGCCACCGGAGCCGCAGTGCCGGGAAAGCCGTGGCGGGAGGTGCGTAGAAGTTTGTTTGTGTTTTCAGCTCAATCCCCTCGGGCCCGGGCCCGTTCCAGGGCTGTTCCTCATCTCCGGCTCTGCCCTCACGCAGCCCGGAGGGCCCTGAAAGCGCGGGGCGAGGCTGTGCCTTGTGCAGATCCCGCCCCTGGCTGCGATTGGCCGACGGTGCCGTCAGTCGTGGTTCTGGCGCGCTGATTGGTGGAAGCGAGGCAGGCCCCGGTGGCGGCCTGAGGGCGGCCGTGGCTCGGCAGCGGCGCCATTGGCGGAGCGTGTGTGCGGGCCCGGGAGCGGCGGCAGCGGCCGGAGCGCGGTGAGGCGGCGGCGGCGGAGCTGGGAGGCGGCCGCAGCGCAGGTGGGAGGCGCGGTGGGTTGTGCGGGGGCTCGGGGCTCGCTGCGGGCCTCGGGGGCGGCAGGGGGCTCAGGCGGGTTCGTTGTGCCGTGTCCGGCGCGTGTTGCCGCTGGCGTGAGGGCGCTGCGGGAGCGGCTGCCCGCGGTCTCCTTGCGGCCGCTGCCTCGGCAGGAGCCGCTGCCGGAGCAGCGCTGGCTCGGCCCGGTTGCTGTGGCTGGGACAGAGGCGGCTGCCCCGTGCCCGGGGCTGTGCAGGGAAATTGACGTGGCCGGAGGTTTCTGTGCCCAGAGGAGACAGAGGAGTCCTGTACAAGTGACTTTATTGCTGAGCAGAGGGAGAGGCCGTGGGGCATTTGCCTTGCGCTCGCTGCCATTGCTGTAGTTCGCAGCCTCCTTTTTATCCTCATTTTCCCGGCCGCTTCTCCCTCTCCCTTTGCCCACTGGCTGAGGTACTTGGAAGGTTCAGACTTCCACATCTGCCAACTTCATGCCCTCGTTAATGTGCAACCCCACTTTTGTAGAACAGCCGATATTCACGGCTCTCTTAATTATTTGTTCTTCTGGAAGTTCAGGAATTTAGCGGGACTTTCTGTGAGCAGCAGTCCATGTTAATTAGTGACAATTATTGAAGCTGGTGGTTTCGCCCGTTACTTCCTTATCTACAAGTCCCTGGCCCCTCGCTCAGCTGCTGAATGAGCTGCACTCTCAAGGTGTGGAGCACGGTAAAAAGGTGAGAGTTGCTGTAGCACATCAGAGGAGAAACAGCATTCGTTTAACCCATGGTCTGCCAGGGAGCCACAAAACCGTGTCCCATTCCCATCCTTTTCACGTTTGGACTGGTACATGAGCTGCTTTCTTGTTTCCTTTGTTATCTGTTTCAGCACTTTTCCTTTGTCATGTATTTGCCAACAGCAGTTTGAGTCATTTAATTTTCCACAAACTCCTCTTTTTTCTGCTAAAAGGTAATCTGATCCCATCGCCTTTGTTCCTCATTTCAGTGGATTGCTCAGCAGGAAGGTCAGGAGCTGGAGCTGTCTGGTTGGTTATTCTGAGGACAGTTTGTAATCTAATGATGCCATTGAAATAAGGAATGGGTTCTGTGGCTCCTGATATAAATTGGTTCGGGTTCCCAGGTTCTGGTGCACGGTAGTGTATGATTTTTTCTGTTGGCCGTTCATCTTTTCCCCATTTTGGGCGCTCCTTTCAGCCAAGACTACATCAATTACTTTGATTCTGAACTGATTTCCCTGAACTTGTGATAGCACGAACATCTGTGCTCTAATATACCCTGTATAACGCAGAGAGGGACAGCAGATGTTGGAGTGGGCAGAGGGATGATTCCCCCCCCCATTTATTTATAGTGAAGTTTTCCCAACATTCTCCATTTGCTGTTTCCCTGTGCAGCTTCACCCGTTTCTGTTGCAGGGTCAGATATCCTCACCCTGGGCTCTGCCTTGAGCTGTGCAAATTCCATCAGTGCAAGCAGGCAGAGCTTGGGGTGAGGGGCAGAGGGAATCAGCCCAATTCCTGCCCCAGGCAAGAGACCCAGGTCCATTGTCCAGGCTTTGCCCAGCAGTGTTCATTTGCATTTCTAAAGCTCCTCTGCAGGCTGCCTGCAATGAAGCTTCTCTTCCAGGGCAGCCACCTCGTGAGTCACGTGTGGCCCCCCACAGAATCTGTTTTTTTTGCAAAAAGTATCAACTATTTACGAGTTAAAAGTATTATGGTAATGCTCTTCAATTTTGCAAAATGCAGTGTTAAAAACGCCAATCACTTGTTTTTAAATTTTTTTAAAATTTAATAGGAATAAAATGGTTATAAAAATAGTAATACAATTAGAGTAATAATAATTTGGACAAACTGAATTAGGACAATATGAGACAATAAATACAAAGTGTTACGGATGTCCCCGGTACCGCCCAGTACGAGCCTCAAAAGGACACCCGAGCCTCAAAAGGACACCCGTTAACAAAGGATTAACCCTTAAAAACAATAGCCTGTTGCATATTCATACACTTCATACCTGATGCATAAATTCCATTCAAATACAGGATTCTGTCTGGTCATCCTCAGTTTCTTCCTCCAAATCCTAACAGCGCCTTCGAGGTGGGAAGAAGTTGGTTTCTTCTGATAAGAGGGCCATAAATTCTTCTCTGAAAGATTTAGGTGTCCTGTGGCTGCTATCTCGCTGTGAGTCCTTTCTTTTTAAAAAAGTATCCTGCATAGCATCGTTTCTATTTAAACAATTTTTATAATCTAAAACTATATTTAACACAGTACTTAAGAAAACTAATACAGCATTACTTTCTAAAACAACACATATAATATTCATTTTAATATTTGCGAAAAGCCAATCATAAAATACATGCATTTTTCACATGCAGCATAAAGGCGAACATGGAAGAACCCAGACCAAAAACTGATTCTCACAATTCTGTCCCAAACCCACCTGAAAATATAAAGTGTGAGTTTTATGAAAAATTTTTCTCATGTTGTAATTGTGTCACTGAAGCTGCAGGGAAAGCAAAAACTCTCCAAGAATCTCTTTAGTGTTAGAGAGTCAAGGCATTGCTTGGTTCTGGCCTGGATGTGCAACAGAAATAATTTCTTTCACAAATAACCCTGGCTGTGCAGAGAAAATCATTCCATGGCATGTGAGTTTTACTGGATTGTTCCTAAACTTTATGTAGTCTGAACCAATCTAAATTCCCTGGTTTAATGTTCATTGCTTCCATGTTGTGTAGGTTTTTAGTATTTGGTTTCCTGTTGGACCCGGATTTCTTCCCCTCTGCTGTGAATTCGGTCCACACTCCTGGATTTCCTTCTCAGCCTTTTCCAGACCAGGTGTCTCCAGCTGTGCCGGGGGCAGTGTCTGGGGTAGCTGTTGGTTGCTGTTTGCTGCTGGGCGTTGATGTTTTGTTGCTGGTCGTTATCTCTGTGGGTGTCTTTTGGGCTATTCCCAGTCTGTGGAGATGTTGAACTCATCTCCATTGAGTGGTGTAACAGCCCTTAAATAAAACCTTTAAAATTCCTTTCCCCAAGGCAAAGGCAAACCAAGCCTGAGGAGAGAAAGAAGATTGAAAAGAACCAAAATGGGTACATTTTGCAGCAATGCAGTCGCAGTCAGCCCAGAGTGTGGGTGTGAGTGAGCCCCAGAGTGGAATTGTGCCGTGGTGCTCCCCAGCAGCTGTGGCAGTGCAGGCCCAGCCAGCGCTGAAGCTGCAGCAGTGGCAGCGAGGCTTGGCCGCAGTGGCTGGAGGTGCCAGAGGAGGGTGGCCAGGATTTCCGAGGGTTTGAGCAGAGGATCTGTGGGCAGGCCCAGGGGCTTGGCCCGCTGTGGAGCCCTGGCTGCTGCTGCGTTTCCTTCAGGGCAGGCTCAGGGGCGGCTGCCATGGTCCTGCTGCAGGCGGGAAGTGCAAATCTCCGGGGCTTCAGAGCCCTTGAGGCCAGGCTGAGGGGTCCCCCCGTGTTCAGCTGTGCTGGCGGCTGTTTCTGGCCTCAGGGACACTTGGCATGGGCCCCTTGGCCACCAGTGGTGCTGCTTTGCACTCCTTAGGCAGGAGCCGATGTCCTGGCTGGGTGTTGGCAACAGCAAAGTGCCAGGGCAGGCTCTGTGCCAGCCCAGCTTCCTGTGGGAGAATCTACCTTGATCTCTGATCCAGTGCTTGCTGAAGCAGTCAGAATTGCTTTTGCCCCCCTGTTAGGTGCCATGGTGTCAGCAGAAGATATTGAAGCCTTCCTGCTGAGGGCATTTCAGTGCCAGGCTCTTAGAAGCACCCAGAGCTCCTTGGGTTGAGCTGAGCATGGGGCGGTGACCTGCGCTTTGTCTGATTCCCCTTCCTTAATAACAGCCTGTCTTGTAGCTCTTTTCCCTTCTGCTGCCCTCTCAGAGCCATCCACAAACACATTTTGTCCCTCAGGCCTGGGAATGTCCCATCAATCTCTCCCAGCCTGGCTCTGGAGCTCTGTCCCTTGAGTGCAGTCCTGGGTTCTTTGCCAGCCCTTCTCCAGGCTGTTCAAACAGGAGGCTGGGTTAAACCCTTGCCCTGTCCTCAGTTCTGAATCCTCCTGTGCCTTTGAACAAGTTTCATACTGTAATAACCGAGCCCTGCCCATCCATTTAGAGGCTCTTTTGGTTGTCAAAGCTTTAACTTGCTGCCAGACTTGAACTCTAGGAGATCCTCCTGTTGTCATCAGTTTTCAGCCTGAGCTCCCACGGAAGCTGTGGCTGCAGAATTCTGCAGACAATGAGGCTGCTCTCTGGCCACTGGGTTAAACATTTTAGCACAAGAATTCCTTTGGCAAGACCCTGTTTAACATCCACCTATAATTCAGATTCTTTTACCCTGTCTGGAAGGGCCAGGGCAGCCGCCTCAGTTAATCTTCATTTTAACACTTGAAAATTCTGTGTTTCCTCCTCCTGTCCATACATCCAGTTTGTTGACTGGCAGGATAGGAGTGTTACAGGGAGACACCCCTGGCTCCAAAAGCCCTGCCTTCTACAGGGACTCAATACCAGGCTGTGAGCCCTTCCTTCCCTCCCCTGGAACAGGGTATTGCTTGTCCTGGTTGCTTTGAAGTAATTTGTAGAGGCTCCATATCTAATTTTCCCTCTTTCCCTGGGGCTGCCCACACTTCTGGGTTCAGTTCAGCATAGGCCTGGCCAGACATTTGACTCAGAGGTACAACAGAACTGGCCTCTGTATCACCTTTTATAATATTAATTTGTGTTCTGAGTTTAGAGATCCAATCCCTTCCCAGTAAATCATGATAACAATTAGGAGCAAATCAAAATTCATGCATTTCAAACCCATCTCCCACAAGTGCTAACAGTGGTTGAATAAAACCATACATCTTTCCCACTTATCTCATGAATAATCCAAGACTTTTTTGGGTCGAAGATTCAGAGTGCATTGAGAGGCTCCTGTGTCCATCAGAAAATGCCTCCTCTCAATGCAGACCGAGCTGAATGTTCTCAAGGGCTCCAGTGTGGAGGGTCCCTGGTGTGATGGGAGCTGTGACAGCCCTGCCAATCCATGTCCATCAAGGGGTGGACTTGCTGGTCCTGCGGGTGCTGCTGTCTGTGCTTGCAGTGTCCTTGTGCCCTGCAGCTGGAGCCCTGATTCCTTGCCAGGGGCTGTTTGGGTGGGCTGTCCCCTGCCGAGGAGGGCAATGCCTCTGCCGGGTGCTTGTGGCTGAGCCCGTGCCCTGGGTGCTGGGGCCCCCTTGGGCCCTGGGGCTGATCCCTCAGGGGCTGTAGGAACTCTGCCCTGGCCTTTGCCTTCAGCCTGGCCTTTTGCTGCTCCCTTCTTGCATTCACCTGCTGGGCCTTTGTGCCCAAGTGGTGCAGGGCCTTCTTCTGCCCCTCCTGCAGCCCCCCTCAGTGCCTGTGGGTGCTCATCCTCTGAAAGCTGCTGAGCTTTCTGTAAAATCATTTGTATCTCCAGTAACCCTAACAAAATCCTTAAAAGACAATCTCCATGCTAAAATGTATAATCCACGTTTCCCAGGTGTTCCTTGCTCCTCGTCCCTGTGCTCAGGGTGCCCTCCCCAGCCCGTATCCCAGAGCCGGTCCCTGTCCTGCCGCAGTGTCCAAAGGCGCCCCCCGGCGGGCAGGGCCGGCAGCTCCACGGGGCCGGGCAGCGGCCGGGGCGTCCCGCAGCCTCCTGGGGGCCGGGGGCCACTGCCGGCCCTGCCCGGGGCTGGTGGGGTCAGGCAGCGCCCGGCGCTGAGCCCCGGCTGCCCCACAGCCCCGGCCCGGCCCTGCAGCTCCCCCCAGGCCCCCAGCCCGTGCTCCCGGTCCCGCACCTCTGCGCCCGGTGCTGCCGCTGCCCCCCACAGAGAAACCCCCTGAAACCCTGACCTCCTTGTTTTCCTCTCCTGGAAACCGGGGATGCAAATGATCAGCTGGCAAATGTTGAGGATAAGACCCTGCTGAAAAACATCCCAGTCCTCAGTATTTTTCTCTTCCTTCTCTTTCCATCATCCTTTTCCTTCCCACAAAGATTCCTTCTGCAGCTTTTTGCCTTAAGCATATTGCTGCACACTCCCCCTCACCCAGTCCCTTTGCAGCACACCAACACCATCCATGCCCTGTTGTCTCAATCCTTTCTCCACTTCTCTTATTGCCCCCCTGGGTGTCCAAGTTCTTAATTACCTCTGGGTGAATGTGCAAACTCCCTCAACCTTCTCCCAAGGGACCCTTCAGAGATATTTTGGGATCATCATCCCTTTGGCACAGGACCCCTTCCTGGCTTTCCCTTTTCTAGCCTCCATGTGTGCCCTGCCATGTTCACTCCCCAAAGATCCCAGTGCACTCACTGATGAGATTTTCAGTGCTCTCTCCCTGCTGACTCTTCACAGCCCCCCCTGATGTGTCACTCGTCTGTCTCCTGGTCACTCTCAGGTACCCAATCAGTCCCCGGTGCTGCCGCCCCCAAGGGGGCCGATCACCCGAACTGGGTGAGGCACCTTCAGCTGCACTCACTGCCCGCTGCCCCAGACGGTGGATAGAATTCCAGACGAGTCCCAAGGTGTGTGGAAAAATTGACATCTTCAGAGATTCTGTCCACAAAGCAGACAGAGGAGTCCTGTAAAAGTAATTACATTCCTAAAAAAATGGGAATGGCCATGAGACATTTCCCACGGGGTCTGTCCAGTTCTTGGAGGACACAGCTGCCTTTTCATCCTAATTTTCCTGGCCACATCTCCCTTTCCCTTTCTGCATTGGCTGTAGTGCTTGAGAAGTACAGACTTCCCAATCCACCTACCACATACCCCCTTGATATGCTCCCACTTTTAAATAGCGAACGATATTCATGACTCTGTGAAGTCTTTGTTCTTCTCGAAGTTCATGAATTTGGCAGGACCTTGGCTGAGCAGCAGTCTGTGTCATCAATTAAGAACATTTTCTGAAACTGATGGCTTCTCCTGTCACTTTCTTGTGTCCAAGTCCCTGGCCCTATCTTTAATCAGATTCACAGCATCTGTTTGTAAAGACACTTTCCTCTTCCTTTCATGGGGGTTTCCCCGTTTGTGGGACATCCCCCCTGGAGCTGTGTGTCCCCCCCTTGCTGCAGCCCCAGCCCTCAGGCAGCGCTCAGCCAATCAGAGCACGCGGCTCCGATGACTCATCAGTTGCCAGGCAGACCCGCAGCTCCCAGCGTTCCCCACCTGCGCCCCCCCCCCCCCCCCGGCCCCAGCGCCCCCCTCGAGGGGAATTTGGGGAGGTGGGAGTGGGGCAGCGCCAAGGCCGGGCCCCCCCGCGCTGTCCTGGCGGGAGCGGCTGCAGTGGGGACCGAATGCGGGCGGGAGCGGCCGAGAGCCCAGCGCTGCCCCAGCCCGACCTGCCCCAGCTCCATCCCTGCCCCTGCCGTGGGATGCTGTGGGTTTGGGGGCAAGAGGGAGCCGGCAGCGGGTGCTGGGCCTGGGGCAGGAGGAGAAAGGAAGGAGAAGCAGGGTTGAGGAACAAAATGGTCAAATGAAGCACGTGGGAGGAGAAGGTGGGATTGTGCAAGAGAAAGAGGAATAGCAGGAGGAAGAGGAGTGTGAGGAAGAATAGGGACACAGGAGGAGGAACAGGAAGAGGAAGCAGCACAAGGTTCCACCTCTCCCTGTATCTGCAGCCTCCTACCCCAGCCCCAGGAGCGTTGCCCCCCCCCACATGCAGCAGGTGACTGGGGATTGGGATCCACGGTTTTCCCGGGGGTGAATCTTGGTGTTTCTGAGCTTTTTAGGGCTAATTGTTGGTGCTTTGTTTTTTTGTGGGGGCTGAATCTTTATATTTGGAGGGGGGTTTTGCTGAATGTTGATGTTTGGGAAGTTTTTGATCTGTGTCTTGATGTTTGGAGGACTTTTGTGCTGAATTGTGATGTATTGGAGGTTCTTAGAGACACAAGATGCCCAATGACTTAATGAGATGAACTTGGGCAAGGAGGAACTCCCAGTCCAAGGGACTCTCATCTTGTTTTTTTCTCCAAACCAGGATTTTTCATTCCCAGGGAGTGTCTGGATGGAGGAGGAGGAAAAGCCCTGGAGATTCCGCACGAGGAGGGGCTGCAAACCCAGCCCAGGGAGCTGCAGGGAGGAAAGAGCCCCCTTGAGCCAGGAAGGCGGCCGGAGATCCAGCCAGAGCTCAGAGCTGGTGGAGAAGCCTCATGGCAGGGAGAAGCCCCACAAGTGCTTGGAATGTGGGAAGGGTTTTAGTCGGAGCTTGGGCCTGATCCAGCACCAGGTGATCCACACTGGGGAACAGCCCTATGAGTGTGAGGAATGTGGGAAATGTTTCAGCTGGAGCTCCAGCCTGAGGCGGCACCAGGTCATCCACACTGGGGAGAGGCCCTATGAGTGTGAGGCGTGTGGGAAGAGCTTCAGCCAGAAGGGGAGCCTGATGCAACACCAGAGGATCCACACTGGGGAAAAGCCCTTTGAGTGTGGGGAATGTGGGAAGAGCTTCAGGCAGAGGGGCCAGCTGATGCAACACAAGATGATCCACACTGGAGACCGGCCTTACGAGTGTGGGGAATGTGGGATGAGCTTCTGCCAGAAGGGGAACCTGATGCAACACCAGAGGATCCACACAGGGGGAAAGCCCTATGAGTGTGTGGAATGTGGGAAGAGCTTTAGATGCAGCTCTGGCCTGAGGAAACATGAGAGGATCCACACTGGGGAAAAACCCTATGAGTGTGGGGAGTGTGGGAAGAGCTTCAGCATCAAGTGCCAGCTGACGGAACACCAGAAGATCCACACTGGGGAAAAGCCCTACAAGTGTGGGGAATGTGGGAGGAGCTTCAGAGGAAGCTCGGCCCTGATCCGCCACCAGGTCATCCACACTGGGGAACGGCCCTACACCTGCTTGGAATGTGGGAAGAGCTATGGGTGGCACTTTGACCTGAGAAAACACCACCAGCGTGTTCACTCTGGGGAGAAGCCCTACAAGTGTCCCCAATGTGGGAAGAGGTTTCACAGGAGCTCCGATCTTCTCAAACATGAGCGGAGTCACACCGAGGAGAGGCCCTTCCGCTGCCCCGACTGCGGGAAGGGCTTCAAGCTAAACTCCCACCTCACCATCCACCGGCGCATCCACACCGGGGAGAGGCCCTACGAGTGTGGGGAGTGTGGGATGAGATTCTCATCAAGCTCAGCTTTGACCCGACACCAACGGAGGCGCCACTAAGGGAATCCCTGTGAGTGCCCCGAGTGTGGGAAGAGCTTTGTGCGCTGCTCCAGCTCCATCCTCCATGAGAGGATCTGCATCGGATGATCCCCAGTGACCCCCGTTGGGGAGAGCCCTGGTGATCCGTGGTCCTGGTGATCCAAGTAGAAGGCATCTGGCTGGGGGGCTCCACTTCTTCCTGATTCCCTGTGGGCAGCTAGATAAACCCAGAGGCAGGAACATCCATCAGGACGCAGGCCTACAATGGGGATTCCTTGGGGAGAGCCGATTTGTCGACTTTCAACCCCATAAAATCTTTTGCATTCAATCCTATCTTCTGGTGACATCAAGGAGTACTGAATGGTCCCTGAGGTATATTCTGGGTTGACTATATGATGCTTGTATCCCCAGTTTGTTCTGTTTATGCTGAATAATAAGTTTTGTACCTGTAAGACTTGTCCTGAGAGTGAAGGGGGGAGAGAAGAAGTG
This sequence comes from Agelaius phoeniceus, assembly GCF_051311805.1. Classification (NCBI taxonomy): domain Eukaryota; kingdom Metazoa; phylum Chordata; class Aves; order Passeriformes; family Icteridae; genus Agelaius; species Agelaius phoeniceus. The sequence continues at coordinate 1,774,969 of NC_135291.1, read as the reverse complement.
CGGAGTTTGTTTTCAGAAACTGCACTCGCTCCTCCACATTCCTGCTCTGGGACTGTGTTGTCTGCAGATGGACAGACAGCGGGACAGAGCTCTCCTTTGCTTTTAGTTAGTTTTAGCTAGCTGAACCAGAGAAGTTCCCTGAACTGTGGGGTTTTTTCCCCTTTTCTTTGGACCTGTTTAAACCTGCTCTGGCCTGAACACCAGAAGAGCACGGGCAGCTCACACCTGTGGCCCACCGGGCCGGGCCTGGGCCACGGCATTTCCAGCACTGGAGGGACTGATAAGGGACTGAGTGAGCTGAGCTACAGCCCACAGAGAGACTTTGTGAGTTTGTCTCTTTTTAGAGCAGCAAGAGGTTTTATTGTTTTGTTATCTTTCAATAAAGATAAAAATATCCATTCCAGAATATGCAGTTGATCTTCCCAGTTATCACTCCACTAACACAGTATTCCACATGGTATTTCATGGTCCTTCAAAATAAACACTTGAACACCAACATAGGTATCTATTCTGTTAACAAATTTGTGTGCTAAGGCTAATTCAATTTCTTCTAGGGTCTTTGCTGCTGGGGTCAATTGCCTCTCATCAGTAGAGAAGGTGGTGCCTGAAAGCAAATCAAGCAATGGTTGCATCTGATGATTAGTTATGCCTAAATATGATTGAATCCAACCTATTGAACCAACCAATTTCTGTCCATCAGTAGCAGTTTTAACATCAATGTCTAACTTCACAGGTTGAGGCATAACTTGAGTGTTGGTCACCAACATACCTAGATAATTCCAAGGCATGTGTTCCTGCACTTTCTCTGGGGCCATGATCAGACCAAAAGCTTTCAAATTTGTCACAGCACATTGTTTAAGAGCTAATAACTGTTATCAGATGCCAACAAGATATCATCCATGTAATGATAACAGTAGCAGTTTTTAAATTGCTCCTGCACTTTTGACAAGGCCTGTGCCACAAACCATTGACAAATAGTTGGCAAATGTTTCCTGCCTTGGGGAAGTAACTTCCATTGATATCTTTTATTGGATTCAGCATGGTTTATGGAAGGCACAGTGAAAGCAAATTTTTCTTTGTCTTGCTCAGCCAATGGAATAGTGAAGAAACAATCTTTCAGATCAATGACAACTATTTGCCATTCCTGTGGAATCATTGTAGGTGTAGGAAGGCCTGGTAGTAAAGCTCCCATTGTTGCCATTACAGCATTTATCTGCCATAAATCATGTAAAAGTCTCCATTTTCCCAATTTCTTTTTTATTATAAAAACAGGGGTATTCCAGGGGCTGAATGATTCTTCAATATGTCCTGCTTGCAATTGTTCTGTGACTAATTCTTGCAGGGCAGTAAGCTTTTCAGTAGTAAGGGGCCAGTGGCAAACCCAGGCAGGTTTATCTGTCAACCATGTCAGGGCCACAACTGGACATTCATTGCCCTGCATCACAGTGGCCCCCGTTAAAAATCCGTAGTAATTTTGACACCCCATTGAGATAAACAATCTGGTCCCCACAGACTTTGAGGAGCATCGGCAACATAGGGTCTGATGTTAGCTTGTTGGCCATCAGGATGTTTCACATTAATTACAATGGCTGACAGGCCACCTGTTGTAGCACCACCCAACCCCAGGAGTCCAAAACTTGCATGAGTGAGAGGCCACGACTGAGGCTAGCAAAGTCACGAGAGCATTGTGACATCTGCTCCAGTGTCAATCAAGGCTGTTACTGATATGGTTCCTGGATGGACATGCATCCACTGGTGGTGAGGATGCATGTCTTTTCTGGATGGTTCTCTGTTACTTTCTCAGCCCAGAACACTTGGGGTACTCCTGTCGATCCAAAACTTCCTGTGCCGCGACTTCGGCCCACTGTATTTGGAACAAAACTCACAAAAGGTACAATTTGAGCAATGCAGGTTCCTTTCTGAATAGTGACAGGAGGGTAATCGATGGATACCATGGCATGAATCTGTCCCAAATAATCAGCATCAACAGGTCCTAGATGCACATGAATACCTCTAAGTGTAGTTCTTGATCTCCCTATCAAAAACGCACTCAATCCCCGTCCTATTGGACCATAGGCATCTAGGGGCACTTTACATATTTCTTTTGTCAGAATGGTTACTGTGTCAGCCGTGGGTATATCAATCCCTGCGGAGCCGCTTGTTGCCCCTGAGTATTGTTCACAAATGGGCAGCTTTGCAGTGCTGGGAAGGCCCGCATTTGCTGTTGTGGTTCTTGGGGTATTTGTTTCCCCACGCGCCCCTTCACGCTCCTCTTTGGGTTTCCCTGCAATAGCTGAACCACTTGCATGATATTTACTCCTGCACTGTTTAGCATAGTGCCCAAGTTTAACACAGCGATTGCACACAGCATCGCTGCTTGCACTTGGCTTAAATGTTGTTTTCCGGAGACAACATTTGACACTGTGGTACACTGTGACCTTACGTGCCCTTGTTGTCCACAATTATAACATTTTGCTGAAGGTCTTAGCACTGCAGCAAGAGCTGCCATTTTATGCTTGACTGAACCAACTTTCGAGCAAGCAGTAACCATTTCAGACAAGGTGGGTTCCCCAGGTAAAGTGTCAATAATCTTTCTGCAGTCTGGGTTTGCATTTTCTTTAGCCAATTGTATGCACAATTTGTCTTGCAAAGTTTCATCATCTACCTGTTTCTCAATAGCTGCAGCAAGTTTTTCTGCAAATTGCAAAAATGGTTCTCTCATCCCTTGCTGTATTTCTGTTTTGGAGCTGCCCTTTCCATTGTTTTAGTTAAGGCACTCATGCCAATTTGCTGAGCTTGCGCCAAAATTGAAGGATCCCACCTTGCCTGTGAATCTGGATTGGCAAAAGGCCCAGTGCCCAGTAGGGATCAACACCCACAGCATGACGAGGGTCGTGTTGAGGCAACTGCATATTTGTTAGAGCTGTGCGTTCAGCCGCTCGCCTCCAAGTGTCTTGAAATACACCATATTGTACTGGCTGGAATAGAATTGTAGCAAGATGCATGATGTCATAAGGTGCAAGCATATCTGCATTAATTACACATATTAATTGCATTACCTCTGAGGAATTAATACCATACTGAGCCACTTTTGATTGGAGATCTTGCACAACCCTCCAGGCAAAGACGTGATGACTGTCATCCTGCCCTGTTACAGGAGCTGCTCTAAAAACTGGAGAAGCCATAGGGTTATCACAGGCAACATTTGCATTGGCACTGTTCTCCTGAGGTACTCTTGAAGCACCTAACCTTTCTATCATGTCCCAATTCTTTTCTTCAACTGCTTTCCTCCTAATAAATTCCCAAAACTCCTGAGGCTGTCGAGGAAGCCCAGTTACTTGACATGGAGGCAAAGTCCATGGGGCAGCAAGGCTAGAGCTCTTGGGAGGTAAAGAGGCCAGAGCTCCTTGCCCCAACTCAGGTGTTACTGCGGGCGACTCATCACTTGCTTCGCTGTTGCCGTCACTGTGAGGGAGCAGAGGATACGACCTTGCAGGTTGTTCATGCAGCTCAGAGGGGAGCGGGGGCGGATGGCTGGACTAGAGCGGAGGGAAACGGGGGGGCAGACGGCTGGGTTTGTCTCTCTGCTAAAGACATTTCAGCTGACTGGCGTAGTGGTGTAGTGTATACAGGCACCATCGTGGGCTGCTGTGCAGGTGTGAGATAAAGAGGTTTAGGGGTCTGATAAGAGGATGCTATGGCAGGTTGCCCTGAAGCTCTGGCAGCTTTCCCAGAAGCCTTGGCAGCTTGCCAGGTAACTTGCATGGCACCTGGACTTTCTTCAAGTTCCCCATCAGAGGCCCCCTCTGCCTCATCCCCCCCCCCGTTGGGTTCTGTTATCTGCCCCAACTCTTCCTCCGCATCCTGCTCTGCTTGTTCTCGCTCTGTTTTCCATTCCTTTAATGCCTCAAAGAGCGGTTCCCAAGTAACTGCTAGATTGACAACCGTTTTATCTCCCGTTCAGATGACTTCCCACAGTCTGTCCCTGACTTTTTTCCATGCCTTAACACTAAAAGCTGTGTCGGGATCAGTGCCAAAATCCTGTGATTTAGCCCACAGCAATATATTTCGAAGGGCATAGTCTGACGTATTAGTTCCCTTATTTCTTAACAAAACTTTCCATGTAGCCAGAACATTTTCTTCCTCTTTAGATAAATTATGTCCCATTATTACTAGTTGGTGGCTCACCTACTTCCAGGTGTCTTGATAGGAGGAAATCAGGTCCGGACCTCCCTGTGTCTTCCACCTGCCCCTCTCAGCTGCACCAACGCCGCCTCCCCCACTACGTCCCAGTGGGTCACGGTTGCCAGTTGCTAGGACCCCGTGTGGGCCCCCACCGACTCTGTTCTTATCACGTCGGGGCAGAGGGGAAGTGTCGCTGTCGAGGTGGTCACGACATAAAGCAGAGACCACAAGCAGTCTCAGATGGCAACACTTTATTATTGAACATGGCTGACTTTTATACACTTTCCAATTGTTTATGCTTCTTCTATCTTTACTATTGGCCACAATAAGTCAACATAACACTATTGGTGAAAAGTTACAGTGACACAACTAACTTTCTAAAAATGCTTCGTCCAGCTGCAAGGTTCTCTTATCTTTCTTCTCTCCTTGGTTACAGCCTTGGAGAGAACTCCTTATCAGCTTCTCCTTACTTCTCAGTTTCTTTTCGCTCCTTTAGCTAACAGGCCGCTGTTAGTCCCTTTCACAATTCCCCCTTTTTGTTTTTGGACTGTAAATGCAGCTGCTATGGATTTTTGCAGGGCCCTTAGCAAAAATCCAAGCAGAGAGGAGACACACAAAACCACAATCACAACCATCAACAAAAGAGAAGGGTTTAATATCTCTGTCATTAAAAATGTAGTCATTAAAGGGGAAGCCAGAATGGGGGTAGGAGATGTCTTCTTAGTTCCTGGAGCAGGTGTCAACTTCTTTGGAAAAGACTTAAAAATCCAGCTGGGAATAGAGGTTATACCAGAAGAAGAAAAGGCTGTGGACAAACTCTTAGAAATAAAGTAGTGGTGTGTACACCTCATGCGGTCCAAAATATGTTGAAATCAAAAAGGGAAAAAAAAAGGAAAATAAAATGCTGGGGAAGAAATGGTTAGTAGACTCTAAGATGTAAAAATGTGAAATAATGATAACTTAACACTAGAAGTAAAAAAAAGTTTGAATCCAGCTCAATTTTTTTGGCAAACAAAAAGGTACCTTAACACATGATTGTTCAGAAATTGTGCAATACCAAACTGAAGTTCAGGAGGATGTAGCAGAACAAGCCCTCCTAGAGGGGGAAAAGATATATGTTGATGGTTCATCCGAATGCTTATTAGAGAAAAAGAATCCCTGGGCAGCCAGGGTGAGGGTTGTTGAGGCTGTGGGTGTTTGACCGCTCTTGTGCGGGCGGCAGAGTCTCGGGGCTGCGGCAGGGGCTGATCCATGGGGGCGGCCCCGCGTGACAACTTCCAGCGTTTGCCCCCCGGTGGAGGCGGCGCGGGGCGCGGGTTTGTGTGGGCGCCGCTGGGGCTCGGCAGTTGCTTGGTGGTGCCGGGGTCTCGGAGGGCGCGGGGTTGCTGCACACGCTCAGCAGCCCGGCAGCGGCGCTGGGCACGGCTTGCACAGTTTGCTGCTGAGGAGCGCGGCTGCCGCAGGGACGGAGCTGCCCGGGGGTGGCTCCCAGCCTGCTGGGGTCCCAGTGCAGGGCGGCAGCCTCAGCCCCAGTAGGTGGGTGAAGAGAGAGAGAGAAAAGGGGCGAAAGGGAGGCGAGGCACATCCCCAAGGTCCCCACAGGGGCCCTGCTATGAGTGAAGAGAGAGAGAAGAGGGGGTGGCATGAGAATAAGCGGTAAGACCAAAGCAGAGATGGCCTTGATCTCTCGCTAATTCTCAAAAGCTCACCAAGTTATTTTTGTTCTCTTAAAGCAAGATTAATTGTTTCTTTCTTCTTTTTTTGCTGATAGGATGGGGCAGGGGGGTTTGTTCTGAGAAGGTGTTAGAAGAATGGATCTGTGAAGGCTGAACAGCTAAATAATGCTCAGACGATAAAAGGCAATAGATGTTAAGACTGGCCTGGCTCTCTTTTTTTTTTTTTTTTTTTTTTTTTTTATGTTTTTGGTTGTTTGTTTCGTTTGGTTTGGTTTTCTTGGGTTTTGGGTGTTTTTTTTGTTTAACTAATTGTGGCTCACAAGAAGAGGAATTTGCCTCTGAGTTTTCCCTTCAGTGCTGTTAAGGCTTCCTGCCTTAGAAAGAAAGGGAAGCATCCTAAGCATGGCAAGTCCCTTTTTCTCTAGGAGAACTGTCCTTAATGTGATCCCAAGAGCTGAACAACCTAGCGCAGCTCAAGACTCAGCTGGGTACAAGAAGAACAAGCAGCTGTGCCCAAAAAAAATACCCCAAAAACCCCAATTTGTTGCTAAACCCAGGAAGTTTTGAAGAATGCTAATGGCAAATCCTGATGTAGAGTTGCCTTTCCTCCAGTCACTGTCCTGTGCTATTGAGAAGTCCTTTTCAGGTACTACTGACAAACGAGGCAGCAATCCAAGGCAAGGGAAAAGAGAGTGGATCCAGGCCAGCAGAATCAAAGAGATGTGAAGGATCCTGAGGAGTGGACTAGCACATTTAAACCGGGTGATACCAAATTGGCTCCTAAGTTGGGACTGGGTGGTAACGAACTGCGATGACCCAAATGATGCAAGGAATGTACAAAGAATCACAGCTAATTGAGAAACAAGGCCAAGTTTATATCAGTGGTTTCAAGTGCCATCTGGACAAGTTCCAAGACATGTCAGATATCCAATTTGGGGAGGAATACTTCCACTCCAAACAGGAGCATCAGGACTATTTTGGTCAGAGAATTCTCATGTTCTGGCCTTAGCCTGTGACTTCTACAAAGAGGAGGAGGAATTACAACTTCCATCAGGGCCATACCATATACCCTGTTTGCTTCATCCTAATATCAGATATGCTGGGTTATAATGCTGGCTTAAATGTAAATGTTTAAATTGTGGGAAAAAATGGTATTGTAGTTTACACAATCGATGCTCATGTTGCAGGAAGTGTCGAGCACCAAATCTATCCCCTATCCAGATAGAACTCAAAACAGCTGAAATAATAATTTGTTTTGTGGATGGGAGTTATTAGTGCCTGTTGAGTGGGAGATACCTGAGGAACAGTGGGAAACTACAATTACAGAGTGTCAAAAATGATTTGCCTGGAAATTAGCAAAAAGAGAGTGACAAAGAGAAGAGGGCAAGACTGGATTGGCCGCTGTGCTCGCCACCGAGAAGATCAAATACACCTGCTATGGGCAGCAACCCCATGGGCATGGCAGGTGGGGGTATAAGCCATACCAGACCTCTGTTATTCCTTTTTCTGTCACTCATCTTCTGTCTTTTCCCTTTAGGGATACCAGCAAAATCGTGTCACAAATGCTATCAAAAGCATTACAGGGAAAGAAATCAAAGTTCCTCTTTTATTACACACACCCATGTCAGCAGTCACTGCTATGACCCATCCAAATTAAGTACCTGTAGGCAAAACAGGGGAAAATACTGCATTGCTAGAAACTTAGGAAAAAGTGAGAATATATTGGGAAGTGAATGTCCAAAAGGGGAGAGATGGATTTGTTTCACATTTGCCTTTAAGGGTAGAGTCCAAGATTTGGTAAAAGAACAATCAGTAAACAAAAAGGTAAAACCAGCACAGCAATCTGACTCTGTATCAGTCCCAATTAATAAGCTGAATCATCTTATAAGACTCCAAACAGTTGTAGAGATAATAACAAACATAACCAAATGGGCATTGGAATTAATATCAAGTCAACAAAGCCAAACAAAACCCAAAATATATCAGAATAGATTGACTTTAGACTATCTATTGGCCAAAGAAGGGAGTGTTTGTGGAAAATTTAATATATCAGGTGTAGATATATTAAAATAGATGACCACAATGAAAAGTAGCCCACATACTGATCCAAAACTGGGAACCAATGTTAAAAAAACTAGCTGGTGAGATCATGTATGGAATGGTGGAAGAAATTAGGCTTCTTCCTTTTATGTGTTACAGCTGTTTGGATATTTCTTCCTTGTTTGATTCCTTGTTTTATTCAGCTAATTATCAGCGTAGTCCAAAGCATAAGAAACATTGCTCAAGCTAAATGTTTTATAAAGAATAAGAGGGGAGTTTGTTATAGATGCTGTTCCAGATTGCAATGCAAGATGTTTTCCATTACCATCTGTATGGCAGATTATCTTTGTCAAGCGGGCAGTTTGCCTTATCTCTCTCTTTGAGTGCCACATTCACACCTCCCTCAGGAGGGGACATCTGTTGATAACTGTTGATGACTATTGAATGTCACTGCATGACTGATAAGAACTATAACATCCCATTGGGAGATGCTCCGCCCAGAGGGAGGAGCCAAGCATTGCTACCCAGATATAATTCAGAGGTTTTTGAGACACCAGCGCGGGTTTCTCCACTGGATTCCCCAGAGGAACAGCAGCTGCCTCTTCTTCCACTGGATCATCAGAGGAAGAACACATCCTTCTCTACAGGACCCCCCCTGCTCCAACAGAATCACCCCTGACACTTCAGGAGGGCTGCAGCCACATTTCCAATTGCACTGCTACCACACCTTTACCCACAGGGTGTCAGGTTGGGTTCTGACTCTGCCCGTGTTGTTCTAGTGTACTGCATTCTTTACTTTATCCTTTTATTTTTTTCCTTCCCTATTAAAGAACTGTTATTTCCTGCTCCCATATTTTTGCCTGAGAGCCCCTAAATTTAAAGTTTATAGCAGTCAGGAAGGGTGGGGAGGGTTTACATTCTCCATTTCAGGAGAGGCTCCTGCCTTCCTTAGCAGACTCCTGTCTTTCCAAACCAAGACAGCCACACGTCCCGTGTCTGTGTCACGCCCCTGCGACTGTGCCGGCCACCCAGCACTGGGACTGGTCCCAAAGAGGCCGTGGCAGGGCCTGTGGAAGGCCCCGGTGCCCTTCCTGCTCAGCTGCGGTGGCAGCCGTGGGGGCTCATTCTGCTGCCCTGAGCAGGCAGAGCAGAGGAGCAGCTGCTTCTTGTTTGGGCTGTGGCTAAAGTTCCTGCTGGGCTGTGTCTTCAACACTTGGGGCAAGGTCTTGCCTGCAAGCTGGGGCAGTTTGGGTGGCGTGGGGGTGTCCCCAGGGCACGTGGAGGTGTGTCCTGGGGCTCTCTGTGACACAGTGCACCGTGGTCACCGTGGGATGGAAAGGGACAGAATGTGAGAGTGTGACCCTTTGTGACACGTCGTGACATAGGTGCTGGCGGCGCCACGGCCACGCCACAGTGCTCGGTGCATGCGACGGGACAGGACGGGACAGAGCAGTGCTGTGAGGAGCCCCCACACAGCCAACTCGTTCCTGGCTGACCCGGAGCTTTTCCCAGGCGTTCCCTGTGCAGGTGACCTCGAGGCCAGGCTGCGGGACTCGGTGACGTGGAGCATTTCCCAAGCGTCTGCCATCCCTGCGGCCGGTGCCCTCGAGGACAGACTGCGGGACTTGCAGTCCTATTTCCCTTTTGAGACTTCTCTCTTGCTGCTGCCCTCGAGGACAGACTGCAGGAGTTCCTGTCCTGTAGCCTTCCTGAGGCTCCTCTGTTGCAGGTGCCTTCAAGGCACGACTGCAGCACTTGCTCATCTTCAGCTCTTCCGAGGCCTCTCTGCTTCAGCAAGCGCTCATAACTGCAAAGAGTGACATGGAGCAGAGACCCCCCAGCGTGCCCAAGCTGGCCTGGGTGGAGGAGGAAGAGGCTGGAGCTACCTCAGCACAGCAGCCTGAAGAACTGGAGCAGTTCCAGCTGCTGCAGGAGCGTGAGTGTCCGAGCTGGGCCACAGGGCTGGTGCCTGCAGCCAGCCTGGCCCCATCCCATCCCATCCCATCCCATCCCATCCCATCCCATCCCATCCCATCCCATCCCATCCCATCCCTGTGGACATATCCATGGATAGGACAGAAGCTGGGCTGGAGCACCTGGCAGCCGCGCTCCATCCCCCGGGGCATCCCAAGGCTCTCCCTGCCTGGGCAGCGCAGGGCTGGGCTGTGTTCTCCGGCCTCTCCCGCAGCCCCTCAGCTCTGGCTGCGCTCGCTCTTTGCCAGATGCAGCCCAGGACCGGACACAAGAACAGGAAGCCGCCCGTGGCCGCTTGGGCAGAGCAGTGCAGGTACCTGCAGCCATCCCCACCTGGGCTGGGCCTGCTGGCACTGCTCAGCCAAGCACCAGGCTTGGAGCACTCCATGGATTCTCCCTCTCTTGCTGCCCTTCTGCTGCCGACCCTCTGTGAATTCATCACGTGCCTTTGGCAGGAAGAGACCGCCGGTGTGGGCACGGACGTCTTGGCCAACCTTCCGTTCCTTGATGCCGAGATCGATGCTGCCATGCTGGATTTGCTTGTGGAGAAGGGTGTCTCCAATCCAGTGCAAGTAAGCAGCCTGGGGCAAGGGCTCGATGGCCCCAGCAGTGGTGCAGCGCCTCGAGCCGGCTCTGCCGGGCTCCCTGGGCCTTTGAGGCCCGGCCCAATGCGGTTGGAAGGGAAGCACTTCTCAGGGGGAGTTGCTGCTCTGGCAGCTCTCCAAGTCTCCCCGTGCCCTCTGCAGGTGCCCGCCATGGTGAGGTCCATCCACCAGTGGCTCACAGCCAATGAGGCTGCTGGGCACAGGCTGGACAAGGCCCTTCTGGAGCTGACCGAGGAATACCCCAGTGACGTGCTGATCACCCTCTTGCGCTGGGCCCCATCGTGTGACAGGTAGGGCAGCCCCACGTGCCTTGAGGGCTTGGGCTTCACCGGCCCGTCACCCTGTAGAGCCTGTCCCTGCTGACTGCCAGACAGGCGGGCAGTTCCAGGATCCTCTGGCTCCTCTGTTTTCCAGGGCTGCCATGTCAGCTCCTGAGCCTGGTGCCACGCTCCCTCCCTGCCCCTCGGGGCCTGTACCCACGTGGGCTGGCTGGCCGCTGCCGGCCAGGGGCAGTGGGCAGAGGCAGGGCTGAGGGCCAGCGCGGGGCCCTGCAGCTGCCCAGGCCACGGTGCTGTGGCCGAGCCCGCCCTGACACAGAGCTCTGACCCCACAGAGCTGCCGCCATCATGTGGGGAACCATCATGTCCTCGAGCAGGACTGCGGAGCCGGCGCTGCGGCTACTCCTCGATGTGCTGAGTGCCTGGCCAGTGCACAGCGTGTACACCTCCGATGGGGACAACGCAGGAGTCTTTGCCCTGGCTGTGAGTTTCTGGTGCCGGCCTTTGCCAGCCCCCAGGCCGCCTCTCCAGCAGCCAGCTCTCTGTCCTCCCCCCAGTTGCATCCCCCTGCCTCAGGCACTGGGCCGAATCCTGCCTTAGGGGCAGGGTTCAGGGGCACCAGGCCCGCTGGTCCCCCCGTGTCTCCCCCGGTCTCTCCCTGGCATGCTTAGGCCCTGCCACGTGGATGTCTTGGCACTGAGCCTTGTCTCTGGCTGTTTTATTTCTTGCAGGCAACCGTGGCCCTGTGGAGAGTCTTCAATCTGGCCTGGCGCTCACCTGTGGTGCTGGAGTATTTCTCCAATCTCTTTCTGCGTCTGCTCTTCCAAGCTTACATCAGCATGCAGGATATGCCAGAAGAGGTTGAGACCTTCTGGAAGGGATGCCAGGAGCAACACGGCCTTGCCGCCAACCCCAACAGGTGCTCCGTGCCAGTCCTCCCAGTCTCCCCATCCCTCCCACGCCCCCAGGGCAGGAGCCGGGGCTCCCAGCGTGACCTGGGCTTTGCTCTGCACACAGCTTTGCGCTGCAGACCCTGAAGGCCCTGCTCTGCCAAATGCACTATGAGCACGTGGTGCTGTCCATAGAACGCAAGTGTGCCTGGGACACGCTGCTCTGTGCCGACACCCACCACTGTGCAGTGCATCTGCTGGCCAGGTGAGACCTCGTTCTCCCCACCGCCCCTCTCCTTTGTGCCTGCAACGCCCCACACAGTCCCCGTGCTCATGGGCAGCCGGGCCTTGTCACCAAGGGAGGCATGAGCAGACTGGAAAAGGCCGGCACAGGAGGCTGCCCGGGAACAGCCGCCTCCCAAAGCGCCCTCGGGATGCTCGGGAGCAGACCAGAGCTCTGCCAGTCAGCCCTGGGAGAGGTTTGCCTGCCCGGCCCAGGAGCAATGGTGCCTTTTTCTCCCTGCCAGGGAGATGCGCCGTGTCTCCATCATCTGGTGTTGTGGCATGGCATCCTGCCTCTTTGACCTGCTCAGCCAAGGCATTTCAGACTGGGAGCTGCCTGCCCTGGCCTTCCTGGTGGAGGTGAGCCCCATGGCCAGCGCTGCCTGGCTGAGCTGCCTCCCAGCCCTCTGCCCTCTCGTAGCCGCAGCTGCCTGGGACGCTGCGCGTGCCCTGTGCTGCTGCCTTGGCTCGGCCCTGTGCACTTCTGAGCTCCTGCCAGCTGGGCACCTCTGTGCCTGCTCTCTGCCTGCTCTGTGCCTTTCAGGTCCTGGATTGCCTGGACTTGAGCGAATGCGGTAAAAAAGTCCTGGAGATCTTGACAAGGCACCTGCAGAGCGAGTCCAGGCAGATGCGTGGCGTGGCGCTGCGAGGCCTCGTGGTGCTCACCTCGATGGTGAGAAGGAGGCAGCAGCTGAAGCTGTGCTGGCAGCGTGGGGCTGGGGCAAGCAGCCCCTTGGGCTTAGCTGGGCTTTGGCAGCTGTGGCAGCTGCTCCCAGCTCTCCAGGGTCGCTGTTCAGCTGCCTGAGTGCTTTGGGACAGGCCTTCGGCCTCTGAGCCCTGCAGCAGCAGCAGCAGCAGCAGCAGCGTGGGGTTGCCCAGCCTTGTTTTGCACACAGGATCCAAGCATGTACAGCCTGACTGAAAGCCTTGGGAAGCTACTGTGGGATAGGGATGAAGACATCGTGGAGAAGACCCTCATTGTGCTCAGCCTCCTGATGCTGCAGAAAGACCTGGCAATAGCCAGCCCCATCGCCCTGCAGCTGGCTGAGGCGCTCTGGCACCTCTTTGACAATGTGAGGCTCTGTGCCCCCAGCCACGGGCACTTGGGTGCTGCCTTGGGCCTGGGCACAGGGAGGCCCGGAGCAGCTGATGTGGAGGGCTTTGGCTTCCTTTTCAACAGGACAACAGCCTTGTGCAGCTGCTCTCCATTCACCTCTTCCAAGATGTAATCGCCTTGGTAGTGGCAAAGGGAGAAAAGCCTCTGAAGAAGCACGTGAGCCAGAGCCTGCTCCCACTCTTCTTCCACTGCCATGATGAGAATGGGTGTGTGGCACAGGTGAGGCCTCCTGGGTGTCCCCATGGAAAGAGCTCAGCTGTCTCCCCAGCCCCTGGCACCTGACAGGCTCCAGCCTCCTCCCGGCCCTGGCACAGAGATGCGGGTCCGGTGCCCTGGGCTGCGGTGCCATCTCTGGGTCTCTGCTGCTCTGCAGGCCTCTCGGGAAACGCTGCTTTCTGCAGTAAGCTTCCTGAAGAGGAAGGATCTCAAGCAGCTGCTGCAGACGCATCAGATGTGGAGATTTGCCGACTGCTTGGTAAGGACAGCCTGGAATGCCCAGCCCAATCCCTGGAGAAGCCGCCTGCCCACGGCGCCCGGTCTGTGGGGCTGGCAGCTGTGGCCCCTTCCCTGTGCCGCAGGCAGGGGCAGCAGCCTGCGCCCCACACGCCGCTCCCTTGCCTGGGCCGTGCCGGCTCTTCTCCAGGCTCCTCTGGCCCCAAGGCCGGTGCCGATGGAGGCCCGAGCCAGCCGGGCTCTGCTGCGGGGCGGCACCGCGGCTCGCCGGGCCCTCCGCCCCGTGCCGAGCCCGGCGCCTGCGGCTGCTGGCCGGGCCTCAGGGCTCTGTGGGCAGGGGGAGCAGTGGCGGCCGTAGGCAGCGCCCGGCCCAGGGGCAGGGCCCGCATCAACCCTTTCCCTCCGTGCCCCGCCGCTCTCTGCAGCTGGCAGAGGACAGGAGCCGAGCGGCCGAGCAGCTGCGCCTGGCCCTGCCCTACGTGCGGAGCGCACAGGAGCCCCTGCGAGAGGCGGCCGTCAGGTTCATGGGTGAGCGCCAAGCCCGGCTCCCTCCCCGGCCCGGCCCGCCGCAGCTCGGCCCCAGCCCCGCCTGCTGGCCCGGCAGCAGGATCCGGGCGCGGGCATGTGCAGCCCCGGCCGGGCTCGGCATTGCTGCTGCCGCCCTCTGGCAGCCGTGGCCTGGGGCGGCAGCGTGCGCCAGGGGCCCGGGCTGAGCCCTGCCGGGCCAGCAGGGCGTGTGGCCTCGGGGCTGGCAGCGCCCCTGGGCGGCTGCTGTGGCTCTGAAGGCAGGACACGCTCTGTGTTCCCCAGGCATGGCCGGGCGCTTCCTGACAGGGCAGCAGCCGCACTTCCGCATCATCTGCAGGGGTGAGTGAGGCCCGCGGGCTCTCGCCGGGGGCTGCCGCTGGCACCTGCGTTCCCTGGCCCGCCCGCCCACGGCTCCGCTCCCTGCGCGCCCCAAGGTGCCCACAGCACAGACACCTTGCAGCCGCCTGGGGGACATTCCTGGCCAGCAGCTGGGGGACATTCCTGGCCAGCTCGTCCTTCTTGCCTCCTGCTTCCTCCAGGCCGTGCCAGGAGCTGCGTGCTATGCACGAGCCTGGAGGCTCTCCCCAGCTCCCCGCAGATCCAGCCTCTGACTGGGCCTCTGTTTCTCTCTCTGCAGCCCTGCAGGACATGACGGATGACACCAGCCCTGCCATCTCATGCCTGGCACTTCAAGCTCTGTACATCCTTTTAGCTCTACAGAGCGTTCCCTGCTCCCGACTCCAGAAGATGCGAGACCAACTGCGCCGCCTCTGGCACTCGCGGCCTTTGCTGTGTGGCCGTGGCTGAGTGTCCTGCTGCGGCGCTGTGCAGAACTGCTCCGGGAGGCTGCGTCTGCTGGGGCCACCTGAGCCTGCGGGGAACACCTCTCCTCTGCCAGCACTTCCTTTCCCTTCACCCCCTAGAGGAACATTAAATTGCTGTTGTTGGATAGCCGGCTGTCCAGGAGCTTTCTCTTGGTGCAGAGTGTCTTCAGGCCAATGGGGAAGAGGGGGAAAAGGCTGCTTGGTCTGCACAATTTGCCCAAGCGTGCGGTGTGGAAGGGAAAGTGTGGAAGAATGGCTGGAGGAAAAGGGCCATGGATCCCTGGAAATGTTGTACAAGCAAGCCCCATGATAACTGAGCATACATGTTAACTTAGCAGCTTGGCATAAGTGGGCCGCACTTAGCATAACCAGGCCGCACGCCACGATAGGAAGATGCTGTGTCCTGCCTGCTGACAAGGTCGAACGGGCAAGGACAGCAACGAGAATAGAAACCATAAAGTATGCATAACCACAAAGTAGGAGGAATATGTAAATGTAATCTCTTGCTTTAAACCAAGAAACTCACAACAGGTATGAGCAATTAAACCAATAAACTAACGACAAGTATGCATAATTACTGGAAAACAATATAAAAGTACCGGTGTACTCAAGATAAACCGAAGCTTGCTTTACCAATCATATTGATTGATTGCTTGTCTTCCCTCGCCGCCATCAGAAGGGGGCTGTGGGATCCTCAGAGGGACGGGAGGGGCTTTGGTGGCTCCTGGCCAGGACAAAAAGGGATCAGGGGGAGGTTTCAGGGGCTCCTGGCTGGGCTGGGGGCCACAGGGAGGGCGCTGGGAGGGGCTGGGGGTGTCCCTGAGGGGTTTTGGGGGTGCTGAGCCCTGCGGACCCCCCAGAGATGCCGCCGGACGCTGCCCGCAGCAAGATGCTGACGGGCATCGGGGGCTTCGTCTTGGGCTTCGTCTTCCTGGCGCTGGGGCTCGGCTTCTACGTGCGCAAGAAGGTCAGGGCGGGTGCCGGGGGTGGCGTCCCGGCCGTGGCGGAGCGTGCGCGCTCCCGCCGGGGCCCCCAGCCCGGTGTCACCCCCTTTTCTCTGCCCACAGAGCTCCTGAGCCGGCGGCGGCCGCAGCCCCTCCACGTGGGCTCGGGCCCGGCCGGGACCCCCGGCTCCGTCCCCGCTCCGCTGATTTTGGGGGGGTCCCGTGTCCCCCAGCCCCGCTGGCGCTCTGCCCCCGCCCAGTGCCTGCTCCCAGTGCTCCCAATAAAGCTTCCCAGTTGGCCCCGGGCCGTTTATTGGGGGGCGATGGGGAGGGGTTGGGGGCGGCGGTGATGGGACGGATTTGGGCAAAGGGAGGGGGACAAAGGGTGGGGGCAGGGCCCGGGGGGAGCGGGAGGAGGAGGAGGAGGAGGAGGAGGAGGAGGTGGTGGTGGAAGGGGCGGGGGATGTGAGAGAGAAGAGGGGAAGGAGGCGGGATGAGGAACGAGGAGGAGCTGGAGGAGCCATTGAACCGGGGGAGGAGAGGCGGGAGGAAGAGGATGGGGAGATGAGGAGAGGAGCAGAAACCAGAGAAGCAGCGGAGATCCTCCGGCCTTCACCCAGGTGTCCACGCGGGGAGCCAGGAAGATGTGGAGCCCCCAGCCAGGTGTGTTCCCAACGCGGGGGCTCTGACCCTGGGGGTCACCCGGGATTATCCAGCGTGGATCCTCCAACGGGGGCTGGACCTGGAGCGGGGCACGGAGCTCATCCCGCACCGGGGCACGGCGGGATCCACGGGCATCGACCCCTCCCTCATCAAAGGACAGCTTTCAGTTACAGTGGTTAGGACAACTAGTTAGTTATGGTAGTTAGTACAGGTAGTTGGTTATGGTAGTTAGCACTGCCTGTTTGTTATGGCAGTTTTTGGAATACAAACTCTCTCAAACCTCAACTCCCCTGACGTGTCCCTTCCCTCTCCCGCTGTGACTCAGCTGCCCGGAGCAATGTGAGGGGAGGGCGGGCCCAGCCTGGCCCAGAGCTGAGCCCCAGCAGAGCCCTGGCAGAGCCCAGAGCAGCCTCGGCACCTGCAGAGTCAGCCTGGAAGGAGGCGCTTGGAGCCTTCTCGGCTGCACCCGGCTCTTGGTTACAAACTGTGTGTGCTGGAAAATGCCACCGGCTCTGCAGGAGGGCAGAAGGGGCCCGGGGAAGGCCCAGGTGCTCCATGCAAGGGAAAAACCTGCCCTGGGTTTGTTATAAATAACTAGGTAGTGTTGGCTTTTGCTATTATGTATTGACTTCTGCAAAATATTCTTAATCACAAGGAGTTTGAAATAGTACAGTTTGTAATCACTTTTCACTGCTTTTGCTATAGTATAATTTGTCAGCTTTTTGTGGCCAATGCCTGGCCCCTGTGTAGCTCATATCCTCAGAACATGATTTATGGATGATATTTGAGTTTGTGGACTGTGTGAAAAACATACATTACAGTTTTGGCTTTTGTAAAATATTAAAGTGGATGCCATGTGTTGTGCATTAGAATCTTAACTTTTGCAGAAGTAGCTGTAGTTGTGAAATAATAACTAATGCTTTTATTTTTGTAACTAACTGACAATAATAACTCAGAGATATTTCTGAAAGAGCTAATGTTCTTTTAAAGTACTTGTGGAAATAGCTAAAAGCGTCTGCATGGTCAGATAACATTTAAGGAAGGGATGTGATGGGGCCCCTGCCACTGACCCTTCCACTGTCAATAACTGTCACCTGCTGAAACCACAGAACAGGGGCCCTTGTGAGGCAGTGACACACAACCCTCAGAACAGCAATCCACGATTCCTGCACGTGCTCTAAAAAGGCGAGTTGGGGGTCAAACCAATCTAAAGAATTCCTGGAACACGTAAATGAGTTCAAAGAAATGTTTGAATATGTACAATCATTATGAATATGTATTTGAACAATACAATGGAGAAACTAGACAAGAAGAGTTGCTGTGGTTAACTGGTGTGCCTCTGGCCATTGCCAACACCCAGCGCTGTTACTGATTCGTCCCTTATTATTCCTTATTAAACTTTCAAAAATTCTAAAGAGTAAGGCTCATTTCTCACAAAACCCAAGGTGCTCACCCCTTGTTCTTCCCCCAAAGCCAGGATTTGTCAATCCCAAAATTTGCCTGGACGGAGGAGAAGGAGGCTGCGAGGAAAAGGAAGATGCGCTGGTGTGGAGGCCCATGGGAGTGTCAATCTCCCACCCATGGAGGACTGGTCCCCAATAAGAAGAATAGATTTCAAGGTTATGGTGACAAGCTTGCTTCTCCCACAGATCTTTGCAGGCACATGCTGATTTATGGAAAGTTCTGTTACCCCATTGGCCCGTTGGCCTAATTACACTAGTTCACCCCTATTACCCATCTCTGGTTAGTCCCTAGAATGTTCTCCCTCTCTGTCCCTCCATTGGCCCCAGTTTACTGCATTCCTCTGCCCCTGTTTCCCTATTAGCTGTCCCGACCCTTAACCCCTCCTTTGCCCCATTTTCCCCCATGTCCATTGGACCCTGACCCTCAGCTCCACCCTCACTACCCCATATAAAAACCCCCTGTGCCCTCAGCTTGCACCCTGTCTTTGTCCCTGGACCCTGTTCAGCTCTGTCCCCTGTTCCTGTACCAATAAACCCAGTTTGCTGAGATCATACCCAGACCCATCCTGCCGACTTTGTCAGCTTTATAAAGCAGCCGTGAGCTCCGGGCTCCTGAGTGCCGGACGCTCCAGGGGCCTCGGCAGCGCCAGGACGCTCCAGACTGGGACAGCCAGGCAGGGCAGGAGGAATCACTGCCCCTTTCCCCTCCCTGCTGCTCCATCTTCCAGCCCAGCATTGCTGCAGGACAGCCTCACTGCCAACGCCATCCTGCCAGGGATGGACTGGGGGGATCTCCTTCCCCTTCCCTCTGGCATGGAGGCAAATCCCATCTTCTCCTTGTCCACCTTCCTTCTTCTCCTCATTCTGTCCTTCATCCATCCACATTCCTTTCCCATCTCCTTCCTCCCTTGTTCCTTCTTGTTCCTTCCTCTCCTCCTGCCTTTTCCTTTTCCCTTCTCCCTGTCTCTTCCTCTCCTTGTCCTTCCTCCCCCAAGCACTGAGCTGTGGACAGAGACCAGGGAGAACAAATCCCTGCCACAGAACCTCGTGGAAGAGGCCATTTGGAACGGCTCCACGGCGCAGGAATCCAACGGGGAGGAAAAGCCCCAGAGATTCCACACGAGGAGGGGCTGCAAACCCAGCCTGGAGAGCTGTGAGGAGGTAAAAGCCTCCCTGTGCCGGGAAGGGTGTGAGGAATGTGAGAAGAGCTTCAGGCAGAGCTCAGCCTATTCCTGGCTCCTCCAAAAACGGTGGTGCCAGATGCAGAGATCTACGGGGATGCAGAGATCCCCCTGCAGATCCATGGGGCTGCAGAGATCCCCATGCAGAGATCCATGGGGATGCAGAGATCCCCCTGCAGCCCCCGGAGCAGCCACGCTGGAGCACGGGGATGCCTGAGAGGAGGCTGTGACCCCGTGGCCAGAGGGGCCCCGCTGGAGCAGCCTGTCCTGGCAGGACTGACCCCGGGGCACAGTGACCCACGCTGCAGCACTTGGAGGGGGGCTGTGCCCCGTGGGATGGACTCAGCTTGGAGAAGTTCCTGGAGAAGTCTCCGGTGGGAGAGAGCCCAGGGTGCAGCAGGGGAACGACTCTGTCCCTGAGCAGAGGGAGAAGCCCCGGGGCATGAAGTGAGCACGGCCCCATTCCCTGTCTCCGGCACTGCCGGGGTAGGAGGTGCAGCTGGAAGGAGGGAGGCGTGGGGGAAGGCTGGATTTAAGGCTCTTCACTTACTTCTCATTATCCTGCTCTGAGGTTTTGGAGTTTTCTGTCAGAAATCTCTCCCCTCCCCCACTCATCCACAGGCGTTTGCGGCAGTTTTCCCTTTTTGGGGGAAATCAAAGCGATGCACTGATGCTCCTAATTAGGGGTAGGAGAAGTGAGGCTCCAGGACTTCCCGCTGAGCCGGGGCCACCGAAGCCGCAGTGCCGGGAAAGCCGTGGCGGGAGGTGCGGAGAAGTTTGTTTGTGTTTTCAGCTCAATTCCCCTCGGGCCCGGGCCCGTTCCAGGGCTGTTCCTCATCTCCGGCTCTGCCCTCACGCAGCCCGGGGGACCCTGAGAGCGCGGGGCGAGGCTGTGCCGTGTGCAGAGCCCGCCCCTGGCTGCGATTGGCCGACGGTGCCGTCAGTCGTGGTTCTGGCGCGCTGATTGGTGGAAGCGAGGCGGGGCAGGGGCCCGGTGGCGGCCTGAGGGCGGCCGTGGCTCGGCAGCGGCGCCATTGGCGGAGCGTGTGTGCGGGCCCGGGAGCGGCGGCAGCGGCCGGAGCGCGGTGAGGCGGCGGCGGCGGAGCTGGGAGGCGGCCGCAGCGCAGGTGGGAGCCGCGCTGGGTTGTGCGGGGGCTCGGGGCTTGCTGCGGGCCTCGGGGGCGGCAGGGGGCTCAGGCGGGTTCGTTGTGCCGTGTCCGGCGCGTGTTGCCGCTGGCGTGAGGGCGCTGCGGGAGCGGCTGCCCGCGGTCTCCTTGCGGCCGCTGCCTCGGCAGGAGCCGCTGCCGGAGCAGCGCTGGCTCGGCCCGGTTGCTGTGGCTGGGACAGAGGCGGCTGCCCCGTGCCCGGGGCTGTGCAGGGAAATTGACGTGGCCGGAGGTTTCTGTGCCCAGAGGAGACAGAGGAGTCCTGTACAAGTGACTTTATTGCTGAGCAGAGGGAGAGGCCGTGGGGCATTTGCTGTGCGCTCTCTGCCATTGCTGTAGTTCGCAGCCTCCTTTTTATCCTCATTTTCCCGGCCGCTTCTCCCTCTCCTTTTGCCCACTGGCTGAGGTACTTGGAAGGTTCAGACTTCCACATCTGCCAACTGCATGTCCTCGTTAATGTGCACCCCACTTTTGTAGAACAGCCGATATTCACGGCTCTGTTAAGTCTTTGTTCTTCTGGAAGTTCAGGAATTTAGCGGGACTTTCTGTGAGCAGCAGTCCATGTTAATTAGTGACAATTATTGAAGCTGGTGGTTTCGCCCGTTACTTCCTTATCTACAAGCCCCTGGCCCCTCGCTCAGCTGCTGAATGAGCTGCACTCTCAAGGTGTGGAGCATGGTAAAAAGGTGAGAGTTGCTGTAGCACAGGAGAGGAGAAACAGCATTCGTTTAACCCATGGTCTGCCAGGGAGCCTCGAAACCGTGTCCCATTCCCATCCTTTTCACGTTTGGACCAATACATGAGCTGCTTTCTTGTTTCCTTTGTTATCTGTTTCAGCACTTTTCCTTTGTCATCTATTTGCCAACAGCAGTTTGAGTCATTTAATTTTCCACAAACTCTTTTTTCTGCTAAAAGGTAATCTGATCCCATCGCCTTTGTTCCTCATTTCAGTGGATTGCTCAGCAGGAAGGTCAGGAGCTGGAGCTGTCTGGTTGGTTATTCTGAGGACAGTTTGTAATCTAATGATGCCATTGAAATGAGGAATGGGTTCTGTGGCTCCTGATATGAATTGGTTCGGGTTCCCAGAGTCTGGTGCACGGTGTTGTAGGATTTGTTCTGGTGGCCGTTCATCTTTTCCCCATTTTGGGCCCTCCTTTCAGCCAAGACTACATCAATTACTTTGATTCTGAACTGATTTCCCTGAACTTGTGATAGCACGAACATCTGTGCTCTAATACACCCTATATAACACTGACAGTGACAGCACATGTTGGAGTGGGCAGAGGGTGATTCCCCCCCATTTATTTATAGTGAAATTTTCCCAACATTCTCCATTTGCCGTTTCCCTTTGCAGCTTCACCCGTTTCTGTTGCAGGGTCAGATATCCTCACCCTGGGCTCTGCCTTGAGCTGTGCAAATTCCATCAGTGCAAGCAGGCAGAGCTTGGGGTGAGGGGCAGAGGGAATCAGCCCAATTCGTGCCCCAGGCAAGAGACCCAGGTCCATTGTCCAGGCTTTGCCCAGCAGTGTTCATTTGCATTTCTAAAGCTCCTCTGCAGGCTGCCTGGAATAAAGCTTCTCTTCCAGGGCAGCCATCTGGTGAGTCACATGTGGCCCCCCCAGAATCTGCTTATTTTTTTGGATTTTTTTTTTCCTTTTCTTTTGTTTGGCTATTTGGTTTGGTTTTTTAAGTTTGTTTGTTTGTTTCTTTAAACAATGTTGAAACAAACTATTAACTGTTTATGGTTTAAATTTTCACCTTTAAAGCTCTTGTAACTTTTTTCAGAATGCAGCCTTAAGGTGAACATGGAAAAAGCCAGACCAAAACTTGATTCTCACCCTTCTGTCCCAAACCTTCCTGACAAAATGAAGTGAGAAAGAATATTATGAAAAGTTTTTCTTATGTTGTAATTTTGTCACTGAAACTGCAGGGAAAACAAAAACTCTCCAAGAATCTCTTTAGTGTTAGAGAGTCAAGGCATTGCTTGGTTCTGGCCAGGATGTGCAACAGAAATAATTTCTTTCACAAATAACCCGGCTGTGCAGAGAAAATCATTCCATGGCATGTGAGTTTTACTGGATTTTTCCTAAACTTTATGTAGTCTGAACCAATCTAAATCCCCTGGTTTAATGTTCATTGCTTCCATGTTGTGTAGGTTTTTAGTATTTGGTTTCCTGTTGGACCCGGATTTCTTCCCCTCTGCTGTGAATTCGGTCCACACTCCTGGATTTCCTTCTCAGCCTTTTCCAGACCAGGTGTCTCCAGCTGTGCCGGGGGCAGTGTCTGGGGTAGCTGTTGGTTGCTGTTTGCTGCTGGGCGTTGATGTTTTGTTGCTGGTCGTTATCTCTGGGTGTCTTTTGGGCTATTCCCAGTCTGTTGAGATGTTGAACTCATCTCCATTGAGTGGTGTAACAGCCCTTAAATAAAACCTTTAAAAATTCCTTTCCCCAAGGCAAAGGCAAACCAAGCCTGAGGAGAGAAAGAAGATTGAAAAGAACCAAAATGGGTACATTTTGCAGCAATGCAGTCGCAGTCAGCCCAGAGTGTGGGTGTGAGTGAGCCCCAGAGTGGAATTGTGCCGTGGTGCTCCCCAGCAGCTGTGGCAGTGCAGGCCCAGCCAGCGCTGAAGCTGCAGCAGTGGCAGCGAGGCTTGGCCGCAGTGGCTGGAGGTGCCAGGGGAGGGTGGCCAGGATTTCCGAGGGTTTGAGCAGAGGATCTGTGGGCAGGCCCAGGGGCTTGGCCCGCTGTGGAGCCCTGGCTGCTGCTGCGTTGCCTTCAGGGCAGGCTCGGGGGCGGCTGCCATGGTCCTGCTGCAGGCGGGAAGTGCAAATCTCCGGGGCTTCAGAGCCCCTGAGGCCAGGCTGAGGGGTCCCCCCGTGTTCAGCTGTGCTGGCGGCTGTTTCTGGCCTCAGGGACACTTGGCATGGGCCCCTTGGCCACCAGTGGTGCTGCTTTGCACTCCTTAGGCAGGAGCCGATGTCCTGGCTGGGTGTTGGCAACAGCAAAGTGCCAGGGCAGGCTCTGTGCCAGCCCAGCTTCCTGTGGGAGAATCTACCTTGATCTCTGATCCAGTGCTTGCTGAAGCATTCAGAATTGCTTTTGCCCCCCTGTTAGGTGCCATGGTGTCAGCAGAAGATATTGAAGCCTTCCTGCTCAGGGCATTTCAGTGCCAGGCTCTTACAAGCACCCAGAGCTCCTTGGGTTGAGCTGAGCATGGGGCGGTGACCTGCGCTTTGTCTGATTCCCCTTCCTTCCCTCCCCTGGAACAGGTTGTTGCTTTTAGACACCACTTGTCCTGGTTGCTTCAGAGTACTTTTGAGAGGCTCCTTATCTAATTTTCCCTCTTTCCCTGGGGCTGCCCACACTTCTGGGTTCACTTCAGCATAGGCCTGGCCAGACATTTGACACAGAGGTGCAACGGAACTGGCCTCTGTATCACCTTTTATAATATTAATTTGTGTTCCAAGTTTAGCGATCAAATCCCTTCCCAGTAAATCATGATAAGAATTAGGAGCAAATAAAAATTCATGCATTTCCAATCCATCTCCCAGATCTACTAATAGTGGTTGAATAAAACCATACATCTTTTCTACTTATCCCCTCACTAATCAAACAAATCTTTTGCATTTTTCCCCCTTAGGTCTAAGATTCAGAGTGCATTGAGAGGCCCCTGTGTCCCTCAGAAAATGCCTCCTCTCAATGCAGACCCACCTGAATGTTCTCAAGGGCTCCAGTGTGGAGGGTCCCTGGTGTGATGGGAGCTGTGACAGCCCTGCCAATCCATGTCCATCACGGGGTGGACTTGCTCGTCCTGCAGGTGCTGCTGTCTGTGCTTGCAGTGTCCTTGTGCCCTGCAGCTGGAGCCCTGATTCCTTGCCAGGGGCTGTTAGGGTGGGCTGTCCCCTGCCGAGGAGGGCAATGCCTCTGCCGGGTGCTTGTGGCCGAGCCCGTGCCCTGGGTGCTGGGGCCCCCTTGGGCCCTGGGGCTGATCCCTCAGGGGCTGTAGGAGCTCTGCCCTGGCCTTTGCCTTCAGCCTGGCCTTTTGCTGCTCCCTTCTTGCATTCACCTGCTGGGCCTTTGTGCCCAAGTGCTGCAGGGCCTTCTTCTGCCCCTCCTGCAGCCCCCCTCAGTGCCTGTGGGTGTTTGTCTTGCTTTACAAGACAGGTGTCTGCTTGGGAAGGCAGAAAAAGCCTCTCGGAATGGAGAATGCAAACCCTCTCCCTCTTAATTTTTAGACTAGTGAAATCAAGGGACTCTCAGGCAAAGCTATGGGAATAGGAATACCAGTTCTTTACTAGTGTGTAAATAAAGCAAACAAAGAACACCAGCTCCGGCAGTGCCAACAAACAGAGCCCGGAGCCAGTCCCGGCCTTTCGGCTGCGGCGCTTTCCCCTTGGGTGCAGTTCCGGGCACGGCCGGCAGGGGCGCCGGTGGCTCCCGCGGGGCAGGGCAGCGCATCCCTGCCATGGGAACCTCTCTTAACGGAAATAGAGCAATCCCTTCATCTAACTCTTTCACTTTTTTACCTTCTGTAGCCTTTCTCCCGTGTTTTGAGAAAGGATTTGGAGAGGGCTGTCTTTTAACTGAGCTCCTAGTGTTTCGATAAGGTGCTTCCTGGAGAGAGAAAGAGTTTCCCTGAACAGCCGGAGCTGTGGTTACTAAGGGGATGTAACTCAGAGCAGGCCGGGGTCAGGGGAGGATATCCCGCCGAGGCTCGGTGGGAGTGTGGGCAGGGTCTGCTGCCGGAATCGCCAGAGGGGGATCTTCCCGTGGAGGCCGAGCCGGAGCGTGGGCAGCCCCCACATGGCTTATGGCGGCTGATCCGGCAGCTCCCGGCAGAGAAAAGGCAGGTGGGAGACCCCGGCAGCAGCAGCGGCGGTGCCCAGCGCAGCTGGCACGGGCAGGGCAGCCGGGGATGGGATGGCTGGGACCCGCCCTCGGTGCGGTCGGCGCGGTGACCTCGGCCCAGGCGGCAGGACAGAGCAACCCCCATCTTCCCCAGCATGGCCGGCAGAGCGGCCGCGGGCCGGGCAGTGGGAGCAGGGCACACAAATTCACCGCCAGCGCCGGGGCAGGTGGAGCTGCCCTGGGCAGTGAGCCCGCACCTGGGATGGAAACCGGGGCAGGCGGAGCTGAGGCGGGCAACGAGCCGGGACCCGGGACAGGCGCCTCGGCCGCGAACGGAGGGGGCAAGAGCTGCAGAGGATCCCACTCTCTTTCTGATTTTTCCTCTTGTTCCCCTCCCTTTCATTTCCCCTTTTTCTTTTCTTGTTTTGTCTCGGGTGTTTCTGAAACTTTAAAGATTTTTATTCTCCTAAAATCTCCTGTCTAACCTATGGCATATTCTCTTTCTTCTAGATTAAACGGGTTTTTTTACAAATAAATCCAGAACCTAACAAATCTAAACTTCTGCTTGGATACTTTGAAATGGTCGACAAGCTACCTCACGACCTCCTGATGTTGTTTTTCTCATCACCTTTTTATTTATCCTTTGGCAATTTAAGCATCTTTCAGTAACTTGCTTTGCTCCTCCAAAAATCCCAGTGCACCCATAGTTCCTTAAAAAATGATCACACAAAGCTTGAGTACCAATGGGTTTTCTGATGCATGTCTTCTAATATTTTCCTAGTAAGCCCATTTTATTAAGTAATTGTCTTCCATCAAGAAGTTTCCATTTCCTTGATTTATCTTGTTCACTTCCTATCTTGTTTGATTCTTTTTTCTCGTCTTCCGTAAACTTTGGAATTTCCAGTTTTTCCTCGTTTGGAGTTAATATTAACATAACTCACTCAGCTCCATTTTCTGCTGCATCCTTAGCTTTGTGATGTGCCCCCAGTTTGGTCAGTTTGCCTCTCCCTTGGCCCTGGCCGGGTTCCCCCTGCCCGCAGCGGCTGGGAGCAGCCGAGAGCCCCGCGCTGCCCATGCCGACCTGTCCCGGCTCCATCGCCGCTGCTGCCGCGGGCTGCGAGGGCTGCGGGAACGGGGCACCGAGGGTGTGGCTGCTGCTGGGGGAGGAGGAGGAGGCAGGGAAGGGCAGGGATGGAAGAGGAGAAGGAGGGGGAGATAAGACAGAGCAGAAGGAGGAGGGAGGGGGAATGGAGGAGGAGGAGCAGGAGGAAGAGGAAGAGGAGGGACAAAGGCGGATGGAGGCTGAGCTGAGGGAGCCAGGCCGTCGATCCCTGCCTGAATTCGCAGCCCCCACCTGTGGGATCATCGCCCCCCCCATGGCTCCGGTGAGCGGGGAGGGGGAGCTCGGCCCGGATATCCCGGGGGGTCCCTGGGTTGGGTTTTTGGGGGGATGTTTGGGGAATGAAGAAGTCCAAGGCTGAGCGGAAAAGGCCCCTTGGGGGGACATCGGGGGGTGGTGGTGGCGGCTGCCGGCAGAGGCAGCCTGGAGGAGCAGAGCCCTGTGTGCCCCAGGAGGCCAAAGTGGGGAGCCCAGAGAGGGGGGAGCGCCGCCATTGGCGGGAGCCTCAAGAGCCTGGAGAGGGGCAGGGGGGACTCCTTGGAGCCGCTGCAGCCCAGAGCAGAGAATGAGGGGAGAAGGGAGCCCGGGAGCCCAAAGAGCCCCGGCATCCCAAAATGGGGAGAGCGAAGTGGGGGGAGCTTTTGGCATTGCTGGGACTGCCAGCAGCCTGGGCAGGGTGGGCACCGAGGAGAAGGGGGACCCCCAATCCAAGCGTGACCCCAGCAGCTGGGACAGGGGGGAACCCCCGAACTCGAGAGGGGAGGGACCAGGGACAGGGAACTCCTGGGAGGCTTTTTCAGGGCTGAATCCTGGTGTTTGGGAGGTTTTTCGGGAGCCCAGAAGGCCAGTGACTTGTAGAGATGGAGTCGGGCAGAGGGACCTTCAAACTCAATGTGTGTTGGGGAAGATGAAACAGGAAAGCCTTATAAATATGATTGTCTGGCAAAAGATTTTGACAATATAGAAACTATAAGGAAGATTGAAATGAAAGCAAGCTTTGAGATACCTCAGTTAGTGAACAACTGGAAAACAATGGTGTGGCCCAACTGAAGGTAATCCCCTTTTGATGAAACAACTCCCTCTGCTTGCAGACAGATCCAAGGGTCAGAGCAGACCCTACTAGCTCAGCAGAAGGGGTCCAAAGAGGAGTTTTTAGGGTTCAAAATGTAACACAGTATGGTGATGTAGTGATTCTTACAGGCTGTATATAAATGCTATAGGATTTGTGTCTTGTACTAGATTGGCTAGTGAGAAATAGAATATTCAACACAGAAGAAGATTTACTGTATTGTAACGGGAACCTTACTCTCTTACACTCTTCCCCTCTTACTCTCTTACCCTCTCATCCTCTCTACCCCTCTCTTCTCTCGGGCCTGCTCCGAGCTGTGCCTGGCAGCTCCAAGCGGGGCCCTGCACCCGGGCCCTTTGCAATAAACCGCAAGTTCCAGGGCCTGGCTGCAGAGATCTCTCGTCTCCGCCCGTCCCGACCGTCCTACCCCCCGACGCTCCTACAAACGCGCTCATCCCTTGTTTTCCACAAACCAGGATTTCCCATTGGCAACCCCAGGGAGGCTGCGAGGAAGAGGAAGATGCCCCGGGACACTGAGGCAGGTGAGGAGGAAGTCAGTGCCCCTTTCCCCTCTGTGCTGCTCCATCTCCCAGCCCAGCAGGGCCCCCGGCTGCAGCTCAGCCCTGGGGGGATCTCCTTGCCCTTGCCTGTGGCACGGAGGCAAATCCCATGCTGTCCTTGTCCTTCCTCCCCCAGAGCAGGAGCTGAGCATGGAGAGCAGGGAGGACAAATGCCCGCGGCAGAACCTGGTGGCAGAGGCCGTTTTGAGCGGCTCCACGGCGCAGGAAGCCAACGGGGAGGAAAAGCCGCGGAGCTGCCGCACGAGGAGGGGCTGCAAACGCAGATGGCGGGGATGGGAGGGGGAAAGAGCCAGCCTGGGCCGGGAAGGCGGCCGGAGATGGAGCCAGAGCTCGGAGCTGGTGCTCCATGAGCAGCTCCATGATGGGGAGAAGCCCCACAGGTGCGTGGAGTGTGGGAAGAGCTTCAGGTGGAACTGGGACCTGATCAAGCACCAGAGGATCCACACTGGAGAGCGGCCCTACGAGTGTGGGGAGTGTGGGAAGAGCTTCAGCGACAGCTCCACCCTGATCAGGCACCAGAGGACCCACACTGGGGAGAAGCCCTACGAGTGTGGGGAGTGTGGGAAGAGCTTCAGCGACAGCTCCAACCTGATGAAGCACCAGAGGACCCACACTGGGGAGAAGCCCTACGAGTGTGGGGACTGTGGGAAGAGCTTCACCATGAGCTCCCACCTGATAAGGCACCAGAGGACCCACACTGGGGAAATGCCCTTTGAGTGTGGGGACTGTGGGAAGAGCTTTAGGTGCAGCTCCATCCTGATCAGCCACCAGAGGATCCACACTGGAGAAAGGCCGTACAAGTGTTCCGAGTGTGGGATGTGCTTCAGCCAGAGCTCCAGCCTGATCAAGCACCAGAGGACCCACACTGGGGAAAGGCCCTATGAGTGTTCCAAGTGTGGGAAGAGGTTTCTGACCAACTCCCATCTCCTCCAGCACTATCAGAGTCACACAGAGGAGAGGCCCTTCCAATGCCCTGAGTGTGGGAAGGGATTCAAGTACAAGTCCACCCTCATCACCCACCGGCGCATCCACACTGGGGAACGGCCCTACGAGTGTGATAAATGCAGGAAGAGGTTTCAGACCAGGTCCTGTCTCCTCCGGCACTATTGGATTCACAGAGAGGAGAGGCCCTTCCAGTGCCCTGACTGTGGGAAGGGATTCAAGCGCAACTCCACCCTCATCACCCACCGGCGCATCCACACAGGGGAGAGGCCCTACGAGTGTCCCCAGTGTGGGAAGAGCTTCTCCTGCAGCTCTAACTTGACCCACCACCAACGGAGGCATCGGTAAGGGAAGCCCTGTGAGTGCCCCGAGTGCGGGCAGAGCTTCGTGCGCTGCTCCAGCTCCATCCCCCACTGGAGGAGGCACTTTGGGCACAGCCCTGGTCACTCATATTCCCTGTGATCTATGTTGGGAACACACCTGGCTGCTTCTCCTTTTGGTTTGACCTTAATGTTTCTCTCTTTTGCATCTCTTTGCACTGCAAAAGCCAAGAGGGATGGATCTGTCACCTCAAAACCACTCAAATCCCAGTGAAAAC
This sequence comes from Agelaius phoeniceus, assembly GCF_051311805.1. NCBI lineage: Eukaryota > Metazoa > Chordata > Aves > Passeriformes > Icteridae > Agelaius > Agelaius phoeniceus. The sequence goes on along the minus strand of NC_135291.1, from coordinate 1,745,542 downwards.
AGCTCAATCTTACCCCAAAAGTGCGCACACCCACCTGAAAAATCTCAATCCCACACCAAACTCACTCAATTCCACAGTCGCCAGGCTGAGACGGGTGAGGGGGGAGATTGGGAAAAGTGGGATGCCAATTTAGAGCGGTGGGATGGGGATTGTGTGGGGCTGGGTGTGTGGAATGTATTCGATAGGAAACAGAACTCTCACATATACTGATTTCTCTCCCGTTCATGTTCAGTCCGTTGCAGCCTCCCAGAGCGTCCCCTCACAGTTGCCGCCCTTGGCCTGAGCCCGCCCCTTTCCCCTCACGGTTCCCGCCCTTTCCCTGCCCCCTTTCCTTCAGGGTTCCAGCCGGTTAGGGGAGAGGAGCAGGGGGAGGGGAGATGGAAGAGGAGGGAGGAAGGCAGAGAGAGAGCAGCGATGGAAGGAGGAGAAGGAGGTGGGGATAACACAGAGGAATGGGAGGGGGGATGGAACAGGAGGAGCAGGAGGAAGAGGAAGAGGAGGGACAAAGGCGAATCGAGGCTGAGCTGAAGGAGTCGCGCTCGAGCCCTGCCTGAATTCGCAGCCCCCACCTGTGGGATCATCGCCCCCCCCATCGCACCAGTCAGCGGGGACGGGGAGCTCGGCCTGGATATCCCGGGGGGTCCCTGGGTTGGGGTTTTTGGGAGATGTTTGGAGAATGAAGAAGTCCAAGGCTGAGCGGAAAAGGCCCCATGGGGGGACATCGGGGGTGGCGGTGCCGTCCTGCCGGGGACGCCCTGAGGGGATCTCCTTGCCCTTGCCTGTGGCATGGAGGCAAATCCCATGCTGTTCTTGTCCTTCCTCCCCCAGAGCAGGAGCTGAGCGTGGAGAGCAGGGAGGACAAATGCCCGCGGCAGAACCTGGTGGCAGAGGCCGTTTTGAGCGGCTCCACGGCGCAGGAAGCCAACGGGGAGGAAAAGCCGCGGAGCTGCCGCACGAGGAGGGGCTGCAAACGCAGATGGCGGGGATGGGAGGGGGAAAGAGCCAGCCTGGGCCGGGAAGGCGGCCGGAGATGGAGCCAGAGCTCGGAGCTGGTGCTCCATGATCAGCTCCATGATGGGGAGAAGCCCCACAGGTGCGTGGAGTGTGGGAAGAGCTTCAGGTGGAACTGGGACCTGATCAAGCACCAGAGGATCCACACTGGGGAGAGGCCCTATGAGTGTGATAAATGCAGGAAGAGGTCTCAGACCAGCTCCTGTCTCCTCCAGCACTATTGGATTCACAGAGAGGAGAGGCCCTTTCAGTGCCCTGACTGTGGGATGGGATTCAAGCACAACTCCACCCTCATCACCCACCGGTGCATCCACACAGGGGAGAGGCCCTACGAGTGTCCCCAGTGTGGGAAGAGCTTCTCCAGGAGCTGTATCTTGACCCAACGGAGGCACCAGTAAGGGGAGCCCTGCGAGTGCCCCGAGTGCGGGCAGAGCTTCGTGCGCTGCTCCAGCTCCATCCCCCACTGGAGGAGGCACTTTGGGCACAGCCCTGGTCACTCACATTCCCTGTGATCATGTTGGGAACACCCCTGGCTGCTTCTCCTTTTGGTTTGGCCTTAATTTTCCTCTGCTTCACCTTCATCCTTTAAAAACACCCCAAGCTGTGTTAAATGAAGGAAATTGATTGAATATATCTGAAGTTCCATAATTTCTCAGTTGTTTTAGAGGGAATTTAGGATTTGGGGACAGGTTCTTTGTGGAGTGCTGCTGTTGCTAAGAGGCAGGAATTTGATCTCACCCTTCTTGTGTTGCTGAGAACTCCTCCCCTGACCCAAACCCCAACTCCACCCTTGGGATACCCTATAAAAACTCCATGGCCCTGCCTTTGCCCTGTCTTTGGGGGGTAAGAAATGAATTCCCAAAGGATCAGCCCTTTTCCCACTGGATTCCCAGAGGATCAGCTGTTTCCCCACTGGATTCCCAAAGGATCAGCCTTTTTCCCACTGGATTCCCAAAATTTCAGCTTTTTCCACTGGATTCCCAGAGGATAAATCTTTTCCCACGGGATTCCCAGGGGATCAGCCTCATTCTCCGCTGGATTCCTAGAGGATCAAGCTTTTCCCACTGGATTCCTAGATGATCAACGTTTTTCCACTGGATTCCCAGAGGATCAGCCTTTTCCCACTGGATTCCCAGAGGATCAGCCCTTTTCCCTGTTGCCTCCGTTTGAGGCGTGACGGCCTGGATCGGGAATGGCACGGCAGCAACCCTCCTGCCACTCGGACCAAGTACTCGCATGCACCAAGGTGGTGGACGGTGAATGGCGTTTATTGACGGTTCCACGGGGTTATAGATAACGGGGGTTAACGGCCAACAAAACGGGGGCTAAGTAACTTTAACGGCAAAGGGGAGGGGTTCTGTCTGCCCCAACATCGCGAGATCTTGCGGTCGGTCCCTAATCTCCCACATTTCCCACTGGATAAATCTTTTCCCATTGGATTCCCAGAGGATAAATCTTTTCCCACTGGATTCCAAGAGGATCAACCTTTTTCACTGGATTCCCAGAGGATTCTGACTCTGTCACTGTTTTTTTTTGTTTGTACTACTGCATTTGTATTTTTAATTTTTCCTAATAAAGAACTGTTATTTCTACTCCCATATCTTTGCCTGAGAGCTCCTTAATTCCAAAATAATTATTATTTTAATTTAGTAGTAGGAGTAGTAGTAGTAGCAGCAGTAGTAGCAGCAGCAGCAGTAGTAGTAGTAGTAGTAGTAGTAGTAGTAGTAGTAGTAGTAGTAGTAGTAATCAAAGGGAGAGGGTTTAAATTTTCCATTTCAGTGGAGGCTCCTGAAATGGGGAGACATCCCCAAGGACAAGCCATGTAAAATAGTTCCTGAAATATGTAAATTAGGTAATGGATATGCTTGAGGGTCTATGAATATGCAACAGGCTGATTTAATTAAAACCAGATTAATTAAGAGGTGTCCCCGAAATTACTGGGGGGTCTTGATGGCCATAACAACCTTTGCTCGATGGTCCTTGTCTCCCATGACATCACCCTGTTGCATATTTATAGACCCTCATGAATATCCATAAACTACTTTACACATTCCAGGAACAAACTTGGCTTCATCCTGTTTGGGGTTCCCACCCCCCTCCCAGCTCAATTTGGGGTGTTCCATCCCCCTCCCAGCTCAGTTTTGGGATCCCATTCCCCTCCCAGCTTACCTTAGGGGTCCCATACCCCTCCCACCTCGATTTGGGGGTCCCACCCCCCTCTTTTCCCCACTCTCCCTCCCCTTTGCGATCCTTCCCCCAGTCCCCTCCCCCGTGTTTGGTTTTGGGGGCTCCAGGCCCCTCCTGCTCCGTTTTGGGGTCCCGACCCCGTTTTGCATTAATTTGGGGTCCCCAGCCCATCCCCAAGGTCACCTTCTCCCCCTCCCCAAATTGCGCTGCTGGCAACTGATGAGTCATCAGCGAGACACGCTCTGATTGGCTGGAAATTACCCCGTGCGGTCTGTGAGTACCGCAGTAAGAGGCCTTGGTCTGTGCCTGGCAACTGATGAGTCAGAGTCGGGCCGGGCGCTGATTGGCTGAAAATCACTGAGCGGGGCCAGTGCTCTGAGTTTCTGCGCATCAACTGGATCGTCATCAGTGCTGCGCGTTCTGATTGGTCGGGATATGTTTTGGGGTGGGGACGGGAGGAACTGAGGTTACTTGGGGTTTCTTTGGGTTTATTTAGGGATTGTTTGGGGTTGATTTGGGGCTATTTATGGACTATTTGGGGTTTATCTTAGGTTTTACTTGGTTTATTTCTGTTTATTTGGGGTTATTTGGAGATATTTAGGTTTATTTGAAAGTATTTGGGTTTGTTTGGGCTTATTTGGGTTTATTTGGGCTGATTTGGAATTATTTGGGGTTCTTGGGGTTTATGTTGGTGTATATGGGGTTTTTTTTTTAGTTGTACTTGAAATCATTTGGGGTTGTTTGGGGGTTTAATTTGGGGTTTTCTTGTTTTGTTTTTTGGGGGTTATTGTATTTCTTTGGGCTTATTTGGGGGACTTTTAGGTATTGTTTGGGGTTATTTGGGGTTATTTGGGGATTATTGCAAGTGTTTTGGGGTCATGTAGGGTCAAAAATGTCGGGAATGTTTCTCCTGCAAAGAACGGGAATTTTTCCTTAAAAATTCAAGAGTTTTTCCCCCCAAAAAATGGGAATGTTCCCTTAATAATCCCGTACTTTTCCCAGCCAATAGCGGCGCGGCCCGCCCCAACGATCCAATCACCGTGGTTAATGTCCCAAATTAACGAATCACGGCGCACCCTGCCCCAAACGAGCCAATCACCATGGGTCTCCCCTCAAGAACACCGGCCTCCCCGTGCGCCGATCCAACCAATCACCGCACGCCTCCCTTCAGCTACTCCCGCCTCCTTCGAGCTGAACCAACCAATCACCGGGCGTCTCCCCTCAGAAACTCCCTCCTTTTTTGCCTCTATCTAAACAATCACTGCGCGCCTTCCCTTTGCCAAAGCCCGCCTCCCCCACCCCTCTGCTGTCAATCACCCCGCCCTCTACGAAAACAACCAATCACCGGGCGTCTCCTCGAAGCAACTCCCGCCCCCTCCGCCCCGCTCCAGCCAATCAGAGCCGATCCCGAAGCGGCGCCCCCTGACCCCGGGGCTGAGCATGGAGCGGGTGTCTCTTCCCCCCCCGCCGCCCGCCGGGACCCCCTCAGGGACCCCCGGGAGCCGCCCCGGGCTCGGGCGGGTCCTGCGGGAGGCGCTGGAGAGAGCGGGGGAGGCGCTGGGAGAGGACGGGGGGCTCCGGGAGCTGCTGAGGAGGCGCAGGAACAGGTGAGGGGTCCTGGAGGGGTCGTAAGGGGAATTTGGGGAGGGGTCTTGAGGACGTTTGGGGGGGATTTGGGGAGGATCTGGGGGGAACTTGAGGGGGATTTAGCGGGGTCTGGGGGTGCTGTGGGGGCTTTGGGGGGGAATTTGGGGAGGGGTCCTCGGGGGCTGTCACGATCCATCCTCACAGACGGGTTTCGTGATGGTTCGTGGATTTGATCTCAGGGTGCAAAAAGAACCGACACGGTACAAGGGGGTTTGCAATGATAATCAAAACAAATGCACCTTTATTGAATGACCCCACAAAATGCGAGAGAGGGATTAAGGGAGAGAAAAAGATAGAGGAAGAGAGAGAGACAAAAGAGAGAGAGAGAGAGAGAAAGAGGGGAATAGAGCTACCAAACGTAGAGACGAAGTCCTTTGGTCCAGTCCAGTCAAGGATCCGCCTGTTACATCGGGGAGATCTCGAAGTCTCTCGCTAACTCAGAGGTTTTTATTATGATAACTCTATTGGAAATTGCCGGGGAGGGGGGAAACAGATACAATAAGGAATAGATGTAACAGGTAGTCCATGTTCTCAGCAGTAAACGAGAGCCATTGTGTTCTTGGTCCAGCGGTCACAACCTGCAGGCAAACATCTCGCTTTGGTCAGCTTGCCTCCCCCACACACCTGCCCCGGGCTGGGGGTTTCAGTGCCAGTCCTTGGAAGGAGCAGAGGGGCCTTTTCACATGGGGGTTTCGTGTCTCAGTCCTTGATGGAGAGGCTCCTTACATCTCAGTCTGTCTGTCACGGTGGTTGTAAAACAGGTGAGGGTCTTCTGTGGGGGGACCACCCAGAACTCAGGAGAAGTCCAGCCAGGCCGAGAGGTGGGACAGCTCCCAAGGCTGTTGTTGCACAAAGGGCACGGTGCTTCCTTCTTCTTCTCATTGGGCTCAGTGTAGCACACAGCAAACAACACCTGTGCAAACAATGGCTTGGCAACGCTCTCAGGTCTCAGGCACATGACTTTCTCCTTTGGAGCCAGAGATTTAAGACAGGGGGGGTCTTCTCTTCACTGGTCCCCAATGACGATCGTGAGGGAGATGAGGGAAAATTCGGACAGACTCTGACACGACCCCGTGACTCACGATTGTCTTGAGGGATCTTCATCAGCAGAACTCTGGAGTGTCGCTGATGGGTCTTTATGACTTGCTGTACATTGGTAGTGTACTTGGAAATGTAGAGACAGTATGACAGAGAGAGAGAGAAAAGAGAGAGAGAGAGAGAAAGGAGGAAAAGAAAGGATAGGAAAAAGAGGGGAAAAAGGGAGACAATAAACAAACATAATTAATATTGATTATAACAGTATTATTTTCATAACAATTTACAAGTGGTTAATTAATTAAAATAGTATTATTTTTATAACAATTCTCAAATTGGCAAAACAAATCACAAATAATTAAAAGCAAAAAGCAATAAACAAATCATAATACAAGCATTAACTTTAAAAAATGATTTTCTAAAACAATTCACTAAAAATCGAAAGTAATTCCCACAAAATCATAAATGGAAATTAAGGATTATTCCAAAACACATATGCTTCATTCATAATTGCCTTGTGTCAAAGGCTTGGGGATGTTCACAGTGCACAGGACATCAGCCAAGTTGTGTGCATTAACTATAGACGTCAATCTTGTCAGCTGTTTCATGCTCCAATTCATAACGAATAGGACTGCTGATAAAATAAAACCAAGCAGAATTGGTATCAAAAGGATAACAATGGGATGACACAGACTGCTCAGGACACCCGTGGCAGTAGGAGACCACCTAAAAGAGTATCCCACCCCCTGTGCTCGGCATCTTTCTCCACTCTTTCCATGACACGGGGTATCTGTCTCACATTGTGATGAGCAGTCACCAGGGCTTTCTGTGCGTTTTTCTCAATCTTCTCAAGGATTTCAACTAAGTCTCGATGGAGCAGCAGTTGTCTTACCAAAGTGAGATCCATCCCAATAGGAGTAGGCATCAGTTTGTGAATCAGTGTGTAGTTGGATTGCAATGGGTAGTGAGAGGTGACTGGAGCTTCATAAGAGAAATCCCACCCTGCAATCTTGGTAAAGTTACAAGCACAGAAATTCGAAAGATTTTTAGTATCTCCTACCACGTTTTCTACAAATACAAAATGACAAGCAGTTCTAAGCATGCACATCTATTGCCTATGTATGTAAGGACTGTTTCAGAAGTCTCATTAGGACGAATTTCAAAATGACAGATATTTTGCTCTGTGTCTAAACGAATGTAATGAGCTATGATTGCATTGCTTTCACAGATGAGCCCTTGTTGTTCTCGGACAATACAAGATTCCAAATTAACAGTTTGCCATTTCTCACCAATTTGACGGGCCCATTCTCTATGGGATAGAGAACAGCTCCACTGTAATTCAGTTCTAATGCTGTAACAGGGAAAATCAAATGCTCTGAGGCATTGTGTATGGTTAACACAAAAGCTGTGGCTGTATTTGAAATGGGCTCATAGGTAAAATTCACCAGGTTCCACCAGGATTGGAATTCTCCTTCAAAGTCAGTGGCACTGTCCCAAATTATTTTCTGAATTTCAGTGGGAAAAATGCCTTCTTCACCTTCTCTTATAATTGAGGCAGCAACTGACTGCATCCACAATTGTGCCTGGATACAGCTGAGAGCCAAAGAAACGTTGTTTTGTGTAGCACCAAGTGCATCAATTATCAATTTGTGATCATTTACATTTACCTTTTCCCAAGCCAACCACAAACACCCCCCCCTTCCCAGGCAGTGTACCTTTTTTCAGTATCTCTGAAACCACGGGAATAAAAACCAACAGGCTTTGTTAGACCCTCAGGACCCCGCTGCCGTATATGAACGGAAAGCTGTGAGGAGGCAAATCCGTATTCCAGCTGAAAGGGATCTGTGGGATGGACAGGGTCCAGTGCTTGGTGTGCTGTCACTTCAAAAATCAGTAATTGCAATGTTTCCTCCTGAAAAGAAGTCCAATCCCATTTTATTCTTTTTCTCAGCAAGTCATAAAGGGGAACAAAAGGGTCATTCTGGTTATTGAGAGGTTTATCTGGTCTTTCTATAGGAGACATAGCTACTGTGGTTTTCTGAAGGAGAATTGCTGTAGGTTTAAGTGTTCCTGGAAGCCCTTGAATGAGAGCTCATATTTTCAGGCTTTACAGGTGATTGCATTGGTGACTCAAAACCAGGAATTTCTTGGATCTGCGGAAGAAATGCGGCACACAATATGCGTGATCAGCAAGTCTCCAACTTTATTGATAGTTCACACATATTTATATTGGTGTTAATTTGGCTTATACATATTGCAAAGCTGAGCTCATTATTGGTTAATTACTTCTCAGTCAAGCACACCTACTTCTATATTCTTCTGGTTATTTTGTTACTACTTCTACATTCTTGTGGTTATTCTGCTGAAACTATCCTCATATTGTTGGCATGAGATCCTCTCCTCTATCCAGTTGTTGCACCAAGGGCACAATGTCCTTGTCAGTGGTTGGACACTGAGTGCTGAATCCTAGACTTGCCTCCTTCTAACTTAACCAACGCTATTATGTCGACGTGACCTTTCTCAGCTGGCCAACTTCCACAAAGCTCTCCACACTGGAGCGGTTAACTGGAAACCTACAGGTAGAATCAGGCTTTGGTATTGATGGATGGCTCAAATCTTTAGGCCTGGGATCATGGTTACGCTCTATTGTTAAGGTCAGCATTATAGTGAGCATTATAGCTTTGTTGTTAGTATTAATTTTGCTGTGTTTTTGCATATGCCTACAGAACATGGTGCAAAAGATGGTATCTGCTGCATTTAATCAGACCATGCTTGTTCAACAGAAAAATGGGGGAAATGTGGAGAGCTTTGTGGACAGTTGGCCAGCTGAGAAAGGTCACGTCGCCCTCCCTGTGGCCCCCAGCACAGCCAGGACCCCCGGAAACCTCCCCCCGATCCCTTTTTGTCCTGGCCAGGAGCCACCAAAGCCCCTCCCATCCCTCTCAGCATCCCACAGCCCCCTCCTGATGGCGGCGAGGGAAGACAAGCAGTCAATCAATATGATTGGTAAAGCAAGCTTCAGTTTATCTTGAGTACACCGGTACTTTTATATTGTTTTCCAGTAATTATGCATACTTGTCGTTAGTTTATTGGTTCAATTGCTCATACATGTCATGAGTTTCTTGGTTTAAAGGAAGAGATTACATTTACATATTCCTCCTACTTTGCGGTTATGCATACTTTATGGTTTCTATTCTCATTGCTGTCCTTGCCCGTTCGACCTTGTCAGCAGGCAGGACACAGCATCTTCCTATCATGGCGTGCGGCCTGGTTATGCTAAGTGCGGCCCACTTATGCCAAGCTGCTAAGTTAACATGTATGCTCAGTTATCATGGGGCTTGCTTGTACAACATTTCCACGGATCCATGGCCCTTTTCCTCCAGCCATTCTTCCACACTTTCCCTTCCACACTGCACGCTTGGGCAAATTGCACAGACCAAGCAGCCTTTTCCCCCTCTTCCCCGTTGGCCTGAAGACACTCTGCACCAAGAGAAAGCTCCTGGACAGCCGGCTATCCAACAACAGCAATTTAATGTTCCTCTAGGGGGTGAAGGGAAAGGAAGTGCTGGCAGAGGAGAGGTGTTCCCCGCAGGCTCAGGTGGCCCCAGCAGACGCAGCCTCCCAGAGCAGTTCTGCACAGTGCCGCAGCAGGACACTCAGCCACGGCCACACAGCAAAGGCCGCGAGTGCCAGAGGCGGCGCAGTTGGTCTCGCATCTTCTGGAGTCGGGAGAAGGGAACGCTCTGTAGAGCTAAAAGGATGTACAGAGCTTGAAGCGCCAGGCATGAGATGGCAGGGCTGGTGTCATCCGTCATGTCCTGAAGGGCTGCAGAGAGAGAAACAGAGGCCCAGTCAGAGGCTGGATCTGCGGGGAGCTGGGGAGAGCCTCCAGGCTCGTGCATAGCACGCAGCTCCTGGCACGGCCTGGAGGAAGCAGGAGGCAAGAAGGACGAGCTGGCAGCTGCTGGCCAGGAATGTCCCCCAGGCGGCTGCAAGGTGTCTGTGCTGTGGGCACCTTGGGGCGCGCAGGGAGCGGAGCCGTGGGCGGGCGGGCCAGGGAACGCAGGTGCCAGCGGCAGCCCCCGGCGAGAGCCCGCGGGCCGCACTCACCCCTGCAGATGATGCGGATGTGCGGCTGCTGCCCTGTCAGGAAGCGCCCGGCCATCCCTGGGGAACACAGAGCGTGTCCTGCCTTCAGAGCCACAGCAGCCGCCCAGGGGCGCTGCCAGCCCCGAGGCCACACGCCCTGCTGGCCCGGCAGGGCTCAGCCCGGGCCCCTGGCGCACGCTGCCGCCCCAGGCCACGGCTGCCAGAGGGCGGCAGCAGCAATGCCGAGCCCGGCCGGGGCTGCACATGCCCGCGCCCGGATCCTGCTGCCGGGCCAGCAGGCGGGGCTGGGGCCGAGCTGCGGCGGGCCGGGCCGGGGAGGGAGCCGGGCTTGGCGCTCACCCATGAACCTGACGGCCGCCTCTCGCAGGGGCTCCTGTGCGCTCCGCACGTAGGGCAGGGCCAGGCGCAGCTGCTCGGCCGCTCGGCTCCTGTCCTCTGCCAGCTGCAGAGAGCGGCGGGGCACGGAGGGAAAGGGTTGATGCGGGCCCTGCCCCTGGGCCGGGCGCTGCCTACGGCCGCCACTGCTCCCCCTGCCCACAGAGCCCTGAGGCCCGGCCAGCAGCCGCAGGCGCCGGGCTCGGCACGGGGCGGAGGGCCCGGCGAGCCGCGGTGCCGCCCCGCAGCAGAGCCCGGCTGGCTCGGGCCTCCATCGGCACCGGCCTTGGGGCCAGAGGAGCCTGGAGAAGAGCCCGCACGGCCCAGGCAAGGGAGCGGCGTGTGGGGCGCAGGCTGGTGCCCCTGCCTGCGGCACAGGGAAGGGGCCACAGCTGCCAGCCCCACAGACCGGGCGCCGGGGGCAGGCGGCTTCTGCAGGGATTGGGCTGGGCATGCCAGGCTGTCCTTACCAAGCAGTCGGCAAATCTCCACATCTGATGCGTCTGCAGCAGCTGCTTGAGATCCTTCCTCTTCAGGAAGCTTACTGCAGAAAGCAGCGTTTCCTGAGAGGCCTGCAGAGCAGCAGAGACCCAGAGTTGGCACCGCAGCCCAGGGCACCGGACCCACCTCTCTGTGCCAGGGCTGGGAGGAGGCTGGAGCCCGTCAGGTGCCAGGGGCTGGGGAGGCAGCTGAGCTCCTTCCATGGGGACACCCAGGAGGCCTCACCTGTGCCACACGCCCGTTCTCATCGTGGCAGTGGAAGAAGAGTGGGAGCAGGCTCTGGCTCACGTGCTTCTTCAGGGCCTTTTCTCCCTTTGCCACTACCAAGGCGATCACGTCTTGGAAGAGGTGAATGGAGAGCAGCTGCACAAGGCTGTTGTCCTGTGGAAAAGGAAGGCAAAGCCCTCCACATCAGCTGCTCCGGGCCTCCCTGTGCCCAGGCCCAAGGCAGCACCCAAGTGCCCGTGGCTGGGAGCACAGAGCCTCACATTGTCAAAGAGGTGCCAGAGCGCCTCAGCCAGCTGCAGGGCGATGGGGCTGGCTATTGCCAGGTCTTTCTGCAGCAGCAGGAGGCTGAGCACAATGAGGGTCTTCTCCACGATGTCTTCATCCCTATCCCACAGTAGCTTCCCAAGGCTTTCAGTCAGGCTGTACGTGCTTGGATCCTGTGTGCAAAACAAGGCTGGGCAACCCCACGCTGCTGCTGCTGCTGCTGCAGGGCTCAGAGGCCCAAGGCCTGTCCCAAAGCACTCAGGCAGCTGAACAGCAACCCTGGAGAGCTGGGAGCAGCTGCCACAGCCCAGCTAAGGCCAAGGGGCTGCTTGCCCCAGCCCCACACTGCCAGCACAGCTTCAGCTGCTGCCTCCTTCTCACCATCGAGGTGAGCACCACGAGGCCTCGCAGCGCCACGCCACGCATCTGCCTGGACTCGCTCTGCAGGTGCCTTGTCAAGATCTCCAGGACTTTTTTACCGCATTCGCTCAAGTCCAGGCAATCCAGGACCTGAAAGGCACAGAGCAGGCACAGAGGTGCCCAGCTGGCAGGAGCTCAGAAGTGCACAGGGCCGAGCCAAGGCAGCAGCACAGGGCACGGGCAGCGTCCCAGGCAGCTGCGGCTACAAGAGGACAGAGGGCTGGGAGGCAGCTCAGCCAGGCAGCGCTGGCCATGGGGCTCACCTCCACCAGGAAGGCCAGGGCGGGCAGCTCCCAGTCTGAAATGCCTTGGCTGAGCAGGTCAAAGAGGCAGGATGCCATGCCGCAACACCAGATGATGGAGACACGGCGCATCTCCCTGGCAGGGAGAAAAAGGCACCATTGCTCCTGGGCCGGGCGGGCAAACGTCTCCCAGGGCTGACTGGCAGAGCTCTGGTCTGCTCCCGAGCATCCCGAGGGCGCTTTGGGAGGCGGCCATTCCCGGGCAGCCTCCTGTGCCGGCCTTTTCCAGTCTGCTCATGCCTCCCTTGGTGACAAGGCCTTGCTGCCCATGAGCACGGGGACTGTGTGGGGCGTTGCAGGCACAAAGGAGAGGGGCGGTGGGGAGAACGAGGTCTCACCTGGCCAGCAGATGCACTGCACAGTGGTGGGTGTCGGCACAGAGCAGCGTGTCCCAGGCACGCTTGCGCTCCATGGACAGCACCACGTGCTCATAGTGCATTTGGCAGAGCAGGGCCTTCAGGGTCTGCAGCGCAAAGCTGTGTGCAGAGCAAAGCCCAGGTCACGCTGGGAGCCCCGGCTCCTGCCCTGGGGGCGTGGGAGGGATGGGGAGACTGGGAGGACTGGCATGGAGCACCTGTTGGGGTTGGCGGAGAGGCCGTGTTGCTCCTGGCATCCCTGCCAGAAGGTCTCAACCTCTTCTGGCATATCCTGCATGCTGATGTAAGCTTGGAAGAGCAGACGCAGAAAGAGATAGGAGAAATACTCCAGCACCACAGGCGAGCGCCAGGCCAGATTGAAGACTCTCCACAGGGCCACGGTTGCCTGCAAGAAATAAAACAGCCAGAGACAAGGCTCAGTGCCAAGACATCCACGTGGCAGGGCCTGAGCATGCCAGGGAGAGGCCGGGGGAGACACGGGGGGAGCAGCCGGCCTGGTGCCCCTGAACCCTGCCCCTAAGGCAGGATTCGGCCCAGTGCCTGAGGCAGGGGGATGCAGCTGGGGGGAGGACAGAGAGCTGGCTGCTGGAGAGGCGGCCTGGGGGCTGGCAAAGGCCGGCACCAGAAACTCACAGCCAGGGCAAAGACTCCTGCGTTGTCCCCATCGGAGGTGTACACGCTGTGCACTGGCCAGGCACTCAGCACATCGAGGAGTAGCCGCAGCGCCGGCTCCGCAGTCCTGCTCGAGGACATGATGGTTCCCCACATGGTGGCGGCAGCTCTGTGGGGTCAGAGCTCTGTGTCAGGGCTGTCTCGGCCACAGCACCGTGGCCTGGGCAGCTGCAGGGCCCCGCGCTGGCCCTCAGCCCTGCCTCTGCCCACTGCCCCTGGCCGGCAGCGGCCAGCCAGCCCACGTGGGTACAGGCCCCGAGGGGCAGGGAGGGAGCGTGGCACCAGGCTCAGGAGCTGACATGGCAGCCCTGGAAAACCGAGGAGCCAGAGGATCCTGGAACTGCCCGCCTGTCTGGCAGTCAGCAGGGACAGGCTCTACAGGGTGATGGGCCGGTGAACCCGAAGCCCTCAAGGCATGTGGGGCTGCCCCACCTGTCACACGATGGGGCCCAGCGCAAGAGGGTGATCAGCACGTCACTGGGGTATTCCTCGGTCAGCTCCAGAAGGGTTTTGTCCAGCCTGTGCCCAGCAGCCTCATTGGCCGTGAGCCACTGGTGGATGGACCTCACCATGGCGGGCACCTGCAGAGGGCACGGGGAGACTTGGAGAGCTGCCAGAGCAGCAACTCCCCCTGAGAAATGCTTCCCTTCCAACCGCATTGGGCCGGGCCTCAAAGGCCCAGGGAGCCCGGCAGAGCCGGCTCGAGGCGCCGCACCACTGCTGGGGCCATCGAGCCCTTGCCCCAGGCTGCTTACTTGCATTGGATTGGAGACACCCTTCTCCACAAGCAAATCCAGCATGGCAGCATCGATCTCGGCCTCGAGGAACGGAAGGTTGGCCAAGACGCCCGTGCCCACACCGGCGGTCTCTTCCTGCCAAAGGCACGTGATGAATTCACAGAGGGTCGGCAGCAGAAGGGCAGCAAGAGAGGGAGAATCCATGGAGTGCTCCAAGCCTGGTGCTTGGCTGAGCAGTGCCAGCAGGCCCAGCCCAGGTGGGGATGGCTGCAGGTACCTGCACTGCTCTGCCCAAGCGGCCACGGGCGTCTTCCTGTTCTTGTGTCTGGTCCTGGGCTGCATCTGGCAAAGAGCGAGCACAGCCAGAGCTGAGGGGCTGTGGGAGAGGCCGGAGAACACAGCCCAGCCCTGCGCTCCCCAGGCAGGGAGAGCCTTGGGATGCCCCAGGGGATGGAGCGTGGCTGCCAGGTGCTCCAGCCCAGCTTCTGTCCTATCCATGGATATGTCCACAGGGATGGGATGGGATGGGATGGGATGGGATGGGATGGGATGGGATGGGATGGGATGGGATGGGATGGGATGGGATGGAGGCAGACTGGCTGCAGGCACCAGCCCTGTGGCCCAGCTCCGCCACTCACCGTACTGCAGCGGCTGCAACTGCTCCGGCTCTGCAGGCTGCTGTGCTGGGGCAGCTGCAGGGCCTTTGCTTTTCTTGCCCCGAAGCCCCTTGAACAGGCCGAGCAGTCTGCCTGCCATCCTGCTGCCTGACCTCGAGGGCACCTTGGACACAGATGCCCCGTCAAGGGTCCGAGTCAGCGAGTGCCACAGTCCTGCCTTGCAGTTACCTGTGACAGAGGAGCCTCAGGAAGATTACAGGACAGCAAGTCCTGCACTCTGTTCCCAAGGGCTCCTGCCACAATGACAGGAGAGTCCTCAGGAACGATGGAGGTCACCAAGCCCCACGGCCTGGCCACGAGGGCACCGGCCGCAGGGATGGGAGATGCCTCGGAAAAGCTCCGAGTCACTGAGTCCCGAGGTCTGGCCGTGAGGCCAGCCGCAGGAGGAACGCCTGGGAAAAGCTCCGGGTCAGCAAGGAATGAGGCGGCTGTGCGGGGGCTCCTCACAGCACCGCTCTGTCCCGTCCTGTCCCGTCGCGTGCACCAAGCACTGTGGCGTGGCCACGGCGCCGCCGACACCTATGTCAGCGCGTGTCACAAAGGGCTGCTCAGATGTCCCGTTCCACTCAGTGACCCTGCTGCACCGTGTCACAAAGGGCCCTTGGACACGCTGCCATGTGCCCCGGGGCCAGCCCCTCCCCACCCAAGGTGGCCCCGGTTGGACGGAATCCCTTGCCCCGAGTGTCTGAGGCAACCCCGGACACACCAAGCCCGGCCAAGTGCTTGGGGAAGGACTGTCCACGCTGCCCGGCCCGCACAGCCCAGCTCGGTGCCGGCCCTGGAGCAGAACAGCTTCCAGCCAGCAAGAGGCAAACGCATCTTGCCAAGAGTTAAAACACACCAGAGAGGGAAGATGGCATTAATGTGTGCATAAAGGCCTTGGAATTCACAGCTCTCTGAGAGAGATTTGGGGCTCTCGGCTGGACAGAGATGATCCTGCTCTGTGCTGGGCTCAAAGGCAGGGAACACGCCCTGCCGCTGCTGCTTGGCGGGGTCTCCGCAGGCCCAGGCAGATGCCAAAGCTGCTCTCACAGTCTTCTCCCTTGCCACGCCCCTCCGCCAAATGTGAGGGGCCTCAAGGACGGAAAGGAGCGCAGGGAGCCAAAGGGAGACGGCTCACTACCTCACTGGGGGCTCCTGGGGAAGCACTTTGCTTGAGAAGCAAGCCCCTCTCTTCCAAAGGCATTTCTCCAAATGCCTGCATTTCCCAGGGAACACCAACACACTCTTATGGTTGTGGAAAAGGTTTTGGAAAAATCCAAACTCTTTATTAAGGGAAAGCGAAGCAAAGGGGTGAGCTGGGAGACAAAAAAAGCGGATGGGCAGGCTCTGAGAGCTGGAGGGAGGGAGCTGCCAACAGGGAGAGAGATGGCAGGAGCTCCTGGAGCTTGCCACAGGCTCAGCTCTGAGCAGCTAGAGCTGTGCCTGGAGCTGCAGCTGGTGCATCCTGCTCTGCAGCTGCTCCCATCTGCAACGGGAGCTGGAGATGGCCGAGGGATGCCAGTACATCTGATCCAGCAGACGCAAGAAGTCCTGCAGATCTTCTTTGGAAGGTCAGCTGAATGAGTACGCTGATGCAGGATGGGCTGTCATCTTCTCTCAGGGCTTGAAGAGCTGGAAGAGAGAGGAAGAGAGCCACGGTCAGAGGCCAGATGGAGGGAATCCAAGGAAAGCCTCCTGCCAGGGCCATCCCAGCCGGCTCTTGCCAGGGCTTCGGCCGGAAGGTGTTGGTCACAGATCGCCCACGTTTCGCTGGCAGCTCTGCGGGCTGTGCCCCCGCCGCCCCTCGCCCGCACAGGGAGCAGAGCCCTCCGAAGCCCGGGCACGGATTGTAGCTGCGGGGCCGGCATGTGCAGCTGCCCCCGGCGATGCTCGCTGCCCCGCGGCTGCCCCGACTCACCCTCGCTGATGACCTGGAGCTCCTCCTTCTGCCCCGTGACGAGCACTCCGGCCAGCCCTGGCAAGACAGAGCCCGTGTCGGCCCCGGGCGGCACAGCTGCCCGGCACGGGCGCTGCCAGCCCTGCGGCCGCACGCCCTCCTGCCCGGGCAGGGCTCCTGCCGGCCCCTGCCGCGCGCTGCCGCCCGAGGGCTCGGCTGCGGGAGGGCGGCGGCAGCGCCGAGGGCGGGCGGGGCTGCAGCGGCCCGGGCGCGGCTGCCGCTGTAGCCAGGGCAGCAGCCGGGCCGGGGGCAGGGAGGGGCGCCGGGCTCGGGGCTCACCGATGATCCCGACGGCCGCCTGGCGCACGGGCCTCTGTGGGCTCCGCAGGCGCGGCAGGGCCCAGCGCAGGTGCTCGGCCGCTCGGCTCTCGTCCTGCAGCAGCTGCGGGGAGCACCGACAGGGAAGGCTCGGTGCGGCCTCTGCCCTCCGGCCGGGCGCTCCCTGCGCCCAGCAGCGGCCGAGCCGGCCCGCACGGCCCGGGGCAGGGAGCGGCGTGGGGGGCGCAGGCCGGCGGGCCCGGCTGGCGGCGCCGGGCAGGGGCACAGATGCCGGCCCCCCGCACCGAGCACCGGGGGCAGGGGGGCTTCTCCAGCCTGCGGCTGGGGCTCCCGGGCTGTCCTTACCAGGCGCTCGGCGAACTGCATCCGCTGCCCCTTCATCAGCAGCTGCTCGAGGTCACTCCTCAGGAAGCGTGCCGCACGAAGCAGGGCTTCGCCAGAGGCCTGGAGAGCAGCAGAGAGCCGCAGGTGGCACCCGAGCCCAGGGCACGGGACCCGTGACCCTGTGCCAAGGCCAGGTGAGGCTGGAGCCCGCCAGGCGCCAGGGCGGCCCAGCCCTCTGCCAGGGATGCGGCCGCATCACACAAAACCTCACCTTGGCCACGTGCAGGTTCTCATCGTGCCAGTGCAAGAAGAGAGGGAGCAGGCTCTGGCTCACGATTGTCATGGGAGGATTTTCCCCCTCTTCCTCTACCAGCTCCATCACCTTGCAGAAGAGCTGAATGGAGAGGAGCCGCACGTGGCTGTTGTCCTGGAAGGGTAGGAAAAGTCCTAAGCACCAGCTACTGCAGGCCCATTGGGCCAAAAGCCCAAATCTCTACACACAGAGCACAAAGGTTGCAGGCAGTGTCCGGTGCCCTTGGCTGGGGGCGCAGAGCCTTACGTTCTCAAAGTGTTGCAGGAGGGGCTCAGCCAGCTTCAGGGCGGTGACGCTGGGTGGCTTGAGGTCTTTGTCCTGGAGCATATCCCTGAGCGCACACAGGGTCATCCAGACCATCTCTGCATCTGGATCAGCCAGCTGCTGCAGCAGGTGTTGATACAGGCTGCGTATTCCTCCGGCCTGTGTGCAAGACGGGGCTGTGCTGTGAAGCCGTGCCTGGCCGCAGCACCAACAGCCGCTTGGGCCACTGGGGCAGCTGAAGGGGGAGGCAGGAGAGCTGGGAGCAGCTGCCTCTGCTGCCAAAGGCCAGCCAAGCCCAGAGGTCTGCATTGCCCAGCCACACGATGCTGCCAGCGCGGCTTCAGCCACCGCCCCCTTCTCACCAGCGAGGGCTCCTTGCTGAACACCACGAGGCCCCGGAGCGCAGGGGCGCAGCCCGTCCCTGCAGTGGCTGGGCAGATGCCTGGATACCAGCGCCAGGGCACTGGGACCGTGTTTGCTCAAGTCCAGGCACTCGAGGAGCTGAAAGGCACAGTGTCACTATAGGACACAAAAGAACACACGCTCACACCGTTCTCAAGGTGAAAGAGAAAAAAGGGCCGTTTATTTTCTGACTCCAACATTTATAGTTTTCCAAAAGTGACAGTGGATTAGAGGGTGACAGTGGCACCTCTCCAATGCCACTGGTTAAACCAACAGTCCATAAACTCTCTCGTCCTCCATAAAGGAATGCAAAACAATGAGTTATTTACAGAAAGTGTGTGAGAAAATTCACTACAAGAATGTCAACATCAGAAGGCTTAGAAAATCTTAAAAACCCAAGGTGACATCTCACTCTTTTTCCATTTAAAAAGAAAAAGAAAAGAAAATGAACATTGTAAAAAGGAAAACATGAACAATGCTCAGTGTCCACTTGCGGACAAATCATCAGAGCGATCACTCCCATCATCTGCATCTGAGTCATCACTCAATGATCTGCCTGCTTGATCCCTTTCAGGTTGGTCACGGTCTCTGTCTTGCTCGTTGGCTGGATTCTGCCTCTGCGGTCGCAGGTCAGAGCGAACACATTTCCAAGGTACCCAGCGTACCCCAGTATCTGTGGATACACAAGCATACCCGCACCCCGAAGCGATAAGGTTGTTGCGACCTTCCCACTGTTTGATGACTAAATTCCGCACCCGAACCTTCGCTCGAGGCTGATGTGCCTCGTCCGCAGCCTGCAACGAGAGATGGTGATTCAAAATGACAGGGTTATTTGAGTTCTGTGGCACAGTGAGATGATTGATTTTGTACAAAGCTTTTGCCAACCGACTGTGCGGGGTTTCACCCTGCATTCCCCGTTTTTGTTTTTGAAGAACCCGCTTCAGAGTACCATGAGCGCGTTCTACAATAGCTTGACCAGTTGGAGAATGAGGGATCCCGAACTTGTGCAAAACACCCCACAACTGCAGGAACTGCCGCACCTTTTGCGATGCGTAAGCAGGACCATTGTTGGTTTTCACAGCAGAAGGTGTGCCCAGAACGGCAAAGGCCTGCCTGCAGTGGGCAAGGACATCATGGGCCTTTTCTCCAGTGTGAGCAGAAGCACACATCGCAGAGGAGAACGTGTCCACCGTGACATGCACATACTTGAGCCAGCCAAACTCGGCAATCAGGGTGACATCGGTCTGCCAAAGCTCCAAGGCCCTGAGGCCTCTGGGGTTTACCCCTGCCGGCAAAGGCGGAGCAAGTGCATGGCAGTCATCACATGACTCAACAATGTCACGAGCCTCGGTTGGCGTCAGCTGAAACTGCTTCTGCAGGGTATGTGCATTTTGGTGGGGAAACCCATGCGATGCCTTGGCCTACGCAAGTGTATCAGGCTGAGGCGCTGCCCACGCTGGGTTAGCCAGCTTGTCAGCCCTCGCGTTACCTTCCACTATAGAGCCCGGCAAATTGGTGTGACTCCTCACTTGCAGAACATAGAATGGATGAACCCGGGCCTGAATGACACACCACAAGGTCTTCAGTAAATGAAACACGGCAGGATTACTGACCTCCTTCAAAACCGAAACACCCAACTGCTGTGCGATATCAGCCACATAGGCGGAATCCGTGACCAAGTTGAAAGGCTCCTGGGAGAATCTCTCAAATGCCATGACAGCAGCCCTCAGTTCAACCAATTGGGCTGACCCATCCTCATGACCTTCCAGAACCTGCCACTCAGATCCGTCCCTCCAGGTAACAATGTCCTTTCCTGTTTTCCCTGAACCGTCAGTGAAGACGGTGGGTCCTTGCACGGGCTCCTGGCTATTTTTGGGCCGCAAAGAGATTTTTGTGGATTTTGCCATATGCAGTAGCCT
The DNA here is from genome assembly GCF_051311805.1 of Agelaius phoeniceus. Lineage (NCBI taxonomy): Eukaryota > Metazoa > Chordata > Aves > Passeriformes > Icteridae > Agelaius > Agelaius phoeniceus. Next base: position 1,725,559 of record NC_135291.1, on the reverse strand, counting down.
ATGGTTGGGCAGATGATAAGTGATCTGCCCGGATAAATTTTCCAGAGCACTCTGCAGGGACACACTGTTTGCAAAGCTCCAGTCAAAATCCTCCCGTTGCACCGGGAGTATGATCTTTGCGGGATCCGCACCCATCAATTGCAAACACCGTTGCCGGCATTTGATTATCAAGCGAGCGATCAATTCAAACAACGCAGTTGCCGTCTTCTGCGGCTGATGGGGCAGGAAAACCCATTCCAACAAGTGCAAGGAGTCAGACCAATTATCACTCCACTGGCCAATGATGCCTGTGGGATACGAATCTGGAGTGGTGACGAACACAGTGACATCAATGGAGGGATCAATGCGATAAACTTGGCAAGCTGAAACAGCTCGCTGAACCACCTCCAATGCCTTATGCGCCTCAGGGCGAACACAGGGTGACATCTCACCCTTTTTCATCTCAGTGTGAGAGGTGACTTTAGATCAGCGTCTCCTTTCAGCAAATCATACAGAGGAGACAGCTGCGCATCAGTTACTCCCAAATACAGACGCAACCAAGTGATGACACCTACCAATTTCTGGGCATCATTCAGTGTCCTCACAGGATGCACAAATTGCACCTCCTGGTGACGGATTGTCTGTTCCAGAATTTTGACCCCCAAATACTTCCAAGGTGGTTGCTCTTGGACCTTCTCCGGAGCCACCTGCAGTCCCTGAGCATGCAAAGCATCAAGCAACCGAGGCTGAATCCTCAGCAGCTCATCTAGGGTGGACGCGGCCACCAAAATGTCATCCATATAATGGTACAGACGCGCATCAGGAAATTGCCTGCGAACTCCAGACAAAGCACGGGCCACATACCACTGGCATATGACGGGAGGATTGCACATGCCCTGAGGCAATGTCCTCCATTGGTATCTCTGTGCAGGCTCAGCCTCGTTAATTGCTGGCACTGAGAAGGCAAACTTTGGTCTGTCATCGGGATGCAAAGGAATTGTAAAGAAACAATCCTTCAAATTCACAATGAGGACCAGCCAATCTGCAGGAAGCATGGTAGGCAATGGCATGCCCGCCTGCAATGTTCCCATGCTTTCCATCATGACATTGACCTTTCGGAGGTCTTGCAACAACCTCCATTTCCCAGATTTCTTTTTGATGCAGAAGACAGGGGTGTTCCAGGGACACTCTGCGCCCTTCACTGCAGTGGCCCCCATCAAAAATCCGTCCCAATGCATACCCCCCAAACAGACAGAACATCCCTCCCCCAAAGGTTGGCAGGAGTAGAAGTAACATGAGGCCTAACCCAGGCCGTCTGTCCCTCTAGGTTGGTGACCAGCACGGGCCGTTGGCTCACATAACATTGCGCCATCCCTCCCAGGCCAGCGACAGATGTCCCCACCAGATCCAAGGGCCGCTCTGGGGGCCAGGTCACAAGGGAGAGAACTGTGATGTCAGCACCGCTGTCGAGAAGCCCGCGGACGTGGACTTCCGGCAGCGTTGCACCAGGAACAGACAGGGTGCACAGCATCTCGGGATGGTCCTTGGTCAGGACAGCAGCCCAGTGAACTTGAGGCGGCCCAGTGGAGCCAAAACCGCCAGCTTCACGCGACTGGTCAGCTGACCTGCGAACAGAGGACTTGAAAGGCACAAGTAGAGCAAGCCGCGTCCCTTTCGGGATCGTGACATGGGGGGTGGGTGTGGAGACCATGGCACAAATCTGCCCTGTGAAATCCCCATCAATGAGCCCCAGGTGCACAATGATGACCTGAAGGGTGGCACTAGACGTCCCCATAAGGAGAGCACTCATGCCCCCACCCAAGGGACCAAAGGCATCCAGGGGAACCTTGCGTATCTGAGAAGACTCTAACACAACTGTTGCTGCGGTGCAGACATCCACTCCTGCTGATCCACAGGTGCTGGCTGCAAGCCGGCAAAGGAGACCTCCATCGGCACCGGGGTCTGGAGAGAAGCTTGTGTCCGCACGCGTCCCCCCTGCGCGCTCCGCTTGCCGTTTCCCGAGCCTGGCAAAACCTGGCCCTTAGCATGAACAGTCGCCTTGCACACATCGGACATATGATTCGGCCTACCACACTGACCACACAAGAACATGGGGAACTTCACCTTCTGCGCTTTCTTCCCCTGCTTCTTGCTAGCCTGCGCAATCCCCCACCACGGCCGCTTGCCCTGCGGCACCGCCCAAACCGGCTGCACAGCAGCAGCCGCGGCAGCCAACTTCCGATCCAGGGGGACGATGTCCGCACAGGCCTCCGCCATCTCAGAAACAGTAGGATCATCAGGCAGAGCCACTATGACTTTCCTACAAGCAGCATTGCAATTGCACTTGACAAGGTTCGTAATCATAACACTCCTTGCCACAGGATCAGGCACCTGCCTCTCCATGGATGCAATCAGCCTTTCCGCGAACGTCATGAAAGGCTCGTCATCCCCCTGGACAATGGTCGAGAATGGTGGCTTCGTGTCCGGTTCGGCTGTCTGTTTCAGTGTCTGTGCCCGGACACGGGTAGGGTGGTTCTTGGGTGGCACGCGTTTCAAAAGACGAGTCTGGACTCTTCAGCTTTTCGATCTTCAGATTGTTTATTGTTTCTTATCTACAAAATTTTCTGTAATTTTCTGTCTGCCCAACAGAGGTCTGACCTGCAAGGCAGCCAAAGGCACTCGTGACCACCCACGGGGCGGTCATGTCTTTTTATACTAAAATCTACGTACATGATATTTACCTTTATTTTCCAATACTTTTCACCCATGTTGGCAAGTGCACTTTTACCATGAACCAATCCCCCAGTGCCGACATCACCACAGAAGATGGATGACAAGAAGAAGAAAGAAGAAGGACGAGACACGCCCTGATCCCTCCATCTTGTCTCCATAACCCCCCTGTACCAAAAACCTTGAAGTTTATATTTCACCCTATAAATGTGTCCTTTTTTATACCCTTCACTCCCAAGTGATTCTCAAGTCCTCAAACTGCTGTCACTTCTGTGGATGGATCAAAATCAAGTCACCAAACACTCCTGGCAACATTCCAGGATTTCTGAGACCCCCAAAGGTTCTCTTGGTAACTCTGGACATCAGGAGTGATGTGCTGAGTTCCCACAGCCTCGGAGCAGCCATTTCCAGGGTCTGAACAATCGCAGCCATGCCCAGCAAGTGGCACTGTTCAAGCAAAAGGGGATCAAATCCAACCTGCCCTTGAACATTCTCATAAAGCCCTGTTCCCAGCAGCATGTCAGCGACAACCCCACGCCTGGGGTCCTGCGGACCCAGCGCAGCATTCCGCAGAACCGCGTGGGCCGCCAAACGAGCCCACTTGGTCTCAAAAACACCATACTGCACAGGGTGAAAAAGAGAACGTGCCACACGACGGAGATCATGAGGCATCAGCATATCCGAATCAACCCTCCGGAGAGTCCGCATAACCTCAGCGGACCCCAAACCATGCTGAGCAACTGCCTCACGGAGCTCCTTCTCCAGCTTATATGAAAGGGGTTCATGGGTGTTATGAGCAACACCCCTGAGCACAGGGAAAACCTGAGGATCCCCTGGCAAAGCCACCGCACCTTCCGCGCCCCGGTCCTCAGGCCCAACAGGGACAAGAGACGAAGATCGCCTGGGAGCCAGGCCAACACCACTCGGCCCTGGGCCCCCGCAGCACCGGCAGAGCCAAAGGAGCCCGCCCCGCGACCCTGCAGGTGCCACGAGGAAACAGGCTCATTCATTTCGTCGGTCTTGGTTTTCGCCTCTCGCCAAAAACGCTCGGGGTGCCTGGGACGCACGGTCACCTGACATGCGGGAAGCGTCCCCAAATTCGACGAGGAAGTGCCGTGGCCCCAGGCACCCACCGGCCTCCTGCTGGCCGTGTCAACAGGTGCGCTAAAGGTAAACACCCCAGCGCTCTGTCGCATTACAGCTCCAGCAGGGGGCTCCCCGGCGGACACAGGTACCAGCACGGCCAGCAAATCTGGCGCGGACCGGGATGAGACCGGCGCGGGGCCCCCGGCCCCCGACACAGGGGAGGGACGGGACGCCAAGAGAGACGCAGTCACTGCGGGACGGCACCAGGGAGCCCGGCAAGCCCCCTATGAGGGTCCGTCCCAAACCATAAGACTGCCCAGCGGGTACCGCTCCAACCGAGCAGAGGGGCGGGCTGCCCGCCCACCAGAGCGGGCCAGATAGAACGCCGACCGACGCCCCGCCCCCGGGTGCTTCCACCGACTGCTCATGCCCAGCAGGCTGCACAGGCCCAGGGACGGGCGAAGTCGTCCCCCTCGCCGAGGAGCCCGGCTCGGAGGCAGGCGACCCTGCCCCCGCTGTGGCCAGGGGGAACTTCATGGAAACACCGCAATTCGGACACCAGGTTGTCACCGAACCAGACTCAAGCCGAGGCGGAGGCTGGCCCTCAAAAACCAGAAAGGCACAAAGAAAAGGTGACCTGTCCCCCACCCCACCGCCCACACAGGGCGAAGCAGGACAAGGACGGCCCGCCGAATCCACAGAGCCCCCAGAAACCCACGGGGCTCCGCCCCCCAGCACACTGTCCGGAGGCGGGGAGGGGGACTCCACATCGGACAAAAACTCAAACTCCCCCTCCTCCACATCCGAGACAGAAGAGCTTCCCTGGGAACTCCGAGGGGTACAAGAACCAGACCCCTCCCAAAGTTCCACACATCTTTTCCACTGCACCAGCAGCTGGTCCCGCATCTAGAGTGCAATCTTCAAAAAGGGCCTCCATGAGGCAGGTCCCCACACGAGACCACTCCTCCCTGGAGAACACCGTCTCAGGACCCGAAGGAACCCTCGCTCTCGGGCCCACAGACACAATCTCTCAAAATCATCCCAGGAACAGAAATCTGTTTCCACTCCAGGACCCCCCTCCAAAGATCCAAAAGGAGGAGATCCTCCTCAAAACCCACAGCGCTTGCCATTACCCTAAGAACCGCAGGCAGAGCACCAAAGAGAGGGGGGGAAAACCTCACCACAATCTGCTGCAATACACATGTTGGGGTCACCAGATGTCGCTATAGGACACAAAAGAACACACACACCGTTCTCAAGGTGAGAGAGAAAAAAGGGCCGTTTATTTTCTGACTCCAACATTTATAGTTTTCCAAAAGTGACAGTGGATTGGAGGGTGACAGTGGCACCTCTCCAATGCCACTGGTTAAACCAACAGTCCATCAACTCTCTCCTCCTCCATAAAGGAATGCAAAACAATGAGTTATTTACAGAAAGTGAGTGAGAAAGTTCACTACAAGAATGTCAACATCAGAAGGCTTAGAAAATCTTAAAAAACTAGGGTGACAGGATTCTCCACATGACTTTCATCTAGAAAGCATACTAATTTTGAAGCTGCCAATGTGCACTGTGCTCCTGTTGGAAGGAGGTCTGGGTCGCTGGGGAATCGGCTGAAGACTTTGCTGAGGGCGTCTTCTTGACGTTCCCCGATGACTGTTCTGTTTGCTGTTGTGTCACCGCCATCACTTGTGTCAATGCGCGCTGACGGTTTGTGGGTGCGCTCCTTTTCCTGTTTCCCAGATACGGTAAAGGATTCCCTTCCACGTCCGTCTGAGAATAACATTCTTTCACAGAGTGCCTTCCTCTTCCGCATCGTGCACAAAGTGGCTTTTCTGGTTTTTGCGTCTGCACTTGTGCGTGTGCTTGTGGACAATTCTTCTTCAAGTGCCCAAATGCTCCACACTTGTAGCATTGTCCTCCCGACAGATTGTTCTTTTTCTGGATGGTTGCAAGAACTTTACCCTGTTGTTGAAGTACTTCTTCCAGCACTTTTTCCAACATCTTGTCTTCCGACTGTTTTTCCGGGTGTCTTTTCATCTGTTCTTCCCATTCTCCTCTCAGCTCGTCCCTCACGATCGATGCGACATGCTGAGGTGTTCCCACCTTGCTGCATGGCTCCACCAGCTCTTCCAAGGATGGTCGTCCTGGCATTGCGCTGATGACCCGTTGACAATCCGGGTTGGCATTGCCGAAGGCTAGACTTTCCATGAGAGGTCTCTTCACTGCCTCATCAGTCACTTGTCGATCCACAGCTTGCGAGAGTCGATCTATGAATGACGAGAATGGTTCCGTGGGACCTTGCCTGATGCGTGAGAATGGAACGTCCTGAACTCCCGCTGGAGCAATCTGCAGGATCGCTCTGCGCGCTGCTTCCTTGATGTCATTCAACACTCGTCGTGGAAGTCGTGCTGCTTGCTCTGCTGGATTGTCATCTGGAGGATCCCCTGCCAACTGTGCCTCTGTGGGATTTGCGTTTGGCCCACCTTGATAACTGTTTCTCAACTCTGTGAGATACCTTCACCGTCTTCTTTCCCAGATGAGACTCTGTGTGTCCGTGAGAATCATTGACACAAGGCTTCGGATATCATATGGTGTGAGGTCGTACATATTGAATGTCCCCCTCAGGAGTTGTTTGAAGAATTGTGAATTCAGCTCATTATTCTGAATGGCCTTTGCTAAGTCCTTGACTACTTCATGACCCAACCTTTCCACCTCGGATTCTGACCTTGTGCATCGTATGTCTCTGGCATTATTATATCTTCTGATCCTTTAAACAAATCTTTTTCTTTTGCCAGCATTTTTCTAATTTTTTTCCAGTCCGTTGGTTCCACTGGCTGTTCTTCCTCCTCTGAAAACCCCATTGGCAGTTGCATACATACTGGAATCGTGGAGGTCCTTGATGATTCTTTGTTTCACATTCTTTGTTTTGAGGTTTTTGGTCTCGCTGCCAAATCCGAAAAAGAAACTTGAGGTTCTCATGATCGTGTTCTTCTTGCTGTATCAAAAGAATGCAGAAAGCTTTTTGCTGCTTCTGCTGCCAAAAACATCCATGCCGGAATTCTTCTGATGCTGTGATTCGTATCATGTCTTCTCCTTGTGATTGCACTTCATCTGAATTGTCCTCAACTTCAAGAGATCCTGAAGTTGATGAGGGATTGTCCATTTGTTGTGTTGTTCTTGTTTTCTTTGATGTAGTTTTCTTTTTATACCTTGTTGGAAAAAATCGCTGCATTATTTCAGTTTCGCCAGCAGGTGGCGCTGTGGCGCTGTCGAACAGGCCTGCCATGTCCTGCACTGTGGTCATCCCCCCTTGAGGTGGCGCTGTCGTCTGCCTGGCCGACCATGATGACAGCACGAACTCGATCAGCTCCTGTTCAGCAGACTGCAACTCTTGCGATCGTGTTTGAGACCGAGTCTGCATGGGTGTTGACTGAGCTGACAGTGGAGGTTGAATACGTGAATGTCTCCTTTGGATGGAAGAGGTTTGGACCACAGGGATTGAAACTGAAGGCATCGGGATCGGAGAGGGGGTGCAGCCCCGGGATGTCGAACCCCGATCACGGCCCCTCCTCCTGGCCCAAGACCTCACGGGGGATCGGACCCGCCTCCGACCGCGCTCTGCCCATACTTTCTGCGCACACGCGCCCTCGGGAACGCCTCCTGCCTCCCCTGAACTGACGTCACTGTCTCCGTCCCGCTCCACCTCCGAAGTCTCCTCCCGGTGTCCATTCCTGACCCTCTCTCCTCCTCCTCTAATGCTGTATCCACACCCCCCGCCGGAGTGTGCAGCCCTCCCCCTGGCGATACCCCCTTTCATGCCACGATCCGGGCCGATCTCCACATCACGACTTCCGGGTTTGACATCATCACCACGCGTTCCCTGTGTCTCCCTATGGTAGCCGGCTGGAGCCCTGCAGCTGCTCCACCCTCACTGCCCGTGTCTGGCGCTGCCGCGTCGGTTTGAGAGCCCTTCCCGGATGTCCCGCGAGCTTTGCCCTTCACGCACACTTTTGGCACCGCGCCAGCCGAGATTGCCGCCGCCCTCGGCGCTGCGCCCGCAAAAGCCACACCAGAACCTGTGTCCCCCATTGCCTCCATGCCCCTCCTGCCAGCTAGCACTGCCGCCGTGCCTGCCGCGAGAAAGCGCATACCCCCTTCCCTCTTGTCCCCCTTCGACCCCCCTTCCCGACTCCGCCACTTGTCTCATCCCGTCTCCCTCTGGCTCCTGCGAATCGGGAAGGTCCGCTCCTAAGGAGCGACCCGTTTCCTCAATCTCGCTGGGAGAAAACCTTAACTCGTCTGGGATTGGAATGGTGTCGTCTGTGCCTGAGTTGGAGCCTGAAACCCCTGCACTCTCTGGGGTTTCAGGACGTTTTGGAGGTCCCTTGGGTTTTCGGGAAGGTGGGACTGAAGGCAATGACATTTCTCCCTGCTCCCTTCCTCGGGAGCTGTTTCCCCCGGGCCAATTGGGATCAGAGCCAATCTCCATTTCGAGCCTTGCTCTCCTCCCTCCGCCCCTGTGGGATTTGTAACAAGTTGTTGCCTGGCCGACCCCCTAGACTGAGCTGAGGTCGCCTCTAACATAATTCTTGCAGAAGACAGCAATTTCAAGGCCATCTTATCATCCTTCGTAGCTGAGAGATAGAGGTGCCTATTAATTTCCTGCCAAAAACCCACTTCAAACAACAGACGCGTCTCTGAGTACGGGTAATTACACCGCACCCATACCAACAGATCTTTAAGCTTTTTCTTTGGGATCCCCTTAGTGTGTGCGTCTGCCACGCCTTGTAGGTCAGACAGAACCTCTAATTGTTCCTGGGACAGTACACCCCCCATGTTCTTAATTTTTGACCTTCTCACCGAATTGGTGTCGTCAGAGCAGTCTGAAGGCTCCTGGTCACCGGCCCGCAGGTCACAGGAGATGGATTCAGAGGCGCCTTTCTGATTCCAATCCGGGCTGTTCTGCTACGAACCTTCTTTGGCAGAAGTGGAGTGCAATGTTCTCAGTGGCTGCTGCTTCTTCAGACTCCTCTGGCTGCTTTCCCAAGGAGTTATCAGCGTTCTCCTGGGAACAAGTCCAGCTCTGGAGCTGCCCGCTCGGCGCTCTGAGGTTGCCCCTGTGCGAGAGGTGCACACCAGAGCCCACCAGGGTCAGCGGGTGCCCGCCGGGCGCCCACCCAGGGACGCCAGGTGTCCGGTCGGCTGTCTGTCTCTGCCCGGACACGCGTAGGGTGGAACTGGGGCGGCCGCGCTTCAAAGGACGAGTCTGAACTCTTCAGTTTTTCAGTCTTCAGATTGTTTATTCTTCTTTATCTACAGAATTTTCTCTCTGCCCCACAGAGGTCTGACCTGCAAGGCAGCCAAGGGCACTCTGACCTCCCACGGGGATGTCGTGTCTTTTTATACTAAAAACTACATATATCATATTCTCTAGGTAACTCTAGACATCTGGAGTGATGTGCTGAGTTCCCACACACGTGGACAAAACAGTCATTTCCTCATTTGATAAATTATTTCCCATTATTTTTCCCAATCGCTCACCTCAAATCAGACGTCTGATTTAGCTCCGGACCTCCGCAGCATCCCTGCTGCCTTCACTCATATTTTTTTTAGGGTACCCTTCAACTTTCTTTTCTTCTTTACAGTCCTGTTACAATCATGGTGGACGGCCACCAGATGTGGCTATAGAGCACGACACAGTACAATAATACATGACTCCATCAAAAGGGTGCAAGAGAGAAATTTATTAGACCAACGTTGCTTTCAAAGTTATTCCGGATATTTACACCCATCTAACACACATACAGTGCCCATTAGCCACAAAAGAGAAACGAAGTTCCCAGCAGGCGACCAGGGATCCACGTCACTCTGCGAGCCAGCCAGAGTCCATAGCTCTTAACTTTGTCTCCTTCCTCCGGTCTCCCTGGTAACGACCTTGGTGTTCCTTCAGGAGAGATATGGGGCTTCTCCTTATCTTCAGGAGGCCCTGCTAGCTCGCAGGGACAGCACAGAATGTATTTCCCACAAAATCATCATTCTCCAGATGTGGTTCCACTTCAGGGGCACAAAGGTATTCCTGAGTTTTGACATTATTCAGACATTCCTGAGTGGCTTTGATGTTCTGGGAACACTTGTTTTGTTTTAACATCTGACTTGTCTGCAGGACATACTGTAAATTGGGTCGATGTGTTTTATTTCTTCTCCTGGTTCCATCCTGTTTTCTCACACCCCCTGATCAATTCATAAATTCTTCTCACATTTGTGTCACTGTTACCACCTGGAGAGGCCAGTCTGCAGATATGAGACACAACAGAATTTTTTTACACCGTTCTCTGAGTCAATTACACCGAAGCATTTTACCATTGTATGGTCTCTATTTAATATTTCCCTAAGGCCTATGATATAATATCTACTTATTACTCTACTATTAACTAGGCTATATGGTGCACGTATAAATTGATAGATTATATCGTACCATAAAGCAGCTACAAGAAATTATAAATTGGACTATATGAAAATACTAGTGATCAAGAACAACATGAAAAAGCCAATACAGAAATGCAAAAGCCAATTATTATATTGTCATTTATAACCCAGCTCTGCTGCAGCCACGGTGGAAAGCTGCTTCTGCTGCAAGGTACCAAGGGTCTCATTCACCTTGGACCTGCTGCCCTGTCCCTGAGCATCACTGCGTGCCCCTGAGTGTCCCAAATGACATCACCCCAGAAATTCCCATGAAGGTTTGGGACAATTTCAATGAGAGTTCCCAGAAAATTCCCCAAATTTGTCTCAAATTTGGAGGAGGCAGGGGACAGGTGACACGAGTGATGTCCCTGATGATGTCACTGCCCCGATGACGTCACAGTGGTGACATCACTATTCCTGAAGTAGCCTTGGGATGTTCTTGATGGTTTTTTGGCACTGCTCGGCCACCAAACGGCACCAGGGCCACCAGGGTCAGAGTGGAAACTCCAAAAGAGGGCATGGATGTCCCCAAGTGTCCCCAGGAAGTGACGTGTGGTCAGGCTGGCGCTGGCATCCCACAGCTACTTGGCCTCGGCCTCCACAGCCACTGAGGCTGTGTGGAAATTGGGGACACCTCCCTGTCGCTGTCGAGGCAGTCACGACACAAAGCAGAGACCACAAGCAGTCTCAGATGGCAACTCTTTATTATTGAACATGGCTGACCTTTTATACACTTTCTAATCCTTTATGCTTCTTCTGCCCTAACTATTGGCCACAATAAGTCAACATAACACTATTGGTGAAAAGTTACAGTGACTTCAACTAACTTTCTAAAAATGCTTCGTCCAGCTGCAAAGTTCTCTTATCTTTCTTCAATTCCTCACTTCTCTCGGTCTCCTTGGTTACAGCCTTGGAGAGAGCTCCTTATCAGCTTCTTCTTGCTTCTCAGCTCCTTCTCACTCCTTTAGCTAACAGGCCCACTGTTAGCCTCTCCCACAATTCCCCCTTTTTGTTTTTGAATTGTAAATGCAGCTGCTATAGATTTTTGCAGGGCCCTTTGCAAAAATCCAAGCAGAGAGGGGAAACACAAGACAACAATCACAACCATCAACAAAATTAACATTCCCATTCTTAATACAATCATTCCTGTCCTTCATCCATCTTTAAGTACTGATATCTGGCCTTAGCCAGTGTCATCCGCACGTTCTGCTTCAGCTGCGGCACCATCCATCCTGTCCCTTCCTGCGTGCTGCAGGTAAGGTTTAACACAGCGAGCAGGAACCCATTGAGGACCATTATCTGTCAAAACACAAGCATAACCCCCCCCAGGTTATCAGTTCCACTGGACCAGACCACATACCAGTAATTAAATCCTTGACCCTTACCTTGACATTTCTATGGAAATCTGGTTGCCTAGAATTCAAAGAAGAAAAATAGTAAAAGATTGGAGATAACTGTGAGTCAGGTAGGGGATGCAAAAAGTTTAACACATAAACAGCTTTCTCTAATCTCACTTGAGGTGACTCCTGTTGCATTCCCCCTTTTTGTTTTTGAACCTGACGTTTAAGAAGACCGTGAGCCCTTTCAATGATTGCTTGGCCTGTGGGGACATGGGGAATGCCTGTTGAATGCTCAATGCCCCAAGCACGAAAGAATGCTTGCATTTTCTGCGAAGCATATGCTGGGCTGTTATCTGTTTTTACGTGACACAGAACACCTAGGACAGAAAAAGCATGATAAAAATGACAAATAGCATCATGAGTTTTTTCCCTGTGAATGCTGAAACAACCATTGCATGAGAAAAAGTATCAGCTGTGACATGAACATACTTTGGGCGACCAAATTCTGGCATTTCAGTAACATCAGTTTGCCATTCCTCTAAAGCAGAGAGACCCCTAGGGTTGGTACCATAATACTGAGTGACATGAGTCATGTGACAGTCAGGACAAGAAGAAAGAATTGATTTTGTTTCACCAGGAGACAATTTGAATTGCTGCTGTAAAGCTTGAGCACTCTGGTGAAAAAATTGATGAGATAAAATTGTCTGCTGCAACACATTGGGTACAGGTTTGATTGCAGCAGCAGCTACTAGAGAATCTACATAGGCATTGCCTTAAAAAAAAAATCCTGGTAATGATGTATGGCTATGAATGTGCATGATGAAGTAAGGATGCTTTCGAGCACCAATAAATAACTGTCCATGACTTCACTAACATGATAAACAATGGCTTCTCTTGAATATTATGCAACACTGCTTGATCTAAATGCTTAACCAAATTGGTAACATAAATGGAATCAGTAACTATATTTACAGAACCAGGAAATAAAGTAAAAGCCAAAAGAACAGCACAAAGTTCAACCAGTTGAGGAGATCCCTGCTGAATCATTGTTTCCTATTCCCAGTGATCATCCTTTCTCCAAGCCACAGCTGCTTTTCTGGTTTTCCTGGATCCATCTGTAAAAACTGTTATACCTTCCACTGGAACGGGAGAACAAATTTGTTTCCCTTCAAAAGGAATCTCTTTAGTCAGTGTTAGAACAGGATGAGAAGGCAAATGGTATTTTATTTGGCCTGTAAAACAAGATAAGGCAGATTGCAACTCATGATTATTTTGAAAGCACCATTCAAAATACCACTGTTGTACAGGTATCACAATGGTCACAGGGTTGTGTCCCAAAATCTTATGACAACGCCTGCGGCCCTTGCAGATGATAATATCTGCAAAAAGCTCATAAAGTCCTGGAGCTGTTTTCTGAGATCTGAAAGATCAAAATATCCATTCCAGAATATGCAGTTGATCTTCCCAGTTGTCACTCCATTGACACAGTATCCCACATGGTATTTCATGGTCTCTCAAAATAAACAATTGAACCCCAACAGAGATATCTATCCTGTTAACAAATGTGTGTGCTAAGGCTAATTCAATTTCTTCTAGGGTCATTTTTGCTGCTGGGGTCAATTGCCTCCTATCACTAAAAGAGGTGATGCCTGAGAGCAAATCAAACAATGGCCGCATCTGATGATTAGTTATGCCTAAATATGATTGAATCCAACCTATTGAACCAACCAATTTCTGTCCATCAGTAGCAGTTTTAACATCAATGTCTAACTTCACAGGTTGAGGCATAACTTGAGTTTTAGTCAGTAACATACCTAGATAATTCCAAGGCATGTGCTCCTGCACTTTCTCTGGAGCAATGATCAGACCAAAAGCTTTCAAATTTGTCACAGCACATTGTTTAAGAGCTGATAACTGTTGCTTGTTATCAGATGCCAACAAGATATCATCCATGTAGCGATAACAGTAGCAGTTTTTAAATTGCTCCTGCACTTTTGACAAGGCCTGTGCCACAAACCAGTGACAAATAGTTGGCGAATTTTTCATGTCTTGGGGAAGTACCTTCCATTGATATCTTTTATTGCGTTCAGGGTTCAGCATGATTTATGGAAGGCACAGTAAAAGCAAATTTTCTTTGTCCTGCTCAGCCAATGGAATAGTGAAGAAACAATCATTCAGATCAATGACAACTATTTGCTATTCCTGTGGAATCATTGTAGGTGTAGGAAAACCTGGTTGTAAAGCTCCCATTGTTGCCATTACAGCATTTATCTGCCGTAAATCATGTAAAAGTCTCCATTTTCCCAATTTCTTTTTTATTACAAAAACAGGGGTATTCCAGGGGCTGAATGATTCTTCAATATTTCCTGCTTGCAATTGTTCTGTGACTAACTCTTGCAGGGCAGTAAGCTTTTCAGTAGTAAGGGGCCAGTGGCCAACCCAGGCAGGTTTATCTGTCAACCATGTCAGGGCCACAACTGGACGTTCATTGCCCTGCATCACAGTGGCCCCCGTTAAAAATCCGTAGTAATTTTGACACCCCATTGAGATAAACAATCTGGTCCCCACAGACTTTGAGGAGCATCGGCAACATAGGGTCTGATGTTAGCTTGTTGGCCATCAGGATGTTTCACATTAATTACAATGGCTGACAAGCCACCTGTTGTAGCACCCCTAGACCCCAGGAGTCCAAAACTTGCATGAGTGAGAGGCCACGACTGAGGCCAGCAAAGTCACGAGAGCATTGTGACATCTGCTCCAGTGTCAATCAAACCTGTTACTGATATGGTTCCTGGATGGACATGCATCCACTGGTGGTGAGGATGCATGTCTTTTCTGGATGGTTCTCTGTTACTTTCTCAGCCCAGAACACTTGAAGTACTCCTGTTGATCCAAAACTTCCTGTGCTGCAACTTCGGCCCACTGTATTTGGAACAGAACTCACAAAAGGTACAATTTGAGCAATGCAGGTTCCTTTCTGAATAGTGACAGGAGGGTCATCGATGGATACCATAGCATGAATCTGTCCCAAATAATCAGCATCAATAAGCACTAGATGCACATGAATACCTCTAAGTATAGTACTTGATCTCCCTATCAAAAACGCACTCAATCCCCGTCCTATTGGACCATAGGCATCGGGGGGCACTTTACATATTTCTTTTGTCAGAATGGTTACTGTGTCAGCGGTGGGTATATCAATCCCTGCGGACCCGCTTGTTGCCCCTGAGTATTGTTCACAAATGGGCAGCTTTGCAGTGCTGGGAAGGCCCGCATTTTCTGTTGTGGTTGTTGGAGTATTTGTTTCCCCACGCACCCCTTCGTACTCCTCTTTGGGTTTCCCTGCAATAGCTGAACCATTTGCATGATATTTGCTCCTGCACTGTTTAGCATAGTGCCCAAGTTTAGCACAGCAATTGCACACAGCATCGCTGCTTGCACTTGGCTTAAATGTTGTTTTCCGGACAACATTTGACACTGTGGTACACTGTGACCTTACGTGCCCTTGTTGTCCACAATTATAACATTTTGCTGAAGGTCTTAGCACTGCAGCAAGAGCCGCCATTTTATGCTTGACTGAACCAACTTTCAAGCAAGAAGTAACCATTTCAGACAAGGTGGGTTCCCCAGGTAAAGTGTCAATAATCTTTCTGCAGTCTGGGTTTGCATTTTCTTTAGCCAATTGTATGCACAATTTGTCTCGCAAAGTTTCATCTTCTACCTGATTCTCAATAGCTGCAGCAAGTTTTTCTGCAAATTGCAAAAATGGTTCTCTCATCCCTTGCTGTATTTCTGTTTTGGAGCTGCCCTTTCCATTGTTTTAGTTAAGGCACTCATGCCAATTTGCTGAGCTTGCGCCAAAATTGAAGGATCCCACCTTGCCTGTGAATCTGGATTGGCAAAAGGCCCAGTGCCCAGTAGGGATCAACACCCACAGCATGATGAGGGTCGTGTTGAGGCAACTGCATATTTGTTAAAGCTGTGCGTTCAGCCGCTCGCCTCCAAGTGTCTTGAAATACACCATATTGTACTGGCTGGAATAGAATTGTAGCAAGATGCATGATGTCATAAGGTGCAAGCATATCTGCATTAATTACACATATTAATTGCATTACCTCTGAGGAATTAATACCATACTGAGCCACTTTTGATTGGAGATCTTGCACAACCCTCCAGGCAAAGACGTGATGACTGTCATCCTGCCCTGTTCCAGGAGCTGCTTTAAAAACTGGAGAAGCCATAGGGTTATCACAGGCAACATTTGCATTGGCACTGTTCTCCTGAGGTACTCTTGAAGCACCTAACCTTTCTATCATGTCCCAATTCTTTTCTTCAACTGCTTTCCTCCTAACAAATTCCCAAAACTCCTGAGGCTGTCGAGGAAGCACAGTTACTTGACATGGAGGCAAAGTCCATGGGGCAGCAAGGCTAGAGCTCTTGGGAGGTAAAGAGACCAGAGCTCCTTGCCCCAACTCAGGTGTTACTGCAGGCGACTCATCACTTGCTTCGCTGTTGCCGTCACTGTGAGGGAGCAGAGGATACGACCTTGCAGGTTGTTCATGCAGCTCAGAGGGGAGCGGGGGCGCATGGCTGGACTAGAGCGGAGGGAAACGGGGGGGCAGACGGCTGGGTTTGTCTCTCTGCTAAAGACATTTCAGCTGACTGGCGTAGTGGTGTAGTGTATACAGGCACCATCGTGGGCTGCTGTGCAGGTGTGAGATAAAGAGGTTTAGGGGTCTGATAAGAGGATGCTATGGCAGGTTGCCCAGAAGCTCTGGCAGCTTTCCCAGAAGCCTTGGCAGCTTGCCAGGTAACTTGCATGGCACCCGGACTTTCTTCAAGTTCCCCATCAGAGGCCCCCTCTGCCTCATCCCCCCCGTCAGGTTCTGTTATCAGCCCCAACTCTTCGTCTGCATCCCGCTCTGCTTGTTCTTGCTCTGTTTTCCATTCCTTTAATGCCTCAAAGAGCGGTTCCCAAGTAACTGCTAGATCGACAACCGTTTTATCTCCCGTTCGGATGACTTCCCACAGTCTGTCCCTGACTTTTTTCCATGCCTTAGCACTAAAAGCTGTGTCGGGATCAGTGCCAAAATCCTGTGATTTAGCCCACAGCAATATATTTCGAAGGGCATAGTCTGACGTATTAGTTCCCTTATTTCTTAACAAAACTTTCCATGTAGCCAGAACAGTCTCTTCCTCTTTAGACAAATTATGTCCCATTATTACTAGTTGGTGGCTCACCTACTTCCAGGTGTCTTGATAGGAGGAAATCAGGTCCGGACTTCCCTGTGGCTTCCACCTGCCCCTCTCAGCTGCACCAATGCCGCCTCCCCCACTACGTCCCAGTGGGTCACGGTTGCCAGTTGCTAGGACCCCGTGTGGGCCCCCACCGACTCTGTTCTAATCACGTCGGGGCAGAGGGGAAGTGTCGCTGTCGAGGCGGTCACGACATAAAGCAGAGACCACAAGCAGTCTCAGTTGGCAACTCTTTATTATTGAACATGGCTGACTTTTATACACTTTCCAATTGTTTATGCTTCTTCTATCTTTACTATTGGCCACAATAAGTCAACATAACACTATTGGTGAAAAGTTACAGTGACACAACTAACTTTCTAAAAATGCTTCGTCCAGCTGCAAAGTTCTCTTATCTTTCTTCAATTCCTCACTTCTCTCGGTCTCCTTGGTTACAGCCTTGGAGAGAGCTCCTTATCAGCTTCTTCTTGCTCCTCGGCTTCTTCTCGCTCCTTTAGCGAACAGGCCGCTGTTAGTCCCTTTCACAATTCCCCCTTTTTGTTTTTGGACTGTGAATGCAGCTGCTATGGATTTTTGCAGGGCCCTTTGCAAACATCCCAGCAGAGAGGGGACACACAAAACCACAATCACAACCATCAACAAAAGAGAAGGGTTTAATATCTCTGTCATTAAAAATGTAGTCATTAAAGGGGAAGCCAGAATGGGGGTAGGAGATGTCTTCTTAGTTCCTGGAGCAGGTGTCAACTTCTTTGGAAAGACTTACAAATCCAGCTGGGAATAGAGGTTATACCAGAAGAAGAAAAGGCTGTGGACAAACTCTTAGAAATAAAGTAGTGGTGTGTACACCTGATGTGGTCCAAAATGTGTTAAAATCAAAAAGGAAAAAAAAAGGAAAATAAAAAGCTGGGGAAAAAATAGTTAGTAGAGTCTAAGATGTAAAAATGTGAAATAATGATAAATTAACACTAGAAGTAAAAAAAAGTTTGAATCCAGCTCAATTTTTTTGGCAAACAAAAAGGTACCTTAACACATGATTGTTCAGAAATTGTGCAATACCAAGCTGAAGTTCAGGAAGATGTAGCAGAACAAGCCCTCCTAGAGGGGGAAAAGATATATGTTGATGGTTCATCCAAATGCTTATTAGAGAAAAAGAATCCCTGGGCAGCCAGGGTGAGGGGTGTTGAGGCTGTGGGGTGTTTGACCGCTCTTGTGCGGGCGGCAGAGTCTCGGGGCTGCGGCAGGGGCTGATCCATGGGGGCGGCCCCGCGTGACAACTTCCAGCGTTTGCCCCCCGGTGGAGGCGGCGCGGGGCGCGGGTTTGTGTGGGCGCCGCTGGGGCTCGGCAGCTGCTTGGTGGTGCCGGGGTCTCGGAGGGCACGGGGTTGCTGCACACGCTCAGCAGCCCGGCAGCGGCGCTGGGCACGGCTTGCACAGTTTGCTGCTGAGGAGCGCGGCTGCCGCAGGGACGGAGCTGCCCGGGGGTGGCTCCCAGCCTGCTGGGGTCCCAGTGCAGGGCGGCAGCCTCAGCCCCAGTAGGTGGGTGAAGAGAGAGAGAGAAAAGGGGCGAAAGGGAGGCGAGGCACATCCCCAAGGTCCCCACAGGGGCCCTGCTATGAGTGAAGAGAGAGAGAAGAGGGGGTGGCATGAGAATAAGCAATAAGACCAAAGCAGAGATAGCCTTGATCTCTCGCTAATTCTCAAAAGTTCACCAAGTTACTTTTGTTCTCTTAAAGCAAGATTCTTTTTTTCTTTCTTCTTTTTTTGCTGATAGGATGGGGTGGGGGGTTTGTTCTGAGAAGTTGTTAGAAGAATGGATCTGTGAAGGCTGAACAGCTAAATAATGCTCAGACGATAAAAGGCAATAGATGTTAAGACTGGCCTGGCTCTCTTTTTTTTTTTTTTTTAATGTTTTTGGTTGTTTGTTTCATTTGGTTTGGTTTTCTTGGGTTTTGGATGGTTTTTTTGTTTAACTAATTGTGGCTCACAAGAAGAGGAATTTGCCTCTGAATTTTCCCTTCAGTGCTGTTAAGGCTTCCTGCCTTAGAAAGAAAGGGAAGCATCCTAAGCATGGCAAGTCCCTTTTTCTCTAGGAGAACTGTCCTTAATGTGATCCCAAGAGCTGAACAACCTAGCGCAGCTCAAGACTCAGCTGGGTACAAGAAGAACAAGCAGCTGTGCCCAAAAAAAATACCCCAAAAACCCCAATTTGTTGCTAAACCCAGGAAGTTTTGAAGAATGCTAATGGCAAATCCTGATGTAGAGTTGCCTTTCCTCCAGTCACTGTCCTGTGCTATTGAGAAGTCCTTTTCAGGTACTGCTGACAAATGAGGCAGCAATCCAAGGCAAGGGAAAAGAGAATGGATCCAGGCCAGCAGAATCAAAGGAGCTGTGAAGGAACCTGAGGAGTGGACTAGCACATTTAAACCGGGTGATACCAAATTGGCTCCTAAGTTGGGACTGGGTGGTAACGAACTGCAACAACCCAAATGATGCAAGGAATGTACAAAGAATCACAGCTAATTGAGAAACAAGGCCAAGTTTATATCAGTGGTTTCAAGTGCCATCTGGACAAGTCCTGAGACATGTCAGATATCCAATTTGGGGAGGAATACTTCCACTCCAAACAGGAGCATCAGGACTATTTCGGTCAGAGAATTCTCATGTTCTGGCCTTAGCCTGTGACTTCTACCAAGAGGAGGAGGAATTACAACTTCCATCAGGGCCATACCATATACCCTGTTTGCTTCATCCTAATATCAGATATGCTGGGTTATAATGCTGGCTTAAATGTAAATGTTTAAATTGTGGGAAAAAATGGTATTGTAGTTTCCACAATCGATGCTCATGTTGCAGGAAGTGTCGAGCACCAAATCTATCCCCTATCCAGATAGAACTCAGAACAACTGAAATAATAATTTGTTTTGTGGATGGGAGTTATTAGTGCCTGTTGAGTGGGAGATACCTGAGGAACAGTGGGAAACCACAATTACAGAGTGTCAAAAATGATTTGCCTGGAAATTAGCAAAAAGGGAGTGACAAAGAGAAGAGGGCAAGACTGGATTGGCCGCTGTACTCGCCACCGAGAAGATCAAATACACCTGCTATGGGCAGCAACCCCATGGGCATGGCAGGTGGGGGTATAAGCCATGCCAGACCTCTGTTATTCCTTTTGCTGTCACTCATCTTCTGTCTTTTCCCTTTAGGGATACCAGCAAAATCGTGTCACAAATGCTATCAAAAGCATTACAGGGAAAGAAATCAAAGTTCCTCTTTTATTACACACACCCATGTCAGCAGTCACTGCTATGACCCATCCAAATTAAGTACCTGTAGGCAAAACAGGGGAAAATACTGCATTGCTAGAAACTTAGGAAAAAGTGAGAAGATATTGGGAAGTGAATGTCCAAAAGGGGAGAGATGGATTTGTTTCACATTTGCCTTTAAGGGTAGAGTCCAAGATTTGGTAAAAGAACAATCAGTAAACAAAAAGGTAAAACCAGCACAGCAATCTGACTCTGCATCAGCCCCAATTAATAAGCTGAATCATCTTATAAGACTCCAAACAGTTGTAGAGATAATAACAAACATAACCAGATGGGCATTAGAATTAATATCAAGTCAACAAAGCCAAACAAAACCCAAAATATATCAGAATAGATTGACTTTAGACTATCTATTGGCCAAAGAAGGGAGTGTTTGTGGAAAATTTAATATGTCAGGTGTAGATATATTAAAATAGATGACCACAATGAAAAGTAGCCCACATACTGATCCAAAACTGGGAACCAATGTTAAAAAAACTAGCTGGTGAGATCATGTATGGAATGGTGGAAGAAATTAGGCTTCTTCCTTTTATGTGTTACAGCTGTTTGGATATTTCTTCCTTGTTTGATTCCTTGTTTTATTCAGCTAATTATCAGCGTAGTCCAAAGCATAAGAAACATTGCTCAAGCTAAATGTTTTGTAAAGAATAAGAGGGGAGTTTGTTATAGATGCTGTTCCAGATTGCAATGCAAGATGTTTTCCATGACCATCTGTATGGCAGATTATCTTTGTCAAGCGGGCAGTTTGCCTTATCTCTCTCTTTGAGTGACCACATTCACACCTCCCTCAGGAGGGGACATCTGTTGATAACAGACTATTTAATGTCACTGCATGACTGATAAGAACTATAACATCCCATTGGGAGATGCTCCGCCCAGAGGGAGGAGCCAAGCATTGCTACCCAGATATAATCCAGAGGTTTTTGAGACAACCGGGGCGGGTGTCTCCACTGGATTCCCCAGAGGAACAGCAGCTGCCTCTTCTTCCACTGGATCATCAGAGGAAGAACACATCCTTCTCTACAGGACCCCCCCTGCTCCAACAGAATCACCCCTGACACTGCAGGAGGGCTGCAGCCACATTTCCAATTGCACTGCTACCACACCCTGACCCACAGGGTGTCAGGTTGGGTTCTGACTCTGTCAGTGTTGTTCTAGTGTACTGCTTTCTTTACTTTATCCTTTTATTTTTTTCCTTCCCTATTAAAGAACTGTTATTTCCTGCTCCCATATTTTTGCCTGAGAGCCCCTAAATTTAAAGTTTATAGCAATCAGGAAGGGTGGGGAGGGTTTACATTCTCCATTTCAGGGGAGGCTCCTGCCTTCCTTAGCAGACTCCTGTCTTTCCAAACCAAGACAGCCACACGTCCCGTGTCTGTGTCACGCCCCTGCGACTGTGCCGGCCACCCAGCACTGGGGCTGGTCCCAAAGAGGCCGTGGCAGGGCCTGTGGAAGGCCCCGGTGCCCTTCCTGCTCAGCTGCGGTGGCAGCCGTGGGGGCTCATTCTGCTGCCCTGAGCAGGCAGAGCAGAGGAGCAGCTGCTTCTTGTTTGGGCTGTTGCTAAAGTTCCTGCTGGGCTGTGTCTTCAACACTTGGGGCAAGGTCTTGCCTGCAAGCTGGGGCAGTTTGGGTGGCGTGGGGGTGTCCCCAGGGCACGTGGAGGTGTGTCCTGGGGCTCTCTGTGACACAGTGCACCGTGGTCACCGTGGGATGGAAAGGGACAGAATGTGAGAGTGTGACCCTTTGTGACACGTCGTGACAAAGGTGCTGGTGGTGCCACGGCCACGCCACAGTGCTGGGTGCATGCGACGGGACAGGACGGGACAGAGCAGTGCTGTGAGGAGCCCCCACACAGCCAACTCGTTCCTTGCTGACCCGGAGCTTTTCCCAGGCGTTCCCTGTGCAGGTGACCTCGAGGCCAGGCTGCGGGACTCGGTGACGTGGAGCATTTCCCAAGCGTCTGCCATCCCTGCGGCCGGTGCCCTCGAGGACAGACTGCGGGACTTGCAGTCCTATTTCCCTTTTCAGACTTCTCTCTTGCTGCTGCCCTCGAGGACAGACTGCAGGAGTTCCTGTCCTGTAGCCTTCCTGAGGCTCCTCTGTTGCAGGTGCCTTCAAGGCACGACTGCAGCACTTGCTCATCTTCAGCTCTTCCGAGGCCTCTCTGCTTCAGCAAGCGCTCATAACTGCAAAGAGTGACATGGAGCAGAGACCCCCCAGCGTGCCCAAGCTGGCCTGGGTGGAGGAGGAAGAGGCTGGAGCTACCTCAGCACAGCAGCCTGAAGAACTGGAGCAGTTCCAGCTGCTGCAGGAGCGTGAGTGTCAGAGCTGGGCCAGGGGGCTGGTGCCTGTAGCCAGCCTGGCCCCATCCCATCCCATCCCATCCCATCCCATCCCATCCCATCCCATCCCATCCCATCCCATCCCATCCCATCCCATCCCTGTGGACATATCCATGGATAGGACAGAAGCTGGGCTGGAGCACCTGGCAGCCGCGCTCCATCCCCCGGGGCATCCCGAGGCTCTCCCTGCCTGGGGAGCGCAGGGCTGGGCTGTGTTCTCCGGCCTCTCCCGCAGCCCCTCAGCTCTGGCTGCGCTCGCTCTTTGCCAGATGCAGCCCAGGACCGGACACAAGAACAGGAAGCCGCCCGTGGCCGCTTGGGCAGAACGGCGCAGGTACCTGCGGCCATCCCCACCTGGGCTGGGCCTGCTGGCACTGCTCAGCCAAGCACCAGGCTTGGAGCGCTCCATGGATTCTCCCTCTCTTGCTGCCCTTCTCCTGCCGACCCTCTGTGAATTCATCACGTGCCTTTGGCAGGAAGAGACCGCCGGTGCGGGCACGGGCGTCTTGGCCAACCTTCCGTTCCTTGATGCCGAGATCGATGCTGCCATGCTGGATTTGCTTGTGGAGAAGGGTGTCTCCAATGCAATGCAAGTAAGCAGCCTGGGGCAAGGGCTCGATGGCCCCAGCAGTGGTGCGGTGCCTCGAGCCGGCTCTGCCGGGCTCCCTGGGCCTTTGAGGCCCGGCCCAATGCGGTTGAAAGGGAAGCATTTCTCAGGGGGAGTTGCTGCTCTAGCAGCTCTCCAAGACTCCCCGTCCCCTCTGCAGGTGCCCGCCATGGTGAGGTCCATCCACCAGTGGCTCACGGCCAATGAGGCTGCTGGGCACAGGCTGGACAAGGCCCTTCTGGAGCTGACCGAGGAATACCCCTCTGACGTGCTGATCACCCTCTTGCGCTGGGCCCCATCGTGTGACAGGTAGGGCAGCCCCACGTGCCTTGAGGGCTTTGGGTTCACCGGCCCATCACCCTGTAGAGCCTGTCCCTGCTGACTGCCAGACAGGCGGGCAGTTCCAGGATCCTCTGGCTCCTCGGTTTTCCAGGGCTGCCATGTCAGCTCCTGAGCCTGGTGCCACGCTCCCTCCCTGCCCCTCGGGGCCTGTACCCACGTGGGCTGGCTGGCCGCTGCCGGCCAGGGGCAGTGGGCAGAGGCAGGGCTGAGGGCCAGCGCGGGGCCCTGCAGCTGCCCAGGCCACGGTGCTGTGGCTGAGCCCACCCTGACACAGAGCTCTGACCCCACAGAGCTGCCGCCACCATGTGGGGAACCATCATGTCCTCGAGCAGGACTGCGGAGCCGGCGCTGCGGCTACTCCTCGATGTGCTGAGTGCCTGGCCAGTGCACAGCGTGTACACCTCCGATGGGGACAACGCAGGAGTCTTTGCCCTGGCTGTGAGTTTCTGGTGCCGGCCTTTGCCAGCCCCCAGGCCGCCTCTCCAGCAGCCGGCTCTCTGTCCTCCCCCCAGCTGCATCCCCCTGCCTCAGGCACTGGGCTGAATCCTGCCTTAGGGGCAGGGTTCAGGGGCACCAGGCCGGCTGCTCCCCCGGTGTCTCCCCCGGCCTCTCCCTGGCATGCTCAGGCCCTGCCACGTGGATGTCTTGGCACTGAGCCTTGTCTCTGGCTGTTTTATTTCTTGCAGGCAACCGTGGCCCTGTGGAGAGTCTTCAATCTGGCCTGGCGCTCACCTGTGGTGCTGGAGTATTTCTCCAATCTCTTTCTGCGTCTGCTCTTCCAATCTTACATTAGCATGCAGGATATGCCAGAAGAGATTGAGACCTTCTGGAAGGGATGCCAGGAGCAACACGGCCTCGCCGCCAACCCCAACAGGTGCTCCATGCCAGTCCTCCCAGTCTCCCCATCCCTCCCACGCCCCCAGGGCAGGAGCCGGGGCTCCCAACGTGACCTGGGCTTTGCTCTGCACACAGCTTTGCGCTGCAGACCCTGAAGGCCCTGCTCTGCCAAATGCGCTATGAGCACGTGGTGCTGTCCATGGAACGCAAGCGTGCCTGGGACACGCTGCTCTGTGCCGACACCCACCACTGTGCAGTGCGTCTGCTGGCCAGGTGAGACCTCGTTCTCCCCACCGCCCCTCTCCTTTGTGCCTGCAACGCCCCACACAGTCCCCGTGCTCATGGGCAGCCGGGCCTTGTCACCAAGGGAGGCATGAGCAGACTGGAAAAGGCCGGCACAGGAGGCTGCCTGGGAACGGCCGCCTCCCAAAGCGCCCTCGGGATGCTCGGGAGCAGACCAGAGCTCTGCCAGTCAGCCCTGGGAGAGGTTTGCCCGCCCGGCCCAGGAGCAATGGTGCCTTTTTCTCCCTGCCAGGGAGATGCGCCGTGTCTCCATCATCTGGTGTTGCGGCATGGCATCCTGCCTCTTTGACCTGCTCAGCCAAGGCATTTCAGACTGGGAGCTGCCCGCCCTGGCCTTCCTGGTGGAGGTGAGCCCCATGGCCAGCGCTGCCTGGCTGAGCTGCCTCCCAGCCCTCTGCCCTCTCGTAGCCGCAGCTGCCTGGGACGCTGCCCGTGCCCTGTGCTGCTGCCTTGGCTCGGCCCTGTGCACTTCTGAGCTTCTGCCAGCTGGGCACCTCTGTGCCTGCTCTGTGCCTGCTCTGTGCCTTTCAGGTCCTGGATTGCCTGGACTTGAGCGAATGCGGTAAAAAAGTCCTGGAGATCTTGACAAGGCACCTGCAGAGCGAGTCCAGGCAGATGCGTGGCGTGGCGCTGCGAGGCCTCGTGGTGCTCACCTCGATGGTGAGAAGGAGGCAGCAGCTGAAGCTGTGCTGGCAGCGTGGGGCTGGGGCAAGCAGCCCCTTGGGCTTAGCTGGGCTTTGGCAGCTGTGGCAGCTGCTCCCAGCTCTCCAGGGTCGTTGTTCAGCTGCCTGAGTGCTTTGGGACAGGCCTTGGGCCTCTGAGCCCTGCAGCAGCAGCAGCAGCAGCGTGTGGTTGCCCAGCCTTGTTTTGCACACAGGATCCAAGCATGTACAGCCTGACTGAAAGCCTTGGGAAGCTACTGTGGGATAGGGATGAAGACATCGTGGAGAAGACCCTCATTGTGCTCAGCCTCCTGCTGCTGCAGAAAGACCTGGCAATAGCCAGCCCCATGGCCCTGCAGCTGGCTGAGGCGCTCTGGCACCTCTTTGACAATGTGAGGCTCCGTGCCCCCAGCCACGGGCACTTGGGTGCTGCCTTGGGCCTGGGCACAGGGAGGCCTGGAGCAGCTGATGTGGAGGGCTTTGGCTTCCTTTTCAACAGGACAACAGCCTTGTGCAGCTGCTCTCCATTCGCCTCTTCCAAGACGTGATCGCCTTGGTAGTGGCAAAGGGAGAAAAGCCCCTGAAGAAGCACGTGAGCCAGAGCCTGCTCCCACTCTTCTTCCACTGCCACGATGAGAACGGGCGTGTGGCACAGGTGAGGCCTCCTGGGTGTCCCCATGGAAGGAGCTCAGCTGTCTCCCCAGCCCCTGGCACCTGACGGGCTCCAGCCTCCTCCCGGCCCTGGCACAGAGATGCGGGTCCGGTGCCCTGGGCTGCGGTGCCATCTCTGGGTCTCTGCTGCTCTGCAGGCCTCTCGGGAAACGCTGCTTTCTGCAGTAAGCTTCCTGAAGAGGAAGGATGTCAAGCAGCTGCTGCAGACGGATCAGATGTGGAGATTTGCCGAGTGCTTGGTAAGGACAGCCTGGAATGCCCAGCCCAATCCCTGCAGAAGCCGCCTGCCCCTGGCGCCTGGTCTGTGGGGCTGGCAGCTGTGGCCCCTTCCCTGTGCCGCAGGCAGGGGCACCAGCCTGCGCCCCACACGCCGCTCCCTTGCTGGGCCGTGCGGGCTCTTCTCCAGGCTCCTGTGGCCCCAAGGCCGGTGCCGATGGAGGCCCGAGCCAGCCGGGCTCTGCTGCGGGGCGGCGCCGCGGCTCGCCGGGCCCTCCGCCCCGTGCCGAGCCCGGCGCCTGCGGCTGCTGGCCAGGCCTCAGGGCTCTGTGGGCAGGGGGAGCAGTGGCGGCCGTAGGCAGCGCCCGGCCCAGGGGCAGGGCCCGCATCAACCCTTTCCCTCCGTGCCCCGCCGCTCTCTGCAGCTGGCAGAGGACAGGAGCCGAGCGGCCGAGCAGCTGCGCCTGGCCCTGCCCTACATGCGGAGCGCACAGGAGCCCCTGCGAGAGGCGGCCGTCAGGTTCATGGGTGAGCGCCAAGCCCGGCTCCCTCCCCGGCCCGGCCCGCCGCAGCTCGGCCCCAGCCCCGCCTGCTTTCCCGGCAGCAGGATCCGGGCGCGGGCATGTGCAGCCCCGGCCGGGCTCGGCATTGCTGCTGCCGCCCTCTGGCAGCCGTGGCCTGGGGCGGCAGCGTGCGCCAGGGGCCCGGACTGAGCCCTGCCGGGCCAGCAGGGCGTGTGGCCTCGGGGCTGGCAGCGGCCGTGGGCGGCAGCTGTGGCTCTGAAGGCAGGACACGCTCTGTGTTCCCCAGGGATGGCCGGGCGCTTCCTGACAGGGCAGCAGCCGCACTTCCGCATCATCTGCAGGGGTGAGTGCGGCCCGCGGGCTCTCGCCGGGGGCTGCCGCTGGCACCTGCGTTCCCTGGCCCGCCCGCCCACGGCTCCGCTCCCTGCGCGCCCCAAGGTGCCCACGGCACAGACACCTTGCAGCCGCCTGGGGGACATTCCTGGCCAGCAGCTGCCAGCTCGTCCTTCTTGCCTCCTGCTTCCTCCAGGCCGTGCCAGGAGCTGCGTGCTATGCACGAGCCTGGAGGCTCTCCCCAGCTCCCCACAGATCCAGCCTCTGACTGGGCCTCTGTTTCTCTCTCTGCAGCCCTGCAGGACATGACGGATGACACCAGCCCTGCCATCTCATGCCTGGCGCTTCAAGCTCTGTACATCCTTTTAGCTCTACAGAGCGTTCCCTGCTCCCGACTCCAGAAGATGCGAGACCAACTGCGCCGCCTCTGGCACTCGCGGCCTTTGCTGTGTGGCCGTGGCTGAGTGTCCTGCTGCGGCGCTGTGCAGAACTGCTCCGGGAGGCTGCGTCTGCTGGGGCCACCTGAGCCTGCGGGGAACACCTCTCCTCTGCCAGCCCTTCCTTTCCCTTCACCCCCTAGAGGAACATTAAATTGCTGTTGTTGGATAGCCGGCTGTCCAGGAGCTTTCTCTTGGTGCAGAGTGTCTTCAGGCCAATGGGGAAGAGGGGGAAAAGGCTGCTTGGTCTGCGCAATTTGCCCAAGCGTGCGGTGTGGAAGGGAAAGTGTGGAAGAATGGCTGGAGGAAAAGGGCCATGGATCCCTGGAAATGTTGTACAAGCAAGCCCCATGATAACTGAGCATACATGTTAACTTAGCAGCTTGGCATAAGTGGGCCGCACTTAGCATAACCAGGCCGCACGCCATGATAGGAAGATGCTGTGTCCTGCCTGCTGACAAGGTCAAACGGGCAAGGACAGCAACGAGAATAGAAACCATAAAGTATGCATAACCACAAAGTAGGAGGAATATGTAAATGTAATCTCTTGCTTTAAACCAAGAAACTCACAACAGGTATGAGCAATTAAACCAATAAACTAACGACAAGTATGCATAATTACTGGAAAACAATATAAAAGTACCGGTGTACTCAAGATAAACCACAGCTTGCTTTACCAATCATATTGATTGACTGCTTGTCTTCCCTCGCCGCCATCAGGAGGGGGCTGTGGGATCCTCAGAGGGACGGGAGGGGCTTTGGTGGCTCCTGGCCAGGACAAAAAGGGATCCCGGGGAGGTTTCAGGGGGTCCTGGCTGGGCTGGGGGCCACAGGGAGGGCGCTGGGAGGGGCTGGGGGTGTCCGTGAGAGGTTTTGGGGGTGCTGAGCCCTGCGGACCCCCCAGAGATGCCGCCGGACGCCGCCCGCAGCAAGATGCTGACGGGCATCGGGGGCTTCGTCTTGGGCTTCGTCTTCCTGGCGCTGGGGCTCGGCTTCTACGTGCACAAGAAGGTCAGGGTGGGTGCCATGGGTGGCGTCCCGGCCGTGGCGGAGCGTGCGCGCTCCCGCCGGGGCCCCCAGCCCGGTGTCACCCCCTTTTCTCTGCCCACAGAGCTCCTGAGCCGGCGGCGGCCGCAGCCCCTCCCCGTGGGCTCGGGCCCGGCCGGGACCCCCCGCTCCGTCCCCGCTCCGCTGATTTTGGGGGGGGTCCCGTGTCCCCCCAGCCCTGCTGGCGCTCTGCCCCCGCCCAGTGCCTGCTCCCAGTGCTCCCAATAAAGCTTCCCAGTTGGCCCCGGGGCCGTTTATTGGGGGGCGATGGGGAGGGGTTGGGGGGGGGCGGTGATGGGACGGATTTGGGCAAAGGGAGGGGGACAAAGGGTGGGGGCTGGGCCTGAAGGAAGCGGGAGGAGGAAGAGGAGGAGGAGGAAGAGCAGCAGCACCAGATCCCCACGGTTTCCCCGCCCCGCCGGAGCTGCAGCCCCCCGGGCCCTGTCAGCATCGCCCCCTCCCCACATCCCGCAGTGAGCGGGGAGAGGGAGCTCAGCCCTGGTTAAGAATCTCTAATTACTTTAAAATAATTAATACTTTTTAATTTTATTAAAATTTTATTTTAATATATGAAAACATGTCTATATTTTAAATTTAGATAATTTTAAAATAATTTTAATAGTACTTAATAATTCCCTTGACCCCTTCATAATAAAATTATGTTACTGTCACGATCCCTCCTCATGGACGGGTTTCCTGATGGGGGATCTTGTTGGATCAGCGGAAGAAATGCAGCACACAATATGAGTGATCAGCAAGTCTCCAACTTTACTGATAGTTCACACATATTTTTATTGGTGTTAATGAAGCTTATACATATTGGAAAGCTGAGCTCATTATTGGTTAATTACTTATCGGTCAACCACGCCTACTTCTATATTCTTATGGTTATTTTGTTACTACTTCTACATTCTCGTGGTTATTCTGCTGAAACTATCCTCATATTTTTGGCAAAAGATCCTCTCCCCCATCCTCATGTTGCAGCAAGGTCGCATCAGTGGTTGGACACTGACTGCTGACTCCTAGACTTGCTTTCTTCTATCTTAATCAGCGGTATCATGTCTACATGCCCTTTCTCAGCTGGCCAGCTGTCCACAAAGCTCTCCACACTTCCCCCATTTTTCTGTTGAACAAGCATGGTCTGATTAAATGCAGCAGATACCATCTTTTGCACCATGTTCTGTAGCCATATGCAAAAACACGGCAAAATTAATACTACTAACAAAGCTATAATGCTCACTATAATGCTGACCTTAACAATAGAGCGTAACCATGATCCCAGGCCTAAAGATTTGAGCCATCCATCA
This sequence comes from Agelaius phoeniceus, assembly GCF_051311805.1. Taxonomy (NCBI): domain Eukaryota; kingdom Metazoa; phylum Chordata; class Aves; order Passeriformes; family Icteridae; genus Agelaius; species Agelaius phoeniceus. The sequence goes on along the minus strand of NC_135291.1, from coordinate 1,695,751 downwards.
ATACCAAAGCCTGATTCTACCTGTAGGTTTCCAGTTAACCGCTCCAGTGTGGAGAGCTTTGTGGACAGCTGGCCAGCTGAGAAAGGTCACGTCGACATAATACCGTTGGTTAAGTTAGAAGGAGGCAAGTCTAGGATTCAGCAGTCAGTGTCCAACCACTGACAAGGACATTGTGTCCTTGGTGCAACAACAGGATAGAGGAGAGGGTCTTTTGCCAAAAATATGAGGATAGTTTCAGCAGAATAACCACAAGAATGTAGAAGAAGTAACAAAATAACCATAAGAATATAGAAGTAGGCGTGGTTGACTGAGAAGTAATTAACCAATAATGAGCTCAGCTTTGCAATATATATGAGGTTCATTAACACCAATATAAATATGTGTGAACTATCAAGAAAGTTGGAGACTTGCTGATCACGCATATTGAGTGCCGCATTTCTTCCGCCGATCCAACAAATTCCTGGTTTTGAGTCACCAATGCAATCACCTGTAAAGCCTGAAAATATGAGCTCTCATTCAAGGGCTTCCAGGAACACTTAAACCTACAGCAATTCTCCTTCAGAAAACCACAGTAGCTATGTCTCCTATAGAAAGACCAGATAAACCTCTCAGGAACCAGAATGACCCTTTTGTTCCCCTTTATGTCTTGCTGAGAAAAAGAATAAAATGGGATTGGACTTCTTTTCAGGAGGAAACATTGCAATTACTGATTTTTGAAGTGACAGCACACCAAGCACTGGACCCTGTCCATCCCACAGATCCCTTTCAGCTGGAATACGGATTTGCCTCCTCACAGCTTTCCGTTCATATATGGCAGCGGGGTCCTGAGGGTCTGACAAAGCCTGTTGGTTTTTATTCCTGTGGTTTCAGAGATACTGAAAAAAGGTGCACAGCCTGGGAAGGGGGGTTGTTTGTGGTTGGCTTGGGAAAAGGTAAATGTAAATGATCACAAATTGATAATTGATGCACTTGGTGCTACACAAAACAACGTTTCTTTGGCTCTCAGCTGTATCCAGGCACAATTGTGGATGCAGTCAGTTGCTGCCTCAATTATAAGAGAAGGTGAAGAAGGCATTTTTCCCACTGAAATTTGGAAAATAATTTGGGACAGTGCCACTGACTTTGAAAGAGAATTCCAATCCTGGTGGAACCTGGTGAATTTTACCTATGAGCCCATTGCAAATACAGCCACAGCTTTTGTGTTAACCATACACAGTGCCTCAGAGCATTTGATTTTCCCTGTTATAGCATTAGAACTGAATTACAGCAGAGCTGTTCTCTATCCCATAGAGAATGGGCCCGTCAAATTGGTGAGAAATGGCAAACTGTTAATTTGGAATCTTGTATTGTCCGAGAACAACAAGGGCTCATCTGTGAAAGCAATGCAATCATAGCTCAAGACATTTGTTCAGACACAGAGCAAAATATCTGTCATTTTGAAATTTGTCCTAACAAGACTTCTGAAACAGTCCTTACATACATAGGCAATAGATGTGCATGCTTAGAACTGCTTGTCAATTTGTATTTGTAGAAAACGTCGTAGTAGATACTAAAAATCTTTCAAATTTCTGTGCTTGTAACTTTACCAAAATTGCAGGATGGGATTTCTCTTATGAAGCTCCAGTTACCTCTCACTACCCATTGCAATCCAACTACACACTGATTCACAAACTGATGCCTACTCCTATTGGGATGGATCTCACTTTGGTAAGACAACTCCTGCTCCATCGAGACTTAGTTGAAATCCTTGAGAAGATTGAGAAAAACGCACAGAAAGCCCTGGTGACTGCTCATCACAATGTGAGACAGATACCCCGTGTCATGGAAAGAGTGGAGAAAGATGCCGAGCACAGGGGGTGGGATACTCTTTTAGGTGGTCTCCTACTGCCACGGGTGTCCTGAGCAGTCTGTGTCATCCCATTGTTATCCTTTTGATACCAATCCTGCTTGGTTTTATTTTATCAGCAGTCCCATTCGTTATGAATTGGAGCATGAAACAGCTGACAAGATTGACGTCTATAGTTAATGCACACAACTTGGCTGATGTCCCATGCACTGTGGACATCCCCAAGCCTTTGACACAAGGCAATTATGAATGAAGCAAATGTGTTTTGGAATAATCCTTAATTTCCATTTATGATTTTGTGAAAATTATTTTCCACTTTTAGTGAATTATTTTAGACAATAATTTTTAAGTTAATGCTTGTATTATGATTTGTTTATTGCTTTTTCCTTTTGATTATTTGTGATTTGTTTTGACCATTTGAGAATTGTTATAAAAATAATACTATTTTAATTAATTAACCACTTGTAAATTGTTATGAAAATAATATTGTTATAATCAATATTAATTATGTTTGTTTATTGTCTCCCTTTTTCCCCTCTTTTTCCTATCCTTTCTTTTCCTCCTTTCTCTCTCTCTCTCTCTTTTCTCTCTCTCTCTGTCATACTGTCTCTACATTTCCAAGTACACTACCAATGTACAGCAAGTCATAAAGACCTATCAGTGACACTCCAGAGTTCTGCTGATGAAGATCCCTCAAGACAATCGTGAGTCACGGGGTCGTGTCAGAGTCTGTCTGAATTTTCCCTCATCTCCCTCACGATCGTCATTGGGGACCAGTGAAGAGAAGACCCCCCTGTCTTAAATCTCTGGCTCCAAGGGAGAAAGTCATGTGCCTGAGACCTGAGAGCGTTGCCGAGCCATTGTTTGCACAGGTGTTGTTTGCTGTATGCTGCACTGAGCCCAATGAGAAGAAGAAGGGGCACCGTGCCCTTTGTGCAACAACAGCCTTGGAAGCTGTCCCACCTCTCGGCCTGGCTGGACTTCTCCTGAGTTCTGGGTGGGCCCCCCACAGAAGACCCTCACCTGTTTTACAACCACCGTGACAGACAGACTGAGATGTAAGGAGCCTCTCCATCAAGGACTGAGACATGAAAGCCCCATGTGAAAAGGCCCCTCTGCTCCTTCCAAGGACTGGCACTGAAACCCCCAGCCCGGGGCAGGTGTGTGGGGGAGGCAAGCTGACCAAAGCGAGATGTTTGCCTGCAGGTTGTGACCGCTGGACCAAGAACACAATGGCTCTCGTTTACTGCTGAGAACATGGACTACCTGTTACATCTATTCCTTATTGTATCTGTTTCCCCCCTCCCCGGCAATTTCCAATAGAGTTATCATAATAAAAACCTCTGAGTTAGCCAGAGACTTCGAGATCTCCCCGACGTAACAGGCGGATCCTCGACTGGACTGGACCAAAGGACTTCGTCTCTACGTTTGGTAGCTCTATCCCCTCTCTCTTTCTCTCTCTCTCTCTCTCTTTTGTCTCTCTCTTCCTCTATCTTTTTCTCTCCCTTAATCCCTCTATCGCATTTTGCTGTGGTCATTCAATAAAGGTGCATTTGTTTCCATTATCATTGCAAACCCCCTTGTCCCGTGTCGGTTCTTTTTGCACCCTGAGATCAAATTCACGAACCATCACGAAACCCGTCCATGAGGACGGATCGTGACACCCCCCGAGGATCCCTCCCCAAATTCCCCCCCAAAGCCCCCACAGCACCCCCAGACCCCGCGAAATCCCCCTCAAGTTCCCCCCAAGACCCTCCCCAAATCCCCCCCAAACGTCCTCAAGACCCCTCCCCAAATTCCCCTCACGACCCCTCCAGGACCCCTCACCTGTTCCTGCGCCTCCTCAGCAGCTCCCGGAGCCCCCCGTCCTCTCCCAGCGCCTCCCCCGCTCTCTCCAGCGCCTCCCGCAGGACCCGCCCGAGCCCAGGGCGGCTCCCGGGGGTCCCTGAGGGGGTCCCGGGGGGAGGTTGGAGGGGAGGGGGCGCCCGCTCCATGCTCAGCCCCGGGGTCAGGGGTCGCCGCTTCGGGCTCAGCTCTGATTGGCTGGACCGCTGCGGGGAGGGCGGGAGTTGCTGAGGGGAGACGCCCGGTGATTTGGTGGTTCAGCTCGAGAGAGGCGGGAGTAGCTGAGGGGAGACCTGCGTTGATTGGTTGATTCAGCATGTGAGAGGTGGGCGTGTCTGAGGGGAGACGTGCGGTGATTGGTTGGATCGGCGCACGGGGAGGCCGGTGTTCCTGAGGGGAGACCCACGGTGATTCGTTCGTTTTGGGCAGGTTGCGCCGTGATTCGTTAATTTGGGAGATGATTGGACTGTTTGGGGCGAGCCGTGCCGCTATTGGCTGGGAAATGTCCGGAATTATTAAGGGAACATTCCCATTTTTTTGGGCAAAAATCTCTCGGATTTTTAAGGAAAAATTCCCGTTCTTTGCAGGAGAAACATTCCTGGATTTTTTGACCCCACATGATCCCAAATAACCCCAAAACTCTTGAAATAAACCCCAAATAATCCCAAATAACACCAAACAATACCTAAAAGTCACCCAAATCAGCGGAAAGAATTACAAATAACCCCCAAAAAACAAAACAAGAAAACCCCAAATTCAACCCCCAAACAACCCCAAATGATTTCAAGTACAACTAAAAAAAGCCATATACACCAACATAAACCCCAAGAACCCCAAATAATTCCAAATCAACCCAAGTAAACCCAAATAAGCCAAAACAAACCCAAATACATTCAAATAAACCCAAATATCTCCAAATAAACCCAAATAAACAGAAATAAACCAAGTAAAACCCAAGATAAACCCCAAATAGTCCATAAATTGCCCCAAATCAACCCCAAACAAACCCTAATTAAACCCAAAGAAACCCCAAGTAACCCCAGTTCCTCCCGTCCCCACCCCAAAACAGATCCCGACCAATCAGAACGCGCAGCACTGATGACGATCCACTTGCTGGGCAGAAACTCAGAGCACTGGCTCTGCTCAGCGATTTTCAGCCAATCAGCGCCCGGCCCGACTCTGACTCATCAGTTGCCAGGCACAGACCAAGGCCTCTCACTGCGTTAAACACTCACAGACCGCGCGGGGTAATTTCCAGCCAATCAGAGCGTGTCTCGCTGATGACTCATCATTTGCGAGGTGAGGAATTTGGGGAGGGGGGGAAGGTGACCCTGGGGATGGGCTGGGGACCCCAAATTAATGCAACACGGGGTCGGGACCCCAAAACGGAGCAGGAGGGGCCTGGAGCCCCCAAAACCAAACACGGGGGAGGGGACTGGGGGAAGGATCGGAAAGGGGAGGGAGAGTGGGGAAAAGATGGGGGTGGGACACCAAAATTGAACTGGGAGGGGGATGGGACCCCCAAATTAAGCTCGGAGGGGTAGGGTATCCCAAAACTGAGCTGGGAGGGGGGTGGGACCCCCAAACAGGATGAAGCCAAGTTTGTTCCTAGAATGTGTAAAGCAGTTTATGGATATGCATGAGGGTCTATGAATATGCAACAGGCTGATGTCATGGGAGACAAGGACCATCGAGCAAAGGTTGTTATGGCCACCAAGACCCCCCAGTTATTTTTGGGGACACCTCTTAATTAATCTGGTTTTAATTACATCAGCCTGTTGCATATTCATAGACCCTCATGCATATCCATAAACTCATTTACATATTTCAGGAACTATTTTATATGGCTCATCCTTGGGGGTGTCTCCCCATTTCAGGAGCCTCCACTGAAATGGAAAATTTATACCCTCTCCCTTTGATTAATACTACTACTAGTATTACTACTACTACTACTACTACTACTACTAAATTAAAATAACAATTAATTTTGGAATTAAGGGGCTCTCAGGCAATGATATGGGAGTAGAAATAACAGTTCTTTATTAGGAAAAATTCAAAATACAAATGCAGTAATACAAACAAAAAAAACCAGTGACAGAGTCAGAATCCCCTGGGAATCCAGTGAAAAAGGTTGATCCTCTTGGAATCCAATGGGAAAAGATTTATCCAGTGGGAAATGTGGGAGATTAGGGACCGACCGCAAGATCTTGCGATGTTGGGGCAGACAGAACCCCTCCCCTTTGCCGTTAAAGTTACTTAGCCCCCGTTTTGTAGGCCGTTAACCCCCGTTATCTATAACCCCGTGGAACCGTCAATAAACGCCATTCACCGTCCACCACCTTGGTGCATGCGAGTACTTGGTCCGAGCGGCAGGAGGGTTGCCGCCGTGCCATTCCCGATCCAGGCCGTCACGCCTCAAGCAGAGGCAACAGGGAAAAGGGCTGATCCTCTGGGAATCCAGTGGGAAAAGGCTGATCCTCTGGGAATCCAGTGGGAAAACGTTGATCATCTGGAAATCCAGTGGAAAAACGTTGATCATCTAGGAATCCAGTGGAAAAAAGCTTGATCCTTGGGAATCCAGTGGGAAAAGTTTGATCCTCTAGGAATCCAGCGGAGAATGAGGCTGATCCTTTGGAATCAAGTGGGAGAAGGGCTGATCCCCTGGGAATCCAGTGGGAAAAGATTTATCCTCTGGGAATCCAGTGGAAAAAGCTGAAATTTTGGGAATCCAGTGGGAAAAAGGCTGATCCTTTGGGAATCCAGTGGGGAAACAGCTGATCCTCTGGGAATCCAGTGGGAAAAGGGCTGATCCTTTGGGAATTCATTTCTTACCCCCTAAAGACAGGGCAAAGGCAGGGCCATGGAGTTTTTATAGGGTATCCCAAAGGTGGAGTTGGGGTTTGGGTCAGGGGAGGAGCTCTCAGCTACACAAGAAGGGTGAGATCAAATTCCTGCCTCTTAGTAACAGCAGCACTCCACACAGAACCTGTCCCCAAATCCTGAATTCCCTCTAAAACAACTGAGAAACTATGGAACTTCAGATATATTCAATCAATTTCCTTCATTTAACACAGCTTGGGGTGTTTTTAAAGGATGAAGGTGAAGCAGAGGAAAATTAAGGCCAAACCAAAAGGAGAAGCAGCCAGGTGTGCTCCCAACATAGATCACAGGGAATGTGAGTGACCAGGGCTGTGCCCAAAGTGCCTCCTCCAGTGGGGGATGGAGCTGGAGCAGCGCACGAAGCTCTGCCCGCACTCGGGGCACTCGCAGGGCTTCCCTTACCGGTGCCTCCGTTGGTGTTGGGTCAAGTTAGAGCTGCTGGAGAAGCTCTTCCCACACTGGGGACACTGGTAGGGCCTCTCCCCTGTGTGGATGCGCCGGTGGGTGATGAGGGTGGAGTTGCGCTTGAATCCCTTCCCACAGTCAGGGCACTGGAAGGGCCTCTCCTCTCTGTGAATCCAATAGTGCCGGAGGAGACAGGACCTGGTCTGAAACCTCTTCCTGCATTTATCACACTCGTAGGGCCGTTCCCCAGTGTGGATGCGCCGGTGGGTGATGAGGGTGGACTTGTACTTGAATCCCTTCCCACACTCAGGGCATTGGAAGGGCCTCTCCTCTGTGTGACTCTGATAGTGCTGGAGGAGATGGGAGCTGGTCAGAAACCTCTTCCCACACTTGGAACACTCATAGGGCCTCTCCCCAGTGTGGGTCTTCTGGTGCTTGATCAGGCTGGAGCTCTGGCTGAAGCACATCCCACACTCTGAACACTTGTACGGCCTTTCTCCAGTGTGGATCCTCTGGTGGCTGATCAGGATGGAGCTGCACCTAAAGCTCTTCCCACAGTCCCCACACTCAAAGGGCATTTCCCCAGTGTGGGTCCTCTGGTGCCTTATCAGGTGGGAGCTCATGGTGAAGCTCTTCCCACAGTCCCCACACTCATAGGGCTTCTCCCCAGTGTGGGTCCTCTGGTGCCTGATCAGGGTGGAGCTGTCGCTGAAGCTCTTCCCACACTCCCCACACTCGTAGGGCCGCTCTCCAGTGTGGATCCTCTGGTGCTTGATCAGGTCCCAGTTCCACCTGAAGCTCTTCCCACACTCCACGCATGTGTGGGGCTTCTCCCCATCATGGAGCTGATCATGGAGCACCAGCTCCGAGCTCTGGCTCCATCTCCGGCCGCCTTCCCGGCCCAGGCTGGCTCTTTCCCCCTCCCATCCCCGCCATCTGCGTTTGCAGCCCCTCCTCGTGCGGCAGCTCCGGGGCTTTTCCTCCCCGTTGGCTTCCTGCGCCGTGGAGCCGCTCAAAACGGCCTCTGCCACCAGGTTCTGCCGCGGGCATTTGTCCTCCCGGCTCTCCATGCTCAGCTCCTGCTCTGGGGGAGGAAGGACAAGGACAGCATGGGATTTGCCTCCGTGCCACAGGCAAGGGCAAGGAGATCCCCCCAGGGCTGTGATGCAGCCAGGGGCCCTGCTGGGCTGGGAGATGGAGCAGCACAGAGGGGAAAGGGACACTGACTTCCTCCTCACCTGCCTCAGTGTCCCAGGGCATCTTCCTCTTCCTCGCAGCCTCCCTGGGGTTGACAATGGGAAATCCTGGTTTGGGGAAAACAAGAGATGAGCGCGTTTGTAGGAGCGTCGGAGGGTAGGACGGTCGGGACGGACGGAGACGAGAGATCTCTGCAGCCAGGCCCTGGAACTTGCGGTTTATTGCAAAGGGCCTGGGTGCAGGGCCCTGCTTGGAGCTGCCAGGCACAGCTCGGAGCAGGCCTGAGAGAAGAGAGGGGTAGAGAGGATGAGAGGGTAAGAGAGTAAGAGGGGAAGAGCGTAAGAGAGTAAGGTTCCCATTACACTACAATAAATCTTCTTCTGTGTTGAATATTCTATTTCTCACTAGCCAATCTAGTACAAGATACAAATCCTATAGCATTTATATACAGCCTGTAAGAATCACTACATCACCATACTGTGTTACATTTTGAACCCTAAAAACTCCTCTTTGGACCCCTTCTGCTGAGCTAGTAGGGTCTGCTCTGACCCTTGGATCTGTCTGCAAGCAGAGGGAGTTGTTTCATCAAAAGGGGATTACCTTCAGTTGGGCCACACCATTGTTTTCCAGTTGTTCACTAACTGAGGTATCTCAAAGCTTGCTTTCATTTCAATCTTCCTTATACTTTCTATATTCTCAAAATCTTTTGCCAGACAATCATATTTATAAGGCTTTCCTGTTTCATCTTCCCCAACACACATTGAGTTTGAAGGTCCCTCTGCCCGACTCCATCTCTACAAGTCAGCGGCCATCTGGGCTCCAGAAAAACCTCCCAAACACCAGGATTCAGCCCTGAAAAAGCCTCCCAGGAGTTCCCCGGCCCTGGTCCCTCCCCTCTCGAGTTCGGGGGTTCCCCCCTGTCCCAGCTGCTGGGGTCACGCTTGGATTGGGGGTCCCCCTTCTCCTCGGTGCCTGCCCTGCCCAGGCTGCTGGCAGTCCCAGCAATGCCAAAAGCTCCCCCCGCTTTGCTCTCCCCATTTCGGGATGCCGGGGCTGTTTGAGCTCCCGGGCTCCCTTCTCCCCTCATTCTCTGCTCTGGGCTGCAGCGGCTCCAAGGAGTCCCCCCTGCCCCTCTCCAGGCTCTTGAGGCTCCCGCCAATGGCGGCGCTCCCCCCTCTCTGGGCTCCCCACTTTGGCCTCCTGGGGCACACAGGGCTCTGCTCCTCCAGGCTGCCTCTGCCGGCAGCCGCCACCGCCACCCCCGATGTCCCCCCAAGGGGCCTTTTCCGCTCAGCCTTGGACTTCTTCATTCTCCAAACATCCCCCCAAAAACCCAACCCAGGGACCCCCCGGGATATCCGGGCTGAGCTCCCCCTCCCCGCTCACCGGAGCCATGGGGGGGGGGCGATGATCCCACAGGTGGGGGGTGCGAATTCAGGCAGGGATGGACGGCCTGGCTCCCTCAGCTCAGCCTCCATCCGCCTTTGTCCCTCCTCTTCCTCTTCCTCCTGCTCCTCCTCCTCCATTCCCCCTCCCTCCTCCTTCTGCTCTGTCTTATCTCCCCCTCATCCTCCCCCTTCATCCCTGCCCTTCCCTGCCTCCTCCTCCTCCCCCAGCAGCAGCCACACCCTCGGTGCCCGTTCCCGCAGCCCTCGCAGCCCGCGGCAGGAGCGGCGATGGAGCCGGGACAGGTCGGGATGGGCAGCGCGGGGCTCTCGGCTGCTCCCAGCCGCTGCGGGCGGGGGGAACCCGGCCCGGGCCAAAGGAGAGGCAAACTGTGCAAACTGGGGGCACATCACAAAGCTAAGGATGCAGCAGAAAATGGAGCTGAAAGAGTTATGTTAATATTAACTCCAAACCAGGAAAAACTGCAAATTCCAAAGGTTACGGAAGACGAGAAAAAAGAATCAAACAAGATAGGAAGTGAACAAGATAAATCAAGGAAATGGAAACTTCTTGATGGAAGACAATTACTTAATAAAATGGGCTTACTAGGAAAATATTAGAAGACATGCATCAGAAAACCCACTGGGGTAATCAAGCTTTGTGTGATCATTTTTTAAGGAACTATGGGTGCACTGGGATTTTTGGAGGAGCAAAGCAAGTTACTGAAAGATGCTTAAATTGCCAAAGGATAAATAAAAAGGTGATGAGAAAAACAACATTAGGAGGTCGTGAGTTAGCTTGTCGACCTTTTCAAAGTATCCAAGCAGAAGTTTAGATTTATTAGGTTCTGGATTTATTTGTAAAAAAACCCGTTTAATCTAGAAGAAAGAGAACATGCCATAGGTTAGACAGGAGATTTTAGGAGAATAAAAATCTTTAAAGTATCAGCAACACCCGAGACAAAACAAGAAAAGAAAAAGGGGAAATGAAAGGGAGGGGAACAAGAGGAAAAATCAGAAAGAGAGTGGGATCCATTGCAGCTCTTGCCCCCTCCGTTCGCGGCCGAGGCGCCTGTCCCGGGTCCCGGCTCGCTGCCCGCCTCAGCTCCGCCTGCCCCGGTTTCCATCCCAGGTGCGGGCTCACTGCCCAGGGCAGCTCCACCTGCCCCGGCGCTGGCGGTGAATTTGTGTGCCCTGCTCCCACTGCCCGGCCCGCGGCCGCTCTGCCGGCCATGCTGGGGAAGATGGGGGTTGCTCTGTCCTGCCGCCTGGGCCGAGGTCACCGCGCCGACCGCACCGAGGGCGGGTCCCAGCCATCCCATCCCCGGCTGCCCTGCCCGTGCCAGCTGCGCTGGGCACCGCCGCTGCTGCTGCCGGGGTCTCCCACCTGCCTTTTCTCTGCCGGGAGCTGCCGGATCAGCCGCCATAAGCCATGTGGGGGCTGCCCACACTCCGGCTCGGTCTCCACGGGAAGATCCCCCTCTGACGATTCCGGCAGCAGACCCTGCCCACACTCCCACCGAGCCTCGGCGGGATATCCTCTCCTGACCCCGGCCTGCTCTGAGTTACATCCCCTTGGTAACCACAGCTCCAGCTGTACAGGGAAACTCTCTCTCTCTACAGGAAGCACCTTATCTAAACACTAGGAGCTCACTTAAAAGGCAGCCCTCTCCAAATTCTTTCCCAAAACACGGGAGAAAGGCTACAGAAGGTAAAAAAGTGAAAGAGTTAGATGAAGGGATTGCTCTATTTCCCTTAGGAGAGGTTCCCATGGCAGGGATGCGCTGCCCTGCCCCGCGGGAGCCACCAGCGCCCCTGCCGGCCGTGCCCGGAATTGCACCCAAGGGGAAAGCGCCGCAGCTGAAAGGCCGGGACTGGCTCCGGGCTCTGTTTGTTGTCACTGCCGGAGCTGTTGTTCTTTGTTTGCTTTATTTACACACTAGTAAAGAACTCGTATTCCTATTCCCATAGCTTTGCCTGAGAGACCCTTGATTTCACTAGTCTAAAACTTAAGAGGAGGGGCTTTGCATTCTCCATTCCAAGAGAGGCTTTTTCTGCCTTCCCAAGCAGACACCTGTCTTGTAAAGCAAGACAAGCACCCACAGGCACTGAGGGGGGCTGCAGGAGGGGCAGAAGAAGGCCCTGCAGCACTTGGGCACAAAGGCCCAGCAGGTGAATGCAAGAAGGGAGCAGCAAAAGGCCAAGCTGAAGGCAAAGGCCAGGGCAGAGTTCCTACAGCCCCTGAGGGACCAGCCCCAGGGCCCAAGGGGGCCCCAGCACCCAGGGCACGGCTCGTGCCCTCCTCGGCAGGGGACAGCCCACCCAAACAGCCCCTGGCAAGGAATCAGGGCTCCAGCTGCAGGGCACAAGGACACTGCAAGCACAGACAGCAGCACCCTCAGGACCAGCAAGTCCACCCCTTGATGGACATGGATTGGCAGGGCTGTCACAGCTCCCATCACACCAGGGACCCTCCACACTGGAGCCCTTGAGAACATTCAGGTGGGTCTGCATTGAGAGGAAGCCTCTCCTGATGGACACAGGGGCCTCTCAATGCACTCTGAATCTTAGACCTAAGGGGGAAAAATGCTAAAAATATGTTTGATAAGTGAGGGGATAAGTGGGAAAGATGTATGGTTTTATTCAACCACTGTTAGCAGATTTCGGAGATGGATTTGAAATGAATGAATTTTATTTGCTCCAATTTGTTATCATGATTTACTGGGAAGGGATTTGATTGCTAAACTTGGAACACAAATTAATATTATAAAAGGTGATACAGAGGCCAGTTCTGTTGTACCTCCGTGTCAAATGTCTGGCCAGGCCTATGCTGAACTGAACCCCGAAGTGTGGGCAGCCCCAGGGAAAGAGGGAAAATTAGATATGGAGCCCCTCCAAAGTACTCTGAAGCAACCAGGACAAGTGGTGTCTAAAAGCAACAGCCTGTTCCAGGGGAGGGAAGGAAGGGGAATCAGACAAAGCGCAGGTCACCGCCCCATGCTCAGCTCAACCCAAGGAGCTCTGGGTGCTTCTAAGAGCCTGGCACTGAAATGCCCTGGGCAGGAAGGCTTCAATATCTTCTGCTGACACCATGGCACCTAACAGGGGGGCAAAAGCAATTCTGACTGCTTCAGCAAGCACTGGAGCAGAGATCAAGGTAGATTCTCCCACAGGAAGCTGGGCTGGCACAGAGCCTGCCCTGGCACTTTGCTGTTGCCAACACCCAGCCAGGACATCGGCTCCTGCCTAAGGAGTGCAAAGCAGCACCACTGGTGGCCAAGGGGCCCATGCCAAGTGTCCCTGAGGCCAGAAACAGCCGCCAGCACAGCTGAACACGGGGGGACCCCTCAGCCTGGCCTCAGGGGCTCTGAAGCCCCGGAGATTTGCACTTCCCGCCTGCAGCAGGACCATGGCAGCCGCCCCTGAGCCTGCCCTGAAGGCAACGCAGCAGCAGCCAGGGCTCCACAGCGGGCCAAGCCCCTGGGCCTGCCCACAGATCCTCTGCTCAAACCCTCGGAAATCCTGGCCACCCTCCCCTGGCACCTCCAGCCACTGCGGCCAAGCCTTGCTGCCACTGCTGCAGCTTCAGCCCTGGCTGGGCCTGCACTGCCACAGCTGCTGGGGAGCACCACGGCACAATTCCACTCTGGGGCTCACTCACACCCACACTCTGGGCTGACTGCGACTGCATTGCTGCAAAATGTACCCATTTTGGTTTTTTTAAATCTTCTTTCTCTGCTCAGGCTTGGTTTGTCTTTGCCTTGGGGAAAGGAATTTTAAAGGTTTTATTTAAGGGCTGTTACACCACTCAATGGAGATGAGTTCAACATCTCAACAGACTGGGAATAGCCCAAAAGACACCCACAGAGATAACGACCAGCAACAAAACATCAACGCCCAGCAGCAAACAGCAACCAACAGCTACCCCAGACACTGCCCCCCCCGGCACAGCTGGAGACACCTGGTCTGGAAAAGGCTGAGAAGGAAATCCACGAGTGTGGACCGAATTCACAGCAGAGGGGAAGAAATCCGGGTCCAACAGGAAACCAAATACTAAAAACTTACACAACTTGGAAGCAATGAACATTAAAGCAGGGGATTTAGATTGGTTCAGACTACATAAAGTTTAGGAACAATCCAGTAAAACTCACATGCCATGGAATGATTTTCTCTGCACAGCCAGGGTTATTTGTGAAAGAAATTATTTCTGTTGCACATCCTGGCCAGAACCAAGCAATGCCTTGACTCTCTCACACTCAAGAGATTCTTGGAGAGTTTTTGCTTTCCCTGCAGCTTCAGTGACACAATTACAACATGAGAAAAATTTTTCATAAAACTCACACTTTATATTTTCAGGTGGGTTTGGGACAGAATTGTGAGAATCAGTTTTTGGTCTGGGTTCTTCCATGTTCGCCTTTATGCTGCATGTGAAAAATGCATCTATTTTATGATTGGCTTTTCGCAAATATTAAAATGAATATTATATGTGTTGTTTTAGAAAGTAATGCTGTATTAGTTTTCTTAAGTACTGTGTTAAATATAGTTTTAGATGATAAAAATTGTTTAAATAGAAACGATGCTATGCAGGATACTTTTTTAAAAAGAAAGGACTCACAGCGAGATAGCAGCCACAGGACACCTACATCTTTCAGAGAAGAATTTATGGCCCTCTTATCAGAAGAAACCAACTTCTTCCCACCTCGAAGGCGCTGTTAGGATTTGGAGGAAGAAGCTGAGGATGACCAGACAGAATCCTGTATTTGAATGGAATTTATGCATCAGGTATGAAGTGTATGAATATGCAACAGGCTATGGTTTTTAAGGGTTGATCCTTTGTTAACGGGTGTCCTTTTTCGGGCTCCTGCTGCCCGGAAAAAGGTACCGGGACATCCGTAACACTTTGTATTTATTGTCTCATATTGTCCTAATTCAATTTCTCCAAATTATTATTACTCTAATTGTATTACTATTTTTATAACCATTTTATTGCTATTAAATTTTAAAAAAAATTAAAAACAAGTGATTGGCGTTTTTAACACTGCATTTTGCAAAATTGAAGAGCATTACCATAATACTTTTAACTCGTAAATAGTTGATACTTTTTGCAAAAAAACCAGATTCTGTGGGGGGCCACACGTGACTCACGAGGTGGCTGCCCTGGAAGAGAAGCTTCATTCCAGGCAGCCTGCAGAGGAGCTTTAGAAATGCAAATGAACACTGCTGGGCAAAGCCTGGACAATGGACCTGGGTCTCTTGCCTGGGGCAGGAATTGGGCTGATTCCCTCTGCCCCTCAGCCCAAGCTCTGCCTGCTTGCACTGATGGAATTTGCACAGCTCAAGGCAGAGCCCAGGGTGAGGATATCTGACCCTGCAACAGAAACGGGTGAAGCTGCAAAGGGAAACAGCAAAAGGAGAATGTTGGGAAAACTACACTATAAATAAATGGGGGGGAATCATCCCTCTGCCCACTCCAACATCTGCTGTCACTGTCTGTGTTATATACAGGGTATATTAGGGTACTGGGGACTTTTTGCTACCAAAAATTCAGGGAAATCAGTTGGGAATCCAAGTATTTGATGATTTAATTAGAGAAAAGCAGTCAATTGATGCAGCCCTAGCTGGAGAGAGCGGACAAAAATGGGGAAAGGCCACCAGAACAAATCCGACAACACCATGGACCGGCCCCTGGGAACCCAAACTAATTCATATCAGGAGCCACAGAACCCATTTCTCATTTCAATGGCATCATTAGATTACAAGCTGCCCTGGGAATAACCAACCAGACAGCTCCAGCTCCTGACCTTCCTGCTGAGCAATCCACTGAAATGAGGAAAACAACATTTCACCATGGGATGGGATCAGATCATCTGTTAGCAGAAAAAAGAGGAGTTTGTGGAAAACTAAATGAATCAAACTGCTGTTGGTAAATAGATGACAAAGGAAAAGTGGTGAAAAAAAAAACGGAAACAAAAAAAGCAGCTCATCTACCAGTCCAAACGTGAAAAGACTGGGAATGGGAAACGGTTTTGTGGCTCCCTGGCAGACCATGGGTTAAACGAAGGCTGTTTCCGCTCTGATGTGCTACAGCAACTCTCACCTTTTTACCGTGCTCCACACCTTGAGAGTGCAGCTCATTCAGCAGCTGAGCGAGGGGCCAGGGACTTGTAGATAAGGAAGTAACGGGCGAAACCACCAGCTTCAATAATTGTTACTAATTAACATGGACTGCTGCTCACAGAAAGTCCCGCTACATTCCTGAACTTCCAGAAGAACAAATAATTAAGAGAGACGTGAATATCGGCTGTTCTACAAAAGTGGGGTTGCACATTAACGAGGACATGCAGTTGGCAGATGTGGAAGTCTGAACCTTCCAAGTACCTCAGCCAGTGGGCAAAGGGAGAGGGAGAAGCGGCCGGGAAAATGAGGATAAAAAGGAGGCTGCGAACTACAGCAATGGCAGAGAGCGCACGGCAAATGCCCCACGGCCTCTCCCTCTGCTCAGCAATAAAGTCACTTGTTCAGGACTCCTCTGTCTCCTCTGGGCACAGAAACCTCCGGCCACGTCAATTTCCCCGCACAGCCCCGGGCACGGGGCAGCCGCCTCTGTCCCAGCCACAGCAACCGGGCCGAGCCAGCGCTGCTCCGGCAGCGGCTCCTGCCGAGGCAGCGGCCGCAAGGAGACCGCGGGCAGCCGCTCCCGCAGCGCCCTCACGCCAGCGGCAACACGCGCCGGACACGGCACAACGAACCTGCCCGAGCCCCCTGCCGCCCCCGAGGCCCGCAGCCAAACCCGAGCCCCCGCACAACCCAGCGCGGCTCCCACCTGCGCTGCGGCCGCCTCCCAGCTCCGCCGCCGCCGCCTCACCGCGCTCCGGCCGCTGCCGCCGCTCCCGGGCCCGCACAGACGCTCCGCCAATGGCGCCGCCGCCGAGCCACGGCCGCCCTCAGGCCGCCACCGGGCCCCTGCCCCGCCCCGATCCCACCAATCAGCGCGCCAGAACCACGACTAACGGCACCGTCACCCAATCGCAGCCAGGGGCGGGCTCTGCACACGGCACAGCCTCGCCCCGCGCTTTCAGGGCCCCCCGGGCTGCGTGAGGGCAGAGCCGGAGATGAGGAGCAGCCCTGGAACGGGCCCGGGCCCGAGGGGGATTGAGCTGAAAACACAAACAAACTTCTCCGCACCTCCCGCCACGGCTTTCCCGGCACTGCGGCTCCGGTGGCTCCGGCTCAGCGGGAAGCCCTGGAGCCTCTCTTCTCCTACCCCTAATTAGGAGCAGCAGTGCATCGCTTTGATTTCCCCCAAAAAGGGAAAACTGCCCCAAATCCCTGTGGATGAGTGGGCGAGGGGAGAGATTTCTGACAGAAAACTCCAAAACCTCAGAGCAGGATAATGAGAAGTAAGTGAAGAGCCTTAAATCCAGCCTTCCCCCACGCCTCCCTCCTTCCAGCTGCACCTCCTACCCCGGCAGTGCCGGAGACAGGGAATGGGGCCGTGCTCACTTCATGCCCCGGGGCTTCTCCCTCTGCTCAGGGACAGGAGTCGTTCCCCTGCTGCACCCTGGGCTCTCTCCCACCGGAGACTTCTCCAGGAACTTCTCCAAGCTGAGTCCATCCCACGGGGCACAGCCCCCCTCCAAGTGCTGCAGCGTGGGTCACTGTGCCCCGGGGTCAGTCCTGCCAGGACAGGCTGCTCCAGCGGGGCCCCTCTGGCCACGGGGGCACAGCCTCCTCTGAGGCATCCCCGTGCTCCAGCGTGGCTGCTCCGGGGGCTGCAGGGGGATCTCTGCATCCCCATGGATCTGCAGGGGGATCTCTGCATCCCCATGGATCTACGGGGGGATCTCTGCATCCCCATGGATCTGCAGGGGGATCTCTGCATCTGGCACCGCCGTTTTTGGAGGCACCAGGAATAGGCTGAGCTCTGCCTGAAGCTCTTCTCACATTCCCCACACCCTTCCCGGCACAGGGAGGCTTTTACCTCCTCACAGCTCTCCAGGCTGGGTTTGCAGCCCCTCCTCGTGTGGAATCTCTGGGGCTTTTCCTCCCCGTTGGATTCCTGCGCCGTTGAGCCGTTCCAAATGGCCTCTTCCACGAGGTTCTGTGGCAGGGATTTGTTCTCCCTGGTCTCTGTCCGCAGCTCAGTGCTTGGGGGAGGAAGGACAAGGAGAGGAAGAGACAGGGAGAAGGGAAAAGGAAAAGGCAGGAGGAGAGGGAGGAACAAGAAGGAACAAGGGAGGAAGGAGATGGGAAAGGAACGTGGATGGATGTAGGACAGAATGAGGAGAGGAAGGAGGGCAGAGAAGGAGAAGATGGGATTTGCCTCCATGCCAGAAGGAAGGGGAAGGAGATCCCCCCAGTCCATCCCTGGCAGGATGGCGTTGGCAGTGAGGCTGTCCTGCAGCGATGCTGGGCTGGGAGATGGAGCAGCAGGGAGGGGAAAGGGGCAGTGATTCCTCCTGCCCTGCCTGGCTGTCCCAGTCTGGAGCGTCCTGGCACTGCCGAGGCCCTTGGAGCGTCCGGCACTCAGGAGCCCGGAGCTCACGGCTGCTTTATAAAGCTGACAAAGTCGGCAGGATGGGTCTGGGTATGATCTCAGCAAACTGGGTTTATTGGTACAGGAACAGGGGACAGAGCTGAACAGGGTCCAGGGACAAAGACAGGGAGCAAGCTGAGGGCACGGGGGATTTTTAGATGGGGTAGTGAGGGTGGAGCTGAGGGTCAGGGTCCAATGGATATGGGGGAAAATGTGCAAAGGAGGGGGTAAGGGTCGGGACAGCTAATAGGGAAACAGGGGCAGAGGAATGCAGTAAACTGGGGCCAATGGAGGGACAGAGAGGGAGAACATTCTAGGGACTAACCAGAGATGGGTAATAGGGGGTGAACTAGGGTAATTAGGCCAACGGGCTAATGGGATAACATAACTTTCCATAAATCAGCATGTGCCTGCAAAGATCTGTGGGAGAAGCAAGCTTCTCACCATAACCTTGAAATCTATTCTTCTTATTGGGGACTAGTCCTCCATGGGTGGGAAATTGAGACTCCCATGGGCCTCCACACCAGTGCATCTTCCTTTTCCTCGCAGCCTCCTTCTCCTCCATCCAGAAAAATTTTAGGATTGACAAATCCTGGCTTTGGGGGAAGAACAAGGGGTGAGCACCTTGGGTTTTGTGAGAAATGAGCCTCACTCTTTAGAATTTTTGAAAGTTTAATAAGGAATAATAAGGGACAAATTAGTAACAGCGCTGGGTGTTGGCGATGGCCAGAGGCACACCGGTTACCCACAGCAACTCTTCTTGTCTAGTTTCTCCATTGTATTGTTCAAATACATATTCATAATGATTGTACATATTCAAACATTTCTTTGAACTCGTTTACATGTTCCAGGAATTCTTTAGGTTGGTTTGACCCCCAACTCGCCTTTTTAGAGCACGTGCAGGAATCGTGGATTGCTGTTTTGAGGGTTGTGTGTCACTGCCTCACAAGGGCCCCTGTTCTGTGGTTTCAGCAGGTGACAGTTATTGACAGTGGAAGGGTCAGTGGCAGGGGCCTCATCACATCCCTTCCTTAAATGTTACCTGACCATGCAGACGCTTTTAGCTATTTCCACAAGTACTTTAAAAGAACATTAGCTCTTACACAAATATCTCTGAGTTATTATTGTCAGTTAGTTACAAAAATAAAAGCATTAGTTCTTATTTCACAACTACAGCTACTTCTGCAAAAGTTAACATTCTAATGCACAACACATGGCATCCATTTGAATATTTTGCAAAAGCCAAAACTATAATGTATGTTTTTCACACTGTCCACAAACTCAAATATCATCCATAAATGATGTTCTGAGGATATGAGCTACACAGGGGCCAGGCATTGGCCACAAAAAGCTGACAAATTATACTGTAGCAAAAGCAGTGAAAAGTGATTACAAACTGTACTCTATCAAAATTGTTGTGATTAAGAATAATTTGCAGAAGTCAATACATAATAGCAAAAGCCAACACTACCTAGTTATTTATAACAAACCCAGGGCAGGTTTTTCCCTTGCATGGAGCACCTGGGCCTTCCCCGGGCCCCTTCTGCCCTCCTGCAGAGCCGGTGGCATTTTCCAGCACACACAGTTTGTAACCAAGAGCCGGGTGCAGCCGAGAAGGCTCCAAGCGCCTCCTTCCAGGCTGACTCTGCAGGTGCCGAGGCTGCTCTGGGCTCTGCCAGGGCTCTGCTGGGGCTCAGCTCTGGGCCAGGCTGGGCCCGCTCTCCCCTCACATTGCTCCGGGCAGCTGAGTCACAGCGGGAGAGGGAAGGGACACGTCAGGGGAGTTGAGGTTTAAGAGAGTTTGTATTCAAAAACTTTCATAACAAACAGGCTGTCCTAACTACCATAACTAACTAGCAGTGCTAACTACCATAACAAACTAGCAGTGCCAACTCTATAACTAACTAGTTGTCCTAACTACTGTAACTGAAAGCTGTCCTCAAGTGCTTCATCTCCTCTGCTGCTCCCTCAGTTGCTTTGCTGCAGTGATCAGAGGGGTCAGGCTGGAGAGAGGCTTGGCTGATGATAAAAATGGGTGCTGCCCAAAGGATAAAAAGGAAAGAAATGAACTGTTACCTTCCAGAGTCAAGTTCCTCACAGGCTCTGTTGCAACAGGACAAAGGGAAATGGTTTGAACATCGAGGGAAGCAGGCTCAGATTAGATCTAAGGAAGAATTTTTCACCAGGAGAGTGGGGAAACACTGACAGAAGGGGCCCAGAGATGTGGGAGGTGCCTCCTGCCTGGAAACATCCAAGCTCAGGTGAGGCAGGGCTCTGAGGCCCCTGAGCTGCTTGAAGATGTCCCTGCTCGCTGTGGGGCACCAGGTCCAGATGAGCTCGAAAGGAGCCTGCCAGGCCACAGCAGGCGAGGATTCTGCTCGCTCTGCGCGTGGAACGCAGCGAGACTGGAGACTATCGGAGGGGGCCCCACAAGAAAACCCCTCCCTGGCGCTGCTGCTTCCCCTGCAGCCCTTGGCTCTCACCTGCAGCAGCTCCTGGGCAGCCCAGCGCCGCTCCTCGTCCGGCTCCAGGCTGCACTCGAGGCAGTCCCGCAGCAGAGCCGACAGGCGCCGGGGCTCCTGCAGCTGCGGGGTCCCGTTCTGCCGGATCAGAGCGCGAGCCTGCAGGGAAAGCAAACTCAGCGCTCTGCCAGCTTCCTTCACACCCACACGGGCTCACATCCACCCCGGGGCCTCAGCCCCAGCTCCAGGGCCACTTTCCTCCCTGCCAGAGATGCTTCTCAGAGCTCATTTTGCTATGCCAAGCAAAAAACCCAAACCCTGCGGCTGCCACAGCCACTGCAACATCCAAATGATCTCGCCTTGAGAGCCAGCTTCATTGGCTGACTCTGTTAGTAGGAACCTCCATCAGAAATAGCCCATTTTGCTTCTCTAAATATGGACACCAGCTTTACAGGCCATTTTCCAGAGTCAGTGTGGTCTGCCTGTGTTATTTCAGAGGATTCTTCCATCAAGTGCATCTCTGCAGTGCCACTGACACTCAAGTAAATGCATTCCTGATGCCCCATCCCAGAAACTGCCAGGCAAGAAACAGGAGGTTTCTGATGCTGAAAGCTCAGGCTTGGTGACATGGAGAAAGTAGCTTGGACTAGGAAAGAAATGTGTTGGACTATGGGGATGTTAAACAATCATTTTCATGTTTTAACAAGTTTCCCAGTGAGAAGAATCAGGGGGGAAATAATCTTGCAAAACTTCTTTTAGGAACTCCTGCAGAAATCTTGTTGGGTTTGGGGGCGGGATGTGGGGATGGTGTGGGGTTTTCTTGCAAGATAACATTAGAGCTGATGCACTTGCTTCACATTTTCAGGTCATCCTCACAGCCAGAAGAGCTGCAACAACGTAAATCCCAAAGCAAATTGTTGCTGGAGATTGCGGAATATTCGTCTGTGTTGAGGCTGGAGCGCTCTGGGAATTCCCTTCCCATGTGCAGAAACCTCCAGCTGCTGCTCCCAGTGCAGGGTCCCCCTGTGCTCGCAGCCTCTGCAGCCCCTGGAGAATTTGCCTCTTACCATGGCCGCCGTTTCCCTGAAGTGAGGAGGTTCTCCTTCCACCATCTCGATGGTCACAATGCCGAAGGACCAGATGTCCACCTTGGGGCCATAAGGAGATCTGGTCACAACTTCTGGGGCCATCCAGTGAGCAGTGCCCACCATGGAGCTGTGCTGGTCCTGCTCAGGGCTGAGCTGAGCGCAGAGGCCAAAATCAGCTGAGGACAGAAACAAACCCTGTCAAAGGCAGCTGCAATGAGGAAACCAAGCACAAAGATTCCCCACGCTCAGTCTGAGAGTGCAGTAGTGAAGTCAGCTGGAAAAGTCCTCAGGGCTGTAGCCAAGGAAAGATGGAACTGGGCCCTTCAGGAAACCCTCAGCTTTCCTGCAGTGGCTTTTACTGATTCCCTTGGAGCTTTAGATTCCCACTGCTGCCCCTCTGGAAGGGCCATGGCCAGAGCAAAGGCACTGCTGGCCCCCTGCTCCTCTCCTGAGCTCTCTGCAGGGGCAGCCGCTCTCAGCTGGCAGCAGGGGCCGGGCAGTGCCCCCAGCAGCCCTTGTGGGGCTCTGGCCCTCCCTGGGAAGCAGCCCCAGCCCCGCAGCCCGGGAGCGCCGTGCCTGGCCAGGAACCCCCACCCAGCCTGACAGAGCCGTCCATGCCCAGGAGGATGTTGGAGCTCTGCAGATCCCTGTGGATCACCCGGTTGGAATGGAGGAAATCCAGGCCCTGCAGACACTGAGAGAGAACAAGAAACACGAGGGCAAAAACCAATGGCCGGAATATATCACACCAGAAAGGACAGCTCAGAATTCTGCCAGCAGCAGCTTTGCTGTGACAGGCCAGGAGTGCAGTGCACACAAGCTCCAGGCAAAGGGCTCAAGGCAAAGCTGAGAACAGCAAATCAAATCCAAAGCACACAGAGAGTACCACAACAGCAGGAGAGAGAACAAGAACAGAGTAGAAGTGCAGTGATGCTGGCAGGCCGTTCCCTGCAGAGGCTCTTTCTTCTCCAGCTCATGAAAACAACTCAGAAACAAAGCCCTGAGCATGGAGCCACTCCTGTTCTCACACCCTGTTTGGAAGGACCATCGGGTCCCAGCCATGGGAGTGACAAGCAGGATCCCTCACCTCCCGACTGACAGCTGCCATCTCTCCTTCAGCCATGCGTGTCTGTCTGACAACGTCCCGCAAAGTTCCTCCATCCATGTATTCCATCACCAGCCAGAGATCTCCATCAACAAGGAAGCTGGAAGAGGAAAGCAATGGCATGGAGATGAATGTGCAGAGCTCAATTCCCCCATGGAAAAGCCTGGAGTGGAGTTTTGTTTCCAGGTCACTTGTCAGTGAGGACAGAATCAGATGGAGAGACATTCCTGCCAGGCTGCACAGCCCTTGGAATCTGCACAGTCTAAAGGGGAAGGAGACACCTTCGAGAAAGGAGAGGCCTTGGATGGCAGGCAGGTGAAAAATGCAGTTTAGCAACAGCCCAAATCAATGTGGAACCACAACCCTTGGCCCCAGCTGGTTCAGCTTCTGAACTCATCAGTTCCACCATTCCCTCCAGAACAAGGCAACACAACTGCCAGGGTTAGCCAGGGGAGGAGGCTGTGCAGCACTTGGGACAAAAGCAGTCAGAAAACCTTTCAGAAAGTCCCTTCAGAAACAGGCAAGGCCAGTGAAAAATGGGCAAATGAGGCATTTCTGGGAACAAGAACCCGATCTTCCTGGCATCTGTAGCAATGGAAAAGGGCTGGGAAGAAGAAGCCAAGGGAAATAATTTCTGCTGTGGTTTATCAGCACTTGTTGGGAGACAAAGCCAATGGGGTCAACTTGAAGGAAAAACCAAAGCAAAGCAACCAAAGCACATGGTGGGATGAACTGCCAGGCTGTTGGTTTGGGAAGATGTGGCTGGGTCAGGCATTTTCAAAACAGGCTACAGACTCGGGATGCCAGGAAAGGTTAACGCAGGGCCCGGGCTCGGGATCAGAGCTGAAGCACTCACCTGTCCAAAGAGTCGACAATGTTGGGGCTCTTCTTGTCCTTCAGGAGCAGGATCTCATTCACAGCTCGTTCCCTGTCCTGCCCTCTGAGACTCATTTTCTTGATGGCCACCTGAAGGGACATTGCAGCCTTGAACTGGAGGAGTCTGTGGCAGGAGGCCACAGCAAACACGGAGCGAGTCTTTGTGGAGCGACGGAGCCGGGCTGTGCCAAACTGCCTTGGGATGGGACACCAGAGCTCAGCAAGGGCCATTCCCACAGCCCATTGCTCTGCCAGCTGGGGGCTGCTTACAGGACACATGGCCAGAGACATTTGGCCTTGCAAGCTCTGCAGAAATGGTCCCTCAGCTGTCAGCCTCAAAGCTCTAACAACATTCTCTGCACCTACAGTCTTCTCAAATGGCCTCAACACGCTCATTATTATTATTCAAACCCATTTTGCAAGCAGGAGGTAATTCTGGTTCTATCAAAACAGAGCAAAACAGCCAGGAACCCCTTAGCAATTCTATGGGATTCGGTCATGATTTCAGATCCAGCTGCTCTGTTTGGGATTGCAGAACAAAGCAGACACGCACACCCATTGCTCAGGTGATCCCTGTCACAGGCTGTCACTGACACCAGACCCAAACACAACTGCAGGATTAGGAGAGAGCTTTGCTCTGGACATCCATCTCCTCATTTCTCTCCCTCTCTCTCTGTGAACAGCTGAAGTGGGACTAAAACCCCAAACTGAGCCCAAGCAGGATCTCTCCCTAATTAGGCCTTGAGGTACCCTTTGAAAATGAAAGGCCGGATGGAAATAATAGTGTTATATTTTAGCTAATAAGAGCTAAATAATGTTCCTGTCTGAGGCTGGGATGAAGATCAACTGGGCCTCAGTCTCCAGCAGCTGATGCATTCACACTTTTAGATATGAAGGCCAAGCCAGCATGTCCTGCTCTGACAGACACCGCTGCCCTCCTTGCATTCCTTTGGCGCTTCAGAAGGACCAAGTCTGTCCCAGCTGTGCTCTGCAGACTGACACTGCTCTGCCTTCAGAGGAGCAGCCCAGGCAGGAAAGCTCTGCTGGCCCCCAAAGCTGCAGCCACAGCTCCCAGCAGAGGGGAAAGCCCTGGAGAGCTGCCAGGCGTGCTGGGCGTGTTGGCACTGACCTCTCCTCCAGTGGCCCTGTCGAGTCCTTTATAAACGGTTCCAAAAGCCCTGGAGACAAAACAGCAGAGAAGAAAGAAGCAGCGCTTTAGGCCCTGGCAGGGAAAGCCAGCCCAGACAGGAGATCTCTGCTGCCTGCAGCATTCACAAACACCTGGGTGCATCGACCCTTCCAACAACAGCACAGCAGCCACCAGCCCTCTGCCATGCAAGGTGTGCAGGAGAAAACTGAGACCCAACATGAAGGAATTGGGCTGGAGCAAATCCCAATGTCCACGCTGAATTGCTTTAGTTGAAAACCTGAGGTGAGAAATGGGTGTCAAAAGACCTGGCAAAGAATGCATTTCATCCTTTTCCATTTCCTGCCTAAGACCTGCAGGTTCCACAAGGGCCCTGCCATCAGGCAGGTGATGCATTTTCCCCCAGAGTGCATCAGCTCTGTGTCTGTTACTGAATGGATGGGGTGTGCTACCTGTGCTAGAATAGAGCACTTATTAGTTCATCTCTGGTTTCTGTTTCTAAACCATTAGGTTGATAATCCTGACCAGTGGATATTTTTTGAAGGAAAATATTTGAAAGAAATCTTGTTGAGAACTGTTTTCTGACAGTCACCAGATGGTGAGTTGCTCTTTTAGTCAATCCAGTTCCAGGGACAGAAGATCTTCCAGGTCCTGCTCCTTGCTGCAGGCAGGACACTGCCACTCTCAGGGGCCTTTGACGGCGCCTTCTGACCACAGTTATCAATTCTGATCAGGACTGAGAGACAGCAGGATGGTAGCCCAGTGTCTGAAGGTGCTTGGAGCTCTCCTGACTTCTCACTTGATCCTGCACCAGCACAACTCCCGGCCCTGCTTGTGCAGCAGCAGCTGCCGTGCACTTACCCTTGGCCAATCTGCTCCAGTTCCAGGTATTTCTCGGCAGGCTCCTCCTCGCTCACGGTGTTCCCTGAAAGAAACCAGGTGGAAGATGCTCCCTCCCAGAGTGAGACCCTGCCTTGCAGCAGAGCCAGAAGCAGCCCCACTCCCTGGGGCCGTGAGCCCCTTGGTGTCAGCTGGGGAAGGACAATAAATGGCTCGGTGACATTCAGCTGCAGAGCAACACTGGGTGCAGCTGATGCCCAGACACACACACAGCACCCAGGAACAGAGCAGACGTACTCAGCTGCATCAGGCACCACTCCCCTCTCCCCTCTGGCTGCAGGGCTGTGCTGCTGTCAGAATGTTCAGCCCAGGATCCCACAGCGGAGGGAGGTTCATTGTCCTCTTCCCAAGCAGAGGGAGCTTCTCCATCCTCTTCCCAAAATGCTGCAGCTTCTTCATCATCTCCCCAAAACGCTGCAGGTTGGGGGGAAGGAAGGGTGGGGGCAAGGTGTTGGAGAGCTTTCTTTCCCTTCTCTTTGTGCTGCTGTGATTTGGTTGGTAATAAATTCCCTCCGCGTGCCCAGGCCGGGTCTGTTGTGCCCGTGCGGGATTTGCTGAGGGATCTCTCCCGGTCCTTGTCCCCAGCCAGGAACCCTCGGTTCCATTTTCTGGCCCTGTGCGGCTGCGGGGGCAGGGACAGAGCTGCTCTGGGGGTGCCTGGCATCGGGCCAGCGTCACCGCTCGCCACGGGCACCGCTGAGATCCCGCGCCCCTGGGCACGCATTGCTGGGCTCACCTGAGCTCCCACCTGCCCAGAGCCCCAAGGTTCCCCCTCCCCAAAAAACCCCCAGCCCGGGGCTGCAGCGTCCCGGAAAGGCCTCAGCCAATGGCAGCGCAGGCAGGAGGCGTTGCAGCCAATGAGATCTCGGGACGTTGTATTGCGTCATCGGTTGCCGGGCAGAGCCCGTGGCCGATCGCTGCCCAAAAGTGGCGGCAGCCAATGAGAGCGCGCGGCGCTGCCGAGCCCGCCCTGCTCCGGACTGGTGCTGCCAGCGCAGCGCGGCTGCTTTGGGGCTGCTGCTCCCTGCCCGGCCCCGGCCATGGGGCGATGGGCGGCAGCTGGGGCCCTACTGGTGGCACTGGTGGTGCTGGGAGCCCCCCCGGCTGCGGGCGCGGAGCTCTCGGGTGAGCGGGGGTCGGGAGGCGCTGGGACAGGGTGGGAGAAGGGGGAAAAGGGGGCGAAGGGGGGAGCCCGGAATGGAGGGGGAGGAGGAGGGGAACCCCCAAAGGGAGAGCGGGAGGGGCTGAGGGGTGGGAGGAGGGGAGGGAGGGCTGGGGAAGGGGGAAAAGGAGAGGGAGAACCCCAAAACTGAGCGGGAGGGGGTCGGGGATTGGGGAATTTTGGGGGAAATGCGGAAATAGGACCCCAAAAGTGATTTGGGACTGGCCGGAGGTGGGAGGGGAGAGGGTGTGGAAGGGCAAATGGGCGAAGGGCGGCAAAGAGGAAGCGGCAGCGCGGGCAGGAGGGTCCCGTGGCGGCGGTGGGGCACAGGGGGTGCGGAGTGGGGATCCGGGGTGGGTCCCGGAGCTCTGGGGGTGCTGCTGGGGGGTGCTGAGGGGGCACCACTGAGCTGTGTCCTGCACTCACAGGGGTGTTCCAGTACATGCTACAGGGCGAGTGCCACTTCACTCCGAGTGCACGGAGAAGGTGAGGTACTTGGCGAGGGGAATCTACAACCGGGAATAGGTCGTGATGTTTGACAGCGACGTGGGGCACTTCGTGGGCTTCACCCTCCTTGGGGAGATGAATGCCAAGCGCTTGAACATCGACGCGGCTGAACTGGAGTACAGACGGGCTCAGGTGGACATGTACTGCCGGCAGAACTACGATCTTTATTCTCAGTTCACCACCGTGGAGCGCCGAGGTGAGCGCGGGGCAGAGCGTGTCCCCTCGGGCCCTGCCCTGCCAATGACCCTGGAGCCCCTCAAAACCTCCCTGGGAATCGCCCCAGAGTCCTCAGCCCTCCTTGGGCCCATCCCCGGGTCCTCCTGTCCCCCCCCCCCAGTCCCTCCCAGTCCATCCCAGTCCCTCCCAGTGCCCCCCCGCGCGTTCATTTCAGCGACGCGTAAAGCTGACGCTTCTTAGCCAATCAGATCGCGTGTCTCTGATGACTCATCTGTTGCCAGGCAGATCCGCAGCGCCGAGGGCTTTGCGCAGAACTCGGCCTCGCAGTGCCGCGCTCTTCATTCCCAGTTCCGGCCAATGCCACCAAAATCCCTCCCAGTGCCATCCCAGTCCCTCCAAGACCATCTCCAATTCCTCCCCAGTCTATCCCAGTCCATTTCCACTCTTTTCCCAGTTCACTCTCACACCTCCACCCTCTCTCTCACTTTGCCCCTTTCCGCCCCAACTCTCTCAGTGCCAACCCTATAAATCCCAGTCCCTCCCAGTCTATCCCAGTTCATTCCCAATCCTTCCCAGTCCCACCCAGACTCTCCAAGTCTATTCCCAGTTCAGTCTCAGACCTCTACCCTCTCTTCCAGTGCCCCCCATCCCTTCCCACCTCTCTCAGTGGCACCCAACTCCCTCCCAGTCTACACCCAGTGCCTCCCAGTATATTCCTCGCCCATCTCAGTCCATTTCCAGTTCCTCCCATTCCCTCACAATCCCTCTCCAGTCCCAACCAGTCTATTCCTAGTCCATTCCCAATCCAATCCCAGTCACTCCCCACTCGCTCCCATTTCATCCCAGTCCCTCCCATTCCCTCATAATCTCTCACGGTCCCACCAAGTCCCTCCCAATCCATTCTCAGTCCCTCCCAGTCCGTCCCAGTCGATTCGCAATCCCTCTCAGTCCTTTCCAGTCCCACCCAGCTCCTCCAATTCAATACCAGTCTATTTCCAGTTCATTTCCAGTTCACTCCTGGACCTCTACCCTCTCTCCCAGTACCCCCCAGCCCCTCCCATCTCGCTCAGGGCCACCCAACTCTCTCCCAGTCGATTCCCATTCCCTCCCAGTCCCTCTCCACCCCCTCTAACCCTAACCCAGCCCTCCCCTCTCTCTCCCAGTGCCCCCCAGCTAACCCAGTGTGTCCCCGCTCTCTCTCTCTCTCCCAGTGCCCCCTAACGTGTCCATCTCACTGGTGCCCCCCTCGAGCTCCCAGCCCGGCCCCGGCCGCCTGCTCTGCTCCGTGATGGATTTCTACCCTGCTGCCATCCAGGTGAGGTGGTTCCAGGGCCAGCAGGAGCTCTCGGAGCACGTGGTGGCCACCGACGTGGTCCCCAACGGGGACTGGACCTACCAGCTGCTGGTGCTGCTGGAAACGCCGCCCCGGCGCGGGCTCACCTACAGCTGCCAGGTGGAGCACGTCAGCCTGGAGCAGCCCCTGAGCCGGCACTGGGGTACGGGGGAGCCCCTGGGGGCGCTGGCAGAGCCACTGGGCTATGCTGGGAGCCACTGGGAGGGAGCTGGAGAGAGCCGGGCTGGGACTGGGAGAGGCCCTGGGGGCTGGGCAAGGGCTGGGAAGGGGTTTGGGGGATGCTGGGGAGGGTGGGATGGGGATGAGGGGGTTCCTGGTGGGCACTGGGAGGGAGTTTGGGGGTGCTGGGTGTGACTGGGAGGGATCGCAGTGAGCCCGGAGGCGCTGGAAGGAGATCGGCCATGGCAAAGCGGGGCTCGCCATGAGCTCGGTTGTGCTGGGCACAGACTGGGAGGGCTCTGGCTGAGTCCTGCTGGGGCTGCCAAGGGACTGCGAGAGGCTTTGGGGCTCCTGGGGCGCTGGGGGGCAACTGGGAGGGGGCTGTGGGATCCTCAGAGGGATGGGAGGGGCTTTGGTGGCTCCTGGCCAGGACAAAAAGGGATCAGGGGGAGGTTTCAGGGGCTCCTGGCTGGGCTGGGGGCCCCAGGAGGGCGCTGGGAGGGGCTGGGGGTGTCCGTGAGAGGTTTTGGGGGTGCTGAGCCCTGCGGACCCCCCAGAGATGCCGCCGGACGCCGCCCGCAGCAAGATGCTGACGGGCATCGGGGGCTTCGTCTTGGGCTTCGTCTTCCTGGCGCTGGGGCTCGGCTTCTACGTGCGCAAGAAGGTCAGGGCGGGTGCCGGGGGTGGCGTCCCGGCCGTGGCGGAGCGTGTGCGCTCCCGCCGGGGCCCCCAGCCCGGTGTCACCCCCTTTTCTCTGCCCACAGAGTTCCTGAGCCGGCGGCGGCCGCAGCCCCTCCCCGTGGGCTCGGGCCCGGCCGGGACCCCCCGCTCCGTCCCCGCTCCGCTGATTTTTGGGGGGTCCCGTGTCCCCCCCAGCCCTGCTGGCGCGCTCTGCCCGCGCCCAGTGCCTGCTCCCAGTGCTCCCAATAAAGCTTCCCAGTTGGCCCCGGGGCCGTTTATTGGGGGGCGATGGGGAGGGGTTTGGGGGGGGCGGTGATGGGACGGATTTGGGCAAAGGGAGGGGGACAAAGGGTGGGGGCTGGGCCCGGGGGGAGCGGGAGGAGGGGGAGGTGGAAGGGGCGGGGGACGTGAGAGAGAAGAGGGGAAGGAGGCGGGATGAGGAACGAGGAGGAGCTGGAGGAGCGATTGAACCGGGGGAGGAGAGGCGGGAGGAAGAAAAGGGGGAGATGAGGAGAGGAGCAGAAACCAGAGAAGCAGCGGAGATCCTCCGGCCTTCACCGAGGTGTCCACGGGGGGAGCCAGGAAGATGTGGAGCCCCCAGCCAGGTGTGTTCCCAACGCGGGGGCTCTGACCCTGGGGGTCACCCGGGATTATCCAGCGTGGATCCTCCAACGGGGGCTGGACCTGGAGCGGGGCACGGAGCTCATCCCGCACCGGGGCACGGCGGGATCCACGGGCATCGACCCCTCCCTCATCAAAGGACAGCTTTCAGTTAAAGTAGTTAGGACAACTAGTTAGTTATAGAGTTGGCACTGCTAGTTAGTTATGGTAGTTAGCACTGCTAGTTAGTTATGGTAGTTAGGACAGCCTGTTTGTTATGGCAGTTTTTGGAATACAAACTCTCTCAAACCTCAACTCCCCTGACGTGTCCCTTCCCTCTCCCGCCGTGACTCAGCTGCCCGGAGCAGTGTGAGGGGAGAGCGGGCCCAGCCTGGCCCAGAGCTGAGCCCCAGCAGAGCCCTGGCAGAGCCCAGAGCAGCCTCGGCACCTGCAGAGTCAGCCTGGAAGGAGGCGCTTGGAGCCTTCTCGGCTGCACCCGGCTCTTGGTTACAAACTGTGTGTGCTGGAAAATGCCACCGGCTCTGCAGGAGGGCAGAAGGGGCCCGGGGAAGGCCCAGGTGCTCCATGCAAGGGAAAAACCTGCCCTGGGTTTGTTATAAATAACTAGGTAGTGTTGGCTTTTGCTATTATGTATTGACTTCTACAAATTATTCTTAATCACAACAATTTTGATAGAGTACAGTTTGTAATCACTTTTCACTGCTTTTGCTACAGTATAATTTGTCACCTTTTTTGTGGCCAATGCCCTGGCCCCTGTGTAGCTCATATCCTCAGAACATCATTTATGGATGATATTTGAGTTTGACGACAGTGTGAAAAACATACATTATAGTTTTGGCTTTTGCAAAATATTCAAGTGGATGCCATGTGTTGTGCATTAAAATGTTAACTTTTGCAGAAGTAGCTGTAGTTGTGAAATAATAATGAATGATTTAGTTTTGTAACTAACTGACAATAATAACTCAGAGATATTTCTGAAAGAGCTAATGTTCATTTAAAGTACTTGTGGAAATAGGTAAAAGCATCTGCCTGGTCAGATAACATTTAAGGAAGGGATGTGATGAGGCCCCTGCCACTGACCCTTCCACTGTCAATAACTGTCACCTGCTGAAACCACAGAACAGGGGCCCTTGTGAGGCAGTGACACACAACCCTCAGAACAGCAATCCACGATTCCTGCACGTGCTCTAAAAAGGCGAGTTGGGGGTCAAACCAACCTAAAGAATTCCTGGAACATGTAAACGAGTTCAAAGAAATGTTTGAATCTGTACAATCATTATGAATATGTATGTGAACAATACAATGGAAAAACTAGACAAGAAGAGTTGCTGTGGTTAACCGGTGTGCCTCTGGCCATCGCCAACACCCAGCGCTGTTACTGATTTGTCCCTTATTATTCCTTACTAAACTTTCAGAAATTCTAAAGAGTGAGGCTCATTTCTCACAAAACCCAAGGTGCTCACCCCTTGTTCTTCCCCCAAAGCCAGGATTTGTCAATCCTAAACTTTGTCTGAATGGAGGAGAAGGAGGCTGCGAGGAAAAGGAAGATGCACTGGTGTGGAGGCCCATGGGAGTCTCAATCTCCCACCCATGGAGGACTGGTCCCCAGTAAGAAGAACAGATTTCAAGGTTATGGTGAGAAGCTTGCTTCTCCCACAGATCTTTGCAGGCACATGCTGATTTATGGAAAGTTCTGTTACCCCATTGGCCTGTTGCCCTAATTACCCTAGTTCACCCCTATTACCCATCTCTGGTTAGTCCCTAGAATGTTCTCCCTCTCTGTCCCTCCATTGGCCCCAGTTTACTGCATTCCTCTGCCCCTGTTTCCCTATTAGCTGACCCGACCCTTAACCCCTCCTTTGCCCCATTTCCCCCATATCCATTGGACCCTGACCCTCAGCTCCACCCTCACTACCCCATATAAAAACCCCCTGTGCCCTCAGCTTGCTCCCTGTCTTTGTCCCTGGACCCTGTTCAGCTCTGTCCCCTGTTCCTGTACCAATAAACCCAGTTTGCTGAGATCATACCCAGACCCATCCTGCCGACTTTGTCAGCTTTATAAAGCAGCCGTGAGCTCCGGGCTCCTGAGTGCCGGACGCTCCAAGGGCCTCGGCAGCGCCAGGACGCTCCAGACTGGGACAGCCAGGCAGGGCAGGAGGAATCACTGCCCCTTTCCCCTCCCTGCTGCTCCATCTCCCAGCCCAGCATCGCTGCAGGACAGCCTCACTGCCAACGCCATCCTGCCAGGGATGGACTGGGGGGATCTCCTTCCCCTTCCCTCTGGCATGGAGGCAAATCCCATCTTCTCCTTGTCCACCCTCCTTCTTCTCCTCATTCTGTCCTTCATCCATCCACGTTCCTTTCCCATCTCCTTCCTCACTTGTTCCTTCTTGTTCCTTCCTCTCCTCCTGCCTTTTCATTTTCCCTTCTCCCTGTCTCTTCCTCTCCTTGTCCTTCCTCCCCCAGGCACTGGGCTGCGGACAGAGACCAGGGAGAACAAATCCCTGCCACAGAACCTCGTGGAAGAAGCCATTTGGAACGGTTCCACGGCACAGGAATCCAATGGGGAGGAGAAGCCCCAGAGATCCCACACGAGGAGGGGCTGCAAACCCAGCCCGGGGAGCTGTGAGGAGGTAAAAGCCTCCCTGTGCCGGGAAGGGTGTGGGGAATGTGAGAAGAGCTTCAGGCAGAGCTCACCCTGTTCCTGGTGCCTCCAAAAACGGCGGTGCCAGATGCAGAGATCATCCTGCAGATCCATGGGAATGCAGAGATCCCCCTGCAGATCCATGGGGATGCAGAGATCCCCCTGCAGCCCCCGGAGCAGCCACGCTGGAGCACGGGGATGCCTGAGAGGAGGCTGTGCCCCCGTGGCCAGAGGGGCCCCGCTGGAGCAGCCTGTCCTGGCAGGACTGACCCCGGGGCACAGTGACCCACGCTGCAGCACTTGGAGGGGGGCTGTGCCCCGTGGGATGGACTCAGCTTGGAGAAGTTCCTGGAGAAGTCTCCGGAGGGAGAGAGCCCAGGGTGCAGCAGGGGAACGACTCCCGTCCCTGAGCAGAGGGAGAAGCCCCGGGGCATGAAGTGAGCACGGCCCCATTCCCTGTCTCCGGCACTGCCGGGGTAGGAGGTGCAGCTGGAAGGAGGGAGGCGTGGGGGAAGGCTGGATTTAAGGCTCTTCACTTACTTCTCATTATCCTGCTCTGAGGTTTTGGAGTTTTCTGTCAGAAATCTCTCCCCTCGCCCACTCATCCACAGGGATTTGGGGCAGTTTTCCCTTTTTGGGGGAAATCAAAGCGATGCACTGCTGCTCCTGATTAGGGGTAGGAGAAGTGAGGCTCCAGGGCTTCCCGCTGAGCCGGAGCCACCGGACCCGCAGTGCCGGGAAAGCCGTGGCGGGAGGTGCGGAGAAGTTTGTTTTGTGTTTTCAGTTCAATCCCCTCGGGCCCGGGCCCGTTCCAGGGCTGTTCCTCATCTCCGGCTCTGCCCTCACGCAGCCCGGGGGGCCTGAGAGCGCGGGGCGAGGCTGTGCCGTGTGCAGAGCCCGCCCCTGGCTGCGATTGGCCGACGGTGCCGTCAGTCGTGGTTCTGGCGCGCTGATTGGTGGGAGCGGGGCGGAGCAGGGCCCCGGTGGCGGCCTGAGGGCGGCCGTGGCTCGGCAGTGGCGCCATTGGCGGAGCGTGTGTGCGGGCCCGGGAGTGGCGGCAGCGGCCGGAGCGCGGTGAGGCGGCGGCGGCGGAGCTGGGAGGCGGCCGCAGCGCAGGTGGGAGGCGCGCTGGGTTGTGCGGGGGCTCGGGGCTCGCTGCGGGCCTCGGGGGCGGCAGGGGGCTCAGGCGGGTTCGTTGTGCCGTGTCCGGCGCGTGTTGCCGCTGGCGTGAGGGCGCTGCGGGAGCGGCTGCCCGCGGTCTCCTTGCGGCCGCTGCCTCGGCAGGAGCCGCTGCCGGAGCAGCGCTGGCTCGGCCCGGTTCCTGTGGCTGGGACAGAGGCGGCTGCCCCGTGCCCGGGGCTGTGCGGGGAAATTGACGTGGCCGGAGGTTTCTGTGCCCCGAGGAGACAGAGGAGTCCTGTACAAGTGACTTTATTGCTGAGCAGAGGGAGAGGCCGTGGGGCATTTGCCGTGCGCTCTCTGCCATTGCTGTAGTTCGCAGCCTCCTTTTTATCCTCATTTTCCCGGCCTCATCTCCCTCTCCTTTTGCCCACTGGCTGAAGTACTTGGAAGGTTCAGACTTCCACATCTGCCAACTGCATGTCCTCGTTAATGTGCACCCCCACTTTTGTAGAACAGCCGATATTCACGGCTCTCTTAAGTCTTTGTTCTTCTGGAAGTTCAGGAATTTAGCGGGACTTTGTCTAAGCAGCAGTCCGTGTTAATTAGTGACATTTACTGAAACTGATGGTTTCTCACTTCCTTATCTACGAGTCCCTGACCCAACCTCCAGGCAGATTCACTCAGTGAATTTTTTTTCTTTTCCTTTTCTCTTCCTTTTTTTTTTTTTTTTTTTCTTTCTGATTTTTCTTTGGTTTTGGGATTATTCTCAGTGCCCTCATTCCCTGTCCTTCTGTAGCCGTTTCTGGATCAGGAGGCCTGGCTGCCACCTGCATCCCCTCGCTCAGCTGCTGAATGAGCTGCACTCTCAAGGTGTGGAGCACGGTAAAAAGATGAGAGTTGCTGTAGCACATCAGAGGAGAAACAGCATTCGTTTAACCCATGGACTGCCAGGGAACCACAAAACCGTGTCCCATTCCCATCCTTTTCACGTTTGGATTGGTGCATGAGCTGTTTGTTTGTCTCCTTTGTTATCTGGTTCACCACTTTTCCTTTGCCATCTATTTGCCAAGACCAGTTGGAGTTGTTAAAAACGCCAATTACTTGTTTTCAAAATTTTAAAAGTTTAATAGAAATAAAATGGTTATAAAAATAGTAGTACAATTAGAGTAATAATAATTTGGACAAATTGAATTAGGACAATATGAGACAATAGAGACAAAGAGTTACGGATGTCCCGGTACCTTTTTCCGGGCAGCACGAGCCCGAAAAAGGACACCCGCTAACAAAGGATTAACCCTTAAAAACAATAGCCTGTTGCATATTCATACACTTCATACCTGATGCATAAATTCCATTCAAATACAGGATTCTGTCTGGTCATCCTCAGCTTCTTCCTCCAAATCCTAACAGTGCCTTCGAGGCGGGAAGAAGTTGGTTTCTTCTGATAAGAAGGCCATAAATTCTTCTTCTCTGAAAGATTTAGGTGTCCTGTGGCTGCTATCTCGCTGCGAGTCCTTTCTTTTTAAAAAAGTATCCTACATAGCATCGTTTCTATTTTAATAATTTTTATAACTTAAAACTATATTTAACACAGTACTTAAGAAAACTAATACAGCATTACTTTCTAACACAAAACATATAATATTCATTTCAATATTTGCGAAAAGCCAATCATAAAACACATGCATTTTTCACAGAGTCATTTGATTTTCCGCAAATTCCTCCTTTTTCTGCTAACAGATGATCTCATCCCATCCCATGGTGAAATGTTGTGTTCCTCATTTCAGTGGATTGCTCAGCAGGAAGGTCAGGAGCTGGAGCTGTCTGGTTGGTTATTTTGAGGACAGCTTGTAATCTAATGGTGCCATTGAAATGAGAAATGGGTTCTGTGGCTCCTGATATGAATTGGTTCGGGTTCCCAGGGTCCGGTCCATGGTGCTGTAGGATTTGTTCTGCTGGCCGTTCATCTTTTCCCCATTTTTGTCCGCTCTCTCCAGCCAGGGCTGCATCAATTGACTGCTTTTCTCTAATTAAATCATCAAATACTTGGATTCCCAACTGATTTCCCTGAATTTTTGGTAGCAAAAAATCCCCAGTGCTCTATTATACCCTGTATATAACATAGACGGGGACAGCACATGTGGGAGTGGGCAGAGGGATGATTCCCCCCCATTTATTTATAGTGAAGTTTTCCCAACATTCTCCATTTGCTGTTTCCCTTTGCAGCTTCACCCGTTTCTGTTGCAGGGTCAGATATCCTCACCCTGGGCTCTGCCTTGAGCTGTGCAAATTCCATCAGTGCAAGCAGGCAGAGCTTGGGGTGAGGGCAGAGGGAATCAGCCCAATTCCTGCCCCAGGCAAGAGACCCAGGTCCATTGTCCAGGCTTTGCCCAGCAGTGTTCATTTGCATTTCTAAAGCTCCTCTGCAGGCTGACTAAAACCAAAGCTTCTCTTCCAGGGCAGTAATCTGATGACTCCCCTGTTCCTTTCTCACCCACCCTCCCTTGCTTTTTTTTGATGCCTTTCTTTTTTTCCCTTTTTTAACCGTATTCTGTTAACTGTTTATGAGTTAAAGCGTCGCATTTAAACCTCTTCTAGTTTTTCAAAATGCATCCTAAATGTGAGCATGGAGAAACCCAGACCAAAATTGTGCCATCACTAAGAGACACGCACACACATACCCAAAAAGCCTCTACTTCTCCTAAGAATAAAAATTGATTCTGACACCCCTGACGCAAACCTTACTAACCAGAAGGATATTAAGAAAAAAACATTCAAATGTTGTAATCTTGTCACCAAAAGGGTGGGAAGAGCCAAAACTCTCCAACATTTCCAGTTTTAGAGAGTCAAGGCTTTACTTAATTCTGGCCAGGATGTGCAACAGAAATCCTTTCACACACACATAATCCGGGTGTGCAGGGAGAATTGTTCAGTGACACGTGAGTTTTACTAGATTTTTCCTAAACTTTTTACCATCCAAAACCCATAGAAATCTACTGGTTTATTGTTCATTGCTTCCAAGTTGTGTAAGTTTTTAGTATTTGGTTTCCTGTTGCACCCGGATTTCTTCCCCTCTGCTGTGAATTCGGTCCCCACTCCTGGATTTCCTTCTCAGCCTTTTCCAGACCAGGTGTCTCCAGCTGTGCCGGGGGCAGTGTCTGGGGTAGCTGTTGGTTGCTGTTTGCTGCTGGGCGTTGATGTTTTGTTGCTGGTCGTTATCTCTGTGGGTGTCTTTTGGGCTATTCCCAGTCTGTTGAGATGTTAAACTCATCTCCATTGAGTGGTGTAGCAGCCCTTAAATAAAACCTTTAAAGTTCCTTTCCCCAAGGCAAAGACAAACCAAGCCGGAGCAGAGAAAGAAGATTGAAAAGAACCAAAATGGGTACATTTTGCAGCACTGCAGTCGCAGTCAGCCCAGAGTGTGGGTGTGAGTGAGCCCCAGAGTGGAATTGTGCCGTGGTGCTCCCCAGCAGCTGTGGCAGTGCAGGCCCAGCCAGCGCTGAAGCTGCAGCAGTGGCAGCAAGGCTTGGCCGCAGTGGCTGGAGGTGCCAGAGGAGGGTGGCCAGGATTTCCGAGGGTTTGAGCAGAGGATCTGTGGGCAGGCCCAGGGGCTTGGCCCGCTGTGGAGCCCTGGCTGCTGCTGCGTTGCCTTCAGGGCAGGCTCAGGGGCGGCTGCCATGGTCCTGCTGCAGGCGGGAAGTGCAAATCTCCGGGGCTTCAGAGCCCTTGAGGCCAGGCTGAGGGGTCCCCCCGTGTTCAGCTGTGCTGGCGGCTGTTTCTGGCCTCAGGGACACTTGGCATGGGCCCCTTGGCCACCAGTGGTGCTGCTTTGCACTCCTTAGGCAGGAGCCGATGTCCTGGCTGGGTGTTGGCAACAGCAAAGTGCCAGGGCAGGCTCTGTGCCAGCCCAGCTTCCTGTGGGAGAATCTACCTTGATCTCTGATCCAGTGGTGTCTGAAGCAGTCAGAATTGCTTTTGCCCCCCTGTTAGGTGCCATGGTGTCAGCAGAAGATATTGAAGCCTTCCTGCCCAGGGCATTTCAGTGCCAGGCTCTTAGAAGCACCCAGAGCTCCTTGGGTTGAGCTGAGCATGGGGCGGTGACCTGCGCTTTGTCTGATTCCCCTTCCTTAATAACAGCCTGTCTTGTAGCTCTTTTCCCTTCTGCTGCCCTTGCAGAGCCATCCACAAACACATTTTGTCCCTCAGGCCAGGGAATGTCCCATCAATCTCTCCCAGCCTGGGTCGGGAGCTCTGTCCCTTGAGTGTAGTCCTGGGTTCCTTGCCAGCCCCTCTCCAGGCTGTTCAAACAGGAGGCTGGGTTAAACCCTTGCCCTGTCCTCAGTTCTAAATCCTCCTGTGCCATTGAACAAGTTTCATACTGTAATAACCGAGCCCTGCTCATCCATTTAGAGGCTCTTTTGGTTGTCAAAGCTTTAACTTGCTGCCAGACTTGAACTCTAGGAGATCCTCCTGTTGTCATCAGTTTTCAGCCTCAGCTCCCATGAAAGCTGTGGCTGCAGAATTCTGCAGACAATGAGGCTGCTCTCTGGCCACTGGGTTAAACATTTTAGCACAAGAATTCCTTTGGCAAGACCCTGTTTAACATCCACCTATAATTCAAATTCTTTTACCCTGTCTGGAAGGGCCAGGGCAGCGGCCTCACGTAATCTTCATTTTAACACTTGAAAATTCTGTGTTTCCTCCTCCTGTCCATGCATCCAGTTTGTTGACTGGCAGGATAGGAGTGTTACAGGGAGACACCCCTGGCTCCAAAAGCCCTGCCTTCTACAGGGACTCAATACCAGGCTGTGAGCCCTTCCTTCCCTCCCCTGGAACAGGATATTGCTTGTCCTGGTTGCTTTGAAGTAATTTGTAGAGGCTCCATATCTAATTTTCCCTCTTTCCCTGGGGCTGCCCACACTTCTGGGTTCAGTTCAGCATCAGCCTGGCCAGACATTTGACACAGAGGTAGAACAGAACTGGCCTCTGTATCACCTTTTATAATATTAATTTGTGTTCCAAGTTTAGCCCTCAAATTCCTTCCCAGTAAATCATAATAACAATTAGGAGCAAATAAAAATCCATGGATTTCCAATCCATCTCTCAGATCTACTAATAGTGGTTGAATAAAACCATGCATCTTTCCCACTTATCCCCTCACTAATCAAACAAATTTTTTGCATTTTTCCCCCTTAGGTCTAAGATTCAGAGTGCATTGAGAGGCCCCTGTGTCCATCAGGAGAGGCTTCCTCTCAATGCAGACCGAGCTGAATGTTCTCAAGGGCTCCAGTGTGGAGGGTCCCTGGTGTGATGGGAGCTGTGACAGCCCTGCCAATCCATGTCCATCAAGGGGTGGACTTGCTGGTCCTGAGGGTGCTGCTGTCTGTGCTTGCAGTGTCCTTGTGCCCTGCAGCTGGAGCCCTGATTCCTTGCCAGGGGCTGTTTGGGTGGGCTGTCCCCTGCCGAGGAGGGCAATGCCTCTGCCGGGTGCTTGTGGCCGAGGTGCCCTGGGTGCTGGGGCCCCCTTGGGCCCTGGGGCTGATCCCTCAGGGGCTGTAGGAACTCTGCCCTGGCCTTTGCCTTCAGCCTGGCCTTTTGCTGCTCCCTTCTTGCATTCACCTGCTGGGCCTTTGTGCCCAAGTGCTGCAGGGCCTTCTTCTGCCCCTCCTGCAGCCCCCCTCAGTGCCTGTGGGTGCTTGTCTTGCTTTACAAGACAGGTGTCTGCTTGGGAAGGCAGAAAAAGCCTCTCTTGGAATGGAGAATGCAAAGCCCCTCCCTCTTAAGTTTTAGACTAGTGAAATCAAGGGCTCTCAGGCAAAGATAAGGGAATAGGAATACCAGTTCTTTACTAGTGTGTATAATAAAGCAAACAAAGAACACCAGCTCCGGCAGTGCCAACAAACAGAGCCCGGAGCCAGTCCCGGCCTTTCGGCTGCGGCGCTTTCCCCTTGGGTGCAGTTCCGGGCACGGCCGGCAGGGGCGCTGGTGGCTCCCGCGGGGCAGGGCTGCGCATCCCTGCCATGGGAGCCTCTCTTAACGGAAATAGAGCAATCCCTTCATTTAACTCTTTCACTTTTTTACCTTCTGTAGCCTTTCTCCCACGTTTTGGGAAAGAATTTGGAGAGGGCTGCCTTTTAACTGAGCTCCTAGTGTTTCGATAAGGTGCTTCCTGTAGAGAGAAAGAGAGTTTCCCTGTACAGCCGGAGCTGTGGTTACCAAGGGGACGTAACTCAGAGCAGGCCGGGGTCAGGGGAGGATATCCCGCCGAGGCTCGGTCGGAGTGTGGGCAGGGTCTGCTGCCGGAATCGTCAGAGGGGGATCTTCCCGTGGAGGCCGAGCCGGAGCGTGGGCAGCCCCCACATGGCTTATGGCGGCTGATCCGGCAGCTCCCGGCAGAGAAAAGGCAGGTGGGAGACCCCGGCAGCAGCGGCGGCGGTGCCCAGCGCAGCTGGCACGGGCAGGGCAGCCAGGGATGGGATGGCTGGGACCCGCCCTCGGTGCGGTCGGCGCGGTGACCTCGGCCCAGGCGGCAGGACAGAGCAACCCCCATCTTCCCCAGCATGGCCGGCAGAGCGGCCGCGGGCCGGGCAGTGGGAGCAGGGCACACAAATTCACCGCCAGCGCCGGGGCAGGTGGAGCTGCCCTGGGCAGTGAGCCTGCACCTGGGATGGAAACCGGGGCAGGCGGAGCTGAGGCGGGCAGCGAGCCGGGACCCGGGACAGGCGCCTCGGCCGCGAACGGAGGGGGCAAGGCCTGGAAAGGATCCCACTCTCTTTCTGATTTTTCCTCTTGTTCCCCTCCCTTTCATTTCCCCTTTTTCTTTCCCTGTTTTTTTCTCGGGTGTTTCTGATACTTTAAAGATTTTTATTCTCCTAAAATCTCTTGTCTAACATATGGCATATTCTCTTTCTTCTTGATTAAATATTTTTTTTTACAAATAAATCCAGAGCCTAACAAATCTAAACTTCTGCTTGGATACTTTGAAATGGTCGACAAGCTAACTCACGACCTCCTAATGTTGTTTTTCTCCTCACCTTTTTATTTATCCTTTGGCAATTTAAGCATCTTTCAGTAACTTGCTTTGCTCCTCCAAAAATCCCAGTGCACCCATAGTTCCTTAAAAAATGATCACACAAAGCTTGATTACCCCAGTGGGTTTTCTGATGCATGTCTTCTAATATTTTCCTAGTAAGCCCATTTTATTAAGTAATTGTCTTCCATCAAGAAGTTTCAATTTCCTTGATTTATCTTGTTCACTTCCAGTCTTGTTTAATTCTTTTTTCTCATCTTCCGTAACCTTTGGAATTTCCAGTTTTTCCTCTTTTGGAGTTAATATTAACATAACTCTTTCAGCTCCATTTTCTGCTGCATCCTTAGCTTTGTGATGTGCCCCCAGTTTGGCCAGTTTGCCTCTCCTTTGGCCCGGGCCGGGTTCCCCCCGCCCGCAGCGGCTGGGAGCAGCCGAGAGCCCCGCGCTGCCCATGCCGACCTGTCCCGGCTCCATCGCCGCTCCTGCCGCGGGCTGCGAGGGCTGCGGGAACGGGGCACCGAGGGTGTGGCTGCTGCTGGGGGAGGAGGAGGAGGCAGGGAAGGGCAGGGATGAAGGGGGAGGAGGAGATGGGGTTAGGGAGGAGGAGGAGCAGGGGGAGGAGGGATGGAAGAGGAGGGATGAAGGCAGAGAGAGAGCAGCAATGGAAGGAGGAGAAGGAGGTGGGGTTAGCGAGGAGGAGGAGGAGGAGAAGGGATGGAAGGGGAGGGATGGAAGAGGAGAAGGAGGTGGAGATAAGAAAGAAGGCCAGGAGGAGGGAGGGGGAATGGAGGAGGAGGAGCAGGAGGAAGAGGAAGAGGAGGGACAAAGGCGGATGGAGGCTGAGCTGAGGGAGCCAGGCCGTCGATCCCTGCCTGAATTCGCAGCCCCCACCTGTGGGATCATCGCCCCCCCCATGGCTCCGGTGAGCGGGGAGGGGGAGCTCGGCCCGGATATCCCGGGGGGTCCCTGGGTTGGGTTTTTGGGGCGATGTTTGGAGAATGAAGAAGTCCAAGGCTGAGTGGAAAAGGCCCCTTGGGGGGACATCGGGGGGTGGCGGTGGCGGCTGCCGGCAGAGGCAGCCTGGAGGAGCAGAGCCCTGTGTGCCCCAGGAGCCCAAAGTGGGGAGCCCAGAGAGGGAGGAGCGCTGCCATTGGCGGGAGCCTCAAGGGCCTGGAGAGGGGCAGGGGGGACTCCTTGGAGCCGCTGCAGCCCAGAGCAGAGAATGAGGGGAGAAGGGAGCCCGGGAGCCCAAAGAGCCCCGGCATCCCGAAATGGGGAGAGCGAAGTGGGGGGAGCTTTTGGGATTGCTGGGACTGCCAGCAGCCTGGGCAGGGCAGGCACCGAGGAGAAGGGGGACCCCCAATCCAAGCGTGACCCCAGCAGCTGGGACAGGGGGGAACCCCCGAACACCAGAGGGGAGGGACCAGGGACGGGGAACTCCTGGGAGGCTTTTTCAGGGCTGAGTCTTGGTGTTTGGGAGGATTTTCGGGAGCCCAGATGGCCGGTGACTTGTAGAGATGGAGTCGGGCAGAGGGACCTTCAAATTCAATGTGCTCATCCCTTGTTTTCCCCACATTAGGATTTCCCATTGCCAACTCCTGGGAGGCTGCGAGGAAGAGGAAGATGCCCTG
The DNA here is from genome assembly GCF_051311805.1 of Agelaius phoeniceus. Classification (NCBI taxonomy): domain Eukaryota; kingdom Metazoa; phylum Chordata; class Aves; order Passeriformes; family Icteridae; genus Agelaius; species Agelaius phoeniceus. The sequence goes on along the minus strand of NC_135291.1, from coordinate 1,652,991 downwards.
GGACACTGAGGCAGGTGAGGAGGAAGTCAGTGTCTCTGGAATGCTTAAAATCAGAGGGTTTTGGGAAAGCTGCAAAAGAGAAGCCTCAGAGACAGTAGAACTGATTAGAGCTTTGCTGCAGCCATAAGATTGGTTAGTAGAAAAATTATATAAGAATTAGAAAGTAGGGAGAAATAGAACAATGGTCTGTGCATTAACACTTATCTAGAATAACTCCCTAACCTGCAGAAAAGTATATCTAGCAGGATATTAGGAAGTTCCAAGCTTAATAATGGAGCTCTGTGCATTGTGTTTTAAGGCTTACAAGCAGGTATTGTATTTGAAATAAGGGAGCATTGTTTTAACCGTCAATGTGCTTATAGTGCTTGGATAGAACTACTGTCAGTATGCCTTTGCTTTGCGTGATTGGTCAAAAACCTTTTAAAGTAAGTTTGAACATGAAGTTCTTTGTCTGCTACCTGTGATGTGAGCTACTGGCATCTTCCCATTGTCATAACCAAGTAATGAGACAGATGCTGGGAAATAAAACAGCTCAGGACACGTTCCTAGCAGTCCCGTCCTGTTTGTGATTTGTGCACAGCCCCAAGCTGGCGATGAGTGCCCCTTTCCCCTCTGTGCTGCTCCATCTCCCAGCCCAGCAGGGCCCCCGGCTGCAGCTCAGCCCTGGGGGGATCTCCTTGCCCTTGCCTGTGGCACGGAGGCAAATCCCATCCTGTCCTTGTCCTTCCTCCCCCAGAGCAGGAGCTGAGCATGGAGAGCAGGGAGGACAAATGCCCGCAGCAGAACCTGGTGGCAGAGGCCGTTTTGAGCGGCTCCACGGCGCAGGAAGCCAACGGGGAGGAAAAGCCCCGGAGCTGCCGCACGAGGAGGGGCTGCAAACGCAGATGGCGGGGATGTGAGGGGGAAAGAGCCAGCCTGGGCTGGGAAGGCGGCCGGAGATGGAGCCAGAGCTCGGAGCTGGTGCTCCATGATCAGCTCCATGATGGGGAGAAGCCCCACACGTGCGTGGAGTGTGGGAAGAGCTTCAGGTGGAACTGCGACCTGATCAAGCACCAGAGGATCCACACTGGGGAACGGCCCTACGAGTGTGGGGAGTGTGGGAAGAGCTTCAGCCAGAGCTCCAGCCTGATCAAGCACCAGAGGACCCACACTGGGGAGAGGCCCTACGAGTGTGGGGAGTGTGGGAAGAGCTTCAGAGAGAGCTCCAGCCTGATCATGCACCAGAGGACCCACACTGGGGAGAGGCCCTACGAGTGTGGGGAGTGTGGGAAGAGCTTTAGGTGCAGCTCCGTCCTGATCAGCCACCACAGGATCCACACTGGAGAAAGGCCATACAAGTGTTCAGAGTGTGGGATGTGCTTCAGCCGGAGCTCCCACCTGATCATGCACCAGATGACCCACACTGGGGAGAGGCCCTATGAGTGTTCCAAGTGTGGGAAGAGGTTTAAGACCAGCTCCCATCTCCTTCAGCACTATCAGAGTCACACAGAGGAGAGGCCCTTCCAATGCCCCGACTGTGGGAAGGGATTCAAGTACAACTCCACCCTTGCCAGGCACCAGCGCATCCATACTGGTGAACGGCCCTACGAGTGTGATAAATGCAGGAAGAGGTTTCAGACCAGCTCCCATCTCCTCCTGCACTATTGGATTCACAGAGAGGAGAGGCCCTTCCAGTGCCCTGACTGCGGGAAGGGATTCAAGCACAACCCCACCCTCATCACCCACCGGCGCATCCACACAGGGGAGAGGCCCTACCAGTGTCCCCAGTGTGGGAAGAGCTTCTCCAGCAGCTCTAACTTGACCAAACACCAACGGAGGCACCGGTAAGGGAAGCCCTGCGAGTGCCCCGAGTGAGGGCAGAGCTTCGTGCGCTGCTCCAGCTCCATCCCCCACTGGAGGAGGCACTTTGGGCACAGCCCTGGTCACTCACATTCCCTGTGATCCATGTTGGGAGCACACCTGGCTGCTTCTCCTTTTGGTTTGGCCTTAATTTTCCTCTGCTTCACCTTCATCCTTTAAAAACACCCCCAAACTGGATTAAATTAAGGAAATTGATTGAATATATCTGAAGTTCTGTAATTTCTTAGTTGTTTTAGAGGGAATTTAGGATTTGGGGACAGTTCTGTGTGGAGTGCTGCTGTTGCTAAGAGGCAGGAATTTGATCTCACCCTTCTTGCGTTGCTGAGAACTCCTCCCCTGACCCAAACCTCAACTCCACCCTTGGGATACCCTGTAAAAACTCCATGGCCCTGCCTTTGCCCTGTCTTTGGGGGTAAGAAATGGATTCCCCAAAGGATCAGCCCTTGTCCCACGGGATTTCAAGAGGGTCAACCTTTTTCACTGGATTCCTCTCTGTGGATTCTGACTCTGTCACAGTTATCTTTTTGTTTATACTACTGCATTTGCATTTTTAATTTTTCGTAATAAAGAACTGTTATTTCTACTCCCATATATTTTCCTGAGAGCCCTTAATTTCAAAATAAATTATTATTTTTATAGTTTATTATTATTAACAATATTATTATTATTAGTAGTAGTAGTAGTAATAATGGTAATAATAGTAGTAATCAAAGGGAGGGGGTTTACATTTTCCATTTCAGTGGAGGCTCCTGAAATGGGGAGACATCCCCAAGAATGGACCATGTAAAATTGTTCCTGAAATATGTAAATTAGTTTTTGGATATGCATGAGGGTCTATGAATATGCCACAGGCTGATGGAATTAAAACCAGATTAATTAAGAGGTGTCCCCGAAAATAACTGGGGGGTCTTGGTGGCCATAACAACCTTTGCTCAATGGTCCTTGTCTCCCATGACATCAGCCTGTTGCATATTCATAGACTGTCATGCATATCCATAAACTCATTTACATACTCCAGGAAGAAAATTGGCTTTATCCTGTTTGGGGGTCCACCCCCTTCCCAGCTTAATTTGGGGTGTCCCATCCCCCTCCCAGCTCAGTTTTGGGATCCCATACACCTCCCAGGTTAATTTGGGGGTTCCATCCCCCTCTTTTCCCTGCTCTCCCCCCACTTTCCGATCGTTCCCCCAATCCCCTCCCCCGTGTTTGGTTTTGGGGGCTCTGTTTTGGGGTCCGCTCTCCATCCCCAGGGTCACTCACCTTCCCCCCCTCCCCAAATTCCTCTCCTCGAAACTGATGAGTCATCAGCGAGACACGCTCTGATTGGCTGGAAATTACCCCGCGCGGTTTTTGATTATTTAACGCATGAGAGGCCTTGGTCTGTGCCTGGCAACTGATGAGTCACAGTCGGGCCGGGCGCTGATTGGCTGTAAATCGCTGAGCAGGGCCAGTGCTCTGAGTTTCCGCCCAGCAAGTGGATCGTCATCAGTGCCGTGCTTTTTGATTGGTCGGGATCTGTTTTGGGGTGGAAACAGGAGGAACTGGGGTTACTTGGGGTTTCTTTGGGTTTATTTAGGGTTTGTTTGCGGTTGATTTGCGGCTATTTATGGACTATTTGGGGTTTATCTTGGGGTTTTTTTGGTTTATTTCTTTTTATTTGGGGTTATTTGGGTTTATTTGGAAGTATTTGGGTTTGTTCGGGTTTATTTGGGCTGATTTGGAATTATTTCGGGTTCTTGGGGTTTATGTTGGTGTATATGGGGATTTTTTAGTTTTACCTGAAATCATTTGGTGTTTTTTGGGTTGAATTTGGGCTTTTTTTTTTGTTTTTTTGGGTTGTTTGGTTTTGTTTGGGGTTATTTGTGGGACTTCTAGGTATTGTTTGGGGGTTTTGGGGTTTGTTTAGGGTTTATTTCGAGTGTTTTGGGGTTATTTGGGTAATTTGGGATCATGTGGGGTCAAAAAATCCGGGAATGTTTCTCCTGCAAAAAACGGGAATTTTTCCTTAAAAATCTGAGAATTTTTCCCCAAAAAGCCGGGAATGTTCCCCTAAAAATCCCGGACTTTTCCCAGCCAATAGCGGCGCTCCCGGCCCTAAACCAACCAATCACGGGGGGGGTCTCTCCTCATCAACGCCCGCCTTCTTTACCTCTATCCAACGAATTACTGCGCGCCTCCCCTCCCCAAAGCCCGCCTCCCCCACCCCTTTCCTGTCAATCACCGCACCTTCTAGGAAACCAACCAATCACCGGGTCTCTCTCCTCAGCAACTCCCGCCCTCCCCGCCCCGCTCCAGCCAATCAGAGCCGAGCCTGAAGCGCCGCCCCCTGACTCCGGGCCCGAGCATGGAGTGGGCGCCTCCTCCCCGCTGCCGCCCCCCGGGACCCCCTCAGGGACCCCCGGGAGCCGCCCCGGGCTCGGGCGGGTCCTGCGGGAGGCGCTGGAGAGAGCGGGGGAGGCGCTGGGAGAGGACAGGGGACTCCGGGAGCTGCTGAGGAGGCGCAGGAACAGGTGAGGGGTCCTGGAGGGGTCGTAAGGGGAATTTGGGGAGGGGTCTTGAGGACGTTTGGGGGGATTTGGGGAGGGTCTGGGGGGAACTTGAGGGGGATTTCGTGGGGTCTGGGGGTGCTGGGGGGGCTTTGGGGAGGAATTTGGGGAGGAGTCCTTGGGGGGTGTCATGATCCGTCCTCACGGACGGGTTTCGTGATGCTTCGTGGATTTGATCTCAGGGTGCAAAAAGAACCGACACGGTACAAGGGGGTTTGCAATGATCATCAAAACAAATATACCTTTATTGAATGACCCCACAAAATGCGAGAGAGGGATTAAGGGAGAGAAAAAGATAGAGGAAGAGAGAGACAAAAGAGAGAGAGAGAGAGAGAAAGAGGGGGATAGAGCTACCAAACGTAGAGACGAAGTCCTTTGGTCCAGTCCAGTCGAGGATCCGCCTGTTACGTCGGGGAGATCTCGAAGTCTCTGGCTAACTCAGAGGTTTTTATTATGATAACTCTATTGGAAATTGCTGGGGAGGGGGAGAAACAGATACAATAAGGAGTAGATGTAACAGGTAGTCCATGTTCTCAGCAGTAAACGAGAGCCATTGTGTTCTTGGTCCAGCGGTCACAACCTGCAGGCAAACATCTCGCTTTGGTCAGCTTGCCTCCCCCACACACCTGCCCCGGGCTGGGGGTTTCAGTGCCAGTCCTTGGAAGGAGCAGAGGGGCCTTTTCACATGGGGCTTTCATGTCTCAGTCCTTGATGGAGAGGCTCCTTACATCTCAGTCTGTCTGTCACGGTGGTTGTAAAACAGGTGAGGGTCTTCTGTGGGGGGCCCACCCAGAACTCAGGAGAAGTCCAGCCAGGCCGAGAGGTGGGACAGCTCCCAAGGCTGTTGTTGCAAAAAGGGCACGGTGCTTCCTTCTTCTTCTCATTGGGCTCAGTGCAGCACACAGCAAACAGCACCTGTGGAAACAATGGCTTGGCAACGCTCTCAGGTCTCTGGCACATGACTTTCTCCTTTGGAGCCAGAGATTTAAGACAGGGGGGGTCTTCTCTTCAGTGGTCCCCCAATGACGATCGTGAGGCAGATGAGGGAAAATTTGGACAGACTCTCACACGACCCCGTGACTCACGATTGTCTTGAAGGGATCCTCATCAGCAGAACTCTGGAGTGTCGCTGATGGGTCTGCAGAATTCGCCGTACGTTGGTAGTATAACCCGGAAAAATAGGGACTACAAAAAGAGAGGAAACAGAGAAAGAGAGAAGTGTAGAGAGCTTTTTGGATTATTGGTTAGCTGAGAAAGGACATTCCGATGTGATGCCGATGGATAAGGGTAAGAGAAACAAGCTGGGAACTGAGCAACAGGTGCCCAATTACTGACGAAGGTCACAGTGACCTTCTCTAAAACGGGAAGACGGGGGAGAAAATTGCTTGCCAGAAAATGTAGTTATCCCAAGGTAGAGAAATTAGAAGAATGTACACATAGAAGCAAAATAATTGTTAAGAGATAGAAGTAGGTGTGTTTGATCATAGTGTGCTTTAACCAATAATGAGCTCAGATTTTGCAATATGCATAAGCTTCATTAACACTAATATAAAAATGTGTAAGCTTTCAATAAACTTCGAGATTTGCTATTCATCGCATATGGTGTGTCGCATCTCTCCCGCCGTTACGACAAATGGTGACCCCGGACGTGTACCTTCGGGACTAGCCACGGTCGGAGGCGTAAAAGTCAAGTGCAGGTCCTTTCGCGGCTGGGGATGGCAAAAAACACCGCTGAAAAAGGAAGGTGTTCGGCCCCGGGTGACCTCAGAGGAGAGCCCGGCTGCTACGTGCTGCCGGACCTGAATAGAGCCGCAAGAAGCGCGCAATCGTCGTTGAAATGGATAAAGACAGGCAAGCAGCATATGATTTATTTACTGACTTTTTACGAGGGCGTCAGATTAGAGGGATAGATTTACAGAAAGAACTTCCTGGGTTGTTAGCTTATGGGTGTGCACAGGAGTTTTTTCGTAATCCCCATACAGTGCATGAATTGTCAGAGTGGCGTATATTCGGAGATAAGTTGTGGCGTGCAATCATAGATGAGGATAAGACCGCGAGAGAGTTGGGAAATTTATGGCGAGTCGTGCATGCTGAATTCTTGAAATACAAGGCAGAGGAAAGAGCTGCCCAGCAGGCTAGCGTGGCCCGTGAAAGAAACAGGAGTTGCAGAGACTGGTTTGGGTCCCCGCCGATACAAGCTCCTGCTCTAAACAGCAGCTCCCTGCAGCTATCGGCGTCTGCCGCGGGCAGCAGCCCCCCTGCGCGTATTCCAGCCGTGCCGTCCGCGCCGCCTGCCCCGGTGTTAAACCCTGCACCGCCTCCGCCTCCTCCCGCTCCGGACCCGCACCCTCTGCCGCTCTGCCGCAACGCACAGCCCGCAGCCGCCCCGCCGGAGAGGCTCGTGCCGGCCCCCGCCCTGGGCGACTCAGCAGCTGCAGCGCGGCCGCCTCCCGCTCCGCAGCCGCCAGCACCGCTCCGCAGCCGCCCCGCCCCCGAGCCGAGGGGGGGGCGGCAGGACGGGCCTTCCACCCCCCGTGGAGCAGCGGGCTCTGGTGAGTCCGCCCGCCCCGCGGCTGCCCGCAGCTATCACCACTTCGGCTAAACCTGCCTTCAGCCCGCAACCGCCGGGAGCCTCGGAGTAGACCTAGCAACAGCAGCAGACAGTGACTTTGGTAAATATTCACCCACAAAAGTCCCAACGGAAGTAAAGAGACCACTCATTATTGATGGATTATCTGTGAGAGTTTTGCTTTTAGGACATTTCTCGGCTACAGTGTTAAGATTGTTTGTTTTATCTAGAATAATGGACGCTGGCTATGTAGGGGAGAGTTCTATTATGCTGTATATTCTTTTTCCACCTATGCGAATCGAGCAATGAACTGTTAGATGCACTTTGACCTTTGTTAAAGGGAACTAATCCAGCACAGCCTGTTCGTATAACCCCTGAACGGGCTGAAACACTGCAGCAGATATTAGACTGTGTTACACAAGGCAGTGTTCAGAGACGTGATTTTGATCTCCCTGTACAGCTGACAGTTTGGTGTAGACAAAAATTTTTTACTGGGTGCACTTACTTAGCATAACAGAAAAACGGGGGAGATACAGGCCTTGGAATGGATATCTCCTCCACTTCAATAACATAAAACTCTTTTTCAGAAAATTGACATTTTAACTGATTTGCTCAAAAAAAGGTCGTGATAGGACAGTGGAGTTAGATTTAATGCCCAAAAAGATCACTAAAGCCCTTATCGGATGCTATAACTGCTTATACAGATGCAGGAAGAAAATCCAAACAACTGTTACTCATTGTATACATTTATATGTTTAGAAACTGGACTGGATGTCATGTAACATTTAGAATTATAATTTAACCTGAATGTTAGTTTGCACAAAAAAACAACTCCCTCCAAACAACAAAAACAACAAAACTTTCACTCAAAACAGATACTAAAATATATAATAGACTTCTAACCATAATATTAATATTATTATTATTATTATTATTGTGGACAATTTTGATAAATAATTACCAAAAAGAATATATTCATCCTTACTGTTTAAGCATCAATTGACTTTTAAAACATAAAGCATAAACACTGATGTTTGAGGCCTAGAAAACATTCATTCTATTGTTTGAATAATGATTTCAGTCTACAAGGAAACTGTTGCTTAACTTTTCCTGTAACATCGAACAAAGAGTATTTTGTACTTAGTTGTTATCCTTTTTCTTTGTCCAAGTGAGAACACAATATGTCATTTAAAATATTCTCTCATTTAATTTACATTTTAATCTGAAAGAGAATATGAGTTTAAAAAATCATACCACAGCATTAACGTCCCTTTGTACTTAGAAACATATTTCTTGTACCTGTTCAATTCAAAGCAAACCTGCAATACTCTAAGCACCTGACTCAACTTATAACTTCTCCATCACTTCTTATATTTTTTTCCCTCTGAAAATAACCAGTGTGAGCTGTAGCTTGTCTCACATGTGTTAAGTTCTTCACTGTGTTAAGTTCTTCACTGGCTTTGCATAAGGAGATTCACAAGTACATGAGTTATTCTACACTGCTTATTTGTCTTAAATATCCGATCTAAAACACATCATCTGATTTGTATTTCTTAATATTTTATAGGTGAGTTAGTTCTGAGTTATTTTTCTCTGTTTCCTGTGTTTAACCAAGATGCTGAAAGACTTTGTTGATACGTCAGACTTCACTGAAACAAAGGCTTCACACAGATCAGGCCTTGGTATTGATGGATGGCTCAAATCTTTAAACTTAGGATCGTGGTTACGTTCACTTATTAAGGTTAGCATTGTAGTAGCTATTGTAGTTTTGCTGTTAGTATTAGTTTTGCCTTGTTTTTGTATATGCTTACAGAATATGGTGAGAAAGATGATAACTACTGCATTTAATCAAACTATGCTTGTTCAACAGAAAAACAGGGGAGATGTAGAGAGCTTTTTGGATTATTGGTTAGCTGAGAAAGGACATTCCGATGTGATGCCGATGGATAAGGGTAAGAGAAACAAGCTGGGAACTGAGCAACAGGTGCCCAATTACTGACGAAGGTCACAGTGACCTTCTCTAAAACGGGAAGACGGGGGAGAAAATTGCTTGCCAGAAAATGTAGTTATCCCAAGGTAGAGAAATTAGAAGAATGTACACATAGAAGCAAAATAATTGTTAAGAGATAGAAGTAGGTGTGTTTGATCATAGTGTGCTTTAACCAATAATGAGCTCAGATTTTGCAATATGCATAAGCTTCATTAACACTAATATAAAAATGTGTAAGCTTTCAATAAACTTCGAGATTTGCTATTCATCGCATATGGTGTGTCGCATCTCTCCCGCCGTTACGACAGAGAAGGAAAAGAAAGGATAGGAAAAGGAGGGGGAAAAGGGAAACAATAAACAAACATAATTAATATTGATTATCTGCAGCAGTGCAACTCGATTGTCAGCGTCCGGCTAGCTACCAGCACTGCTAGCAGCACGAGGGGGCACTTCTCCCGAGAGCTGGCTTCGGGATAGTGCCTAAGGCAGTGCCCAGCTTGCAGCTGTAGGCACACCTTGTGCAGGATTGAGTCTAGTAAAGGCTGCAACCAGCGGAAAGAAGACTGCGGACTCCAACTGTGGCTTAATCCAGGCTTTAATGAATCCCAGAGGGACCGACAGGAGAAGACAGGGGGAAGGGATGACAGCAAGTTTTTAAGGGGTAGGGAGAACAAGGGAGGTGCCAGGCATTGGGCCAATGGGGGTGTAGTGGGGAGTGGGGTCCAAGGGATTGACACGTGGGCAACACCAACGGGAAACATTCTGGGGAGGGGCCCCGGTCCCTAAGCCAACCATCGAACTCCCCTGCTGGAACATTCTAGCAGTAAGGGTGGGAGTGAGAGTGATTGGCGGGGTACTGGGGAGGGATCAGAAGAAAAGATACAAGGGTTTCCAGGGAAACCAGGGCGGAGTTTAGGGGATACATTGTTGGCTGAGGTGGAGCCAGGAAGACAGACAGCTCCAAAGGCGGGAAGGGAGAACTGGGGCAGAACCATTTTCAGACAGAAGGGGATTGGAACAAACCAACCTAATAACTTAACAAAACACACTGCAACAATTATCATAACAATTTTCACAAATGGTTGAATAATTAGAACAATGTTACTTTTATAACAATTTTCAAATGGTTAAACCAAGTCACAAATAATCAAAAGCAAAAGCAATCAACAAATCATAATACAAGCATGAACTTTAAAAAATTATTTTCTAAAACAATTCACTAAAAATCGAAAGTAATTCCCAGAGAATCAAATGGAAATTAGGATTATTCCAAAACACATATGCTTCATTCATAATTGCCTTGTGTCAAAGGCTTGGGGATGTTCACAGTGCATGGGACATCAGCCAAGTTGTGTGCATTAACTATAGACGTCAATCTTGTCAGCTGTTTCATGCTCCAATTCATAACGAATGGGACTGCTGATAAAATAAAACCAAGCAGGATTGGTATCAAAAGGATAACAATGGGATGACACAGACTGCTCAGGACACCCGTGGCAGTAGGAGACCACCTAAAAGAGTATCCCACCCCCTGTGCTCGGCATCTTTCTCCACCCTTTCCATGACACGGGGTATCTGTCTCACATTGTGATGAACAGTCACCAGGGCTTTCTGTGCGTTTTTCTCAATCTTCTCAAGGATTTCAACTAAGTCTCGATGGAGCAGCAGTTGTCTTACCAAAGTGAGATCCATCCCAATAGGAGTAGGCATCAGTTTGTGAATCAGTGTGTAGCTGGATTGCAATGGGTAGTGAGAGGTGACTGGAGCTTCATAAGAGAAATCCCATCCTGCAATTTTGGTAAAGTTACAAGCACAGAAAGTTGAAAGATTTTTAGTATCTACTACCATGTTTTCTACAAATACAAAATCACAAGCAGTTCTAAGCATGCACATCTATTGCCTATGTATATAAGGACTGTTTCAGAAGTCTCATTAGGATGAATTTCAAAATGACAGATATTTTGCTCTGTGTCTGAACAAATGTCTTGAGCGATGATTGCATTGCTTTCACAGATGAGCCCTTGTTGTTCTCGGACAATACAAGATTCCAAATTAACAGTTTGCCATTTCTCACCAATTTGACGGGCCCGTTCTCTATGGGATAGAGAACAGCTCTGCTGTAATTCAGTTCTAATGCTGTAACAGGGAAAATCAAATGCTCTGAGGCACTGTGTATGGTGAACACAAAAGCTGTGGCTGTATTTGAAATGGGGTCATAGGTAAAATTCACCAGGTTCCACCAGGATTGGAATTCTCTTTCAAAGTCAGTGGCACTGTCCCAAATTATTTTCCGAATTTCAGTGGGAAAAGTGCCTTCTTCACCTTCTCTTATAACTGAGGCAGCAACTGACTGCATCCACAATTGTGCCTGGATACAGCTGAGAGCCAAAGAAACGTTGTTTTGTGTAGCACCGAGTGCATCAATTATCAATTTGTGATCATTTACATTTACTTTTTCCCTAGCTAACCACAAACAACCCCCCTTCCCAGGCAGTGTACCTTTTTTCAGTATCTCTGAAACCACGGGAATAAAAACCAACAGGCTTTGTCAGACCCTCAGGACCCCGCTGCCGTATATGAACGGAAAGCTGTGAGGAGGCAAATCCGTATTCCAGCTGAAAGGGATCTGTGGGATGGACAGGGTCCAGTGCTTGGTGTGCTGTCACTTCAAAAATCAGTAATTGCAATGTTTCCTCCTGAGAAGAAGTCCAATCCCATTTTATTCTTTTTCTCAGCAAGACATAAAGGGGAACAAAAGGGTCATTCTGGTTCCTGAGAGGTTTATCTGGTCTTTCTATAGGAGACATAGCTACTGTGGTTTTCTGAAGCAGAATTGCTGTAGGTTTAAGTGTTCCTGGAAGCCCTTGAATGAGAGCTCATATTTTCAGGCTTTACAGGTGATTGCATTGCTGACTCAAAACCAGGAATTTGTTGGATCAGCGGAAGAAATGCGGCACTCAATATGCGTGATCAGCAAGTCTCCAACTTTATTGATAGTTCACACATATTTATATTGGTGTTAATGAAGCTTGTACGTATTGCAAAGCTGAGCTCATTATTGTTTAATTACTTCTCAGTCAACCATGCCTACTTCTATATTCTTCTGGTTATTTTGTTACTACTTCTACATTCTTGTGGTTATTCTGCTGAAACTATCCTCATATTTTTGGCAAGAGTTCCTCTCCTCTATCCTGTTGTTGCACCAAGGGCACAATGTCCTTGTCAGTGGTTGGGCACTGACTGCTGAATCCTAGACTTGCCTCCTTCTAACTTAACCAACGCTATTATGTCGACGTGACCTTTCTCAGCTGGCCAGCTGTCCACAAAGCTCTCCACACTGGAGCGGTTAACTGGAAACCTACAGGTAGAATCAGGCTTTGGTATTGATGGATGGCTCAAATCCTTAGGCCTGGGATCATGGTTACGCTCTATTGTTAAAGTCAGCATTATAGTGGGCATTATAGCTTTGTTAGTAGTATTAATTTTGCCGTGTTTTTGCATATGCCTACAGAACATGGTGCAAAAGATGGTATCTGCTGCATTTAATCAGACCATGCTTGTTCAACAGATAAATGGGGGAAATGTGGAGAGCTTTGTGGAAGCCGAGCCCCAGCGCCAGGAAGACGAAGCCCAAGACGAAGCCCCCGATGCCCGTCAGCATCTTGCTGCGGGCGGCGTCCGGCGGCATCTCTGGGGGGTTCGCAGGGCTCAGCACCCCCAAAACCTCTCACGAACACCCCCAGCCCCTCCCAGCGCCCTCCCTGTGGCCCCCAGCCCAGCCAGGAGCCCCTGAAACCTCCCCCTGATCCCTTTTTGTCCTGGCCAGGAGCCACCAAAGCCCCTCCCGTCCCTCTCAGCATCCCACAGCCCCCTCCTGATGGCGGCGAGGGAAGACAAGCAATCAATCAATATGATTGGTAAAGCAAGCTTTGGTTTATCTTGAGTACACCGGTACTTTTATATTGTTTTCCAGTAATTATGCATACTTGTCGTTAGTTTCTTGGTTTAATTGCTCATACCTGTTGTGAGTTTCTTGGTTTAAAGCAAGAGATTACATTTACATATTCCTCCTACTTTGTGGTTATGCATACTTTATGGTTTCTATTCTCGTTGCTGTCCTTGCCCGTTCGACCTTGTCAGCAGGCAGGACACAGCATCTTCCTATCATGGCGTGCGGCCTGGTTATGCTAAGTGCGGCCCACTTATGCCAAGCTGCTAAGTTAACATGTATGCTCAGTTATCATGGGGCTTGCTTGTACAACATTTCCAGGGATCCATGGCCCTTTTCCTCCAGCCATTCTTCCACACTTTCCCTTCCACACTGCACACTTGTGCAAATTGCACAGACCAAGCAGCCTTTTCCCCCTCTTCCCCATTGGCCTGAAGACACTCTGCACCAAGAGAAAGCTCCTGGACAGCCGGCTATCCAACAACAGCAATTTAATGTTCCTCCAGGGGGTGAAGGGAAAGGAAGTGCTGGCAGAGGAGAGGTGTTCCCCGCAGGCTCAGGTGGCCCCAGCAGACGCAGCCTCCCGGAGCAGTTCTGCACAGCGCCGCAGCAGGACACTCAGCCACGGCCACACAGCAAAGGCCGCGAGTGCCAGAGGCGGCGCAGTTGGTCTCGCATCTTCTGGAGTCGGGAGCCGGGAACGCTCAGTAGAGCTAAAAGGATGTACAGAGCTTGAAGCGCCAGGCATGAGATGGCAGGGCTGGTGTCATCCGTCATGTCCTGAAGGGCTGCAGAGAGAGAAACAGAAGCACAGTCAGAGGCTGGATCTGCGGGCAGCTGGGGAGAGCCTCCAGGCTCGTGCATAGCACGCAGCTCCTGGCACGGCCTGGAGGAAGCAGGAGGCAAGAAGGACGAGCTGGCAGCTGCTGGCCAGGAATGTCCCCCAGGCGCCTGCAAGGTGTCTGTGCTGTGGGCACCTTGGGGCGCGCAGGGAGCGGAGCCGTGGGCGGGCGGGCCAGGGAACGCAGGTGCCAGCGGCAGCCCCCGGCGAGAGCCCGCGGGCCGCACTCACCCCTGCAGATGATGCGGAAGTGCGGCTGCTGCCCTGTCAGGAAGCGCCCGGCCATCCCTGGGGAACACAGAGCGTGTCCTGCCTTCAGAGCCACAGCTGCCGCCCACGGCCGCTGCCAGCCCCGAGGCCACACGCCCTGCTGGCCCGGCAGGGCTCAGCCCGGGCCCCTGGCGCACGCTGCCGCCCCAGGCCACGGCTGCCAGAGGGCGGCAGCAGCAATGCCGAGCCCAGCCGGGGCTGCACATGCCCGCGCCCGGATCCTGCTGCCGGGGCAGCAGGCGGGGCTGGGGCCGAGCTGCGGCGGGCCGGGCCGGGGAGGGAGCCGGGCTTGGCGCTCACCCATGAACCTGACGGCCGCCTCTCGCAGGGGCTCCTGTGCGCTCCGCATGTAGGGCAGGGCCAGGCGCAGCTGCTCGGCCGCTCGGCTCCTGTCCTCTGCCAGCTGCAGAGAGCGGCGGGGCACGGAGGGAAAGGGTTGATGCGGGCCCTGCCCCTGGGCCGGGCGCTGCCTACGGCCGCCACTGCTCCCCCTGCCCACAGAGCCCTGAGGCCCGGCCAGCAGCCGCAGGCGCCGGGCTCGGCACGGGGCGGAGGGCCCGGCGAGCCGCGGTGCCGCCCCGCAGCAGAGCCCGGCTGGCTCGGGCCTCCATCGGCACCGGCCTTGGGGCCAGAGGAGCCTGGAGAAGAGCCCGCACGGCCCAGGCAAGGGAGCGGCGTGTGGGGCGCAGGCTGGTGCCCCTGCCTGCGGCACTGGGCAGGGGCCACAGCTGCCAGCCCCACAGACTGGGCGCCGGGGGCAGGCGACTTCTCCAGGGATTGGGCTGGGCATTCCAGGCTGTCCTTACCAAGCACTCGGCAAATCTCCACATCTGATGCGTCTGCAGCAGCTGCTTGAGATCCTTCCTCTTCAGGAAGCTTACTGCAGAAAGCAGCGTTTCCCGAGAGGCCTGCAGAGCAGCAGAGACCCAGAGATGGCACCGCAGCCCAGGGCACCGGACCCGCATCTCTGTGCCAGGGCCGGGAGGAGGCTGGAGCCCGTCAGGTGCCAGGGGCTGGGGAGACAGCTGAGCTCCTTCCATGGGGACACCCAGGAGGCCTCACCTGTGCCACACGCCCGTTCTCATCGTGGCAGTGGAAGAAGAGTGGGAGCAGGCTCTGGCTCACGTGCTTCTTCAGGGCCTTTTCTCCCTTTGCCACTACCAAGGCGATCACGTCTTGGAAGAGGCGAATGGCGAGCAGCTGCACAAGGCTGTTGTCCTGTTGAAAAGGAAGCCAAAGCCCTCCACATCAGCTGCTCCGGGCCTCCCTGTGCCCAGGCCCAAGGCAGCACCCAAGTGCCCATGGCTGGGGGCACAGAGCCTCACATTGTCAAAGAGGTGCCAGAGCGCCTCAGCCAGCTGCAGGGCAATGGGGCTGGCTATTGCCAGGTCTTTCTGCAGCATCAGGAGGCTGAGCACAATGAGGGTCTTCTCCACGATGTCTTCATCCCTATCCCACAGTAGCTTCCCAAGGCTTTCAGTCAGGCTGTACATGCTTGGATCCTGTGTGCAAAACAAGGCTGGGCAACCCCACGCTGCTGCTGCTGCTGCTGCTGCAGGGCTCAGAGGCCGAAGGCCTGTCCCAAAGCACTCAGGCAGCTGAACAGCGACCCTGGAGAGCTGGGAGCAGCTGCCACAGCTGCCAAAGCCCAGCTAAGGCCAAGGGGCTGCTTGCCCCAGCCCCATGCTGCCAGCACAGCTTCAGCTGCTGCCTCCTTCTCACCATCGAGGTGAGCACCACGAGGCCTCGCAGCGCCATGCCACGCATCTGCCTGGACTCGCTCTGCAGGTGCCTTGTCAAGATCTCCAGGACTTTTTTACCGCATTCGCTCAAGTCCAGGCAATCCAGGACCTGAAAGGCACAGAGCAGGCAGAGAGCAGGCACAGAGGTGGCCAGCTGGCAGGAGCTCAGAAGTGCACAGGGCCGAGCCAAGGCAGCAGCACAGGGCACGGGCAGCGTCCCAGGCAGCTGCGGCTACGAGAGGGCAGAGGGCTGGGAGGCAGCTCAGCCAGGCAGCGCTGGCCGTGGGGCTCACCTCCACCAGGAAGGCCAGGGCGGGCAGCTCCCAGTCTGAAATGCCTTGGCTGAGCAGGTCAAAGAGGCAGGATGCCATGCCGCAACACCAGATGATGGAGACACGGCGCATCTCCCTGGCAGGGAGAAAAAGGCACCATTGCTCCTGGGCTGGGCGGGCAAACCTTTCCCAGGGCTGACTGGCAGAGCTCTGGTCTGCTCCCGAGCATCCCGAGGGCGCTTTGGGAGGCGGCTGTTCCCGGGCAGCCTCCTGTGCCGGCCTTTTCCAGTCTGCTCATGCCTCCCTTGGTGACAAGGCCCGGCTGCCCATGAGCACGGGGACTGTGTGGGGCGTTGCAGGCACAAAGGAGAGGGGCGGTGGGGAGAACGAGGTCTCACCTGGCCAGCAGACGCACTGCACAGTGGTGGGTGTCGGCACAGAGCAGCGTGTCCCAGGCACGCTTGCGTTCCATGGACAGCACCACGTGCTCATAGCGCATTTGGCAGAGCAGGGCCTTCAGGGTCTGCAGCGCAAAGCTGTGTGCAGAGCAAAGCCCAGGTCACGCTGGGAGCCCTGGCTCCTGCCCTGGGGGCGTGGGAGGGATGGGGAGACTGGGAGGACTGGCATGGAGCACCTGTTGGGGTTGGCGGAGAGGCCGTGTTGCTCCTGGCATCCCTTCCAGAAGGTCTCAACCTCTTCTGGCATATCCTGCATGCTGATGTAAGCTTGGAAGAGCAGACGCAGAAAGAGATTGGAGAAATATTCCAGCACCACAGGCGAGCGCCAGGCCAGATTGAAGACTCTCCACAGGGCCACGGTTGCCTGCAAGAAATAAAACAGCCAGAGACAAGGCTCAGTGCCAAGACATCCACGTGGCACGGCCTGAGCATGCCAGGGAGAGGCCGGGGGAGACACGGGGGGAGCAGCCGGCCTGGTGCCCCTGAACCCCACTACTAAGGCAGGATTCAGCCCAGTGCCTGAGGCAGGGGGATGCAGCTGGGGGGAGGACAGAGAGCTGGCTGCTGGAGAGGCGGCCTGGGGGCTGGCAAAGGCCGGCACCAGAAACTCACAGCCAGGGCAAAGACTCCTGCGTTGTCCCCATCGGAGGTGTACACGCTGTGCACTGGCCAGGCACTCAGCACATCGAGGAGTAGCCGCAGCGCCGGCTCCGCAGTCCTGCTCGAGGACATGATGGTTCCCCACATGGTGGCGGCAGCTCTGTGGGGTCAGAGCTCTGTGTCAGGGCGGGCTCGGCCACAGCACCGTGGCCTGGGCAGCTGCAGGGCCCCGCGCTGGCCCTCAGCCCTGCCTCTGCCCACTGCCCCTGGCCGGCAGCGGCCAGCCAGCCCACGTGGGTACAGGCCCCGAGGGGCAGGGAGGGAGCGTGGCACCAGGCTCAGGAGCTGACATGGCAGCCCTGGAAAACAGAGGAGCCAGAGGATCCTGGAACTGCCCGCCTGTCTGGCAGTCAGCAGGGACAGGCTCTACAGGGTGACAGGCTGGTGAAGCCCAAGCCCTCAAGGCATGTGGGGCTGCCCTACCTGTCACACGATGGGGCCCAGCGCAAGAGGGTGATCAGCACGTCAGAGGGGTATTCCTCGGTCAGCTCCAGAAGGGTCTTGTCCAGCCTGTGCCCAGCAGACTCCTTGGCTGTGAGCCATTGGTGGATGGACCTCACCATGGCAGGCACCTGCAGAGGGCATGGGGAGACTTGGAGAGCTGCCAGAGCAGCAACTCCCCCTGAGAAGTGCTTCCCTTCCAACCGCATTGGGCCGGGCCTCAAAGGCCGAGGGAGCCCGGCAGAGCTGGCTCGAGGCGCTGCACCACTGCTGGGGCCATCGAGCCCTTGCCCCAGGCTGCTTACTTGCATTGGATTGGAGACACCCTTCTCCACAAGCAAATCCAGCATGGCAGCATCGATCTCGGCATCAAGGAACGGAAGGTTGGCCAAGACGCCCGTGCCCACACCGGCGGTCTCTTCCTGCCAAAGGCACGTGATGAATTCACAGAGGGTCGGCAGGAGAAGGGCAGCAAGAGAGGGAGAATCCATGGAGCGCTCCAAGCCTGGTGCTTGGCTGAGCAGTGCCAGCAGGCCCAGCCCAGGTGGGGATGGCCGCAGGTACCTGCGCCGTTCTGCCCAAGCGGCCACGGGCGGCTTCCTGTTCTTGTGTCTGGTCCTGGGCTGCATCTGGCAAAGAGCGAGCGCAGCCAGAGCTGAGGGGCTGTGGGAGAGGCCGGAGAACACAGCCCAGCCCTGCGCTCCCCAGGCAGGGAGAGCCTCGGGATGCCCCGGGGGATGGAGCGTGGCTGCCAGGTGCTCCAGCCCAGCTTCTGTCCTATCCATGGATATGTCCACAGGGATGGGATGGGATGGGATGGGATGGGATGGGATGGGATGGGATGGGATGGGATGGGATGGGATGGGATGGGATGGGATGGGATGGGATGGAGGCAGACTGGCTGCAGGCACCAGCCCTGCGGCCCAGCTCCGCCACTCACCGTACTGCAGCGGCTGCAACTGCTCCGGCTCTGCAGGCTGCTGTGCTGGGGCAGCTGCAGGGCCTTTGCTTTTCTTGTCCCGAAGCCCCTTGAACAGGCCGAGCAGTCTGCCTGCCATCCTGCTGCCTGACCTCGAGGGCACCTTGGACACAGATGCCCCGTCAAGGGTGCGAGTCAGCGAGTGCCGCAGTCCTGCCTTGCAGGTACCTGCGACAGAGGAGCCTCAGGAAGATTACAGGACAGCAAGTCCTGCACTCTGTTCTCGAGGGCTCCTGCCACAATGACAGGAGAGTCCTCAGGAACGATGGAGGTCACCAAGCCCCACGGCCTGGCCACGAGGGCACCGGCCGCAGGGATGGGAGATGCCTCGGAAAAGCTCCGAGTCACTGAGTCCCGAGGTCTGGCCGTGAGGCCAGCCGCAGGAGGAACGCCTCGGAAAAGCTCCGGGTCAGCAAGGAATGAGCCGGCTGTGCGGGGGCTCCTCACAGCACCGCTCTGTCCCGTCCTGTCCCGTCGCGTGCACCGAGCACTGTGGCGTGGCCACGGCGCCGCCGGCACCTATGTCAGCGCGTGTCACAAAGGGCTGCTCGAATGCCCCGTTCCACTCAGTGACCCTGCTGCACCGTGTCACAAAGGGCCCTTGGACACGCTGCCATGTGCCCCGGGGCCAGCCCCTCCCCACCCAAAGTGGCCCCGGTTGGACGGAATCCCTTGCCCCGAGTGTCTGACGCAACCCCGGACACACCAAGCCCGGCCAAGTGCTTGGGGAAGGACTGTCCACGCTGCCCGGCCCGCACAGCCCAGCTCGGTGCCGGCCCCGGAGCAGAGCAGCTTCCAGCAAGCAAGAGGCAAACGCATCTTGCCAAGAGTTAAAACACACCAGAGAGGGAAGATGGCATTAATGTGTGCATAAAGGCCTTGGAATTCACAGCTCTCTGAGAGAGATTTGGGGCTCTCGGCTGGACAGAGATGATCCTGCTCTGTGCTGGGCTCAAAGGCAGGGAACACGCCCTGCCGCTGCTGCTTGGCGGGGTCTCCGCAGGCCCAGGCAGATGCCAAAGCTGCTCTCACAGTCTTCTCCCTTGCCACGCCCCTCCGCCAAGTGCCAGGGGCCTCAAGGACGGAAAGGAGCGCAGGGAGCCAAAGGGAGACCGCTCACTACCTCACTGGGGGCTCCTGGGGAAGCACTTTGCTTGAGAAGCAAGCCCCTCTCTTCCAAAGGCATTTCTCCAAATGCCTGCATTTCCCAGGGAACACCAACACACTCTTATGGTTTTGGAAAAGGTTTTGGAAAAATCCAAACTCTTTATTAAGGGAAAGCGAAGCAAAGGGGTGAGCTGGGAGACAAAAGAAGCGGATGGGCAGGCTCTGAGAGCTGGAGGGAGGGAGCTGCCAACAGGGAGAGAGATGGCAGGAGCTCCTGGAGCTTGCCACAGGCTCAGCTCTGAGCAGCTAGAGCTGTGCCTGGAGCTGCAGCTGGTGCATCCTGCTCTGCAGCTGCTCTCATCTGCAACGGGGGCTGGAGATGGCCGACGGATGCCGGTACATCTGATCCAGCAGACGCAAGAAGTCCTGCAGATCTTCTTTGGAAGGTCAGCTGAATGAGTATGCTGATGCAGGATGGGCTGTCATCTTCTCTCAGGGCTTGAAGAGCTGGAAGAGAGAGGAACAGAGCCACGGTCAGAGGCCAGATGGAGGGAATCCAAGGAAAGCCTCCTGCCAGGCCCATCCCAGCCGGCTCTTGCCAGGGCTTCGGCCGGAAGGTGTTGGTCACGGATCGCCCACGTTTCGCTGGCAGCTCTGCGGGCTGTGCCCCCGCCGCCCCTCGCCCGCACAGGGAGCAGAGCCCTCCGCAGCCCGGGCACGGATTGTAGCTCCGGGGCCGGGATGTGCAGCTGCCCCCGGCGATGCTCGCTGCCCCGCGGCTGCCCTGACTCACCCTCGCTGATGACCTGGAGCTCCTCCTTCTGCCCCGTGACGAGCACTCCGGCCAGCCCTGGCAAGACAGAGCCCGTGTCGGCCCCGGGCGGCACAGCTGCCCGGCACGGGCGCTGCCAGCCCTGCGGCCGCACGCCCTCCTGCCCGGGCAGGGCTCCCGATTGGAATTAATGATAACGTGAATTATGTGTATGTACACAAAGTTCAAGAACAGAATAATAAATATTGATTGTCAATCCATGTACTTTCAGAGGAAAAATAATACTATTTATACACATATGTACACTTAGAAATAGTTTTTACTTTTAAATGCCTGGATAACATCTTCCTGCTCCATTTGAAGGCCAAATAAGAGCTTTGATCGCAACAGTACCTTTGGTAAAAATATGCGAGCTTCTGTAGCAGCATGAATCCAAAAAACACCAAAAAGAATATACAAAATTCTTTCACCTGAAAATAAGTGATATCTAAATCCTACAAGCTGCAAGTTTCCTGCTCACTGTGAAATGACGGCAACAGTTCTGAGGGAGGAAAAACAGTCTTTGGCACAAACACACAAGTTTTCTAATAGCCCCAATCTATCTCAGAAGTCTTTGGAGAATTGGTTGGAAGCTCAAACAGTATTTTGCAAAAATTTCCCAGGACATTTAATCTGCTTCAAATCTTTTTTTCTTGAGGAGACATCAGCAGGATTTATTCTCAAAAAAGTGATTTGGATGCTAAAGACTTTTGCAAGCTGTCACATTTTTATTATTTGACTTGGAGATGAACTGAGCTGAAATCCACCATGACTAAGGAGAATACAAGTCTGTGCATCACCCCAGGAAAAGAGCAAGGAATGAATTGTTCAAGTGATCCCCTAATGCATCCAGTCTTGTAATACTGAATTTATTACCTGGTCTTGAAACAGACCTTCTCACCCTTGCATACCTCACCAGCTCCTGGGGCAGCAGGAAGACGTTACAGCTCTTGCTCTTTCTCTACTTTGTCTCAAGGGGAAGCCAATTCAAAGTGAATCATCTCCTTTATATCCAAAACAGTCAAAGCAGAAAGAATAACCCCTCTTAACCCATCACTCAGCCATCGATAGAATGACACAGCCCCTACCTTCATCTCTGCAACCCAAATAACTCAGAAGCAGAGGGTGAATTCTGCTATGAACAGGTGAGGGAGGAACTGTCAAATAAAATGTATCTGCATGGGAGGATGTATTGTATTTGAAAGTGCCCTTTTTAGAGAAGGAAAACAAAGACCTTTGGCCAAAACAAAAAATGTATTCACCCTGCTCATACAGCATTTTTCAATAATCAACATTGAATCTTGTACAATGGTTTCAATTGATATGAATACCTTAAAAATAAGGGAAATAGTGACAGGAGAGAATCCCTACTCACAGTTCCATAGAAGATCAGTAAGGTCATACTCGGCAGGATGGAAATGCAGAGAAATAATCTAGAAACCTTTGCTAACAACAGAAGTGGGGCTAGCCCACTTCAACCCTCTGTTCAGAAGAAAAAGAAGGAAAAAAAGAAGAAAAAAACCATCAAACCCCTACGTATTTTGGAAAAGAGAAGCAAGTGATTCCTGGCTTGGTTCCTCACACTGCTCTTTGCATCAGAGCACTTTGAGGAAGACATTTTTAGTTCATCTGCCAAACAAGGCAACGAAAACATATTGTCAGTGTTGGTCAAAAATTCTGGGAAGTGTAATATGTTTCTAAAACATGTAATTCTCAGGCTCTGGAAGAAATATACTGTTTTGAAATAAGAAGACAGTATTTTCCTTGAAAATCATCCTTTTCTTCTCAGCTTCCTTAATGTTTTTCTTTTTAAGCAGGAAATATGGCAAAGTGAGAGAAAAATATTTTGAAAATTTATTTTCACCCCAGCCAATATCGCCCCACTTTGAAAAACACGTCAGAGTATTTTACAAGGGGATAACATCATTAGTTTTCTTTAGTCAGTATTCTCCCACTTCATATGCCATTTTCTGCCTACACTGGCCAACTGTTACAGAAGCTGGAATTGATTTTGATTTGTGCAGTGAGTTTTCCAAGCTAGAATTAAAATGTTTTTTCAGTGGAGGAGATAAATCCCCGTGAAATAAAAAATACACAGTGGATTTTGAGAAACATAGGAATGACCTTTGGTAAAGGTTTCCAGATGTACACAAATTTGAGAATATTACACACACACACCCCCAAAATATACAAGTAACAACAGAAACTCAACTGAGCCAGTGACCGAACAAAAAGTTCTTTTCCCATTTAAATGTGACTGGAAATAATTGATGTAGGAAAATCCAGCATAGCTTAATTTGACAATTAAATGCTAGGAAAAAAAATTTCATTGCAAAGTCCCAGTTCAAGGAGACAATGTTCTCCTTTAGAGACACCCACTAGGAGAATAGATTCAAATACCTTCTCTTGACCTGTAGAAAATATCCAATCTGTCTATAACAATTAACTGCACCATTGCAGAAGACATAAACTTGTAGATGGTGGCAACTCCCATGATTATGTATCTGTTGGGGATCTAAACAGAAAATTTTGTATTAAGTTTTTTTTGTGGGCAGAGGGGAGCACAACTGAGATTGAAGAGGCTGTCATATAAGGCAAGAAAGAAAAGGCCATTTGTTATCAAGATAGTCCTCATAAAATGAGAACACTTAGTTGCTGTGAACTGGCAAAAAGAAACCCCAACCCAAAACACAACATTAATTTGCAAAAAGTTGTAATTGTAATCTTGAGTGTAAACTACCACCTGCTCAAATCTGAGAGCTTGAGGTGGCAAGAGAAGTCCCCACTAATGCGCAAGGGCAGGAATGCACCATTGCTCTCGAGTGTGTTTCAGCATCAGAAAATAATGAGAGTATCGGGGAAATTAGTTAAGTGCTGCAGCTTGCTCCATACAGGAAAATTTCAGAGACCTCCATGGCATGAAGTGTGAAGCCCTGGCAAAATGCAGGGAGCTCCTGACCACTCTGGGGCAGCCCCTTCAGCAGTAACACAAGCACTGGCTTTCCTTCCCACACCCCCTCAAGCTGCAGAGCCCGTGAGTGCCCCGGGTGTCTGACACAGGGAACCGAGTCACAGCCGCAGCCGTGTCACTTCACCTCACACACAGACACACCACCAAAGGCAGCTGCACTGACATCTCAAGCATGATCTGAAACATGCACTGTTAAGTAGGATAAAAATACTGCTGCAAAATAATGGACTCCTGCTGTTCCTTAAAGAGCGGAAGCCTTTATGTCCAAAGCAAAAAGCACCGATCCCATAAAAGAGCTTTTGTTCCTAGAACTTGATGGGGGTTCATGCTTAACAAACAGTGCAACAAGTTGCACATTTATACAGACTTTTCCAAACCACAGAATCATGGAATATCCTGAGTTGCAAGGATTGTCCAGTCCAGCTCGGGGCCCTGCTCAGCACCATCCCCAAGAACCATAACATGAGAGTTTTGTCCAAATGGCTTCTTGAATTCTGCCAGGCTTGGTGCTGCACCCACTTCTCTGTGCCTGTTCCAGTGCCCAGCCACCCTCTGGTCAAGAACCTTGTTCTAAGATCCAAGCCAAACTCCCCTGACACAACTTCAGGCCATTCCCTTGGTCCTGTCACTGATCACCTAACCTGGCTGAGGGAGTTCTTCTTTCAGATTTTAGGTACATGCAACCTTAGTGATTTTTAAAGAACTTCTTCATGTCTAGACTCTAAAATTTGTATGAAGAGTGACCTGGCATTTGTATGAAGTGTGATCATCTGGAAACCTTTCAGACTGAGGCAGAGCTTACTTTTACTTTTTACTTATTTTTTCTAAGAGGAGTGTCACTCATTTTCATTCCACATCCAATGGGAATATCCAAAATCTCTGTATTTTCCATGAAGCCAGTCTGTATTTTCAGTTCACTTCTAATCCAATTCTGAATTTCATTTACATCCAACATAACATAATAATTTCTTTTTTTCACCCTTATCAAACCAGACAAGTAAAAGTTATTTACATCAGTAGACAACATACTCATCTCTGTTCAGCTAAAATATGTAGCACTGTTGTCTTTCCACTAAATAGACATGGTCTATTTTGCTTTAACATTAAAGGAATATTCTTTCCACTGGAAGGAAACTGCTGAAAATTGGCCCAGTGTATTTCCTTGAGGTATCTGTTGAGCTAATTACTGCTTAAGCTTACAGTCCTGTATTTTTTCCCCCACTTTGAGGGATGCTGGGGAAAAAAGTGCTAAAGAAAAGTTCTTGTTTATTTGTTTTAACATAATGATGGTTGTGACAAGCTCTTTATTGTTTGATTATTTTCTGGCTGAACTAGCCACAGAATTAGGATTGCTAAATTTTAATTTCTCAACAGCTTATAGCTGAATGCAAATTTTAATTGGCTGCTTGGTGTTTTGGAGCAAAAGATTAATCTTTGTGAATCATCTTAACTGACCTGTTTTAGTGACCATGTAATTTACTTACATAATTTATTTCTTTGTATTTGAAGGAAAAGTCCATATAAATGTCTTTGTGTGAAAATTCCGTCAGCACAATAATTGCAGGCAAACTTCTGCCTTCAGAAATTGATCTTCTAGAAGATTTGGGATCGCAAGAGAATACTTTTAAAAAGTCTTTATTTCTTCCCTCTTCAATAAAATTGACTTTTACTTAAAGCACAGTGTTTAAAAGATTACAAGCTAACTATCAAACACAAGAAGAATCTAAAGACGCCTAAAGGCTGAGGCTGGGGTTCAGTCCTGCTCTCCCTTGTTTCTGTGCCCATTTTCCCAGGGACACTGTCTGTACAGGAGTCACCTCAGAGTCCACAGCACAGCCCCACAGCCTGGGCTGAGCCTGGCCCAAACACTGAGCTCAGACCAGCAAAGCTCTGCCAAGCCCTTAACCTGGGCTCCCGGGCGCACAATCAGTGCTGCAAGGAGGAGCAGCCCCAGGGAGAATCATCCTCTGCCTCTGAGCCCCTCACCAGCCCTCCCCATCTCAGGGGCCAGGAAAAGCTCGTGGTCTCAAATGTCAGGAATACTCAGCTGGGTATTTTATTGGCAATCTACTGCAATGACCTCTGCTCTCTCTCCATAGGTCTTTGGTGTAAGAGCTTTCAGAGCACATTGCTGAGCCCTTGGATAAAGAGGAGTCCCCATGGATGGCTTTTCTCCTGATGCAGGCAACTGAGAAGGAAACTGCATATGACAAATGCTGATCTGGCTGAGCATGAATCCTTTGTTGCATAAATCAACTTCATCTTGTTTATCCAGCCAGTATAAAAATTCACTTACAGATTTTATTTATTTAACTGCACATTTTATTCTGCTCAGTGAATAGCAATCTGCCTGACCTTATGTGTACTCTGCAAATGTGGGCAAGGAGATGGTCTTAGTAACAGGATAAGAGAGAACATATTTCTCCCTCCACTCCTGGAAAACATGGTCACTAAGAGCATCCCCACTGCTGGCAGGTTCATTATTGCCAAAGAGGATATATTAACTTCCTTTACATTTCTGCATCCCACCTGAGGAACCAGTTTTCCAGATGTTCTAATCACAGAATATTAAAATCTGAGAGAATCCAAACAAAGATTTCCAAAGCTGAAGAATTTAGTCAGAATCCCCATTAATTTAAATCACTAATCTATTTCAAATACTAAAATCTAAACCGTTTTAGCTGGCTACCAAGTCCTCGAGTCTATTTGTACAGTAAGCAACTAGTTTACATTATTTTCTCAGTAACGTTTATTACTAAGTTTTCTGCACTACTTTTAAGACTCAGCTATCATAGAGGTAAGTGAAAAACAGAGCCTGTGAAAAGCAAAACAACCCACAATCCTTGGCAGGTAGAGGTGAGTAAAGAAAAGTTCTCAGATTGTATCAGAGCAGATTTTCAAAGTGCCCAGCAAACATCAGCTTGCAGCATTTGCAAATGCCACATCTGGTCACCTCTTTCTAGGCCTAATTGGGAGTCACTTGGGATACTGAAATGTGGCTATTAAAATGTTTTTGAAGTTTGTTCTGTATTTCTGCTTAAAAACAGCTGCGTCTGCTTGCAAAGTCAGCATTTGCATATTGTTGAGTGTGTGGAAAGCCACTCGTTCCAGTTCATCTTGAAGGGTTCTAGAGACAAATCCTATGGGAATGTTGTGACTGCACATTCTGCCAGTGTTTAGGAGGCAGGAGGCTGTCACTTCACTTTTTACCACATCTAATCAATGCTCAGACAGGAATTAAAATGGTTATAATTTGCTATTAAAAAGACATGGGTGGATAGATAATTTTGATCTTAGAGTCTTAGTCCTGGCAAGGAATGCCATTAAAACCATCCTGCTTTGGAATTCCAAACTATATGTATATTTTTTTTGAAATGACAACAATCTCCCTCTTTTACTCCCTGCCCAATCAGACAAGAACCAGCCCTGTCACACTCCAGAGATAAAGTCCGGTTTCTTAAAAAAACCTTGCAGTTATGGAAGCAAAATTTGTGGGGTAGTTTCATTTAAACAAGTTCCAAACCACTCGTGAAATGCAAATGCACAGCACTGCAGTGGGCAATGCTAAAATATTGACTGATCCTTCTTCCCTAAAAATACCAGAAAGTAACTGTGGCATCCTTTCCTACAGGCAGATACGAGGGAATTGCTGGAGTGCAGACAGCCCATCAGAGCCCCTCTGGCTTCTTTAGTGCAATGGCTTCAGCCCACAGCAGCAGGGTCACTGCACCCAGTCCAGCTGGGGGATTTTGCAGCAGCCAAGCCAAGGTGAAGCACAGATAGCCCAAAGCAATTGTTTTCAGTCTCAGCTGCGTAGCACTCTTGAATGTTTTCAAGCCCATTCAACAAGAACTTCCTCTGATCATCTCCCTGTTCTTCAGTGAAATCTGCCTTTTGATTCAGCTGAGCTCAGTGGAGCACTGGAGATATGGGGTAGAGGGAGAGAAGGAAGGACCAGAGAGGGAACTAGTGAATAAATCGATGAGATAATTCCTTGTGAAATGCTCTATATTTGACTCTTCTCATCCCTCCTACTTCCTTCAGCTTCTACAACCAGAATTCAGTTAAGCCTTGTGGAAAAATTATTAACTTTTTAGATTTAAGATTTTCCAATGTCAAGCACAGGATATGAAAGTAATTGGTGCTCATAAAAGAACACCTAGACAAAAACTTGTATTGCTAGAATAAAACACACTTTCAAATTCTATCAGTTCTTTTTATGGAAATGTTACGCATGGAATTGTTGTATCAGACAATCTATTCTTTTTAATCTCCAACCTCTAAACTTGCAATTTCATTTTCATATTTAGAGACTCAAGGGACATTCTGTTTTACATGTAGTCCATAGATTGCTTGAGGCATGGGCAATTTCTTTTGGTCTTCTTGTACTGCAGTCAGCTGTACAAGGTTCAGAGCTACAGCTTTTACAAACACCATGACAAAATAACAGAGCAGTGACATCTTGCTTGAGAGTTAACAAATCCAGTCAGAAGTCAGACCAAGCAGGCAATTAGGAAAAGTTTCTAAGGGCACCCATCTCCCTGCCCTGGCAGTAACAGGGAACCCTGCATAAAAAGCAGCTTGCAAATCTACAAAGTATAAAGTAGCTGTGAATATTTCCTTTGACTAATCCTGTGATATGATGGCAGCATTTGCTCATTCGAGTATAACATGGCACTTCAGATCTGCACCCCTAAGCAGAGCAGGAGGTTGGCATGGCAGTCTCACCCAGCAAACATCTGAATAACTAAAGAGACACAGCTCATCACTGCACAGATCACTGCTTGGAAACAAAAATCTGACTTTTCTGTTCAGTCCATGCTATTTTCTAAACAACACTGATGAGTGAATTAAACATCAAAGTAATGAAATATCCACTGATAATGCTAAATCATGTCCAAATTCAGCAACATGCTCTAGCCAACTGCATCGAGTGTGCAGTTCCTGAAAGAAGTTTTAATAAATATTGTGGGCTTTCTCCAAAGAAGTTTTTCGATCATAGTGGTATGACCATGTTTCCAGAGCAATTTATGACCACAGTCTTTAGGTTATCACTTCCACTCATCCTGTAATTGCACCTCAGCCTCCAGTGCAGAATTGTACCTGTAAGCCTTCACAGGCTGTTCAATCCGTGTGACAAGGGCTGGGAGGCTGTCAAGAGCTGCCAAGGGTTTTACCCTTTCACACACGTGGCAGCAAGGGACAGGTTTCTCCTGAATCTGAGGAAAGCCTGAGCGGAAGAACCCGCAGCAGCATAAAAGAAGCTGAGACAGCTCCAGAGGCTCAGTCAAAGCAGGCAGCATGCTGCATGCAGCAACATTGAAAAGGCTTTTGAGAAATAGCTGCAGTTTCAGCTACCACATCAACTGAATAGCCCCCTACACAGCCCTAAAACACATGAAATAAAATACTTTTCTTACAGTGTGCCAGGAAAAGAACTAAAACAACTATCAGAATGAGGATTCGCCTTCCGTAGCAATTGATTTTGTAGCATCAATACTTTTCTGACACAAACCTCCTCCCCATCTACTTTTGAAGTGCTTTAGTTTGTGCTTTGCCTGACCCCAGCTGGATCTTCCTCAGGGAAACCCCCTTGGAAGCTGCACACCAGCAAACCCAACAGTCAGGCAAAGACTATGACTGCAGCATCCCCTGTCCTAGTTTGCACAATCAGACTTTGAAATAAGATTACCAGCCTAGCCCTAGGTGGCACAAATGATCCCTAGGGATGACAGGTCCTTGAACTGTACTGCTTTGCTCTACCACAGCTCTTGTGCTCATGGATTGATATTGCAGATAGACCCTTGGGATGCTACAGGAAAACACAACAATTATTTGATGCTGCAGAAATTTACTCCTGAGGGCTACTCTCAGACCTGTGTCTGCAGCACATCCTTCCAGTATTGTCCTGCTATTCTGATCTCCTGCACTGACATTTCTGTTAAGCCTTTTAATGTTGAACTTATGTTTCTGGGTCAAAGCTTTTGACTTTTTCTGTCAAGCTAGAGAGTAAAGATAAGCATACTAAGATTTTAAAAATACATCTTAACTGAAGATGTGAAAATCTACATTACAAACCCATCTTGTTCTTCCACCAAGTGGCCCCAGGATGTTCTACATTCTGGAACTGATATCCAGAGAAACAGATCTTAGAGACAAATGTCTAAATGCAAGAGCTTCTGGAGGAAGTAATGATTTTGCTTCAGATTAGGGCAGATGGAGTCATAAAATGCATCTCTTTAGTCAGTCTCTTTGATAACCTTGTTTTTTATCCTCAGAATAAAGTCTGATTCTTAAAATGTTTTAAATTTATTTTTTAATTTTTAATTTACTTTTATTTTTATTTTAAATTTTTAATTATTTTTGTTTTATTTTTATTTTTAAAATTTTTATTTTATTTTTATTTATTTATTTTAATTTTATTTGTATTTATTTTTATTTTATTTTTTTTTATTTTTAATTTTTATTCTTTTTATATTTTTTAATTCTTTTATTTTTTTTTTTATTCTTTTTTAAAAAAAATTTTTTAGGGGTTTTTTTTTAGGTATTTATGTACCTATGTTTCTGCAGCACCTGTGACTGATAATCAAAGACTAGACCCCTCCCTTGCACTATCTGATACAAACACCCAAAACCAGAGTGTGTTCTTGTCCCCAGGGGTCTGCAAACTAAATGTCAGACAGCAGGTGGGAAATACAGTGGAAAATACATGTGCACCACAGAAAGGCTTCCTTAAGGCACAGAAAACATGTCTGCTAATCATTTTCTGAGCAGCATGCAGCTTCTTGGGACAAAATTAGATTGCTCCTTCTTAAGACGCAAGGAGGTGGCTCTTTCCTGCAAAACCATTGTTCACCTTTCCTGAGGATAACCCCCTGGTGTGGAGAGCTTTGTGGATAACTGGCTAGCTGAGAAAGGCCACTTTGATATGATACCGTTGGATAAGGTTAAGGGAAACAAGCTGGGGATTAAGTAGTCAGTGTCCAATCACTGACAAGAGTCATGGTGACCTTGCTGCAACATGAAGATGGGGGAGAAAATCTTTTGCCAGAAAAATGAAGATAGCCTTGGTAGAATAGCCACAGGAATGTAAACACAGAAAGAAAATAATCATTAGAGCATAGAAGTAGGTGTGGTTGATTCATGTGTGTTTTAAGCAATAATGAGCTCAGCTTTGCAATATGTATAAGCTTGATTAACACCAATATAAATATGTGTGAGCTATCAATAAACTTTGGGATTTGCTGTTCACTCATATTGAGTGCGGTTCTTCCTCCGCCGACCTGACCAATGGTGACCCCGATGTGATAGCCGGTAGCCACGGTGGATCGGTGTAAGGAGTTCGGGTCCTGTCGCAGCTGAGGACGGCGAAAGCACCGCTGAAAAAGGGAAAGTGCCGCGCCCTGGGTGACCTCAACGGAGAGCCCGGCCGATACGTGCTGCCGAGACCTTGAAGGGCTGCAAGAAGCGCGCTGTTATTTTTAACATGGATAAAGAAAGGCAAGCAGCCTATGATTTATTTACTGGCTTTTTACAAAAGCGTCAGATTAAGGGCATAGATTTGCAGAAAGAGCTTCCTGGGTGGTTGGCTATTGGGTATGAACAGGGACTTTTTGAAAATCCTCACAGAGTACATGAGTTAACAGAGTGGCGTAAATTTGGGGATAAGTTGTGGCAGGCAGTCATAGATGATGATAAAACTGCAAAAAAGTTGGGAAAGTTGTGGCGAGTCGTGCATGATGAATTGTTGAAATATCAGGCAGAGGAAAAGGCTGCTCAGCAAGCTAGTGTGGCGCATGAAAAGAACAAGAGGTATGGGGACTGGTTTAGTTCCCCGTTACCCCTTGTCATGTCCACAGTCAATCTGCCACCAGCATCAGCTTCTGCTTTAAGCAGCAGCTCCCCGCCAGCATCGGCTCCTGCTTCAGGCAGCAGCTCCCCCCGCCGCGTGTTCCGCACCACCTGTGCCTGTGTCAAACCCTACATCTCCTCCTAGTAATGCGCCGATCCCTGGGTCAGAAAATGACCTAGCGGGGGCCATTGCACAGGAGCAAAAGAAGGCATGGGCTGCGGTAGCAAAAGATATCATGGATACGGGGGATGAGGAAGCTATAACAGCTGCCATGGATGTTGCCTGTCCAGTGATTTATTCTCCCCTGGCAGGGGGAGGGTTTCAAGCTACAATAACTGCTTTAGATTGGAAATTGTTATCACAGTTACGGTCCACAGTTAGTCAATTTGGGGTAACTGGTGAACCCACAAAACAAATGCTGGTTTATATCTGGGGGACTCAAGTTTTGCTGCCAGCCCATTGCAGAGGATTAGCGAAGCTTATCTTCACTCAGCATCAGCAGCTTTTGTTTAATGCACACTGGCAATCCCTCTGTCAGGAATGTGTGGCAGTAATGCGGCAACCAGGCGACCCGTTACACGGGGTAACCCCGGAGGAATTAATGGGGTTCGGGCCTTTTCTTCGGACGGAAGCACAAGCATTAATTGGTCCTGATAAGTGTCGGGAGGCTATGCGTTTGGTACGGTTGGCTATAGATAGGATAAAAGAGCCGCGGGGAATTCCTTCTTACATGGGAATAAAGCAAGATAGAGATGAGTCATTTGGAGCTTTTATAGATAAAGCAGCCAACGCTATTGAACGGGCAGGAGTCCCTGAGTTCATGAAAGAGACCTTGCTAAAGCAATGCGCTCTTCAGAACAGCAATCAATGTGTTAAATACCCTAGGAGCTAATTGGTCTATAGAAGAAGCTTTAGAACGATTGGCAAATGTACCCGTAGGGTCTCAAGCAATGTTAGTAGATGCTATTAAGGAGTTAGGAGCAGGGTTACAAAAACAGGCAGAAACATCACAAAGTCAGGTGTTAGCCGCACTCGCTCCGCTCCAGGCAGCAGCAATAAATACTCCATGAGCTCCAGCTGCTGGCCGATTCAAATGCTACCAGTGTGGAGGTATAGGGCACACGGGACGGGCTTGTCCTGCAATCAGTGTTTGGTGTCACAATTGTCGCTTGGATACCCACAACACCGGAGCCTGCAGGCGCCGTCCGGGAAACGGGAGAGCCAGCGCGCCCACCAGCTGCCACGCTCAGACACGAGTAGCTGCTGTCAACACCTCAGCTCAACTGACCTTCAACCAGCCACCACCGGGAGCCTCGGATTGGATGTGGCAGCCGCAACAACAATAACTTTGATGACCACCCACCCAGAAAAGGTTCCAACTGGAATAAAGGGACCACTCATTATTGATGGATTACCTATGGGAGCTTTGCTTTTAGGTCGTTCCTCGGCTACCATGATGGGATTATTTGTTTTATCTGGAGTAATAGACGCTGATTATACAGGAGAGATTTGTGTTATGGTGCATACTCTTTTTCCACCTATGCAAATCAAAAAAGGACAAAGAATAGCTCAATTGATTCCTTTAGAACAGTTGGCTAAAACTTTACCCCCTCGTCAAGCACAGTCGAGAAGAGAGCATGGGTTTGGTTCCACTGGAGGACTTACTCTTTTAACAATGAACCTGAATGAACAACCAAAGCGCACTGTAATACTGGATTATGGAGTGAAAGGCAAACCTTGGAAGGATTATTGGATACTGGCGCAGACTCCAGCATTGTGAGTCCGGATTTTTGGCCCCACAACTGGCCATTGCAGTCAACCACAGTGCCAGTAACCGGAGTTGGAAGCCTGACACTTGCAAGAAAAACACCCATGCTATCTGTGACTATTGATTGCAAAACTG
This sequence comes from Agelaius phoeniceus, assembly GCF_051311805.1. NCBI lineage: Eukaryota > Metazoa > Chordata > Aves > Passeriformes > Icteridae > Agelaius > Agelaius phoeniceus. The sequence continues at coordinate 1,619,770 of NC_135291.1, read as the reverse complement.
TGTGGAGTGTTTTATCAGTTGTACCTTTGCCTCCTACTGTGCAGTGCCTTATTGGTCAGGACATTTTGGCTCAGATGGGAGTAGTACTGACAAATGAGCACCCTTTGGGCTAAAGGCCATTGCATGGACTTTCCCAATCCCATTAACCTGGACCACGGACGTTCCAGTATGGGTTAAGCAGTGGCCATTAAAAAGGGAGAGTCTCGAACAAGTTCACATACTGGTACATGAACAATATAAACAAGGACGTTTACAGTTGTCAACAAGCCCATGGAATACCCCTATCTTTGTTATAAAAAAGAAGTCAGGGAAGTATTGCTTAATACATGATTTGTGGGCTGTAAATGAACAAATGGAGCCTATGGGAGCCTTACAACCAGGATTACCTAACCCGGCCATGCTGCCAAGGGACTGGCCACTTTTGATTATTGATCTGAAGGACTGCTTTTTTACTATTGCTCTTCATCCTCGAGACACTCGGAGATTTGCATTCACTCTGCCGGCCCTAAACAGGAGAGAGCCGGACAAGAGATTTGAATGGGTTTCTCTTCCCCAGGGCATGCGCAACAGCCCCACCTTGTGTCAACTGTGTGTTGACACTGCTTTACAACCCTTACGGCATGCCTGGCCTGAAACAATCATCTATCATTATATGGATATTTTATTTGCGCAGCCACAACCTTTTACTGGTCAACATATTCAAGCAATATATGATGCTTTGAAGCTTTATGGACTGACTGTAGCTTCTGAGAAAATTCAATTATCTGTGCCTTGGAAATATTTAGGATGGATACTTACTGATCAAATTGTTACCCCTCAGAAATTGCAATTAAACATTAAATTACATCCATTGCATGATGCTCAAAAGTTACTTGGTGATCTACAATGGCTACGCCCTATTGTAGGCATCCCTAATGAACTATTAGATGAACTTCGACCTTTGCTGAAGGGAACTGATCCGGCACAGCCTGTTCATGTAACCTCTGAGCAGGTTAAGACACTGCAACAGATATTGGACTATGTGACCCAAGGCAGTGTTTGGAGACGTGATCTTAACCTCCCCATACAGCTGACAGTTTGGTGTGGAACTAAATTTTTACTGGGTGCACTTACTCAGCAAGACAGAAAAATAGGGGAGGTGTAGGCCTTAGAATGGATATCTCCTCCACTTCAACAGCATAAAACCCTTCTTCAAAAAATTGAAATTTTGGCTGATTTGCTCAAAAAGGGTCGTGAACGGGTGCTACAGATTACAGGAAAGGAACCTGATCAGATACGGATACCAATGAAGAAGGATACATTGACCTGGTATCTGGCAAACAGTATGGAGTTACAAGAGGCTCTATTGGGAGCCGGTAGTGTGATTGCCACTGATGATATTCTCAATATACCGTTGAATTGGATAGGGCAGTGGGGTTGGATTCAGTGTCCAAAGAAATCACTAAAGCCCTTATCGGATGCTATAACAGTTTATACGGATGCAGGAAGGAAATCCAAAACTGTTGCAGTAACCTGGCAGGAAGAGGGACAATGGCACCATCAAATACTCCAAGCTACCGAGATGGACACTTTGCAAACAATGGAGTTATTGGCTGTTGTATGGGCTATGATGCATTTCTTTGGGCCTCTCAACATTGTGACAGATTCTTTGTATGTTGCAGGAGTGTGTGAACAAATAGAGGATGCCTCTATAAAAAAGGTTCAAAACAGGAGGTTGCATGAGCTGTTTATACAGTTGCAGAGAGCAATTAAGCTAAGAAAGCATTCTTTTTGTGTTATCCATATCAGAAGTCACAAATGGGATATTGGTCTGGCAGAGGGTAACATGCAAGCAGATAAATTAGTCTCAATCACACAAGCAACTCCAATTCCCAAGCAAACCACAGCCAGAGAGGCACACTCCATGTTCCACCAAAATGCAAAAGGCCTCCATAGAGCATTTCAGATATCTATGGAGGAGGCACGGGCAATAGTCAAAGCCTGTCCTATATGTAGTCATCATAATGGAGGCTGTGGACTAGGTCTGGGAGTTAACCCAAGAGGGCTGAGCACAAATGAGACCTGGCAAATGGATGTCACAGATGTTGCTGAGTTTGGGAGGTTGAAGTACGTGCATGTTACCATAGACACTTATAATCATTTTATATGGGCCACAGCGCAGACTGGTGAGAAAGCAGGGCAGGTGGAGAGACATCTCAGTAGTTGTTTTGCAGTAATGGGAGTGCCACAGCACATCAAAACAGATAATGGGCCTGCTTACTGTAGCAAAAGAATAAAGCAATTCATGCAAATGTGGGGGATAGAACACGTGACAGGCATCCCTAATTCTCCTACAGGGCAAGCGATTGTAGAGAGAGCAAATAGTATCTTGAAAACATATCTGAGTAAATACACAGATATCAGAGAGCCACAAGAAAGATTGCTGAAATGTTTATTTGTTTTGAACCACTTGTGTGTTTTCAGGGAAAATAAAGTTCCTGCTGTGGTTCGTCATTATTACAGGAAAAGGATGGTGTGAAGCAAGATGTATGGGTAAGATACAGAGATCCTAAGACAGGACAATGGCAAGGTCCTGCTAAGGTGTTATACTGGGGCTATGGATATCTTTGTGTTTCTACCCCTACAGGATCTCTGTGGGTACCTGCTAAATGGACCCGAGCAGCCGTGTTTGATGGAACACCTCGATCAACTGAGCAAAGAGGATCGTCAGCGAGTGGAGACGAGGCTGTTGATCATCCTTCGACCGATACTTCTTAAACTGAAAGGACAGTGTAGTTTTGCCATCGATCGAGCAGTTGATCGGTGCAAATCTGTTGATAACATATTAAGCTTGCATTTAGTGCTTTCTGATTTTGAATTTGAAGGGCCTAAGAGTTTAGCTTGTATTAGCTGTCAAGATAGACATTGTGCTGCATGGATACTGCTGTTTTGCGGAGGTTGTCAGGAAACTAAGTGGGTACATCAATCCCAATTCCCTGAATTGTGGTGTAGGAGCTGTGGTTTCTATTGGCATTTAGACTCCTGGCAGAGAGAACTTAAATCATTTACAGGGCTACCTGGCCGCCAAGGGTTACAGTTGTACGAATCACCAGAACAGAAAATCCTTGCATGGTTTAGGTGGGAAATTCAGCATTTAATTAAACGTGCTTTAGGGCAATCTAAGTCACACGTTTTACAATCTAAGTGTGGTAGGGGTGTTCCCCTGTCACAGTCAAGTGTGATAGGTCCTATTTCAGAAGATCAGGATCCCAACCAAGTGTGGAGGGATTGTTTGAAGGACCTAAAGAAGCCAAATCTGGGAAAAAAGAGATATTCTTAAAGGTTTGTGACAAGCATGTTTGTTTCTGAAATATCTGGATGGTTCAAAGTAATGCCTGGAAGGATCAGGGTGATGTGGAGACCTTATGCTATTATTTTATTAATTTTTGCTCTTTTTGTGGACAGTGCAGACCATCAAGCATGGGCCCCACTTCAACCCAAGACTAACATATGGGTCACCCTGGCAAACTTAACTAAACAGGAGGCTATTTGCCTGTCATTCTCTTCTCCTGGCAATCCATTCACAACCTGTTTGGTTGGATTGCCAGCAGATCCCTGGCCATGCCCTTCACATGTACCAACTTGTAAGGTCAGCAATGCTAGGATGAGTGTGGATAATTGGGATCAATGGGTTTCTCACTTTCCTATAGCACCGCAGGAACCCCAAGAATTGGAGTTGTTAGGGTCAGTGATGGCAGATGCATGCATTCATTTTAACCATAGAAGCCTGCTGTCAGTCAAGAACCATTCTAATGTTGTAACTTCCATCATGGCTGTCTACCATAATGCATCGGCCTGGTGCAATTATACAACAAAGAGAGTGTCAGTCTCATCAAATGACCCTATTCAATTGCCAGCAGGATACTTCCTGATATGTGGGGACCATGCTTGGGCCGGTATCCCATCAATGCTGCACAGGGGACCATGTACACTTGGACGGCTGTCTCTACTTACACCCAACATGTCCATGATACTGAACATGAGCCGCTGCCATCGTAGGAGCAAACGAATGGCTCATGCATTTGCAGCCGACTGCCAGGATGATGTAAAGTTTTGGTCCCCAGCGGCCATAGTTGCAGCATCTTTCTTAACTCCAGGGGTATCAGCAGCAAGTGCTCATGCTATTTTAAACAAGTTAGGATGTTGGCTTGCTAAACAAACAAATGCAGCTTCTTTGGCAATTTCTAGTCTTTTGCTTGATGTTGATTCTATTCGCCATGCAACACTTCAAAATAGAGCTGCAATTGATTTTCTCTCACTTGCACAAGGCCATGGCTGTGATGAATTTGAGGGCATGTGTTGCATGAATCTTTCTGATCATGCACAGTCTGTTCACTCACAGCTCTCTGAGTTGCGGAGGTTAACTGGGAACTTACAGGTAGAATCAGGCCTTGGTATTGATGGATGGCTCAAATCTTTAAGCTTAGGATCATGGTTACGCTCTATTGTTAAAGCTGGCATTGTAGTAGTCATTGTAGCTTTGTTGTTAGTATTAATTTTACCATGTTTTTGTATATGCTTACAGAATATGGTGCAAAAGATGATAGCTACCACATTCAATCAAACCATGCTTGTTCAACAGAAAAACGGGGGAAATGTGCAGAGTTTTGTGGATAACTGGCCAGCTGAGAAAGGCCACTTTGATATGATACCGTTGGATAAGGTTCGGGGAAACAAGCTGGGGATTAAGTAGTCAGTGTCCAATCACTGACAAGGGTCATGGTGACCTTGCTGCAACATGAAGATGGGGGAGAAAATCTTTTGCCAGAAAAATGAAGATAGCCTAGATAGAATAGCCACAGGAATGTAAATGTAGAAACAAAATAATCATTAGAGCATAGAAGTAGGTGTGGTTGATTCATGTGTGTTTTAAGCAATAATGAGCTCAGCTTTGCAATATGTATAAGCTTGATTAACACCAATATAAATATGTGTGAGCTATCAATAAACTTTGAGATTTGTTGTTCAAGCATATTGTGTGCTGCAATTCTTCTGCCGACCCGACAGTGGAGTTTTTCCAGCAGGGTGCTGCTTCTCTGCAGCAGGTAAGCAGCCTGGGACCAGGGCTGAAGTCCTCCTAGGATCACATGGCCCCTCAAGCTCCGTCCGCTGGCTCCCCTCAGCCTTTGAGGCCATCACAGTGGGGTGGGAAGGCAAGCACTTCTTTGGGCAAGCTGGGGAAGTTGCTCCCTGGGACAGCACTCCAAATCTTCCCCATGCCACCTCCTCCAGGTGCTAGCCATGGTGAGGGGCATTCTTCAGAGCCTGGCGTCCTGTGTCACCGTGGACGCCGGGCTGCAAATGGAAATTCTGGCCCTGACTGAAGAACACCCTGATCTCGTGGTGATGAGCCTGCTGTACTGCACCCCAACGTGTGACAGGTACGGGGCACAAGTGCCTCGAGAGTCCAGTGCTCACCGGCCCATGGGGCCCCTGGCCCTGTACAGCCTGTCCGGCGGGCTCTGCCAGACAGGCGGAGAGCTGCGGGAGCCTCGGGCCCCTCTGTTTCCTGCGCCTCTGCCACGCTCCCTCCCTGCCCCTCAGGGCACCGGGGCTCTGTCACCCGGCGCCACGCAGCCGCACGGGGCGCGGTGCTGACGCACAGCTCTGCTCCCACAGAGCCGCCGCGCTGATGTGGAGAGCCATGGGCACGTCGGGAGTGGCCGCCCAGGAGGTGCTTCCAGCGCTGCTCTCTGCCATGGAGGAGCAGCCCCCTTTCAGCAGCGTCTTCTGCAGCGGGGACAACGAGGCCATCTTTGCCCTGGCTGTGAGTTTCTGGAGCTGGCCTTTGCTGGCCCTCCAGTTTGCCTCTCCAGCAGTTCTCCATGCTCTCCCCCAGCCTGCAGCTCCCTGCCTGGGCTGAAAGCTGGCCTAGGGGCAGCAGGCTGGCTGATCCCCCTGCGTCTCCCCTCGGGCCCTGCCTCAAGGACACCCTGACACGGAGTGCTGCCTCAGTGTGCTTTGTCTCTTGCAGGCAAGTCTGGTGCTGTGGAGGATCGCCCCCATGTCTGAGTGGCACTATGCCCTTCTCCTCCATTCGCCCCAACTCTTGGTGGCTCTGCTCCTGCAAATCGTCACCACCACAGAGCGCATGCCAGAGGACGATGAGGCGCGGAGCTTCTGGGGAGCGTGCCGGGAGGAACACGGCCTTCCCAGCGAGCCCAACAGGTGCCAGTTGCCCTGTCCTTCCCACGCCCTCGTGGCCAGGGCCAGCGCTCCCAGCGTGACCTGGCCTTTGCTCGGCATGCAGGTTTGCAGCGCAGACCATGAAGGCTCTGCTCTCCAGACTGGCCTTTGACAACAAGCTGGTGGCTCTGGAGCACAAGCAGCTCTGGGAGAAGCTGCTCTGTGCCGACACGCAGCACTATGCAGCAGGTCTGCTGGCAAGGTGAGATCCCCTACTCCCCACCACCACCGCCAGCATTTGTGCCCTGTGCCCGGAGTGCCCCACACAGTCCCTGGGGTTGGAAGCGAGAGGGCCTTGTCACCGAGGGAGGCTCCAGCACACTGGAAGAGGTTGGGAGAGGAGGATGCTCAGGAGCAGCCACCTCCCAAGGGGCCCATGTCCCCTTGCAGAGCGCTGGGGAAATACCAGACCTCTGGGAGTCACTCCTGGGAGAGGTTTGCCCACCAGCTCAGGGCCTAGGTGCCTTTTTCCCGTGCCAGGGAGATGCACCATGGCTTGACGCCCTTGTGTCCCTTCATGGCCTCGCACCTGCTCAGCCTGCTCATCGGGAAGCGGCCACGCTGGCATCTGCCTGCCCTGGCCTTCTTGGTGGAGGTGAGCCTGATGGCCAGCGCTGCCTGGCTCAGCTGCCTCCCAGCTCTCAGGCCTCTCGTAGCTGCAGCCGCCTGGGACGCCGCCCGCCCCCACTGCTGCTGCTGCCTGGGCCCGGCCCTGTCCGGCTCCGGGCTCCTGCCGGCCGGCTCCCCTGGCACTGCCCTCCTGTGCCTTTCAGCTCCTCGAGTGCCTGGACTTGAGCAAACACGGTCCCAGTGCCCTGGCGGTGGTATCCAGGCACCTGCCCAGCCAGTGCAGGGACGGGCTGCGCCTGGCGCTCCGAGGCCTCGTGGTGCTCAGCAAGGAGCCCTCGCTGGTGAGAAGGGGGCAGTGGCTGAAGCCGCGCTGGCAGCATCGTGTGGCTGGGCAATGCAGACCTCTGGGCTTGGCTGGCCTTTGGCAGCAGAGGCAGCTGCTCCCAGCTCTCCTGCCTCCCGCTTCAGCTGCCCCAGTGGCCCAAGCGGCTGTTGGTGCTGCGGCCAGGCACGGCTTCACAGCACAGCCCCGTCTTGCACACAGGCCGGAGGAATACGCGGCCTGTATCAACACCTGGTGCAGCAGCTGGCTGATCCAGATGCAGAGATGGTCTGGATGACCCTGTGTGCGCTCAGGGATATGCTCCAGGACAAAGACCTCAAGCCACCCAGCGTCACCGCCCTGAAGCTGGCTGAGCCCCTCCTGCAACACTTTGAGAACGTAAGGCTCGGTGCCCCCAGCCAAGGGCACTGGACGCTGCCTGCAACCTTTGTGCTCTGTGTGTAGAGATTTGGGCTTTTGGCCCAGTGGGCCTGCAGTAGTTGGTGCTTAGGACTTTTCCTACCCTTCCAGGACAACAGCCACGTGCAGCTGCTCTCCATTCAGCTCTTCTGCAAGGTGATGGAGCTGGTAGAGGAAGAGGGGGAAAATCCTCCCATGACAATCGTGAGCCAGAGGCTGCTCCCTCTCTTCTTGCACTGGCACGATGAGAACCTGCACGTGGCCAAGGTGAGGTTTTGTGTGATGCGGCCGCATCCCTGGCAGGGGGCTGGGCCGCCCTGGCGCCTGGCGGGCTCCAGCCTCACCTGGCCTTGGCACAGGGTCACGGGTCCCGTGCCCTGGGCTCGGGTGCCACCTGCGGCTCTCTGCTGCTCTCCAGGCCTCTGGCGAAGCCCTGCTTCGTGCGGCACGCTTCCTGAGGAGTGACCTCGAGCAGCTGCTGATGAAGGGGCAGCGGATGCAGTTCGCCGAGCGCCTGGTAAGGACAGCCCGGGAGCCCCAGCCGCAGGCTGGAGAAGCCCCCCTGCCCCCGGTGCTCGGTGCGGGGGGCCGGCAGCTGTGCCCCCGCCCGGCGCCGCAGCCGGGCCCGCCGGCCTGCGCCCCCCACGCCGCTCCCTGCCCCGGGCCGTGCGGGCCGGCTCGGCCGCTGCTGGGCACAGGGAGCGCCCGGCCGAGGGGCAGAGGCCGCACCGAGCCTTCCCTGTCGGTGCTCCTCGCAGCTGCTGCAGGACGAGAGCCGAGCGGCCGAGCACCTGCGCTGGGCCCTGCCGCGCCTGCGGAGCCCACAGAGGCCCGTGCGCCAGGCGGCCGTCGGGATCATCGGTGAGCCCCGAGCCCGGCGCCCCTCCCTGCCCCCGGCCCGGCTGCTGCCCCGGCTACAGCGGGAGCCGCGCCCGGGCCGCTGCAGCCCCGCCCGCCCTCGGCGCTGCCGCCGCCCTCCCGCAGCCAGCCGAGCCCTTGGGCGGCGGCGCGCGGCAGGGGCCGGCAGGAGCCCTGCCCGGGCAGGAGGGCGTGCGGCCGCAGGGCTGGCAGCGCCCGTGCCGGGCAGCTGTGCCGCCCGGGGCCGACACGGGCTCTGTCTTGCCAGGGCTGGCCGGAGTGCTCGTCACGGGGCAGAAGGAGGAGCTCCAGGTCATCAGCGAGGGTGAGTCAGGGCAGCCGCGGGGCAGCGAGCATCGCCGGGGGCAGCTGCACATGCCGGCCCCGCAGCTACAATCCGTGCCCGGGCTGCGGAGGGCTCTGCTCCCTGTGCGGGCGAGGGGCGGCGGGGGCACAGCCCGCAGAGCTGCCAGCGAAACGTGGGCGATCCGTGACCAACACCTTCCGGCCGAAGCCCTGGCAAGAGCCGGCTGGGATGGCCCTGGCAGGAGGCTTTCCTTGGATTCCCTCCATCTGGCCTCTGACCGTGGCTCTGTTCCTCTCTCTTCCAGCTCTTCAAGCCCTGAGAGAAGATGACAGCCCATCCTGCATCAGTGTACTCATTCAGCTGACCTTCCAAAGAAGATCTGCAGGACTTCTTGCGTCTGCTGGATCAGATGTACCGGCATCCGTCGGCCATCTCCAGCTCCCGTTGCAGATGGGAGCAGCTGCAGAGCAGGATGCACCAGCTGCAGCTCCAGGCACAGCTCTAGCTGCTCAGAGCTGAGCCTGTGGCAAGCTCCAGGAGCTCCTGCCATCTCTCTCCCTGTTGGCAGCTCCCTCCCTCCAGCTCTCAGAGCCTGCCCATCCACTTTTTTTGTCTCCCAGCTCAACCCTTTGCTTTGCTTTCCCTTAATAAAGAGTTTGAATTTTTCCAAAACCTTAAGAGTGTCTTGGTGTTCCCTGGGAAACGCAGGCATTTGGAGAAATGCCTTTGGAAGAGAGGGGCTTGCTTCTCAAGCAAAGTGCTTCCCCAGGAGCCCCCAGTGAGGTAGTGAGCCATCTCCCTTTGGCTCCCTGCGCTCCTTTCCGTCCTTGAGGCCCCTGGCACTTGGCAGAGGGGCCTGGCAAGGGAGAAGACTGTGAGAGCAGCTTTGGCATCTGCCTGGGCCTGCGGAGACCCCGCCAAGCAGCAGCGGCAGGGCGTGTTCCCTGCCTTTGAGCCCAGCACAGAGCAGGATCATCTCTGTCCAGCCGAGAGCTCCAAATCTCTCTCAGAGAGCTGTGAATTCCAAGGCCTTTATGCACACATTAATGCCATCTTCCCTCTCTGGTGTGTTTTAACTCTTGGCAAGATGCGTTTGCCTCTTGCTTGCTGGAAGCTGCTCTGCTCCGGGGCCGGCACCGAGCTGGGCTGTGCGGGCCGGGCAGTGTGGAGAGCTGTGACCGTGGTCACAAGGGTTTTCAGGATGAAGAAGAGATGAGAATGTTGACTCCATGATCAGAAGGCTTGATTTATTATTTTATGATATACGTTACATTAAGACTATACTAAAATGAAATAGAAATGAAGAGGTTTCTTCAGAAGCTAGCTAAGCTAAGAATAGAAAAGAATGAAGAACAAAGATCTGTGTCTCAGACAGAGAGCAAGAGCCAGCTCTGCCATGAGTGGTCAGGAGATCCAAACACCCACAGGAGACCAGTCACGGGTCTACCTGTTGCATTCCACAGCAGCAGATAACCATTGTTTACTTTTGGTTGCTGAAACTGCAGCTTCTAACAAGGAAAAATCCTAAGAGAGGATTTTTCATGAAAGATGTCTGTGGCACCTTTGGAACCCCAAAAGTGGAGAGATCAGCAATAGAGAACACCAGGTAGAGTTTTTTCTGGCTGAATGTTGATATGTGGAGATTTTCATGGACACAAGACTCCTGCTGAGTTCTAGAGATGGACCTGGCCAGGAGGAGCCTCTACTCCAAGGCACTCCCACCTTGGTGTCCCCAAACCAGGATCTGTCATTCCCAAGCGGTGGCCAGACGGAGGAGGAGGAAAAGGCCCAGAGATCCCTCACGAGGAGGGGCTGCAAACCCAGCCCAGGGAGGTGTGAGGAGGAAAGAGCCCCCCTGAGCCAGGAAGGCAGCCAGAGATCCAGCCAGAGCTCAGAGCTGGTGGAGAAGCCTCATGGCAGGGAGAAGCCCCACAAGTGCTTGGAATGTGGGCAGGGTTTCAGCTACAGCTCCACCCTGATGGAACACCTGAACATCCACACTGGGGAGAGGCCCTGGGAGTGTGGGGAATGTGGGAAAAGCTTCAGTGGGACCTCCGGCCTGAGCAAGTACCACAAGATCCACACTGGGGAATGGCCCTAGGAGTGCTTGGAATGTCAGACGAGCTTCAGGTGGTATTCAGAGATCGTCACTCACCAGCACTTCCACAGCAGGGAGAGGCCCTGCGAGTGTCCTGAGTGTGGGAAGAGCTTCGTGCGCTGCTGCAGCTCCATCGCCCATGGGAGGATCTGTGCTGGATGATCCCCAGTGACCCCCGTTGGGCAGAGCCCTGGTGACCCCTGTTCTGGCTGATCCGTGTTGGGTGGGGGGAAGGTGTTGGAGAGATTTCTTTCCCTTCTCCTTGTGCTGCTGTGATTTGGTTGGCAATAAATTCCCTCCGTGTGCCCAGGCGGGTCTGTTGTGCCCGTGCGGGATTTGCTGAGGGATCTCTCCCGGTCCTTGTCCCCAGCCAGGAACCCTCGGTTCCATTTTCTGTCCCTGTGCGGCTGCGGGGGCAGGGACAGAGCGGCTCTGGGGGTGCCTGGCATCGGGCCAGCGTCACCGCTCGCCACGGGCACCGCTGAGATCCCGCGCCCCTGGGCACGCATTGCTGGGCTCACCTGAGCTCCCACCTGCCCAGCGCCCCAAGGTTCCCCCTCCCCAAAAAACCCCCAGCCCGGGGCTGCAGCGTCCCGGAAAGGCCTCAGCCAATGGCAGCGCAGGCAGGAGGCGTTGCAGCCAATGAGATCTCGGGGCGTTGTATTGCGTCATCGGCTGCCGGGCAGAGCCCGTGGCCGATCGCTGCCCAAAAGTGGCGGCAGCCAATGAGAGCGCGCGGCGCTGCCGAGCCCGCCCTGCTCCGGACTGGTGCTGCCAGCGCAGCGCGGCTGCTTTGGGGCTGCTGCTCCCTGCCCGGCCCCGGCCATGGGGCGAGGGGCGGCAGCTGGGGCCCTACTGGTGGCACTGGTGGTGCTGGGAGCCCCCCCGGCTGCGGGCGCGGAGCTCTCGGGTGAGCGGGGGGCAGGAGGCGCTGGGATAGGGGGGGAGAAGGGGGAAAAGGGGGAAAAGGGGGGAGCCCAGAATGGAGGGGGAGGAGAAGGGGACCCCCCAAAGGGAGAGCGGGAGGGGCTGAGGGGTGGGGGGAGGGGAGGGACGGGTGGGAGCGGTTCGGGAAGGGGGAAAAGGAGAGGGGGAACCCCAAAACTGAGCCCGAGGGCGCCGGGGATTGGGGAATTTGTGGGAAAATGGGGAAATAGGACCCCAAAAATGATTTGGGAACGGCCGGAGGTGGGAGGGGAGAGGATATGAAAGGGGAAATGGAGGAAGGGCGGCAAAGAGGAAGCGGCAGCGCGGGCAGGAGGGTCCCGTGTCGGCCGTGGGGCACAGGGGGTGCGGAGTGGGGATCCGGGGTGGGCCCCGGAGCTCCGGGGGTGCTGAGGGAGGGTGGTGGGTGGGCAACCCCTGACCGGTGTCATGGACACTCAGGGGTGTTCCAGAGGATGACAAAGTCCGAGTGTTACTTCATTAACGGCACGGAGAAGGTGAGGTACGTCCAGAGGGCCATCTACAACCGGGAGCAGTTCATAATGTTCGACAGCGACGTGGGGCATTTTGTGGGGTTCACCCCCTATGGGGAGAAGTTGGCCAAGCGCTGGAACAGCAACGCGGTATTCATGGAGGACAGACGGACTGCGGTGGATTGGTTCTGCCGGTGCTGGTACAAGAATTTTACCCCGTTCTTCACAGAGCGCCGAGTTGAGCGCGGAGCAGAGCGTGCCCGCTCGAGCCCTGCCCTGCCAATGACCGGGAGCCCCTCAAAATATCCATGCGGAATCGCCCCAGAGCCCTCAGCCCTCCTTGTGCCCATCCCCGGGGCCTCTTGTCCCTCCCAGTCCATCCCAGTCCTTCCCAGTGCCCCCCCGCGCGTCCATTTCAGCGACGCGTTAAGCTGACGGAAATGCCCAATCAGATCACGTCTCCTTTATGACTCATCTGTTGCCAGGCAGGCCCGCAGTGCGGAGTGCCCTGCGCCGGACTCGGCCTCCCAGTGCCGCGCATTTCATTCCCAGTTCCTCCCAGTACCACCAAAATCCCTCCCAGTGCCATCCCAGTCCCTCCAAGGCCATCTCCAATTCCTCCCCAGTCCCTCCCAGTCCATTTCCACTCTTTTCCCAGTTCATTCCCAGTTCACTCTCTGACCTCCACCTCTCTCCCAGTTCCCCCCATTTCCTCCCATCTCTCTGTGCAAACCCCATAAATCCCAGTCCCTCCCAGTCCATTCCAGTTCCTGTCAGTCCCTCCCACTCCTTCCCAGTACCACCCAGCTTCTCCCAGTCAATTCCCAGTATGTTCCCAGTTCATTCCCAGTTCACTCTCAGATCTCCACCCTCTCTCCCAGTGCCCCACATCCCCTCACACCTCTCTCAGTTCCACCCAAGTCCCTCTCAGTCCATTCCCAGTCTATCCCACTCCCTCCCAGTTCATATAAAATCCCTCCCAGTCCATTCTCACTGCCTCCCAGTCCATCCCAATCCATTCCCAGTCCCTCTCAATCCATTTCCCAGTCCATTTCCAGTTACCCCGACTCCCTCCCAGGCCTTCCCAGTTCCACCCAGCCTCTCCAAGTCGATTACCAGTCTATTCCCACTTCAGTCTCAGTTCACTTCCAGACCACCACCCTCTCTCCCAGTGCCCCTCTATCCCTTCTAACCTCTCTCAGTGCCACTCAATTCCCTCCCAGTGTATTCCTAGTCCCTCCCAGTCCCTCCTAATCCATTCCCAGACCCTCCCCGTCCATTCCCAGTCCATTCCCATTCCCTCCCAGTCCCTCTCCAGCCCAGCCCAGCCCAGCCCTCCCCTCTCTCTCCCAGTGTCCCCCAGCTGATCCCAGTGTGTCCCTGCTCTCTCTCTCTCTCTCTCTCTCCCAGTGCCCCCCAACGTGTCCATCTCACTGGTGCCCCCCTCGAGCTCCCAGCCCAGCCCCGGCCGCCTGCTCTGCTCCGTGATGGATTTCTACCCTGCTGCCATCCAGGTGAGGTGGTTCCAGGGCCAGCAGGAGCTCTCGGAGCACGTGGTGGCCACCGACGTGGTCCCCAACGGGGACTGGACCTACCAGCTGCTGGTGCTGCTGGAAACGCCGCCCCGGCGCGGGCTCACCTACAGCTGCCAGGTGGAGCACGTCAGCCTGGAGCAGCCCCTGAGCCGGCACTGGGGTACGGGGGAGCCCCTGGGGGCGCTGGCAGAGCCACTGGGCTGTGCTGGGAGCCACTGGGAGGGAGCTGGAGAGAGCCGGGCTGGGACTGGGAGAGGCCCTGGGGACTGGGCAAGGGCTGGGAAGGGGTTTGGGGGATGCTGGGGAGGGTGGGATGGGGTTGGGGGGTCCTGGTGGGCACTGGGAGGGAGTCTGGGGGTTCTGGGTGTGACTGGGAGGGACTTTGGGGGTTCTGGGTGTGACTGGGAGGGAGTTTGGGGTTGCTGGGAGTGACTGGGAGGGAGTTTGGGGGCGCTGGGTGTGACTGGGAGGGATCGCAGTGAGCCCGGAGGCGCTGGAAGGAGATCGGCCATGGCAAAGCGGGGCTCGCCATGAGCTCGGTTGTACTGGGCACAGACTGGGAGGGCTCTGGCTGAGTCCTGCTGGGGCTGCCAAGGGACTGCGAGAGGCTTTGGGGCTCCTGGGGCGCTGGGGGGCAACTGGGAGGGGGCTGTGGGATCCTCAGAGGGATGGGAGGGGCTTTGGTGGCTCCTGGCCAGGACAAAAAGGGATCCCGGGGAGGTTTCAGGGGCTCCTGGCTGGGCTGGGGGCCACAGGGAGGGCACTGGGAGGGGCTGGGGGTGTCCCTGAGAGGTTTTGGGGGTGCTGAGCCCTGCGGACCCCCCAGAGATGCCGCCGGACGCCGCCCGCAGCAAGATGCTGACGGGCATCGGGGGCTTCGTCTTGGGCTTCGTCTTCCTGGCGCTGGGGCTCGGCTTCTACGTGCGCAAGAAGGTCAGGGCGGGTGCCGGGGGTGGCGTCCCGGCCGTGGCGGAGCGTGTGCGCTCCCGCCGGGGCCCCCAGCCCGGTGTCACCCCCTTTTCTCTGCCCACAGAGCTCCTGAGCCGGCGGCGGCCGCAGCCCCTCCCCGTGGGCTCGGGCCCGGCCGGGACCCCCCGCTCCGTCCCCGCTCCGCTGATTTTGGGGGGGTCCCGTGTCCCCCCAGCCCCGCTGGCGCTCTGCCCCCACCCAGTGCCTGCTCCCAGTGCTCCCAATAAAGCTTCCCAGTTGGCCCCGGGGCCGTTTATTGGGGGGCGATGGGGAGGGATTTGGGGGGGGCGGTGATGGGACGGATTTGGGCAAAGGGAGGGGGACAAAGGGTGGGGGCTGGGCCCGGGGGGAGCGGGAGGAGGAGGAGGTGGAAGGGGCGGGGGACGCGAGAGAGAAGAGGGGAAGGAGGCGGGATGAGGAACGAGGAGGAGCTGGAGGAGCGATTGAACCGGGGGAGGAGAGGCGGGAGGAAGAGGATGGGGAGATGAAGAGAGGAGCAGAAACCAGAGAAGCAGCAGAGATCCTCCGGCCTTCACCGAGGTGTCCACGCGGGGAGCCAGGAAGATGTGGAGCCCCCAGCCAGGTGTGTTCCCAACGCGGGGGCTCTGACCCTGGGGGTCACCCGGGATTATCCAGCGTGGATCCTCCAACGGGGGGTGGACCTGGAGCGGGGCACGGAGCTCTTCCCGCACCGGGGCACGGCGGGATCCACGGGCATCGACCCCTCCCTCATCAAAGGACAGCTTTCAGTTACAGTGGTTAGGACAACTAGTTAGTTATGGTAGTTAGCACTGGTATTTAGTTATGGTAGTTAGCACTGCTAGTTAGTTATGGTAGTTAGGACAGCCTGTTTGTTATGGCAGTTTTTGGAATACAAACTCTCTCAAACCTCAACTCCCCTGACGTGTCCCTTCCCTCTCCCGCTGTGACTCAGCTGCCCGGAGCAATGTGAGGGGAGAGCGGGCCCAGCCTGGCCCAGAGCTGAGCCCCAGCAGAGCCCTGGCAGAGCCCAGAGCAGCCTCGGCACCTGCAGAGTCAGCCTGGAAGGAGGCGCTTGGAGCCTTCTCGGCTGCACCCGGCTCTTGGTTACAAACTGTGTGTGCTGGAAAATGCCACCGGCTCTGCAGGAGGGCAGAAGGGGCCCGGGGAAGGCCCAGGTGCTCCATGCAAGGGAAAAACCTGCCCTGGGTTTGTTATAAATAACTAGGTAGTGTTGGCTTTTGCTATTATGTATTGACTTCTGCAAAATATTCTTAATCACAACAATTTTGATAGAGTACAGTTTGTAATCACTTTTCACTGCTTTTGCTACAGTATAATTTGTCAGCTTTTTGTGGCCAATGCCCTGGCCCTTGTGTAGCTCATATCCTCAGAACATCATTTATGGATGATATTTGAGTTTGTGGACTGTGTGAAAAACATACATTATAGTTTTGGCTTTTGCAAAATATTCAAGTGGATGCCATGTGTTGTGCATTAGAATGTTAACTTTTGCAGAAGTAGCTGTAGTTGTGAAATAATAACTAATGCTTTTATTTTTGTAACTAACTGACAATAATAACTCAGAGATATTTCTGAAAGAGCTAATGTTCTTTTAAAGTACTTGTGGAAATAGCTAAAAGCGTCTGCATGGTCAGATAACATTTAAGGAAGGGATGTGATGAGGCCCCTGCCACTGACCCTTCCACTGTCAATAACTGTCACCTGCTGAAACCACAGAACAGGGGCCCTTGTGAGGCAGTGACACACAACCCTCAGAACAGCAATCCACGATTCCTGCACGTGCTCTAAAAAGGCGAGTTGGGGGTCAAACCAACCTAAAGAATTCCTGGAACATGTAAACGAGTTCAAAGAAATGTTTGAATCTGTACAATCATTATGAATATGTATTTGAACAATACAATGGAGAAACTAGACAAGACGAGTTGCTGTGGTTAACCGGTGTGCCTCTGGCCATTGCCAACACCCAGCGCTGTTACTGATTTGTCCCTTCTTATTCCTTATTAAACTTTCAAAAGTTCTAAAGAGTGAGGCTCATTTCTCACAAAACCCAAGGTGCTCACCCCATGTTCTTCCCCCAAAGCCAGGATTTGTCAATCCCAAAATTTGCCTGGACGGAGGAGAAGGAGGCTGTGAGGAAAAGGAAGATGCACTGGTGTGGAGGCCCATGGGAGTGTCAATCTCCCACCCATGGAGGACTGGTCCCCAATAAGAAGAATAGATTTCAAGGTTATGGTGAGAAGCTTGCTTCTCCCACAGATCTTTGCAGGCACATGCTGATTTATGGAAAGTTCTGTTACCCCATTGGCTCGTTGGCCTAATTACCCTAGTTCACCCCCTGTTACCCATCTCTGGTTAGTCCCTAGAATGTTCTCCCTCTCTGTCCCTCCATTGGCCCCAGTTTACTGCATTCCTCTGCCCCTGTTTCCCTATTAGCTGTCCCGACCCTTAACCCCTCCTTTTCCCCATTTTCCCCCATATCCATTGGACCCTGACCCTCAGCTCCACCCTCACTACCCCATATAAAAACCTCCTGTGCCCTCAGCTTGCACTCTGTCTTTGTCCCTGGACCCTGTTCAGCTCTGTCCCCTGTTCCTGTACCAATAAACCCAGTTTGCTGCAGATCATACCCAGACCCATCCTGCCGACTTTGTCAGCTTTATAAAGCAGCCGTGAGCTCCGGGCTCCTGAGCGCCGGACGCTCCAAGGGCCTCGGCAGCGCCAGGACGCTCCAGACTGGGACAGCCAGGCAGGACAGGAGGAATCACTGCCCCTTTCCCCTCCCTGCTGCTCCATCTCCCAGCCCAGCACCGCTGCAGGACAGCCTCACTGCCAACGCCATCCTGCCAGGGATGGACTGGGGGGATCTCCTTCCCCTTCCCTCTGGCATGGAGGCAAATCCCATCTTCTCCTTGTCCTCCCTCCTTCTTCTCCTCATTCTGTCCTTCATGCATCCACGTTCCTTTCCCATCTCCTTCCTCACTTGTTCCTTCTTGTTCCTTCCTCTCCTCCTGCCTTTTCCGTTTCCCTTCTCCCTGTCTCTTCCTCTCCTTGTCCTTCCTCCCCCAAGCACTGAGCTGCGGACAGAGACCAGGGAGAACAAATCCCTGCCACAGAACCTCGTGGAAGAGGCCATTTGGAACGGCTCCACGGTGCAGGAATCCAACGGGGAGGAAAAGCCCCAGAGATCCCACACGAGGAGGGGCTGCAAACCCAGCCTGGGGAGCTGTGAGGAGGTAAAACCGTCTCTGTGCCGGGAAGGGTGTGGGGAATGTGAGAAGAGCTTCAGGCAGAGCTCAGCCTATTTCTGGTGCCTCCAAAAACGGCGGTGCCAGATGCAGAGATCCCCCTGCAGATCCATGGGGCTGCAGAGATCCCCCTGCAGATCCATGGGGATGCAGAGATCCCCCTGCAGCCCCCGGAGCAGCCACGCTGGAGCACGGGGATGCCTGAGAGGAGGCTGTGCCCCCGTGGCCAGAGGGGCCCCGCTGGAGCAGCCTGTCCTGGCAGGACTGACCCCGGGGCACAGTGACCCACGCTGCAGCACTTGGAGGGGGGCTGTGCCCCGTGGGATGGACTCAGCTTGGAGAAGTTCCTGGAGAAGTCTCCGGTGGGAGAGAGCCCAGGGTGCAGCAGGGGAACGACTCCTGTCCCCGAGCAGAGGGAGAAGCCCCGGGGCATGAAGTGAGCACGGCCCCATTCCCTGTCTCCGGCACTGCCGGGGTAGGAGGTGCAGCTGGAAGGAGGGAGGCGTGGGGGAAGGCTGGATTTAAGGCTCTTCACTTACTTCTCATTATCCTGCTCTGAGGTTTTGGGGTTTTCTGTCAGAAATCTCTCCCCTCCCCCACTCATCCACAGGGATTTGGGGCAGTTTTCCCTTTTTGGGGGAAATCAAAGCGATGCACTGCTGCTCCTAATTAGGGGTAGGAGAAGTGAGGCTCCAGGGCTTCCCGCTGAGCCCGGGCCACCGGAGCCGCAGTGCCGGGAAAGCCGTGGCGGGAGGTGCGGAGAAGTTTGTTTGTGTTTTCAGCTCAATCCCCTCGGGCCCGGGCCCGTTCCAGGGCTGTTCCTCACCTCCGGCTCTGCCCTCACGCAGCCCGGGGGGCCCTGAGAGCGCGGGGCGAGGCTGTGCCATGTGCAGAGCCCGCCCCTGGCTGCGATTGGGCGACGGTGCCGTCCGTCGCGGTTCTGGCGCGCTGATTGGTGGGATCGGGGCGGAGCAGGGCCCCGGTGGCGGCCTGAGGGCGGCCGTGGCTCGGCAGCGGCGCCATTGGCGGAGCGTGTGTGCGGGCCCGGGATCGGCGGCAGCGGCCGGAGCGCGGTGAGGCGGCGGCGGAGCTGGGAGGCGGCCGCAGCGCAGGTGGGAGCCGCGCTGGGTTGTGCGGGGGCTCGGGGCTCGCTGCGGGCCTCGGGGGCGGCAGGGGTCTCAGGCGGGTTCGTTGTGCCGTGTCCGGCGCGTGTTGCCGCTGGCGTGAGGGCGCCGCGGGAGCGGCTGCCCGCGGTCTCCTTGCGGCCGCTGCCTCGGCAGGAGCCGCTGCCGGAGCAGCGCTGGCTCGGCCCGGTTGCTGTGGCTGGGACAGAGGCGGCTGCCCCGTGCCCGGGGCTGTGCGGGGAAATTGACGTGGCCGGAGGTTTCTGTGCCCAGAGGAGACAGAGGAGTCCTGTACAAGTGACTTTATTGCTGAGCAGAGGGCGAGGCCGTGGGGCATTTGCCGTGCGCTCGCTGCCATTGTTGTAGTTCGCAGCCTCCTTTTTATCCTCATTTTCCCGGCCTCATCTCCCTCTCCCTTGGCCCACTGGCTGAGGTACTTGGAAGGTTCAGACTTCCACATCTGCCAACTGCATGTCCTTGTTAATGTGCATCTCCACTTTTGTAGAACAGCCGATATTCACGGCTCTGTTAAGTCTTTGCTCTTCTGGAAGTTCAGGAATGTAGCGGGACTTTCTGTGAGCAGCAGTCCATGTTAATTAGTGACAATTATTGAAGCTGGTGGTTTCGCCCGTTACTTCCTTATCTACAAGCCCCTGGCCCCTCGCTCAGCTGCTGAATGAGCTGCACTCTCAAGGTGTGGAGCACGGTAAAAAGGTGAGAGTTGCTGTAGCACATCAGAGCGGAAACAGCATTCGTTTAACCCATGGACTGCCAGGGAGCCACAAAACCGTGTCCCATTCCCATCCTTTTCACGTTTGGGCCAATACATGAGCTGCTCTTTTGTTTCCGTTGGTTTTTTTTTTCACCACTTTTCCTTTGTCATCTAAATGCCAACAGCAGTTTGAGTCATTTAGTTTTCCACAAACTCCTCTTTTTTCTGCTAACAGATGATCTGATCCCATCCCATGGTGAAATGTTGTTTTCCTCATTTCAGTGGATTGCTCAGCAGGAAGGTCAGGAGCTGGAGCTGTCTGGTTGGTTATTCCCAGGGCAGCTTGTAATCTAATGATGCCATTGAAATGAGAAATGGGTTCTGTGGCTCCTGATATGAATTGGTTCGGGTTCCCAGGGGCCGGTCCATGGTGTTGTCGGATTTGTTCTGGTGGCCTTTCCCCATTTTTGTCCGCTCTCTCCAGCTAGGGCTGCATCAATTGACTGCTTTTCTCTAATTAAATCATCAAATACTTGGATTCCCAACTGATTTCCCTGAATTTTTGGTAGCAAAAAGTCCCCAGTACCCTAATATACCCTGTATATAACACAGACAGGGACAGCACATGTGGGAGTGGGCAGAGGGATGATTCCCCCCCATTTATTTGTAGTGAAGTTTTCCCAACATTCTCCATTTGCTGTTTCCCTTTGCAGCTTCACCCGTTTCTGTTGCAGGGTCAGATATCCTCACCCTGGGCTCTGCCTTGAGCTGTGCAAATTCCATCAGTGCAAGCAGGCAGAGCTTGGGGTGAGGGCAGAGGGAATCAGCCCAATTCCTGCCCCAGGCAAGAGACCCAGGTCCATTGTCCAGGCTTTGCCCAGCAGTGTTCATTTGCATTTCTAAAGCTCCTCTGCAGGCTGCCTGCAATGAAGCTTCTCTTCCAGGGCAGCCACCTCGTGAGTCACATGTGGCCCCCCACAGAATCTGGTTTTTTTGCAAAAAGTATCAACTATTTACGAGTTAAAAGTATTATGGTAATGCTCTTCAATTTTGCAAAATGCAGTGTTAAAAACGCCAATCACTTGTTTTTAAATTTTTTTAAAATTTAATAGTAATAAAATGGTTATAAAAATAGTAATACAATTAGAGTAATAATAATTTGGACAAACTGAATTAGGACAATATGAGACAATAAATACAAAGTGTTACGGATGTCCCGGTACAGCCCAGCACGAGCCTCAAAAGGACACCCGTTAACAAAGGATTAACCCTTAAAAACAATAGCCTGTTGCATATTCATACACTTCATACCTGATGCATAAATTCCATTCAAATACAGGATTCTGTCTGGTCATCCTCAGTTTCTTCCTCCAAATCCTAACAGCGCCTTTGAGGTGGGAAGAAGTTGGTTTCTTCTGATAAGAGGGCCATAAACTCTTCTCTGAAAGATGTAGGTGTCCTGTGGCTGCTATCTCGCTGTGAGTCCTTTCTTTTTAAAAAAGTATCCTGCATAGCATCGTTTCTATTTAAACAATTTTTATAATCTGAAACTATATTTAACACAGTACTTAAGAAAACTAATACAGCATTACTTTCTAAAACAACACATATAATATTCATTTTAATATTTGCGAAAAGCCAATCATAAAATACATGCATTTTTCACATGCAGCATAAAGGCGAACATGGAAGAACCCAGACCAAAAACTGATTCTCACAATTCTGTCCCAAACCCACCTGAAAATATAAAGTGTGAGTTTTATGAAAAATTTTTCTCATGTTGTAATTGTGTCACTGAAGCTGCAGGGAAAACAAAAACTCTCCAAGAATCTCTTTAGTGTTAGAGAGTCAAGGCATTGCTTGGTTCTGGCCAGGATGTGCAACAGAAATAATTTCTTTCACAAATAACCCTGGCTGTGCAGAAAAAATCATTCCATGGCATGTGAGTTTTACTAGATTTTTCCTAAACTTTATGTAGTCTGAACCAATCTAAATCCCCTGGTTTAATGTTCATTGCTTCCATGTTGTGTAGGTTTTTAGTATTTGGTTTCCTGTTGGACCCGGATTTCTTCCCCTCTGCTGTGAATTCGGTCCACACTCCTGGATTTCCTTCTCAGCCTTTTCCAGACCAGGTGTCTCCAGCTGTGCCGGGGGCAGTGTCTGGGGTAGCTGTTGGTTGCTGTTTGCTGCTGGGCGTTGATGTTTTGTTGCTGGTCGTTATCTCTGTGGGTGTCTTTTGGGCTATTCCCAGTCTGTTGAGATGTTGAACTCATCTCCGTTGAGTGGTGTAACAGCCCTTAAATAAAACCTTTAAAATTCCTTTCCCCAAGGCAAAGGCAAACCAAGCCCGAGGAGAGAAAGATTTAAAAGAACCAGAATGGGTACATTTTGCAGCAATGCAGTCGCAGTCAGCCCAGAGTGTGGGTGTGAGTGAGCCCCAGAGTGGAATTGTGCCGTGGTGCTCCCCAGCAGCTGTGGCAGTGCAGGCCCAGCCAGGGCTGAAGCTGCAGCAGTGGCAGCAAGGCTTGGCCGCAGTGGCTGGAGGTGCCAGAGGAGGGTGGCCAGGATTTCCGAGGGTTTGAGCAGAGGATCTGTGGGCAGGCCCAGGGTCTTGGCCCGCTGTGGAGCCCTGGCTGCTGCTGCGTTGCCTTCAGGGCAGGCTCAGGGGCGGCTCCCATGGTCCTGCTGCAGGCGGGAAGTGCAAATCTCCGGGGCTTCAGAGCCCCTGAGGCCAGGCTGAGGGGTCCCCCCGTGTTCAGCTGTGCTGGCGGCTGTTTCTGGCCTCAGGGACACTTGGCATGGGCCCCTTGGCCACCAGTGGTGCTGCTTTGCACTCCTTAGGCAGGAGCCGATGTCCTGGCTGGGTGTTGGCACCAGCAAAGTGCCAGGGCAGGCTCTGTGCCAGCCCAGCTTCCTGTGGGAGAATCTACCTTGATCTCTGATCCAGTGCTTGCTGAAGCAGTGAGAATTGCTTTTGCCCCCCTGTTAGGTGCCATGGTGTCAGCAGAAGATATTGAAGCCTTCCTGCTGAGGGCATTTCAGTGCCAGGCTCTTAGAAGCACCCAGAGCTCCTTGGGTTGAGCTGAGCATGGGGCGGTGACCTGCGCTTTGTCTGATTCCCCTTCCTTAATAACAGCCTGTCTTGTAGCTCTTTTCCCTTCTGCTGCCCTCTCAGAGCCATCCACAAACACATTTTGTCCCTCAGGCCTGGGAATGTCCCATCAATCTCTCCCAGCCTGGGTCTGGAGCTCTGTCCCTTGAGTGCAGTCCTGGGTTCCTTGCCAGCCCCTCTCCAGGCTGTTCAAACAGGAGGCTGGGTTAAACCCTTGCCCTGTCCTCAGTTCTGAATCCTCCTGTTCCATTGAACAAGTTTCATACTGTAATAACCGAGCCCTGCTCATCCATTTAGAGGCTCTTTTGGTTGTCAAAGCTTTAACTTGATGCTAGACTTGAACTCTAGGAGATCCTCCTGTTGTCATCAGTTTTCAGCCTGAGCTCCCACGGAAGCTGTGGCTGCAGAATTCTGCAGACAATGAGGCTGCTCTCTGGCCACTGGGTTAAACATTTTAGCACAAGAATTCCTTTGGCAAGACCCTGTTTAACATCCACCTATAATTCAGATTCTTTTACCCTGTCTGGATGGGCAAGGGCAGCCGCCTCAGTTAATCTTCATTTTAACACTTGAAAATTCTGTGTTTCCTCCTCCTGTCCATACATCCAGTTTGTTGACTGTCAGGATAGGAGTGTTACAGGGAGACACCCCTGGCTCCAAAAGCCCTGCCTTCTACAGGGACTCAATACCAGGCTGTGAGCCCTTCCTTCCCTCCCCTGGAACAGGGTATTGCTTGTCCTGGTTGCTTTGAAGTAATTTGTAGAGGCTCCATATCTAATTTTCCCTCTTTCCCTGGGGCTGCCCACACTTCTGGGTTCAGTTCAGCATAGGCCTGGCCAGACATTTGACACAGAGGTACAACAGAACTGGTCTCTGTATCACCTTTTATAATATTAATTTGTGTTCTGAGTTTAGAGATCCAATCCCTTCCCAGTAAATCATGATAACAATTAGGAGCAAATCAAAATTCATGCATTTCAAACCCATCTCCCACAAGTGCTAACAGTGGTTGAATAAAACCATACATCTTTCCCACTTATCTCATGAATAATCCAAGACTTTTTTGGGTCGAAGATTCAGAGTGCATTGAGAGTCTCCTGTGTCCATCAGAAAATGCCTCCTCTCAATGCAGACCCACCTGAATGTTCTCAAGGGCTCCAGTGTGGAGGGTCCCTGGTGTGATGGGAGCTGTGACAGCCCTGCCAATCCATGTCCATCAAGGGGTGGACTTGCTGGTCCTGAGGGTGCTGCTGTCTGTGCTTGCAGTGTCCTTGTGCCCTGCAGCTGGAGCCCTGATTCCTTGCCAGGGGGGGGCAAGGCCGGGCAGGGCCGGCAGCTCCACGGGGCCGGGCAGCGGCCGGGGCGTCCCGCAGCCTCCTGGGGGCCGGGGGCCACTGCCGGCCCTGCCCGGGGCTGGTGGGGTCAGGCAGCGCCCGGCGCTGAGCCCCGGCTGCCCCACAGCCCCGGCCCGGCCCCGCAGCTCCCCCCAGGCCCCCAGCCCGTGCTCCCGGTCCCGCACCTCTGCGCCCGGTGCTGCCGCTGCCCCCCACAGAGAAACGCCCTGAAACCCTGACCTCCTTGTTTTCCTCTCCTGGAAACGGGGGATGCAAATGATCAGCTGGCAAATGTTGAGGATAAGACCCTACTGAAAAACATCCCAAGCCTCAGTATTTGTCTCTTCCTCCTCTTTTTCATCATCCTTTTTCATACCACATAGATTCCTCCTGCAGCTTTTTGCCTTAACCATATTGCTGCACACTCCCCTTCACCCAATCCCTTCCCAGCACACCAACACCATCCATGCCCTGTTGTCTCAATCCTTTCTCCACTTCTCTTATTGCCCCCCTGGGTGTCCAAGTTCTTAATTACCTCTGGGTGAATGTGCAAACTCCCTCAACCTTTTCCCAAGGGACCCTTCAGAGATATTTTGGGATCATCATCCCTTTGGCACAGGACCCCTTCCTGGCTTTCCCTTTTCTTGCCTCCATGTGTGCCCTGCCATGTTGACTCCCCAAAGATCCCAGTGCACTCACTGATGAGATTTTCAGTGCTCTCTCCCTGCTGACTCTTCAGAGCCCCCCCTGATGTGTCACTCGTCTGTCTCCTGGTCACTCTCAGGTACCCAATCAGTCCCCGGTGCTGCCGCCCCCAAGGGGGCCGATCACCCAAACTGGGTGAGGCACCTTCAGCTGCACTCACTGCCCGCTGCCCCGGATGGTGGAAGGAATTCCAGACGAGTCCCAAGGTGTGTGGAAAAATTGACATCTTCAGAGATTCTGTCCACAAAGCAGACAGAGGAGTCCTGTAAAAGTAATTACATTCCTAAAAAAATGGGAATGGCCATGAGACATTTCCCACGGGGTCTGTCCAGTTCTTGGAGGACACAGCTGCCTTTTCATCCTAATTTTCCTGGCCACATCTCCCTTTCCCTTTCTGCATTGGCTGTAGTGCTTGAGAAGTACAGACTTCCCAATCCACCTACCACATACCCCCTTGATATGCTCCCACTTTTAAATAGCGAACGATATTCATGACTCTGTGAAGTCTTTGTTCTTCTCGAAGTTCATGAATTTGGCAGGACCTTGGCTGAGCAGCAGTCTGTGTCATCAATTAAGAACATTTTCTGAAACTGATGGCTTCTCCTGTCACTTTCTTGTGTCCAAGTCCCTGGCCCTATCTTTAATCAGATTCACAGCATCTGTTTGTAAAGACACTTTCCTCTTCCTTTCATGGGGGTTTCCCCGTTTGTGGGACATCCCCCCTGGAGCTGTGTGTCCCCCCCTTGCTGCAGCCCCAGCCCTCAGGCAGCGCTCAGCCAATCAGAGCACGCGGCTCTGATGACTCAGCAGTTGCCAGGCAGACCCGCAGCTCCCAGCGTTCCCCACCTGCGCCCCGCCCCCCTCGGCCCCAGCGCCCCCCTCGAGGGGAATTTGGGGAGGTGGGAGTGGGGCAGCGCCAAGGCCGGGCCCCCCCGCGCTGTCCTGGCGGGAGCGGCTGCAGTGGGGACCGAGTGCGGGCGGGAGTGGCCGAGAGCCCAGCGCTGCCCCAGCCCGACCTGCCCCAGCTCCATCCCTGCCCCTGCCGTGGGATGCTGTGGGTTTGGGGGCAAGAGGGAGCCGGCAGTGGGTGCTGGGCCTGGGGCAGGAGGAGAAGGGAAGGAGAAGCAGGGTTGAGGAACAAAAGGGTCAAATGAAGCACGTGGGAGGAGAAGGTGGGATTGTGCAAGAGAAAGAGGAATAGCAGGAGGAAGAGGAGTGTGAGGAAGAGTAGGGACACCGGAGGAGGAACAGGAAGAGGAAGCAGCACAAGGTTACACCTCTCCCTGTATCTGCAGCCTCCTACCCCAGCCCCAGGAGCGTTGCCCCCCCCCACATGCAGCAGGTGACTGGGGATTGGGATCCATGAATTTCCTGGGGGTGAATCTTGGTGTTTCTGAGCTTTCTTGGGCTAATTGTTGGTGCTTTGTTTTTTTGTGGGGGCTGAATCTTTATATTTGGAGGGGGGTTTTGCTGAATGTTGATGTTTGGGAAGTTTTTGATCTGTGTCTTGATGTTTGGAGGACTTTTGTGCTGAATTGTGATGTATTGGAGGTTCTTAGAGACACAAGATGCCCAATGACTTAATGAGATGAACTTGGGCAAGGAGGAACTCCCAGTCCAAGGGACTCTCATCTTGTTTTTTTCTCCAAACCAGGATTTTTCATTCCCAGGGCGTGTCTGGATGGAGGAGGAGGAAAAGCCCTGGAGATTCCGCACGAGGAGGGGCTGCAAACCCAGCCCAGGGAGCTGCAGGGAGGAAAGAGCCCCCTTGAGCCAGGAAGGCGGCCAGAGATCCAGCCAGAGCTCAGAGCTGGTGGAGAAGCCTCATGGCAGGGAGAAGCCCCACAAGTGCTTGGAATGTGGGAAGGGTTTTAGTCAGAGATTGCACCTGATCCAGCACCAGGTGATCCACACTGGGGAACAGCCCTATGAGTGTGAGGAATGTGGGAAGCGTTTCAGCTGGAGCTCCAGCCTGAGGCGGCACCAGGTGATCCACACTGGGGAGAGGCCCTATGAGTGTGAGGAGTGTGGGAAGAGCTTCAGCCAGAGCTCCATCCTGATCCAACACCAGAGGATCCACACTGGGGAAAAGCCCTTTGAGTGTGGGGAATGTGGGAAGAGCTTCAGGCAGAGGGGGAGCCTGATGCAACACAAGATGATCCACACTGGAGACCGGCCTTATGAGTGTGGGGAATGTGGGATGAGCTTCTGCCAGAAGGGGAACCTGATGCAACACCAGAGGATCCACACTGGGGGAAAGCCCTATGAGTGTGTGGAATGTGGGAAGAGCTTTAGATGCAGCTCTGGCCTGAGGAAACATGAGAGGATCCACACTGGGGAAAAACCCTATGAGTGTGGGGAGTGTGGGAAGAGCTTCAGCATCAAGTGCCAGCTGACAGAACACCAGAGGATCCACTCTGGGGAAAAGCCCTACAAGTGTGGGGAATGTGGGAGGAGCTTCAGAGGAAGCTCGGCCCTGATCCGCCACCAGGTCATCCACACTGGGGAACGGCCCTACACCTGCTTGGAATGTGGGAAGAGCTATGGGTGGCACTTTGACCTGAGAAAACACCAGCGCACTCACACTGTGGAGAAGCCCTACAAGTGTCCCCAATGTGGGAAGAGGTTTCACAGGAGCTCCGATCTTCTCAAACATGAGCGGAGTCACACCGAGGAGAGGCCCTTCCGCTGCCCCGACTGCGGGAAGGGCTTCAAGCTAAACTCCCACCTCACCATCCACCAGCGCATCCACACCGGGGAGAGGCCCTACGAGTGTGGGGAGTGTGGGATGAGATTCTCATCAAGCTCAGCTTTGACCCGACACCAACGGAGGCGCCACTAAGGGAAGCCCTGTGAGTGCCCCGAGTGTGGGAAGAGCTTTGTGCACTGCTCCAGCTCCATCCTCCATGAGAGGATCTGCATCGGATGATCCCCAGTGACCCCCGTTGGGGAGAGCCCTGGTGATCCGTGGTCCTGGTGATCCAAGTAGAAGGCATCTGGCTGGGGGGCTCCACTTCTTCCTGATTCCCTGTGGGCACCTAGATAAACCCAGAGGCAGGAACATCCATCAGGACGCAGGCCTACAATGGGGATTCCTTGGGGAGAGCCGATTTGTCAACTTTCAACCCCATAAAATCTTTTGCATTCAATCCTATCTTCTGGTGACATCAAGGAGTACTGAATGGTCCCTGAGGTATGTTCTGGGTTGACTATATGATGCTTGTATCCCCAGTCTGTTCTGTTTATGCTGAATAATAAATTTTGTACCTGTAAGACTTGTCCTGAGAGTGAAGGGGGGAGAGAAGAAGTGCGGAGTTTGTTTTCAGAAACTGCACTCGCTCCTCCACATTCCTGCTCTGGGACTGTGTTGTCTGCAGATGGACAGACAGCGGGACAGAGCTCTCCTTTGCTTTTAGTTAGTTTTAGCTAGCTGAACCAGAGAAGTTCCCTGAACTGTGGGGTTTTTTCCCCTTTTCTTTGGACCTGTTTAAACCAGCTCTGGCTTGAACACCAGAAGAGCAGGGGCAGCTCACACCTGTGGCCCACCAGGCCGGGCCTGGGCCGCGGCATTTCCAGCACCAGAGGGACTGATAAGGGACTGAGTGAGCTGAGCTACAGCCCACAGAGGGACTTGGTGAGTTTGTCTCTCTTTTAGAGCAGCAAGAGGTTTTATTGTTTTGTTATCTTTCAATAAAGATAAAAATATCCATTCCAGAATATGCAGTTGATCTTCCCAGTTATCACTCCACTAACACAGTATTCCACATGGTATTTCATGGTCCTTCAAAATAAACACTTGAACACCAACATAGGTATCTATTCTGTTAACAAATTTGTGTGCTAAGGCTAATTCAATTTCTTCTAGGGTCTTTGCTGCTGGGGTCAATTGCCTCTCATCAGTAGAGAAGGTGGTGCCTGAAAGCAAATCAAACAATGGTTGCATCTGATGATTAGTTATGCCTAAATATGATTGAATCCAACCTATTAAACCAACCAATTTCTGTACATCAGTAGCAGTTTTAACATCAATGTCTAACTTCACAGGTTGAGGCATAACTTGAGTGTTGGTCACCAACATACCTAGATAATTCCAAGGCATGTGTTCCTGCACTTTCTCTGGGGCCATGATCAGACCAAAAGCTTTCAAATTTGTCACAGCACATTGTTTAAGAGCTGATAACTGTTGCTTGTTATCAGATGCCAACAAGATATCATCCATGTAATGATAACAGTAGCAGTTTTTAAATTGCTCCTGCACTTTTGACAAGGCCTGTGCCACAAACCATTGACAAATAGTTGGCGAATGTTTCCTGCCTTGGGGAAGTAACTTCCATTGATATCTTTTATTGGATTCAGCATGGTTTATGGAAGGCACAGTGAAAGCGAATTTTTCTTTGTCTTGCTCAGCCAATGGAATAGTGAAGAAACAATCTTTCAGATCAATGACAACTATTTGCCATTCCTGTGGAATCATTGTAGGTGTAGGAAGGCCTGGTAGTAAAGCTCCCATTGTTGCCATTACAGCATTTATCTGCCGTAAATCATGTAAAAGTCTCCATTTTCCCAATTTCTTTTTTATTACAAAAACAGGGGTATTCCAGGGGCTGAATGATTCCTCAGTATATCCTGCTTGCAATTGTTCTGTGACTAACTCTTGCAGGGCAGTAAGCTTTTCAGTAGTAAGGGGCCAGTGGCCAACCCAGGCAGGTTTATCTGTCAACCATGTCAGGGCCACAACTGGACATTCATTGCCCTGCATCACAGTGGCCCCCGTTAAAAATCCGTAGTAATTTTGACACCCCATTGAGATAAACAATCTGGTCCCCACAGACTTTGAGGAGCATCGGCAACATAGGGTCTGATGTTAGCTTGTTGGCCATCAGGATGTTTCACATTAATTACAATGGCTGACAGGCCACCTGTTGTAGCACCACCCAACCCCAGGAGTCCAAAACTGGCATGAGTGAGAGGCCACGACTGAGGCCAGCAAAGTCACGAGAGCATTGTGACATCTGCTCCAGTGTCAATCAAACCTGTTACTGATATGGTTCCTGGATGGACATGCATCCACTGGTGGTGAGGATACATGTCTTTTCTGGATGGTTCTCTGTTACTTTCTCAGCCCAGAACACTTGAGGTACTCCTGTCAATCCAAAACTTCCTGTGCCGCAACTTCGGCCCACTGTATTTGGAACAAAACTCACAAAAGGTACAATTTGAGCAATGCAGGTTCCTTTCTGAATAGTGACAGGAGGGTCATCGATGGATACCATGGCATGAATCTGTCCCAAATAATCAGCATCAATAAGCCCTAGATGCACATGAATACCTCTAAGTGTAGTTCTTGATCTCCCTATCAAAAACGCACTCAATCCCCGTCCTATTGGACCATAGGCATCGAGGGGCACTTTACATATTTCTTTTGTCAGAATGGTTACTGTGTCAGCGGTGGGTATATCAATCCCTGCGGACCCGCTTGTTGCCCCTGAGTATTGTTCACAAATGGGCAGCTTTGCAGTGCTGGGAAGGCCCGCATTTGCTGTTGTGGTTGTTGGGGTATTTGTTTCCCCACACGCCCCTTCATGCTCCTCTTTGGGTTTCCCTGCAATAGCTGAACCACTTGCATGATATTTACTCCTGCACTGTTTAGCATAGTGCCCAAGTTTAGCACAGCAATTGCACAGAGCATCGCTGCCTGCACTTGGCTTAAATGTTGTTTTCCGGAGACAACATTTGACACTGTGGTACACTGTGACCTTACGTGCCCTTGTTGTCCACAATTATAACATTTTGCTGAAGGTCTTAGCACTGCAGCAAGAGCCGCCATTTTATGCTTGACTGAACCAACTTTCGAGCAAGAAGTAACCATTTCAGGCAAGGTGGGTTCCCCAGGTAAAGTGTCAATAATCTTTCTGCAGTCTGGGTTTGCATTTTCTTTAGCCAATTGTATGCACAATTTGTCTTGCAAAGTTTCATCATCTACCTGTTTCTCAATAGCTGCAGCAAGTTTTTCTGCAAATTGCA
Source organism: Agelaius phoeniceus (assembly GCF_051311805.1). NCBI lineage: Eukaryota > Metazoa > Chordata > Aves > Passeriformes > Icteridae > Agelaius > Agelaius phoeniceus. The sequence goes on along the minus strand of NC_135291.1, from coordinate 1,588,789 downwards.
AAAATGGTTCTCTCATCCCTTGCTGTATAGTGACATATTTCTGTTTTGGAGCTGCCATTTCCATTGTTTTAGTTAAGGCACTCATGCCAATTTGCTGAGCTTGCGCCGAAATCGAAGGATCCCACCTTGCCTGTAAATCTGGATTGGCAAAAGGCCCAGTGCCCAGCAGGGCATCAAAACCCACAGCATGACGAGGGTCGTGTTGAGGCAACTGCATATTTGTTAGAGCTGTGCGTTCAGCCACTCGCCTCCGAGTGTCTTGAAATACACCGTATTGTACTGGCTGGAATAGAATTGTAGCAAGATGCATGATGTCATAAGGTGCAAGCATATCTGCATTAATTACACATATTAATTGCATTACCTCTGAGGAATTAATACCATACTGAGCCACTTTTGATTGGAGATCTTGCACAACCCTCCAGGCAAAGACGTGATGACTGTCATCCTGCCCTGTTCCAGGAGCTGCTTTAAAACCTGGAGAAGCCATAGGGTTATCACAGGCAACATTTGCATTGGCACTGTTCTCCTGAGGTGCTCTTGGAGCACCTAACCTTTCTATCATGTCCCAATTCTTTTCTTCAACTGCTTTCCTCCTAATAAATTCCCAAAACTCCTGAGGCTGTCGAGGAAGCCCAGTTACTTGACATGGAGGCAAAGTCCATGGGGCAGCAAGGCTAGAGCTCTTGGGAGGTAAAGAGACCAGAGCTCCTTGCCCCAACTCAGGTGTTACTGCGGGCGACTCATCACTTGCTTCGCTGTTGCCGTCACTGTGAGGGAGCAGAGGATACGACCTTGCAGGTTGTTCATGCAGCTCAGAGGGGAGCGGGGGCGGATGGCTGGACTAGAGCGGAGGGAAACGGGGGGGCAGACGGCTGGGTTTGTCTCTCTGCTAAAGACATTTCAGCTGACTGGCGTAGTGGTGTAGTGTATACAGGCACCATCGTGGGCTGCTGTGCAGGTGTGAGATAAAGAGGTTTAGGGGTCTGATAAGAGGATGCTATGGCAGGTTGCCCTGAAGCTCTGGCAGCTTTCCCAGAAGCTTTGGCAGCTTGCCAGGTAACTTGCATGGCACCTGGACTTTCTTCAAGTTCCCCATCAGAGGCCCCCTCTGCCTCATCCCCCCCGTCAGGTTCTGTTATCAGCCCCAACTCTTCCTCCGCATCCTGCTCTGCTTGTTCTCGCTCTGTTTTCCATTCCTTTAATGCCTCAAAGAGCTGTTCCCAAGTAACTGCTAGATCGACAACCGTTTTATGTCCCACTCGGATGACTTCCCACAGTCTGTCCCCGACTTTTTTCCATGCCTTAACACTAAAAGCTGTGTCGGGATCAGTGCCAAAATCCTGTGATTTAGCCCACAGCAATATATTTCGAAGGGCATAGTCTGACGTATTAGTTCCCTTATTTCTTAACAAAACTTTCCATGTAGCCAGAACAGTCTCTTCCTCTTTAGACAAATTATGTCCCATTATTACTAGTTGGTGGCTCACCTACTTCCAGGTGTCTTGATAGGAGGAAATCAGGTCCGGACCTCCCTGTGGCTTCCACCTGCCCCTCTCAGCTGCACCAACGCCGCCTCCCCCACTACGTCCCAGTGGGTCACGGTTGCCAGTTGCTAGGACCCCGTGTGGGCCCCCACCGACTCTGTTCTTATCACGTCGGGGCAGAGGGGAAGTGTCGCTGTCGAGGTGGTCATGACATAAAGCAGAGACCACAAGCAGTCTCAGATGGCAACTCTTTATTATTGAACATGGCTGACTTTTATACACTTTCCAATTGTTTATGCTTCTTCTATCTTTACTATTGGCCACAATAAGTCAACATAATACTATCGGTGAGAAGTTATAGTGACTTAACTAACTTTCTAAAAATGCTTCGTCCAGCTACAAGGTTCTCTTATCTTTCTTCTCTCCTTGGTTACAGCCTTGGAGAGAGCTCCTTATCAGCTTCTTCTTGCTCCTTGGCTTCTTCTCGCTCCTTTAGCAAACAGGCCTGCTGTTAGCCCCTTTCACAATTCCCCCTTTTTGTTTTTGGACTGTGAATGCAGCTGCTATGGATTTTTGCAGGGCCCTTTGCAAACATCCCAGCAGAGAGGGGACACACAAAACCACAATCACAACCATCAACAAAAGAGAAGGGTTTAATATCTCTGTCATTAAAAATGTCGCAATTAAAGGGGAAGCCAGAATGGGGGTAGGAGATGTCTTCTTAGTTCCTGGAGCAGGTCAACTTCTTTGGAAAAGACTTACAAATCCAGCTGGGAATAGAGGTTGTACCAGAAGAAGAAAAGGCTGTGGACAAACTCTTAGAAATAAAGTAGTGGTGTGTACACCTCATGCGGTCCAAAATGTGTTAAAATCAAAAAGGAAAAAAAAAGGAAAATAAAAAGCTGGGGAAAAAATAGTTAGTAGACTCTAAGATGTAAAAATGTGAAATAATGATAACTTAACACTAGAAGTAAAAAAAAGTTTGAATCCAGCTCAATTTTTTTGGCAAACAAAAAGGTACCTTAACACATGATTGTTCAGAAATTGTGCAATACCAAGCTGAAGTTCAGGAGGATGTAGCAGAACAAGCCCTCCTAGAGGGGGAAAAGATATATGTTGATGGTTCATCCAAATGCTTATTAGAGAAAAAGAATCCCTGGGCAGCCAGGGTGAGGGGTGTTGAGGCTGTGGGTGTTTGACCGCTCTTGTGCGGGCGGCAGAGTCTCGGGGCTGCGGCAGGGGCTGATTCATGGGGGCGGCCCCGCGTGACAACTTCCAGCGTTTGCCCCCCGGTGGAGGCGGCGCGGGGCGCGGGTTTGTGTGGGCGCCGCTGGGGCTCGGCAGCTGCTTGGTGGTGCCGGGGTCTCGGAGGGCGCGGGGTTGCTGCACACGCTCAGCAGCCCGGCAGCGGCGCTGGGCACGGCTTGCACAGTTTGCTGCTGAGGAGCGCGGCTGCCACAGGGACGGAGCTGCCCGGGGGTGGCTCCCAGCCTGCTGGGGTCCCAGTGCAGGGCGGCAGCCTCAGCCCCAGTAGGTGGGTGAAGAGAGAGAGAGAAAAGGGGCGAAAGGGGGGCGAGGCACATCCCCAAGGTCCCCACAGGGGCCCTGCTGTGAGTGAAGAGAGAGAGAAGAGGGGGTGGCATGAGAATAAGCGATAAGACAAAAGCAGAGATGGCCTTGATCTCTCGCTAATTCTCAAAAGCTCACCAAGTTATTTTTGTTCTCTTAAAGCAAGATTCTTTTTTTCTTTCTTCTTTTTTTGCTGATAGGATGGGGCCGGGGGGTTTGTTCTGAGAAGTTGTTAGAAGAATGGATCTGTGAAGGCTGAATAGCTAAATAATGCTCAGAGCGTAAAAGGCAATAGATGTTAAGACTGGCCTGGCTCTCTTTTTTTTGTTTATTTTTTTGGTTGTTTGGTTTGGTTTGGTTTTCTTTGGTTTTGAGTGGTTTTTTTGTTTACCTAATTGTGGCTCACAAGAAGAGGAATTTGCCTCTGAGTTTTCCCTTCAGTGCTGTTAAGGTTTCCTGCCTTAGAAAGAAGGGGAAGCATCCTAAGCATGGCAAGTCCCTTTTTCTCTAGGAGAACTGTCCTTTACATGATCCCAAGAGCTGAACAACCTAGCGCAGCTCAAGACTCAGCTGGGTACAAGAAGAACAAGCAGCTGTGGCCAAAAAAACCCCAAAAAACCCAACTTGTTGCTAAACCCAGGAAGTTTTGAAGAATGCTAATGGCAAATCCTGATGTAGAGTTGCCTTTCCTCCAGTCACTGTCCTGTGCTATTGAGAAGTCCTTTTCAGGTACTACTGACAAACGAGGCAGCAATCCAAGGCAAGGGAAAAGAGAGTGGATCCAGGCCAGCAGAATCAAAGGAGCTGTGAAGGAACCTGAGGAGTGGACTAGCACATTTAAACCGGGTGATACCAAATTGGCTCCTAAGTTGGGACTGGGTGGTAACGAACTGCGACGACCCAAATGATCCAAGGAATGTACAAAGAATCACAGCTAATTGAGAAACAAGGCCAGGTTTATATCAGTGCTTTCAAGTGCCATCTGGACAAGTCCTGAGACATGTCAGATATCCAATTTGGGGAGGAATACTTCCACTCCAAACAGGAGCATCAGGACTATTTCGGTCAGAGAATTCTCATGTTCTGGCCTTAGCCTGTGACTTCTACAAAGAGGAGGAGGAATTACAACTTCCATCAGGGCCATACCATATACCCTGTTTGCTTCATCCTAATATCAGATATGCTGGGTTATAATGCTGGGTTAAATGTAAATGTTTAAATTGTGGGAAAAATTGGTATTGTAGTTTCCACAATCGATGCTCATGTTGCAGGAAGTGTCGAGCACCAAATCTATCCCCTATCCAGATAGAACTCAAAACAGCTGAAATAATAACTTTGTTTTGTGGATGGGAGTTATTAGTGCCTGTTGAGTAGGAGACACCTGAGGAACAGTGGGAAACCACAATTACAGAGTGTCAAAAATGATTTGCCTGGAAATTAGCAAAAAGGGAGTGACAAAGAGAAGAGGGCAAGACTGGATTGGCCGCTGTACTCGCCACCGAGAAGATCAAATACACCTGCTATGGGCAGCAACCCCATAGGCATGGCAGGTGAGGGTATAAGCCATACCAGACCTCGGTTATTCCTTTTTCTGTCACTCATCTTCTGTCTTTTCCCTTTAGGGATACCAGCAAAATCGTGTCGCAAATGCTATCAAAAGCATTACAGGGAAAGAAATCAAAGTTCCTCTTTTATTACACACACCCATGTCAGCAGTCACTGCTATGACCCATCCAAATTAAGTACCTGTAGGCAAAATGGGGGAAAATAGTGCATTGCGAGAAACTTAGGAAAAAGTGAAAATATATTGGGAAGCGAATGTCCAAAAGGGGAGAGATGGATTTGTTTCACATTTGCCTTTAAGGGTAGAGTCCAAGATTTGGTAAAAGAACAATCAGTAAACAAAAAGCTAAAACCAGCACAGAAATCTAACTCTGTATCAGCCCCAATTAATAAGCTGAATCATCTTATAAGACTCCAAACAGTTGTAGAGATAATAACGAACATAACCAGATGGGCACTAGAATTTATATCAATTCAACGAAGCCAAACAAAACCCATAATATATCAGAATAGATTGGCTTTAGACTATTGGCTAAAGAAGGGAGTGTTTGTGGAAAATTTAATATATCAGGTGTAGATATATTAAAATAGATGACCACAATGAAAAATAGCCCACATACTGATCCAAAATTGGGAACCAATGTTAAAAAAACTAGCTGGTGAGATCACGTATAGAATGGTGGAAGAAATTAGGCTTCTTCCTTTCATGTGTTACAGCTGTTTGGATATTTCTTCCTTGTTTGATTCCTTGTTTTATTCAGCTAATTATCAGCGTAGTCCAAAGCATAAGAAACATTGCCCAAGCTAAATGTTTTATAAAGAATAAGAGGGGAGTTTGTTATAGATGTTGTTCCAGATTGCAATGCAAGATGTTTTCCATGACCATCTGTATGGCAGATTATCTTTGTCAAGCGGGCAGTTTGCCTTATCTCTCTCTTTGAGTGCCACATTCACACCTCCCTGGGGAGGGGACATCTGTTGATAACAGACTATTGAATGTCACTGCATGACTGATAAGAACTATAACATCCCATTGGGAGATGCTCCGCCCAGAGGGAGGAGCCAAGCATTGCTACCCAGATATAATCCAGAGGTTTTTGAGACACCAGCGCGGCTTTCTCCACTGGATTCCCCAGAGGAACAGCAGCTGCCTCTTCTTCCACTAGATCTTCAGAGGAAGAACACATCCTTCTCTACAGGACCCCCCCTGCTCCAACAGAATCACCCCTGACACTTCAGGAGGGCTGCAGCCACATTTCCAATTGGACTGCTACCACACCTTTACCCACAGGGTGTCAGGTTGGGTTCTGACTCTGTCAGTGTTGTTCTAGTGTACTGCATGCTTTATTTTATCCTTTTATTTTTTTCCTTCCCTATTAAAGAACTGGTATTTCCTGCTCCCATATTTTTGCCTGAGAACCCCTAAATTTAAAGTTTATGGCAATCAGGAAGGGTGGGGAGGGTTTACGTTCTCCATTTCAGGGGAGGCTCCTGCCTTCCTTAGCAGACTCCTGTCTTTCCAAAACAAGACAGCCACACGTCCCGTGTCTGTGTCACGCCCCTGCGACTGTGCCGGCCACCCAGCACTGGGGCTGGTCCCAAAGAGGCCGTGGCAGGGCCTGTGGAAGGCCCCGGTGCCCTTCCTGCTCAGCAGCGGTGGCAGCCGTGGGGGCTCATTCTGCTGCCCTGAGCAGGCAGAGCAGAGGAGCAGCTGCTTCTTGTTTGGGCCGTGGCTAAAGTTCCTGCTGGGCTGTGTCTTCAACACTTGGGGCAAGGTCTTGCCTGCAAGCTGGGGCAGTTTGGGTGGTGTGGGGGTGTCCGCAGGGCACATGGAGGTGTGTCCTGGGGCTCTCTGTGACACAGTGCACCGTGGTCACCGTGGGATGGAAAGGGACAGAGTGTGCAAGGGTGACCCTTTGTGACACGTCGTGACATAGGTGCTGGTGGCGCCACGGCCACGCCACAGTGCTCGGTGCACATAACGGGACAGGACGGGACAGAGCAGTGCTGTGAGGAGCCCCCACACAGCCAACTCGTTCCTGGCTGACCCGGAGCTTTTCCCAGGCGTTCCCTGTGCAGGTGACCTCGAGGCCAGGCTGCGGGACTCGGTGACGTGGAGCATTTCCCAAGCGTCTGCCATCCCTGCGGCCGGTGCCCTCGAGGACAGACTGCGGGACTTGCAGTCCTATTTCCCTTTTGAGACTTCTCTCTTGCTGCTGCCCTCGAGGACAGGCTGCAGGAGTTCCTGTCCTGTAGCCTTCCCGAGGCTCTTCTGTTGCAGGTGCCTTCAAGGCACAACTGCAGCACTTGCTCACCTTCAGCTCTTCCGAGGCCTCTCTGCTTCAGCAAGCGCTCATAACTGCAAAGAGTGACATGGAGCAGAGACCCCCCAGCGTGCCCAAGCTGGCCTGGGTGGAGGAGGAAGAGGCTGGAGCTGCCTCAGCACAGCAGCCTGAAGAACTGGAGCAGTTCCAGCTGCTGCAGGGGCGTGAGTGTCAGAGCTGGGCCACAAGGCTGGTGCCTGCAGCCAGCCTGGCCCCATCCCATCCCATCCCATCCCATCCCATCCCATCCCATCCCATCCCATCCCATCCCATCCCTGTGGACATATCCATGGATAGGACAGAAGCTGGGCTGGAGCACCTGGCAGCCGCGCTCCATCCCCCGGGGCATCCCGAGGCTCTCCCTGCCTGGGGAGCGCAGGGCTGGGCTGTGTTCTCCGGCCTCTCCCGCAGCCCCTCAGCTCTGGCTGCGCTCGCTCTTTGCCAGATGCAGCCCAGGACCGGACACAAGAACAGGAAGCCGCCCGTGGCCGCTTGGGCAGAACGGCGCAGGTACCTGGGGCCATCCCCACCTGGGCTGGGCCTGCTGGCACTGCTCAGCCAAGCACCAGGCTTGGAGCGCTCCATGGATTCTCCCTCTCTTGCTGCCCTTCTCCTGCCGACCCTCTGTGAATTCATCACGTGCCTTTGGCAGGAAGAGACCGCCGGTTCGGGCACGGGCGTCTTGGCCAACCTTCTGTTCCTCAATGCCGAGATCGATGCTGCCATGCTGGATTTGCTTGTGGAGAAGGGTGTCTCCAATCCAGTGCAAGTAAGCAGCCTGGGGCAAGGGCTCGATGGCCCCAGCAGGGGTGCGGCGCCTCGAGCCGGCTCTGCCGGGCTCCCTGGGCCTTTGAGGCCCGGCCCAATGCGGTTGGAAGGGAAGCACTTCTCAGGGGGAGTTGCTGCTCTGGCAGCTCTCCAAGACTCCCCGTGCCCTCTGCAGGTGCCCGCCATGGTGAGGTCCATCCACCAGTGGCTCACAGCCAAGGAGTCTGCTGGGCACAGGCTGGACAAGACCCTTCTGGAGCTGACCGAGGAATACCCCTCTGATGTGCTGATCACCCTCTTGCGCTGGGCCCCATCATGTGACAGGTAGGGCAGCCCCACGTGCCTTGAGGGCTTCGGGTTCACCGGCCCATCACCCTGTAGAGCCTGTCCCTGCTGACTGCCAGACAGGCGGGCAGTTCCAGGATCCTCTGGCTCCTCTGTTTTCCAGGGCTGCCATGTCAGCTCCTGAGCCTGGTGCCACGCTCCCTCCCTGCCCCTCGGGGCCTGTACCCACGTGGGCTGGCTGGCCGCTGCCGGCCAGGGGCAGTGGGCAGAGGCAGGGCTGAGGGCCAGCGCGGGGCCCTGCAGCTGCCCAGGCCACGGTGCTGTGGCCGAGCCCGCCCTGACACAGAGCTCTGACCCCACAGAGCTGCCGCCACCATGTGGGGAACCATCATGTCCTCGAGCAGGACTGCGGAGCCGGCACTGCGGCTACTCCTCGATGTGCTGAGCGCCTGGCCAGTGCACAGCGCGTACACCTCCGATGGGGACAACGCAGGAGTCTTTGCCCTGGCTGTGAGTTTCTGCTGCCGGCCTTTGCCAGCCCCCAGGCCGCCTCTCCAGCAGCCGGCTCTCTGTCCTCCCCCCAGCTGCATCCCCCTGCCTCAGGCACTGGGCTGAATCCTGCCTTAGGGGCAGGGTTCAGGGGCACCAGGCCCGCTGGTCCCCCCGTGTCTCCCCCGGTCTCTCCCTGGCATGCTTAGGCCCTGCCACGTGGATGTCTTGGCACTGAGCCTTGTCTCTGGCTGTTTTATTTCTTGCAGGCAACCGTGGCCCTGTGGAGAGTCTTCAATCTGGCCTGGCGCTCGCCTGTGGTGCTGGAGTATTTCTCCTATCTCTTTCTGCGTCTGCTCTTCCAAGCTTACATCAGCATGCAGGATATGCCAGAAGAGGTTGAGACCTTCTGGCAGGGATGCCAGGAGCAACACGGCCTCACTGCAAACCCCAACAGGTGCTCCATGCCAGTCCTCCCAGTCTCGCCATCCCTCCCACGCCCCCAGGGCAGGAGCCGGGGCTCCCAGCGTGACCTGGGCTTTGCTCTGCACACAGCTTTGCGCTGCAGACCCTGAAGGCCCTGCTCTGCCAAATGCGCTATGAGCACGTGGTGCTGTCCATGGAACGCAAGCGTGCCTGGGACACGCTGCTCTGTGCCGACACCCACCACTGTGCAGTGCGTCTGCTGGCCAGGTGAGACCTCGTTCTCCCCACCGCCCCTCTCCTTTGTGCCTGCAACGCCCCACACAGTCCCCGTGCTCATGGGCAGCCGGGCCTTGTCACCAAGGGAGGCATGAGCAGACTGGAAAAGGCCGGCACAGGAGGCTGCCCGGGAACAGCCGCCTCCCAAAGCGCCCTCGGGATGCTCGGGAGCAGACCAGAGCTCTGCCAGTCAGCCCTGGGAGAGGTTTGCCTGCCCGGCCCAGGAGCAATGGTGCCTTTTTCTCCCTGCCAGGGAGATGCGCCGTGTCTCCATCATCTGGTGTTGCGGCATGGCATCCTGCCTCTTTGACCTGCTCAGCCAAGGCATTTCAGACTGGGAGCTGCCCGCCCTGGCCTTCCTGGTGGAGGTGAGCCCCATGGCCAGCGCTGCCTGGCTGAGCTGCCTCCCAGCCCTCTGCCCTCTCGTAGCCGCAGCTGCCTGGGACGCTGCCCATGCCCTGTGCTGCTCTGTGCACTTCTGAGCTCCTGCCAGCTGGGCACCTCTGTGCCTGCTCTGTGCCTGCTCTGTGCCTTTCAGGTCCTGGATTGCCTGGACTTGAGCGAATGCGGTAAAAAAGTCCTGGAGATCTTGACAAGGCACCTGCAGAGCGAGTCCAGGCCGATGCGTGGCGTGGCGCTGCGAGGCCTCGTGGTGCTCACCTCGATGGTGAGAAGGAGGCAGCAGCTGAAGCTGTGCTGGCAGCGTGGGGCTGGGGCAAGCAGCCCCTTGGGCTTAGCTGGGCTTTGGCAGCTGTGGCAGCTGCTCCCAGCTCTCCAGGGTCGCTGTTCAGCTGCCTGAGTGCTTTGGGACAGGCCTTGGGCCTCTGAGCCCTGCAGCAGCAGCAGCAGCAGCAGCAGCGTGGGGTTGCCCAGCCTTGTTTTGCACACAGGATCCAAGCATGTACAGCCTGACTGAAAGCCTTGGGAAGCTACTGTGGGATAGGGATGAAGACATCGTGGAGAAGACCCTCATTGTGCTCAGCCTCCTGATGCTGCAGAAAGACCTGGCAATAGCCAGCCCCATGGCCCTGCAGCTGGCTGAGGCGCTCTGGCACCTCTTTGACAATGTGAGGCTCTGTGCCCCCAGCCACGGGCACTTGGGTGCTGCCTTGGGCCTGGGCACAGGGAGGCCTGGAGCAGCTGATGTGGAGGGCTTTGGCTTCCTTTTCAACAGGACAACAGCCTTGTGCAGCTGCTCTCCATTCACCTCTTCCAAGACGTAATCGCCTTGGTAGTGGCAAAGGGAGAAAAGCCTCTGAAGAAGCACGTGAGCCAGAGCCTGCTCCCACTCTTCTTCCACTGCCATGATGAGAATGGGTGTGTGGCACAGGTGAGGCCTCCTGGGTGTCCCCATGGAAGGAGCTCAGCTGTCTCCCCAGCCCCTGGCACCTGACGGGCTCCAGCCTCCTCCCGGCCCTGGCACAGAGATGCGGGTCCGGTGCCCTGGGCTGCGGTGCCATCTCTGGGTCTCTGCTGCTCTGCAGGCCTCTCGGGAAACGCTGCTTTCTGCAGTAAGCTTCCTGAAGAGGAAGGATCTCAAGCAGCTGCTGCAGACGCATCAGATGTGGAGATTTGCCGAGTGCTTGGTAAGGACAGCCTGGCATGCCCAGCCCAATCCCTGGAGAAGCTGCCTGCCCCCGGCGCCCGGTCTGTGGGGCTGGCAGCTGTGGCCCCTGCCCAGTGCCGCAGGCAGGGGCACCAGCCTGCGCCCCACACGCCGCTCCCTTGCCTGGGCCGTGCGGGCTCTTCTCCAGGCTCCTGTGGCCCCAAGGCCGGTGCCGATGGAGGCCCGAGCCAGCCGGGCTCTGCTGCGGGGCGGCGCCGCGGCTCGCCGGGCCCTCCGCCCCGTGCCGAGCCCGGCGCCTGCGGCTGCTGGCCGGGCCTCAGGGCTCTATGGGCAGGGGGAGCAGTGGCGGCCGTAGGCAGCGCCCGGCCCAGGGGCACGGCCCGCATCAACCCTTTCCCTCCGTGCCCCGCCGCTCTCTGCAGCTGGCAGAGGACAGGAGCCGAGCGGCCGAGCAGCTGCGCCGGGCCCTGCCCTACGTGCGGAGCGCACAGGAGCCCCTGCGAGAGGCGGCCGTCAGGTTCATGGGTGAGCGCCAAGGCCGGCTCCCTCCCCGGCCCGGCCCGCCGCAGCTCGGCCCCAGCCCCGCCTGCTGGCCCGGCAGCAGGATCCGGGCGCGGGCATGTGCAGCCCCGGCTGGGCTCGGCATTGCTGCTGCCGCCCTCTGGCAGCCGTGGCCTGGGGCGGCAGCGTGCGCCAGGGGCCCGGGCTGAGCCCTGCCGGGCCAGCAGGGCGTGTGGCCTCGGGGCTGGCAGCGCCCCTGGGCGGCAGCTGTGGCTCTGAAGGCCGGACACGCTCTGTGTTCCCCAGGGATGGCCGGGCGCTTCCTGACAGGGCAGCAGCCGCACTTCCGCATCATCTGCAGGGGTGAGTGCGGCCCGCGGGCTCTCGCCGGGGGCTGCCGCTGGCACCTGCGTTCCCTGGCCCACCCGCCCACGGCTCCGCTCCCTGCGCGCCCCAAGGTGCCCACAGCACAGACACCTTGCAGGGACCTGGGGGACATTCCTGGCCAGCAGCTGCCAGCTCGTCCTTCTTGTCTCCTGCTTCCTCCAGGCCGTGCCAGGAGCTGCGTGCTATGCACGAGGCTGGAGGCTCTCCCCAGCTCCCCGCAGATCCAGCCTCTGACTGGGCCTCTGTTTCTCTCTCTGCAGCCCTTCAGGACATGACGGATGACACCAGCCCTGCCATCTCATGCCTGGCGCTTCAAGCTCTGTACATCCTTTTAGCTCTACAGAGCGTTCCCGGCTCCCGACTCCAGAAGATGCGAGACCAACTGCGCCGCCTCTGGCACTCGCGGCCTTTGCTGTGTGGCCGTGGCTGAGTGTCCTGCTGCGGCGCTGTGCAGAACTGCTCCGGGAGGCTGCGTCTGCTGGGGCCACCTGAGCCTGCGGGGAACACCTCTCCTCTGCCAGCACTTCCTTTCCCTTCACCCCCTGGAGGAACATTAAATTGCTGTTGTTGGATAGCCGGCTGTCCAGGAGCTTTCTCTTGGTGCAGAGTGTCTTCAGGCCAATGGGGAAGAGGGGGAAAAGGCTGCTTGGTCTGCACAATTTGCCCAAGCGTGCGGTGTGGAAGGGAAAGTGTGGAAGAATGGCTGGAGGAAAAGGGCCATGGATCCGTGGAAATGTTGTACAAGCAAGCCCCATGATAACTGAGCATACATGTTAACTTAGCAGCTTGGCATAAGTGGGCCGCACTTAGCATAACCAGGCCGCACGCCATGATAGGAAGATGCTGTGTCCTGCCTGCTGACAAGGTCAAACGGGCAAGGACAGCAACGAGAATAGAAACCATAAAGTATGCATAACCACAAAGTAGGAGGAATATGTAAATGTAATCTCTTGCTTTAAACCAAGAAACTCATGACATGTATGAGCAATTAAACCAAGAAACTAATGACAAGTATGCATAATTACTGGAAAACAATATAAAAGTACCAGTGTACTCAAGATAAACCGAAGCTTGCTTTACCAATCATATTGATTGATTGCTTGTCTTCCCTCGCCGCCATCAGGAGGGGGCTGTGGGATGCTGAGAGGGACGGGAGGGGCTTTGGTGGCTCCTGGCCAGGACCAAAAGGGATCGGGGGGAGGTTTCAGGGGCTCCTGGCTGGGCTGGGGGCCACAGGGAGGGCGCTGGGAGGGGCTGGGGGTGTCCCTGAGAGGTTTTGGGGGTGCTGAGCCCTGCGGACCCCCCAGAGATGCCGCCGGACGCCGCCCGCAGCAAGATGCTGACGGGCATCGGGGGCTTCGTCTTGGGCTTCGTCTTCCTGGCGCTGGGGCTCGGCTTCTACGTGCGCAAGAAGGTCAGGGCGGGTGCCGGGGGTGGCGTCCCGGCCGTGGCGGAGCGTGTGCGCTCCCGCCGGGGCCCCCAGCCCGGTGTCACCCCCTTTTCTCTGCCCACAGAGCTCCTGAGCCGGCGGCGGCGGCAGCCCCTCCCCGTGGGCTCGGGCCCGGCCGGGACCCCCCGCTCCGTCCCCGCTCCGCTGATTTTGGGGGGGTCCCGTGTCCCCCCCAGCCCCGCTGGCGCTCTGCCCCCGCCCAGTGCCTGCTCCCAGTGCTCCCAATAAAGCTTCCCAGTTGGCCCCGGGGCCGTTTATTGGGGGGCGATGGGGAGCGGTTTGGGGGGGGCGGTGATGGGACAGATTTGGGCAAAGGGAGTGGGACAAAGGGTGGGGGCTGGGCCCGGGGGGGAGCGGGAGGAGGAGGAGGAGGAGGAGGAGGAGGAGGAGGAGGAGGAGGAGGAGGAGGAAGAGCAGCAGCACCAGATCCCCACGGTTTCCCTGCCCCGCCAGAGCTGCAGCCCCCCCGGCCCTGTCAGCGTCGCCCCCTCCCCACATCCCGCAGTGAGCTGCGAGAGGGAGCTCAGCCCTGGTTAAGAATCTCTAATTACTTTAAAATAACTAATACTATTTCATTTTAATAACATTTTATTTTACTATATGAAAACATCTCTATAATTTACATTTATATAATTTAAAAATAATTTTAATACTACTTAATAATTCCCTTGACCCCTTGATAATAAAATTGTGTTTCTGTCACGATTCCCTCCTCATGGACGGGTTTACTGATGGGGGATCTTGTTGGATCGGCAGAAGAAATGCAGCACACAATATGAGTGAACAGCAAGTCTCCAACTTTATTGATAGTTCACACATATTTATATTGGTGTTAATGTGGCTTATACATATTGCAAAGCTGAGCTCATTATTGGTTAATTACTTATCAGTAAACCACACCTACTTCTATATTCTTATGGTTATTTTGTTACTACTTCTACATTCTTGTGGTTATTCTGCTGAAACTATCCTCATATTTTTGGCAAAAGATCCTCTCCTCTATCCTGTTGTTGCACCAAGGGCACAATCTCCTTGTCAGGGGTTGGACACTGACTGCTGAATCCTAGACTTGCCTCCTTCTAACTTAACCAACGCTATTATGTCGACGTGACCTTTCTCAGCTGGCCAGCTGTCCACAAAGCTCTCCACATTTCGCCTGTTTTTCTGTTGAACAAGCATGGTCTGATTAAATGCAGCAGATACCATCTTTTGCACCATGTTCTGTAGGCATATGCAAAAACACGGCAAAATTAATACTACTAACAAAGCTATAATGCTCACTATAATGCTGACCTTAACAATAGAGCGTAACCATGATCCCAGGCCTAAAGATTTGAGCCATCCATCAATACCAAAGCCTGATTCTACCTGTAGGTTTCCAGTTAACCGCTCCAGTGTGGAGAGCTTTGTGGACAGTTGGCCAGCTGAGAAAGGTCACGTCGACATAATAGCGTTGGTTAAGTTAGAAGGAGGCAAGTCTAGGATTCAGCAGTCAGTGTCCAACCACTGACAGGGACATTGTGCCCTTGGTGCACCAACAGGATAGAGGAGAGGATCTCATGCCAAAAATATGAGGACATTTTCAGCAGAATAACCACAAGAATGTAGAAGTAGTAACAAAATAACCATAAGAATAAAGAAATAGGCGTGGTTGACTGAGAAGTAATTAACCAATAATGAGCTCAGCTTTGCAATATGTATAAGCTTCATTAACACCAATATAAATATGTGTGAACTATCAATAAAGTTGGAGACTTGCTGTTCACTCATATTGTGTGCCGCATTTCTTCCGCCGATCCAACAGGATCTGAGAGTGCAAAACCCGACATAGCCATGGGGGGTTTGCAGTGATAATCAAAACAAATGCACCTTTATTGAAACAACCACAGCGAAATGCGTTCAGGAGGAATTGGGGGTAAAAGGGAAAAATAAGGAGAAGAGGGAGGGAGAGAAAAGAAAGGTTTATAGGTACCAAACATCGAACAGCAAAGTCCTTCGATGTCCTGCCCATGGAGCTCACCAGGTCACGTCTGGGGAGATCTCAGGGGTGCAGCTCATCCCAACTCTAATTATCCTCTGTTCTGATGGGGGAAGGGGATGAATCTTGAAACCAAATCAAAGGCAGTCTATTGTATTTTCAGGGGGAAAAATGGTATTTGGGGAAGGGTGCACACAGTCCATGTTCAGCAGTGGGCGAGAGCCATTGTCTTCTGGTCTACTGCTCACACCTGCAACATCCATCTCACTTTGGCCAGCTTGCCTCCCCCACACCCCCCCGGGTTGGGGGTTTCAGTCCCAATCCCTGGAAAAAATGAGAGGGGTCTTTTCACATGGGGGTTTCATGTCTCAGTTATTGATGGAGGCTTCTCACATCTCTGTCTGTCACAGTGACTATAAACGAGTGAGGGTCCTCTCTGGGGGACCACCCAAAAATTCAGGAGAAGTCCAGCCAGGCCAAGAGGTGGGGAAAAATTCCAGAATTTTTCACAGTGCCCCCTTCTTCTTTTCATTTGGCTCACTGTAGCACACAGCAAACACACCAGGGAACAACAGCACAGCAACACTCTCAGGTCTCGGGGCCCTCGGCGTGGACCTTTCTCCTACAGGGTCAGAGATTGCGGACGGGGGGGGCTTTTCTTCAGTGGTCCCCAATGACGATCGTGAGGCAGATGAGGGAAACTTTGGGCAGAGCCTCACACCCACATCCCGCAGTGAGTGGGGAGGGGGAGCTCAGCCCATGTTAGGAGTCTTTAAATGATTTAAAATAACTACTAATTTTAAATTTTAATAAAACTTTAGTGAAATTAATTAAAACGTCCATATAATTAAAATTTATATAATTTTTAAATATAATTTAATAATGCTTAATAATTTCTTTGATCTCTTGTTAATAAAATTTTGTTTCTAAAGTGGAGTGGGACAAAGGGATCTGAACAGAAAATCCTGAACAAGCTCAGTCCCAGAAAATCGGGGTTAAATGTGAAATGAGCAGCTCTGATTGGCCGCCCCAGCACAGCCCGCCCTTCCAGTCCCTCCCAGTCCATTCCCAGTCCCTCTCCAGCCCAGCCCAGCCCTCCCCTCTCTCTCCCAGTGCCCCCCAGCTGATCCCAGTGTGTCCCCGCTCTCTCTCTCTCTCTCTCTCTCCCCCAGTGTCCCCCAGCGTGTCCATCTCGCTGGTGCCCCCCTCGAGCTCCCAGCCCAGCCCCGGCCGCCTGCTCTGCTCCGTGATGGATTTCTACCCTGCTGCCATCCAGGTGAGGTGGTTCCAGGGCCAGCAGGAGCTCTCGGAGCACGTGGTGGCCACCAACGTGGTCCCCAACGGAGACTGGACCTACCAGCTCCTGGTGCTTCTGGGAATCTCCAAAAATCCCGGGAAAATGGGTTTAGGACCATCCAGACACCTAAAGTCCTGGAAAAAGGAGAATTCGACAACAGCCAACGCCCCAAAATGATGAAAAAGGGGGGAAAAAATCCTGAAAAAAAACCCCAAAAAATCAAAAATATCCACAAAAATCCCCCCCAAAAAAATTGAGATGGATTCCCCCCTTAATTTTCCAAAATTAAAAAAATTCCAGCGAACCCCAAATCCGGGACCCCTCCCACAACCCCTTCTTGGACCCCAAGAATTGGAGGCAGGGTCAGGGCCAGCAGCGGCAGCAGCCGCGGGAGGCTCCGCGCTCCGTCCATGGCTCTCCGGGCACACCGGGAAGGGTCGGTGCTGCTCCCAGGAACGCGGATCCAAACTGAGGGGACTGGGAACCGGGGAGCAGCACCCCAAAAAGCGCTCAGCCAATGGGAGAGAAGAGTTTATTGCGCGTCATGTGTTGCTGGGTAGAGGGTTTAAATATTCAGCTCTTTAAGAAATCCCGGCCAATCAGAGCGAAGAATGTTTGTGACTCATTAGTTGCTGGGAAGAGGGTCTGGAAATCGGGCTCCCAAAGAAACCGGCCAATTAGAGAGCGCAAAAAACCAGCTCGGCCAATGAGAGCGAGCCCACAAACAAGCACAACAAATCAAAGCGCCGCCAAAAACCACGCCCGACCAATCAGGGAACGCGGCCCTCATGACCCCGCGCTGCTCCGGGCTGGCTCTCCCAGTTGAGCGCGGTTGGTTTGGGGTGGAGGTCGCTGACCATGGGGCGATGGGCGGCAGCTGGGGCCCTACTGGTGGCACTGGTGGTGCTGGGAGCCCCCCCGGCTGCGGGCGCGGAGCTCTCGGGTGAGCGGGGGGCGGGAGGCGCTGGGACAGGAGGGGGAGAAGGGGGAAAAGGGGGCGAAGGGGGGAGCCCGGAATGGAGGGGGAGGAGGAGGAGACCCCCCAAAGGGAGAGAGGGAGGGGCTGAGGGATGGGGGCAGGGGTGGGAGAGGGCGGGGAAGGGGGAAAAGGAGAGGGGGGGACCGCAAAACTGAGCGGGAGGGGGTCGGGGATTGGGGGATTCGTGGGAAAATGGGGAAATGGGACCCCAAAAGTGATTTGGGAGCTGTCGGAGGTGGGAGGGGAGAGGATGTGGAAGGGGAAATGGGGGAAGGGCGGCAAAGAGGAAGCGGCAGCGCGGGCAGGAGGGTCCCGTGTCGGCCGTGGGGCACAGGGGGTGCGGAGTGGGGATCCGCGGTGGGCCCCGGAGCTCTGCGGGGTGCTGGGTGGGGCACCCCCTGAGCTGTGTGCTGCACTCACAGGGGTGTTCCAGAACATGCATCAGTACGAGTGTCACTTCATTAACGGTACAGAGAAGGTGAGGTACGTGGCGAGGTACATCTACAACCGGGAGCAGTACCTGATGTTCGACAGCGACGTGGGGCACTATGTGGGGTTCACCCCCTATGGTGAGAAACATGCCCAGTACAGGAACAGCGACCCGGAATTCCTGGAGGACGCACGGACTGCAGTAGACACGTACTGCCGGCACAACTACCGGATTACCACCCCATTCAGCGTGGAGCGCCGAGGTGAGGGCGGGGCAGAGCGTGTCCCCTCGGGCCCTGCCCTGCCAGTGACCCTGGAGCCCCTCAAAGGTTCCCGGGGAATCGCCCCAGAGCCCTCAGCCCTCCTTGACCCACCCCACGTCCTCCTATCTCCTCCAGTTCCTCCCAGCCCCTCCTAGTGCCCCCCGCGCGTCCATTTCAGCGACGCGTAAAGCTGACGCTTCTCAGCCAATCAGATCGCGTCTCTCTCATGACTCGTCTGTTGTTAGGCAGATCCGCAGCGCCCAGTGCCCCGCGCTGGACTCGGCCTCCCAGTGTCGCGAACTTCATTACCACTTCATCCCAGTGCCATCAAAATCCCTTCCAGTTGCACCCAGTCCCTCCAAGACCATCTCCAATTCCATCGCAGTCTATCCCAGTCCATTCCCGTCCCTCCCCAGCCCAGCCCAGCCCAGCCCTCTCCCATCTGTCCCAGTGCCCCCCAGCTGATCCCAGTGTGTCCCCGCTCTCTCTCTCTCTCTCTCTCTCTCTCTCCCCCAGTGCCCCCCAACGTGTCCATCTCGCTGGTGCCCTCCTCGAGCTCCCAGCCCGGCCCCGGCCGCCTGCTCTGCTCCGTGATGGATTTCTACCCTGCTGCCATCCAGGTGAGGTGGTTCCAGGGCCAGCAGGAGCTCTCGGAGCACGTGGTGGCCACCGACGTGGTCCCCAACGGGGACTGGACCTACCAGCTGCTGGTGCTGCTGGAAACGCCGCCCCGGCGCGGGCTCACCTACAGCTGCCAGGTGGAGCACGTCAGCCTGGAGCAGCCCCTGAGCCGGCACTGGGGTACGGGGGAGCCCCTGGGGGCGCTGGCAGAGCCACTGGGCTGTGCTGGGAGCCACTGGGAGGGAGCTGGAGAGAGCCGGGCTGGGACTGGGAGAGGCCCTGGGGACTGGGCAAGGGCTGGGAAGGGGTTTGGGGGAGGCTGGGGAGGGTGGGATGGGGTTGGGGGCTCCTGGTGGGCACTGGGAGGGAGTTTGGGGGTACTGGGTGTGACTGGGAGGGAGTTTGGGGGCGCTGGGTGTGACTGGGAGGGATCGCAGTGAGTCCGGAGGGGCTGGAAGGAGATCGGCCATGGCCAAGCGGGGCTCGCCATGAGCTCGGTTGTGCTGGGCACAGACTGGGAGGGCTCTGGCTGAGTCCTGCTGGGGCTGCCCAGGGACTGCGAGAGGCTTTGGGGCTCCTGGGGCGCTGGGGGCAACTGGGAGGGGGCTGTGGGATCCTCAGAGGGACGGGAGGGGCTTTGGTGGCTCCTGGCCAGGACAAAAAGGGATTGGGGGGAGGTTTCAGGGGCTCCTGGCTGGGCTGGAGGCCACAGGGAGGGCACTGGGAGGGGCTGGGGGTGTCCGTGAGAGGTTTTGGGGGTGCTGAGCCCTGCGGACCCCCCAGAGATGCCGCCGGACGCCGCCCGCAGCAAGATGCTGACGGGCATCGGGGGCTTCGTCTTGGGCTTCGTCTTCCTGGCGCTGGGGCTCGGCTTCTACGTGCGCAAGAAGGTCAGGGCGGGTGCCGGGGGTGGCGTCCCGGCCGTGGCGGAGCGTGTGCGCTCCCGCCGGGGCCCCCAGCCCGGTGTCACCCCCTTTTCTCTGCCCACAGAGCTCCTGAGCCGGCGGCGGCCGCAGCCCCTCCCCGTGGGCTCGGGCCCGGCCGGGACTCCCCGCTCCGTCCCCGCTCCGCTGATTTTGGGGGGGTCCCGTGTCCCCCCAGCCCCGCTGGCGCTCTGCCCCCGCCCAGTGCCTGCTCCCAGTGCTCCCAATAAGCTTCCCAGTTGGCCCCGGGGCCGTTTATTGGGGGGCGATGGGGAGGGATTTGGGGGGGGCGGTGATGGGACGGATTTGGGCAAAGGGAGGGGGACAAAGGGTGGGGGCAGGGCCCGGGGGGAGCGGGAGGAGGGGGAGGTGGAAGGGGCGGGGGACGTGAGAGAGAAGAGGGGAAGGAGGCGGGATGAGGAACGAGGACGAGCTGGAGGAGCCATTGAACCGGGGGAGGAGAGGCGGGAGGAAGAGGAGGGGGAGATGAGGAGAGGAGCAGAAACCAGAGAAGCAGCGGAGATCCTCCGGCCTTTACCGAGGTGTCCACGGGGGGAGCCAGGAAGATGTGGAGCCCCCAGCCAGGTGTGTTCCCAACGCGGGGGGCTCTGACCCTGGGGGTCACCCGGGATTATCCAGCGTGGATCCTCCAACGGGGGCTGGACCTGGAGCGGGGCACGGAGCTCATCCCGCACCGGGGCACGGCGGGATCCACGGGCATCGACCCCTCCCTCATCAAAGGACAGCTTTCAGTTACAGTGGTTAGGACAACTAGTTAGTTATGGTAGTTAGCACAGGTAGTTAGTTATGGTAGTTAGCACAGCCTGTTTGTTATGAAAGTTTTTGGAATACAAACTCTCTCAAACCTCAACTCCCCTGACGTGTCCCTTCCCTCTCCCGCTGTGACTCAGCTGCCCGGAGCAATGTGAGGGGAGGGCGGGCCCAGCCTGGCCCAGAGCTGAGCCCCAGCAGAGCCCTGGCAGAGCCCAGAGCAGCCTCGGCACCTGCAGAGTCAGCCTGGAAGGAGGCGCTTGGAGCCTTCTCGGCTGCACCCGGCTCTTGGTTACAAACTGTGTGTGCTGGAAAATGCCACCGGCTCTGCAGGAGGGCAGAAGGGGCCCGGGGAAGGCCCAGGTGCTCCATGCAAGGGAAAAACCTGCCCTGGGTTTGTTATAAATAACTAGGTAGTGCTGGCTTTTGCTATTATGTATTGACTTCTGCAAAATATTCTTAATCACAACAATTTTGATAGAGTACAGTTTGTAATCACTTTTCACTGCTTTTGCTATAGTATAATTTGTCAGCTTTTTGTGGCCAATGCCTGGCCCCTGTGTAGCTCAGATCCTCAGAACATCATTTATGGTTGATATTTGAGTTTATGGACAGTGTGAAAAAGATACATTATAGTTTTGGCTTTTGCAAAATATTAAAGTGGATGCCATGTGTTGTGCATTAGAATGTTAACTTTTGCAGAAGTAGCTGTAGTTGTGAAATAATAACTAATGCTTTTATTTTTGTAACTAACTGACAATAATAACTCAGAGATATTTCTGAAAGAGCTAATGTTCATTTAAAGTACTTGTGGAAATAGCTAAAAGCGTCTGCATGGTCAGATAACATTTAAGGAAGGGATGTGATGAGGCCCCTGCCACTGACCCTTCCACTGTCAATAACTGTCACCTGCTGAAACCACAGAACAGGGGCCCTTGTGAGGCAGTGACACACAAGCCTCAAAACAGCAATCCACGATTCCTGCACGTGCTCTAAAAAGGCGAGTTGGGGGTCAAACCAACCTAAAGAATTCCTGGAACATGTAAATGAGTTCAAAGAAATGTTTGAATATGTACAATCATTATGAATATGTATTTGAACAATACAATGGAGAAACTAGACAAGAAGAGTTGCTGTGGTTAACTGGTGTGCCTCTGGCCATTGCCAACACCCAGCGCTGCTACTGATTTGTCCCTTATTATTCCTTATTAAACTTTCAAAAATTCTAAAGAGTGAGGCTCATTTCTCACAAAACCCAAGGTGCTCACCCCTTGTTCTTCCCTCAAAGCCAGGATTTGTCAATCCTAAACTTTGTCTGGACGGAGGAGAAGGAGGCTGCGAGGAAAAGGAAGATGCACTGGTGTGGAGGTCCATGGGAGTCTCAATCTCCCACCCGTGGAGGACTGGTCCCCAATAAGAAGAATAGATTTCAAGGTTATGGTGACAAGCTTGCTTCTCCTATAGATCTTTGCAGGCACATGCTGATTTCTGGAAAGTTATGTTACCCCATTGGCCCGTTGGCCTAATTACCCTAGTTCACCCCCTATTACCCATCTCTGGTTAGTCCCTAGAATGTTCTCCCTCTCTGTCCCTCCATTGGCCCTAGTTTACTGCATTCCTCTGCTGGTTTCCGTATTAGCTGTCCCGACCCTTAACCCCTCCTTTGCCCCATTTTCCCCCATATCCATTGGACCCTGACCCTCAGCTCCACCCTCACTACCCCATATAAAAACCCCCTGTGCCCTCAGCTTGCACCCTGTCTTTGTCCCTGGACCCTGTTCAGCTCTGTCCCCTGTTCCTGTACCAATCAACCCAGTTTGCTGAGATCATACCCAGACCCATCCTGCCGACTTTGTCAGCTTTATAAAGCAGCCGTGAGCTCCGGGCTCCTGAGTGCCGGACGCTCCAAGGGCCTTGGCAGCGCCAGGACGCTCCAGACTGGGACAGCCAGGCAGGGCAGGAGGAATCACTGCCCCTTTCCCCTCCCTGCTGCTCCATCTCCCAGCCCAGCATCGCTGCAGGACAGCCTCACTGCCAACGCCATCCTGCCAGGGATGGACTGGGGGGATCTCCTTCCCCTTCCCTCTGGCATGGAGGCAAATCCCATCTTCTCCTTGTCCACCCTCCTTCTTCTCCTCATTCTGTCCTACATCCATCCATGTTCCTTTCCCATCTCCTTCCTCCCTTGTTCCTTCTTGTTCCTTCCTCTCCTCCTGCCTTTTCCTTTTCCCTTCTCCCTGTCTCTTCCTCTCCTTGTCCTTCCTCCCCCAAGCACTGAGCTGCGGACAGAGACCAGGGACAACAAATCCCTGCCACAGAACCTCGTGGAAGAGGCCATTTGGAACGGCTCCACGGCGCAGGAATCCAACGGGGAGGAAAAGCCCCAGAGATCCCACACGAGAAGGGGCTGCAAACCCAGCCCGGGGAACTGTGAGGAGGTAAAAGCTTCCCTGTGCCGGGAAAGGTGTGGGGAATGTGAGAAGAGCTTCAGGCAGAGCTCAGCCTATTCCTGGCTCCTCCAAAAACGGCGGTGCCAGATGCAGAGATCTACGGGGATGCAGAGATCCCCCCGTAGATCCATGGGGATGCAGAGATCCCCCCGCAGATCCATGGGGATGCAGAGATCCCCCTGCAGCCCCCGGAGCAGCCACGCTGGAGCACGGGGATGCCTGAGAGGAGGCTGTGCCCCCGTGGCCAGAGGGGCCCCGCTGGAGCAGCCTGTCCTGGCAGGACTGACCCCGGGGCACGGCGACCCACGCTGCAGCACTTGGAGGGGGGCTGTGCCCCGTGGGATGGACTCAGCTTGGAGAAGTTCCTGGAGAAGTCTCCGGTGGGAGAGAGCCCAGGGTGCAGCAGGGGAACGACTCCTGTCCCCGAGCAGAGGGAGAAGCCCCGGGGCATGAAGTGAGCACGGCCCCATTCCCTGTCTCCGGCACTGCCGGGGTAGGAGGTGCAGCTGGAAGGAGGGAGGCGTGGGGGAAGGCTGGATTTAAGGCTCTTCACTTACTTCTCATTATCCTGCTCTGAGGTTTTTGGGTTTTCTGTCAGAAATCTCTCCTCTCCCTCACTCATCCACAGGGATTTGGGGCAGTTTTCCCTTTTTGGGGGAAATCAAAGCGATGCACTGCTGCTCCTAATTAGGGGTAGGAGAAGTGAGGCTCCAGGGCTTCCCGCTGAGCCGGAGCCACCGGAGCCGCAGTGCCGGGATAGCCGTGGCGGGAGGTGCGGAGAAGTTTGTTTGTGTTTTCAGCTCAATCCCCTCGGGCCCGGGCCCGTTCCAGGGCTGTTCCTCATCTCCGGCTCTGCCCTCACGCAGCCCGGGGGGCCTGAGAGCGCGGGGCGAGGCTGTGCCGTGTGCAGAGCCCGCCCCTGGCTGCGATTGGGTGACGGTGCCGTCAGTCGTGGTTCTGGCGCGCTGATTGGTGGGAGCGGGGCGGGGCAGGCCCCGGTGGCGGCTTGAGGGCGGCCGTGGCTCGGCAGCGGCGCCATTGGCGGAGCGTCTGTGCGGGCCCGGGAGCGGTGGCAGCGGCCGGAGCGCGGTGAGGCGGCGGCGGAGCTGGGAGGCGGCCGGAGCGCAGGTGGGAGCCGCGCTGGGTTGTGCGCGGGCTCGGGGCTCGCTGCGGGCCGCGGGGGCGGCAGGGGGCTCAGGCGGGTTCGTTGTGCCGTGTCCGGCGCGTGTTGCCGCTGGCGTGAGGGCGCTGCGGGAGCGGCTGCCCGCGGTCTCCTTGCGGCCGCTGCCTCGGCAGGAGCCGCTGCCGGAGCAGCGCTGGCTCGGCCCGGTTGCTGTGGCTGGGACAGAGGCGGCTGCCCCGTGCCCGGGGCTGTGCGGGGAAATTGACGTGGCCGGAGGTTTCTGTGCCCAGAGGAGACAGAGGAGTCCTGTACAAGTGACTTTATTGCTGAGCAGAGGGAGAGGCCGTGGGGCATTTGCCGTGCGCTCTCTGCCATTGTTGTAGTTCGCAGCCTCCTTTTTATCCTCATTTTCCCGGCCGCTTCTCCCTCTCCCTTTGCCCACTGGCTGAGGTACTTGGAAGGTTCAGACTTCCACATCTGCCAACTGCATGTCCTCGTTAATGTGCAACCCCACTTTTGTAGAACAGCCGATATTCACGGCTCTCTTAAGTCTTGGTTGTTCTCGAAGTTCAGGAATTTAGCGGGACTTTCTGTGAGCAGCAGTCCATGTTAATTAGTAACATGTATTGAAGCTGGTGGTTTCGCCCGTTACTTCCTTATCTACAAGCCCCTGGCCCCTTGCTCAGCTGCTGAATGAGCTGCACTCTCAAGGTGTGGAGCACGGTAAAAAGGTGAGAGTTGCTGTAGCACATCAGAGGAGAAACAGCATTCGTTTAACCCATGGTCTGCCAGGGAGCCACAAAACCGTGTCCCATTCCCATTCTTTTCACGTTTGGACTGGTACATGAGCTGCTTTTTTTGTTTCCGTTGTTTTTTTTTTTCAGCACTTTTCCTTTGTCATCTAAATGCCAACAGCAGTTTGAGTCACTTAGTTTTCCACAAACTCCTCTTTTTTCTGCTAACAGACGATCTGATCCCATCCCATGGTGAAATGTTGTGTTCCTCATTTCCGTGGATTGCTCAGCAGGAAGGTCAGGAGCTGGAGCTGTCTGGTTGGTTATTCTGAGGACAGTTTGTAATCTAATGATGCCATTGAAATGAGAAATGGGTTCTGTGGCTCCTGATATGAATTAGTTTGGGTTCCCAGGGGCCGGTCCATGGTGTTGTCGGATTTGTTCTGGTGGCCTTTCCCCATTTTTGTCCGCTCTCTCCAGCCAGGGCTGCATCAATTGACTACTTTTCTCTAACTAAATCATCAAATACTTGGATTCCCAACTGATTTCCCTGAATTTTTGGTAGCAAAAAGTCCCCAGTACCCTAATATACCCTGTATATAACACTGACAGTGACAGCACATGTTGGCGTGGGCAGAGGGATGATTCCCCCCCCATTTATTTATAGTGAAGTTTTGCCAACATTCTCCATTTGCTGTTTCCCTGTGCAGCTTCACCCGTTTCTGTTGCAGGGTCAGATATCCTCACCCTGGGCTCTGCCTTGAGCTGTGCAAATTCCATCAGTGCAAGCAGGCAGAGCTTGGGGTGAGGGGCAGAGGGAATCAGCCCAATTCCTGCCCCAGGCAAGAGACCCAGGTCCATTGTCCAGGCTTTGCCCAGCAGTGTTCATTTGCATTTCTAAAGCTCCTCTGCAGGCTGCCTGCAATGAAGCTTCTCTTCCAGGGCAGCCACCTCAAGAGTCACGTGTGGCCCCCCACAGAATCTGGTTTTTTTGCAAAAAGTATCAACTATTTACGAGTTAAAAGTATTATGGTAATGCTCTTCAATTTTGCAAAATGCAGTGTTAAAAACGCCAATCACTTGTTTTTAATTTTTTTTAAAATTTAATAGTAATAAAATGGTTATAAAAATAGTAATACAATTAGAGTAATAACAATTTGGACAAACTGAATTAGGACAATATGAGACAATAAATACAAAGTGTTACGGATGTGGATGTCCCGGGGATGTCCCGGTACTGCCCAGCACGAGCCTCAAAAGGACACCCGTTAACAAAGGATTAACCCTTAAAAACAATAGCCTGTTGCATATTCATACACTTCATACCTGATGCATAAATTCCATTCAAATACAGGATTCTGTCTGGTCATCCTCCAAATCTTCATTTCTTCCTCCAAATCCTAACAGCGCCTTCGAGGTGGGAAGAAGTTGGTTTCTTCTGATAAGAGGGCAATAAATTCTTCTCTGAAAGATTTAGGTGTCCTGTGGCTGCTATCTCGCTGTGAGTCCTTTCTTTTTAAAAAAGTATCCTGCATAGCATCGTTTCTATTTAAACAATTTTTATAATCTAAAACTATATTTAACACAGTACTTAAGAAAACTAATACAGCATTACTTTCTAAAACAACACATATAATATTCATTTTAATATTTGCGAAAAGCCAATCATAAAATACATGCATTTTTCACATGCAGCATAAAGGCGAACATGGAAGAACCCAGACCAAAAACTGATTCTCACAATTCTGTCCCAAACCCACCTGAAAATATAAAGTGTGAGTTTTATGAAAAATTTTTCTCATGTTGTAATTGTGTCACTGAAGCTGCAGGGAAAGCAAAAACTCTCCAAGAATCTCTTGAGTGTTAGAGAGTCAAGGCATTGCTTGGTTCTGGCCAGGATGTGCAACAGAAATAATTTCTTTCACAAATACCCTGGCTGTGCAGAGAAAATCATTCCATGGCATGTGAGTTTTACTGGATTTTTCCTAAACTTTATGTAGTCTGAACCAATCTAAATCCCCTGGTTTAATGTTCATTGCTTCCATGTTGTGTAGGTTTTTAGTATTTGGTTTCCTGTTGGATCCGGATTTCTTCCCCTCTGCTGTGAATTCGGTCCACACTCCTGGATTTCCTTCTCAGCCTTTTCCAGACCAGGTGTCTCCAGCTGTGCCGGGGGCAGTGTCTGGGGTAGCTGTTGGTTGCTGTTTGCTGCTGGGCGTTGATGTTTTGTTGCTGGTCGTTATCTCTGTGGGTGTCTTTTGGGCTATTCCCAGTCTGTGGAGATGTTGAACTCATCTCCATTGAGTGCTGTAACAGCCCTTAAATAAAACCTTTAAAATTCCTTTCCCCAAGGCAAAGACAAACCAAGCCTGATTAGAGAAAGAAGATTTAAAAGAACCAAAATCGGTACATTTTGCAGCAATGCAGTCGCAGGCAGCCCAGAGTGTGGGTGTGAGTGAGCCCCAGGGTGGAATTGTGCCGTGGTGCTCCCCAGCAGCTGTGGCAGTGCAGGCCCAGCCAGCGCTGAAGCTGCAGCAGTGGCAGCGAGGCTTGGCCGCAGTGGCTGGAGGTGCCAGAGGAGGGTGGCCAGGATTTCCGAGGGTTTGAGCAGAGGATCTGTGGGCAGGCCCAGGGGCTTGGCCCGCTGTGGAGCCCTGGCTGCTGCTGCGTTGCCTTCAGGGCAGGCTCAGGGGCGGCTGCCATGGTCCTGCTGCAGGCGGGAAGTGCAAATCTCCGGGGCTTCAGAGCCCCTGAGGCCAGGCTGAGGGGTCCCCCCGTGTTCAGCTGTGCTGGCGGCTGTTTCTGGCCTCAGGGACACTTGGCATGGGCCCCTTGGCCACCAGTGGTGCTGCTTTGCACTCCTTAGGCAGGAGCCGATGTCCTGGCTGGGTGTTGGCACCAGCAAAGTGCCAGGGCAGGCTCTGTGCCAGCCCAGCTTCCTGTGGGAGAATCTACCTTGATCTCTGATCCAGTGGTGTCTGAAGCAGTCAGAATTGCTTTTGCCCCCCTGTTAGGTGCCATGGTGTCAGCAGAAGATATTGAAGCCTTCCTGCTGAGGGCATTTCAGTGCCAGGCTCTTAGAAGCACCCAGAGCTCCTTGGGTTGAGCTGAGCATGGGGCGGTGACCGGCGCTTTGTCTGATTCCCCTTCCTTAATAACAGCCTGTCTTGTAGCTCTTTTCCCTCCTGCTGCCCTTGCAGAGCCATCCACAAACACATTTTGTCCCTCAGGCCAGGGAATGTCCCATCAATCTCTCCCAGCCTGGGTCTGGAGCTCTGTCCCTTGAGTGCAGTCCTGGGTTCCTTGCCAGCCCCTCTCCAGGCTGTTCAAACAGGAGGCTGGGTTAAACCCTTGCCCTGTCCTCAGTTCTGAATCCTCCTGTGCCATTGAACAAGTTTCATACTGTAATAACCGAGCCCTGCTCATCCATTTAGAGGCTCTTTTGGTTGTCAAAGCTTTAACTTGCTGCCAGACTTGAACTCTAGGAGATCCTCCTGTTGTCATCAGTTTTCAGCCTCAGCTCCCATGAAAGCTGTGGCTGCAGAATTCTGCAGACAATGAGGCTGCTCTCTGGCCACTGGGTTAAACATTTTAGCACAAGAATTCCTTTGGCAAGTCCCTGTTTAACATCCACCTATAATTCAAATTCTTTTACCCTGTCTGGAAGGGCCAGGGCAGCGGCCTCACTTCATCTTCATTTTAACACTTGAAAATTCTGTGTTTCCTCCTCCTGTCCATACATCCAGTTTGTTGACTGGCAGGATAGGAGTGTTACAGGGAGACACCCCTGGCTCCAAAAGCCCTGCCTTCTACAGGGACTCAATACCAGGCTGTGAGCCTTTCCTTCCCTCCCCTGGAACAGGGTATTGCTTGTCCTGGTTGCTTTGAAGTAATTTGTAGAGGCTCCATATCTAATTTTCCCTCTTTCCCTGGGGCTGCCCACACTTCTGGGTTCACTTCAGCATAGGCCTGGCCAGACATTTGACACAGAGGTACAACAGAACTGGTCTCTGTATCACCTTTTATAATATTAATTTGTGTTCTGAGTTTAGAGATCCAATCCCTTCCCAGTAAATCATGATAACAATTAGGAGCAAATAAAAATTCATGCATTTCAAACCCATCTCCCACAAGTGCTAACAGTGGTTGAATAAAACCATACATCTTTCCCACTTATCTCATGAATAATCCAAGACTTTTTTGGGTCGAAGATTCAGAGTGCATTGAGAGGCTCCTGTGTCCATCAGAAAATGCCTCCTCTCAATGCAGACCGAGCTGAATGTTCTCAAGGGCTCCAGTGTGGAGGGTCCCTGGTGTGATGGGAGCTGTGACAGCCCTGCCAATCCATGTCCATCAAGGGGTGGACTTGCTGGTCCTGAGGGTGCTGCTGTCTGTGCTTGCAGTGTCCTTGTGCCCTGCAGCTGGAGCCCTGATTCCTTGCCAGGGGCTGTTTGGGTGGGCTGTCCCCTGCCGAGGAGGGCAATGCCTCTGCCGGGTGCTTGTGGCCGAGCCCGTGCCCTGGGTGCTGGGGCCCCCTTGGGCCCTGGGGCTGATCCCTCAGGGGCTGTAGGAACTCTGCCCTGGCCTTTGCCTTCAGCTTGGCCTTTTGCTGCTCCCTTCTTGCATTCACCTGCTGGGCCTTTGTGCCCAAGTGCTGCAGGGCCTTCTTCTGCCCCTCCTGCAGCCCCCCTCAGTGCCTGTGGGTGCTCATCCTCTGAAAGCTGCTGAGCTTACTGTAAAATCATTTGTATCTCCAGTAACCCTAACAAAATCCTTAAAAGACAATCTCCATGCTAAAATGTATAATCCACATTTCCCAGATGTTCCTTGCTCCTCGTCCCTGTGCTCAGGGTGCCCTCCCCAGCCCGTATCCCAGAGCCGGTCCCTGTCCTGCCGCAGTGTCCAAAGGCGCCCCCCGGCGGGCAGGGCCGGCAGCTCCACGGGGCCGGGCAGCGGCCGGGGCGTCCCGCAGCCTCCTGGGGGCCGGGGGCCACTGCCGGCCCTGCCCGGGGCTGGTGGGGTCAGGCAGCGCCCGGCGCTGAGCCCCGGCTGCCCCACAGCCCCGGCCCGGCCCCGCAGCTCCCCCCAGGCCCCCAGCCCGTGCTCCCGGTCCCGCACCTCTGCGCCCGGTGCTGCCGCTGCCCCCCACAGAGAAACCCCCTGAAACCCTGACCTCCTTGTTTTCCTCTCCTGGAAACCGGGGATACAAATGATCAGCTGGCAAATGTTGAGGATAAGACCCTGCTGAAAAACATCCCAGTCCTCAGTATTTTTCTCTTCCTTCTCTTTCCATCATCCTTTTCCTTCCCACAAAGATTCCTTCTGCAGCTTTTTGCCTTAAGCATATTGCTGCACACTCCCCCTCACCCAGTCCCTTTGCAGCACACCAACACCATCCATGCCCTGTTGTCTCAATCCTTTCTCCACTTCTCTTATTGCCCCCCTGGGTGTCCAAGTTCTTAATTACCTCTGGGTGAATGTGCAAACTCCCTCAACCTTCTCCCAAGGGACCCTTCAGAGATATTTTGGGATCATCATCCCTTTGGCACAGGACCCCTTCCTGGCTTTCCCTTTTCTAGCCTCCATGGGTGCCCTGCCGTGCTCACTCCCCAAAGATCCCAGTGCACTCACTGATGAGATTTTCAGTGCTCTCTCCCTGCTGACTCTTCACAGCCCCCCCTGATGTGTCACTCGTCTGTCTCCTGGTCACTCTCAGGTACCCAATCAGTCCCCGGTGCTGCCGCCCCCAAGGGGGCCGATCACCCGAACTGGGTGAGGCACCTTCAGCTGCACTCACTGCCCGCTGCCCCAGACGGTGGATAGAATTCCAGACGAGTCCCAAGGTGTGTGGAAAAATTGACATCTTCAGAGATTCTGTCCACAAAGCAGACAGAGGAGTCCTGTAAAAGTAATTACATTCCTAAAAAAATGGGAATGGCCATGAGACATTTCCCACGGGGTCTGTCCAGTTCTTGGAGGACACAGCTGCCTTTTCATCCTAATTTTCCTGGCCACATCTCCCTTTCCCTTTCTGCATTGGCTGTAGTGCTTGAGAAGTACAGACTTCCCAATCCACCTACCACATACCCCCTTGATATGCTCCCACTTTTAAATAGCGAACGATATTCATGACTCTGTGAAGTCTTTGTTCTTCTCGAAGTTCATGAATTTGGCAGGACCTTGGCTGAGCAGCAGTCTGTGTCATCAATTAAGAACATTTTCTGAAACTGATGGCTTCTCCTGTCACTTTCTTGTGTCCAAGTCCCTGGCCCTATCTTTAATCAGATTCACAGCATCTGTTTGTAAAGACACTTTCCTCTTCCTTTCATGGGGGTTTCCCCGTTTGTGGGACATCCCCCCTGGAGCTGTGTGTCCCCCCCTTGCTGCAGCCCCAGCCCTCAGGCAGCGCTCAGCCAATCAGAGCACGCGGCTCTGATGACTCAGCAGTTGCCAGGCAGACCCGCAGCTCCCAGCGTTCCCCACCTGCGCCCCGCCCCCCCTCGGCCCCAGCGCCCCCCTCGAGCGGAATTTGGGGAGGTGGGAGTGGGGCAGCGCCAAGGCCGGGCCCCCCCGCGCTGTCCTGGCGGGAGCGGCTGCAGTGGGGACCGAGTGCGGGCGGGAGCGGCCGAGAGCCCAGTGCTGCCCCAGCCCGACCTGCCCCAGCTCCATCCCTGCCCCTGCCGTGGGATGCTGTGGGTTTGGGGGCAAGAGGGAGCCGGCAGCGGGTGCTGGGCCTGGGGCAGGAGGAGAAAGGAAGGAGAAGCAGGGTTGAGGAACAAAATGGTCAAATGAAGCACGTGGGAGGAGAAGGTGGGATTGTGCAAGAGAAAGAGGAATAGCAGGAGGAAGAGGAGTGTGAGGAAGAATAGGGACACAGGAGGAGGAACAGGAAGAGGAAGCAGCACAAGGTTCCACCTCTCCCTGTATCTGCAGCCTCCTACCCCAGCCCCAGGAGCGTTGCCCCCCCCCACATGCAGCAGGTGACTGGGGATTGGGATCCACGGTTTTCCCGGGGGTGAATCTTGGTGTTTCTGAGCTTTATTGGGCTAATTGTTGGTGCTTTGTTTTTTTGTGGGGGCTGAATCTTTATATTTGGAGGGGGGTTTTGCTGGATCTTGATGTTTGGCAAGTTTTTGATCTGTGTCTTGATGTTTGGAGGACTTTTGTGCTGAATTGTGATGTATTGGAGGTTCTTAGAGACACAAGATGCCCAATGACTTAATGAGATGAACTTGGGCAAGGAGGAACTCCCAGTCCAAGGGACTCTCATCTTGTTTTTTTCTCCAAACCAGGATTTTTCATTCCCAGGGAGTGTCTGGATGGAGGAGGAGGAAAAGCCCTGGAGATTCCGCACGAGGAGGGGCTGCAAACCCAGCCCAGGGAGCTGCAGGGAGGAAAGAGCCCCCTTGAGCCAGGAAGGCGGCCGGAGATCCAGCCAGAGCTCAGAGCTGGTGGAGAAGCCTCATGGCAGGGAGAAGCCCCACAAGTGCTTGGAATGTGGGAAGGGTTTTAGTCGGAGCTTGGGCCTGACCCAGCACCAGGTGATCCACACTGGGGAGCAGCCCTATGAGTGTGAGGAATGTGGGAAGCGTTTCAGCTGGAGCTCCAGCCTGAGGCGGCACCAGGTCATCCACACTGGGGAGAGGCCCTATGAGTGTGAGGAGTGTGGGAAGAGCTTCAGCCAGAGCTCCAGCCTGATCCAACACCAGAGGATCCACACTGGGGAAAAGCCCTTTGAGTGTGGGGAATGTGGGAAGAGCTTCAGGCAGAGGGGCCAGCTGATGCAACACAAGATGATCCACACTGGAGACCGGCCTTATGAGTGTGGGGAATGTGGGATGAGCTTCTGCCAGAAGGGGAACCTGATGCAACACCAGAGGATCCACACTGGGGGAAAGCCCTATGAGTGTGTGGAATGTGGGAAGAGCTTTAGATGCAGCTCTGGCCTGAGGAAACATGAGAGGATCCACACTGGGGAAAAACCCTATGAGTGTGGGGAGTGTGGGAAGAGCTTCAGCATCAAGTGCCAGCTGACGGAACACCAGAAGATCCACACTGGGGAAAAGCCCTACAAGTGTGGGGAATGTGGGAGGAGCTTCAGAGGAAGCTCGGCCCTGATCCGCCACCAGGTCATCCACACTGGGGAACGGCCCTACACCTGCTTGGAATGTGGGAAGAGCTATGGGTGGCACTTTGACCTGAGAAAACACCACCAGCGTGTTCACTCTGGGGAGAAGCCCTACAAGTGTCCCCAATGTGGGAAGAGGTTTCACAGGAGCTCCGATCTTCTCAAACATGAGCGGAGTCACACCGAGGAGAGGCCCTTCCGCTGCCCCGACTGTGGGAAGGGCTTCAAGCAAAACTCCACCCTCACCCTGCACCGGCGCATCCACACCGGGGAGAGGCCCTACGAGTGTGGGGAGTGTGGGATGAGATTCTCATCAAGCTCAGCTTTGACCCGACACCAACGGAGGCGCCACTAAGGGAATCCCTGTGAGTGCCCCGAGTGTGGGAAGAGCTTTGTGCACTGCTCCAGCTCCATCCTCCATGAGAGGATCTGCATCGGATGATCCCCAGTGACCCCCGTTGGGGAGAGCCCTGGTGATCCGTGGTCCTGGTGATCCAAGTAGAAGGCATCTGGCTGGGGGGCTCCACTTCTTCCTGATTCCCTGTGGGCAGCTAGATAAACCCAGAGGCAGGAACATCCATCAGGACGCAGGCCTACAATGGGGATTCCTTGGGGAGAGCCGATTTGTCAACTTTCAACCCCATAAAATCTTTTGCATTCAATCCTATCTTCTGGTGACATCAAGGAGTACTGAATGGTCCCTGAGGTATATTCTGGGTTGACTATATGATGCTTGTATCCCCAGTTTGTTCTGTTTATGCTGAATAATAAGTTTTGTACCTGTAAGACTTGTCCTGAGAGTGAAGGGGGGAGAGAAGAAGTGCGGAGTTTGTTTTCAGAAACTGCACTCGCTCCTCCACATTCCTGCTCTGGGACTGTGTTGTCTGCAGATGGACAGACAGCGGGACAGAGCTCTCCTTTGCTTTTAGTTAGTTTTAGCTAGCTGAACCAGAGAAGTTCCCTGAACTGTGGGGTTTTTTCCCCTTTTCTTTGGACCTGTTTAAACCTGCTCTGGCCTGAACACCAGAAGAGCAGGGGCAGCTCACACCTGTGGCCCACCAGGCCGGGCCTGGGCCGCGGCATTTCCAGCACTGGAGGGACTGATAAGGGACTGAGTGAGCTGAGCTACAGCCCACAGAGAGACTTTGTGAGTTTGTCTCTCTTTTAGAGCAGCAAGAGGTTATATTTTTTTGTTATCTTTCAATAAAGATAAAAATATCCATTCCAGAATATGCAGTTGATCTTCCCAGTTATCACTCCACTAACACAGTATTCCACATGGTATTTCATGGTCCTTCAAAATAAACACTTGAACACCAACATAGGTATCTATTCTGTTAACAAATTTGTGTGCTAAGGCTAATTCAATTTCTTCTAGGGTCTTTGCTGCTGGGGTCAATTGCCTCTCATCAGTAGAGAAGGTGGTGCCTGAAAGCAAATCAAACAATGGTTGCATCTGATGATTAGTTATGCCTAAATATGATTGAATCCAACCTATTAAACCAACCAATTTCTGTACATCAGTAGCAGTTTTAACATCAATGTCTAACTTCACAGGTTGAGGCATAACTTGAGTGTTGGTCACCAACATACCTAGATAATTCCAAGGCATGTGTTCCTGCACTTTCTCTGGGGCCATGATCAGACCAAAAGCTTTCAAATTTGTCACAGCACATTGTTTAAGAGCTAATAACTGTTATCAGATGCCAACGAGATATCATCCATGTAATGATAACAGTAGCAGTTTTTAAATTGCTCCTGCACTTTTGACAAGGCCTGTGCCACAAACCATTGACAAATAGTTGGCGAATGTTTCCTGCCTTGGGGAAGTAACTTCCGTTGATATCTTTTATTGGATTCAGCATGGTTTATGGAAGGCACAGTGAAAGCAAATTTTTCTTTGTCTTGCTCAGCCAATGGAATAGTGAAGAAACAATCTTTCAGATCAATGACAACTATTTGCCATTCCTGTGGAATCATTGTAGGTGTAGGAAGGCCTGGTAGTAAAGCTCCCATTGTTGCCATTACAGCATTTATCTGCCATAAATAATGTAAAAGTCTCCATTTTCCTGATTTCTTTTTTATTATAAAAACAGGGGTATTCCAGGGGCTGAATGATTCCTCAGTATATCCTGCTTGCAATTGTTCTGTGACTAACTCTTGCAGGGCAGTAAGCTTTTCAGTAGTAAGGGGCCAGTGTCCAACCCAGGCAGGTTTATCTGTCAACCATGTCAGGGCCACAACTGGACATTCATTGCCCTGCATCACAGTGGCCCCCGTTAAAAATCCGTAGTAATTTTGACACCCCATTGAGATAAACAATGTCGTCCCCACAGACTTTGAGGAGCATCGGCAACATAGGGTCTGATGTTAGCTTGTTGGCCATCAGGATGTTTCACATTAATTACAATGGCTGACAGGCCACCTGTTGTAGCACCACCCAACCCCAGGAGTCCAAAACTGGCATGAGTGAGAGGCCACGACTGAGGCCAGCAAAGTCACGAGAGCATTGTGACATCTGCTCCAGTGTCAATCAAACCTGTTACTGATATGGTTCCTGGATGGACATGCATCCACTGGTGGTGAGGATGCATGTCTTTTCTGGATGGTTCTCTGATACTTTCTCAGCCCAGAACACTTGGGGTACTCCTGTTGATCCAAAACTTCCTGTGCCGCAACTTCGGCCCACTGTATTTGGAACAAAACTCACAAAAGGTACAATTTGAGCAATGCAGGTTCCTTTCTGAATAGTGACAGGAGGGTCATCGATGGATACCATGGCATGAATCTGTCCCAAATAATCAGCATCAATAAGCCCTAGATGCACATGAATACCTCTAAGTGTAGTTCTTGATCTCCCTATCAAAAACGCACTCAATCCCCGTCCTATTGGACCATAGGCATCGAGGGGCACTTTACATATTTCTTTTGTCAGAATGGTTACTGTGTCAGCCGTGGGTATATCAATCCCTGCGGACCCGCTTGTTGCCCCTGAGTATTGTTCACAAATGGGCAGCTTTGCAGTGCTGGGAAGGCCCGCATTTGCTGTTGTGGTTCTTGGGGTATTTGTTTCCCCATACGCCCCTTCATGCTCCTCTTTGGGTTTCCCTGCAATAGCTGAACCACTTGCATGATATTTACTCCTGCACTGTTTAGCATAGTGCCCAAGTTTAGCACAGCAATTGCACAGAGCATCGCTGCCTGCACTTGGCTTAAATGTTGTTTTCCGGAGACAACATTTGACACTGTGGTACACTGTGACCTTACGTGCCCTTGTTGTCCACAATTATAACATTTTGCTGAAGGTCTTAGCACTGCAGCAAGAGCCGCCATTTTATGCTTGACTGAACCAACTTTCGAGCAAGCAGTAACCATTTCAGACAAGGTGGGTTCCCCAGGTAAAGTGTCAATAATCTTTCTGCAGTCTGGGTTTGCATTTTCTTTAGCCAATTGTATGCACAATTTGTCTTGCAAAGTTTCATCATCTACCTGTTTCTCAATAGCTGCAGCAAGTTTTTCTGCAAATTGCAAAAATGGTTCTCTCATCCCTTGCTGTATAGTGACATATTTCACTTTTGGAGCTGCCCTTTCCATTGTTTTAGTTAAGGCACTCATGCCAATTTGCTGAGCTTGCGCCGAAATCGAAGGATCCCACCTTGCCTGTAAATCTGGATTGGCAAAAGGCCCAGTGCCCAGCAGGGCATCAAAACCCACAGCATGACGAGGGTCGTGTTGAGGCAACTGCATATTTGTTAGAGCTGTGCGTTCAGCCACTCGCCTCCGAGTGTCTTGAAATACACCGTATTGTACTGGCTGGAATAGAATTGTAGCAAGATGCATGATGTCATAAGGTGCAAGCATATCTGCATTAATTACACATATTAATTGCATTACCTCTGAGGAATTAATACCATACTGAGCCACTTTTGATTGGAGATCTTGCACAACCCTCCAGGCAAAGACATGATGACTGTCATCCTGCCCTGTTCCAGGAGCTGCTTTAAAACCTGGAGAAGCCATAGGGTTATCACAGGCAACATTTGCATTGGCACTGTTCTCCTGAGGTGCTCTTGGAGCACCTAACCTTTCTATCATGTCCCAATTCTTTTCTTCAACTGCTTTCCTCCTAATAAATTCCCAAAACTCCTGAGGCTGTCGAGGAAGCCCAGTTACTTGACATGGAGGCAAAGTCCATGGGGCAGCAAGGCTAGAGCTCTTGGGAGGTAAAGAGACCAGAGCTCCTTGCCCCAACTCAGGTGTTACTGCGGGCGACTCATCACTTGCTTCGCTGTTGCCGTCACTGTGAGGGAGCAGAGGATACGACCTTGCAGGTTGTTCATGCAGCTCAGAGGGGAGCGAGGGGGCGGATGGCTGGACTAGAGCGGAGGGAAACGGGGGGGCAGACGGCTGGGTTTGTCTCTCTGCTAAAGACATTTCAGCTGACTGGCGTAGTGGTGTAGTGTATACAGGCACCATCGTGGGCTGCTGTGCAGGTGTGAGATAAAGAGGTTTAGGGGTCTGATAAGAGGATGCTATGGCAGGTTGCCCTGAAGCTCTGGCAGCTTTCCCAGAAGCTCTGGCAGCTTGCCAGGTAACTTGCATGGCACCCGGACTTTCTTCAAGTTCCCCATCAGAGGCCCCCTCTGCCTCATCCCCCCCGTCAGGTTCTGTTATCTGCCCCAACTCTTCCTCCGCATCCTGCTCTGCTTGTTCTCGCTCTGTTTTCCATTCCTTTAATGCCTCAAAGAGCTGTTCCCAAGTAACTGCTAGATTGACAACCGTTTTATCTCCCACTCGGATGACTTCCCACAGTCTGTCCCCGACTTTTTTCAATGCCTTAACACTAAAAGCTGTGTCGGGATCAGTGCCAAAATCCTGTGATTTAGCCCACAGCAATATATTTCGAAGGGCATAGTCTGACGTATTAGTTCCCTTATTTCTTAACAAAACTTTCCATGTAGCCAGAACAGTCTCTTCCTCTTTAGACAAATTATGTCCCATTATTACTAGTTGGTGGCTCACCTACTTCCAGGTGTCTTGATAGGAGGAAATCAGGTCCGGACCTCCCTGTGGCTTCCACCTGCCCCTCTCAGCTGCACCAACGCCGCCTCCCCCACTACGTCCCAGTGGGTCACAGTTGCCAGTTGCTAGGACCCCGTGTGGGCCCCCACCGACTCTGTTCTTATCACGTCGGGGCAGAGGGGAAGTGTCGCTGTCGAGGTGGTCATGACATAAAGCAGAGACCACAAGCAGTCTCAGATGGCAACTCTTTATTATTGAACATGGCTGACTTTTATACACTTTCCAATTGTTTATGCTTCTTCTATCTTTACTATTGGCCACAATAAGTCAACATAATACTATCGGTGAGAAGTTATAGTGACTTAACTAACTTTCTAAAAATGCTTCGTCCAGCTACAAGGTTCTCTTATCTTTCTTCTCTCCTTGGTTACAGCCTTGGAGAGAGCTCCTTATCAGCTTCTTCTTGCTCCTCGGCTTCTTCTCGCTCCTTTAGCAAACAGGCCTGCTGTTAGCCCCTTTCACAATTCCCCCTTTTTGTTTTTGGACTGTGAATGCAGCTGCTATGGATTTTTGCAGGGCCCTTTGCAAACATCCCAGCAGAGAGGGGACACACAAAACCACAATCACAACCATCAACAAAAGAGAAGGGTTTAATATCTCTGTCATTAAAAATGTCGCAATTAAAGGGGAAGCCAGAATGGGGGTAGGAGATGTCTTCTTAGTTCCTGGAGCAGGTCAACTTCTTTGGAAAAGACTTACAAATCCAGCTGGGAATAGAGGTTGTACCAGAAGAAGAAAAGGCTGTGGACAAACTCTTAGAAATAAAGTAGTGGTGTGTACACCTCATGCGGTCCAAAATGTGTTAAAATCAAAAAGGAAAAAAAAAGGAAAATAAAAAGCTGGGGAAAAAATAGTTAGTAGACTCTAAGATGTAAAAATGTGAAATAATGATAACTTAACACTAGAAGTAAAAAAAAGTTTGAATCCAGCTCAATTTTTTTGGCAAACAAAAAGGTACCTTAACACATGATTGTTCAGAAATTGTGCAATACCAAGCTGAAGTTCAGGAGGATGTAGCAGAACAAGCCCTC
The DNA here is from genome assembly GCF_051311805.1 of Agelaius phoeniceus. Classification (NCBI taxonomy): domain Eukaryota; kingdom Metazoa; phylum Chordata; class Aves; order Passeriformes; family Icteridae; genus Agelaius; species Agelaius phoeniceus. The sequence goes on along the minus strand of NC_135291.1, from coordinate 1,549,888 downwards.
CTAGAGGGGGAAAAGATATATGTTGATGGTTCATCCAAATGCTTATTAGAGAAAAAGAATCCCTGGGCAGCCAGGGTGAGGGTTGTTGAGGCTGTGGGTGTTTGACCGCTCTTGTGCGGGCGGCAGAGTCTCGGGGCTGCGGCATGGGCTGATCCATGGGGGCGGCCCCGCGTGACAACTTCCAGCGTTTGCCCCCCGGTGGAGGCGGCGCGGGGCGCGGGTTTGTGTGGGCGCCGCTGGGGCTCGGCAGCTGCTTGGTGGTGCCGGGGTCTCGGAGGGCGCGGGGTTGCTGCACACGCTCAGCAGCCCGGCAGCGGCGCTGGGCACGGCTTGCACAGTTTGCTGCTGAGGAGCGCGGCTGCCGCAGGGACGGAGCTGCCCGGGGGTGGCTCCCAGCCTGCCGGGGTCCCAGTGCAGGGCGGCAGCCTCAGCCCCAGTAGGTGGGTGAAGAGAGAGAGAGAAAAGGGGCGAAAGGGGGGCGAGGCACATCCCCAAGGTCCCCACAGGGGCCCTGCTGTGAGTGAAGAGAGAGAGAAGAGGGGGTGGCATGAGAATAAGCGATAAGACAAAAGCAGAGATGGCCTTGATCTCTCGCTAATTCTCAAAAGCTCACCAAGTTATTTTTGTTCTCTTAAAGCAAGATTCTTTTTTTCTTTCTTCTTTTTTTGCTGATAGGATGGGGCCGGGGGGTTTGTTCTGAGAAGTTGTTAGAAGAATGGATCTGTGAAGGCTGAATAGCTAAATAATGCTCAGAGCGTAAAAGGCAATAGATGTTAAGACTGGCCTGGCTCTCTTTTTTTTGTTTATTTTTTTGGTTGTTTGGTTTGGTTTGGTTTTCTTTGGTTTTGAGTGGTTTTTTTGTTTACCTAATTGTGGCTCACAAGAAGAGGAATTTGCCTCTGAGTTTTCCCTTCAGTGCTGTTAAGGTTTCCTGCCTTAGAAAGAAGGGGAAGCATCCTAAGCATGGCAAGTCCCTTTTTCTCTAGGAGAACTGTCCTTTACATGATCCCAAGAGCTGAACAACCTAGCGCAGCTCAAGACTCAGCTGGGTACAAGAAGAACAAGCAGCTGTGGCCAAAAAAACCCCAAAAAACCCAACTTGTTGCTAAACCCAGGAAGTTTTGAAGAATGCTAATGGCAAATCCTGATGTAGAGTTGCCTTTCCTCCAGTCACTGTTCTGTGCTATTGAGAAGTCCTTTTCAGGTACTACTGACAAACGAGGCAGCAATCCAAGGCAAGGGAAAAGAGAGTGGATCCAGGCCAGCAGAATCAAAGGAGCTGTGAAGGAACCTGAGGAGTGGACTAGCACATTTAAACCGGGTGATACCAAATTGGCTCCTAAGTTGGGACTGGGTGGTAACGAACTGCGACGACCCAAATGATCCAAGGAATGTACAAAGAATCACAGCTAATTGAGAAACAAGGCCAGGTTTATATCAGTGCTTTCAAGTGCCATCTGGACAAGTCCTGAGACATGTCAGATATCCGATTTGGGGAGGAATACTTCCACTCCAAACAGGAGCATCAGGACTATTTCGGTCAGAGAATTCTCATGTTCTGGCCTTAGCCTGTGACTTCTACAAAGAGGAGGAGGAATTACAACTTCCATCAGGGCCATACCATATACCCTGTTTGCTTCATCCTAATATCAGATATGCTGGGTTATAATGCTGGGTTAAATGTAAATGTTTAAATTGTGGGAAAAATTGGTATTGTAGTTTACACAATTGATGCTCATGTTGCAGGAAGTGTCGAGCACCAAATCTATCCCCTATCCAGATAGAACTCAAAACAGCTGAAATAATAACTTTGTTTTGTGGATGGGAGTTATTAGTGCCTGTTGAGTAGGAGACACCTGAGGAACAGTGGGAAACCACAATTACAGAGTGTCAAAAATGATTTGCCTGGAAATTAGCAAAAAGGGAGTGACAAAGAGAAGAGGGCAAGACTGGATTGGCCGCTGTGCTCGCCACCGAGAAGATCAAATACACCTGCTATGGGCAGCAACCCCATAGGCATGGCAGGTGGGGGTATAAGCCATACCAGACCTCTGTTATTCCTTTTTCTGTCACTCATCTTCTGTCTTTTCCCTTTAGGGATACCAGCAAAATCGTGTCGCAAATGCTATCAAAAGCATTACAGGGAAAGAAATCAAAGTTCCTCTTTTATTACACACACCCATGTCAGCAGTCACTGCTATGACTCATCCAAATTAAGTACCTGTATGCAAAATGGGGGAAAATAGTGCATTGCGAGAAACTTAGGAAAAAGTGAGAATATATTGGGAAGCGAATGTCCAAAAGGGGAGAGATGGATTTGTTTCACATTTGCCTTTAAGGGTAGAGTCCAAGATTTGGTAAAAGAAAAATCAGTAAACAAAAAGGGAAAACCAGCACAGAAATCTAACTCTGTATCAGCCCCAATTAATAAGCTGAATCATCTTATAAGACTCCAAACAGTTGTAGAGATAATAACGAACATAACCAGATGGGCACTAGAATTTATATCAATTCAACGAAGCCAAACAAAACCCATAATATATCAGAATAGATTGGCTTTAGACTATTGGCTAAAGAAGGGAGTGTTTGTGGAAAATTTAATATATCAGGTGTAGATATATTAAAATAGATGACCACAATGAAAAATAGCCCACATACTGATCCAAAATTGGGAACCAATGTTAAAAAAACTAGCTGGTGAGATCACGTATAGAATGGTGGAAGAAATTAGGCTTCTTCCTTTCATGTGTTACAGCTGTTTGGATATTTCTTCCTTGTTTGATTCCTTGTTTTATTCAGCTAATTATCAGCGTAGTCCAAAGCATAAGAAACATTGCCCAAGCTAAATGTTTTATAAAGAATAAGAGGGGAGTTTGTTATAGATGTTGTTCCAGATTGCAATGCAAGATGTTTTCCATGACCATCTGTATGGCAGATTATCTTTGTCAAGCGGGCAGTTTGCCTTATCTCTAAGAGAGAGATAAGTGACCACATTCACACCTCCCTCAGGAGGGGACATCTGTTGATAACAGACTATTGAATGTCACTGCATGACTGATAAGAACTGTAACATCCCATTGGGAGATGCTCTGCCCAGAGGGAGGAGCCAAGCATTGCTACCCAGATATAATCCAGAGGTTTTTGAGACACCAGCGCGGCTTTCTCCACTGGATTCCCCAGAGGAACAGCAGCTGCCTCTTCTTCCACTAGATCTTCAGAGGAAGAACACATCCTTCTCTACAGGACCCCCCCTGCTCCAACAGAATCACCCCTGACACTTCAGGAGGGCTGCAGCCACATTTCCAATTGCACTGCTACCACACCTTTACCCACAGGGTGTCAGGTTGGGTTCTGACTCTGTCAGTGTTGTTCTAGTGTACTGCATGCTTTATTTTATCCTTTTATTTTTTTCCTTCCCTATTAAAGAACAGGTATTTCCTGCTCCCATATTTTTGCCTGAGAGCCCCTAAATTTAAAGTTTATAGCAGTCAGGAAGGGTGGGGAGGGTTTACGTTCTCCATTTCAGGGGAGGCTCCTGCCTTCCTTAGCAGACTCCTGTCTTTCCAAAACAAAAAAGCCACACGTCCCGTGTCTGTGTCACGCTCCTGCGACTGTGCCGGCCACCCAGAACCGGGACTGGTCCCAAAGAGGCCGTGGCAGGGCCTGTGGAAGGCCCCGGTGCCCTTCCTGCTCAGCTGCGGTGGCAGCCGTGGGGGCTCATTCTGCTGCCCTGAGCAGGCAGAGCAGAGGAGCAGCTGCTTCTTATTTGGGCCGTGGCTAAAGTTCCTGCTGGGCTGTGTCTTCAACACTTGGGGCAAGGTCTTGCCTGCAAGCTGGGGCAGTTTGGGTGGCGTGGGGGTGTCCGCAGGGCACATGGAGGTGTGTCCTGGGGCTCTCTGTGACACAGTGCACCATGGTCACCGTGGGATGGAAAGGGACAGAGTGTGCAAGGGTGACCCTTTGTGACACGTCGTGACATAGGTGCTGGTGGTGCCACGGCCACGCCACAGTGCTGGGTGCACACGACGGGACAGGACGGGACAGAGCAGTGCTGTGAGGAGCCCCCACACAGCCAACTCGTTCCTTGCTGACCCGGAGCTTTTCCCAGGCGTTCCCTGTGCAGGTGACCTCGAGGCCAGGCTGCGGGACTCGGTGACGTGGAGCATTTCCCAAGCGTCTGCCATCCCTGCGGCCGGTGCCCTCGAGGACAGACTGCGGGACTTGCAGTCCTATTTCCCTTTTGAGACTTCTCTCTTGCTGCTGCCCTCGAGGACAGGCTGCAGGAGTTCCTGTCCTGTAGCCTTCCCGAGGCTCTTCTGTTGCAGGTGCCTTCAAGGCACAACTGCAGCACTTGCTCACCTTCAGCTCTTCCGAGGCCTCTCTGCTTCAGCAAGCGCTCATAACTGCAAAGAGTGACATGGAGCAGAGACCCCCCAGCGTGCCCAAGCTGGCCTGGCTGGAGGAGGAAGAGGCTGGAGCTGCCTCAGCACAGCAGCCTGAAGAACTGGAGCAGTTCCAGCTGCTGCAGGAGCGTGAGTGTCAGAGCTGGGCCACAGGGCTGGTGCCTGCAGCCAGCCTGGCCCCATCCCATCCCATCCCATCCCATCCCATCCCTTCCCATCCCATCCCATCCCATCCCATCCCATCCCATCCCTGTGGACATATCCATGGATAGGACAGAAGCTGGGCTGGAGCACCTGGCAGCTGCGCTCCATCCCCCGGGGCATCCCGAGGCTCTCCCTGCCTGGGGAGCGCAGGGCTGGGCTGTGTTCTCCGGCCTCTCCCGCAGCCCCTCAGCTCTGGCTGCGCTCGCTCTTTGCCAGATGCAGCCCAGGACCGGACACAAGAACAGGAAGCCGCCCGTGGCCGCTTGGGCAGAACGGCGCAGGTACCTGCGGCCATCCCCACCTGGGCTGGGCCTGCTGGCACTGCTCAGCCAAGCACCAGGCTTGGAGCGCTCCATGGATTCTCCCTCTCTTGCTGCCCTTCTCCTGCCGACCCTCTGTGAATTCATCACGTGCCTTTGGCAGGAAGAGACCGCCGGTGCGGGCACGGGCATCTTGGCCAACCTTCCGTTCCTTGATGCCGAGATCGATGCTGCCATGCTGGATTTGCTTGTGGAGAAGGGTGTCTCCAATCCAGTGCAAGTAAGCAGCCTGGGGCAAGGGCTCGATGGCCCCAGCAGTGGTGCGGCGCCTCGAGCCGGCTCTGCCGGGCTCCCTCGGCCTTTGAGGCCCGGCCCAATGCGGTTGGAAGGGAAGCACTTCTCAGGGGGAGTTGCTGCTCTGGCAGCTCTCCAAGACTCCCCGTGCCCTCTGCAGGTGCCCGCCATGGTGAGGTCCATCCACCAGTGGCTCACGGCCAATGAGGCTGCTGGGCACAGGCTGGACAAGGCCCTTCTGGAGCTGACCGAGGAATACCCCTCGGACGTGCTGATCACCCTCTTGCGCTGGGCCCCATCGTGTGACAGGTAGGGCAGCCCCACGTGCCTTGAGGGCTTCGGGTTCACCGGCCCATCACCCTGTAGAGCCTGTCCCTGCTGACTGCCAGACAGGCGGGCAGTTCCAGGATCCTCTGGCTCCTCTGTTTTCCAGGGCTGCCATGTCAGCTCCTGAGCCTGGTGCCACGCTCCCTCCCTGCCCCTCGGGGCCTGTACCCACGTGGGCTGGCTGGCCGCTGCCGGCCAGGGGCAGTGGGCAGAGGCAGGGCTGAGGGCCAGCGCGGGGCCCTGCAGCTGCCCAGGCCACGGTGCTGTGGCCGAGCCCGCCCTGACACAGAGCTCTGACCCCACAGAGCTGCCGCCACCATGTGGGGAACCATCATGTCCTCGAGCAGGACTGCGGAGCCGGCACTGCGGCTACTCCTCGATGTGCTGAGCGCCTGGCCAGTGCACAGCGTGTACACCTCCGATGGGGACAACGCAGGAGTCTTTGCCCTGGCTGTGAGTTTCTGCTGCCGGCCTTTGCCAGCCCCCAGGCCGCCTCTCCAGCACCCAGCTCTCTGTCCTCCCCCCAGCTGCATCCCCCTGCCTCAGGCACTGGGCTGAATCCTGCCTTAGGGGCAGGGTTCAGGGGCACCAGGCCCGCTGGTCCCCCCGTGTCTCCCCCGGTCTCTCCCGGGCATGCTTAGGCCCTGCCACGTGGATGTCTTGGCACTGAGCCTTGTCTCTGGCTGTTTTATTTCTTGCAGGCAACCGTGGCCCTGTGGAGAGTCTTCAATCTGGCCTGGCGCTCGCCTGTGGTGCTGGAGTATTTCTCCTATCTCTTTCTGCGTCTGCTCTTCCAAGCTTACATCAGCATGCAGGATATGCCAGAAGAGGTTGAGACCTTCTGGCAGGGATGCCAGGAGCAACACGGCCTCACTGCAAACCCCAACAGGTGCTCCATGCCAGTCCTCCCAGTCTCCCCATCCCTCCCACGCCCCCAGGGCAGGAGCCGGGGCTCCCAGCGTGACCTGGGCTTTGCTCTGCACACAGCTTTGCGCTGCAGACCCTGAAGGCCCTGCTCTGCCAAATGCGCTATGAGCACGTGGTGCTGTCCATGGAACGCAAGCGTGCCTGGGACACGCTGCTCTGTGCCGACACCCACCACTGTGCAGTGCGTCTGCTGGCCAGGTGAGACCTCGTTCTCCCCACCGCCCCTCTCCTTTGTGCCTGCAACGCCCCACACAGTCCCCGTGCTCATGGGCAGCCGGGCCTTGTCACCAAGGGAGGCATGAGCAGACTGGAAAAGGCCGGCACAGGAGGCTGCCCGGGAACGGCCGCCTCCCAAAGCGCCCTCGGGATGCTCGGGAGCAGACCAGAGCTCTGCCAGTCAGCCCTGGGAGAGGTTTGCCTGCCCGGCCCAGGAGCAATGGTGCCTTTTTCTCCCTGCCAGGGAGATGCGCCGTGTCTCCATCATCTGGTGTTGCAGCATGGCATCCTGCCTCTTTGACCTGCTCAGCCAAGGCATTTCAGACTGGGAGCTGCCCGCCCTGGCCTTCCTGGTGGAGGTGAGCCCCATGGCCAGCGCTGCCTGGCTGAGCTGCCTCCCAGCCCTCTGCCCTCTCGTAGCCGCAGCTGCCTGGGACGCTGCCCATGCCCTGTGCTGCTGCCTTGGCTCGGCCCTGTACACTTCTGAGCTCCTGCCAGCTGGCCACCTCTGTGCCTGCTCTCTGCCTGCTCTGTGCCTTTCAGGTCCTGGATTGCCTGGACTTGAGCGAATGCGGTAAAAAAGTCCTGGAGATCTTGACAAGGCACCTGCAGAGCGAGTCCAGGCCGATGCATGGCGTGGCGCTGCGAGGCCTCGTGGTGCTCACCTCGATGGTGAGAAGGAGGCAGCAGCTGAAGCTGTGCTGGCAGCGTGGGGCTGGGGCAAGCAGCCCCTTGGGCTTAGCTGGGCTTTGGCAGCTGTGGCAGCTGCTCCCAGCTCTCCAGGGTCGCTGTTCAGCTGCCTGAGTGCTTTGGGACAGGCCTTGGGCCTCTGAGCCCTGCAGCAGCAGCAGCAGCAGCAGCGTGGGGTTGCCCAGCCTTGTTTTGCACACAGGATCCAAGCATGTACAGCCTGACTGAAAGCCTTGGGAAGCTACTGTGGGATAGGGATGAAGACATCGTGGAGAAGACCCTCATTGTGCTCAGCCTCCTGATGCTGCAGAAAGACCTGGCAATAGCCAGCCCCATCGCCCTGCAGCTGGCTGAGGCGCTCTGGCACCTCTTTGACAATGTGAGGCTCTGTGCCCCCAGCCACGGGCACATGGGTGCTGCCTTGGGCCTGGGCACAGGGAGGCCTGGAGCAGCTGATGTGGAGGGCTTTGGCTTCCTTTTCAACAGGACAACAGCCTTGTGCAGCTGCTCTCCATTCACCTCTTCCAAGACGTAATCGCCTTGGTAGTGGCAAAGGGAGAAAAGCCTCTGAAGAAGCACGTGAGCCAGAGCCTGCTCCCACTCTTCTTCCACTGCCATGATGAGAATGGGTGTGTGGCACAGGTGAGGCCTCCTGGGTGTCCCCATGGAAGGAGCTCAGCTGTCTCCCCAGCCCCTGGCACCTGACGGGCTCCAGCCTCCTCCTGGCCCTGGCACAGAGATGCGGGTCCGGTGCCCTGGGCTGCGGTGCCATCTCTGGGTCTCTGCTGCTCTGCAGGCCTCTCGGGAAACGCTGCTTTCTGCAGTAAGCTTCCTGAAGAGGAAGGATCTCAAGCAGCTGCTGCAGACGCATCAGATGTGGAGATTTGCCGAGTGCTTGGTAAGGACAGCCTGGCATGCCCAGCCCAATCCCTGGAGAAGCCGCCTGCCCCCGGCGCCCGGTCTGTGGGGCTGGCAGCTGTGGCCCCTGCCCAGTGCCGCAGGCAGGGGCAGCAGCCTGCGCCCCACACGCCGCTCCCTTGCCTGGGCCGTGCGGGCTCTTCTCCAGGCTCCTGTGGCCCCAAGGCCGGTGCCGATGGAGGCCCGAGGCAGCCGGGCTCTGCTGCGGGGCGGCACCGCGGCTCGCCGGGCCCTCCGCCCCGTGCCGAGCCCGGCGCCTGCGGCTGCTGGCCGGGCCTCAGGGCTCTGTGGGCAGGGGGAGCAGTGGCGGCCGTAGGCAGCGCCCGGCCCAGGGGCAGGGCCCGCATCAACCCTTTCCCTCCGTGCCCCGCCGCTCTCTGCAGCTGGCAGAGGACAGGAGCCGAGCGGCCGAGCAGCTGCGCCGGGCCCTGCCCTACGTGCGGAGCGCACAGGAGCCCCTGCGAGAGGCGGCCGTCAGGTTCATGGGTGAGCGCCAAGCCCGGCTCCCTCCCCGGCCCGACCCGCCGCAGCTCGGCCCTAGCCCCGCCTGCTGTCCCGGCAGCAGGATCCGGGCGCGGGCATGTGCAGCCCCGGCTGGGCTCGGCATTGCTGCTGCCGCCCTCTGGCAGCCGTGGCCTGGGGCGGCAGCGTGCGCCAGGGGCCCGGGCTGAGCCCTGCCGGGCCAGCAGGGCGTGTGGCCTCGGGGCTGGCAGCGCCCGTGGGCGGCAGCTGTGGCTCTGAAGGCCGGACACGCTCTGTGTTCCCCAGGGATGGCCGGGCGCTTCCTGACAGGGCAGCAGCCGCACTTCCGCATCATCTGCAGGGGTGAGTGCGGCCCGCGGGCTCTCGCCGGGGGCTGCCGCTGGCACCTGCGTTCCCTGGCCCGCCCGCCCACGGCTCCGCTCCCTGCGCGCCCCAAGGTGCCCACAGCACAGACACCTTGCAGGGACCTGGGGGACATTCCTGGCCAGCAGCTGCCAGCTCGTCCTTCTTGTCTCCTGCTTCCTCCAGGCCGTGCCAGGAGCTGCGTGCTAGGCACGAGCCTGGAGGCTCTCGCCAGCTCCCCGCAGATCCAGCCTCTGACTGGGCCTCTGTTTCTCTCTCTGCAGCCCTTCAGGACATGACGGATGACACCAGCCCTGCCATCTCATGCCTGGCGCTTCAAGCTCTGTACATCCTTTTAGCTCTACAGAGCGTTCCCTGCTCCCGACTCCAGAAGATGCGAGACCAACTGCGCCGCCTCTGGCACTCGCGGCCTTTGCTGTGTGGCCGTGGCTGAGTGTCCTGCTGCGGCGCTGTGCAGAACTGCTCCGGGAGGCTGCGTCTGCTGGGGCCACCTGAGCCTGCGGGGAACACCTCTCCTCTGCCAGCACTTCCTTCCCCTTCACCCCCTAGAGGAACATTAAATTGCTGTTGTTGGATAGCCGGCTGTCCAGGAGCTTTCTCTTGGTGCAGAGTGTCTTCAGGCCAATGGGGAAGAGGGGGAAAAGGCTGCTTGGTCTGCGCAATTTGCCCAAGCGTGCGGTGTGGAAGGGAAAGTGTGGAAGAATGGCTGGAGGAAAAGGGCCATGGATCCGTGGAAATGTTGTACAAGCAAGCCCCATGATAACTGAGCATACATGTTAACTTAGCAGCTTGGCATAAGTGGGCCGCCCTTAGCATAACCAGGCCGCATGCCATGATAGGAAGATGCTGTGTCCTGCCTGCTGACAAGGTCGAACGGGCAAGGACAGCAACGAGAATAGAAACCATAAAGTATGCATAACCACAAAGTAGGAGGAATATGTAAATGTAATCTCTTGCTTTAAACCAAGAAACTCACGACAGGTGTGAGCAATTAAACCAATAAACTAACGACAAGTATGCATAATTACTGGAAAACAATATAAAAGTACCGGTGTACTCAAGATAAACCAAAGCTTGCTTTACCAATCATATTGATTGATTGCTTGTCTTCCCTCACCGCCATCAGAAGGGGGCTGTGGGATGCTGAGAGGGACGGGAGGGGCTTTGGTGGCTCCTGGCCAGGACAAAAAGGGATCGGGGGGAGGTTTCAGGGGGTCGTGGCTGGGCTGGGGGCCACAGGGAGGGCGCTGGGAGGGGCTGGGGGTGTCCCTGAGAGGTTTTGGGGGTGCTGAGCCCTGCGGACCCCCCAGAGATGCCGCCGGACGCCACCCGCAGCAAGATGCTGACGGGCATCGGGGGCTTCGTCTTGGGCTTCGTCTTCCTGGCGCTGGGGCTCGGCTTCTACGTGCGCAAGAAGGTCAGGGCGGGTGCCGGGGGTGGCGTCCCGGCCGTGGCGGAGCGTGCGCGCTCCCGCCGGGGCCCCCAGCCCGGTGTCACCCCCTTTTCTCTGCCCACAGAGCTCCTGAGCCGGCGGCGGCCGCAGCCCCTCCCCGTGGGCTCGGGCCCGGCCGGGACCCCCCGCTCCGTCCCCGCTCCGCTGATTTTGGGGGGGTCCCGTATCCCCCCAGCCCCGCTGGTGCTCTGCCCCCGCCCAGTGCCTGCTTCCAGTGCTCCCAATAAAGCTTCCCAGTTGGCCCCGGGGCCGTTTATTGGGGGGCGATGGGGAGGGGTTGGGGGCGGCGGTGATGGGACGGATTTGGGCAAAGGGAGGGGGACAAAGGGTGGGGGCAGGGCCCGGAGGGAGCGGGAGGAGGGGGAGGAGGAGGAGGAGGAGGAGGAAGAGCAGCAGCACCAGATCCCCACGGTTTCCCCGCCCCGCCAGAGCTGCAGCCCCCCCTGGCCCTGTCAGCATCGCCCCCTCCCCACATCCCGCAGTGAGCGGGGAGAGGGAGCTCAGCCCTGGTTAAGAATCTCTAATTACTTTAAAATAATTAATACTTTTTAATTTTATTAAAATTTTATTTTAATATATGAAAACATGTCTATATTTTAAATTTATATAATTTAAAAATAATTTTAATACTACTTAATAATTCCCTTGACCCCTTGATAATAAAATTATGTTACTGTCACGATCCCTCCTCATGGACGGGTTTCCTGATGGGGGATCTTGTTGGATCAGCGGAAGAAATGCAGCACACAATATGAGTGATCAGCAAGTCTCCAACTTTACTGATAGTTCACACATATTTTTATTGGTGTTAATGAAGCTTATACATATTGGAAAGCTGAGCTCATTATTGCTTAATTACTTCTCGGTCAACCATGCCTACTTCTATATTCTTATGGTTATTTTGTTACTACTTCTACATTCTCGTGGTTATTCTGCTGAAACTATCCTCATATTTTTGGCAAAAGATCCTCTCCCCCATCCTCATGTTGCAGCAAGGTCGCATCAGTGGTTGGACACTGACTGCTGACTCCTAGACTTGCTTTCTTCTATCTTAATCAGCGGTATCATGTCTACATGCCCTTTCTCAGCTGGCCAGCTGTCCACAAAGCTCTCCACACTTCCCCCATTTTTCTGTTGAACAAGCATGGTCTGATTAAATGCAGCAGATACCATCTTTTGCACCATGTTCTGTAGCCATATGCAAAAACACGGCAAAATTAATACTAACAACAAAGCTATAATGCCCACTATAATGCTGACCTTAACAATAGAGCGTAACCATGATCCCAGGCCTGAAGATTTGAGCCATCCATCAATACCAAAGCCTGATTCTACCTGTAGGTTTCCAGTTAACGGCTCCAATGTGGAGAGCTTTGTGGACAGCTGGCCAGCTGAGAAAGGTCACGTCAACATAATAGCGTTGGTTAAGTTAGAAGGAGGCAAGTCTAGGATTCAGCAGTCAGTGTCCAACCACTGACAGGGACATTGTGCCCTTGGTGCACCAACAGGATAGAGGAGAGGATCTCATGCCAAAAATATGAGGATAGTTTCAGCAGAATAACCACAAGAATGTAGAAGTAGTAACAAAATAACCATAAGAATATAGAAGTAGGCATGGTTGACCGAGAAGTAATTAACCAATAATGAGCTCAGCTTTGCAATATGTATAAGCCACATTAACACCAATATAAATATGTGTGAACTATCAAGAAAGTTGGAGACTTGCTGATCACGCAGATTGAGTGCCGCATTTCTTCCACGGATCCAACAAATTCCTGGTTTTGAGTCACCAATGCAATCACCTGTAAAGCCTGAAAATATGAGCTCTCATTCAAGGGCTTCCAGGAACACTTAAACCTACAGCAATTCTCCTTCAAAAAACCACAGTAGCTATGTCTCCTATAGAAAGACCAGATAAACCTCTCAGGAACCAGAATGACCCTTTTGTTCCCCTTTATGACTTGCTGAGAAAAAGAATAACATGGGATTGGACTTCTTTTCAGGAGGAAACATTGCAATTACTTTTTTGTAATTGCAATTTTGATTTTTGAAGTGACAGCTCACCAGGCACTGGACCCTGTCCATCCCACAGATCCCTTTCAGCTGGAATATGGATTTGCCTCCTCACAGCTTTCCGTTCATATACGGCAGCGGGGTCCTGAGGGTCTGACAAAGCCTGTTGGTTTTTATTCCCGTGGTTTCAGAGATACTGAAAAAAGGTACACAGCCTGGGAAGGGGGGTTGTTTGTGGTTGGCTTGGGAAAAAGTAAATGTAAATGATCACAAATTGATAATTGATGCACTTGGTGCTACACAAAACAACGTTTCTTTGGCTCTCAGCTGTATCCAGGCACAATTGTGGATGCAGTCAGTTGCTGCCTCAATTATAAGAGAAGGTGAAGAAGGCACTTTTCCCACTGAAATTCGGAAAATAATTTGGGACAATGCCACTGACTTTGAAAGAGAATTCCAGTCCTGGTGGAACCTGGTGAATTTTACCTATGAGCCCATTGCAAACACAGCCACAGCTTTTGTGTTAACCATACACAATGCCTCAGAGCATTTGATTTTCCCTGTTATAGCATTAGAACTGAATTACAGCGGAGCTGTTCTCTATCCCATAGAGAATGGGCCCGTCAAATTGGTGAGAAATGGCAAACTGTTAATTTGGAATCTTGTATTGTCCGAGAACAACAAGGGCTCATCTGTGAAAGCAATGCAATCATAGCTCAAGACATTTGTCTAGACACAGAGTGAAATATCTGTCATTTTGAAATTTGTCCTAACAAGACTTCTGAAACAGTCCTTATATACATAGGCAATAGATGTGCATGCTTAGAACTGCTTGTTATTTTGTATTTGTAGAAAATGTGGCAGTAGATACTAAAAATCTTTCAAATTTCTGTGCTTGTAACTTTACCAAAATTGCAGGGTGGGATTTCTCTTATGAAGCTCCAGTTACCTCTCACTACCCATTGCAATCCAACTACACACTGATTCACAAACTGATGCCTACTCCTATTGGGATGGATCTCACTTTGGTAAGACAACTGCTGCTCCATCGAGACTTAGTTGAAATCCTTGAGAAGATTGAGAAAAACGCACAGAAAGCCCTGGTGACTGTTCATCACAATGTGAGACAGATACCCCGTGTCATGGAAAGAGTGGAGAAAGATGCTGAGCACAGGGGGTGGGATACTCTTTTAGGTGGTCTCCTACTGCCACGGGTGTCCTGAGCAGTCTGTGTCATCCCATTGTTATCCTTTTGATACCAATTCTGCTTGGTTTTATTTTATCAGCAGTCCCATTCGTTATGAATTGGAGCATGAAACAGCTGACAAGATTGACGTCTATAGTTAATGCACACAACTTGGCTGATGTCCTCTACACTGTGAACATCCCCAAGACTTTAACACTAGGCAATTATGAATTAGGCATATGAGTTTTAGAGTGATCCTGGATTTTCATTTATGATTTTGTGAAAATTATTTTCCACTTTAAGTGAATTATTTTAGAAAATAATTTTTATGTTAATGCTTGTATTATGATTAGTTTATTGCTTTTTCCTTTTGATTATTTGTGATTTGTTTTGCCAATTTGAGAATTGTTATAAAAATAATACTATTTTAATTAATTAACCACTTGTAAATTGTTATGAAAATAATACTGTTAGATTCAATATTAAGTATGTTTGTTTATTGTCTCCCTTTTTCCCCTCTTTTTCCGATCCTTTCTTTTCCTCCTTTCTCTCTCTCTCTCTCTTTTCTCTCTCTCTCTGTCATACTGTCTCTACATTTCCAAGTACACTACCAATGTATAGCAAGTCATAAAGACCCATCAGCGACACTCCAGAGTTCTGCGGATGAGGATCCCTTCAAGACAATCGTGAGTCACGGGGTCGTGTCAGAGTCTGTCCAAATTTCCCTCATCTGCCTCACGATCGTCACTGAGGGACCACTGAAGAGAAGACCCCCCCCTGTCTTAAATCTCTGGCTCCAAAGGAGAAAGTCATGTGCCTGAGACCTGAGAGCGTTGCCAAGCCATTGTTTGCACAGGTGTTGTTTGCTGTGTGCTACACTGAGCCCAATGAGAAGAAGAAGGAAGCACCGTGCCCTTTGTGCAACAACAGCCTTGGGAGCTGTCCCACCTCTCGGCCTGGCTGGATTCTCCTGAGTTCTGGGTGGGCCCCCCACAGAAGACCCTCACCTGTTTTACAACCACCGTGACAGACAGACTGAGATGTAAGGAGCCTCTCCATCAAGGACTGAGACATGAAACCCCCATGTGAAAAGGCCCCTCTGCTCCTTCCAAGGACTGGCACTGAAACCCCCAGCCCGGGGCAGGTGTGTGGGGAGGCAAGCTGACCAAAGCGAGATGTTTGCCTGCAGGTTGTGACCGCTGGACCAAGAACACAATGGCTCTCGTTTACTGCTGAGAACATGGACTACCTGTTACATCTATTCCTTATTGTATCTGTTTCCCCCCTCCCCGGCAATTTCCAATAGAGCTATCATAATAAAAACCTCTGAGTTAGCCAGAGACTTGGAGATCTCCCCGACGTAACAGGCGGATCCTCGACTGGACTGGACCAAAGGACTTCCTCTCTACGTTTGGTAGCTCTATCCCCCTCTTTCTCTCTCTCTCTCTCTTTTGTCTGTCTCTTCCTCTATCTTTTTCTCTCCCTTCATCCCTCTATCGCATTTTGCGGTGGTCATTCAATAAAGGTGCATTTGTTTCGATTATCATTGCAAACCCCCTTGTACCGTGTTGGTTCTTTTTGCACCCTGAGATCAAGTCCACGATCCATCACGAAACCCGTCCGTCAGGACGGATCGTGACAGCCCCCGAGGACCCCTCCTCAAATTCATCCCCAAAGCCCCCCCAGCACCCGCAGACCCTGCTAAAACCCCCTCAAATTCCCCCCCAGATCCTCCCCAAATGCTCCCTAAACCTCCTCAAGACCCCTCCCCAAATTCCCCTCACGACCCCTCCAGGACCCCTCACCTGTTCCTGCGCTTCCTCAGCAGCTCCCGGAGCCCCCCGTCCTCTCCCAGCGCCTCCCCCGCTCTCTCCAGCGCCTCCCGCAAGACCCGCCCGAGCCCGGGGCGGCTCCCGGGGGTCCCTGAGGGGGTCCGGGGGGGCGGCGGGGGGGAGGGGGCGCCCGCTCCATGCCCGGCCCCGGGGTCAGGGGGCGCCGCTTCGGGCTCGGCTCTGATTGGCTGGAGCGGGCGCGGGGGGGGCGGGAGTTGCTGAGAGGAGACGTCCGGTGATTGGTTGTTTTCGTAGAGGGCGAGGTGATTGACAGGAGAGGGGCGGGGGAGGCGGGCTTTGGCGAGGGGAGACGCACGGTGATTGGTTGGTTGAGCTCGAAAGAGGCGGGAGTAGCTGAGGGGAGACCTGCGGTGATTGGTTGGTTCGGCATGTGAGAGGCGGGTGTGTCTGAGGGGAGGCGTGCAGTGATTGGTTGGATCGGCGCACGGGGAGACCGGTGTTCCTGAGGGGAGACTCGCGGTGATTGGTTGGTTTGGGGCGTGGTGAGCCGTGATTCGTTACTTTTGGAGATGAAGCGCGGTGATTGGATGGTTGGGGCCGGGGCGCGCCGCTATTGGTTGGGAAAAGTCCAGGATTTTTAAGGGAACATTCCCAGTTTTTTGGAGAAAAACTCTCAGATTTTTATGGAAAAATTCCCATATTTTTGCAGGAGAAACATTCCCGGATTTTTTGACCCCACATGACCCCAAATAACCCAAAAAACCCCAAAGCACTCGAAATAAACCCCAAATAACCCCTAAAAAACGAAAACAATACCAAAAAGTCCCCTAAATAAGCCCGAACAAATCCAAATAACCCCCAAAAAGAAAACAACCACCCAAATAAACCCATAAAACCCCAAATGATTTCAATTACACCTAAAAAATGCCATATACAGCAAGATAAAACCAAAGAACCTCAAATAATTCCAAATAAATCCAAAAAAAACCCAAATAAGCCCAAACAAACCCAAATACTTCAAAACAACCCCAAATAAACAGAAATGACCCAAGTGAAACCCAAGATAAACCCCAAATAGTCCATAAATAACCCCAAATAAACCCCAAAAAAACCCTAAATAAACCCAAATAAACCCCAAGTAACCCAGTCCCTCCTGTCCCCACTCCAAAACAGATCCCTACCAATCAGAACACGCGGCACTGATGACGATCCACTCACTGGGCAGAAACTCAGAGCACTGGCCCCGCTCAGCGATTTTAAGCCAATCAACGCCCGGCTCGACTCTGACTCATCAGTTGCCAGGCACAGACCAAGGCCTCTTACTGCGGTAAACACTCACAGACCGCACGGGGTAATTTCCAGCCAATCAGAGCGTGTCTCGCTGATGACTCATCAGTTGCCAGCAGCGCAATTTGGGGAGGGGGGAAGGTGACCCTGGGGATGGGCTGGGGACCCCAAATTAATGCAAAACGGGGTCGGGACCCCAAAACGGAGCAGGAGGGGCCTGGAGATCCCAAAACCAAACACGGGGGAGGGGACTGGGGGAACGATCGGAAACGGGGAGGGGGGAGGGTGGAGAAAAGACAGGGGTTGGACCCCAGAATTGAGCTGGGAGGAGGATGGGACCCCCAAATCGCGGTGGGAGCGGGGTGGGACCCCTAAAGTAAGCTGGGAGGGGTATGGGATCCCAAAACTGAGCTGGGAGGTGGATGGGACACCCCAAATTCAGCTGGGAGAAGGGTGGGACCTCCAAAAGTGATGAAGGCAATTTTGTTCCTGGAATATGTAAATGAGTTTATAGATATGTATGAGGGTCTATGAATATGCAACAGGCTGATGTCATGGGAGACCAGGAACATCGAGCAAAGGTTGTTATGGCCACCAAGATGACCCAGTTATTTTCGGGGACACCTCCTAATTAATCTGGTTTTAATTCCATCAGCCTGTTGCATATTCTTAGAGCCTTATGCATATCCATTACCTAATTTACATATTTCAGGAACTATTTTACATGGCCCGTCCTTGGGGGTGTCTCCACATTTCAGGAGCCTCCACTGAAATGGAAAATGTAAATCCGCTCCCTTTAAAAAAAAATTATTACTATTATTATTATTAATATTATTATTACTATTATTCTTATCAATAAGAATAAACAACTATAAAAATTAGAATTAATTTTGAAATTAAGGGGTTCTCAGGCAAAGATATGGGAGTAGAAATACAGTTCTTTATTAGGAAAAATTGAAAATACAAATGCAGTAGTACAAACAAAAAAAGCCAGTGACAGAGTCAGAATCCTCTGGGAATCCAGTGGACAATGAGGCTGATCCTTTGGGAATCCAGAGGGAAAAGGGCAGATCCTCTGGGAATCCAGTGGGAAAAGGGCTGATCCTTTGGGAATCCATTTCTTGTCCCCCAAAGACAGGACAAAAGCAGAGCCATGGAATTTTTATAGAGTATCCCAAGGGCGGAGTTGGGGTTTGGGACAGGGGAGGAGCTCTTAGCTCCACAAGAAGGGTGAGATCAAATTCCTGCCTCTTAGCAACAGCAGCACTCCACACAGAACCTGTCCCCAAATCCTAAATTCCCTCTAAAACAACTGAGAAATTATGGAACTTCAGATATATTCAATCAATTTCCTTCATTTAACCTAGTCTGGGGTGTTTTTAAAGAATGAAGGTGAAGCAGAGAAAAATTAAGGCCAAATCAAAAGGAGAAGCAGCCAGGTGTGTTCCCAACATGGATCACAGGGAATGTGAGTGACCAGGGCTGTGCCCAAAGTGCCTCCTCCAGTGGGGGATGGAGCTGGAGCAGCGCACGAAGCTCTGCCTGCACTCGGGGCACTCACAGGGCTCCCCTTACCGGTGCCTCCGTTGGTGTTGGGTCAAGTTAGAGCTGCTGGAGAAGCTCTTCCCACACTGGGGACACTCGTAGGGCCTCTCCCCTGTGTGGATGCGCCGGTGGGTGATGAGGGTGGAGTTGTGCTTGAATCCCTTCCCACAGTCAGGGCACTGGAAGGGCCTCTCCTCTCTGTGAATCCAATAGTGCTGGAGGAGACAGGACCTGGTCTGAAACCTCTTCCTGCATTTATCACACTCGTAGGGCCGTTCCCCAGTGTGGACGCGCCGGTGGGTGATGAGGGTGGAGTTGTACTTGAATCCCTTCCCACACTCAGGGCATTGGAAGGGCCTCTCCTCTGTGTGAGTCTGATAGTGCCGGAGGAGATGGGAGCTGGTCAGAAACCTCTTCCCACACTTGGAACACTCATAGGGCCTTTCCCCAGTGTGGGTCCTCTGGTGCGTGATCAGGGTGGAGCTCTCTCCAAAGCTCTTCCCACACTCCCCACACTCATAGGGCCGTTCCCCAGTGTGGATCCTCTGGTGCACAATCAGGTCGTAGTTCCACCTGAAGCTCTTCCCACACTCCATGCATGTGTGGGGCTTCTCCCCATCATGGAACTGCTCATGGAGCACCAGCTCCGAGCTCTGGCTCCATCTCCGGCCGCCTTCCCGGCCCAGGCTGGCTCTTTCCCCCTCACATCCCCGCCATCTGCGTTTGCAGCCCCTCCTCATGCGGCAGCTCCGGGGCTTTTCCTCCCCGTTGGCTTCCTGCGCCGTGGAGCCGCTCAAAACGGCCTCTGCCACCAGGTTCTGCTGCGGGCATTTGTCCTCCCTGCTCTCCATGCTCAGCTCCTGCTCTGGGGGAGGAAGGACAAGGACAGCATGGGATTTGCCTCCGTGCCACAGGCAAGGGCAACGAGATACCCTCAGGGCGTCCCCAGCAGCCGCCACTGGCACCCCCCGATGTCCCCCCAAGGGGCCTTTTCCACTCAGCCTTGGACTTCTTCATTCTCCAAACATCCCCCCAAAAAACCCCAACCCAGGGACCCCCCGGGATATCCGGGCCGAGCTCCCCCTCCCCGCTCACCGGAGCCTTGGGGGGGGCGATGATCGCACAGGTGGGGGCTGTGAATTCAGGCAGGGATGGACGGCCTGGCTCCCTCAGCTCACCCTCCATCCGCCTTTGTCCCTCCTTTTCCTCCCACTCCTTCCCTTCCATTCCCCCTCCCTCCTCCTCCTGCTCTGTCTTATCTCCCCCTCCTTCTCCTCTTCCATCCCTCCCCTTCCCTCCTCCTCCTCCTCCCTAACCCCACCTCCTTCTCCTCCTTCCATCACTGCTCCCTCTCCACCTTCATCCCTCCTCTTCCATCCCTCCTCCCCCTGCTCCTCCTCCTCCCTAACCCCACCTCCTCCTCCCCCTTCATCCCTGCCCTTCCCTGCCTCCTCCTCCTCCCCCAGCAGCAGCCACACCCTCGGTGCCCGTTCCCGCAGCCCTCGCAGCCCGCGGCAGGAGCGGCGATGGAGCCGGGACAGGTCGGGATGGGCAGCGTGGGGCTCTCGGGCTGCTCCCAGCCGCTGCGGGCGGGGGGAACCCGGCCCGGGCCAAAGGAGAGGCAAACTGGGCAAACTGGGGCCACATCACAAAGCTAAGGATGCAGCAGAAAATGGAGCTGAAAGAGTTATGTTAATATTAATTCCAAACAAGGAAAAACTGGAAATTCCAAAGGTTACGGAAGACGAGAAAAAAGAATCAAACAAGATAGGAAGTGAACAAGATAAATCAAGGAAATTGAAACTTCTTGATGGAAGACAATTACTTAATAAAATGGGCTTACTAGGAAAATATTAGAAGACAAGCATCAGAAAACCCACTGGGGTAATCAAGCTTTGTGTGATCATTTTTTAAGGAACTATGGCTGCACTGGGATTTTTGGAGGAGCAAAGCAAGTTACTGAAAGATGCTTAAATTGCCAAAGGATAAATAAAAAGGTGAGGAGAAAAACAACATTAGGAGGTCGTGAGTTAGCTTGTCGACCATTTCAAAGTATCCAAGCAGAAGTTAAGATTTGTTAGGCTCTGGATTTATTTGTAAAAAAAAAATATTTAATCAAGAAGAAAGAGAATATGCCATAGGTTAGACAGGAGATTTTAGGAGAATAAAAATCTTTAAAGTATCAGAAACACCCGAGAAAAAAACAGGAAAAGAAAAAGGGGAAATGAAAGGGAGGGGAACAAGAGGAAAAATCAGAAAGAGAGTGGGATCCTTTGCAGCTCTTGCCCCCTCCGTTCGCGGCCGAGGCGCCTGTCCCGGGTCCCGGCTCGCTGCCCGCCTCAGCTCCGCCTGCCCCGGTTTCCATCCCAGGTGCGGGCTCACTGCCCAGGGCAGCTCCACCTGCCCCGGCGCTGGCGGTGAATTTGTGTGCCCTGCTCCCACTGCCCGGCCCGCGGCCGCTCTGCCGGCCATGCTGGGGAAGATGGGGGTTGCTCTGTCCTGCCGCCTGGGCCGAGGTCACCGCGCCGACCGCACCGAGGCCGGGTCCCAGCCATCCCATCCCCGGCTGCCCTGCCCGTGCCAGCTGCGCTGGGCACCGCCGCCGCTGCTGCCGGGGTCTCCCACCTGCCTTTTCTCTGCCGGGAGCTGCCGGATCAGCCGCCATAAGCCATGTGGGGGCTGCCCACGCTCCGGCTCGGTCTCCACGGGAAGATCCCCCTCTGCCGATTCCGGCAGCAGACCCTGCCCACACTCCGACCGAGCCTCGGTGGGATATCCTCCCCTGACCACATCCTGCTCTGAGTTACATCCCCTTGGTAACCACAGCTCCGGCTGTTCAGGGAAACTCTCTCTCTCTACAGGAAGCACCTTATTGAAAAACTAGGAGCTCAGTTAAAAGGCAGCACTCTCCAAATTCTTTCCCAAAACACGGGAGAAAGGCTAGAGAAGGTAAAAAACTGAAAGAGTTAGATGAAGGGATTGCTCTATTTCCGTTAAGAGAGGTTCCCATGGCAGGGATGCGCTGCCCTGCCCCGCGGGAGCCACCAGCGCCCCTGCCGGCCGTGCCCGGAACTGCACCCAAGGGGAAAGCGCCGCAGCCGAAAGGCCGGGACTGGCTCCGGGCTCTGTTTGTTGGCACTGCCGGAGCTGTTGTTCTTTGTTTGCTTTATTTACACACTAGTAAAGAACTGGTATTCCTATTCCCATAGCTTTGCCTGAGAGACCCTTGATTTCACTAGTCTAAAAATTAAGAGGGAGGGGCTTTGCATTCTCCATTCCAAGAGAGGCTTTTTCTGCCTTCCCAAGCAGACACCTGTCTTGTAAAGCAAGGCAAGCACCCACAGGCACCGAGGGGGGCTGCAGGAGGGGCAGAAGAAGGCCCTGCAGCACTTGGGCACAAAGGCCCAGCAGGTGAATGCAAGAAGGGAGCAGCAAAAGGCCAAGCTGAAGGCAAAGGCCAGGGCAGAGTTCCTACAGCCCCTGAGGGATCAGCCCCAGGGCCCAAGGGGGCCCCAGCACCCAGGGCACGGCTCGGCCACAAGCACCCGGCAGAGGCATTGCCCTCCTCGGCAGGGGACAGCCCACCCAAACAGCCCCTGGCAAGGAATCAGGGCTCCAGCTGCAGGGCACAAGGACACTGCAAGCAGAGACAGCAGCACCCTCAGGACCAGCAAGTCCACCCCTTGATGGACATGGATTGGCAGGGCTGTCACAGCTCCCATCACACCAGGGACCCTCCACACTGGAGCCCTTGAGAACATTCAGCTCGGTCTGCATTGAGAGGAGGCCTCTCCTGATGGACACAGGGGCCTCTCAATCCACTCTGAATCTTAGACCTAAGGGGGAAAAATGCAAAAAATTTGTTTGATTAGTGAGGGGATAAGTAGAAAAGATGTATGGTTTTATTCAACCACTGTTAGCACTTGTGGGAGATGGGTTTGAAATGCATGAATTTTTATTTGCTCCTAATTGTTATCATGATTTACTGGGAAGGGATTGGATCTCTAAACTCAGAACACAAATTAATATTATAAAAGGTGATACAGAGACCAGTTCTGTTGTACCTCTGTGTCAAATGTCTGGCCAGGCCTATGCTGAAGTGAACCCAGAAGTGTGGGCAGCCCCAGGGAAAGAGGGAAAATTAGATATGGAGCCTCTACAAATTACTTCAAAGCAACCAGGACAAGCAATACCCTGTTCCAGGGGAGGGAAGGAAGGGCTCACAGCCTGGTATTGAGTCCCTGTAGAAGGCAGGGCTTTTGGAGCCAGGGGTGTCTCCCTGTAACACTCCTATCCTGCCAGTCAACAAACTGGATGCATGGACAGGAGGAGGAAACACAGAATTTTCAAGTGTTAAAATGAAGATTTACTGAGGCGGCTGCCCTGGCCCTTCCAGACAGGGTAAAAGAATTTGAATTATAGGTGGATGTTAAACAGGGTCTTGCCAAAGGAATTTTTGAGCTAAAATGTTTAACCCAGTGGCCAGAGAGCAGCCTCATTGTCTGCAGAATTCTGCAGCCACAGCTTCCGTGGGAGCTCAGGCTGAAAACTGATGACAACAGGAGGATCTCCTAGAGTTCAAGTCTGGCAGCAAGTTAAAGCTTTGACAACCAAAAGAGCCTCTAAATGGATGAGCAGGGCTCGGTTATTACAGTATGAAACTTGTTCAATGGCACAGGAGGATTTAGAACTGAGGACAGGGCAAGGGTTTAACCCAGCCTCCTGTTTGAACAGCCTGGAGAGGGGCTGGCAAGGAACCCAGGACTGCACTCAAGGGACAGAGCTCCCGACCCAGGCTGGGGGAGATTGATGGGACATTCCCTGGCCTGAGGGACAAAATGTGTTTGTGGATGGCTCTGAGAGGGCAGCAGAAGGGAAAAGAGCTACAAGACAGGCTGTTATTAAGGAAGGGGAATCAGACAAAGCGCAGGTCACCGCCCCATGCTCAGCTCAACCCAAGGAGCTCTGGGTGCTTCTAAGAGCCTGGCACTGAAATGCCCTCAGCAGGAAGGCTTCAATATCTTCTGCTGACACCATGGCACCTAACAGGGGGGCAAAAGCAATTCTGACTGCTTCAGACACCACTGGATCAGAGATCAAGGTAGATTCTCCCACAGGAAGCTGGGCTGGCACAGAGCCTGCCCTGGCACTTTGCTGTTGCCAACACCCAGCCAGGACATCGGCTCCTGCCTAAGGAGTGCAAAGCAGCACCACTGGTGGCCAAGGGGCCCATGCCAAGTGTCCCTGAGGCCAGAAACAGCCGCCAGCACAGCTGAACACGGGGGGACCCCTCAGCCTGGCCTCAGGGGCTCTGAAGCCCCGGAGATTTGCACTTCCCGCCTGCAGCAGGACCATGGCAGCCGCCCCTGAGCCTGCCCTGAAGGCAACGCAGCAGCAGCCAGGGCTCCACAGCGGGCCAAGCCCCTGGGCCTGCCCACAGATCCTCTGCTCAAACCCTCGGAAATCCTGGCCACCCTCCTCTGGCACCTCCAGCCACTGCGGCCAAGCCTCGCTGCCACTGCTGCAGCTTCAGCGCTGGCTGGGCCTGCACTGCCACAGCTGCTGGGGAGCACCACGGCACAATTCCACTCTGGGGCTCACTCACACCCACACTCTGGGCTGACTGCGACTGCATTGCTGCAAAATGTACCCATTCTGGTTCTTTTCAATCTTCTTTCTCTCCTCAGGCTAGGTTTGCCTTTGCCTTGGGGAAAGGAATTTTAAAGGTTTTATTTAAGGGCTGTTACACCACTCAATGGAGATGAGTTCAACATCTCAACAGACTGGGAATAGCCCAAAAGACACCCACAGAGATAACGACCAGCAACAAAACATCAATGCCCAGCAGCAAACAGCAACCAACAGCTACCCCAGACACTGCCCCCGGCACAGCTGGAGACACCTGGTCTGGAAAAGGCTGAGAAGGAAATCCACGAGTGTGGACCGAATTCACAGCAGAGGGGAAGAAATCCGGGTCCAACAGGAAACCAAATACTAAAAACCTACACAACTTGCAAGCAATGAACATTAAAGCAGGGGATTTAGATTGGTTCAGACTACATAAAGTTTAGGAAAAATCCAGTAAAACTCACATGCCATGGAATGATTTTCTCTGCACAGCCGGGTTATTTGTGAAAGAAATTATTTCTGTTGCACATCCTGGCCAGAACCAAGCAATGCCTTGACTCTCTAACACTCAAGAGATTCTTGGAGAGTTTTTGTTTTCCCTGCAGTTTCAGTGACAAAATTACAACATAAGAAAAACTTTTTATAATATTCTTTCTCACTTTATTTTGTCAGGTAGGTTTGGGACAGAAGGGTGAGAATCAAGTTTTGGTCTGGGCTTTTCCATGTTCACCTTAAGGCTGCATTCTGAAAAAAGTTACAAGAGCCTTAAAGGTGACCATTTATTTCATAAACAGTTAATAGTTTGTTTCAACATTTTTAAAAGAAACAAACAAACAAACTAAAAAAACCAAAACAAAAACCCAAACAAAGAAAAGGAAAAAAACAACCAAAAAAATAAGCAGATTTTGAGGGGGCCCACATGTGACTCACCAGATGGCTGCCCTGGAAGACAAGCTTCATTCCAGGCAGCCTGCAGAGGAGCTTTAGAAATGCAAATGAACACTGCTGGGCAAAGCCTGGACAATGGACCTGGGTCTCTTGCCTGGGGCAGGAATTGGGCTGATTCCCTCTGCCCTCACCCCAAGCTCTGCCTGCTTGCACTGATGGAATTTGCACAGCTCAAGGCAGAGCCCAGGGTGAGGATATCTGACCCTGCAGCAGAAACGGGTGAAGCTGCACAGGGAAACAGCAAATGGAGAATGTTGGGAAAACTTCACTATAAATAAATGGGGGGGAATCATCCCTCTGCCCACTCCAACATCTGCTGTCACTGTCTGCGTTGTATAGGGCATATTAGAGCACAGATATTCGTGCTATCACAAGTTCAGGGAAATCAGTTCAGAATCAAAGTAATTGATGTAGTCTTGGCTGAAAGGAGCGCCCAAAATGGGGAAAAGATGAACGGCCAGCAGAAAAAATCATACACCACCGTGCCCCAGACCCTGGGAACCCGAACCAATTCATATCAGGAGCCACAGAACCCATTTCTCATTTCAATGGCACCATTAGATTACAAGCTGCCCTCGGAATAACCAACCAGAGAGCTCCAGCTCCTGACCTTCCTGCTGACCAATCCACTAAAATGAGGAACAAATGGGATGGGATCAGATTACGTTTTAGCAGAAAAAAGATGTGTTTGTGGAAAATTAAATGACTCAAACTGCTGTTGGCAAATAGATGACAAAGGAAAAGTGGTAAAACAGATAACAAAGGAAACAAAAAAGCAGCTCATGTATTGGTCCAAACGTGAAAAGGATGGGAATGGGACACGGTTTTGTGGCTCCCTGGCAGTCCATGGGTTAAACGAAGGCTGTTTCTCCTCTCAGGTGCTACAGCAACTCTCACCTTTTTACCGTGCTCCACACCTTGAGAGTGCAGCTCATTCAGCAGCTGAGCGAGGGGCCAGGGACTCGTAGACAAGGAAGTAATGGGCGAAACCACCAGCTTCAATAATTGTTACTAATTAACATGGACTGCTGCTCACAGAAAGTCCCGCTAAATTCCTGAACGTCGAGAACAAAAAAGACTTAAGAGAGCCGTGAATATCGGCTGTTATACAAAAGTGGGGTTGCACATTAACGGGGACATGCAGCTGGCGGATCGGGAGGTCTGAACCTTCCAAGTACCTCAGCCAGTGGGCAAAAGGAGAGGGAGATGAGGCCGGGAAAATGAGGATAAAAAGGAGGCTGCGAACTACAGCAATGGCAGCGAGCTCACGGCAAATGCCCCACGGCCTCTCCCTCTGCTCAGCAATAAAGTCACTTGTACAGGACTCCTCTGTCTCCTCGGGGCACAGAAACCTCCGGCCACGTCAATTTCCCCGCACAGCCCCGGGCACGGGGCAGCCGCCTCTGTCCCAGCCACAGGAACCGGGCCGAGCCAGCGCTGCTCCGGCAGCGGCTCCTGCCGAGGCAGCGGCCGCAAGGAGACCGCGGGCAGCCGCTCCCGCAGCGCCCTCACGCCAGCGGCAACACGCGCCGGACACGGCACAACGAACCCGCCTGAGCCCCCTGCCGCCCCCGAGGCCCGCAGCCAGCCCCGAGCCCCCGCACAACCCAGCGCGGCTCCCACCTGCGCTGCGGCCGCCTCCCAGCTCCGCCGCCGCCTCACCGCGCTCCGGCCGCTGCCGCCGCTCCCGGGCCCGCACACACGCTCCGCCAATGGCGCCGCTGCCGAGCCACGGCCGCCCTCAAGCCGCCACCGGGGCCTGCCCCGCCCCGCTCCCACCAATCAGCGCGCCAGAACCACGACTGACGGCACCGTCGCCCAATCGCAGCCGGGGGCGGGCTCTGCACACGGCACAGGCTCGCCCCGCGCTCTCAGGGCCCCCTGGGCTGCGTGAGGGCAGAGCCGGAGATGAGTAACAGCCCTGGAACGGGCCCGGGCCCGGGCCCGAGGGGATTGAGCTGAAAACACAAACAAACTTCTCCGCACCTGCCGCCAGGGCTTTCCCGGCACTGCGGCTTCGGTGGCCCCGGCTACAGCGGGAGCCCTGGAGCCTCACTTCTCCTACGCCTAATTAGGAGCAGCAGTGCATCGCTTTGATTTCCCCCAAAAAGGGAAAACTGCCGCAAACGCCTGTGGATGAGTGGGGGAGGGGAGAGATTTCTGACAGAAAACTCCAAAACCTCAGAGCAGGATAATGAGAAGTAAGTGAAGAGCCTTAAATCCAGCCTTCCCCCACGCCTCCCTCCTTCCAGCTGCACCTCCTACCCCGGCAGTGCCGGAGACAGGGAATGGAGCCGTGCTCACTTCATGCCCCGGGGCTTCTCCCTCTGCTCAGGGACAGAGTCGTTCCCCTGCTGCACCCTGGGCTCTCTCCCACCGGAGACTTCTCCAGGAACTTCTCCAAGCTGAGTCCATCTCAAGGGGCACAGCCCCCCTCCAAGTGCTGCAGCGTGGGTCACCGTGCCCCGGGGTCAGTCCTGCCAGGACAGGCTGCTCCAGCGGGGCCCCTCTGGCCACGGGGGCACAGCCTCCTCTCAGGCATCCCCGTGCTCCAGCGTGGCTGCTCCGGGGGCTGCAGGGGGATCTCTGCATCCCCATGGATCTGCAGGGGGATCTCTGCATCCCCATGGATCTGCAGGGGGATCTCTGCATCTGGCACTGCCGTTTTTGGAGGAGCCAGGAATAGGCTGAGCTCTGCCTGAAGCTCTTCTCACATTCCCCACACCCTTCCCAGCACAGGGAGACTTTTGCCTCCTCTCAGCTCTCCAGGCTGGGTTTGCAGCCCCTCCTCGTGTGGGATCTCTGGGGCTTTTCCTCCCCGTTGGATTCCTGCGCCGTGGAGCCGTTCCAAATGGCCTCTTCCACGAGGTTCTGTGGCAGGGATTTGTTCTCCCTGGTCTCTGTCTGCAGCTCAATGCCTGGGGGAGGAAGGACAAGGAGAGGAAGAGACAGGGAGAAGGGAAAAGGAAAAGGCAGGAGGAGAGGAAGGAACAAGAAGGAACAAGTGAGGAAGGAGATGGGAAAGGAACGTGGATGGATGAAGGACAGAATGAGGAGAAGAAGGAGGGAGGACAAGGAGAAGATGGGATTTGCCTCCATGCCAGAGGGAAGGGGAAGGAGATCCCCCCAGTCCATCCCTGGCAGGATGGCGTTGGCAGTGAGGCTGTCCTGCAGCGATGCTGGGCTGGGAGATGGAGCAGCAGGGAGGGGAAAGGGGCAGTGATTCCTCCTGCCCTGCCTGGCTGTCCCAGTCTGGAGCGTCCTGGCGCTGCCGAGGCCCTTGGAGCGTCCGGCACTCAGGAGCCTGGAGCTCACGGCTGCTTTATAAAGCTGACAAAGTCGGCAGGATGGGTCTGGGTATGATCTCAGCAAACTGGGTTTATTGGTACAGGAGCAGGGGACAGAGCTGAACAGGGTCCAGGGACAAAGACAGGGTGCAAGCCGAGGGCACAGGGGGGTTTTTATATGGGGTAGTGAGGGTGGAGCTGAGGGTCAGGGTCCAATGGATATGGGGGAAAATGTGCAAAGGAGGGGTTAAGGGTCGGGTCAGCTAATAGGGAAACAGGGGCAGAGGAATGCAGTAAACTGGGGCCAATGGAGGGACAGAGAGGGAGAACATTCTAGGGACTAACCAGAGATGGGTAATAGGGGGTGAACTAGGGTAATTAGGCCAACGAGCCAATGGGGTAACAGAACTTTCCATAAATCAGCATGTGCCTGCAAAGATCTGTGGGAGAAGCAAGCTTCTCACCATAACCTTGAAATCTATTCTTCTTATTGGGGACCAGTCCTCCACAGGTGGGAGATTGACACTCCCATGGGCCTCCACACCAGTGCATCTTCCTTTTCCTCGCAGCCTCCTTCTCCTCCGTCCAGACAAAGTTTAGGATTGACCAATCCTGGCTTTGGGGGAAGAACAAGGGGTGAGCACCTTGGGTTTTGTGAGAAATGAGCCCCACTCTTTAGAATTTTTGAAAGTTTAATAAGGAATAATAAAGGACAAATCAGTAACAGTGCTGGGTGTTGGCAATGGCCAGAGGCACACTGATTAACCACAGCAACTCTTCTTGTCTAGTTTCTCCATTGTATTGTTCAAATACATATTCATAATGATTGTACATATTCAAACATTTCTTTGAACTCATTTACATGTTCCAGGAATTCTTGAAGATGTCCCTGCTCGCTGTGGGGCACCAGGTCCAGATGAGCTCGAAAGGAGCCTGCCAGGCCACAGCAGGCGAGGATTCTGCTCGCTCTGCGCGTGGAACGCAGCGAGGCTGGAGACTATCGGAGGGGGCCCCACAAGAAAACCCCTCCCTGGCGCTGCTGCTTCCCCTGCAGCCCTTGGCTCTCACCTGCAGCAGCTCCTGGGCAGCCCAGCGCCGCTCCTCGTCTGGCTCCAGGCTGCACTCGAGGAAGTCCCGCAGCAGAGCCGACAGGCGCCGGGGCTCCTGCAGCTGCGGGGTCCCGTTCTGCCGGATCAGAGCGCGAGCCTGCAGGGAAAGCAAACTCAGCGCTCTGCCAGCTTCCTTCACACCCACACGGGCTCACATCCACCCCGGGGCCTCAGCCCCAGCTCCAGGGCCACTTTCCTCCCTGCCAGAGATGCTGCTCAGAGCTCATTTTGCTATGCCAAGCAAAAAACCCAAACCCTGGGGCTGCCACAGCCACTGCAACATCCAAATGATCTCGCCTTGAGAGCCAGCTTCATTGGCTGACTCTGTTAGTAGGAACCTCCATCAGAAATAGCCCATTTTGCTTCTCCAAATATGGACACCAGCTTTACAGGCCATTTTCCAGAGTCAGTGTGGTCTGCCTGCGTTATTTCAGAGGATTCTTCCATCAAGTGCATCTCTGCAGTGCCACCGACACTCAAGTAAATG
The DNA here is from genome assembly GCF_051311805.1 of Agelaius phoeniceus. Lineage (NCBI taxonomy): Eukaryota > Metazoa > Chordata > Aves > Passeriformes > Icteridae > Agelaius > Agelaius phoeniceus. The sequence continues at coordinate 1,520,067 of NC_135291.1, read as the reverse complement.
CATTCCTGATGCCCCATCCCAGAAACTGCCAGGCAAGAAACAGGAGGTTTGTGATGCTGAAAGCTCAGGCTTGGTGACATGGAGAAAGTAGCTTGGACTAGGAAAGAAATGTGTTGGACTATGGGGATGTTAAACAATCATCTTCATGTTTTCAACAAGTTTCCCAGTGAGAAGAATCAGGGGGAGATCATCTCACAAAACCTCTTTTAGAAACTCCTGCAGAAAACTTGTTGGGTTTGGGGGAGGAATGTGGGGTTGGTGTGGGGTTTTCTTGCAAGGTAACATCAGACCTGATGCACTTGCTTCACATTTTCAGGTCATCCTCACAGCCAGAAGAGCTGCAACAACGTAAATCCCAAAGCAAATTGTTGCTGGAGATTGCGGAATATTCGTCTGTGTTGAGGCTGGAGCGCTCTGGGAATTCCCTTCCCATGTGCAGAAACCTCCAGCTGCTGCTCCCAGTGCAGGGTCCCCCTGTGCTCGCAGCCTCTGCAGCCACTGGAGAATTTGCCTCTTACCATGGCCGCCGTTTCCCTGAAGTGAGGAGGTTCTCCTTCCACCATCTCGATGGTCACAATGCCGAAGGACCAGATGTCCACCTTGGGGCCATAAGGAGATCTGGTCACAACTTCTGGGGCCATCCAGTGAGCAGTGCCCACCATGGAGCTGCGCTGGTCCTGCTCAGGGCTGAGCTGAGCGCAGAGGCCAAAATCAGCTGAGGACAGAAACAAACCCTGTCAAAGGCAGCTGCAATGAGGAAACCAAGCACAGAGATTCCCCACGCTCAGTCTGAGAGTGCAGTAGTGAAGTCAGCTGGAAAAGTCCTCAGGGCTGTAGCCAAGGAAAGATGGAACTGGGCCCTTCAAGAAACCCTCAGCTTTCCTGCAGTGGCTTTTACTGATTCCCTTGGAGCTTTAGATTCCCACTGCTGGCCCTCTGGAAGGGCCATGGCCAGAGCAAAGGCACTGCTGGCCCCCTGCTCCTCTCCTGAGCTCTCTGCAGGGGCAGCCGCTCTCAGCTGGCAGCAGGGGCCGGGCAGTGCCCCCAGCAGCCCTTGTGGGGCTCTGGCCCTCCCTGGGAAGCAGCCCCAGCCCCGCAGCCCGGGAGCGCCGTGCCTGGCCAGGAACACCCACCCAGCCTGACAGAGCCGTCCATGCCCAGGAGGATGTTGGAGCTCTGCAGATCCCTGTGGATCACCCGGTTGGAATGGAGGAAATCCAGGCCCTGCAGACACTGAGAGAGAACAAGAAACACGAGGGCAAAAACCAATGGCTGGAATATATCACACCAGAAAGGACAGCTCAGAATTCTGCCAGCAGCAGCTTTGCTGTGACAGGCCAGGAGTGCAGTGCACACAAGCTCCAGGCAAAGGGCTCAAGGCAAAGCTGAGAACAGCAAATCAAATCCAAAGCACACAGAGAGTACCACAACAGCGGGAGAGAGAACAAGAACAGAGTAGAAGTGCAGTGATGCTGGCAGGCCGTTCCCTGCAGAGGCTCTTTCTTCTCCAGCTCATGAAAACAACACAGAAACAAAGCCCTGAGCATGGAGCCACTCCTGTTCTCACACCCTGTTTGGAAGGACCATCGTGTCCAGGCCATGGGAGTGACAAGCAGGATCCCTCACCTCCCGACTGACAGCTGCCATCTCTCCTTCAGCCATGCGCGTCTGTCTGACAACGTCCCGCAAAGTTCCCCCATCCATGTATTCCATCACCAGCCAGAGATCTCCATCAACAAGGAAGCTGGAAGAGGAAAACAATGGCATGGAGATGAATGTGCAGAGCTCAATTCCCCCATGGAAAAGCCTGGAGTGGAGTTTTGTTTCCAGGTCACTTGTCAGTGAGGACAGAATCAGATGGAGAGACATTCCTGCCAGGCTGCACAGTCCTTGGAATCTGCACAGTCTAAAGGGGAAGGAGACACCTGTGAGAAAGGAGAGGCCTTGGATGGCAAGCAGGGGAAAAATGCAGTTTAGCAACAGCCCAGATCAATGTGGAACCACAACCCTTGGCCCCAGCTGGTTCAGCTTCTGAACTCATCAGTTCCACCATTCCCTCCAGAACAAGGCAACACAACTGCCAGGGTTATCCAGGGGAGGAGGCCGTGCAGCACTTGGGACAAAAGCAGTCAGAAAACCTTTCAGAAAGTCCCTTCAGAAACAGGCAAGGCCAGTGAAAAATGGGCAAATGAGGCATTTCTGGGAACAAGAACCCGATCTTCCTGGCATCTGTAGCAATGGAAAAGGGCTGGGAAGAAGAAGCCAAGGGAAATAATTTCTGCTGTGGTTTATCAGCACTTGTTGGGAGACACAGCAAACGGGGTCAACTTGAAGGAAAAACCAAAGCAAAGCAACAAAAGCACATGGAGGGAGTGAACTGCCAGGCTGTTGTTTTGGGAAGATGTGGCTGGGTCAGGCATTTTCAAAACAGGCTGCAGACTCCGGATGCCAGGAAAGGTTAACGCAGGGCCCGGGCTCGGGATCAGAGCTGAAGCACTCACCTGTCCAAAGAGTTGACAATGTTGGGGCTCTTCTTGTCCTTCAGGAGCAGGATCTCATTCACAGCTCGTTCCCTGTCCTGCCCTCTGAGACTCATTTTCTTGATGGCCACCTGAAGGGACATTGCAGCCTTGAACTGGAGGAGTCTGTGGCCGGAGGCCACAGCAAACACGGAGCGAGTCTTTGTGGAGCAACGGAGCCGGGCTGTGCCAAACTGCCTTGGGATGGGACACCAGAGCTCAGCAAGGGCCATTCCCACAGCCCATTGCTCTGCCAGCTGGGGGCTGCTTACAGGACACATGGCCAGAGACATTTGGCCCTGCAAGCTCTGCAGAAATGGTCCCTCAGCTGTCAGCCTCAAAGCTCTAACATTCTCTGCACCTACAGTCTTCTCAAATGGCCTCAACACGCTCATTATTATTATTCAAACCCATTTTGCAAGCAGGAGGTAATTCTGGTTCTGTGAAAACAGAGCAAAACAGCCAGGAACCCTTTAGCAATTCTATGGGATTTGGTCATGATTTCAGATCCAGCTGCTCTGTTTGGGATTGCACAACAAAGCAAACACGCACACCCATTGCTCAGGTGATCCCTGTCACAGGCTGTCACTGACACCAGACCCAAACACAACTGCAGGATTAGGAGAGAGCTTTGCTCTGGACATCCATCTCCTCATTTCTCTCCCTCTCTCTCTGTGAACAGCTGAAGTGGGACTAAAACCCCAAACTGAGCCCAAGCAGGATCTCTCCCTAATTAGGCCTTGAGGTACCCTTTGAAAATGAAAGGCAGGATGGACATAATAGTGCTATATTTTAGCTAATAAGAGCTAAATAATGTTCCTGTCTGAGGCCGGGATGAAGATCAACTGGGCCTCAGTCTCCAGCAGCTGATGCATTCACACTTTTAGATATGAAGGCCAAGCCAGCGTGTCCTGCTCTGACAGACACCGCTGCCCTCCTTGCATTCCTTTGGCGCTTCAGAAGGACCAAGTCTGTCCCAGCTGTGCTCTGCAGACTGACACTGCTCTGCCTTCAGAGGAGCAGCCTGGGCAGGAAAGCTCTGCTGGCCCCCAAAGCTGCAGCCACAGCTCCCAGCAGAGGGGAAAGCCCTGGAGAGCTGCCAGACGTGCTGGGCGTGTTGGCACTGACCTCTCCTCCAGTGGCCCTGTCGAGTCCTTTATAAATGGTTCCAAAAGCCCTGGAGACAAAACAGCAGAGAAGAAAGAAGCAGCACTTTAGGCCCTGGCAGGGAAAGCCAGCCCAGACAGGAGATCTCTGCTGCCTGCAGCGTTCACAAACACCTGGGTGCATCGACCCTTCCAACAACAGCACAGCAGCCACCAGCCCTCTGCCATGCAAGGTGTGCAGGAGAAAACTGAGACCCAACACCAAGGAATTGGGCTGGAGCAGATCCCAATGTCCATGCTGAATTGCTTTAGTTGAAAACCTGAGGTGAGAGATGGCTGTCTAAAGACCTGGCAAAGAATGCATTTCATCCTTTTCCATTTCCTGCCTAAGACCTGCAGGTTCCACAAGGGCCCTGCCATCAGGCAGGTGATGCATTTTCCCCCAGAGTGCATCAGCTCTGTGTCTGTTACTGAATGGATGGGGTCTGCTACCTGTGCTAGAGTAGAGCACTTATTAGTTCATCTCTGGTTTCTGTTTCTAAACCATTAGGTTGATAATCCTGACTGGTGGATATTTTTTGAAGGAAAATATTTGAAAGAAATCTTCTTGAGAACTGTTTTCTGACAGTCACCACATGGTGAGTTGCTCTTTTAGTCAATCCAGTTCCAGGGACAGAAGATTTTCCAGGTCCTGCTCCTTGCTGCAGGCAGGACACTGCCAGCCTCAGGGGCCTTTGACGGCGCCTTCTGGCCACAGTTATCAATTCTGATCAGGACTGAGAGACAGCAGGATGGTAGCCCAGAGTCTGAAGGTGTTTGGAGCTCTCCTGACTTCTCACTTGATCCTGCACCAGCACAACACCCGGCCCTGCTTGTGCAGCAGCAGCTGCTGTGCACTTACCCTTGGCCAATCTGCTCCAGTTCCAGGTATTTCTCGGCAGGCTCCGCCTCGCTCATGGTGTTCCCTGAAAGAAACCAGGTGGAAGACGCTCCCTCCCAGAGTGAGACCCCGCCTTGCAGCAGAGCCAGAAGCAGCCCCACTCCCTGGGGCCGTGAGCCCCTTGGTGTCAGCCGGGGAAGGACAATAAATGGCTCGGTGACATTCAGCTGCAGAGCAACACTGGGTGCAGCTGATGCTGAGACACACACACAGCACCTGCTCGGGCACCCAGGAACAGAGCAGACGTACTCAGCTGCATCAGGCACCACTCCCCTCTCCCCTCTGGCTGCAGGGCTGTGCTGCTGTCAGAATGTTCAGCCCAGGATGCCACAGCGGAGGGAGGTTCATTGTCCTCTTCCCAAGCAGAGGGAGCTTCTCCATCCTCTTCCCAAAGTGCTGCAGCTTCTCCATCCTCTTCCCAAAACGCTGCAGGTTCGCCATCATCTTTCCAAGCCAGGGGATGTTCGCTGTCCACTTCCCACACTGGGGGATGTTCACTCTCCTCTTCCCAAGCCACAGGATGTGCTCCATCCTCATCCCACACCAGGAGATGTCCTCCATCCTCATCCCACTCTGTGGGGGCTTGGCCATTCTGGTCCCACACCAGGGGACATCCACCGTCCTCGTCCCAGGCCGGGAGATGTCCCCTGTCCTTGTCCCACCCCGCGGGAGCCTCGCCGTTGCATTCCCACCCCGCGGGATGTTCGCCCTCGTCTCCCAGAGCAGCGGGAAGTTCACTGTCATCTCCCGGCACTGAGGGAAGTTCACCATCGTCCCCCAGAGCAGTGGGAAGCTCACTGCTGTCTTCCTCCTCTTGGGCCTCCTCTTTGGAAGCAGAGGAAGCCCCAGGAGGTGCTGGTGCTGCTTTTGTGCCCTGTGGACAGACGGCAGCGTGAGGGACGGGAAGTTCTATCTCAGTTATCACCTTATTTATCCTCAGCTGCACATCCAGCTGCACTAAGCAGAAATGGGTTTTTGGGCTGTTCCAACTAACAATGGGCTAAAGTCAACATTGCCACTTATTGTTGGGAATTCCATATTCCACCATGGCTCAAGCCAGCAAGCAATCCTCTGCCTGCAAAACCAGACCTGCAGCTCTTCAAAATCTCTTCAGCAGAAAAGGAGAAAACTGCCGGGGATCCCTTTGCTGCTGCTGCTGCTGCAAAGACACTGACAGGAACTTTCCTTCAGCCTCCCAGGCTGGCACTTGGCTGCCAGATGCCGAGCTCACAACTTGCTGCACAATTCCAAACACCAAAGGTGCCTTTCCCACTCACCGAAGGAGGAGCTGCTCAGAATCCAGACATGAGGTGCCCTGCAATGGGAGAGGGAACATGAACCAGATGCTGTTAGGAGAAAAACTGCCAGTGCTGGGAAATGCCATGGAGCAAGGCAACCCCGAGAGGGCATTTTGCTCTCACAGCATCCCTCCAGGAGCCACAGTCCCTTCCCACAGCAAGCAAGAGAACAGCACAAAATACTGGGCTGGGTCAGTTCTTGGCTGGAGCAGCAAAGGGAGGGAGTTCCAGGCTCTGCTGGCACAGACTCCCTGCTTGAGGGAACAGAACCCCCCAGGGCTCATTGCAGATGCTGTGCACGCCCCGCTGGCTGCAGACACCCCCTTTTTCAGCTGCAGCTGCTGGCAGGAGCTCTCCCAAAGCAATGGTGTCTCCATGGCCATTTGGTTCCAAAGCCAACTCAGCTCCAGAGGAAGAACAGAAAGCACACAGCAAGCCCAAAGCCACAGATGCTGCACCGAGGGAAAACCTCGATTTACGTGCCAAATGGGTTAAAAAATACCCCGAATAAGCCACAGAGTACAGAGTGCAAACTGCAGCAGCCACGTGCTGGATCATTTTGGCTGCGCTGCACACGCCTGCAGCCTGTAGCTCTGAAAGCACAGAAGGACAGGGCTGGGCTGGCTGCTGAGAATGCCTCGGGCAGGAGGATCCTCCGGCAGTGAGCCCAGAGCCACTCTGGGCACTGAGGCCTCCGTGTCCCACAGCAACGGGAACACCACAGGGACGTGGCGCTGTTCCTGTGACATCCCAGCAGCAACTCACGCAGAAACCGCCTGGAAGGTTCTCATGTGTCACAAAGGAGCACAAAGAACCCTCCCAGGGCACAGCCATGGCCCAAAGGATGCAAGAGGAACTGGGAAAATGCAGCAAACAAGGACACCCCATAGCCCAGCCTGAACACTGAGGAGGAACAAGGATGGCACCAAAGCAAAGGAAACGTGACCTTTAGTCACTGATAGATCTGACTAAAAGCAGCAAGCCTTGTTCCATCTGGGATCTTTGTTCTGATTCTAAAAACAAGCAAGGGTCTCCACTCTAAATACACAGAAGGCAGGAACTGGGGAGGAGGTGGAATTAGGAAGGAGGAGGAGGAGGAGGGAGAGAGGAAAAGGGGGAGCGGGAAGAGGAGGAGCAGGAGCAGGAACAGGAGGAACAGGAGGTTCCAGTGCCCCCTGTGGCCGCAGGCACGGGACCATCGCCCCCACCTCGTCCTGCAGGTGAGCGGGGAGGGGGAGCTCATCCCAAATCTATTGGGGGTCCCAAGAGGGTTTTTTATTGGGGTGTGTGTGGAGCTCGCAGATTGTGGAATTGACCTCAAATATCATCTGGTGTCTCTGGGAGGTTTTGTTTTCTCTGTGTGTGTAGGTTTGGATTTTGCAGGAGCCCAAAGCTGAGCCCCTTGGGGGATCTTTGGGGGCCCACGTGGCCATTGCCCAGTATGGGCAGGGGAGGACATTGGTCCTGGGGACCGCCGGGAGAGCAGAGGAGGGGAACCCCTGGGACCCCCAGAGTGGGGAGAGCAGAGAGGGGCGATCCCAGAGCTGGGGGACCCCGGCAGACTGGAAAGGGGGGGAACCTGGAGAGGAGGGACCCCTGGGATCCCTGGGATCTCAGAGTAGAGCATCAGGGGAGAAGGGCCCCCATGGACCCCCAAAAGCCCCTGGATCATCCCTAAACAGGATTCTGGAGAATGGAGAACCCCTGGAACCATTGGACCCCCATGATCCCACGGAAAGAAAACCTCTGGAACCCCCAAAGTGGACAGATCAGTGATAGGGAACTCCTGGGAGAGTTTTTTCTGGCTGAATGTTGATATGTGGAGATTTTCATGGACACAAGAGTCCTGCTGACTTTTAGAGATGGACCTGGCCAGGAGGAGCCTCTACTCCAAGGCATTCCCACCTTGGTTTCCCCCAAACCAGGGTTTGTCATTCCCAAGCTGTGGCCGGATGGAGGAGGAGGAAAAGCCCCAGGGATCCCTCACGAGGAGGGGCTGCAAACCCAGCCCAGGGAGGTGTGAGGCGGAAAGAGCCCCCCTGAGCCAGGAAGGCGGCCAGAGATCCAGCCAGAGCTCAGAGCTGGTGGAGAAGCCTCATGGCAGGGAGAAGCCCCACAAGTGCTTGGAATGTGGGAAGGGTTTCAGCTACAGCTCCACCCTGGTGGAACACCTGAACATCCACACTGGGGAGAGGCCCTGGGAGTGGGGGGAATGTGGGAAGAGCTTCAGTGGGACCTCCGACCTGAGCAAGCACCACAAGATCCACACTGGGGAATGGCCCTAGGAGTGCTTGGAATGTCAGAGGAGCTTCAGGTGGCATTCAGAGATCGTCACTCACCAGCACTTCCACACCAGGGAGAGGCCCTGCGAGTGTCCCGAGTGTGGGAAGAGCTTCGTGCGCTGCTGCAGCTCCATCCCCCATGGGAGGATCTGTGCTGGATGATCCCCAGTGACCCCCGTTGGGCAGAGCCCTGGTGACCCCTGTTCTGGCTGATCCGTGTTGGGTGGGGGGAAGGTGTTGGAGAGATTTCTTTCCCTTCTCCTTGTGCTGCTGTGATTTGGTTGGTAATAAATTCCCTCCGTGTGCCCAGGCCGGGTCTGTTGTGCCCGTGCGGGATTTGCTGAGGGATCTCTCCCGGTCCTTGTCCCCAGCCAGGAACCCTCGGTTCCATTTTCTGTCCCTGTGCGGCTGCGGGGGCAGGGACAGAGCGGCTCTGGGGGTGCCTGGCATCGGGCCAGCGTCACCGCTCGCCACGGGCACCGCTGAGATCCCGCGCCCCTGGGCACGCATTGCTGGGCTCACCTGAGCTCCCACCGGCCCAGCGCCCCAAGGTTCCCGCTTCCCAAAAAACCCCCAGCCCGGGGCTGCAGCGTCCCGGAAAGGCCTCAGCCAATGGCAGCGCAGGCAGGAGGCGGCGCAGCCAATGAGATCTCGGGACGTTGTATTGCGTCATCGGCTGCCGGGCAGAGCCCGTGGCCGATCGCTGCCCAAAAGTGGCGGCAGCCAATGAGAGCGCGCGGCGCTGCCGAGCCCGCCCTGCTCCGGACTGGTGCTCCCAGCGCAGCGCGGCTGCTTTGGGGCTGCTGCTCCCTGCCCGGCCCCGGCCATGGGGCGAGGGGCGGCAGCTGGGGCCCTACTGGTGGCACTGGTGGTGCTGGGAGCCCCCCCGGCTGCGGGCGCGGAGCTCTCGGGTGAGCGGGGGGCGGGAGGCGCTGGGACAGGGGGGGAGAAGGGGGAAAAGGGGGCGAAGCGGGGAGCCCGGAATGGAGGGGGAGGAGATGGGGACCCCCCAAAGGGAGAGCGGGAGGGGCTAAGGGGTGGGGAGAGGGGAGGGAGGGGTGGTAGAGGGTGGGGAAGGGGGAAAAGGAGAGGGGGGGACCCCAAAACCGAGCCCGAAGGGGCCGGGGATTGGGGAATTTGTGGGAAAATCGGGGAAAAGGGACCCCAAAAGTGATTTGGGAACGGCCGGAGTTTGGAGGGGAGAGGATATGAAAGGGGAAATGGGAGAAGGGCGGCAAAGAGGAAGCGGCAGCGCGGTCAGGAGGGTCCCGTGGCGGCCGTGGGGCACAGGGGGTGCGGAGTGGGGATCCGGGGTGGGCCCCGGAGCTCTGGGGGTGCTGCTGGGGGGTGCTGGGGTGGCACCCCCTGACCTGTGTCATGGACACTCAGGGATGTTTCAGGCGATGGCAAAGCAGGAGTGTTACTTCATTAACGGCACGGAGAAGGTGAGGTATGTGCTGAGGTACATCTACAACAGGGAGCCATACGCGACGTTCGACAGCGACGTGGGGCACTACGTAGGGTTCACCCCCTTTGGGGAGAGGTATGCCGAGCGCTGGAACAGTGACCCGGACACACTGGAGTACAGACGGGCTCAGGTGGACACGTACTGCCGGCAAAACTTCGAGGGCATGTCTCCGTTCATCACGGAGCGCCGAGGTGAGCGCGGGTCAGAGCGTGTCCCCTCGGGCCCTGCCCTGCCAATGACCCTGAAGCCGCTCAAAACCTCCCTGGCCATCGGCCCAGAGCCCTCAGCCCTCCTTGTACCGACCCTCGGGATCTCCAGATCCTCCCAGTCCCTCCCAGTGCCCCCCGCTCCACGCGTCCATTTCAGCGACCGTTAAAGCTGACGCTTCGCAACCAATGAGAGCGCATGATTTTGATGACTCCCCTGTTGCTAGGCAGAGCCGCAGAGCTGAGTGCCCTGCGCTGGACTCGGCCTCCCAGAGCCGCGCACTTAATTCCCAGTTCATCCCAGTGCCATCCCAGTCCCTCCAAGACCATCTCTAATTCCTCTCCAGTCCCTGCCAGTGCATTTCCAGTCTTTTCCCAGTTCATACCCAGTTCACTCTCGGACCTCCACCCTCTCTCCCAGTTCCCCGCCCCACCACGTTCCCTCCCATCTCTCTCAGTGCCAACCCAATAAATCCCAGTCCCTCCCAGTAAACCCCAGTTCATTCCCAGTCCCTCCCAGTCCTTCCCAGTCCCACCCAGACCCTCCAAGTCTATTCCCAGTCTATTCCCAGTTCACTCCCAGACCTCCACCCTCTCTCCCACTGCCCTCCCATCCCTTCCCATCTCTCTCAGTGCCACCCAACTCCCTCCCAGTCTACACCCAGTGCCTCACAGTATATTCCTAGTCCATCGCAGTCCATTTCCAATCCAGTCCCATTCCCTCACAAACCGTCCCAGTCCCTCCCAGTCCATTCCCATTCCCTTCCAGTCCATTCCCAGCCCAGCCCAGCCCTCCCCTCTCTCTCCCAGTGCCCCCCAGCTGATCCCAGTGTGTCCCCGCTCTCTCTCTCTCTCTCCCAGTGCCCCCCAGCGTGTCCATCTCGCTGGTGCGCCCCTCGAGCTCCCAGCCCGGCCCCGGCCGCCTGCTCTGCTCCGTGATGGATTTCTACCCTGCTGCCATCCAGGTGAGGTGGTTCCAGGGCCAGCAGGAGCTCTCGGAGCACGTGGTCCCCACCGACGTGGTCCCCAACGGGGACTGGACCTACCAGCTGCTGGTGCTGCTGGAAACGCCGCCCCGGCGCGGGCTCACCTACAGCTGCCAGGTGGAGCACGTCAGCCTGGAGCAGCCCCTGAGCCGGCACTGGGGTACGGGGGAGCCCCTGGGGGCGCTGGCAGAGCCACTGGGCTATGCTGGGAGCCACTGGGAGGGAGCTGGAGAGAGCCGGGCTGGGACTGGGAGAGGGGCTGGGGGCTGGGCAAGGGCTGGGAAGGGGTTTGGGGGATGCTGGGGAGGGTGGGATGGGGTTGGGAGGGTCCTGGTGGGCACTGGGAGGGAGTTTGGGGGCGCTGGGAGTGACTGGGAGGGATCGCAGTGAGCCCGGAGGGGCTGGAAGGAGATCGGCCATGGCCAAGCGGGGCTCGCCATGAGCTCGGTTGTGCTGGGCACAGACTGGGAGGGCTCTGGTTGAGTCCTGCTGGGGCTGCCAAGGGACTGCGAGAGGCTTTGGGGCTCCTGGGGCGCCGGGGGCAACTGGGAGGGGGCTGAGGGGTGCTGAGAGGGACGGGAGGGGCTTTGGTGGCTCCTGGCCAGGAAAAAAGGGATCAGGGGGAGGTTTCAGGGGCTCCTGGCTGGGCTGGAGGCCACAGGGAGGGCGCTGGGAGGGGCTCGGGGTGTCCCTGAGGGGTTTTGGGGGTGCTGAGCCCTGCGGACCCCCCAGAGATGCCGCCGGACGCCGCCCGCAGCAAGATGCTGACGGGCATCGGGGGCTTCGTCTTGGGCTTCGTCTTCCTGGCGCTGGGGCTCGGCTTCTACGTGCGCAAGAAGGTCAGGGCGGGTGCCGGGGGTGGCGTCCCGGCCGTGGCGGAGCGTGCGCGCTCCCGCCGGGGCCCCCAGCCCGGTGTCACCCCCTTTTCTCTGCCCACAGAGCTCCTGAGCCGGCGGCGGCCGCAGCCCCTCCCCGTGGGCTCGGGCCCGGCCGGGACCCCCCGCTCCGTCCCCGCTCCGCTGATTTTGGGGGGGGTCCCGTGTCCCCCCCAGCCCCGCTGGCGCTCTGCCCCCGCCCAGTGCCTGCTCCCAGTGCTCCCAATAAAGCTTCCCAGTTGGCCCCGGGCCGTTTATTGGGGGCGATGGGGAGGGGTTGGGGGGGGGCGATGGGACGGATTTGGGCAAAGGGAGGGGGAGAAAGGGTGGGGGCTGGGCCCGGGGGGAGCGGGAGGAGGGGGAGGTGGAAGGGGCGGGAGACGTGAGAGAGAAGAGGGGAAGGAGGCGGGATGAGGAACGAGGAGGAGCTGGAGGAGCGATTGAACCGGGGGAGGAGAGGCGGGAGGAAGAGGAGGGGGAGATGAGGAGAGGAGCAGAAACCAGAGAAGCAGCGGAGATCCTCCGGCCTTCACCGAGGTGTCCACGCGGGGAGCCAGGAAGATGTGGAGCCCCCAGCCAGGTGTGTTCCCAACGCGGGGGCTCTGACCCTGGGGGTCACCCGGGATTATCCAGCGTGGATCCTCCAACGGGGGCTGGACCTGGAGCGGGGCACGGAGCTCTTCCCGCACCGGGGCACGGCGGGATCCACGGGCATCGACCCCTCCCTCATCAAAGGACAGCTTTCAGTTACAGTGGTTAGGACAACTAGTTAGTTATGGTAGTTAGTACAGGTAGTTAGTTATGGTAGTTAGGACAGCCTGTTTGTTATGGCAGTTTTTCGAATACAAACTCTCTCAAACCCCAACTCCCCTGACGTGTCCCTTCCCTCTCCCGCTGTGACTCAGCTGCCCGGAGCAATGTGAGGGGAGGGCGGGCCCAGCCTGGCCCAGAGCTGAGCCCCAGCAGAGCCCTGGCAGAGCCCAGAGCAGCCTCGGCACCTGCAGAGTCAGCCTGGAAGGAGGCGCTTGGAGCCTTCTCGGCTGCACCCGGCTCTTGGTTACAAACTGTGTGTGCTGGAAAATGCCACCGGCTCTGCAGGAGGGCAGAAGGGGCCCGGGCAAGGCCCAGGTGCTCCATGCAAGGGAAAAACCTGCCCTGGGTTTGTTATAAATAACTAGGTAGTGTTGGCTTTTGCTATTATGTATTGACTTCTGCAAAATATTCTTAATCACACTAATTTTGATACAGTACAGTTTGTAGTCACTTTTCACTGCTGTTGCTATAGTATAATTTGTCAGCTTTTTGTGGCCATTGCCTGGCCCCTGTGTAGCTCATATCCTGAGAACATCATTTATGGATGATATTTGAGTTTGACGACAGTGTGAAAAATATACATTATAGTTTTGGCTTTTGCAAAATATTCAAGTGGATGCCATGTGTTGTGCATTAGAATGTTAACTTTTGCAGAAGTAGCTGTAGTTGTGAAATAAGAACTAATGCTTTTATTTTTGTAACTAACTGACAATAATAACTCAGAGATATTTCTGAAAGAGCTAATGTTCATTTAAAGTACTTGTGGAAATAGCTAAAAGCGTCTGCATGGTCAGGTAACATTTAAGGAAGGGATGTGATGAGGCCCCTGCCACTGACCCTTCCACTGTCAATAACTGTCACCTGCTGAAACCACAGAACAGGGGCCCTTGTGAGGCAGTGACACACAACCCTCAAAACAGCAATCCACGATTCCTGCACGTGCTCTAAAAAGGCGAGTTGGGGGTCAAACCAACCTAAAGAATTCCTGGAACATGTAAACGAGTTCAAAGAAATGTTTGAATCTGTACAATCATTATGAATATGTATTTGAACAATACAATGGAGAAACTAGACAAGAAGAGTTGCTGTGGGTAACCGGTGTGCCTCTGGCCATTGCCAACACCCAGCACTGTTACTGATTTGTCCCTGATTATTCCTTATTAAACTTTCAGAAATTCTAAAGAGTGAGGCTCATTTCTCACAAAACCCAAGGTGCTCACCCCTTGTTCTTCCCCCAAAGCCAGGATTTGTCAATCCTAAACTTTGTCTGGACGGAGGAGAAGGAGACTGCGAGGAAAAGGAAGATGCACTGGTGTGGAGGCCCATGGGAGTCTCAATCTCCCACCCATGGAGGACTGGTCCCCAATGAGAAGAATAGATTTCAAGGTTATGGTGAGAAGCTTGCTTCTCCCACAGATCTTTGCAGGCACATGCTGATTTATGGAAAGTTATGTTACCCCATTGGCTCGTTGGCCTAATTACCCTAGTTCACCCCCTATTACCCATCTCTGGTTAGTCCCTAGAATGTTCTCCCTCTCTGTCCCTCCATTGGCCCCAGTTTACTGCATTCCTCTGCCCCTGTTTCCCTATTAGCTGACCCGACCCTTAACCCCTCCTTTGCCCCATTTTCCCCCATATCCATTGGACCCTGACCCTCAGCTCCACCTTCACTACCCCATATAAAAACCCCCTGTGCCCTCAGCTTGCACCCTGTCTTTGTCCCTGGACCCTGTTCAGCTCTGTCCCCTGTTCCTGTACCAATAAACCCAGTTTGCTGAGATCATACCCAGACCCATCCTGCCGACTTTGTCAGCTTTATAAAGCAGCCGTGAGCTCCGGGCTCCTGAGTGCCGGACGCTCCAGGGGCCTTGGCAGCACCAGGACGCTCCAGACTGGGACAGCCAGGCAGGGCAGGAGGAATCACTGCCCCTTTCCCCTCCCTGCTGCTCCATCTCCCAGCCCAGCATCGCTGCAGGACAGCCTCACTGCCAACGCCATCCTGCCAGGGATGGACTGGGGGGATCTCCTTCCCCTTCCCTCTGGCATGGAGGCAAATCCCATCTTCTCCTTGTCCTCCCTCCTTCTTCTCCTCATTCTGTCCTTCATCCATCCACGTTCCTTTCCCATCTCCTTCCTCCCTTGTTCCTTCTTGTTCCTTCCTCTCCTCCTGCCTTTTCCTTTTCCCTTCTCCCTGTCTCTTCCTCTCCTTGTCCTTCCTCCCCCAGACACTGAGCTGCAGACAGAGACCAGGGAGAACAAATCCCTGCCACAGAACCTCGTGGAAGAGGCCATTTGGAACGGCTCCACGGCGCAGGAATCCAATGGGGAGGAAAAGCCCCAGAAATCCCACACGAGGAGGGGCTGCAAACCCAGCCTGGAGAGCTGAGAGGAGGTAAAAGCCTCCCTGTGCCGGGAAGGGTGTGGGGAATGTGAGAAGAGCTTCAGGCAGAGCTCAGCTTATTCCTGGTGCCTCCAAAAACGGCAGTGCCAGATGCAGAGATCCCCCCGTAGATCCATGGGAATGCAGAGATCCCCCTGCAGATCCATGGGGATGCAGAGATCCCCCTGCAGCCCCCGGAGCAGCCACGCTGGAGCACGGGGATGCCTCAGAGGAGGCTGTGCCCCCGTGGCCAGAGGGGCCCCGCTGGAGCAGCCTGTCCTGGCAGGACTGACCCCGGGGCACAGTGACCCACGCTGCAGCACTTGGAGGGGGGCTGTGCCCCGTGGGATGGACTCAGCTTGGAGAAGTTCCTGGAGAAGTCTCCGGTGGGAGAGAGCCCAGGGTGCAGCAGGGGAACGACTCCTGTCCCTGAGCAGAGGGAGAAGCCCCGGGGCATGAAGTGAGCACGGCCCCATTCCCTGTCTCCGGCACTGCCGGGGTAGGAGGTGCAGCTGGAAGGAGGGAGGCGTGGGGGAAGGCTGGATTTAAGGATCTTCACTTACTTCTCATTATCCTGCTCTGAGGTTTTGGAGTTTTCTGTCAGAAATCTCTCCTCTCCCCCACTCATCCACAGGGGTTTGGGGCAGTTTTCCCTTTTTGGGGGAAATCAAAGCGATGCACTGCTGCTCCTAATTAGGGGTAGGAGAAGAGAGGCTCCAGGGCTTCCCGCTGAGCCAGAGCCACCGGAGCCGCAGTGACGGGAAAGCCATGGCGGGAGGTGCGGAGAAGTTTGTTTGTGTTTTCATCTCAATCCCCTCGGGCCCGAGCCCGTTCCAGGGCTGTTCCTCATCTCCGGCTCTGCCCTCACGCAGCCCGGGGGGCCCTGAGAGCGCGGGGCGAGGCTGTGCCGTGTGCAGAGCCCGCCCCTGGCGGCGATTGGGCGACGGTGCCGTCAGTCGTGGTTCTGGCGCGCTGATTGGTGGGATCGGGGCGGAGCAGGGCCCCGGTGGCGGCCTGAGGGCGGCCGTGGCTCGGCAGCGGCGCCATTGGCGGAGCGTGTGTGCGGGCCCGGGAGCGGCGGCAGCGGCCGGAGCGCGGTGAGGCGGCGGCGGAGCTGGGAGGTGGCCGCAGCGCAGGTGGGAGCCGCGCTGGGTTGTGCGGGGGCTCGGGGCTCGCCGCGGGCCTCGGGGGCGGCAGGGGGCTCAGGCGGGTTCGTTGTGCCGTGTCCGGCGCGTGTTGCCGCTGGCGTGAGGGCGCTGCGGGAGCGGCTGCCCGCGGTCTCCTTGCGGCCGCTGCCTCGGCAGGAGCCGCTGCCGGAGCAGCGCTGGCTCGGCCCGGTTCCTGTGGCTGGGACAGAGGCGGCTGCCCCGTGCCCGGGGCTGTGCGGGGAAATTGACGTGGCCGGAGGTTTCTGTGCCCAGAGGAGACAGAGGAGTCCTGTACAAGTGACTTTATTGCTGAGCAGAGGGAGAGGCCGTGGGGCATTTGCCGTGCGCTCTCTGCCATTGTTGTAGTTCGCAGCCTCCTTTTTATCC
Source organism: Agelaius phoeniceus (assembly GCF_051311805.1). NCBI lineage: Eukaryota > Metazoa > Chordata > Aves > Passeriformes > Icteridae > Agelaius > Agelaius phoeniceus. The sequence continues at coordinate 1,503,659 of NC_135291.1, read as the reverse complement.
TCATTTTCCCGGCCGCTTCTCCCTCTCCCTTTGCCCGCTGGCTGAGGTACTTGGAAGGTTCAGACTTCCACATCTGCCCACTGCATGTCCTCGTTAATGTGCAACCCCACTTTTGTAGAACAGCCGATATTCACGGCTCTGTTAAGTCTTTGTTCTTCTGGAAGTTCAGGAATGTAGCGGGACTTTCTGTGAGCAGCAGTTCATGTTAATTAGTAACAATTATTGAAGCTGGTGGTTTCGCCCGTTACTTCCTTATCTACAAGTCCCTGGCCCCTCGCTCAGCTGCTGAATGAGCTGCACTCTCAAGGTGTGGAGCACGGTAAAAAGGTGAGAGTTGCTGTAGCACATCAGAGCGGAAACAGCATTCGTTTAACCCATGGTCTGCCAGGGTGCCACAAAACCGTGTCCCATTCCCATTCTTTTCACGTTTGGACTGGTAGATGAGCTGCTTTTTTGTTTCCGTTGGTTTTTTTTTTCACCACTTTTCCTTTGTCATCTATTTGCCAACAGCAGTTGGATTCATTTAGTTTTCCACAAACTCCTCTTTTTTCTGCTAACAGATGATCTGATCCCATCCCATGGTGAAATGTTGTGTTCCTCATTTCAGTGGATTGCTCAGCAGGAAGGTCAGGAGCTGGAGCTGTCTGGTTGGTTGTTCCGAGGGCAGCTTGTAATCTAATGATGCCATTGAAATGAGAAATGGGTTCTGTGGCTCCTGATATGAATTAGTTTGGGTTCCCAGGGGCCGGTCCATGGTGTTGTCGGATTTGTTCTGGTGGCCTTTCCCCATTTTTGTCCGCTCTCTCCGGCTAGGGCTGCATCAATTGACTGCTTTTCTCTAACTAAATCATCAAATACTTGGATTCCCAACTGATTTCCCTGAATTTTTGGTAGCAAAAAGTCCCCAGTACCCTAATATACCCTGTATATAACACAGAGAGTGACAGCAGATGTTGGAGTGGGCAGAGGGATGATTCCCCCCCATTTATGTATAGTGAAGTTTTCCCAACCTTCTCCATTTGCTGTTTCCCTTTGCAGCTTCACCCGTTTCTGCTGCAGGGTCAGATATCCTCACCCTGGGCTCTGCCTTGAGCTGTGCAAATTCCATCAGTGCAAGCAGGCAGAGCTTGGGCTGAGGGCAGAGGGAATCAGCCCAATTCCTGCCCCAGGCAAGAGACCCAGGTCCATTGTCCAGGCTTTGCCCAGCAGTGTTCATTTGCATTTCTAAAGCTCCTCTGCAGGCTGCCTGCAATGAAGCTTCTCTTCCAGGGCAGCCACCTCGTGAGTCACGTGTGGCCCCCCACAGAATCTGGTTTTTTTGCAAAAAGTATCAACTATTTACGAGTTAAAAGTATTATGGTAATGCTCTTCAATTTTGCAAAATGCAGTGTTAAAAACGCCAATCACTTGTTTTTAAAATTTTTTAAAATTTAATAGTAATAAAATGGTTATAAAAATAGTAATACAATTAGAGTAATAATAATTTGGACAAACTGAATTAGGACAATATGAGACAATAAATACAAAGTGTTACGGATGTCCCGGTACCTTTTGCTGGGCAGCACGAGCCTCAAAAGGACACCCGTTAACAAAGGATTAACCCTTAAAAACCATAGCCTGTTGCATATTCATACACTTCATACCTGAGGCATAAATTCCATTCAAATACAGGATTCTGTCTGGTCATCCTCAGCTTCTTCCTCCAAATCCTAACAGCGCCTTTGAGGCGGGAAGAAGTTGGTTTCTTCTGATAGGAGAGCAATAAATTCTTCTTCTCTGAAAGATTTAGGTGTCCTGTGGCTGCTATCTCGCTGTGAGTCCTTTCTTTTTAAAAAAGTATCCTGCATAGCATCGTTTCTATTTTAACAATTCTTATAATCTAAAACTATATTTAACACAGTACTTAAGAAAACTAATACAGCATTACTTTCTAAAACAACACATATAATATTCATTTCAATATTTGCGAAAAGCCAATCATAAAATAGATGCATTTTTCACATGCAGCATAAAGGCGAACATGGAAGAACCCAGACCAAAAACTGATTCTCACAATTCTGTCCCAAACCCACCTGAAAATATAAAGTGTGAGTTTTATGAAAAATTTTTCTCATGTTGTAATTTTGTCACTGAAGCTGCAGGGAAAACAAAAACTCTCCAAGAATCTCTTTAGTGTTAGAGAGTCAAGGCATTGCTTGGTTCTGGCCAGGATTTGCAACAGAAATAATTTCTTTCACAAATAACCCGGCTCTGCGGAGAAAATCATTCCATGGCATGTGAGTTTTACTGGATTTTTCCTAAACTTTATGTAGTCTGAACCAATCTAAATCTCCTGGTTTAATGTTCATTGCTTCCAAGTTGTGTAAGTTTTTAGTATTTGGTTTCCTGTTGGACCCGGATTTCTTCCCCTCTGCTGTGAATTCGGTCCACACTCGTGGATTTCCTTCTCAGCCTTTTCCAGACCAGGTGTCTCCAGCTGTGCCGGGGGCAGTGTCTGGGGTAGCTGTTGGTTGCTGTTTGCTGCTGGGCATTGATGTTTTGTTGCTGGTCGTTATCTCTGTGGGTGTCTTTTGGGCTATTCCCAGTCTGTGGAGATGTTGAACTCATCTCCGTTGAGTGGTGTAACAGCCCTTAAATAAAACCTTTAAAATTCCTTTCCCCAAGGCAAAGACAAACCAAGCCGGAGCAGAGAAAGAAGATTTAAAAGAACCAGAATGGGTACATTTTGCAGCACTGCAGTCGCAGTCAGCCCAGAGTGTGGGTGTGAGTGAGCCCCAGAGTGGAATTGTGCCGTGGTGCTCCCCAGCAGCTGTGGCAGTGCAGGCCCAGCCAGCGCTGAAGCTGCAGCAGTGGCAGCAAGGCTTGGCCGCAGTGGCTGGAGGTGCCAGGGGAGGGTGGCCAGGATTTCCGAGGGTTTGAGCAGAGGATCTGTGGGCAGGCCCAGGGGCTTGGCCCGCTGTGGAGCCCTGGCTGCTGCTGCGTTGCCTTCAGGGCAGGCTCAGGGGCGGCTGCCATGGTCCTGCTGCAGGCGGGAAGTGCAAATCTCCGGGGCTTCAGAGCCCCTGAGGCCAGGCTGAGGGGTCCCCCCGTGTTCAGCTGTGCTGGCGGCTGTTTCTGGCCTCAGGGACACTTGGCATGGGCCCCTTGGCCACCAGTGGTGCTGCTTTGCACTCCTTAGGCAGGAGCTGATGTCCTGGCTGGGTGTTGGCAACAGCAAAGTGCCAGGGCAGGCTCTGTGCCAGCCCAGCTTCCTGTGGGAGAATCTACCTTGATCTCTGATCCAGTGCTTGCTGAAGCAGTCAGAATTGCTTTTGCCCCCCTGTTAGGTGCCATGGTGTCAGCAGAAGATATTGAAGCCTTCCTGCTCAGGGCATTTCAGTGCCAGGCTCTTAGAAGCACCCAGAGCTCCTTGGGTTGAGTTGAGCATGGGGCGGTGACCTGCGCTTTGTCTGATTCCCCTTCCTTAATAACAGCCTGTCTTGTAGCTCTTTTCCCTCCTGCTGCCCTTGCAGAGCCATCCACAAACACATTTTGTCCCTCAGGCCAGGGAATGTCCCATCAATCTCTCCCAGCCTGGGTCTGGAGCTCTGTCCCTTGAGTGCAGTCCTGGGTTCCTTGCCAGCCCCTCTCCAGGCTGTTCAAACAGGAGGCTGGGTTAAACCCTTGCCCTGTCCCCAGTTCTGAATCCTCCTGTGCCATTGAACAAGTTTCATACTGTAATAACCGAGCCCTGCTCATTCATTTAGAGGCTCTTTTGGTTGTCAAAGCTTTAACTTGCTGCCAGACTTGAACTCTAGGAGATCCTCCTGTTGTCATCAGATTTCAGGCCTCAGCTCCCATGAAAGCTGTGGCTGCAGAATTCTGCAGACAATGAGGCTGCTCTCTGGCCACTGGGTTAAACATTTTAGCACAAGAATTCCTTTGGCAAGACCCTGTTTAACATCCACCTATAATTCAAATTCTTTTACCCTGTCTGGAAGGGCCAGGGCAGCCGCCTCACTTCATCTTCATTTTAACACTTGAAAATTCTGTGTTTCCTCCTCCTGTCCATGCATCCAGTTTGTTGACTGGCAGGATAGGAGTGTTACAGGGAGACACCCCTGGCTCCAAAAGCCCTGCCTTCTACAGGGACTCAATACCAGGCTGTGAGCCCTTCCTTCCCTCCCCTGGAACAGGGTATTGCTTGTCCTGGTTGCTTTGAAGTAATTTGTAGAGGCTCCATATCTAATTTTCCCTCTTTCCCTGGGGCTGCCCACACTTCTGGGTTCACTTCAGCATAGGTCTGGCCAGACATTTGACACAGAGGTAGAACAGAACTGGCCTCTGTATCACCTTTTATAATATTAATTTGCATTCCATGTTTAGCAATCAAATCCCTTCCCAGTAAATCATGATAACAATTAGGAGCAAATAAAAATTCATGGATTTCAAATCCATCTCCCAGATCTACTAATAGTGGTTGAATAAAACCATGCATATTTCCTACTTATCCCCTCACTAATCAAACAAATCTTTTGCATTTTTCCCCCTTAGGTCTAAGATTCAGATTGCATTGAGAGGCTCCTGTGTCCATCAGGAGAGGCCTCCTCTCAATGCAGACCCACCTGAATGTTCTCAAGGGCTCCAGTGTGGAGGGTCCCTGGTGTGATGGGAGCTGTGACAGCGCTGCCAATCCATGTCCATCAAGGGGTGGACTTGCTGGTCCTGAGGGTGCTGCTGTCTGTGCTTGCAGTGTCCTTGTGCCCTGCAGCTGGAGCCCTGATTCCTTGCCAGGGGCTGTTTGGGTGGGCTGTCCCCTGCCGAGGAGGGCAATGCCTCTGCCGGGTGCTTGTGGCCGAGCCCGTGCCCTGGGTGCTGGGGCCCCCTTGGGCCCTGGGGCTGATCCCTCAGGGGCTGTAGGAACTCTGCCCTGGCCTTTGCCTTCAGCTTGGCCTTTTGCTGCTCCCTTCTTGCACTCACCTGCTGTGCCTTTGTGCCCAAGTGCTGCAGGGCCTTCTTCTGCCCCTCCTGCAGCCCCCCTCAGTGCCTGTGGGTGTTTGTCTTGCTTTACATGACAGGTGTCTGCTTGGGAAGGCAGAAAAAGCCTCTCTTGAAATGGAGAATGCAAAGCCCCTCCCTCTTAATTTTTAGACTAGTGAAATCAAGGGGCTCTCAGGCAAAGCTATGGGAATAGGAATATCAGTTCTTTACTAGTGTGTAAATAAAGCAAACAAAGAACAACAGCTCCGGCAGTGCCAACAAACAGAGCCCGGAGCCAGTCCCGGCCTTTCGGCTGCGGCGCTTTCCCGTTGGGTGCAGTTCCGGGCACGGCCGGCAGGGGCGCTGGTGGCTCCCGCGGGGCAGGGCAGCGCATCCCTCCCAAAGAGCCCCGGCATCCCGAAATGGGGAGAGCGAAGCGGGGGGAGCTTTTGGCATTGCTGGGACTGGCAGCAGCCTGGGCAGGGTGGGCACCGAGGAGAAGGGGGACCCCCAATCCAAGCGTGACCCCAGCAGCTGGGACAGGGGGGAGCCCCCGAACACCAAAGGGATGGGTCCAGGGACAGGGAACTCCTGGGAGGCTTTTTCAGGGCTGAATCTTGCTGTTTGGGAGGTTTTTCTTGAGCCCAGATGGCCAATGACTTGTAGAGATGGACTTAGGCAGAGAGACCTTCAAACTCAGTGTGTGTTGGGGAAGATGAAACAGGAAAGCCTTATAAATATGATTGTCTGGCAAAAGATTTTGAGAATATAGAAAATATAAGGAAGATTGAAATGAAAGAAAGCTTTGAGATACCTCAGTTAGTGAACAACTGGAAACCAATGGTGTGGCCCAACTGAAGGTAATCCCCTTCTGATGAAACAACTCCCTCTGCTTGCAGATCGATCCAAGGGTCAGAGCAGACCCCACTAGCTCAGCAGAAGGGGTTTAAAGAGGAGTTTTTAGGGTTTAAAATGTAACACAGTATGGTGATGTAGTGATTCTTACAGGCTGTATGTAAATGCTATAGGATTTGTATCTTGTACTAGATTGGCTAGTGAGAAATAGAATATTCAACACAGAAGATTTATTGTATTGTAACAGGAACCTTACTCTCTTACGCTCTTCCCCTCTTACTCTCTCACACTCTCATCCTCTCTACCCCTCTCTTCTCTCGGGCCTGCTCCGAGCTGTGCCTGGCAGCTCCAAGCAGGGCCCTGCACCCAGGCCCTTTGCAATCAACCGCAAGTTCCAGGGCCTGGCTGCAGAGATCTCTCGTCTCCGTCCATCCCGACCGTCCAACCCCCGACGCTCCTACAAACGCGCTCATCCCTTGTTTTCCCCAAACCAGGATTTCCCATTGCCAACCCCTGGGAGGCTGCGAGGAAGAGGAAGATGCCCCGGGACACTGAGGCAGGTGAGGAGGAAGTCAGTGTCCCTTTCCCCTCTGTGCTGCTCCATCTCCCAGCCCAGCAGGGCCCCCGGCTGCATCACAGCCCTGGGGGGATCTCCTTGCCCTTGTGTGTGGCACGGAGGCAAATCCCATGCTGTCCTTGTCCTTCCTCCCCCAGAGCAGGAGCTGAGCATGGAGAGCAGGGAGGACAAATGCCCGCGGCAGAACCTGGTGGCAGAGGCCGTTTTGAGCGGCTCCACGGCGCAGGAAGCCAACGGGGAGGAAAAGCCCCGGAGCTGCCGCACGAGGAGGGGCTGCAAACGCAGATGGCGGGGATGTGAGGGGGAAAGAGCCAGCCTGGGCCGGGAAGGCGGCCAGAGATGGAGCCAGAGCTCGGAGCTGGTGCTCCATGAGCAGCTCCATGATGGGGAGAAGCCCCACACGTGTGTGGAGTGTGGGAAGAGCTTCAGGTGGAACTGCCACCTGATCAGGCACCAGAGAACCCACACTGGGGAGAGGCCCTACGAGTGTGGGGAGTGTGGGAAGAGCTTCAGCCGCAGCTCCAACCTGATCAGCCACCAGAGGATCCACACTGGGGAGAGGCCTTATGAGTGTTCCAAGTGTGGGAAGAAGTTTCAGACCAGCTCCCATCTCCTCCAGCACTATCAGACTCACACAGAGGAGAGGCCCTTCCAATGCCCTGAGTGTGGGAAGGGATTCAAATTCAACTCTACCCTCATCACCCACCGGCGCATCCACACTGGGGAGAGGCCCTACGAGTGTGATAAATGCAGGAAGAGGTTTCAGACCAGCTCCTATCTCCTCCTGCACTATTGGATTCACACAGAGGAGAGGCCCTTCCAATGCCCTGACTGTGGGAAGGGATTCAAGCACAACTCCACCCTCGCCAGGCACCGGCGCATCCACACAGGGGAGAGGCCCTACGAGTGTCCCCAGTGTGGGAAGAGCTTCTCCAGGAGCTCTATCTTGACCCAACACCAACGGAGGCACCGGTAAGGGAAGCCCTGCGAGTGCCCCGAGTGCGGGCAGAGCTTCGTGCGCTGCTCCAGCTCCATCCCCCACTGGAGGAGGCACTTTGGGCACAGCCCTGGTCACTCACATTCCCTGTGATCCATGTCAGGACCACACCTGGCTGCTTCTCCTTTTGGGTTGGAATTAGTTTTCCTCTGCTTCACTTTCATCCTTTAAAAACACCCCAAACTGGGTTAAATGAAGGAAATTGATTGAATATATCTGAAGCTCTCCACACTTCCCCCGTTTTTCTGTTGAACAAGCATGGTCTGATTAAATGCAGCAGATACCATCTTTTGCACCATGTTCTGTAGGCATATGCAAAAACATGGCAAAATTAATACTAGTAACAAAGCTATAATGCTCACTATAATGCTGACCTTAACAATAGAGCGTAACCATGATCCCAGGCCTAAAGATTTGAGCTATCCATCAATACCAAAGCCTGATTCTACCTGTAGGTTTCCAGTTAACCGCTCCAGTGTGGAGAGCTTTGTGGACAGCTGGCCAGCTGAGAAAGGTCACGTCGACATAATAGCGTTGGTTAAGTTAGAAGGAGGCAAGTCTAGGATTCAGCAGTCAGTGTCCAACCACTGACAAGGACATTGTGCCCTTGGTGCAACAACTGGATAGAGGAGAAGGTCTCATGCCAAAAATATGAGGACATTTTCAGCAGAATAACCTCAAGAATGTAGAAGTAGTAACAAAATAACCATAAGAATATAGAAGTAGGCGTGGTTGACCGAGAAGTAATTAACCAATAATGAGCTCAGCTTTGAAATATGTATAAGCTTCATTAACACCAATATAAATATGTGTGAGCTATCAATAAAGTTGGAGACTTGCTGATCACGCATATTGAGTGCCGCATTTCTTCCGCTCATCCAAAAAGATCCCCCATCAGGAAACCCGTCCATGAGGAGGGATCATGACAGAAACACAATTTTATTATCAAGAGGTCAAGGGGATTATTAAGTACAATTAATTTTTTTAAATTATATAAATGTAAATTATAGAGATGTTTTCATATATTAAAATAAAATGTTATTAAAATTAAAAAGTATTAGTTATTTTAAAGTAATTAGAGATTTTTAACCAGGGCTGAGCTCCTTCTTCCCGCTCACTGCGGGATGTGGGGAGGGGGCGATGCTGACAGGGCTGGGGGGGCTGCAGCTCCGGCGGGGCGGGGAAACCGTGGGGATCTGGTGCTGCTGCTCTTCCTCCTCCTCCCGCTTCCTTCAGGCCCTGCCCCCACCCTTTGTCCCCCTCCTATTGCCCAAATCCGTCCCATCACTGCCCCCCCCCAAATCCCTCCCCATCGCCCCCCAATAAACGGCCCGGGGCCAACTGGGAAGCTTTATTGGGAGCACTGGGAGCAGGCACTGGGCGGGGGCAGAGCGCCAGCGGGGCTGGGGGGACACGGGACCCCCCCCAAAATCAGCGGAGCGGGGACGGAGCGGGGGGTCCCGGCCGGGCCCGAGCCCACGGGGAGGGGCTGCGGCCGCCGCCGGCTCAGGAGCTCTGTGGGCAGAGAAAAGGGGGTGACACCGGGCTGGGGGCCCCGGCGGGAGCGCACACGCTCCGCCACGGCCGGGACGCCACCCCCGGCACCCGCCCTGACCTTCTTGCGCACGTAGAAGCCGAGCCCCAGCGCCAGGAAGACGAAGCCCAAGACGAAGCCCCCGATGCCCGTCAGCATCTTGCTGCGGGCGGCGTCCGGCGGCATCTCTGGGGGGTCCGCAGGGCTCAGCACCCCCAAAACCTCTCACGGACACCCCCAGCCCCTCCCAGCGCCCTCCCTGTGGCCCCCAGCCCAGCCAGGACCCCCTGAAACCTCCCCCCGATCCCTTTTTGTCCTGGCCAGGAGCCACCAAAGCCCCTCCCGTCCCTCTCAGCATCCCACAGCCCCCTCCTGATGGCGGCGAGGGAAGACAAGCAATCAATCAATATGATTGGCAAAGCAAGCTTCGGTTTATCTTGAGTACACCGGTACTTTTATATTGTTTTCCAGTAATTATGCATACTTGTCGTTAGTTTCTTGGTTTAATTGCTCATACCTGTCGTGAGTTTCTTGGTTTAAAGCAAGAGATTACATTTACATATTCCTCCTACTTTGTGGTTATGCATACTTTATGGTTTCTATTCTCGTTGCTGTCCTTGCCCGTTCGACCTTGTCAGCAGGCAGGACACAGCATCTTCCTATCGTGGCGTGCGGCCTGGTTATGCTAAGTGCGGCCCACTTATGCCAAGCTGCTAAGTTATCATGTATGCTCAGTTATCATGGGGCTTGCTTGTACAACATTTCCACGGATCCATGGCCCTTTTCCTCCAGCCATTCTTCCACACTTTCCCTTCCACACCGCACGCTTGGGCAAATTGCGCAGACCAAGCAGCCTTTTCCCCCCCTTCCCCATTGGCCTGAAGACACTCTGCACCAAGAGAAAGCTCCTGGACAGCCGGCTATCCAACAACAGCAATTTAATGTTCCTCCAGGGGGTGAAGGGAAAGGAAGTGCTGGCACAGGAGAGGTGTTCCCCGCAGGCTCAGGTGGCCCCAGCAGACGCAGCCTCCCGGAGCAGTTCTGCACAGCGCCGCAGCAGGACACTCAGCCACGGCCACACAGCAAAGGCCGCGAGTGCCAGAGGCGGCGCAGTTGGTCTCGCATCTTCTGGAGTCGGGAGCAGGGAACGCTCTGTAGAGCTAAAAGGATGTACAGAGCTTGAAGCGCCAGGCATGAGATGGCAGGGCTGGTGTCATCCGTCATGTCCTGAAGGGCTGCAGAGAGAGAAACAGAGGCCCAGTCAGAGGCTGGATCTGCGGGGAGCTGGGGAGAGCCTCCAGGCTCGTGCATAGCACGCAGCTCCTGGCACGGCCTGGAGGAAGCAGGAGGCAAGAAGGACGAGCTGGCAGCTGCTGGCCAGGAATGTCCCCCAGGCGGCTGCAAGGTGTCTGTGCTGTGGGCACCTTGGGGCGCGCAGGGAGCGGAGCCGTGGGCGGGCGGGCCAGGGAACGCAGGTGCCAGCGGCAGCCCCCGGCGAGAGCCCGCGGGCCGCACTCACCCCTGCAGATGATGCGGAAGTGCGGCTGCTGCCCTGTCAGGAAGCGCCCGGCCATCCCTGGGGAACACAGAGCGTGTCCTGCCTTCAGAGCCACAGCTGCCGCCCACGGGCGCTGCCAGCCCCGAGGCCACACGCCCTGCTGGCCCGGCAGGGCTCAGCCCGGGCCCCTGGCGCACGCTGCCGCCCCAGGCCACGGCTGCCAGAGGGCGGCAGCAGCAACGCCGAGCCCAGCCGGGGCTGCACATGCCCGCGCCCGGATCCTGCTGCCGGGACAGCAGGCGGGGCTGGGGCCGAGCTGCGGCGGGCCGGGCCGGGGAGGGAGCCGGCCTTGGCGCTCACCCATGAACCTGACGGCCGCCTCTCGCAGGGGCTCCTGTGCGCTCCGCACGTAGGGCAGGGCCAGGCGCAGTTGCTCGGCCGCTCGGCTCCTGTCCTCTGCCAGCTGCAGAGAGCGGCGGGGCACGGAGGGAAAGGGTTGATGCGGGCCCTGCCCCTGGGCCGGGCGCTGCCTACGGCCGCCACTGCTCCCCGTGCCCACAGAGCCCTGAGGCCCGGCCAGCAGCCGCAGGCGCCGGGCTCGGCACGGGGCGGAGGGCCCGGCGAGCTGCGGTGCCGCCCCGCAGCAGAGCCCGGCTGGCTCGGGGCTCCATCGGCACCGGCCTTGGCGCCACAGGAGCCTGGAGAAGAGCCCGCACGGCCCAGGCAAGGGAGCGGCGTGTGGGGCGCAGGCTGGTGCCCCTGCCTGCGGCACTGGGCAGGGGCCACAGCTGCCAGCCCCACAGACTGGGCGCCGGGGGCAGGCGACTTCTCCAGGGATTGGGCCGGGCATTCCAGGCTGTCCTTACCAAGCACTCGGCAAATCTCCACATCTGATGCGTCTGCAGCAGCTGCTTGAGATCCTTCCTCTTCAGGAAGCTTACTGCAGAAAGCAGCGTTTCCCGAGAGGCCTGCAGAGCAGCAGAGACCCAGAGATGGCACCGCAGCCCAGGGCACCGGACCCGCATCTCTGTGCCAGGCCCGGGAGGAGGCTGGAGCCCGTCAGGTGCCAGGGGCTGGGGAGACAGCTGAGCTCCCTTCCATGGGGACACCCAGGAGGCCTCACCTGTGCCACACGCCCGTTCTCATCGTGGCAGTGGAAGAAGAGTGGGAGCAGGCTCTGGCTCACATGCTTCTTCAGAGGCTTTTCTCCCTTTGCCACTACCAAGGTGATCACGTCTTGGAAGAGGCGAATGGAGAGCAGCTGCACAAGGCTGTTGTCCTGTTGAAAAGGAAGCCAAAGCCCTTCACATCAGCTGCTCTGGGCCTCCCTGTGCCCAGGCCCAAGGCAGCACCCAAGTGCCGGTGGCTGGGGGCACGGAGCCTCACATTGTCAAAGAGGTGCCAGAGCGCCTCAGCCAGCTGCAGGGCCATGGGGCTGGCTATTGCCAGGTCTTTCTGCAGCAGCAGGAGGCTGAGCACAATGAGGGTCTTCTCCACGATGTCTTCATCCCTATCCCACAGTAGCTTCCCAAGGCTTTCAGTCAGGCTGTACATGCTTGGATCCTGTGTGCAAAACAAGGCTGGGCAACCCCACGCTGCTGCTGCTGCTGCTGCAGGGCTCAGAGGCCCAAGGCCTGTCCCAAAGCACTCAGGCAGCTGAACAGCGACCCTGGAGAGCTGGGAGCAGCTGCCACAGCTGCCAAAGTCCAGCTAAGCCCAAGGGGCTGCTTGCCCCAGCCCCACGCTGCCAGCACAGCTTCAGCTGCTGCCTCCTTCTCACCATCGAGGTGAGCACCACGAGGCCTCGCAGCACCACGCCACGCATCTGCCTGGACTCGCTCTGCAGGTGCCTTGTCAAGATCTCCAGGACTTTTTTACCGCATTCGCTCAAGTCCAGGCAATCCAGGACCTGAAAGGCACAGAGCAGGCACAGAGCAGGCACAGAGGTGCCCAGCTGGCAGGAGCTCAGAAGTGCACAGGGCCGAGCCAAGGCAGCAGCACAGGGCACGGGCAGCGTCCCAGGCAGCTGCGGCTACGAGAGGACAGAGGGTGGGAGGCAGCTGAGCCAGGCAGCGCTGGCCATGGGGCTCACCTCCACCAGGAAGGCCAGGGCGGGCAGCTCCCAGTCTGAAATGCCTTGGCTGAGCAGGTCAAAGAGGCAGGATGCCATGCCGCAACACCAGATGATGGAGACACGGCGCATCTCCCTGGCAGGGAGAAAAAGGCACCATTGCTCCTGGGCTGGGCGGGCAAACGTCTCCCAGGGCTGACTGGCAGAGCTCTGGTCTGCTCCCGAGCATCCCGAGGGCGCTTTGGGAGGCGGCTGTTCCCGGGCAGCCTCCTGTGCCGGCCTTTTCCAGTCTGCTCATGCCTCCCTTGGTGACAAGGCCCGGCTGCCCATGAGCACGGGGACTGTGTGGGGCGTTGCAGGCACAAAGGAGAGGAGCGGTGGGGAGAACGAGGTCTCACCTGGCCAGCAGACGCACTGCACAGTGGTGGGTGTCGGCACAGAGCAGCGTGTCCCAGGCACGCTTGCGTTCCATGGACAGCACCACGTGCTCATAGCGCATTTGGCAGAGCAGGGCCTTCAGGGTCTGCAGCGCAAAGCTGTGTGCAGAGCAAAGCCCAGGTCACGCTGGGAGCCCCGGCTCCTGCCCTGGGGGCGTGGGAGGGATGGGGAGACTGGGAGGACTGGCATGGAGCACCTGTTGGGGTTTGCAGTGAGGCCGTGTTGCTCCTGGCATCCCTGCCAGAAGGTCTCAACCTCTTCTGGCATATCCTGCATGCTGATGTAAGCTTGGAAGAGCAGACGCAGAAAGAGATTGGAGAAATACTCCAGCACCACAGGCGAGCGCCAGGCCAGATTGAAGACTCTCCACAGGGCTATGGTTGCCTGCAAGAAATAAAACAGCCAGAGACAAGGCTCAGTGCCAAGACATCCACGTGGCACGGCCTGAGCATGCCAAGGAGAGGCCGGGGGAGACACGTGGGAGCAGCCGGCCTGGTGCCCCTGAACCCTGCCCCTAAGGCAGGATTCAGCCCAGTGCCTGAGACAGGGGGATGCAGCTGGGGGGAGGACAGAGGGCTGGCTGCTGGAGAGGCGGCCTGGGGACTGGCAAAGGCCGGCAGCAGAAACTCACAGCCAGGGCAAAGACTCCTGCGTTGTCCCCATCGGAGGTGTACACGCTGTGCACTGGCCAGGCGCTCAGCACATCGAGGAGTAGCCGCAGCGCCGGCTCCGCAGTCCTGCTCGAGGACATGATGGTTCCCCACATGGTGGCGGCAGCTCTGTGGGGTCAGAGCTCTGTGTCAGGGCTGTCTCGGCCACAGCACCGTGGCCTGGGCAGCTGCAGGGCCCCGCGCTGGCCCTCAGCCCTGCCTCTGCCCACTGCCCCTGGCCGGCAGCGGCCAGCCAGCCCACGTGGGTACAGGCCCCGAGGGGCAGGGAGGGAGCGTGGCACCAGGCTCAGGAGCTGACATGGCAGCCCTGGAAAACAGAGGAGCCAGAGGATCCTGGAACTGCCCGCCTGTCTGGCAGTCAGCAGGGACAGGCTCTACAGGGTGATGGGCCGGTGAACCCGAAGCCCTCAAGGCACGTGGGGCTGCCCTACCTGTCACACGATGGGGCCCAGCGCAAGAGGGTGATCAGCACGTCAGAGGGGTATTCCTCGGTCAGCTCCAGAAGGGCCTTGTCCAGCCTGTGCCCAGCAGACTCATTGGCCATGAGCCATTGGTGGATGGACCTCACCATGGCGGGCACCTGCAGAGGGCACGGGGAGACTTGGAGAGCTGCCAGAGCAGCAACTCCCCCTGAGAAGTGCTTCCCTTCCAACCGCATTGGGCCGGGCCTCAAAGGCCGAGGGAGCCCGGCAGAGCCGGCTCGAGGCGCCGCACCACTGCTGGGGCCATCGAGCCCTTGCCCCAGGCTGCTTACTTGCATTGGATTGGAGACACCCTTCTCCACAAGCAAATCCAGCATGGCAGCATCGATCTCGGCATCAAGGAACGGAAGGTTGGCCAAGACGCCCGTGCCCGCACCGGCGGTCTCTTCCTGGAAAAGGCACGTGATGAATTCACAGAGGGTCGGCAGGAGAAGGGCAGCAAGAGAGGGAGAATCCATGGAGCGCTCCAAGCCTGGTGCTTGGCTGAGCAGTGCCAGCAGGCCCTGCCCAGGTGGGCATGGCCGCAGGTACCTGCGCTGTTCTGCCCAAGCGGCCACGGGCGGCTTCCTGTTCTTGTGTCCGGTCCTGGGCTGCATCTGGCAAAGAGCGAGCGCAGCCAGAGCTGAGGGGCTGCGGGAGAGGCCAGAAAACACAGCCCAGCCCTGCGCTGCCCAGGCAGGGAGAGCCTCGGGATGCCCCGGGGGATGGAGCGTGGCTGCCAGGTGCTCCAGCCCAGCTTCTGTCCTATCCATGGATATGTCCACAGGGATGGGATGGGATGGGATGGGATGGGATGGGATGGGATGGGATGGGATGGGATGGGATGGGATGGGATGGGATGGGATGGGATGGAGCCAGACTGGCTGCAGGCACCAGCCCTGCGGCCCAGCTCTGCCACTCACCGTACTGCAGCGGCTGCAACTGCTCCGGCTCTGCAGGCTGCTGTGCTGGGGCAGCTGCAGGGCCTTTGCTTTTCTTGCCCCGAAGCCCCTTGAACAGGCCGAGCAGTTTGCCTGCCATCCCGCTGCCTGACCTCGAGGGCACCTTGGACACAGATGCCCTGTCAAGGGTCCGAGTCAGCGAGTGCCACAGTCCTGCCTTGCAGGTACCTGCGACAGAGGAGCCTCAGGAAGATTACAGGACAGCAAGTCCTGCACTCTGTTCCCAAGGGCTCCTGCCACAATGACAGGAGAGTCCTCAGGAACGATGGAGGTCACCAAGCCCCACGGCCTGGCCACGAGGGCACCGGCCGCAGGGATGGGAGATGCCTCGGAAAAGCTCCGAGTCACTGAGTCCCGAGGTCTGGCCGTGAGGCCAGCCGCAGGAGGAACGCCTGGGAAAAGCTCCGGGTCAGCAAGGAACGAGCCGGCTGTGCGGGGGCTCCTCACAGCACCGCTCTGTCCCGTCCTGTCCCGTCGCGTGCACCGAGCACTGTGGCGTGGCCACGGCGCCGCCGGCACCTATGTCAGCGCGTGTCACAAAGGGCTGCTCGGACGCCCCGTTCCACTCAGTGACCCTGCTGCACCGTGTCACAAAGGGCCCTTGGACACGCTGCCATGTGCCCCGGGGCCAGCCCCACCCCACCCAAAGTGGCCCCGGTTGGATGGAATCCCTTGCCCCGAGTGTCTGACGCAAGCCCGGACACACCAAGCCCAGCCAAGTGCTTGGGGAAGGACTCTCCACGCTGCCCGGCCCGCACAGCCCAGCTCGGTGCCGGCCCTGGAGCAGAGCAGCTTCCAGCAAGCAAGAGGCAAACGCATCTTGCCAAGAGTTAAAACACACCAGAGAGGGAAGATGGCATTAATGTGTGCATAAAGGCCTTTGAATTCACAGCTCTCTGAGAGAGATTTGGGGCTCTCGGCTGGACAGAGATGATCCTGCTCTGTGCTGGGCTCAAAGGCAGGGAACACGCCCTGCCGCTGCTGCTTGGCGGGGTCTCCGCAGGCCCAGGCAGATGCCAAAGCTGCTCTCACAGTCTTCTCCCTTGCCACGCCCCTCCGCCAAGTGCCAGGGGCCTCAAGGACGGAAAGGAGCGCAGGGAGCCAAAGGGAGACGGCTCACTACCTCACTGGGGGCTCCTGGGGAAGCACTTTGCTTGAGAAGCAAGCCCCTCTCTTCCAAAGGCATTTCTCCAAATGCCTGCATTTCCCAGGGAACACCAACACACTCTTATGGTTTTGGAAAAGGTTTTGGAAAAATCCAAACTCTTTATTAAGGGAAAGCGAAGCAAAGGGGTGAGCTGGGAGACAAAAGAAGCAGATGGGCAGGCTCTGAGAGCTGGAGGGAGGGAGCTGCCAACAGGGAGAGAGATGGCAGGAGCTCCTGGAGCTTGCCACAGGCTCAGCTCTGAGCAGCTAGAGCTGTGCCTGGAGCTGCAGCTGGTGCATCCTGCTCTGCAGCTGCTCCCATCTGCAACGGGAGCTGGAGATGGCCGAGGGATGCCGGTACATCTGATCCAGCAGACGCAAGAAGTCCTGCAGATCTTCTTTGGAAGGTCAGCTGAATGAGTACGCTGATGCAGGATGGGCTGTCATCTTCTCTCAGGGCTTGAAGAGCTGGAAGAGAGAGGAACAGAGCCACGGTCAGAGGCCAGATGGAGGGAATCCAAGGAAAGCCTCCTGCCAGGGCCATCCCAGCCGGCTCTTGCCAGGGCTTCGGCCGGAAGGTGTTGGTCACGGATCGCCCACGTTTCGCTGGCAGCTCTGCGGGCTGTGCCCCCGCCGCCCCTCGCCCGCACAGGGAGCAGAGCCCTCCGAAGCCCGGGCACGGATTGTAGCTGTGGGGCCGGCATGTGCAGCTGCCCCCGGCGATGCTCGCTGCCCCGCGGCTGCCCTGACTCACCCTCGCTGATGACCTGGAGCTCCTCCTTCTGCCCCGTGACGAGCACTCCGGCCAGCCCTGGCAAGACAGAGCCCGTGTCGGCCCCGGGCGGCACAGCTGCCCGGCACGGGCGCTGCCAGCCCTGCGGCCGCACGCCCTCCTGCCCGGGCAGGGCTCCCGATTGGAATTAATGATAACGTGAATTATGTGTATGTACACAAAGTTCAAGAACAGAATAATAAATATTGATTGTCAATCCATGTACTTTCAGAGGAAAAATAATACTATTTATACACATATGTACACTTAGAAATAGTTTTTACTTTTAAATGCCTGGATAACATCTTCCTGCTCCATTTGAAGGCCAAATAAGAGCTTTGATCGCAACAGTACCTTTGGTAAAAATATGCGAGCTTCTGTAGCAGCATGAATCCAAAAAACACCAAAAAGAATATACAAAATTCTTTCACCTGAAAATAAGTGATATCTAAATCCTACAAGCTGCAAGTTTCCTGCTCACTGTGAAATGACGGCAACAGTTCTGAGGGAGGAAAAACAGTCTTTGGCACAAACACACAAGTTTTCTAATAGCCCCAATCTATCTCAGAAGTCTTTGGAGAATTGGTTGGAAGCTCAAACAGTATTTTGCAAAAATTTCCCAGGACATTTAATCTGCTTCAAATCTTTTTTTCTTGAGGAGACATCAACAGGATTTATTCTCAAAAAAGTGATTTGGATGCTAAAGACTTTTGCAAGCTGTCACATTTTTATTATTTGACTTGGAGATGAACTGAGCTGAAATCCACCATGACTAAGGAGAATACAAGTCTGTGCATCACCCCAGGAAAAGAGCAAGGAATGAATTGTTCAAGTGATCCCCTAATGCATCCAGTCTTGTAATACTGAATTTATTACCTGGTCTTGAAACAGACCTTCTCACTCTTGCATACCTCACCAGCTCCTGGGGCAGCAGGAAGGCGTTACAGCTCTTGCTCTTTCTCTACTTTGTCTCAAGGGGAAGCCAATTCAAAGTGAATCATCTCCTTTATATCCAAAACAGTCAAAGCAGAAAGAATAACCCCTCTTAATCCATCACTCAGCCATCGATAGAATGACACAGCCCCTACCTTCATCTCTGCAACCCAAATAAGTCAGAAGCAGAGGGTGAATTCTGCTATGAACAGGTGAGGGAGGAACTGTCAAATAAAATGTATCTGCATGGGAGGATGCATTGTATTTGAAAGTGCCCTTTTTAGAGAAGGAAAACAAAGACCTTTGGCCAAAACAAAAACTGTATTCGCCCTGCTCATACAGCATTTTTCCATAATCAACATTGAATCCTGTACAATGGTTTCAATTGATATGAATACCTTAAAAATAAGGGAAATAGTGACAGGAGAGAATCCCTACTCACAGTTCCATAGAAGATCAGTAAGGTCATACTCGGCAGGATGGAAATGCAGAGAAATAATCTAGAAACCTTTGCTAACAACAGAAGTGGGGCTAGCCCACTTCAACCCTCTGTTCAGAAGAAAAAGAAGGAAAAAAAGAAGAAAAAAACCATCAAACCCCTACGTATTTTGGAAAAGAGAAGCAAGTGACTCCTGGCTTGGTTCCTCACGCTGCTCTTTGCATCAGAGCACTTTGAGGAAGACATTTTTAGTTCATCTGCCAAACAAGGCAACGAAAACATATTGTCAGTGTTGGTCAAAAATTCTGGGAAGTGTAATATGTTTCTAAAACATGTAATTCTCAGGCTCTGGAAGAAATATACTGTTTTGAAATAAGAAGACAGTATTTTCCTTGAAAATCATCCTTTTCTTCTCAGCTTCCTTAATGTTTTTCTTTTTAAGCAGGAAATAAGGAAAAGTGAGAGAAAAAATATTTTGAAAATTTATTTTCACCCCAGCCAATATCGCCCCACTTTGAAAAACACATCAGAGTATTTTACAAGGGGATAACATCATTAGTTTTCTTTAGTCAGTATTCTCCCACTTCATATGCCATTTTCTGCCTACACTGGCCAACTGTTACAGAAGCTGGAATTGATTTTGATTTGTGCAGTGAGTTTTCCAAGCTAGAATTAAAATGTTTTTTCAGTGGAGGAGATAAATCCCCGTGAAATAAAAAATACACAGTGGATTTTGAGAAACATAGGAATGACCTTTGGTAAAGGTTTCCAGATGTACACAAATTTGAGAATATTACACACACACCCCCAAAATATACAAGTAACAACAGAAACTCAACTGAGCCAGTGACCGAACAAAAAGTTCTTTTCCCATTTAAATGTAACTGGAAATAATTGATGTAGGAAAATCCAGCATAGCTTCATTTGACAATTAAATGCTAGGAAAAAAAATTTCATTGCAAAGTCTCAGTTCAAGGAGACAATGTTCTCCTTTAGAGACACCCACTAGGAGAATAGATTCAAATACCTTCTCCTGACCTGCAGAAAATATCCAATCTGTCTATAACAATTAACTGCACCATTGCAGAAGACATAAACTTGTAGATGGTGGCAACTCCCATGATTATGTATCTGTTGGGGATCTAAACAGAAAATTTTGCATTAAGTTTTTTTGTGGGCAGAGGGGAGCACAACTGAGATTGAAGAGGCTGTCATATAAGGCAAGAAAGAAAAGGCCATTTGTTATAAAGATAGTCCTCATAAAATGAGAACACTTAGTTGCTGTGAACTGGCAAAAAGAAACCCCAACCCAAACCACAACATTAATTTGCAAAAAGTTGTAATTGTAATCTTGAGTGTAAACTACCACCTGCTCAAATCTGAGAGCTTGAGGTGGCAAGAGAAGTCCCCACTAATGCCCAAGGGCAGGAATGCACCATTGCTCTCGAGTGTGTTTCAGCATCAGAAAATAATGAGAGTATCGGGGAAATTAGTTAAATGCTGCAGCTTGCTCCATACAGGAAAATTTCAGAGACCTCCATGGCATGAAGTGTGAAGCCCTGGCAAAATGCAGGGAGCTCCTGACCACTCTGGGGCAGCCCCTTCAGCAGTAACACAAGCACTGGCTTTCCTTCCCACACCCCCTCAAGCTGCAGAGCCCGTGAGTGCCCCGGGTGTCTGACACAGGGAACCGAGTCACAGCCGCAGCCGTGTCACTTCACCTCACACACAGACACACCACCAAAGGCAGCTGCACTGACATCTCAAGCATGATCTGAAACATGCACTGTTAAGTAGGATAAAAATACTGCTGCAAAATAATGGACTCCTGCTGTTCCTTAAAGAGCGGAAGCCTTTATGTCCAAAGCAAAAAGCACCGATCCCATAAAAGAGCTTTTGTTCCTAGAACTTGATGGGGGTTCATGCTTAACAAACAGTGCAGCAAGTTGCACATTTATACAGACTTTTCCAAACCACAGAATCATGGAATATCCTGAGTTGCAAGGATTGTCCAGTCCAGCTCGGGGCCCTGCTCAGCACCATCCCCAAGAACCATAACATGAGAGTTTTGTCCAAATGGCTTCTTGAATTCTGCCAGGCTTGGTGCTGCACCCACTTCTCTGGGCCTGTTCCAGTGCCCAGCCACCCTCTGGTCAAGAACCTTTTTCTAAGATCCAAGCCAAACTCCCCTGACACAACTTCAGGCCATTCCCTTGGTCCTATCACTGATCACCTAACCTGGCTGAGGGAGTTCTTCTTTCAGATTTTAGGTACATGCAACCTTAGTGATTTTAAAAGAACTTCTTCATGTCTAGACTCTAAAATTTGTATGAAGAGTGACCTGGCATTTGTATGAAGTGTGATCATCTGGAAACCTTTCAGACTGAGGCAGAGCTTACTTTTTACTTATTTTTTCTAAGAGGAGTGTCACTCATTTTCATTCCACATCCAATGGGAATATCCAAAATCTCTGTATTTTCCATGAAGCCAGTCTGTATTTTCAGTTCACTTCTAATCCAATTCTGAATTTCATTCACATCCAACATAACATAATAATTTCTTTTTTTCACCCTTATCAAACCAGACAAGTAAAAGTTATTTACATCAGTAGACAACATACTCATCTCTGTTCAGCTAAAATATGTAGCACTGTTGTCTTTCCACTAAATAGACATGGTCCATTTTGCTTTAACATTAAAGGAATATTCTTTCCACTGGAAGGAAACTGCTGAAAATTGGCCCAGTGTATTTCCTTGAGGTATCTGTTGAGCTAATTACTGCTCAAGCTTACAGTCCTGTATTTTTTCCCCCACTTTGAGGGATGCTGGGGAAAAAAGTGCTAAAGAAAAGTTCTTGTTTATTTGTTTTAACATAATGATGGTTGTGACAAGCTCTTTATTGTTTGATTATTTTCTGGCTGAACTAGCCACAGAATTCGGATTGCTAAATTTTAATTTCTCAACAGCTTATAGCTGAATGCAAATTTTAATTGGCTGCTTGGTGTTTTGGAGCAATAGATTAATCTTTGTGAATCATCTTAACTGACATGTTTTAGCGATCCAAGTAATTTACTTACATAATTTATTTCTTTGTATTTGAAGGAAAAGTCCATATAAATGTCTTTGTGTGAAAATTCTGTGCAGCACAATAATTGCAGGCAAACTTCTGCCTTCAGAAATTGATCTTCTAGAAGATTTGGGATCACAAGCGAATACTTTTAAAAAGTCTTTATTTCTTCCCTCTTCAATAAAATTGACTTTTACTTAAAGCACAGTGTTTAAAAGATTACAAGCTAACTATCAAACACAAGAAGACTCTAAAGACGCCTAAAGGCTGAGGCTGGGGTTCAGTCCTGCTCTCCCTTGTTTCTGTGCCCATTTTCCCAGGGACACTGTCTGTACAGGAGTCACTTCAGAGTCCACAGCACAGCCCCACAGCCTGGGCTGAGCCTGGCCCAAACACTGAGCTCAGACCAGCAAAGCTCTGCCAAGCCCTTAACCTGGGCTCCCGGGCGCACAATCAGTGCTGCAAGGAGGAGCAGCCCCAGGGAGAATCATCCTCTGCCTCTGAGCCCCTCACCAGCCCTCCCCATCTCAGGGGCCAGGAAAAGCTCGTGGTCTCAAATGTCAGGAATACTCAGCTGGGTATTTTATTGGCAATCTACTGCAATGACCTCTGCTCTCTCTCCATAGGTCTTTGGTGTAAGAGCTTTCAGAGCACATTGCTGAACCCTTGGATAAAGAGGAGTCCCCATGGATGGCTTTTCTCCTGATGCAGGCAACTGAGAAGGAAACTGCATATGACAAATGCTGATCTGGCTGAGCATGAATCCTTTGTTGCATAAATCAACTTCATCTTGTTTATCCAGCCAGTATAAAAATTCACTTACAGATTTTATTTATTTAACTGCACATTTTATTCTGCTCAGTGAATAGCAATCTGCCTGACCTTATGTGTACTCTGCAAATGTGGGCAAGGAAATGGTCTTAGTAACAGGATAAGAGAGAACATATTTCTCCCTCCACTCCTGGAAAACATGGTCACTAAGAGCATCCCCACTGCTGGCAGGTTCATTATTGCCAAAGAGGATATATTATCTTCATTTACATTTCTGCATCCCACCTGAGGAACCAGTTTTCCAGATGTTCTAATCACAGAATATTAAAATCTGAGAGAATCCAAACAAAGATTTCCAAAGCTGAAGAATTTAGTCAGAATCCCCATTAATTTAAATTGCTAATCTATTTCAAATACTAAAATCTAAACCTTTTTAGCTGGCTCCCAGTCCTCGAGTCTATTTGTACAGTAAGCAACTAGTTTCCATTATTTTCTCAGTAACGTTTATTACTAAGTTTTCTGCACTACTTTTAAGACTCAACTATCATAGAGGTAAGTGAAAAACAGAGCCTGTGAAAAGCAAAACAACCCACAATCCGTGGCAGGTAGAGGTGAGTAAAGAAAAGTTCTCAGATTGTATCAGAGCAGATTTTCAAAGTGCCCAGCAAACATCAGCTTGCAGCATTTGCAAATGCCACATCTGGTCACCTCTTTCTAGGCCTAATTGGGAGTCACTTGGGATACTGAAATGTGGCTATTAAAATGTTTTTGAAGTTTGTTCTGTATTTCTGCTTATAAACAGCTGCGTCTGCTTGCAAAGTCAGCATTTGCATATTGTTGAGTGTGTGGAAAGCCACTCGTTCCAGTTCATCTTGAAGGGTTCTAGAGACAAATCCTATGGGAATGTTGTGACTGCACATTCTGCCAGTGTTTAGGAGGCAGGAGGCTGTCACTTCACTTTATACCACATCTAATCAATGCTCAGACAGGAATTAAAATGGTTATAATTTGCTATTAAAAAGACATGGGTGGATAGATAATTTTGATCTTAGAGTCTTAGTCCTGGCAAGGAATGCCATTAAAACCATCCTGCTTTGGAATTCCAAACTATATGTATATTTTTTTTGAAATGACAACAATCTCCCTCTTTTACTCCCTGCCCAATCAGACAAGAACCAGCCCTGTCACACTCCAGAGATAAAGTCTGGTTTCTTAAAAAAACCTTGCAGCTATGGAAGCAAAATTTGTGGGGTAGTTTCATTTAAACAAGTTCCAAACCACTCGTGAAATGCAAATGCACAGCACTACAGTGGGCAATGCTAAAATATTGACTGATCCTTCTTCCCTAAAAATACCAGAAAGTAACTGCAGCATCCTTTCCTACAGGCAGATACGAGGGAATTGCTGGAGTGCAGACAGCCCATCAGAGCCCCTCTGGCTTCTTTAGTGCAATGGCTTCAGCCCACAGCAGCAGGGTCACTGCACCCAGTCCAGCTGGGGGATTTTGCAGCAGCCAAGCCAAGGTGAAGCACAGATAGCCCAAAGCAATTGTTTTCAGTCTCAGCTGCGTAGCACTCTTGAATGTTTTCAAGCCCATTCAACAAGAACTTCCTCTGATCATCTCCCTGTTCTTCAGTGAAATCTGCCTTTTGATCCAGCTGAGCTCAGTGGAGCACTGGAGATATGGGGTAGAGGGAGAGAAGGAAGGACCAGAGAGGGAACTAGTGAATAAATCCATGAGATAATTCCTTGTGAAATGCTCTATATTTGACTCTTCGCATCCCTCCTACTTCCTTCAGCTTCTACAACCAGAATTCAGTTAAGCCTTGTGGAAAAATTATTAACTTTTTAGATTTAAGATTTTCCAATGTCAAGCACAGGATATGAAAGTAATTGGTGCTCATAAAAGAACCCCTAGACAAAAACTTGTATTGCTAGAATAAAACACACTTTCAAATTCTATCAGTTCTTTTTATGGAAATGTTACGCATGGAATTGTTGTATCAGACAATCTATTCTTTTTAATCTCCAACCTCTAAACTTGCAATTTCATTTTCATATTTAGAGACTCAAGGGACATTCTATTTTACATGTAGTCCATAGATTGCTTGAGGCATGGGCAATTTCTTTTGGTCTTCTTGTACTGCAGTCAGCTGTACAAGGTTCAGAGCTACAGCTTTTACAAACACCATGACAAAATAACAGAGCAGTGAACATCTTGCTTGAGAGTTAACAAATCCAGTCAGAAGTCAGACCAAGCAGGCAATTAGGAAAAGTTTCTAAGGGCACCCATCTCCCTGCCCTGGCAGTAACAGGGAACCCTGCATAAAAAGCAGCTTGCAAATCTACAAAGTATAAAGTAGCTGTGAATATTTCCTTTGACTAATCCTGTGATATGATGGCAGCATTTGCTCATTTGAGTATAACATGGCACTTCAGATCTGCACCCCTAAGCAGAGCAGGAGGTTGGCATGGCAGTCTCACCCAGCAAACATCTGAATAACTAAAGAGACACAGCTCATCACTGCACAGATCACGGTTTGGAAACAAAAATCTGACTTTTCTGCTCAGTCCATGCTATTTTCTAAACAACACTGATGAGTGAATTAAACATCAAAGAAATGAAATATCCACTGATAATGCTAAATAATGTCCAAATTCAGCAACATGCTCTAGCCAACTGCATCGAGTGTGCAGTTCCTGAAAGAAGTTTTAATAAATATTGTGGGCTTTCTCCAAAGAAGTTTTTTCGATCATAGTGGTGTGACCATGTTTCCAGAGCAATTTATGACCACAGTCTTTAGGTTATCACTTCCATTCATCCTGTAATTGCACCTCAGCCTCCAGTGCAGAATTGTACCTGTAAGCCTTCACAGGCTGTTCAATCCGTGTGACAAGGGCTGGGAGGCTGTCAAGAGCTGCCAAGGGTTTTACCCTTTCACACACGTGGCAGCAAGGGACAGGTTTCTCCTGAATCTGAGGAAAGCCTGAGCGGAAGAACCCGCAGCAGCATAAAAGAAGCTGAGACAGCTCCAGAGGCTCAGTCAAAGCAGGCAGCATGCTGCATGCAGCAACATTGAAAAGGCTTTTGAGAAATAGCTGCAGTTTCAGCTACCATATCAACTGAATAGCCCCCTACACAGCCCTAAAACACATGAAATAAAATACTTTTCTTACAGTGTGCCAGGAAAAGAACTAAAACACCTATCAGAATGAGGGTTCGCCTTCCGTAGCAAGTTATTTTGTAGCATCAATACTTTTCTGACACAAACCTCCTCCCCGTCTACTTTTGAAGTGCTTTAGTTTGTGCTTTGCCTGACCCCAGCTGGATCTTCCTCAGGGAACCCCCCATGGAAGCTGCACACCAGCAAACCCAACAGTCAGGCAAAGACTATGACTGCAGCATCCTCTGTCCTAGTTTGCACAATCAGACTTTGAAATAAGATTACCAGCCTAGCCCTAGGTGGCACAAATGATCACTAGGGATGACAGGTCCTTGAACTGTACTGCTTTGCTCTACCACAGCTCTTGTGCTCATGGATTGATATTGCAGATAGACCCTTGGGATGCTACAGGAAAACACAACAATTATTTGATGCTGCAGAAATTTACTCCTGAGGGCTACTCTCAGACCTGTGTCTGCAGCACATCCTTCCAGTGTTGTCCTGCTATTCTCATCTCCTGCACTGACATTTCTGTTAAGCCTTTTAATGTTGAACTTATGTTTCTGGGTCAAAGCTTTTGACTTTTTCTGTCAAGCTAGAGAGTAAAGATAAGCATACTAAGATTTTAAAAATACATCTTAACTGAAGATGTGAAAATCTACATTACAAACCCATCTTGTTCTTCCACCAAGTGGCCCCAGGACGTTCTGCATTCTGGAAATGATATCCAGAGAAACAGATCTTAGAGACAAATGTCTAAATGCAAGAGCTTCTGGAGGAAGTAATGATTTTGCTTCAGATTAGGGCAGATGGAGTCATAAAATGCATCTCTTTAGTCAGTCCCTTTGATAACCTTGTTTTTTATCCTCAGAATAAAGTCTGATTCTTAAAATGTTTTAAATTTATTTTTTAATTTTTAATTTACTTTTATTTTTATTTTAAATTTTAATTATTTTTATTTTTATTTTTAAAATTTTTATTTTAAATTTTTAATTATTTTTATTTTTAAAATTTTTATTTTATATTTTTATTTATTTATTTTTAGGTTGGTTTTTTTTTAGGTATTTATGTACCTATGTTTCTGCAGCACCTGTGACTGATAATCAAAGACTAGACCCCTCCCTTGCACTATCTGATGCAAACACCCAAAACCAGAGTGTGTTCTTGTCCCCCTGAAACTAAATGTCAGACAGCAGGTGGGAAATACAGTGGAAAATACATGTGCACCACAGAAAGGCTTCCTTAAGGCACAGAAAACATGTCTGCTAATCATTTTCTGAGCAGCATGCAGCTTCTTGGGACAAAATTAGATTGCTTCTTCTTAAGACGCAAGGAGGTGGCTCTTTCCTGCAAAACCATTGTTCACCTTTCCTGAGGATAACCCCCTGGTGTGGAGAGCTTTGTGGATAACTGGCTAGCTGAGAAAGGCCACTTTGATATGATACCGTTACATAAGGTTCGGGGAAACAAGCTGGGGATTAAGTAGTCAGTGTCCAATCACTGACAAGAGTCATGGTGACCTTGCTGCAACATGAAGATGGGGGAGAAAATCTTTTGCCAGAAAAATGAAGATAGCCTAGGTAGAACAGCCACAGGAATGTAAATGTAGAAACAAAATAATCATTAGAGCATAGAAGTAGGTGTGGTTGATTCATGTGTGTTTTAAGCAATAATGAGCTCAGCTTTGCAATATGTATAAGCTTGATTAACACCAATATAAATATGTGTGAGCTATCAATAAACGTTGAGATTTGTTGTTCAAGCATGTTGTGTGCTGCAATTCTTCCGCTGACCTGACGAATGGTGACCCCGACGTGATAGCCGGTAGCCACGGTCGATCGGTGTAAGGAGTTTGGGTCCTGTCCCAGCCAAGGACGGTGAAAGCACCGCTGAAAAAGGGAAAGTACCACACCCTGGGTGACCTCAACGGAGAGCCCGGCCGATACGTGCTGCCGAGATCTTGAAGGGCTGCAAGAAGCGCGCTGTTATTTTTAACATGAATAAAGAAAGGCAAGCAGCATATGATTTATTTACTGGCTTTTTACAAAAGCGTCAGGTTAAGGGTATAGATTTGCAGAAAGAGCTTCCTGGGTTGTTGGCTATTGGGTATGAACAGGGACTTTTTGAAAATCCTCACACAGTACATGAGTTAACAGAGTGGCATAAATTTGGGGATAAGTTGTGGCAGGCAGTCATAGATGATGATAAAACTGCAAAAAAGTTGGGAAAGTTGTGGCGAGTCGTGCATGATGAATTGTTGAAATATCAGGCAGAGGAAAAGGCTGCTCAGCAAGCTAGTGTGACACATGAAAAGAACAAGAGTTATGGGGACTGGTTTAGTTCCCTGTTACCCCCTGTCATGTCCACAGTCAATCTGCCACCAGCATCAGCTTCTGCTTTAAGCAGCAGCTCCCCGCCAGCATCGGCTCCTGCTTCAGGCAGCAGCTGCCCCCGCCGCGTGTTCCGCACCGCCTGTGCCTGTGTCAAACCCTACATCTCCTCCTAGTAATGCGCCGATTCCTGGGTCAGAAAATGACCTAGCGGGGGCCATTGCACAGGAGCAAAAGAAGGCATGGGCTGCGGTAGCAAAAGATATCATGGATACGGGGGATGAGGAAGCTATAACAGCTGCCATGGATGTTGCCTGTCCAGTGATTTATTCTCCCCTGGCAGGGGGAGGGTTTCAAGCTACAATAACTGCTTTAGATTGGAAATTGTTATCACAGTAACGGTCCACAGTTAGTCAATTTGGGGTAACTGGTGAACCCACAAAACAAATGCTGGATTATATCTGAAGGACTCAGGTTTTGCTGCCGGCTGATTGCAGAGGATTAGCGAAGCTTATCTTCACTCAGCATCAGCAGCTTTTGTTTAATGCACACTGGCAATCCCTCTGTCAAGAATGTGTGGCAGTAATGCAGCAACCAGGCGACCCGTTACATGGGGTAGCCCTGGAGGAATTAATGGGGTTCGGGCCTTTTCTTCGGACGGAAGCACAAGTATTAATTGGTCCTGATAAGTGTCGGGAGGCTATGCGTTTGGTACGGTTGGCTATAGATAGGATAAAAGAGCCGGGGGGAATTCCTTCTTACATGGGAATAAAGCAAGATAGAGATGAGTCATTTGGAGCTTTTATAGATAAAGCAGCCAACGCTATTGAATGGGCAGGAGTCCCTGAGTTCATGAAAGAGACCTTGCTAAAGCAATGTGCTCTTCAGAACAGCAATCAGCCTACTAAGAATGTGTTAAATACCCTAGGAGCTAATTGGTCTATAGAAGAAGCTTTAGAACGATTGGCAAATGTACCCGTAGGGTCTCAAGCAATGTTAGTAGATGCTATTAAGGAGTTAGGAGCAGGATTACAAAAACAGGCAGAAACATCACAAAGTCAGGTGTTAGTCGCGCTCGCTCCGCTCCAGGCAGCAGCAATAAATACTCCATGAGCTCCAGCTGCTGGCCGATTCAAATGCTACCAGTGTGGAGGTATAGGGCACACGGGACGGGCTTGTCCCGCAATCAGTGTTTGGTGTCACAATTGTCGCTTGGATACCCACAACACCGGAGCCTGCAGGCGCCGTCCGGGAAACGGGAGAGCCAGTGCGCCCACCAGCTGCCACGCTCAGACACAAGTAGCTGCTGTCAACACCTCAGCTCAACTGACCTTCAAATAGCCACCACTGGGAGCCTCGGATTGGATGTGGCAGCCGCAACAACAATAACTTTGATGACCACCCACCCAGAAAAGGTTCCAACTGGAATAAAGGGACCACTCATTATTGATGGATTACCTATGGGAGCTTTGCTTTTAGGTCGTTCCTCAGCTACCATGATGGGATTATTTGTTTTATCTGGAGTAATAGACGCTGATTATACAGGAGAGATTTGTGTTATGGTGCATACTCTTTTTCCACCTATGCAAATCAAAAAAGGACAAAGAATAGCTCAATTGATTCCTTTAGAACAGTTGGCTAAAACTTTACCCCCTCGTCAAGCACAGTCGAGAAGAGAGCATGGGTTTGGTTCCACTGGAGGACTTACTCATTTAACAATGAACCTGAATGAACGACCAAAGCGCACTGTAATACTGGATTATGGAGTGAAAGGATAACCTTGGAAGGATTATTGGATACTGGCGCAGACTCCAGCATTGTGAGTCTGGATTTTTGGCCCCACAACTGGCCATTGCAGTCAACCACAGTGCCAGTAACCGGAGTTGGAAGCCTGACACTTGCAAGAAAAACACCCATGCTATCTGTGACTATTGATTGCAAAACTGTGTGGAGTGTTTTATCAGTTGTACCTTTGCCTCCTACTGTGCAGTGCCTTATTGGTCGGGACATTTTGGCTCAGATGGGAGTAGTACTGACAAATGAGCACCCTTTGGGCTAAAGGCCATTGCATGGACTTTCCCAATCCCATTAACCTGGACCACGGACGTTCCAGTATGGGTTAAGCAGTGGCCATTAAAAAGGGAGAGTCTCGAACAAGTTCACATACTGGTACATGAACAATATAAACAAGGACGTTTACAGTTGTCAACAAGCCCATGGAATACCCCCATCTTTGTTATAAAAAAGAAGTCAGGGAAGTATCGTTTAATACATGATTTGTGGGCTGTAAATGAACAAATGGAGCCTATGGGAGCCTTACAACCAGGATTACCTAATCCGGCTATGCTGCCAAGGGACTGGCCACTTTTGATTATTGATCTGAAGGACTGCTTCTTTACTATTGCTCTTCATCCTCGAGACACTCGGAGATTTGCATTCACTCTGCCGGCCCTAAACAGGAGAGAGCCGAACAAAAGATTTGAATGGGTTTCTCTTCCCCAGGGCATGCGCAACAGCCCCACCTTGTGTCAACTGTGTGTTGACACTGCTTTACAACCCTTACGGCATGCCTGGCCTGAAACAATCATCTATCATTATATGGATATTTTATTTGCGCAGCCACAACCTTTTACTGGTCAACATATTCAAGCAATATATGATGCTTTGAAGCTTTATGGACTGACTGTAGCTTCTGAGAAAATTCAATTATCTGCGCCTTGGAAATATTTAGGATGGATACTTACTGATCAAATTGTTACCCCTCAGAAATTGCAATTAAACATTAAATTACATCCATTGCATGATGCTCAAAAGTTACTTGGTGATCTACAATGGCTACGCCCTATTGTAGGCATCCCTAATGAACTATTAGATGAACTTCGACCTTTGCTGAAGGGAACTGATCCGGCACAGCCTGTTCATGTAACCTCTGAGCAGGTTAAGACACTGCAACAGATATTGGACTATGTGACACAAGGCAGTGTTTGGAGACGTGATCTTAACTTCCCCATACAGCTGACAGTTTGGTGTGGAACTAAATTTTTACTGGGTGCACTTACTCAGCAAGACAGAAAAATGGGGGAGGTGTGGGCCTTAGAATGGATATCTCCTCCACTTCAACAGCATAAAACCCTTCTTCAAAAAATTGAAATTTTGGCTGATTTGCTCAAAAAGGGTCGTGAACGGGTGCTACAGATTACAGGAAAGGAACCTGATCAGATACGGATACCAATGAAGAAGGATACATTGACCTGGTATCTGGCAAACAGTATGGAGTTACAAGAGGCTCTATTGGGAGCCGGTAGTGTGACTGCCACTGATGATATTCTCAATATACTGTTGAATTGGATAGGGCAGTGGGGTTGGATTCAATGCCCAAAAAGATCACAGAAGCCCCTGTTGGATGCTATAACAGTTTATACGGATGCAG
Organism: Agelaius phoeniceus; assembly: GCF_051311805.1. NCBI lineage: Eukaryota > Metazoa > Chordata > Aves > Passeriformes > Icteridae > Agelaius > Agelaius phoeniceus. Next base: position 1,472,585 of record NC_135291.1, on the reverse strand, counting down.
GAAGGAAATCCAAAACTGTTGCAGTAACCTGGCAGGAAGAGGGACAATGGCACCATCAAATACTCCAAGCTACCGAGATGGATACTTTACAAACAATGGAGTTATTGGCTGTTGTATGGGCTATGATGCATTTCTTTGGGCCTCTCAACATTGTGACAGATTCTTTGTATGTTGCAGGAGTGTGTGTGAACAAATAGAGGATGCCTCTATAAAAAAGGTTCAAAACAGGAGGTTGCATGAGCTGCTTATACAGTTGCAGAGAGCAATTAAGCTAAGAAAGCATTCTTTTTGTGTTATCCATATCAGAAGTCACAAATGGGATATTGGTCTGGCAGAGGGTAACATGCGAGCAGATAAATTAGTCTCAATCACACAAGCAACTCTGATTCCCAAGCAAACCATAGCCAGAGAGGCACACTCCATGTTCCACCAAAATGCAAAAGGCCTCCATAGAGAATTTCAGATATCTATGGAGGAAGCACGGGCAATAGTCAAAGCCTGTCCTATATGTAGTCATCATAATGGAGGCTGTGGACTAGGTCTGGGAGTTAACCCAAGAGGGCTGAGCACAAATGAGACCTGGCAAATGGATGTCACAGATGTTGCTGAGTTTGGGAGGTTGAAGTACGTGCATGTTACCATAGACACTTATAATCATTTTATATGGGCCACAGCGCAGACTGGTGAGAAAGCAGGGCAGGTGGAGAGACATCTCAGTAGTTGTTTTGCAGTAATGGGAGTGCCACAGCACATCAAAACAGATAATGGGCCTGCTTACTGTAGCAAAAGAATAAAGCAATTCATGCAAATGTGGGGGATAGAACACGTGGCAGGCATCCCTAATTCTCCTACAGGGCAAGCGATTGTAGAGAGAGCAAATAGTATCTTGAAAACATATCTGAGTAAATACACAGATATCAGAGAGCCACAAGAAAGATTGCTGAAATGTTTATTTGTTTTGAACCACTTGTGTGTTTTCGGGGAAAATAAAGTTCCTGCTGTGGTTCGTCATTATGTACAGGAAAAGGATGGTGTGAAGCAAGATGTATGGGTAAGATACAGAGATCCTAAGACAGGACAATGGCAAGGTCCTGCTAAGGTGTTATACTGGGGCTATGGATATCTTTGTGTTTCTACCCCTACAGGATCTCTGTGGGTACCTGCTAAATGGACCCGAGCAGCCGTGTTTGATGGAACACCTCGATCGACTGAGCGAAGAGGATCGTCAGCGAGTGGAGACGAGGCTGTTGATCATCCTTCGACCGATACTTCTTAAACTGAAAGGACAGTGTAGTTTTGCCATCGATCGAGCAGTTGATCGGTGCAAATCTGTTGATAACATATTAAGCTTGCATTTAGTGCTTTCTGATTTTGAATTTGAAGGGCCTAAGAATTTAGCTTGTATTAGCTGTCAAGATAGACATTGTGCTGCATGGATACTGCTGTTTTGCGGAGGTTGTCAGGAAACTAAGTGGGTACATCAATCCCAATTACCTGAATTGTGGTGTAGGAGCTGTGGTTTCTATTGGCATTTAGACTCCTGGCAGAGAGAACTTAAATCATTTACAGGGCTACCTGGCCGCCAAGGGTTACAGTTGTACGAATCACCAGAACAGAAAATCCTTGCATGGTTTAGGTGGGAAATTCAGCATTTAATTAAATGTGCTTTAGAGCAATCTAAGTCACACATTTTACAATCTAAGTGTGGTAGGGTTGTTCCCCTGTCACAGTCAAGTGTGATAGGTCCTATTTCAGAAGATCAGGATCCCAACCAAGTGTGGAGGGATTGTTTGAAGGACCTAAAGAAGCCAAATCTGGGAAAAAAGAGATATTCTTAAAGGTTTGTGACAAGCATGTTTGTTTCTGAAATATCTGGATGGTTCAAAGTAATGCCTGGAAAGATCAGGGTGATGTGGAGACCTTATGCTATTATTTTATTAATTTTTGCTCTTTTTGTGGACAGTGCAGACCATCAAGCATGGGCCCCACTTCAACCCAAGACTAACATATGGGTCACCCTGGCAAACCTAACTAAACAGGAGGCTATTTGCCTGTCATTATCTTCTCCTGGCAATCCATTCACAACCTGTTTGGTTGGATTGCCGGCAGATCCCTGGCCGTGCCCTTCACAGGTACCAACTTGTAAGGTCAGCAATGCTAGGACGAGTGTGGATAATTGGGATCAATGGGTTTCTCACTTTCCTATAGCACCACAGGAACCCCAAGAATTGGAGTTGTTAGGGTCAGTGATGGCAGATGCATGCATTCATTTTAACCATAGAAGCCTGTTGTCAGTCAAGAACCATTCTAATGTTGTAACTTCCAGCATGGCTGTCTACCATAATGCATTGGCCTGGTGCAATTATACAACAAAGAGAGTGTCAGTCTCATCAAATGACCCTATTCAATTGCCAGCAGGATACTTCCTGATATGTGGGGACCGTGCTTGGGCTGGTATCCCATCAATGCTGCACAGGGGGCCGTGTACAATTGGACGGCTGTCTCTACTTACACCCAACATGTCCATGATACTGAACATGAGCCGCCGCCATCGTAGGAGCAAACGAATGGCTCATGCATTTGCAGCCGACTGCCGGGATGATGTAAAGTTTTGGTCCCCAGCGGCCATAATCGCAGCATCATTCTTAGCCCCAGGGGTATCAGCAGCACGTGCTCATGCTATTTTAAACAAGTTAGGATGTTGGCTTGCTAAACAAACAAATGCAACTTCTTTGGCAATTTCTAGGGTTTTGCTTGATGTAGATTCTATTCGCCATGCGACACTTCAAAATAGAGCTGCAATTGATTTTCTCTCACTTGCACAAGGCCATGGCTGTGATGAATTTGAGGGCATGTGTTGCATGAATCTTTCTGATCATGCACAGTCTGTTCACTCACAGCTCTCTGAGTTGCGGAGGTTAACTGGGAACTTACAGGTAGAATCAGGCCTTGGTATTGATGGATGGCTCAAATATTTAAGCTTAGGATCATGGTTACGCTCTATTGTTAAAGCTGGCATTGTAGTAGTCATTGTAGCTTTGTTGTTAGTATTAATTTTACCGTGTTTTTGTATATGCTTACAGAATATGGTGCAAAAGATGATATCTACCACATTCAATCAAACCATGCTTGTTCAACAGAAAAACGGGGGAAATGTGCAGAGCTTTGTGGATAGCTGGCTAGCTGAGAAAGGCCACTTTCATATGATACCATTGGATAAGGTTCGGGGAAACAAGCTGGGGATTAAGTAGTCAGTGTCCAATCACTGACAAGAGTCATGGTGACCTTGCTGCAACATGAAGATGGGGGAGAAAATCTTTTGCCAGAAAAATGAAGATAGCCTAGGTAGAACAGCCACAGGAATGTAAACATAGAAAGAAAATAATCATTAGAGCATAGAAGTAGGTGTGGTCGATTCATGTGTGTTTTAAGCAATAATGAGCTCAGCTTTGCAATATGTATAAGCTTGATTAACACCAATATAAATACGTGTGAGCTATCAATAAACGTTGAGATTTGTTGTTCAAGCATATTGTGTGCTGCAATTCTTCCGCCGACCCGACAGGGGAGTTTTTCCAGCAGGGTGCTGCTTCTCTGCAGCAGGTAAGCAGCCTGGGACCAGGGCTGAAGTCCTCCTAGGATCACATGGCCCCTCAAGCTCCGTCCGCTGGCTCCCCTCAGCCTTTGAGGCCATCACAGTGGGGTGGGAAGGCAAGCACTTCTTTGGGCAAGCTGGGGAAGTTGCTCCCTTGGACAGCGCTCCAAGTCTTCCCCATGCCGCCTCCTCCAGGTGCTAGCCATGGTGAGGGGCATTCTTCAGAGCCTGGCGTCCTGTGTCACCGTGGACGCTGGGCTGCAAATGCAAATTCTGGCCCTGACTGAAGAACACCCTGATCTCGTGGTGATGAGCCTGCTGTACTGCACCCCAACGTGTGACAGGTACAGGGCACAAGTGCCTTGAGAGTCCAGTGCTCACCGGCCCGTGGGGCCCCTGGCCCTGTACAGCCTGTCCGGCGGGCTCTGTCCAGACAGGCGGAGAGCTGCGGGAGCCTCGGGCCCCTCTGTTTCCTGCGCCTCTGCCACGCTCCCTCCCTGCCCCTCAGGGCACCGGGGCTCTGTCACCCGGCGCCACGCAGCCGCACAGACTGGACTTGAGCAAATACGGTCCCAGTGCCCTGGCGGTGGTATCCAGGCACCTGCCCAGCCAGTGCAGGGACGGGCTGCGCCCCTGCGCTCCGGGGCCTCGTGGTGTTCAGCAAGGAGCCCTCGCTGGTGAGAAGGGGGCGGTGGCTGAAGCCGCGCTGGCAGCATCGTGTGGCTGGGCAATGCAGACCTCTGGGCTTGGCTGGCCTTTGGCAGCAGAGGCAGCTGCTCCCAGCTCTCCTGCCTCCCGCTTCAGCTGCCCCAGTGGCCCAAGCGGCTGTTGGTGCTGCGGCCAGGCACGGCTTCACAGCACAGCCCCGTCTTGCACACAGGCCGGAGGAATACGCGGCCTGTATCAACACCTGCTGCAGCAGCTGGCTGATCCAGATGCAGAGATGGTCTGGATGACCCTGTGTGCGCTCAGGGATATGCTCCAGGACAAAGACCTCAAGCCACCCAGCGTCACCGCCCTGAAGCTGGCTGAGCCCCTCCTGCAACACTTTGAGAACGTAAGGCTCGGTGCCCCCAGCCAAGGGCACTGGACGCTGCCTGCAACCTTTGTGCTCTGTGTGTAGAGATTTGGGCTTTTGGCCCAATGGGCCTGCAGTAGTTGGTGCTTGGGACTTTTCCTACCCTTCCAGGACAACAGCCACGTGCGGCTGCTCTCCATTCAGCTCTTCTGCAAGGTGATGGAGCTGGTAGAGGAAGAGGGGGAAAATCCTCCCATGACAATCGTGAGCCAGAGCCTGCTCCCTCTCTTCTTGCACTGGCACGATGAGAACCTGCACGTGGCCAAGGTGAGGTTTTGTGTGATGCGGCCGCATCCCTGGCAGGGGGCTGGGCCGCCCTGGCACCTGGCGGGCTCCAGCCTCACCTGGCCTTGGCACAGGGTCACGGGTCCCGTGCCCTGGGCTCGGGTGCCACCTGCGGCTCTCTGCTGCTCTCCAGGCCTCTGGCGAAGCCCTGCTTCGTGCGGCACGCTTCCTGAGGAGTGACCTCGAGCAGCTGCTGATGAAGGGGCAGCGGATGCAGTTCGCCGAGCGCCTGGTAAGGACAGCCCGGGAGCCCCAGCCGCAGGCTGGAGAAGCCCCCCTGCACCCGGTGCTCGGTGCGGGGGGCCGGCAGCTGTGCCCCTGCCCGGCGCAGCAGCCGGGCCCGCCGGCCTGCGCCCCCCACGCCGCTCCCTGCCCCGGGCCGTGCGGGCCGGCTCGGCCGCTGCTGGGCGCAGGGAGCGCCCGGCCGAGGGGCAGAGGCCGCAGCGAGCCTTCCCTGTCGGTGCTCCCCGCAGCTGCTGCAGGACGAGAGCCGAGCGGCCGAGCACCTGCGCTGGGCCCTGCCGCGCCTGCGGAGCCCACAGAGGCCCGTGCGCCAGGCGGCCGTCGGGATCATCGGTGAGCCCCGAGCCCGGCGCCCCTCCCTGCCCCCTGCCCGGCTGCTGCCCCGGCTACAGCGGGAGCCGCGCCCGGGCCGCTGCAGCCCCGCCCGCCCTCGGCGCTGCCGCCGCCCTCCCGCAGCCAGCCGAGCCCTCGGGCGGCAGCGCGCGGCAGGGGCCGGCAGGAGCCCTGCCCGGGCAGGAGGGCGTGCGGCCGCAGGGCTGGCAGCGCCCGTGCCGGGCAGCTGTGCCGCCCGGGGCCGACACGGGCTCTGTCTTGCCAGGGCTGGCCGGAGTGCTCGTCACGGGGCAGAAGGAGGAGCTCCAGGTCATCAGCGAGGGTGAGTCAGGGCAGCCGCGGGGCAGCGAGCATCGCCGGGGGCAGCTGCACATGCCGGCCCCGCAGCTACAATCCGTGCCCGGGCTGCGGAGGGCTCTGCTCCCTGTGCGGGCGAGGGGCGGCGGGGGCACAGCCCGCAGAGCTGCCAGCGAAACGTGGGCGATCCGTGACCAACACCTTCCGGCCGAAGCCCTGGCAAGAGCCGGCTGTGATGGGCCTGGCAGGAGGCTTTCCTTGGATTCCCTCCATCTGGCCTCTGACCGTGGCTCTGTTCCTCTCTCTTCCAGCTCTTCAAGCCCTGAGAGAAGATGACAGCCCATCCTGCATCAGCGTACTCATTCAGCTGACCTTCCAAAGAAGATCTGCAGGACTTCTTGCGTCTGCTGGATCAGATGTACCGGCATCCCTCGGCCATCTCCAGCCCCCGTTGCAGATGGGAGCAGCTGCAGAGCAGGATGCACCAGCTGCAGCTCCAGGCACAGCTCTAGCTGCTCAGAGCTGAGCCTGTGGCAAGCTCCAGGAGCTCCTGCCATCTCTCTCCCTGTTGGCAGCTCCCTCCCTCCAGCTCTCAGACCCTGCCCATCCGCTTCTTTTGTCTCCCAGCTCACCCCTTTGCTTCGCTTTCCCTTAATAAAGAGTTTGGATTTTTCCAAAACCTTTTCCAAAACCTTAAGAGTGTGTTGGTGTTCCCTGGGAAATGCAGGCATTTGGAGAAATGCCTTTGGAAGAGAGGGGCTTGCTTCTCAAGCAAAGTGCTTCCCCAGGAGCCCCCAGTGAGGTAGTGAGCCATCTCCCTTTGGCTCCCTGCGCTCCTTTCCGTCCTTGAGGCCCCTGGCACTTGGCGGAGGGGCCTGGCAAGGGAGAAGACTGTGAGAGCAGCTTTGGCATCTGCCTGGGACTGCGGAGACCCCGCCAAGCAGCAGCGGCAGGGCGTGTTCCCTGCCTTTGAGCCCAGCACAGAGCAGGATCATCTCTGTCCAGCCGAGAGCCCCAAATCTCTCTCAGAGAACTGTGAATTCCAAGGCCTTTATGCACACATTAATGCCATCTTCCCTCTCTGGTGTGTTTTAACTCTTGGCAAGATGCGTTTGCCTCTTGCTGGCTGGAAGCTGCTCTGCTCCAGGGCCGGCACCGAGCTGGGCTGTGCGGGCCGGGCAGTGTGGAGAGCTGTGACCATGGTCAGAAGGGTTTTCAGGATGAAGAAGAGATGAGAATGTTGACTCCATGATCAGAAGGCTTGATTTATTTTTTTATGACATATGTTACATTAAGACTATACGAAAAAGAAATAGAAAGGAAAAGGTTTCTTCAGAAGCTAGCTAAGCTAAGAATAGAAAAGAATGAATAACAAAGATCTGTGTCTCAGACAGAGAGCAAGCGCCAGCTCTGCCATGAATGGTCAGGAAATCCAAACACCCACAGGAGACCAATCACGGGTCTACCTGTTGCATTCCACAGCAGCAGATAACCATTGTTTACTTTTGGTTGCTGAAACTGCAGCTTCTCACAAGGAAAAATCCTAAGAAAGGATTTTTCATGAAAGATGTCTGCGACATGTCACCTTTTTTTATTTAGTTAATTTAAAAGGAAAAAGTGTTTGTAATTTTCTCTGCTCAACTCATGCCGAGGAAAAGACAAACACTTGACAGGTTATCTGGTGCCAATCAAACTTCACTCAAGTGCTCCTGTGGAATGAGCTAGGAATTTCTTCACCTGTAGAACATAAAATTCTATCATATCACTAAAATAATTTTACAATATAAGAAAATGCAAAAACAATGCAAAGAAAATTCACGTCCAAGCAGCTGAGTTTCAGGAAAGTCCATGGTCTGAAGATGTTCCTCTTTGTCATATCTGAAAGTTTCTTTTGGTCCTGAAACAGGCTTGCTACAGAAAAGTCCATCAATAGTTATCAGAAGTCCATTGACAGTCTTCAAAGAATTTTGAGAAAATTTCTGAAATGTCTTGCCACAGCCCTTTATTGAACAACTTGGGCTGAAGCCAATCCCTGGCTCCTCAATGCCTCTGAGCTGCTGCCCTGCCAGGTCTTTCACCCTTTGTTATTTAAATTGTTTTTCTTTTTTTTTTTTTTTCTTTTTTGTCAAAAAGAGCAGCAGCAGCAGAGGAGCCAGAGAGAGGCCCTTGGGGGCCCTGGCCCATGTGGAAGGATCAGGAACCCCAGACCTGGCCCACAGAAAGGTGGCCCAGGACCAGAAGGGGGAAGCAAAGCCCCCAAACCCAACAGGAGGCCGGGAGGTGGCCCTGGCCCAAGCAACCAAGGCAGACAGCCCAGGCCCAGCCCCCGAGGCAGGCTCTGCATTGGCACAGACCCGCACCCTGCCGCCAGTACAACGGCAGAAGGGGTGACCAAACGCTTCCTTTCCCCAAAATCACCGAGGCATGCCAGCAATGGGAAGACAGAAGCTGTCCCGAGAAACTTCGTCTCAGGTCTGGGGATGTCCTTTCCCCACAGCAGACAAGCGATGCTCGCTTCCTGCTGTGCCCTCTGCCTCTGCAATGCAAATGCACCCGGTGTTCCTCCCATCTGCCTCACAGCCCCACCGCCACCCCCTCTGGGCTGGGGACCAGGGGCAGAACTTTCGGGACCCAGCTCCCCCTCGCTGCTGGGGCGCGCGAGGGGCGGCAGAGAGATCCGCATCCCCCAGGGGGAAACCCCGGACCAAACACCCCCCAACCCGCCAAAAATGCTGATCTTGAAAACAGGCAGCCGGGCTGCGCCCACAGCCAGCTGTCGGGCCATGCCTCCTCCACGGAAGGACAGGCTGACGCCCTCTTCCCCTGTCCCAGCTCCCCCCGTAGGGGCAGCCCCGGGACAACCCGAAAAACTCGGGGAGGAAGTCACGCTGGATGCAGGAGGCGCCGCTGCAGCTGCCGCCGGCTCCAGGGCAGCCTCTGACGCAGACACGGAGGACGGAGTCCCCGCAGGCGGCAGAACTGCCGGGGCGGGCAGCGGGGCCGCCTGGGGAGGCGGCGGGGGCGGCGGGGGCGGCACGGGGTCGGCGGAAGCTTCTGCGCCGGGCTCTGACATCGGCCGCGGAAGCGCAGTCGCAGAAGGCGGCGGAGTCCGCACGGAAGGCAGCAGGACGGCTGGGGGGAGCGGTGGATCGCTGTTGCCCAGCACCATCGGCGCAGCCGCGGGAAGCGGCGTTTCTGAGGCCTCAGATGCAGGCGGGGAAGCGGCGGAACCGCGGCCGGAGCGCCCACAGGCTCTGCCGGAGGGACAGCGGCGGGAGGGGCCGCGCGGGAAAGCGCCCGCACGCGCGGGGCGGGCTGGGGCGGCGCTCGCGGCGCTGGGCGGGGCGGCACCGCCCACTCCCATCCCCCCGAGAGCAACGGGAGAGGGGAAAAAACGGCTCCGTCTGAGCGTGCTCCGAAGACGCGGTAAAAAAAACTTCGGCTGCGGGCGAAACTTCACCCCCCGCTGTGGTTCAGGGGGGCTGGAAAGCAGCAGAGCGTCCCCCTCCAAAGGGTCTTGCCCCGGAATTGGGGGGAACGGGGCTTTCCCCTTGCAGTTAGCAATCCAGGGAGAAACAGCTGCTCTCCGTTTCAAGACTAGAAAGAGCTTCAAAAAGGTTGGATAAATCGAGGGGCATCCGAACCCACGGTATAAAAAGAATTGGAAAATGGAGCCCATACACTCCCAGATGAACATATCAAGGGCATATAGCACATTTGTAAAAAACCCCAAGAGCTTTGCCCATCAAAAAAACTCATAGAAATCTGTCTCCAACAGGAGAATTCCGTCCTCTTCACCCCATTTTTGCCAGAAGGCAATAAGTTTCTCCTCTGAAGGGGACAATGGAACCTCATCCTCTAGGGGAGAAGTCCTCCAGATGAGCAGCCACAAACTGCGAATGGCCTCATTTTCAGGAGGGGAAAAACCAACAGTACCTTGTGACAGTGTCCAGGACTCTCTGGCTATCTGCACGGTGCTGCTGAGCTTTCTGAACATCTTCCTGAAGGCTTTTCAGAAGGTTCTCTTTGTGGTCAGCCTTGCTGTGAACTCTGTCCAAATTCGGATCTTCAGTTCTTCAGCTCCTGGCTAGAATCCACTTCTGTGGTCACTTGTGAAGCAACCATCAATGCCACACATTCAGGGCTTACCCAGTGCAGCAATGCTCCTCTGGTGGTCTCACCAAGTGATGATTGTCCTCCTCAGTCGGGGGGTCACCAATTGTGACCGTGGTCACAAGGGTTTTCAGGATGAAGAAGAGACAAGAATGTTGACTCCATGATCAGAAGGCTTGATTTATTATTTTATAATATATGTTACATGAAGACTATACTAGAAAGAAATAGAAATGAAAAGGTTTCTTCAGAAGCTAGCTAAGCGAAGAATAGGAAAGAATGAATAACAAAGATCTGTGTCTCAGACAGAGAGAAAGAGCCAGCTCTGCCATGATTTACTCTGCATTGCCAGTAAATCCAAACATCCACAGGAGACCAATCACGGGTCTACTTGTTGCATTTCACAGCAGCAGATAACCATTGTTTACTTTTGGTTGCTGAAACTGCAGCTTCTTATAAGGAAAAATCCTAAGAAAGGATTTTTCATGAAAGATGTCTGTGACACCTTTGGAACCCCAAAAGTGGAGAGATCAGCAATAGAGAACTCCTGGGAGAGTTTTTTCTGGCTGAATGTTGATATGTGGAGATTTTCATGGACACAAGACTCCTGCTGAGTTCTAGAGATGGACCTGGCCAGGAGGGGCCTCTACTCCAAGGCACTCCCACCTTGGTGTCCCCAAACCAGGGTTTGTCATTCCCAAGCTGTGGCCAGATGGAGGAGGAGGAAAAGGCCCACAGATCCCTCACGAGGAGGGGCTGCAAACCCAGCCCAGGGAGGTGTGAGGAGGAAAGAGCCCCCCTGAGCCAGGAAGGCGGCCGGAGATCCAGCCAGAGCTCAGAGCTGGTGGAGAAGCCTCATGGCAGGGAGAAGCCCCACAAGTGCTTGGAATGTGGGAAGGGTTTCAGCTACAGCTCCACCCTGATGGAACACCTGAACATCCACACTGGGGAGAGGCCCTGGGAGTGTGGGGAATGTGGGAAGAGCTTCAGTGGGACCTCCGACCTCACCAAGCACCACAAGATCCACACTGGGGAATGGCCCTAGGAGTGCTTGGAATGTCCGTCACTCACCAGCACTTCCACACCAGGGAGAGGCCCTGCGAGTGTCCCGAGTGTGGGAAGAGCTTCGTGCGCTGTTCCAGCTCCATCCCCCGTGGGAGGATCTGTGCTGGATGGTCCCCAGTGACCCCCGTTGGGCAGAGCCCCGGTGACCCCTGTTCTGGCTGATCCGTGTTGGGTGGGGGGAAGGCGTTGGAGAGATTTCTTTCCCTTCTCCTTGTGCTGCTGTGATTTGGTTGGCAATAAATTCCCTCCGCGTGCCCAGGCCGGGTCTGTTGTGCCCGTGCCGGATTTGCTGAGGGATCTCTCCCGGTCCTTGTCCCCAGCCAAGAACCCTCGGTTCCATTTTCTGTCCCTGTGCGGCTGCGGGGGCAGGGACAGAGCGGCTCTGGGGGTGCCTGGCATCGGGCCAGCGTCACCGCTCGCCACAGGCACCGCTGAGATCCCGCGCCCCTGGGCACGCATTGCTGGGCTCACCTGAGCTCCCACCGGCCCAGCGCCCCAAGGATCCCCCTCCCCAAAAATCCCCAGCCCGGGGCTGCAGCGTCCCGGAAAGGCCTCAGCCAATGGCAGCGCAGGCAGGAGGCGTTGCAGCCAATGAGATCTCGGGGCGTTGTATTGCGTCATCGGTTGCCGGGCAGAGCCCGTGGCCGATCGCTGCCCAAAAGTGGCGGCAGCCAATGAGAGCGCGCGGCGCTGCCGAGCCCGCCCTGCTCCGGACTGGTGCTGCCAGCGCAGCGCGGCTGCTTTGGGGCTGCTGCTCCCTGCCCGGCCCCGGCCATGGGGCGAGGGGCGGCAGCTGGGGCCCTACTGGTGGCACTGGTGGTGCTGGGAGCCCCCTCGGCTGCGGGCGCGGAGCTCTCGGGTGAGCGGGAGGCGGGAGGCGCTGGGACAGGGTGGGAGAAGGGGGAAAAGGGGGCGAAGCGGGGAGCCCGGAATGGAGGGGGAGGAGATGGGGACCCCCAAAGGGAGAGCGGGAGGGGCTGAGGGTTGGGGGGAGGGGAGGGGAGGGAGGGGTGGTAGAGGGTGGGGAAGGGGGAAAAGGGGAGGGGACCCCAAAACTGAGCGGGAGGGGGCTGGGGATTGGGGGATTTGTGGGAAAATGGGGAAATGGGACCCCAAAAGTGATTTGGGAACGGCCGGAGGTGGGAGGGGAGAGGATGTGGAAGGGGAAAGGGGGGAAGGGCAGCAAAGATGAAGCGGCAGCGCGGGCAGGAGGGTCCCGTGGCGGCCGTGGGGCATAGGGGGTGCGGAGTGGGGATCCGGGGTGGGCCCCGGAGCTCTGGAGGTGTTGCTGGGACGCTGGGGGGACATCCCTGAGCTGTGTGCTGCACTCACAGGGGTGTTCCAGTGGATGCATAAGGCCGATGGTCTCTTCATTAACGGCACGGAGAAGGTGAGGTTGGTGGTGAGGTTCATCTACAACCGGGAGCAGTTCCTGATGTTCGACAGCGACGTGGGGCACTTTGTGGGGTTCACCCCCTTAGGGGAGAAGAATGCCAAGATGTGGAACAGCGACCCAGCTATAATGGAGTTCGTGCGGGCTCACGTGGACAGGTGCCGGCACAACTACGAGATTGTTGCCTCGATCACCGTGGAGCGCCGAGGTGAGCGCGGGGCAGAGCGTGTCCCCTTCGGGCCCTGCCCTGCCAATGACCCTGGAGCCCCTCAAAACCTCCCTGGGAATCGCCTCAGAGCCCTCAGCCCTCTTTGTGCCCATCACCGGGTCCTCCTGTCCTTTCCCAGTCCCTCCCAGTGCCCCCCGCGCGTCCATGTCAGCGACGCGAAAGCTGACGCTTTTCAGCCAATCAGATCGCGTCTCTCTAATGACTCATCCGTTGCCAGGCAGACCCGCAGCGCTGAGTGCCCTGCGCTGGGCTCGGACTCGCAGTGCCGCGCTCTTCATTCCCAGTTCCTCCCAGTGCCACCAAAATCCCTCTCAGTGCCATCCCAGTCCCTCCCAGACCATTCCCAGTCGCTCCCATTGTGTTCGCAGTCCCTCCCAGTCCTTCTCAGTCCCACCCACCTCCTCCAAGTCGATTCCCAGTCTGTTCCCAGTTCACTCTCAGAACTCTACCCTCTCTCCCAGTGCCCCCCCATTCCCTCCCATCTCTCTCAGAGTCACCCAAGTCCTTCCCAGTCCGTTCTCCGTCCCTCCCCAGCCCAGCCCAGCCCTCCCCTCTCTCTCCCAGTGCCCCCCAGCTGATCCCAGTGCGTCCCCGCTCTCTCTCTCTCTCTCCCAGTGCCCCCCAGCGTGTCCATCTCGCTGGTGCCCCCCTCGAGCTCCCAGCCCGGCCCCGGCCGCCTGCTCTGCTCCGTGATGGATTTCTACCCTGCTGCCATCCAGGTGAGCTGGTTCCAGGGCCAGCAGGAGCTCTCGGAGCACGTGGTGGCCACCGACGTGGTCCCCAACGGGGACTGGACCTACCAGCTGCTGGTGCTGCTGGAAACCCCGCCCCGGCGCGGGCTCACCTACAGCTGCCAGGTGGAGCACGTCAGCCTGGAGCAGCCCCTGAGCCGGCACTGGGGTACGGGGGAGCCCCTGGGGGCGCTGGCAGAGCCACTGGGCTGTGCTGGGAGCCACTGGGAGGGAGCTGGAGAGAGCCGGGCTGAGACTGGGAGAGGGGCTGGGGACTGGGCGTGGGCTGGGAAGGGGTTGGGGGCATGCTGGGGAGGGTGGGATGGGGTTGGGGGGGTCCTGGTGGGCACTGGGAGAGAGTTTGGGGGTGCTGGATGTGACTGGGAGGGATCGCAGTGAGCCCGGAGGGGCTGGAAGGAGATCGGCCATGGCCAAGCGGGGCTCGCCATGAGCTCGGTTGTGCTGGGCACAGACTGGGAGGGCTCTGGCTGAGTCCTGCTGGGGCTGCCAAGGGACTGCGAGAGGCTTTGGGGCTCCTGGGGCGCTGGGGGGCAACTGGGAGGGGGCTGTGGGATCCTCAGAGGGGCGGGAGGGGTTTTGGTGGCTCCTGGCCAGGACAAAAAGGGATCCCGGGGAGGTTTCAGGGGGTCGTGGCTGGGCTGGGGGCCACAGGGAGGGCGCTGGGAGGGGCTGGGGGTGTCCGTGAGAGGTTTTGGGGGTGCTGAGCCCTGCGGACCCCCCAGAGATGCCGCCGGACGCCGCCCGCAGCAAGATGCTGACGGGCATCGGGGGCTTCGTCTTGGGCTTCGTCTTCCTGGCGCTGGGGCTCGGCTTCTACGTGCGCAAGAAGGTCAGGGCGGGTGCCGGGGGTGGCGTCCCGGCCGTGGCGGAGCGTGCGCGCTCCCGCCGGGGCCCCCAGCCCGGTGTCACCCCCTTTTCTCTGCCCACAGAGCTCCTGAGCCGGCGGCGGCCGCAGCCCCTCCCCGTGGGCTCGGGCCCGGCCGGAACCCCCTGTTCTGTCCCCGCTCCGCTGATTTTGAGGGGGGTCCCGTGTTCCCCCCAGCCCCTGAGGAGAGGAGCAGAAACCAGAGAAGCAGCGGAGATCCTCCGGCCTTCACCCAGGTGTCCACGCGGGGAGCCAGGAAGATGTGGAGCCCCCAGCCAGGTGTGTTCCCAACGCGGGGGCTCTGACCCTGGGGGTCACCCGGGATTATCCAGCCTGGATCCTCCAACGGGGGCTGGACCTGGAGCGGGGCACGGAGCTCATCCCGCACCGGGGCACGGCGGGATCCACGGGCATCGACCCCTCCCTCATCAAAGGACAGCTTTCAATTACAGTGGTTAGGACAACTAGTTAGTTATGGGAGTTAGCACTGGTAGTTGGTTATGGTAGTTAGCACTGCTAGTTAGTTATGGTAGTTAGCACTGCCTGTTTGTTATGGCAGTTTTTTGAATACAAACTCTCTCAAACCTCAACTCCCCTGACGTGTCCCTTCCCTCTCCCGCCGTGACTCAGCTGCCCGGAGCAATGTGAGGGGAGAGCGGGCCCAGCCTGGCCCAGAGCTGAGCCCCAGCAGAGCCCTGGCAGAGCCCAGAGCAGCCTCGGCACCTGCAGAGTCAGCCTGGAAGGAGGCGCTTGGAGCCTTCTCGGCTGCACCCGGCTCTTGGTTACAAACTGGGTGTGCTGGAAAATGCCACCGGCTCTGCAGGAGGGCAGAAGGGGCCCGGGCAAGGCCCAGGTGCTCCATGCAAGGGAAAAACCTGCCCTGGGTTTGTTATAAATAACTAGGTAGTGTTGGCTTTTGCTATTATGTATTGACTTCTGCAAAATATTCTTAATCACAACAATTTTGATAGAGTACAGTTTGTAATCACTTTTCACTGCTTTTGCTATAGTATAATTTGTCAGCTTTTTGTGGCCAATGCCCTGGCCCCTGTGTAGCTCATATCCTCAGAACATCATTTATGGATGATATTTGAGTTTGTGGACTGTGTGAAAAACATACATTATAGTTTTGGCTTTTGCAAAATATTCAAGTGGATGCCATGTGTTGTGCATTAGAATGTTAACTTTTGCAGAAGTAGCTGTAGTTGTGAAATAATAACTAATGCTTTTATTTTTGTAACTAACTGACAATAATAACACAGAGATATTTGTGAAAGAGCTAATGTTCATTTAAAGTACTTGTGGAAATAGCTAAAATGGTCAGATAACATTTAAGGAAGGGATGTGATGAGGCCCCTGCCACTGACCCTTCCACTGTCAATAACTGTCACCTGCTGAAACCACAGAACAGGGGCCCTTGTGAGGCAGTGACACACAACCCTCAAAACAGCAATCCACGATTCCTGCACGTGCTCTAAAAAGGCGAGTTGGGGGTCAAACCAACCTAAAGAATTCCTGGAACATGTAAACGAGTTCAAAGAAATGTTTGAATCTGTACAATCATTATGAATATGTATTTGAACAATACAATGGAGAAACTAGACAAGACGAGTTGCTGTGGTTAACCGGTGTGCCTCTGGCCATTGCCAACACCCAGCGCTGTTACTGATTTGTCCCTTCTTATTCCTTATTAAACTTTCAAAAATTCTAAAGAGTGAGGCTCATTTCTCACAAAACCCAAGGTGCTCACCCCATGTTCTTCCCCCAAAGCCAGGATTTGTCAATCCCAAAATTTGCCTGGATGGAGGAGAAGGAGGCTGCGAGGAAAAGGAAGATGCACTGGTGTGGAGGCCCATGGGAGTCTCAATCTCCCACCCATGGAGGACTGGTCCCCAATGAGAAGAATAGATTTCAAGGTTATGGTGAGAAGCTTGCTTCTCCCACAGATCTTTGCAGGCACATGCTGATTTATGGAAAGTTCTGTTACCCCATTGGCCCGTTGGCCTAATTACCCTAGTTCACCCCCTGTTACCCATCTCTGGTTAGTCCCTAGAATGTTCTCCCTCTCTGTCCCTCCATTGGCCCCAGTTTACTGCATTCCTCTGCCCCTGTTTCCCTATTAGCTGTCCCGACCCTTAACCCCTCCTTTGCCCCATTTTCCCCCATATCCATTGGACCCTGACCCTCAGCTCCACCCTCACTACCCCATATCAAAACCCCCTGTGCCCTCAGCTTGCTCCCTGTCTTTGTCCCTGGACCCTGTTCAGCTCTGTCCCCTGTTCCTGTACCAATCAACCCAGTTTGCTGAGATCATACCCAGACCCATCCTGCCGACTTTGTCAGCTTTATAAAGCAGCCGTGAGCTCCGGGCTCCTGAGCGCCGGACGCTCCAAGGGCCTCGGCAGCGCCAGGACGCTCCAGACTGGGACAGCCAGGCAGGGCAGGAGGAATCACTGCCCCTTTCCCCTCCCTGCTGCTCCATCTCCCAGCCCAGCATCGCTGCAGGACAGCCTCACTGCCAACGCCATCCTGCCAGGGATGGACTGGGGGGATCTCCTTCCCCTTCCCTCTGGCATGGAGGCAAATCCCATCTTCTCCTTGTCCTCCCTCCTTCTTCTCCTCATTCTGTCCTTCATCCATCCACGTTCCTTTCCCATCTCCTTCCTCACTTGTTCCTTCTTGTTCCTTCCTCTCCTCCTGCCTTTTCCTTTTCCCTTCTCCCTGTCTCTTCCTCTCCTTGTCCTTACTCCCCCAGGCACTGAGCTGCAGACAGAGACCAGGGAGAACAAATCCCTGCCACAGAACCTCGTGGAAGAGGCCATTTGGAACGGCTCCACGGCGCAGGAATCCAACGGGGAGGAAAAGCCCCAGAGATCCCACACGAGGAGGGGCTGCAAACCCAGCCCGGGGAGCTATGAGGAGGTAAAACCCTCCCTGTGCCGGGAAGGGTGTGGGGAATGTGAGAAGAGCTTCAGGCAGAGCTCAGCCTATTTCTGGTGCCTCCAAAAACGGCGGTGCCAGATGCAGAGATCCCCCTGCAGATCCATGGGGATGCAGAGATCCCCCTGCAGATCCATGGGGATGCAGAGATCCCCCTGCAGATCCATGGGGATGCAGAGATCCCCCTGCAGCCCCCGGAGCAGCCACGCTGGAGCACGGGGATGCCTGAGAGGAGGCTGTGCCCCCGTGGCCAGAGGGGCCCCGCTGGAGCAGCCTGTCCTGGCAGGACTGACCCCGGGGCACAGTGACCCACGCTGCAGCACTTGGAGGGGGGCTGTGCCCCGTGGGATGGACTCAGCTTGGAGAAGTTCCTGGAGAAGTCTCCGGTGGGAGAGAGCCCAGGGTGCAGCAGGGGAACGACTCCTGTCCCTGAGCAGAGGGAGAAGCCCCGGGGCATGAAGTGAGCACGGCCCCATTCCCTGTCTCCGGCACTGCCGGGGTAGGAGGTGCAGCTGGAAGGAGGGAGGCGTGGGGGAAGGCTGGATTTAAGGCTCTTCACTTACTTCTCATTATCCTGCTCTGAGGTTTTGGGGTTTTCTGTCAGAAATATCTCCCCTCCCCCACTCATCCACAGGGATTTGGGGCAGTTTTCCCTTTTTGGGGGAAATCAAAGCGATGCACTGCTGCTCCTAATTAGGGGTAGGAGAAGTGAGGCTCCAGGGCTTCCCGCTGAGCCCGGGCCACCGGAGCCGCAGTGCCGGGAAAGCCGTGGCGGGAGGTGCGGAGCAGTTTGTTTGTGTTTTCAGCTCAATCCCCTCGGGCCCGGGCCCGTTCCAGGGCTGTTCCTCACCTCCGGCTCTGCCCTCACGCAGCCCGGGGGTCCCTGAGAGCGCGGGGCGAGGCTGTGCCGTGTGCAGAGCCCGCCCCCGGCTGCGATTGGGCGACGGTGCCGTCCGTCGAGGTTCTGGCGCGCTGATTGGTGGAAGCGGGGCGGAGCAGGGCCCCGGTGGCGGCCTGAGGGCGGCCGTGGCTCGGCGGCGGCGCCATTGGCGGAGCGTGTGTGCGGGCCCGGGAGCGGCGGCAGCGGCCGGAGCGCGGTGAGGCGGCGGCGGACCTGGGAGGCGGCCGCAGCGCAGGTGGGAGCCGCGCTGGGTTGTGCGGGGGCTCGGGGCTCGCTGCGGGCCTCGGGGGCGGCAGGGGGCTCAGGCGGGTTCGTTGTGCCGTGTCCGGCGCGTGTTGCCGCTGGCGTGAGGGCGCTGCGGGAGCGGCTGCCCGCGGTCTCCTTGCGGCCGCTGCCTCGGCAGGAGCCGCTGCCGGAGCAGCGCTGGCTCGGCCCGGTTGCTGTGGCTGGGACAGAGGCGGCTGCCCCGTGCCCGGGGCTGTGCGGGGAAATTGACGTGGCCGGAGGTTTCTGTGCCCAGAGGAGACAGAGGAGTCCTGTACAAGTGACTTTATTGCTGAGCAGAGGGAGAGGCCGTGGGGCATTTGCCGTGCGCTCGCTGCCATTGCTGTAGTTCGCAGCCTCCTTTTTATCCTCATTTTCCCGGCCCCATCTCCCTCTCCCTTTGCCCACTGGCTGAGGTACTTGGAAGGTTCAGACTTCCACATCTGCCAACTGCATGTCCTTGTTAATGTGCATCTCCACTTTTGTAGAACAGCCGATATTCACGGCTCTCTTAAGTCTTTGTTCTTCTGGAAGTTCAGGAATTTAGCGGGACTTTCTGTGAGCGGCAGTCCATGTTAATTGGTAACATGTATTGAAGCTGGTGGTTTCGCCCGTTACTTCCTTATCTACGAGTCCCTGGCCCCTCGCTCAGCTGCTGAATGAGCTGCACTCTCAAGGTGTGGAGCATGGTAAAAAGATGAGAGTTGCTGTAGCACATGAGAGGAGAAACAGCATTCGTTTAACCCATGGACTGCCAGGGAGCCACAAAACCGTGTCCCATTCCCATCCTTTTCACGTTTGGGCCAATACATGAGCTGCTCTTTTGTTTCCGTTGTTTTTTTTTTTCACCACTTTTCCTTTGTCATCTAAATGCCAACAGCAGTTTGAGTCATTTAGTTTTCCACAAACTCCTCTTTTTTCTGCTAACAGATGATCTGATCCCATCCCATGGTGAAATGTTGTTTTCCTCATTTCAGTGGATTGCTCAGCAGGAAGGTCAGGAGCTGGAGCTGTCTGGTTGGTTATTCCCAGGGCAGCTTGTAATCTAATGATGCCATTGAAATGAGAAATGGGTTCTGTGGCTCCTGATATGAATTAGTTTGGGTTCCCAGGGGCCGGTCCATGGTGTTGTCGGATTTGTTCTGGTGGCCTTTCCCCATTTTTGTCCGCTCTCTCCAGCTAGGGCTGCATCAATTGACTGCTTTTCTCTAATTAAATCATCAAATACTTGGATTCCCAACTGATTTCCCTGAATTTTTGGTAGCAAAAAGTCCCCAGTACCCTAATATACCCTGTATATAACAGAGACAGTGACAGCACATGTTGGCGTGGGCAGAGGGATGATTCCCCCCCCATTTATTTATAGTGAAGTTTTCCCAACATTCTCCTTTTGCTGTTTCCCTTTGCAGCTTCACCCGTTTCTGTTGCAGGGTCAGATATCCTCACCCTGGGCTCTGCCTTGAGCTGTGCAAATTCCATCAGTGCAAGCAGGCAGAGCTTGGGGTGAGGGCAGAGGGAATAAGCCCAATTCCTGCCCCAGGCAAGAGACCCAGGTCCATTGTCCAGGCTTTGCCCAGCAGTGTTCATTTGCATTTCTAAAGCTCCTCTGCAGGCTGCCTGCAATGAAGCTTCTCTTCCAGGGCAGCCACCTCGTGAGTCACGTGTGGCCCCCCACAGAATCTGGTTTTTTTGCAAAAAGTATCAACTATTTACGAGTTAAAAGTATTATGGTAATGCTCTTCAATTTTGCAAAATGCAGTGTTAAAAACGCCAATCACTTGTTTTTAAATTTTTTAAAAATTTAATAGTAATAAAATGGTTATAAAAATAGTAATACAATTAGAGTAATAATAATTTGGACAAACTGAATTAGGACAATATGAGACAATAAATACAAAGTGTTACGGATGTCCCGGTACCGCCCAGCACGAGCCTCAAAAGGACACCCGTTAACAAAGGATTAACCCTTAAAAACAATAGCCTGTTGCATATTCATACACTTCATACCTGATGCATAAATTCCATTCAAATACAGGATTCTGTCTGGTCATCCTCAGTTTCTTCCTCCAAATCCTAACAGCGCCTTCGAGGTGGGAAGAAGTTGGTTTCTTCTGATAAGAGGGCCATAAATTCTTCTCTGAAAGATTTAGGTGTCCTGTGGCTGCTATCTCGCTGTGAGTCCTTTCTTTTTAAAAAAGTATCCTGCATAGCATCGTTTCTATTTAAACAATTTTTATAATCTAAAACTATATTTAACACAGTACTTAAGAAAACTAATACAGCATTACTTTCTAAAACAACACATATAATATTCATTTTAATATTTGCGAAAAGCCAATCATAAAATACATGCATTTTTCACATGCAGCATAAAGGCGAACATGGAAGAACCCAGACCAAAAACTGATTCTCACAATTCTGTCCCAAACCCACCTGAAAATATAAAGTGTGAGTTTTATGAAAAATTTTTCTCATGTTGTAATTGTGTCACTGAAGCTGCAGGGAAAACAAAAACTCTCCAAGAATCTCTTTAGTGTTAGAGAGTCAAGGCATTGCTTGGTTCTGGCCAGGATGTGCAACAGAAATAATTTCTTTCACAAATAACCCTGGCTGTGCAGAAAAAATCATTCCATGGCATGTGAGTTTTACTGGATTGTTCCTAAACTTTATGTAGTCTGAACCAATCTAAATCCCCTGGTTTAATGTTCATTGCTTCCATGTTGTGTAGGTTTTTAGTATTTGGTTTCCTGTTGGACCCGGATTTCTTCCCCTCTGCTGTGAATTCGGTCCACACTCGTGGATTTCCTTCTCAGCCTTTTCCAGACCAGGTGTCTCCAGCTGTGCCGGGGGCAGTGTCTGGGGTAGCTGTTGGTTGCTGTTTGCTGCTGGGCGTTGATGTTTTGTTGCTGGTCGTTATCTCTGTGGGTGTCTTTTGGGCTATTCCCAGTCTGTGGAGATGTTAAACTCATCTCCGTTGAGTGGTGTAACAGCCCTTAAATAAAACCTTTAAAATTCCTTTCCCCAAGGCAAAGACAAACCAAGCCTGATTAGAGAAAGAAGATTTAAAAGAACCAAAATGGGTGCATTTTGCAGCAATGCAGTCGCAGTCAGCCCAGAGTGTGGGTGTGAGTGAGCCCCAGAGTGGAATTGTGCCGTGGTGCTCCCCAGCAGCTGTGGCAGTGCAGGCCCAGCCAGCGCTGAAGCTGCAGCAGTGGCAGCGAGGCTTGGCCGCAGTGGCTGGAGGTGCCAGAGGAGGGTGGCCAGGATTTCCGAGGGTTTGAGCAGAGGATCTGTGGGCAGGCCCAGGGGCTTGGCCCGCTGTGGAGCCCTGGCTGCTGCTGCGTTGCCTTCAGGGCAGGCTCAGGGGCGGCTGCCATGGTCCTGCTGCAGGCGGGAAGTGCAAATCTCCGGGGCTTCAGAGCCCCTGAGGCCAGGCTGAGGGGTCCCCCCGTGTTCAGCTGTGCTGGCGGCTGTTTCTGGCCTCAGGGACACTTGGCATGGGCCCCTTGGCCACCAGTGGTGCTGCTTTGCACTCCTTAGGCAGGAGCCGATGTCCTGGCTGGGTGTTGGCAACAGCAAAGTGCCAGGGCAGGCTCTGTGCCAGCCCAGCTTCCTGTGGGAGAATCTACCTTGATCTCTGCTCCAGTGGTGTCTGAAGCAGTCAGAATTGCTTTTGCCCCCCTGTTAGGTGCCATGGTGTCAGCAGAAGATATTGAAGCCTTCCTGCTGAGGCCATTTCAGTGCCAGGCTCTTACAAGCACCCAGAGCTCCTTGGGTTGAGCTGAGCATGGGGCGGTGACCTGCGCTTTGTCTGATTCCCCTTCCTTAATAACAGCCTGTCTTGTAGCTCTTTTCCCTTCTGCTGCCCTTGCAGAGCCATCCACAAACACATTTTGTCCCTCAGGCCTGGGAATGTCCCATCAATCTCTCCCAGCCTGGGTCTGGAGCTCTGTCCCTTGAGTGCAGTCCTGGGTTCCTTGCCAGCCCCTCTCCAGGCTGTTCAAACAGGAGGCTGGGTTAAACCCTTGCCCTGTCCTCAGTTCTGAATCCTCCTGTGCCATTGAACAAGTTTCGTACTGTAATAACCGAGCCCTGCTCATCCATTTAGAGGCTCTTTTGGTTGTCAAAGCTTTAACTTGATGCTAGACTTGAACTCTAGGAGATCCTCCTGTTGTCATCAGTTTTCAGCCTGAGCTCCCACGGAAGCTGTGGCTGCAGAATTCTGCAGACAATGAGGCTGCTCTCTGGCCACTGGGTTAAACATTTTAGCACAAGAATTCCTTTGGCAAGACCCTGTTTAACATCCACCTATAATTCAGATTCTTTTACCCTGTCTGGATGGGCAAGGGCAGCCGCCTCAGTTAATCTTCATTTTAACACTTGAAAATTCTGTGTTTCCTCCTCCTGTCCATACATCCAGTTTGTTGACTGTCAGGATAGGAGTTTTACAGGAAGACACCCCTGGCTCCAAAAGCCCTGCCTTCTACAGGGACTCAATACCAGGCTGTGAGCCCTTCCTTCCCTCCCCTGGAACAGGGTATTGCTTGTCCTGGTTGCTTTGAAGTAATTTGTGGAGGCTCCATATCTAATTTTCCCTCTTTCCCTGGGGCTGCCCACACTTCTGGGTTCAGTTCAGCATAGGCCTGGCCAGACATTTGACACAGAGGTACAACAGAACTGGTCTCTGTATCACCTTTTATAATATTAATTTGTGTTCTGAGTTTAGAGATCCAATCCCTTCCCAGTAAATCATGATAACAATTAGGAGCAAATAAAAATTCATGCATTTCAAACCCATCTCCCACAAGTGCTAACAGTGGTTGAATAAAACCATACATCTTTCCCACTTATCTCATGAATAATCCAAGACTTTTTTGGTTCGAAGATTCAGAGTGCATTGAGAGGCTCCTGTGTCCATCAGAAAATGCCTCCTCTCAATGCAGACCGAGCTGAATGTTCTCAAGGGCTCCAGTGTGGAGGGTCCCTGGTGTGATGGGAGCTGTGACAGCGCTGCCAATCCATGTCCATCAAGGGGTGGACTTGCTGGTCCTGCGGGTGCTGCTGTCTGTGCTTGCAGTGTCCTTGTGCCCTGCAGCTGGAGCCCTGATTCCTTGCCAGGGGCTGTTTGGGTGGGCTGTCCCCTGCCGAGGAGGGCAATGCCTCTGCCGGGTGCTTGTGGCCGAGCCCGTGCCCTGGGTGCTGGGGCCCCCTTGGGCCCTGGGGCTGATCCCTCAGGGGCTGTAGGAACTCTGCCCTGGCCTTTGCCTTCAGCCTGGCCTTTTGCTGCTCCCTTCTTGCATTCACCTGCTGGGCCTTTGTGCCCAAGTGGTGCAGGGCCTTCTTCTGCCCCTCCTGCAGCCCCCCTCAGTGCCTGTGGGTGCTCATCCTCTGAAAGCTGCTGAGCTTTCTGTAAAATCATTTGTATCTCCAGTAACCCTAACAAAATCCTTAAAAGACAATCTCCATGCTAAAATGTATAATCCACATTTCCCAGGTGTTCCTTGCTCCTCGTCCCTGTGCTCAGGGTGCCCTCCCCAGCCCGTATCCCAGAGCCGGTCCCTGTCCTGCCGCAGTGTCCAAAGGCGCCCCCCCGGCGGGCAGGGCCGGCAGCTCCACGGGGCCGGGCAGCGGCCGGGGCGTCCCGCAGCCTCCTGGGGGCCGGGGGCCACTGCCGGCCCTGCCCGGGGCTGGTGGGGTCAGGCAGCGCCCGGCGCTGAGCCCCGGCTGCCCCACAGCCCCGGCCCGGCCCCGCAGCTCCCCCCAGGGCCCCAGCCCGTGCTCCCGGTCCCGCACCTCTGCGCCCGGTGCTGCCGCTGCCCCCCACAGAGAAACCCCCTGAAACCCTGACCTCCTTGTTTTCCTCTCCTGGAAACCGGGGATGCAAATGATCAGCTGGCAAATGTTGAGGATAAGACCCTGCTGAAAAACATCCCAGTCCTCAGTATTTTTCTCTTCCTTCTCTTTCCATCATCCTTTTCCTTCCCACAAAGATTCCTTCTGCAGCTTTTTGCCTTAAGCATATTGCTGCACACTCCCCCTCACCCAGTCCCTTTGCAGCACACCAACACCATCCATGCCCTGTTGTCTCAATCCTTTCTCCACTTCTCTTATTGCCCCCCTGGGTGTCCAAGTTCTTAATTACCTCTGGGTGAATGTGCAAACTCCCTCAACCTTCTCCCAAGGGACCCTTCAGAGATATTTTGGGATCATCATCCCTTTGGCACAGGACCCCTTCCTGGCTTTCCCTTTTCTAGCCTCCATGTGTGCCCTGCCATGTTCACTCCCCAAAGATCCCAGTGCACTCACTGATGAGATTTTCAGTGCTCTCTCCCTGCTGACTCTTCACAGCCCCCCCTGATGTGTCACTCGTCTGTCTCCTGGTCACTCTCAGGTACCCAATCAGTCCCCGGTGCTGCCGCCCCCAAGGGGGCCGATCACCCGAACTGGGTGAGGCACCTTCAGCTGCACTCACTGCCCGCTGCCCCGGACGGTGGAAGGAATTCCAGACGAGTCCCAAGGTGTGTGGAAAAATTGACATCTTCAGAGATTCTGTCCACAAAGCAGACAGAGGAGTCCTGTAAAAGTAATTACATTCCTAAAAAAATGGGAATGGCCATGAGACATTTCCCACGGGGTCTGTCCAGTTCTTGGAGGACACAGCTGCCTTTTCATCCTAATTTTCCTGGCCACATCTCCCTTTCCCTTTCTGCATTGGCTGTAGTGCTTGAGAAGTACAGACTTCCCAATCCACCTACCACATACCCCCTTGATATGCTCCCACTTTTAAATAGCGAACGATATTCATGACTCTGTGAAGTCTTTGTTCTTCTCGAAGTTCATGAATTTGGCAGGACCTTGGCTGAACAGCAGTCTGTGTCATCAATTAAGAACATTTTCTGAAACTGATGGCTTCTCCTGTCACTTTCTTGTGTCCAAGTCCCTGGCCCTATCTTTAATCAGATTCACAGCATCTGTTTGTAAAGACACTTTCCTCTTCCTTTCATGGGGGTTTCCCCGTTTGTGGGACATCCCCCCTGGAGCTGTGTGTCCCCCCCTTGCTGCAGCCCCAGCCCTCAGGCAGCGCTCAGCCAATCAGAGCACGCGGCTCTGATGACTCAGCAGTTGCCAGGCAGACCCGCAGCTCCCAGCGTTCCCCACCTGCGCCCCCCCCCCCCTCGGCCCCAGCGCCCCCCGCGAGGGGAATTTGGGGAGGTGGGAGTGGGGCAGCGCCAAGGCCGGGCCCCCCCGCGCTGTCCTGGCGGGAGCGGCTGCAGTGGGGACCGAGTGCGGGCGGGAGTGGCCGAGAGCCCAGCGCTGCCCCAGCCCGACCTGCCCCAGCTCCATCCCTGCCCCTGCCGTGGGATGCTGTGGGTTTGGGGGCAAGAGGGAGCCGGCAGCGGGTGCTGGGCCTGGGGCAGGAGGAGAAAGGAAGGAGAAGCAGGGTTGAGGAACAAAATGGTCAAATGAAGCACGTGGAAGGAGAAGGTGGGATTGTGCAAGAGAAAGAGGAATAGCAGGAGGAAGAGGAGTGTGAGGAAGAGTAGGGACACAGGAGGAGGAACAGGAAGAGGAAGCAGCACAAGGTTCCACCTCTCCCTGTATCTGCAGCCTCCTACCCCAGCCCCAGGAGCGTTGCCCCCCCCACATGCAGCAGGTGACTGGGGATTGGGATCCACGGTTTTCCCGGGGGTGAATCTTGGTGTTTCTGAGCTTTCTTGGGCTAATTGTTGGTGCTTTGTTTTTTTGTGGGGGCTGAATCTTTATATTTGGAGGGGGGTTTTGCTGAATGTTGATGTTTGGGAAGTTTTTGATCTGTGTCTTGATGTTTGGAGGACTTTTGTGCTGAATTGTGATGTATTGGAGGTTCTTAGAGACACAAGATGCCCAATGACTTAATGAGATGAACTTGGGCAAGGAGGAACTCCCAGTCCAAGGGACTCTCATCTTGTTTTTTTCTCCAAACCAGGATTTTTCATTCCCAGGGCGTGTCTGGATGGAGGAGGAGGAAAAGCCCTGGAGATTCCGCACGAGGAGGGGCTGCAAACCCAGCCCAGGGAGCTGCAGGGAGGAAAGAGCCCCCTTGAGCCAGGAAGGCGGCCAGAGATCCAGCCAGAGCTCAGAGCTGGTAGAGAAGCCTCATGGCAGGGAGAAGCCCCACAAGTGCTTGGAATGTGGGAAGGGTTTTAGTCGGAGCTTGGGCCTGATCCAGCACCAGGTGATCCACACTGGGGAACAGCCCTATGAGTGTGAGGAATGTGGGAAATGTTTCAGCTGGAGCTCCAGCCTGAGGCAGCACCAGGTCATCCACACTGGGGAGAGGCCCTATGAGTGTGAGGAATGTGGGAAGAGCTTCAGCCAGAAGGGGAGCCTGATGCAACACCAGAGGATCCACACTGGGGAAAAGCCCTTTGAGTGTGGGGAATGTGGGAAGAGCTTCAGGCAGAGGGGCCAGCTGATGCAACACAAGATGATCCACACTGGAGACCGGCCTTATGAGTGTGGGGAATGTGGGATGAGCTTCAGCCAGAAGGGGAGCCTGATGCAACACCAGAGGATCCACACTGGGGGAAAGCCCTATGAGTGTGTGGAATGTGGGAAGAGCTTTAGATGCAGCTCTGGCCTGAGGAAACATGAGAGGATCCACACTGGGGAAAAACCCTATGAGTGTGGGGAGTGTGGGAAGAGCTTCAGCATCAAGTGCCAGCTGACGGAACACCAGAAGATCCACACTGGGGAAAAGCCCTACAAGTGTGGGGAATGTGGGAGGAGCTTCAGAGGAAGCTCGGCCCTGATCCGCCACCAGGTCATCCACACTGGGGAACGGCCCTACACCTGCTTGGAATGTGGGAAGAGCTATGGGTGGCACTCGGACCTGAGAAAACACCAGCGCACCCACACTGTGGAGAAGCCTTACAAGTGTCCCCAATGTGGGAAGAGGTTTCACAGGAGCTCCGATCTCCTTGTACATGAGCGGAGTCACACCGAGGAGAGGCCCTTCCGCTGCCCCGACTGCGGGAAGGGCTTCAAGCAAAACTCCAAACTCATCATCCACCAGCGCATCCACACCGGGGAGAGGCCCTACGAGTGTGGGGAGTGTGGGATGAGATTCTCATCGAGCTCAGCTTTGACCCGACACCAACGGAGGCGCCACTAAGGGAAGCCCTGTGAGTGCCCCGAGTGTGGGAAGAGCTTTGTGCGCTGCTCCAGCTCCATCCTCCATGAGAGGATCTGCATCGGATGATCCCCAGTGACCCCCGTTGGGGAGAGCCCTGGTGATCCGTGGTCCTGGTGATCCAAGTAGAAGGCATCTGGCTGGGGGGCTCCACTTCCTCCTGATTCCCTGTGGGCAGCTAGATAAACCCAGAGGCAGGAACATCCATCAGGATGCAGGCCTACAATGGGGATTCCTTGGGGAGAGCCGATTTGTCGACTTTCAACCCCATAAAATCTTTTGCATTCAATCCTATCTTCTGGTGACATCAAGGAGTACTGAATGGTCCCTGAGGTATATTCTGGGTTGACTATATGATGCTTGTATCCCCAGTCTGTTCTGTTTATGCTGAATAATAAGTTTTGTACCTGTAAGACTTGTCCTGAGAGTGAAGGGGGGAGAGAAGAAGTGCGGAGTTTGTTTTCAGAAACTGCACTCGCTCCTCCACATTCCTGCTCTGGGACTGTGTTGTCTGCAGATGGACAGACAGCGGGACAGAGCTCTCCTTTGCTTTTAGTTAGTTTTAGCTAGCTGAACCAGAGAAGTTCCCTGAACTGTGGGGTTTTTTTCCCTTTTCTTTGGACCTGTTTAAACCTGCTCTGGCTTGAACACCAGAAGAGCAGGGGCAGCTCACACCTGTGGCCCACCAGGCCGGGCCTGGGCCGCGGCATTTCCAGCGCCAGAGGGACTGATAAGGGACTGAGTGAGCTGAGCTACAGCCCACAGAGGGACTTTGTGAGTTTGTCTCTCTTTTAGAGCAGCAAGAGGTTTTATTGTTTTGTTATCTTTATTGAAAGATAAAAATATCCATTCCAGAATATGCAGTTGATCTTCCCAGTTATCACTCCACTAACACAGTATTCCACATGGTATTTCATGGTCCTTCAAAATAAACACTTGAACACCAACATAGGTATCTATTCTGTTAACAGATTTGTGTGCTAAGGCTAATTCAATTTCTTCTAGGGTCTTTGCTGCTGGGGTCAATTGCCTCTCATCAGTAGAGAAGGTGGTGCCTGAAAGCAAATCAAACAATGGTTGCATCTGATGATTAGTTATGCCTAAATATGATTGAATCCAACCTATTAAACCAACCAATTTCTGTCCATCAGTAGCAGTTTTAACATCAATGTCTAACGTCACAGTTTGAGGCATAACTTGAGTGTTGGTCACCAACATACCTAGATAATTCCAAGGCATGTGTTCCTGCACTTTCTCTGGGGCCATGATCAGACCAAAAGCTTTCAAATTTGTCACAGCACATTGTTTAAGAGCTAATAACTGTTATCAGATGCCAACAAGATATCATCCATGTAATGATAACAGTAGCAGTTTTTAAATTGCTCCTGCACTTTTGACAAGGCCTGTGCCACAAACCATTGACAAATAGTTGGCGAATGTTTCCTGCCTTGGGGAAGTAACTTCCATTGATATCTTTTATTGGATTCAGCATGGTTTATGGAAGGCACAGTGAAAGCAAATTTTTCTTTGTCTTGCTCAGCCAATGGAATAGTGAAGAAACAATCTTTCAGATCAATGACAACTATTTGCCATTCCTGTGGAATCATTGTAGGTGTAGGAAGGCCTGGTAGTAAAGCTCCCATTGTTGCCATTGCAGCATTTATCTGCCATAAATCATGTAAAAGTCTCCATTTTCCCAATTTCTTTTTTATTATAAAAACAGGGGTATTCCAGGGGCTGAATGATTCCTCAATATGTCCTGCTTGCAATTGTTCTGTGACTAATTCTTGCAGGACAGTAAGCTTTTCAGTAGTAAGGGGCCAGTGGCCAACCCAGGCAGGTTTATCTGTCAACCATGTCAGGGCCACAACTGGACGTTCATTGTCCTGCATCACAGTGGCCCCCGTTAAAAATCCGTAGTAATTTTGACACCCCATTGAGATAAACAATCTCGTCTCCACAAACTTTGAGGAGCATCAGCAACATAGGGTCTGATGTTAGCTTGTTGGCCATCAGGATGTTTCACATTAATTACAATGGCTGACAGGCCACCTGTTGTAGCACCCCCAGACCCCAGGAGTCCAAAACTTGCACGAGTGAGAGGCCACGACTGAGGCCAGCAAAGTCACGAGAGCATTGTGACATCTGCTCCAGTGTCAATCAAACCTGTTACTGATATGGTTCCTGGATGGACATGCATCCACTGGTGGTGAGGATGCATGTCTTTTCTGGATGGTTCTCTGTTACTTTCTCAGCCCAGAACACTTGGGGTACTCCTGTTGATCAAAAACTTCCTGTGCCGCGACTTCGGCCCACTGTATTTGGAACAAAACTCACAAAAGGTACAATTTGAGCAATGCAGGTTCCTTTCTGAATAGTGACAGGAGGGTAATCGATGGATACCATGGCATGAATCTGTCCTAAATAATCAGCATCAATAGGTCCTAGATGCACATGAATACCTCTAAGTGTAGTTCTTGATCTCCCTATCAAAAACGCACTCAATCCCCGTCCTATAGGACCATAGGCATCTAGGGGCACTTTACATATTTCTTTTGTCAGAATGGTTACTGTGTCAGCCGTGGGTATATCAATCCCTGCGGACCCGCTTGTTGCCCCTGAGTATTGTTCACAAATGGGCAGCTTTGCAGTGCTGGGAAGGCCAGCATTTGCTGTTGTGGTTGTTGGGGTATTTGTTTCCCCACGCACCCCTTCGCACTCCTCTTTGGGTTTCCCTGCAATAGCTGAACCATTTGCATGATATTTACTCCTGCACTGTTTAGCATAGTGCCCAAGTTTAGCACAGGGATTGCACACAGCATCGCTGCTTGCACTTGGCTTAAATGTTGTTTTCCGGACAACATTTGACACTGGTACACTGTGACCTTACGTGCCCTTGTTGTCCACAATTATAACATTTTGCTGAAGGTCTTAGCACTGCAGCAAGAGCTGCCATTTTATGCTTGACTGAACCAACTTTCAAGCAAGAAGTAACCATTTCAGACAGGGTGGGTTCCCCAGGTAAAGTGTCAATAATCTTTCTGCAGTCTGGGTTTGCATTTTCTTTAGCCAATTGTATGCACAATTTGTCTTGCAAAGTTTCATCATCTACCTGATTCTCAATAGCTGCAGCAAGTTTTTCTGCAAATTGCAAAAATGGTTCTCTCATCCCTTGCTGTATTTCTGTTTTGGAGCTGCCATTTCCATTGTTTTAGTTAAGGCACTCATGCCAATTTGCTGAGCTTGCGCCGAAATCGAAGGATCCCACCTTGCCTGTGAATCTGGATTGGCAAAAGGCCCAGTGCCCAGTAGGGATCAACACCCACAGCATGATGAGGGTCGTGTTGAGGCAACTGCATATTTGTTAAAGCTGTGCGTTCAGCCGCTCGCCTCCAAGTGTCTTGAAATACACCATATTGTACTGGCTGGAATAGAATTGTAGCAAGATGCATGATGTCATAAGGTGCAAGCATATCTGCATTAATTACACATATTAATTGCATTACCTGTGAGGAATTAATACCATACTGAGCCACTTTTGATTGGCGATCTTGCACAACCCTCCAGGCAAAGACATGATGGCTGTCATCCTGCCCTGTTCCAGGAGCTGCTTTAAAACCTGGAGAAGCCATAGGGTTATCACAGGCAACATTTGCATTGGCACTGTTCTCCTGAGGTACTCTTGAAGCACCTAACCTTTCTATCATGTCCCAATTCTTTTCTTCAACTGCTTTCCTCCTAATAAATTCCCAAAACTCCTGAGGCTGTCGAGGAAGCCCAGTTACTTGACATGGGGGCAAAGTCCATGAGGCAGCAAGGCTAGAGCTCTTGGGAGGTAAAGAGACCAGAGCTCCTTGCCCCAACTCAGGTGTTACTGCGGGCGACTCATCACTTGCTTCGCTGTTGCCGTCACTGTGAGGGAGCAGAGGATACGACCTTGCAGGTTGTTCATGCAGCTCAGAGGGGAGCGGGGGCGGATGGCTGGACTAGAGCGGAGGGAAACGGGGGGGCAGACGGCTGGGTTTGTCTCTCTGCTAAAGACATTTCAGCTGACTGGCGTAGTGGTGTAGTGTATACAGGCACCATCATGGGCTGCTGTGCAGGTGTGAGATAAAGAGGTTTAGGGGTCTGATAAGAGGATGCTATGGCAGGTTGCCCAGAAGCTCTGGCAGCTCTGGCAGCTTTCCCAGAAGCCTTGGCAGCTTGCCAGGTAACTTGCATGGCACCTGGACTTCCTTCAAGTTCCCCATCAGAGGCCCCCTCTGCCTCATCCCCCCCGTCAGGTTCTGTTATCAGCCCCAACTCTTCGTCCGCATCCCGCTCTGCTTGTTCTCTCTCTGTTTTCCATTCCTTTAATGCCTCAAAGAGCTGTTCCCAAGTAACTGCTAGATTGACAACAATTTATCTCCTACTTGGATGACTGTCCCAAACTTTTTTCCATGCTTTAACACTAAATGCTGTATCGGGATCAGTGCCAAAATCCTGTGATTTAGCCCACAGCAATATACTACAAAGGGCATAGTCTGAAGTATTAATTCCCTTATTCCTTAGCAAAACTTTTCATATAGCCAAAACAGTCTCTTCCTCTTTAGATAAATTATGTCCCATTATTACTAGTTGGTGGCTCACCTACTTCCAGGTGTCTTGATAGGAGGAAATCAGGTCCAGACCTCCCTGTGGCTTCCACCTGCCCCTCTCAGCTGCACCAACGCCGCCTCCCCCACTACGTCCCAGTGGGTCACGGTTGCCAGTTGCTAGGACCCCGTGTGGGCCCCCACCGACTCTGTTCTTATCACGTTGGTGATCACCAGATGTTGCCGTTGAGGCGGTCATGACACAAAGCAGAGACCACAAGCAGTCTCAGATGGCAACTCTTTATTATTGAACGCGGTTGACCTTTTATACACTTTCTAATCCTTGTCCCTATGTAACCAATTTGTAAGGTCCCACTATCTTCCAAGTCTCAGGGTCCTTTACTAAGAGTGGAGGCTTTTCTTTCACTGACATCCGACTGCTCCCCCCAAAGTGGTGTACAATGGGCGGACTCAGGCTGTCAAAAGAACAGTTCAGAAAATTGATTGTGAACAGTACTCTGGACAACCGGATGTGGGGAGCTTCCACTTTCAGGACCTGATGTTGCTGGTCTAGGACTCTTTTGATATCATGGTGAGTCCTTTCTACTACGGCTTGACCTGTAGGGGAGTAGGGGATGCCAGTTTTGTGCTCTGCTCCCCATTGCTGCAGGAAACTCGTGAATTCCTTGGATTTGTAAGTGGGCCCATTATCAGTTTTCAACTCCTTGGGAATGCCCATGAAAGAGAAAGCCTGGAGGAGGTGCTTTATGGCATCAGAGGATGATTCTCCTGTGTGGACAGAGGCATAGATTGCTCCAGAAAAGGTATCTACCCTGACACGAACATAGTTCTGCCGTTCGAATGATTCTATGTGTGTGTCGGAATTTCTGCTGGTCAGAGTGACCCCGAGATGCATGCAAGTCTCTTTTCCCACCCCGGCAGTCGAAGAAGGAGTCAGGATTCCTCGGCTGTAGTTTTCAAGGTTCGTTATTGTTTCTTATCTATAACATTCTTTCTCTGGCCTACCAAGGTCCATTCAGCAGGTCAGACAGAGGCGCACTGACCGCCCTGAGAGGCGGTCTTGTCTTTTACACTAAAAACTATGTGTACATTATTTGCAATAACTTCCCAATACCTATCACCTATATTAGACAGTGAGTTCCTACTTTAAACCAATCCAAAAATGCCAGCATCACCCAGAAGATGGAGGTTAGGAAGAAGAAAGAAGAAGGACAGGGCATGCCCAAATCCCTCCATCTTGGGACCCCTAGCCCCTATTTTAAAACCCCTAATCTAAAGTAGATTTTTAGAATCTAAAAGTAGATTCTAAAAATCTACTTTTCACCCCATGACAGACTAACTTTTATTCTACTTAAACTCTCTTGACTTGTAATTCTTCATATAAAGGTGGTAATTTTCTCCATGGATCAAAATCAAAGTCACAGGTGTCTTGGGCTCTGTGCCAAGGTCTCTGAGCCCCCTGGCAGGGGCTCGAGCCATCCAGGACAGCCAGAGGAATGTCCTGGGTTCCAACATCTCCCCCTTGTGTTTGAACCAAAACCACCTCTTTTGCAGCTTTGTTCATGGCCCACCGCATGCACTGAAAAATGCATGGCAGAATGAGCAGAAGAATTACAAGCCCTATTAAAATATAACAAACTATTTTCAGAAGTTCCTTCCATGATGGTGAAAGACTAAAGAAATCAACCACACCAGCCAACCAGGATCCAGTAACTTCTCCAAGCTTATTTATACTTTCTTGTAATTGTTTTAAGTTCTTATGAATTGATTTTGAATGATCTGACAAGTTCACGCAGCACATCCCTTCAAACTCTTCACACCCGTGCCCATGTGCCAACAACAGATAGTCAATTGCTGCTTCTCAGGATCTTTCGCTGGTCGCTGTGACCCCAAGAAATGTTCAAAGTCTCTTTTCCCAGTCCAAGTGCTTGAAGAATGAGTCGGAGCTCTTCAGTTCTCGGTCTCAAGGTTGTTTATTGCGTCTGATCTATAAAAAATTTTCTCCTGCCCTGCCAAGGTCCATCCAGCAGGACATCCAAGCACTCTGCCTGCCCCCGGGGCAGTGTTATGTCTTTATACTAAAAACTACCTATACGATGTTTACAGTTACTTTCCAATACCTATCACCTATGTTAGACAGTGAGCTTCTACTCTAAACCAATCTGTAAGTGCCAACATCACAGCAGAAGATGGAGGCCAAGAAGAAGAAGGAGAAAGGCTGGACATGCCCAGATCCCTCCATCTTGGCTCCTGAACCCCCATTCCAGAAACCCCAAAATCTACTTTTTCACCCCAAGATAACTTCACTAATATTCTACCTAAACCGTTGTGGCTTGCTGATCTTCATATAAGGTTGGTAATTGGCTCCACAGGTTATAATCAAAACCACAGGTGTTTTGGGCTTTGTGCCAGGGCTTCTGAGCACCCTGGCAGGGATCTTGGCCGTTCTGGACAGCCAGAGGGATGTCCTGGGTTCCCACATCTCCCCCTTCTGTTTGCACCAAAACACCTCTTTGGCAACTTGGTTCATGGCCCATCGCATGCACATAAAGATGCATGGCAAGATGAGCAGAAGAACCACAAGCCCTGCTAAAATATAAAAACCTATCTTTAAAAGTTCCTTCCACAATGGTGAAGGGTTAAAAAATCCAACCACATCATTCATCCAGGATCCAGTGACCTCTCCAAGCTTATCAATACTTTCTTGTAATTTTTTGATGTTCTCATGAATCTCCTTTGAAAGATCTGACAGATTCATGCAGCACATTCCCTCAAATTCCTCACATCCATGTCCATGTGCCAGCAGCAGAGAATCAATTGCTGCTCTGTTTTGAAGAGTTGCTCGTCTCACACTGTCAATGTCTATTAACAGGTCACTCAGTGCAAGAGAAACAGCTCGAGCATGTTTGCTCAGCCAGCAGCCCATGTGGTCCAGTTGAGTCAAGGCCACCCCCGACGCTGTCTGAGGTGAGAAAATTGCAATGGCAATTCTCTGAGCCTTGTCCCAAGTGTTTACCTCATCATCACAATTTGGACTATACTGTTCCAATGATCTTTTCCCTTTACGCTTTGTTTCTTTCAATGATTTCGAATCAGGTGACAGCAATGGAATTCTTCCAATGCTGCATGGACCACCTTTGACATTTGCAGGGATGCCATGCCAAATTCTGTCCCCACAAATGAAAAGGATCCCCCGTGGCAATTGTGCTGCAACCTGGAGCGATGCTTTTGTTTTTTGTCTTGGTGTATTTGCACTGAGCTGATGCATTTTTGTAAAATTCATGATTCGGAGTGACATCAATGGTCTTATTTCTTGTTTTTGTCACATCCAAAATTTTGAATTTCATGCGAAGTTCCATTGTCATGGACCCAAAAATTTCCAATTCCTGAGGTTCAGAGGAAGCCGCAAGAAGGAGCTGTGTCCAAGAACGCCACTCATTCACAGGATCCATAATGACCTGCGAGACTTTTACAGGAGTGTGTTTTGGAACCGGCCATTCGTCCACTGGTAAACCCACCATGCATGTTTAAAATGGTTTCCCTGGCCTTGAGTGTGTCAAACAAATGCTGACTAGATTTGCTGCCTGAGCCAAATCTTTCCAAACATTCTGTTTTGGTTAAACAATGGGCAAATCCGCCCCATTGCCTAAGGCAATAGGTGGAAGAATGAGGCACAAGAGCATTACCAAGCTCATGGCTTCACCTTTGGTAGAAGCTTTGCCATGGTTTTGACACCCAAACCCTAAAAGAAACCCCCAAGTCCTTGAACTTTTATGTCTTTTCTGAGTCGATGTCTGCAGTCTGGTTCTCTTCTGTCTGCGTGCTCGCTTCTCTGTTTCCAGGATCAGTATCCTCTTGCTCTTGAGTCTGATACGGCTTCACGTGTCGCGCTGACACGCACTTCAGACCTCGCCCTGTGGAAACACAAGCGAAACCCTTGCCCCACGTAATTAGTTTGAAGGGACCTTCTATTTGTCCTGTCTCTGGGTTTCTGATCAAGACTAAAGGATTCTCCCTTAGTTTTGCCTGAGTGCTGTTTGAAAAATGTCTTAGAATCGGTGGATTGAGCTCTGAAAAGGAGCAGTTGAGAAAATTCAACACATACAATGCCTTGTTCTAACTCAAGGTGAGTGAGACATTGCCTCTGGCTCCCCCCTTTTTTGTCTATCCAAAAGGGATTTCAGGGTATGATGTGTTCTTTCAATGATTGCTTGACCCGTGGGGGAATATGGAATACCAAATGTGTGTCTGGGGCTGATGGGATCACCATTGAACAAGAATTTGATGGTGTCTGGAACTGTCCCCCCCAGGTGATCCTTGGCCAGGCGGGCGTTGGCCTTCCACAGCCACTCGTCCATGGCCACCTTGGCCCACCAAGTCCTCAGGGATATCAGGGGACTCCTCATCTGTCCCTTCCAGGGCGGCCTCGATGTCCCCAACCCTGCGCTGCAGCTCCCGGGGGAAGGCAGTGGCTTCGTCACACGCGGCCACCAAGCGCTCCAGCAGCCCCAGGGCCGCCGTCTCTCCATGGTGGGTGCCCTCTCCTTGTGGCCTCACTGACAGCCACCCTGGCCTATCTCCTCACCTGGGCTTCATGCCCGGCCACCACCTCGGCCCCCTCCTCCCTGCCCAGTGCCTGACCCAGCTCCACCATGTTTTCCTGAGCTGTCCCATCATGGGCAGCCTTGGCCTGCAGCTCCCTGTCCTGGGCCAACATGTAGGGTGCCTCTGTGACCACCTCCTTGCAGGTGTTGTGGAGCTTCGTGGCCTTCCTGGCCAGCTCATCCCAGCAGTTCCAAAGTGCATCCACCAACCCCTTCCACTTGCAGGCTGCCAATGTCACATGGAACCAGGTGGTCCATCTGGTGCTCTTGTAGGCGGCCAGCGCCTGGCTCAGGGAGGTGACAAGGTCATCATCATCGCAGATGACATTGCGGCGCCACCCGGTGTCATCAATGCAGTACAGGGTGGCCCAGAGCCCCCTGGAGAAGTCCACCAGTCACTGTACAGGCACATTGTGGATATGACCAGTGTCTCACCAAGATTGCCAGGGTGTCCAGCAGCTCGCCCAGGATGGCCACCACGGTGACCTGTGGCTGCAGCAGGGCCAGGGACAGCTGGGGAGGGGATAGGGGAGGTGTCAGGGACCTGGTGGCACTTACGGCCTCCTGGGGTGGCCCCATGCCCCCGAGGGATCCCCTTTGTCCCCTCAGTCCCTTTGTCAGCCTCTTGTTCCCTCTGCCATCCCCTGCCCCTCTGTAGCCCCTCCCACCCCCTGCCCTCTCTGCTGTCCCATCTGCCCCCCGCTGCCAGCCCCCATGTCCCCTCCCCCCCATGTCTCCCCCTCCCCCACTACCCCCTCACCCCCATTTCCCCTCCACCCTTCTGTCACCTCCCCCCTTCCTGCCACTCTCTCCTGTCCTCTTTGCAAACCCTTGTCCCCTCCCGCCACTGCCCGTGTCCCCCCCATGCCCCATTGCCCCCTCCCCACCCCCATGCCCCCTCCCCCCAGGGTCCCCTCCGTCTCCATCTCTCTCCCCCCTCCCCATCCCACCTCTTGGAGCTCCGTGCTCACTGGGGACATCTTGGGGACACCCTGGGGTCACTCCGGGGGTCGAACGAGCCTTGGGATGCCCTCGATGGCTCTTAGGCACTGCTCAGCCACCTCACCGGAACTGGGGCCAGCAGGATCACCATTGAAACAGAACTTGATAATGTCATCAAGTGTCCCCCCCAGGTGATCCTTGGCCAGGCGGGCGTTGGCCTTCCACAGCCGCTTGGCCACGGCCACCTTGGCTACCAAGTCCTCAGGGACATTGGGGGATGCCTCATTTCTCCCCTTCAGGGCGGCATCAATGTCCCCAGCCCTGCGCTGCAGCTCCCGGGGGAAGGCAGTGGCTCCGTCACACGCAGCCACCAAGCGCTCCAGCAGCCCCAGGGCCGCCGTCTCTCCATGGTGGGTGCCCTCTCCTTGTGGCCTCGCTGGCAGCCACCCTGGCCTCTCTCCTCACCTGGGCTTCATGCCCGGCCACCACCTCAGCCCCCTCCTCTCTGCCCAGGGCTGGACCCAGCTCCCCCATGTGTTCCTGAGCTGTCCCATCATGGGCAGCCTCGTCCTGCAGCTCCCTGGCCCGGGCGGTGGCAGTGGCTGCCTTGGTGTCCGCCTCAGGGGCCGCCCTCCTGCAGGTGTTGCAGAACTTGGTGGCTGCCCTGGCCAGCTGGGCCCAGCTGTTCACAAGCACAGCCACCAACCCCTGCCAATCACAGGCCACCCTTGTCACATGATTCCGAGTGGTCCCTGGGGTGCTCTCCCAGGCAGCCAGGGCCGGGCTCAAGAAAGTGACAGGGCCATCATCATGGGAGATAACATTGCAGTGCCACCAGGCATCATCCATGCAGTACAGGGTGACCCGGAGGTTCTCAGTGAAGGTCACCAGGTCCCAGTACAGGCTCACCGTGGACACGGGCAGCAGCATCATCTCGTCCCACCTGGGCAGGGTGGCCAGCAGCTCGCCCAGAGTGGCCACCACAGTGACTGAGGCTGCAGCGGGGCCGGGGACAGGTCAGGAGGGGACAGGGGAGATGTCAGGGACCTGGTGGCACTTACGGTCTCCTGGGGTGGCCCCTGCCCCCAAGGGGTCCCCTTTGTCCCCTCCGTCCCTTTGTCAGCCTCTTGTTTCCTCTGCCACCCCCTGCCCCTCCCCTCGTAGCCCCTCCTGCCCCCTGCCCCACTGCTGTCCCCTCTCCCACCCCTGCCAGCCCCCATGTCCCTCCCCTCCCCCCATGTCCCCCTCATCCTCCACTGACGCCTTCCTCCCCGTGTCCCCTCCCCCCCGTGTCACTCCCTCCTGTCCCCTTTGTGACCCCCTGTCCCATTCGCCATCCCCTGTGTCCCCTCCACTTCCCATTGCCCCCACCTCCCCAGTATCCTCTCTGTCCCCCTCGCCACACCCCCCCCACCCTCACACCTCTTGGAGCTCCATGCTCACTGGGGACACCTTGGGGATGCTCTGGGGACGCTTGGGGGAGCCTTTGGATGTCCTCGATGGCTCTTTGCCACCGCTGGCCACCTCACAGACACTGGGGCTGGCAGGACCACCACTGAAATACTCCTTGATGCCTTGAACTGTCCCCAGCAGGTGATCCTTGGCCAGGTGGGCGTTGGCCTCCCATAGCCGCTCAGCCACGGCCACCTTGGCCACCAAGCCCTCAGGGACATCAGGGCACACCACATTTGTCCCCTCCAGGGCAGCTTCAATGTCCCTGAGCAAGCGCTGCAGCTCCCGGGGGAACGGGGTGGCTTTGTCACACACGGCCACCAAGCGCTCCAGCAGCCCCAGGGCCGCCTTCACCTCCTATCTCCTCCAGGTGGCCGCCATGGCCTGGCTCTGGGTCACCACAGCCTCTCCCGTGGCCACCACCATCCGGGCCTTGAGCGCAGCCATTGCTGAGACCCCCTCCTCCCTGTCAAGGGCCAGTAGCAGCTCCTGTTCCGTGGCCACCATGTTTTCCTGAGCTGTCCCCAAGCAGGCAGCCCTATCCTGCCAGTTCCTGGCCTGGGTGGTGGCAGTGGCCTGGGCAGTGGCCTCAGCAGTGGCCGCCTCCCTGCAGGTGGCACGGAGCTCGGTGGCCTCCCTGGCCAGCCGGGCCCAGCTGTCCACGAGCGCCTCCCCTGACTCTCATCAGGCGCTGGCCACAGCTCTCGCATTGGCCCAGGTGGTCCCAGGCTGTTGTCATTAAATTGCTAAAGTTCTATTGTCATTACACTGCAAGGGTTCCATATTGCTGGAGTTTCATTCCTCCTTGATGTTTCTTGTAGGCAGCTCCTCCAGGCACTGACTCTTCCTTGTCCTCGCAGCAGCCAACTGACTCCAGGTCCCCTCAACCAACCAATCCACTCTTCTATAACACTCTTCTTATTGGCTACAGCTGCGGCCTGTTAACATCAGGCCTGCTCCTAATCCTTAATAATTGGCTCAGCTGCAACTCTTTAGGGGGTAAGATTACTTTCTATACTACCTTTATTTGCTTATATTCTATTCCCCTACAAACCCTCTGTGTTCTCAGAGGCGTATCCATGTCTTCAGTGGCCACACCAGGTGCCAATATTCAAATCTGACTACTGCTGGTTTGACCACAAATTCCTGAAAAACTCACTTCCTTATCAACCCAGGGCACTCCACCCTTCACCTCTGAGAACACACATTTCCAAAATTATTATCAAAATTACACTGAACACACTTCTACTTAAAACAATAACTTACAGTAAACCTCTATCCCTGGGTTTTCACCATCAATCTACCTTAACCTAATACATGCTTTGCTCTTATTCCTCTTTGATCTCATCTCACAGTTTTTATCTTATCACTTGCCCAAAATTCCTTTGAACTGTTCCATAGCCTTACCTGCTACTGAGGTCAGGCAGACTGGCCTATAATTACCAGGATCCTCCATCCCACCCTTTTTATGATTGGGCATCACATTGGCCAGCTTCCAGTCATCTGGAACCTCACCAGTGAGCCAGGACTGCTGGTAAATGATGGCGAGCGGCTTCACAAGCTCATCTGCCAACTCCCTCATCACCCCAGGATGGATCCCATCTGATCCCATGGATTTATGAATATCCAAGTGGCTCGGCAGTTCTCTGACTGCCTCCTCTTGGAAAATGGGGGAAAGATTCTGCTCCCTGATACCACTGAGCAACCCAAGAGCACAGTTATCCTGAAGGCAAGCCTTCCCACTAAAAACGGAGACAAAGAAGGCATTAGGCACCTCTGCCTTCTCCTCATCTACAGTTACAAATTTCCCTTCTGCATCTGAAAAAGAACAAAGGTTAGTCTTACTCTTCCTTTTACCATTAATATATATATAAAGACATGTTTTGTTATCCTTTACAAAAGTTACCATTTTAAGTTCAAACTGAGCTTTAGCCTCCCTAATTTTTTTAGCAGCCCTCTTAAACACTTCCTGAGAGACCTGATCCTCCTTCCAAAGATAATACATCCTTTTTTTATTCCTGAATTTCTCCAAAACCTCCTTGCCCATCCAGGCTGGACGTTTGCCTGTTGACTCATCTTTCGGCACACAGGGACAGTCTGTTCCTGTGCCCTCAAGATCTCCATTTTCAAGCACTCCCACCCTTCCTGAACTCTTTTATTTTTAAGGACTATTTTTGAAGGAACCCTCTGAATAACTCTCCTGAATAGGCCAAAGTCTGCCCTCTGAATGTCCACTGTAAAAGTCTTATTAATGTTCCACTTGACTTCACCAAATATTGAGAATTTTATAATTTCATGATCACTATGCCCCAAGCAGCCTCCAACCACCACATTTCCCACCAGCCCATCTCTATTTGCAAATAACAGAGCTAACATAGTCCCTCCCCTGCTGGGCTCACCCACCAGCTGCGACAAAAAGTTGTCCTCCACAAACTCTAAAGATTTCCTGGACTGCCTTTTTTCAGCTGTATTGAGTTCCCAGAAAATGTCCAGCAGCTTGAAATCGCCAACAAGAACAAGGGCTGATGATCCAGAAACATTCTCTAGCTGTTTATAGAATGAATTGTGTCGCTCTTGAGTAAGAAATGGCACAGATTCACAGGAAGGCTGGTTTGCACAGTGCAACTTTAATACACAAATTCTCTATTTTTATAGACTGTTCCAATACATTTCACCTAATTAACAAAAACACCTCTCTTATAAACAATCTTTGAGAAAAACAGGAAAACACCACCTGCAGGTTTTTCATAATAACAAGCTATCATTGTTTCTCTACAACTCCCTAAAAGTCTCACAAGTCGGCTGTGAGAAAACTTACCTGGCTTTCTCACTCTCTGACCAGGCTGTCATATTCACAGGCCCCCCTTTTTGTTTAAAGGACAAGGTGGTGTTTGCAATCCTCTGCAGGGCCCCTTGCAGGAAGGAGAACAAACACAGCTCCACAGGTTCCTCTAGCAGTTGCTAGTTATCAGTCAGAACCTCAATCGGATGCTGATTTAAAATGGCCAGAGAGATTGGATCTTGTGATTCCCTCTTACAAGAAATGCACTATCAATCCTAAAATCATTTACTTATTCTAATACAATCTCAATACTATGTCTAATATAATAACAACTTATCATTAATTTGTTCAAAGAACTGACAGTCTTAGCCTGTCAACAGTCCTTTTTCAGAAGCCAAGAAAGGATGGAATGTTCACTCCCCACTTGTGATCGATGGTTGTCATCTTGATCATCATTTGGAGGTTGCCTGTTGGCCACATGCTGGTTTTGGTGTCACAAATCAGGGTGGACACACCTCACAGGTACCCATCGTACTCCAGTGTCTGTGGAAACACATGCAGACCCTCTTGCTTCTTCTGGTGAGATCAGCGGTTGCAGGTTGAAACTCCATGGA
This sequence comes from Agelaius phoeniceus, assembly GCF_051311805.1. Classification (NCBI taxonomy): domain Eukaryota; kingdom Metazoa; phylum Chordata; class Aves; order Passeriformes; family Icteridae; genus Agelaius; species Agelaius phoeniceus. The sequence goes on along the minus strand of NC_135291.1, from coordinate 1,430,071 downwards.
CAAAAGGAGACACAAAAAGCAAAGAAAAGGGAAAAGGCTCTTCCCTAAAACCATGGTAGCCCCAAAATTGTTGTGCATGAAGACTCAAAGAAGAAAAAGAGGATTGCAAGTACTCTTTGGGGGATGTGGGGTGGGCAGGTACAGGGGGATGAACGTGTGTATGAATGAGAGGTGGGCTGGTTATCCCAGACCTGCAAAGTGAGTGACGAGACTCCCACGCTGTGGTTCCCTTCTTTCGCGACAAAAACGGCCAGTAAAGAGACAAAGCGAAAGATAAAAGGAGAGAGAGAATCCCCCAAGGGGTAACTGAGTGTGAGGGAAGGGGTGGGACCCCTTGAAGAGAAGGAGCCATGGGTTTTCCTGGCACAATCCACTGGGAAAGCAGGAAAAAAAGTGGAGGGGGCCCCTAAAATTTTGCTGGATTGATGGGTAAAGATTCCCAAGAGCATCCAGGGTTGAACAACACAGCTGGATTGAGGGATACCCAAGAAAATCCGAGGTTGGCCAGGAACATTTTGAGATTTTATAATACCCATGGGTGGATGTTAACAAGTGACTTGAGAACTAAGGTACCTTATTTTTGTGTTGTCCTATTGTGAGTGGGAATGAGTGAGACATATTAAATAAATAACAGTGAGTGAGTATGGATGAATGAAAGTATATGCAATATAGATTGCTTAACTTTATTTTCTGGAGGAAGGTGGATTGTGTGGGATAATACTGGAAAGGAAGGGTTTTTTCATGCTGTGAGGAATGTTCAAGCTGTCAGGGGGATGAGTGGGTGGGGTCCTGGGGAAATGAGATAAGGAACCAGAGAAGAGAGCAGGGACCCTCTGGAAATACTGTGATGTCGCTACAGAGCACAACATGGCGCAAGCACCAAGACTCAGATCAGAAGGCTGTATAGGGCTCTTTATTAAAGCAACATGTTGCCTTTATGGTTTTACAGGATATTTGCATTTGCTTAACAAACACATACACTGCCCATGGGTCATGACAAGGAAACAGAACTCTCAATAGGTGAAAAGGAGCCATGTCACTCTGTGAGCCAACCACAGTCGGTATCTTTTGACTTTCTCTCTTTCTTCATATTGTCATGGTGATAGCCTTGGTACCTTCTTTGAGAGAGATACGAGGCTTTCCTTATCTTCAGGAAGCCTTCGCTGGCTCACAAGAACAGCATGAAAATGTCTTTCCTACAGTGTCTCTCCCTGTCTCCAGTTTCTCTGCTCATGCCAGAAGCTCCAGTCTCCCTACCCATACCAGCTTCTCTGTCTGAGCCAAGAGCTCCAGCCCTCCTCACCCACACCGGCCATGATCACTCCCGTCCCTGCTGTGGCTCCTCCCAGCTGACTGCTCCTGCACCTACCCCTGTTTCTTCCTTGATTCCAGCCACACTGTTGAATTCTGCTCCTCCCTCTGTCCCCTTTTGGATCTGGCTCTACAGCCAACTTTCAGCCTGGTCTCTGTTCCCTCGGTGATTCCAGCTCCCTCTGTATCCATGGGGGAGGTTCAGGAAGGAGACAGAGCCCGGCGTGGTCAGGGTCCGGGAGAGGACTGGGGGTGCTGTTTCTGCTGCAGGGGGGAGGCCACCCTCACTCAGGAGGAGGCCTGGGGATGGCTCAGGGGGTGTGCCCGGTGAGGGAGTGGGAGGAACATTGGGCTCTGTTTTCTGGGGGATGAATGCCACCTGGAGCCTTTGATAAATGTAAAAGTAGGCCCCCAAGAGGAACTATGAAAATTTTATAGTTCATACTGATGCAGAGAGAACTTCTGTAGTAGATGTTCCAGGAGGATGTGATGTAGGTGGTGACACAGCAGACATGGCAGGGGGAAGAGGAGAAGGGTTTAAAATCCCTGTCATTAAAAATGTAGCAATTAAAGGGGAAGCCAGAATGGGGGTAGGAGATGTCTTCTTAGTTCCTGGAGCAGGTGTCAACTTCTTGGGAAAAGACTTACAAATCCAGCTGGGAATAGAGGTTATACCAGAAGAAGAAAGGGCTGTGGACAAACTCTTAGAAATAAACTAGTTGTGTGTACACTTCATGTGGTCCAAAATGTGTTAAAATCAAAAAGGAAAAAAAAAAAAAAGAAAATGCTGGGGGAGAATGGTTAACAGACTCTAAGATATAAAAATGTGAAATAATGATAATTGAACACTAGAAGTAAAAAAAAGTTTGAATCCAGATCAATTTTTTTGGCAAACAAAAAGATACTTCAACACATGATTGTTCAGAAATTGTGCAATACCAAACTGAAGTTGAGAAGGATCTAGCAGAACAAGCCCTCCTAGAGGGGGAAAAGATATATGTTGATGGTTCATCCAAATGCTTATTAGAGAAAAAGAATCCCAAATGATCCAAGGAATGTACAAAGAATCACAGCTAATTGAGAAACAAGGCCAGGTTTATATCAGTGGTTTCAAGTGCCATCTGGACAAGTCTTGAGACATGTCAGATATCCAATTTGGGGAGGAATACTTCCACTCCAAACAGGAGCATCAGGACTATTTCGGTCAGAGAATTCTCATGTTCTGGCCTTAGCCTGTGACTTCTACCAAGAGGAGGAGGAATTACAACTTCCATCAGGGCCATACCATATACCCTGTTTGCTTCATCCTAATATCAGATATGCTGGGTTATAATGCTGGGTAAATGTAAATGTTTAAATTGTGGGAAAAATTGGTATTGTAGTTTACACAATCGATGCTCATGTTGCAGGAAGTGTCGAGCACCAAATCTATCCCCTATCCAGATAGAACTCAAAACAGCTGAAATAATAACTTTGTTTTGTGGATGGGAGTTATTAGTGCCTGTTGAGTAGGAGACACCTGAGGAACAGTGGGAAACTACAATTACAGAGTGTCAAAAATGATTTGCCTGGAAATTAGCAAAAAGGGAGTGGCAAAGAGAAGAGGCCAAGACTGGATTGGCCGCTGTGCTCGCCACCGAGAAGATCAAATACACCTGCTATGGGCAGCAACCCCATAGGCATGGCAGGTGGGGGTATAAGCCATGCCAGACCTCTGTTATTCCTTTTTCTGTCACTCATCTTCTGTCTTTTCCCTTTAGGGATACCAGCAAAATCGTGTCACAAATGCTATCAAAAGCATTACAGGGAAAGAAATCAAAGTTCCTCTTTTATTACACACACCCATGTCAGCAGTCACTGCTATGACCCATCCAAATTAAGTACCTGTAGGCAAAACAGGGGAAAATACTGCATTGCTAGAAACTTAGGAAAAAGTGAGAATATATTGGGAAGTGAATGTCCAAAAGGGGAGAGATGGATTTATTTCACATTTGCCTTTAAGGGTAGAGTCCAAGATTTGGTAAAAGAACAATCAGTAAACAAAAAGCTAAAACCAGCACAGCAATCTAACTCTGTATCAGCCCCAATTAATAAGCTGAATCATCTTATAAGACTCCAAACAGTTGTAGAGATAATAACAAACATAACCAGATGGGCACTAGAATTAATATCAAGTCAACAAAGCCAAACAAACCCATAATAGATCAGAATAGATTGGCTTTAGACTATTGGCTAAAGAAGGGAGTGTTTGTGGAAAATTTAATATATCAGGTGTAGATATATTAAAATAGATGACCACAATGAAAAATAGCCCACATACTGATCCAAAATTGGGAACCAATGTTAAAAAAACTAGCTGGTGAGATCATGTATGGAATGGTGGAAGAAATTAGGCTTCTTCCTTTTATGTGTTACAGCTGTTTGGATATTTCTTCCTTGTTTGATTCCTTGTTTTATTCAGCTAATTATCAGCGTAGTCCAAAGCATAAGAAACATTGCTCAAGCTAAATGTTTTATAAAGAATAAGAGGGGAGTTTGTTATAGATGCTGTTCCAGATTGTAATGCAAGATGTTTTCCATGACCATCTGTATGGCAGATTATCTTTGTCAAGCGGGCAGTTTGCCTTATCTCTCTCTTTGAGTGACCACATTCACACCTCCCTGGGGAGGGGACATCTGTTGATAACAGACTATTGAATGTCACTGCATGACTGATAAGAACTGTAACATCCCATTGGGAGATGCTCCGCCCAGAGGGAGGAGCCAAGCATTACTACCCAGATATAATCCAGAGGTTTTTGAGACACCAGCACGGCTTTCTCCACTGGATTCCCCAGAGGAACAGCAGCTGCCTCTTCTTCCACTGGATCATCGGAGGAAGAACACATCCTTCTCTACAGGACCCCCCCTGCTCCAACAGAATCACCCCTGACACTTCAGGAGGGCTGCAGCCACATTTCCAATTGGACTGCTACCACACCCTGACCCACAGGGTGTCAGGTTGGGTTCTGACTCTGTCAGTGTTGTTCTAGTGTACTGCATGCTTTATTTTATCCTTTTATTTTTTTCCTTCCCTATTAAAGAACTGGTATTTCCTGCTCCCATATTTTTGCCTGAGAGCCCCTAAATTTAAAGTTTATAGCAATCAGGAAGGGTGGGGAGGGTTTACGTTCTCCATTTCAGGGGAGGCTCCTGCCTTCCTTAGCAGACTCCTGTCTTTCCAAACCAAGACAGCCACACGTCCCGTGTCTGTGTCACGCCCCTGCGACTGTGCCGGCCACCCAGCACCGGGACTGGTCCCAAAGAGGCCGTGGCAGGGCCTGTGGAAGGCCCCGGTGCCCTTCCTGCTCAGCTGCGGTGGCAGCCGTGGGGGCTCATTCTGCTGCCCTGAGCAGGCAGAGCAGAGGAGCAGCTGCTTCTTGTTTGGGCCGTTGCTAAAGTTTCTGCTGGGCTGTGTCTTCAACACTTGGGGCAAGGTCTTGCCTGCAAGCTGGGGCAGTTTGGGTGGCGTGGGGGTGTCCCCAGGGCACGTGGAGGTGTGTCCTGGGGCTCTCTGTGACACAGTGCACCGTGGTCACCGTGGGATGGAAAAGGACAGAATGTGAGAGTGTGACCCTTTGTGACACGTCATGACATAGGTGCTGGTGGTGCCACGGCCACGCCACAGTGCTGGGTGCATGCAACAGGACAGGACAGGACAGAGCAGTGCTGTGAGGAGCCCCCACACAGCCAACTCGTTCCTTGCTGACCCGGAGCTTTTCCCAGGCGTTCCCTGTGCAGGTGACCTCGAGGCCAGGCTGCGGGACTCGGTGACGTGGAGCATTTCCCAAGCGTCTGCCATCCCTGCGGCCGGTGCCCTCGAGGACAGACTGCGGGACTTGCACTCCTATTTCCCTTTTGAGACTTCTCTCTTGCTGCTGCCCTCGAGGACAGACTGCAGGAGTCGCTGTCCTGTAGCCTTCCTGAGGCTCCTCTGTTGCAGGTGCCTTCAAGGCACAACTGCAGCACTTGCTCATCTTCAGCTCTTCCGAGGCCTCTCTGCTTCAGCAAGCACTCATAACTGCAAAGAGTGACATGGAGCAGAGACCCCCCAGCGTGCCCAGGCTGGCCTGGGTGGAGGAGGAAGAGGCTGGAGCTGCCTCAGCACAGCAGCCTGAAGAACTGGAGCAGTTCCAGCTGCTGCAGGAGCGTGAGTGTCAGAGCTGGGCCAGGGGGCTGGTGCCTGCAGCCAGCCTGGCCCCATCCCATCCCATCCCATCCCATCCCACCCCATCCCATCCCATCCCATCCCTGTGGACATATCCATGGATAGGACAGAAGCTGGGCTGGAGCACCTGGCAGCCACGCTCCATCCCCCAGGGCATCCCAAGGCTCTCCCTGCCTGGGGAGTGCAGGGCTGGGCTGTGTTCTCCGGCCTCTCCCGCAGCCCCTCAGCTCTGGCTGCGCTCGCTCTTTGCCAGATGCAGCCCAGGACCGGACACAAGAACAGGAAGCCGCCCGTGGCCGCTTGGGCAGAACGGCGCAGGTACCTGCGGCCGTCCCCACCTGGACTGGGCCTGCTGGCACTGCTCAGCCAAGCACCAGGCTTGGAGCACTCCATGGATTCTCCCTCTCTTGCTGCCCTTCTCCTGCCGACCCTCTGTGAATTCATCACGTGCCTTTGGCAGGAAGAGACCGCCGGTGCGGGCACGGGCGTCTTGGCCAACCTTCCGTTCCTCGATGCCGAGATCGATGCTGCCATGCTGGATTTGCTTGTGAAGAAGGGTGTCTCCAATCCAGTGCAAGTAAGCAGCCTGGGGCAAGGGCTCGATGGCCCCAGCAGGGGTGCGGCGCCTCGAGCCGGCTCTGCCGGGCTCCCTCGGCCTTTGAGGCCCGGCCCAATGCGGTTGGAAGGGAAGCACTTCTCAGGGGGAGTTGCTGCTCTGGCAGCTCTCCAAGTCTCCCCGTGCCCTCTGCAGGTGCCCGCCATGGTGAGGTCCATCCACCAGTGGCTCACGGCCAATGAGGCTGCTGGGCACAGGCTGGACAAGGCCCTTCTGGAGCTGACCGAGGAATACCCCTCTGACGTGCTGATCACCCTCTTGCGCTGGGCCCCATCGTGTGACAGGTAGGGCAGCCCCACGTGCCTTGAGGGCTTCAGGTTCACCGGCCCATCACCCTGTAGAGCCTGTCCCTGCTGACTGCCAGACAGGCGGGCAGTTCCAGGATCCTCTGGCTCCTCGGTTTTCCAGGGCTGCCATGTCAGCTCCTGAGCCTGGTGCCACGCTCCCTCCCTGCCCCTCGGGGCCTGTACCCACGTGGGCTGGCTGGCCGCTGCCGGCCAGGGGCAGTGGGCAGAGGCAGGGCTGAGGGCCAGCGCGGGGCCCTGCAGCTGCCCAGGCCACGGTGCTGTGGCCGAGCCCACCCTGACACAGAGCTCTGACCCCACAGAGCTGCCGCCACCATGTGGGGAACCATCATGTCCTCGAGCAGGACTGCGGAGCCGGCGCTGCGGCTACTCCTCAATGTGCTGAGCACCTGGCCAGTGCACAGCGTGTACACCTCCGATGGGGACAACGCAGGAGTCTTTGCCCTGGCTGTGAGTTTCTGGTGCCGGCCTTTGCCAGCCCCCAGGCCGCCTCTCCAGCAGCCAGCTCTCTGTCCTCCCCCCAGCTGCATCCCCCTGCCTCAGGCACTGGGCTGAATCCTGCCTTAGGAGAGGGGTTCAGGGGCACCAGGCCGGCTGCTCCCCCCGTGTCTCCCCCGGCCTCTTCCTGGCATGCTCAGGCCCTGCCACATGGATGTCTTGGCACTGAGCCTTGTCTCTGGCTGTTTTATTTCTTGCAGGCAACCATGGCCCTGTGGAGAATCTTTAATCTGGCCTGGCGCTCACCTGTGGTGCTGGAGTATTTCTCCAATCTCTTTCTGCGTCTGCTCTTCCAAGCTTACATCAGCATGCAGGATATGCCAGAAGAGGTTGAGACCTTCTGGAAGGGATGCCAGGAGCAACACGGCCTCTCCGCCAACCCCAACAGGTGCTCCATGCCAGTCCTCCCAGTCTCCCCATCCCTCCCACGCCCCCAGGGCAGGAGCCAGGGCTCCCAGCGTGACCTGGGCTTTGCTCTGCACACAGCTTTGCGCTGCAGACCCTGAAGGCCCTGCTCTGCCAAATGCGCTATGAGCACGTGGTGCTGTCCATGGAACGCAAGCGTGCCTGGGACACGCTGCTCTGTGCCGACACCCACCACTGTGCAGTGCGTCTGCTGGCCAGGTGAGACCTCGTTCTCCCTACCGCCCCTCTCCTTTGTGCCTGCAACGCCCCACACAGTCCCCGTGCTCATGGGCAGCCGGGCCTTGTCACCAAGGGAGGCATGAGCAGACTGGAAAAGGCCGGCACAGGAGGCTGCCCGGGAACAGCCGCCTCCCAAAGCGCCCTCGGGATGCTCGGGAGCAGACCAGAGCTCTGCCAGTCAGCCCTGGGAGAGGTTTGCCCACCCGGCCCAGGAGCAATGGTGCCTTTTTCTCCCTGCCAGGGAGATGCGCCGTGTCTCCATCATCTGGTGTTGTGGCATGGCATCCTGCCTCTTTGACCTGCTCAGCCAAGGCATTTCAGACTGGGAGCTGCCCGCCCTGGCCTTCCTGGTGGAGGTGAGCCCCATGGCCAGCGCTGCCTGGCTGAGCTGCCTCCCAGCCCTCTGCCCTCTCGTAGCCGCAGCTGCCTGGGAGGCTGCCCGTGCCCTGTGCTGCTGCCTTGGCTCGGCCCTGTGCACTTCTGAGCTCCTGCCAGCTGGGCACCTCTGTGCCTGCTCTGTGCCTTTCAGGTCCTGGATTGCCTGGACTTGAGCGAATGTGGTAAAAAAGTCCTGGAGATCTTGACAAGGCACCTGCAGAGCGAGTCCAGGCAGATGCGTGGCGTGGCGCTGCGAGGCCTCGTGGTGCTCACCTCGATGGTGAGAAGGAGGCAGCAGCTGAAGCTGTGCTGGCAGCGTGGGGCTGGGGCAAGCAGCCCCTTGGCCTTAGCTGGGCTTTGGCAGCTGTGGCAGCTGCTCCCAGCTCTCCAGGGTCACTGTTCAGCTGCCTGAGTGCTTTGGGACAGGCCTTCGGCCTCTGAGCCCTGCAGCAGCAGCAGCAGCAGCGTGGGGTTGCCCAGCCTTGTTTTGCACACAGGATCCAAGCATGTACAGCCTGACTGAAAGCCTTGGGAAGCTACTGTGGGATAGGGATGAAGACATCGTGGAGAAGACCCTCATTGTGCTCAGCCTCCTGCTGCTGCAGAAAGACCTGGCAATAGCCAGCCCCATCGCCCTGCAGCTGGCTGAGGCGCTCTGGCACCTCTTTGACAATGTGAGGCTCTGTGCCCCCAGCCACGGGCACTTGGGTGCTGCCTTGGGCCTGGGCACAGGGAGGCCTGGAGCAGCTGATGTGGAGGGCTTTGGCTTCCTTTTCAACAGGACAACAGCCTTGTGCAGCTGCTCTCCATTCGCCTCTTCCAAGACGTGATTGCCTTGGTAGTGGCAAAGGGAGAAAAGCCCCTGAAGAAGCACGTGAGCCAGAGCCTGCTCCCACTCTTCTTCCACTGCCATGATGAGAACGGGCGTGTGGCACAGGTGAGGCCTCCTGGGTGTCCCCATGGAAGGAGCTCAGCTGTCTCCCCAGCCCCTGGCACCTGACGGGCTCCAGCCTCCTCCCGGCCCTGGCACAGAGATGCGGGTCCGGTGCCCTGGGCTGCGGTGCCATCTCTGGGTCTCTGCTGCTCTGCAGGCCTCTCGGGAAACGCTGCTTTCTGCAGTAAGCTTCCTGAAGAGGAAGGATCTCAAGCAGCTGCTGCAGACGGATCAGATGTGGAGATTTGCCGAGTGCTTGGTAAGGACAGCCTGGAATGCCCAGCCCAATCCCTGGAGAAGTCGCCTGCCCCCGGCGCCCAGTCTGTGGGGCTGGCAGCTGTGGCCCCTGCCCAGTGCCGCAGGCAGGGGCACCAGCCTGCGCCCCACACGCCGCTCCCTTGCCTGGGCCGTGCGGGCTCTTCTCCAGGCTCCTGTGGCCCCAAGGCCGGTGCCGATGGAGGCCCGAGCCAGCCGGGCTCTGCTGCGGGGCGGCACCGCGGCTCGCCGGGCCCTCCGCCCCGTGCCGAGCCCGGCGCCTGCGGCTGCTGGCCGGGCCTCAGGGCTCTGTGGGCACGGGGAGCAGTGGCGGCCGTAGGCAGCGCCCGGCCCAGGGGCAGGGCCCGCATCAACCCTTTCCCTCCGTGCCCCGCCGCTCTCTGCAGCTGGCAGAGGACAGGAGCCGAGCGGCCGAGCAGCTGCGCCTGGCCCTGCCCTACGTGCGGAGCGCACAGGAGCCCCTGCGAGAGGCGGCCGTCAGGTTCATGGGTGAGCGCCAAGCCCGGCTCCCTCCCCGGCCCGGCCCGCCGCAGCTCGGCCCCAGCCCCGCCTGCTGCCCCGGCAGCAGGATCCGGGCGCGGGCATGTGCAGCCCCGGCTGGGCTCGGCATTGCTGCTGCCGCCCTCTGGCAGCCGTGGCCTGGGGCGGCAGCGTTCGCCAGGGGCCCGGGCTGAGCCCTGCCGGGCCAGCAGGGCGTGTGGCCTCGGGGCTGGCAGCGGCCGTGGGCGGCAGCTGTGGCTCTGAAGGCAGGACACGCTCTGTGTTCCCCAGGCATGGCCGGGCGCTTCCTGACAGGGCAGCAGCCGCACTTCCGCATCATCTGCAGGGGTGAGTGAGGCCCGCGGGCTCTCGCCGGGGGCTGCCGCTGGCACCTGCGTTCCCTGGCCCGCCCGCCCACGGCTCCGCTCCCTGCGCGCCCCAAGGTGCCCACAGCACAGACACCTTGCAGGGACCTGGGGGACATTCCTGGCCAGCAGCTGCCAGCTCGTCCTTCTTGCCTCCTGCTTCCTCCAGGCCGTGCCAGGAGCTGCGTGCTATGCACGAGCCTGGAGGCTCTCCCCAGCTCCCCGCAGATCCAGCCTCTGACTGGGCCTCTGTTTCTCTCTCTGCAGCCCTGCAGGACATGACGGATGACACCAGCCCTGCCATCTCATGCCTGGCGCTTCAAGCTCTGTACATCCTTTTAGCTCTACAGAGCGTTCCCTGCTCCCGACTCCAGAAGATGCGAGACCAACTGCGCCGCCTCTGGCACTCGCGGCCTTTGCTGTGTGGCCGTGGCTGAGTGTCCTGCTGCGGCGCTGTGCAGAACTGCTCCGGGAGGCTGCGTCTGCTGGGGCCACCTGAGCCTGCGGGGAACACCTCTCCTCTGCCAGCACTTCCTTTCCCTTCACCCCCTGGAGGAACATTAAATTGCTGTTGTTGGATAGCCGCCTGTCCAGGAGCTTTGTCTTGGTGCAGAGTGTCTTCAGGCCAATGGGGAAGAGGGGGAAAAGGCTGCTTGGTCTGTGCAATTTGCCCAAGCGTGCGGTGTGGAAGGGAAAGTGTGGAAGAATGGCTGGAGGAAAAGGGCCATGGATCCGTGGAAATGTTGTACAAGCAAGCCCCATGATAACTGAGCATACATGTTAACTTAGCAGCTTGGCATAAGTGGGCCGCACTTAGCATAACCAGGCCGCACGCCATGATAGGAAGATGCTGTGTCCTGCCTGCTGACAAGGTCGAACGGGCAAGGACAGCAACGAGAATAGAAACCATAAAGCATGCATAACCAGAAAGTAGGAGGAATATGTAAATGTAATCTCTTCCTTTAAACCAAGAAACTCACGACATGTATGAGCAATTAAACCAATAAACTAAAGACAAGTATGCATAATTACTGGAAAACAATATAAAAGTACCGGTGTGCTCAAGATAAACCGAAGCTTGCTTTACCAATCATATTGATTGACTGCTTGTCTTCCCTCGCCACCATCAGGAGGGGGCTGTGGGATGCTGAGAGGGATGGGAGGGGCTTTGGTTGCTCCTGGCCAGGACAAAAAGGGATCAGGGGGAGGTTTCAGGGGGTCCTGGCTGGGCTGGGGGCCACAGGGAGGGCGACGTGACCTTTCTCAGCTGGCCAACTGTCCACAAAGCTCTCCACATTTCCCCCATTTTTATGTTGAACAAGCATGGTCTGATTAAATGCAGCAGATACCATCTTTTGCACCATGTTCTGTAGGCATATGCAAAAACACAGCAAAATTAATACTAACAACAAAGCTATAATGCTCACTATAATGCTGACCTTAACAATAGAGCGTAACCATGATCCCAGGCCTAAAGATTTGAGACATCCATCAATACCAAAGCCTGATTCTACCTGTAGGTTTCCAGTTAACCGCTCCAGTGTGGAGAGCTTTGTGGACAGCTGGCCAGCTGAGAAAGGTCACGCCGACATAATAGCGTTGGTTAAGTTAGAAGGAGGCAAGTCTAGGATTCAGCAGTCAGTGTCCAACCACTGACAGGGACATTGTGCCCTTGGTGCAACAACTGGATAGAGGAGAGGGTCTCTTGCCAACAATATGAGGATAGTTTCAGCAGAATAACCGCGAGAATGTAGAAGTAGTAACAAAATAACCATAATAATATAGAAGTAGGTGTGGTTGACCAGAAGTAATTAACCAATAATGAGCTCAGCTTTGCAATATGTATAAGCCACATTAACACCAATATAAATATGTGTGAACTATCAATAAAGTTGGAGACTTGCTGATCACGCATATTGTGTGCCGCATTTCTTCCGCAGATCCAAGAAATTCCTGGTTTTGAGTCACCAATGCAATCATCTGTAAAGCCTGAAAATATGAGCTCTCATTCAAGGGCTTCCAGGAACACTTAAACCTACAGCAATTCTGCTTCAGAAAACCACAGTAGCTATGTCTCCTATAGAAAGACCAGATAAACCTCTCAGGAACCAGAATGACCCTTTTGTTCCCCTTTATGACTTGCTGAGAAAAAGAATAAAATGGGATTGGACTTCGTTTCAGGAGGAAACATTGCAATTACTGATTTTTGAAGTGACAGCACACCAAGCACTGGACCCTGTCCATCCCACAGATCCCTTTCAGCTGGAATACGGATTTGCCTCCTCACAGCTTTCCGTTCATATACGGCAGCGGGGTCCTGAGGGTCTGACAAAGCCTGTTGGTTTTTATTCCCGTGGTTTCAGAGATACTGAAAAAAGGTGCACAGCCTGGGAAGGGGGGTTGTTTGTGGTTGGCTTGGGAAAAGGTAAATGTTAATGATCACAAATTGATAATTGATGCACTTGGTGCTACACAAAACAACGTTTCTTTGGCTCTCAGCTGTATCCAGGCACAATTGTGGATGCAGTCAGTCACTGCCTCAATTATAAGAGAAGGTGAAGAAGGCACTTTTCCCACTGAAATTTGGAAAATAATTTGGGACAGTGCCACTGACTTTGAAAGAGAATTCCAATCCTGGTGGAACCTGGTGAATTTTACCTATGAGCCCATTTCAAATACAGCCACAGCTTTTGTGTTAACCATACACAATGCCTCAGAGCATTTGATTTTCCCTGTTATAGCATTAGAACTGAATTACAGCGGAGCTGTTCTCTATCCCATAGAGAATGGGCCCGTCAAATTGGTGAGAAATGGCAAACTGTTAATTTGGAATCTTGTATTGTCCGAGAACAACAAGGGCTCATCTGTGAAAGCAATGCAATCATAGCTCAAGACATTTGTCTAGACACAGAGTGAAATATCTGTCATTTTGGAATTTGTCCTAACAAGACTTCTGAAACAGTCCTTACATACATAGGCAATAGATGTGCATGCTTAGAACTGCTTGTCAATTTGTATTTGTAGAAAATGTGGCAGTAGATACTAAAAATCTTTCAAATTTCTGTGCTTGTAACTTTACCAAAATTGCAGGGTGGGATTTCTCTTATGAAGCTCCAGTTACCTCTCACTACCCATTGCAATCCAACTACACACTGATTCACAAACTGATGCCTACTCCTATTGGGATGGATCTCACTTTGGTAAGACAACTGCTGCTCCATCGAGACTTAGTTGAAATCCTTGAGAAGATTGAGAAAAACGCACAGAAAGCCCTGGTGACTGTTCATCACAATGTGAGACAGATACCCCGTGTCATGGAAAGAGTGGAGAAAGATGCCGAGCACAGGGGGTGGGATACTCTTTTAGGTGGTCTCCTACTGCCACGGGTGTCCTGAGCAGTCTGTGTCATCCCATTGTTATCCTTTTGATACCAATCCTGCTTGGTTTTATTTTATCAGCAGTCCCATTCGTTATGAATTGGAGCATGAAACAGCTGACAAGATTGACGTCTATAGTTAATGCACACAATTTGGCTGATGTCCCATGCACTGTGGACATCCCCAAGCCTTTGACACAAGGCAATTATGAATTAGGCATATGAATTTTAGAGTGATCCTGGATTTTCATTTATGATTTTGTGAAAATTATTTTCCACTTTAAGTGAATTATTTTAAAAAATAATTTTTATGTTAATGCTTGTATTATGATTCGTTTATTGCTTTTTCCTTTTGATTATTTGTGATTTGTTTTGTCAATTTGAGAATTGTTATAAAAAAAATACTATTTTAATTAATTAACCACTTGTAAATTGTTATGAAAATAATACTGTTAGATTCAATATTAAGTATGTTTGTTTATTGTCTCCCTTTTTCCCCTCTTTTTCCGATCCTTTCTTTTCCTCCTTTCTCTCTCTCTCTCTTTTCTCTCTCTCTCTCTCATACTGTCTCTACATTTCCAAGTACACTACCAATGTATAGCAAGTCATAAAGGCCCATCAGCGACACTCCAGAGTTCTGCTGATGAAGATCCCTTCAAGACAATTGTGAGTCACGGGGTCGTGTCAGAGTCTGTCCAAATTTCCCTCATCTGCCTCACGATCGTCACTGGGGGACCACTGAAGAGAAGACCCCCCCTGTCTTAAATCTCTGGCTCCAAAGGAGAAAGTCATGTGCCTGAGACCTGAGAGCGTTGCCGAGCCATTGTTTGCACAGGTGTTGTTTGCTGTGTGCTGCACTGAGCCCAATGAGAAGAAGAAGGAAGCACCATGCCCTTTGTGCAACAACAGCCTTGGGAGCTGTCCCACCTCTCAGCCTGGCTGGATTCTCCTGAGTTCTGGGTGGTCCCCCCACAGAAGACCCTCACCTGTTTTACAACCACCGTGACAGACAGACTGAGATGTAAGGAGCCTCTCCATCAAGGACTGAGACATGAAACCCCCATGTGAAAAGGCCCCTCCGCTCCTTCCAAGGACTGGGACTGAAACCCCCAGCCTGGGGCAGGTGTGTGGGGGAGGCAAGCTGACCAAAGCGAGATGTTTGCCTGCAGGTTGTGACCGCTGGACCAAGAAGACAATGGCTCTCGTTTACTGCTGAGAACATGGACTACCTGTTACATCTATTCCTTATTGTATCTGTTTCCCCCCTCCCCGGCAATTTCCAATAGAGTTATCATAATAAAAACCTCTGAGTTAGCCAGAGACTTTGAGATCTCCCCGACGTAACAGGCGGATCCTCGACTGGACTGGACTAAAGGACTTCCTCTCTACGTTTGGTAGCTCTATCCCCCTCTTTCTCTCTCTCTCTCTCTTTTGTCTCTCTCTTCCTCTATCTTTTTCTCTCCCTTAATCCCTCTCTCGCATTTTGCTGTGGTCATTAAATAAAGGTGCATTTGTTTCGATTATCATTGCAAACCCCCTTGTACCGTGTCGGTTCTTTTTGCACCCTGAGATCAAGTCCACGATCCATCACGAAACCCGTCCGTCAGGACGGATCGTGACAGCCCCCGAGGACCCCTCCCCAAATTCCCTCCCAAAGCCCCCCCAGCACCCCCAGACGCCGCTAAAACCCCCTCAAGTTCCCCCCCAGATCCTCCCCAAATTCTCCCTAAACCTCCTCAAGACCCCTCCCCAAATTCCCCTCACGACCCCTCCAGGACCCCTCACCTGTTCCTGCGCCTCCTCAGCATTTCCCGGAGCCCCCCGTCCTCTCCCAGCGCCTCCCCCGCTCTCTCCAGCGCCTCCCGCCGGACCCGCCCGAGCCCGGGGCGGCTCCCGGGGGTCCCTGAGGGGGTCCGGGGGGGCCGCGCGGGGGAGGGGGCGCCCGCTCCATGCCCGGGCCCGGGGTCAGGGGGCGCCGCTTCGGGCTCGGCTCTGATTGGCTGGAGCGGGCGCGGGGAGGGCGGGAGTTGCTGAGAGGAGACGCCCGGTGATTGGTTGGTTTCGTAGAGGGCGGGGTGATTGACAAGAGAGGGGCGGGGGGGCGGGCTTTGGCGAGGGGAGACGCACGGTGATTGGTTGGTTCAGCTCGAAAGTGGCGGGAGTAGCTGAGGGGAGACCTGCGGTGATTGGTTGGTTCGGCATGTGAGAGGCGGGTGTGTCTGAGGGGAGGCGTGCAGTGATTGGTTGGATCGGCGCACGGGGAGACCGGTGTTCCTGAGGGGAGACTCGCGGTGATTGGTTGGTTTGGAGCGTGGTGAGCCGTGATTCGTTACTTTGGGAGATGAAGCGCGGTGATTGGATGGTTGGGGCCGGGGCGCGCCGCTATTGGTTGAGAAAAGTCCAGGATTTTTAAGGGAACATTCCCAGTTTTTTGGAGAAAAACTCTCAGATTTTTATGGAAAAATTCCCATATTTTTGCAGGAGAAACATTCCCGGATTTTTTGACCCCACATGACCCCAAATAACCCAAAGAACCCCAAAGCACTCGAAATAAACCCCAAATAACCCCTAAAAAACCCAAACAATACCAAAAAGTCCCCTAAATAAGCCCGAAAAAATCCAAATAACCCCCAAAAAACAAAACAACCACCCAAATAAACCCATAAAACCCCAAATGATTTCAATTACACTTAAAAAATGCCATATACACCAAGATAAAACCAAAGAACCTCAAATAATTCCAAATAAATTCCAAAAAAACCCAAATAAGCCCAAACAAACCTAAATACTTCAAAACAACCCCAAATAAACAGAAATGACCCAAGTAAAACCCAAGATAAACCCCAAATAGTCCATAAATAACCCCAAATAAACCCCAAAAAAACCCTAAATAAACCCAAATAAACCCCAAGTAACCCCAGTCCCTCCTGTCCCCACTCCAAAACAGATCCCTACCAATCAGAACACGCGGCACTGATGACGATCCACTCACTGGGCAGAAACTCAGAGCACTGGCCCTGCTCAGCGATTTTCAGCCAATCAACGCCCTGCCCGACTCTGACTCATCAGTTGCCAGGCACAGACCAAGGCCTCTCACTGCGGTAAACACAGACCGCGCGGGGTAATTTCCAGCCAATCAGAGCGTGTCTCGCTGATGACTCATCACTTGCCAGGAGCGCAATTTAAGGAGGGGGGAAGGTGACCCTGGGGTTGGGCTGGGGACCCCAAATTAATGCAAAACGGGGTCGGGACCCCAAAACGGAGCAGGAGGGGCCTGGAGATCCCAAAACCAAACACGGGGGAGGGGACTGGGGGAACGATCGGAAACGGGGAGGGGGGAGGGTGGAGAAAAGACAGGGGTGGGACCCCAGAATTGAGCTGGGAGGAGGATGGGACCCCCAAATCGCGGTGGGAGCGGGGTGGGACTCCTAAAGTAAGCTGGGAGGGGTATGGGATCCAAAAACTGAGCTGGGAGGGGGATGGGACACCCCAAATTCAGCTGGGAGGGGGGTGGGACCTCCAAAAGTGATGAAGGCAATTTTGTTCCTGGAATATGTAAATGAGTTTATGGATATGCATGAGGGTCTATGAATATGCAACAGGCTGATGTCATGGGAGACCAGGAACATCGAGCAAAGGTTGTTATGGCCACCAAGATGCCCCAGTTATTTTCGGGGACACCTCCTAATTAATCTGGTTTTAATTCCATCAGCCTGTTGCATATTCTTAGAGCCTTATGCATATCCATTACCTAATTTACATATTTCAGGAACTATTTTACATGGCCCGTCCTTGGGGGTGCCTCCCCATTTCAGGAGCCTCCAGTGAAATGGAAAATGTAAACCCGCTCCCTTTAAAAAAAAAATTATTACTATTATTATTATTATTATTATTACTATTATTCTTATCAATAAGAATAAACAACTATAAAAATTCGAATTAATTTTGAAATTAAGGGGCTCTCAGGCAAAGATATGGGAGTAGAAATACAGTTCTTTATTAGGAAAAATTGAAAATACAAATGCAGTAGTACAAACAAAAAAAACCAGTGACAGAGTCAGAATCCTCTGGGAATCCAGTGGACAATGAGGCTGATCCTTTGGGAATCCAGAGGGAAAAGGGCAGATCCTCTGGGAATCCAGTGGGAAAAGGGATGATCCTTTGGGAATCCATTTCTTACCCCCTAAAGACAGGACAAAAGCAGGGCCATGGAGTTTTTATAGAGTATCCCAAGGGCGGAGTTGGGGTTTGGGACAGGGGAGGAGCTCTTAGCTACACAAGAAGGGTGAGATCAAATTCCTGCCTCTTAGCAACAGCAGCACTCCACACAGAACCTGTCCCCAATCCTAAATTCCCTCTAAAACAACTGAGAAATTATGGAACTTCAGATATATTCAATCAATTTCCTTCATTTAACCTAGTCTGGGGTGTTTTTAAAGAATGAAGGTGAAGCAGAGGAAAATAAGGGCCAAACCAAAAGGAGAAGCAGCCAGGTGTGCTCCCAGCATGGATCACAGGGAATGTGAGTGACCAGGGCTGTGCCCAAAGTGCCTCCTCCAGTGGGGGATGGAGCTGGAGCAGCGCACGAAGCTCTGCCCACACTCGGGGCACTCGCAGGGCTTCCCTTACCGGTGCCTCCGTTGGTGTTGGGTCAAGTTAGAGCTGCTGGAGAAGCTCTTCCCACACTGGGGACACTCGTAGGGCCTCTCCCCTGTGTGGGTGCGCCGGTGGGTGATGAGGGTGGAGTTGTGCTTGAATCCCTTCCCACAGTCAGGGCACTGGAAGGGCCTCTCCTCTCTGTGAATCCAATAGTGCTGGAGGAGACAGGACCTGGTCTGAAACCTCTTCCTGCATTTATCACACTCGTAGGGCCGTTCCCCAGTGTGGATGCGCTGGTGGGTGATGAGGGTGGAGTTGTACTTGAATCCCTTCCCACACTCAGGGCATTGGAAGGGCCTCTCCTCTGTGTGAGTCTGATAGTGCCGGAGGAGATGGGAGCTGGTCAGAAACCTCTTCCCACACTTGGAACACTCATAGGGCCTCTCCCCAGTGTGGGTCCTCTGGTGTGTGATCAGGGTGGAGCTCTCTCCAAAGCTCTTCCCACACTCCCCACACTCATAGGGCCGTTCCCCAGTGTGGATCCTCTGCTGCACAATCAGGTCGCAGTTCCACCTGAAGCTCTTCCCACACTCCACGCACCTGTGGGGCTTCTCCCCATCATGGAGCTGCTCATGGAGCACCAGCTCCGAGCTCTGGCTCCATCTCCGGCCGCCTTCCCGGCCCAGGCTGGCTCTTTCCCCCTCACATCCCCGCCATCTGCGTTTGCAGCCCCTCCTCGTGCGGCAGCTCCGGGGCTTTTCCTCCCCGTTGGCTTCCTGCGCCGTGGAGCCGCTCAAAACGGCCTCTGCCACCAGGTTCTGCTGCGGGCATTTGTCCTCCCTGCTCTCCATGCTCAGCTCCTGCTCTGGGGGAGGAAGGACAAGGACAGCATGGGATTTGCCTCCGTGACACAGGCAAGGGCAAGGAGATCCCCTCAGGGCGTCCCCAGCAGCCGCCACCGGCACCCCCCGATGTCCCCCCAAGGGGCCTTTTCCACTCAGCCTTGGACTTCTTCATTCTCCAAACATCCCCCCAAAAAACCCCAACCCAGGGACCCCCCGGGATATCCGGGCCGAGCTCCCCCTCCCCGCTCACCGGAGCCTTGGGGGGGGGGGCGATGATCCCACAGGTGGGGGCTGCGAATTCAGGCAGGGATGGACGGCCTGGCTCCCTCAGCTCACCCTCCATCCGCCTTTGTCCCTCCTTTTCCTCCCACTCCTCCCCTTCCATTCCCCCTCCCTCCTCCTCCTGCTCTGTCTTATCTCCCCCTCCTTCTCCTCTTCCATCCCTCCCCTTCCCTCCTCCTCCTCCTCCCTAACCCCACCTCCTCCTCCCCCTTCATCCCTGCCCTTCCCTGCCTCCTCCTCCTCCCCCTGCAGCAGCCACACCCTCGGTGCCCCGTTCCCGCAGCCCTCGCAGCCCGCGGCAGCAGCGGCGATGGAGCCGGGACAGGTCGGGATGGGCAGCGCGGGGCTCTTGGCTGCTCCCAGCCGCTGCGGGCGGGGGGAACCCGGGCCAAAGGAGAGGCAAACTGGGCAAACTGGGGCCACATCACAAAGCTAAGGATGCAGCAGAAAATGGAGCTGAAAGAGTTATGTTAATATTAACTCCAAACAAGGAAAAACTGGAAATTCCAAAGGTTACGGAAGACGAGAAAAAAGAATCAAACAAGATAGGAAGTGAACAAGATAAATCAAGGAAATTGAAACTTCTTGATGGAAGACAATTACTTAATAAAATGTGCTTACTAGGAAAATATTAGAAGACAAGCATCAGAAAACCCACTGGGGTAATCAAGCTTCGTGTGATCATTTTTTAAGGAACTATGGCTGCACTGGGATTTTTGGAGGAGCAAAGCAAGTTACTGAAAGATGCTTAAATTGCCAAAGGATAAATAAAAAGGTGATGAGAAAAACAACATTAGGAGGTCGTGAGTTAGCTTGTCGACCATTTCAAAGTATCCAAGCAGAAGTTTAGATTTGTTAGGCTCTGGATTTATTTGTAAAAAAAATATTTAATCAAGAAGAAAGAGAATATGCCATATGTTAGACAGGAGATTTTAGGAGAATAAAAATCTTTAAAGTATCAGAAACACCCGAGAAAAAAACAGGAAAAGAAAAAGGGGAAATGAAAGGGAGGGGAACAAGAGGAAGAATCCGAAAGAGAGTGGGATCCTCTGCAGGCCTTGCCCCCTCCGTTCGCGGCCGAGGCGCCTGTCCCGGGTCCCGGCTCGCTGCCCGCCTCAGCTCCGCCTGCCCCGGTTTCCATCCCAGGTGCAGGCTCACTGCCCAGGGCAGCTCCACCTGCCCCGGCGCTGGCGGTGAATTTGTGTGCCCTGCTCCCACTGCCCGGCCCGCGGCCGCTCTGCCGGCCATGCTGGGGAAGATGGGGGTTGCTCTGTCCTGCCGCCTGGGCCGAGGTCACCGCGCCGACCGCACCGAGGGCGGGTCCCAGCCATCCCATCCCCGGCTGCCCTGCCCGTGCCAGCTGCGCTGGGCACCGCCGCTGCTGCTGCCGGGGTCTCCCACCTGCCTTTTCTCTGCCGAGAGCTGCCGGATCAGCCGCCATAAGCCATGTGGGGGCTGCCCACGCTCTGGCTCGGTCTCCACGGGAAGATCCCCCTCTGGCGATTCCGGCAGCAGACCCTGCCCACACTCTCACCGAGCCTCGGCGGGATATCCTCTCCTGACCCCGGCCTGCTCTGAATTACGTCCCCTTGGTAACCACGGCTCCAGCTGTTCAGGGAAACTCTCTCTCTACAGGAAGCACCTTATTGAAACACTAGGAGCTCAGTTAAAAGGCAGCACTCTCCAAATTCTTTCCCAAAACACGGGAGAAAGGCTAGAGAAGGTAAAATGTGAAAGAGTTAGATGAAGGGATTGCTCTATTTCCCTTAAGAGAGGTTCCCATGGCAGGGATGCGCTGCCCTGCCCCGCGGGAGCCACCAGCGCCCCTGCCGGCCGTGCCCGGAACTGCACCCAAGGGGAAAGCGCCGCAGCTGAAAGGCCGGGACTGGCTCCGGGCTCTGTTTGTTGTCACTGCCGGAGCTGTTGTTCTTTGTTTGCTTTATTATACACACTAGTAAAGAACTGGTATTCCTATTCCCATAGCTTCGCCTGAGAGACCCTTGATTTCACGATTCTAAAAATTAAGAGGGAGGGGCTTTGCATTCTCCATTCCAAGAGAGGCTTTTTCTGCCTTCCCAAGCAGACACCTGTCTTGTAAAGCAAGACAAGCACCCAAAGGCACCGAGGGGGGCTGCAGGAGGGGCAGAAGGCGGCCCTGCAGCACTTGGGCACAAAGGCCCAGCAGGTGAATGCAAGAAGGGAGCAGCAAAAGGCCAGGCTGAAGGCAAAGGCCAGGGCAGAGCTCCTACAGCCCCTGAGGGATCAGCCCCAGGGCCCAAGGGGGCCCCAGCACCCAGGGCACGGGCTCGGCCACAAGCACCCGGCAGAGGCATTGCCCTCCTCGGCAGGGGACAGCCCACCCTAACAGCCCCTGGCAAGGAATCAGGGCTCCAGCTGCAGGGCACAAGGACACTGCAAGCACAGACAGCAGCACCCTCAGGACCAGCAAGTCCACCCCTTGATGGACATGGATTGGCAGGGCTGTCACAGCTCCCATCACACCAGGGACCCTCCACACTGGAGCCCTTGAGAACATTCAGGTGGGTCTGCATTGAGAGGAGGCCTCTCCTGATGGACACAGGGGCCTCTCAATCCACTCTGAATCTTGGACCTAAGGGGGAAAAATGCAAAAAATTTGTTTGATTAGTGAGGGGATAAGTGGGAAAGATGCATGGTTTTATTTAACCACTATTAGTAGATCTGGGAGATGGATTGGAAATCCATGAATTTTTATTTGCTCCTAATTGTTATCATCATTTACTGGGAAGGGATTTGATTGCTAAACATGGAATGCAAATTAATATTATAAAAGATGATACAGAGGCCAGTTCTGTTCTACCTCTGTGTCAAATGTCTGGCCAGGCCTATGCTGAACTGAACCCAGAAGTGTGGGCAGCCCCAGGGAAAGAGGGAAAATTAGATATGGAGCCTCTCCAAAGTACTCTGAAGCAACCAGGACAAGCAATACCCTGTTCCAGGGGAGGGAAGGAAGGGCTCACAGCCTGGTATTGAGTCCCTGTAGAAGGCAGGGCTTTTGGAGCCAGGGGTGTCTCCCTGTAACACTCCTATCCTGCCAGTCAACAAACTGGATGCATGGACAGGAGGAGGAAACACAGAATTTTCAAGTGTTAAAATGAAGATTTACTGAGGCGGCTGCCCTTGCCCTTCCAGACAGGGTAAAAGAATTTGAATTATAGGTGGATGTTAAACAGGGTCTTGTCAAAGGAATTCTTGTGCTAAAATGTCTAACCCAGTGGCCAGAGAGCAGCCTCATTGTCTGCAGAATTCTGCAGCCACAGCTTCCGTGGGAGCT
Source organism: Agelaius phoeniceus (assembly GCF_051311805.1). Lineage (NCBI taxonomy): Eukaryota > Metazoa > Chordata > Aves > Passeriformes > Icteridae > Agelaius > Agelaius phoeniceus. The sequence continues at coordinate 1,407,641 of NC_135291.1, read as the reverse complement.
CAGGCTGAAAACTGATGACAACAGGAGGATCTCCTAGAGTTCAAGTCTGGCAGCAAGTTAAAGCTTTGACAACCAAAAGAGCCTCTAAATGGATGGGCAGGGCTCAGTTATTACAGTATGAAACTTGTTCAATGGCACAGGAGGATTCAGAACTGAGGACAGGGCAAGGGTTTAACCCAGCCTCCTGTTTGAACAGCCTGGAGAGGGGCTGGCAAGGAACCCAGGACTGCACTCAAGGGACAGAGCGCTCCAGAGCCAGGCTGGGAGAGATTGATGGGACATTCCCTGGCCTGAGGGATAAAATGTGTTTGTGGATGGCTCTGCAAGGGCAGCAGGAGGGAAAAGAGCTACAAGACAGGCTGTTATTAAGGAAGGGGAATCAGACAAAGCGTAGGTCACCGCCCCATGCTCAGCTCAACCCAAGGAGCTCTGGGTGCTTCTAAGAGCCTGGCACTGAAATGCCCTCAGCAGGAAGGCTTCAATATCTTCTGCTGACACCATGGCACCTAACAGGGGGGCAAAAGCAATTCTGACTGCTTCAGCAAGTACTGGATCAGAGATCAAGGTATATTCTCCCACAGGAAGCTGGGCTGGCACAGAGCCTGCCCTGGCACTTTGCTGTTGCCAACACCCAGCCAGGACATCGGCTCCTGCCTAAGGAGTGCAAAGCAGCACCACTGGTGGCCAAGGGGCCCATGCCAAGTGTCCCTGAGGCCAGAAACAGCCGCCAGCACAGCTGAACACGGGGGGACCCCTCAGCCTGGCCTCAGGGGCTCTGAAGCCCCGGAGATTTGCACTTCCCGCCTGCAGCAGGACCATGGCAGCCGCCCCTGAGCCTGCCCTGAAGGCAACGCAGCAGCAGCCAGGGCTCCACAGCGGGCCAAGCCCCTGGGCCTGCCCACAGATCCTCTGCTCAAACCCTCGGAAATCCTGGCCACCCTCCCCTGGCACCTCCAGCCACTGCGGCCAAGCCTTGCTGCCACTGCTGCAGCTTCAGCGCTGGCTGGGCCTGCACTGCCACAGCTGCTGGGGAGCACCACGGCACAATTCCACTCTGGGGCTCACTCACACCCACACTCTGGGCTGACTGCGACTGCATTACTGCAAAATGCACCCATTTTGGTTCTTTTAAATCTTCTTTCTCTGCTCAGGCTTGGTTTGTCTTTGCCTTGGGGAAAGGAATTTTCAAGGTTTTATTTAGGACATGTTACACCACTCAACAGAGATGAGTTCAACATCTCCACAGACTGGGAATAGCCCAAAAGACACCCACAGAGACAACGACCAGCAACAAAACATCAACGCCCAGCAGCAAACAGCAACCAACAGCTACCCCAGACACTGCCCCCGGCACAGCTGGAGATACCTGGTCTGGAAAAGGCTGAGAAGGAAATCCAGGAGTGTGGACCGAATTCACAGCAGAGGGGAAGAAATCCGGGTCCAATAGGAAACCAAATACTAAAACCTTACACAACTTGGAAGCAATGAACATTAAAGCAGTGGATTTAGATTGGTTCAGACTACATAAAGTTTAGGAAAAATCCAGTAAAACTCACATGCCATGGAATGATTTTCTCTGCACAGCCAGGGTTATTTGTGAAAGAAATTATTTCTGTTGCAAATCCTGGCCAGAACCAAGCAATGCCTTGACTCTCTAACACTCAAGAGATTCTTGGAGAGTTTTTGTTTTCCCTGCAGTTTCAGTGACAAAATTACAACATAAGAAAAACTTTTCATAATATTCTTTCTCACTTTATTTTGTCAGGTAGGTTTGGGACAGAAGGGTGAGAATCAAGTTTTGGTCTGGGCTTTTCCATGTTCACCTTAAGGCTGCATTCTGAAAAAAGTTACAAGAGCCTTAAAGGTGACCATTTCTTTCATAAACAGTTAATAGTTTGTTTCAACATTGTTAAAAGAAACAAACAAACAAACTAAAAAACCAAAACAAAAACCCAAACAAAGAAAAGGAAAAAAACAAGCAAAAAAATAAGCAGATTCTGAGGGGGCCCACATGTGACTCACCAGATGGCTGCCCTGGAAGAGAAGCTTCATTCCAGGCAGCCTGGAGAGGAGCTTTAGAAATGCAAATGAACACTGCTGGGCAAAGCCTGGACAATGTACCTGGGTCTCTTGCCTGGGGCAGGAATTGGGCTGATTCCCTCTGCCCCTCACCCCAAGCTCTGCCTGCTTGCCCTGATGGAATTTGCACAGCTCAAGGCAGAGCCCAGGGTGAGGATATCTGACCCTGCAACAGAAACGGGTGAAGCTGCACAGGGAAACAGCAAATGGAGAATGTTGGGAAAACTTCACTATAAATAAATGGGGGGGAATCATCCCTCTGCCCACTCCAACATCTGCTGTCCCTCTCTGCGTTATACAGGGCATATCAGAGCACAGATATTCGTGCTATCACAAGTTCAGGGAAATCAGTTCAGAATCAAAGTAATTGATGTAGTCTTGGCTGAAAGGAGCGCCCAAAATGGGGAAAAGATGAACGGCCAGCAGAAAAAATCATACACCACCGTGCCCCAGACCCTGCGAACCCGAACCAATTCATATCAGGAGCCACAGAACCCATTTCTCATTTCAATGGCACCATTAGATTACAAGCTGTCCTCAAAATAACCAACCAGACAGCTCCAGCTCCTGACCTTCCTGCTGAGCAATCCACTAAAATGAGGAACAAATGGGATGGGATCAGATTACGTTTTAGCAGAAAAAAGATGTGTTTGTGGAAAATTAAATGACTCAAACTGCTGTTGGCAAATAGATGACAAAGGAAAAGTGGTAAAACAGATAACAAAGGAAACAAAAAAGCAGCTCATGTATTGGTCCAAACGTGAAAAGGATGGGAATGAGACACGGTTTTGTGGCTCCCTGGCAGACCATGGGTTAAACGAATGCTGTTTCTCCTCTCAGGTGCTACAGCAACTCTCACCTTTTTACCATGCTCCACACCTTGAGAGTGCAGCTCATTCAGCAGCTGAGCGAGGGGCCAGGGACTCGTAGATCAGGAAGTAATGGGCGAAACCACCAGCTTCAATAATTGTTACTAATTAACATGGACTGCTGATCGCAGAAAGTCCCGCTAAATTCCTGAACGTCGAGAACAAAAAAGACTTAAGAGAGCCGTGAATATCGGCTGTTATACAAAAGTGGGGTTGCACATTAACGGGGACATGCAGCTGGCGGATCGGGAGGTCTGAACCTTCCAAGTACCTCAGCCAGTGGGCAAAAGGAGAGGGAGATGGGGCCGGGAAAATGAGGATAAAAAGGAGGCTGCGAACTACAGCAATGGCAGAGAGCGCACGGCAAATGCGCCACGGCCTCTCCCTCTGCTCAGCAATAAAGTCACTTGTACAGGACTCCTCTGTCTCCTCTGGGCACAGAAACCTCCGGCCACATGAATTTCCCCGCACAGCCCCGGGCACGGGGCAGCCGCTTCTGTCCCAGCCACAGGAACCGGGCCGAGCCAGCGCTGCTCCGGCAGCGGCTCCCGCCGAGGCAGCGGCCGCAAGGAGACCGCGGGCAGCCGCTCCCGCAGCGCCCTCACGCCAGCGGCAACACGCGCCGGACACGGCACAACGAACCCGCCTGAGCCCCCTGCCGCCCCCGAGGCCCGCAGCGAGCCCCGAGCCCCCGCACAACCCAGCGCGGCTCCCACCTGCGCTGCGGCCGCCTCCCAGCTCCGCCGCCGCCTCACCGCGCTCCGGCCGCTGCCGCCGCTCCCGGGCCCGCACACACGCTCCGCCAATGGCGCCGCTGCCGAGCCACGGCCGCCCTCAGGCCGCCACCGGGGCCTGCCCCGCCCCGCTTCCACCAATCAGCGCGCCAGAACCACGACTGACGGCACCGTCGCCCAATCGCAGCCAGGGGCGGGCTCTGCACCAGGCACAGCCTCGCCCCGCGCTCTCAGGGTCCCCCGGGCTGCGTGAGGGCAGAGCCGGAGATGAGGAACAGCCCTGGAACGGGCCCGGGCCCGAGGGGATTGAGCTGAAAACACAAACAAACTTCTCCGCACCTCCCGCCACGGCTTTCCCGGCACTGCGGCTTCGGTGGCCCCGGCTACAGCGGGAGTCCTGGAGCCTCACTTCTCCTACGCCTAATTAGGAGCATCAGTGCATCGCTTTGATTTCCCCCAAAAAGGGAAAACTGCCGCAAACGCCTGTGGATGAGTGGGGGAGGGGAGAGATTTCTGACAGAAAACTCCAAAACCTCAGAGCAGGATAATGAGAAGTAAGTGAAGAGCCTTAAATCCAGCCTTCCCCCACGCCTCCCTCCTTCCAGCTGCACCTCCTACCCCGGCAGTGCCGGAGACAGGGAATGGGGCCGTGCTCACTTCATGCCCCGGGGCTTCTCCCTCTGCTCAGGGACAGGAGTCGTTCCCCTGCTGCACCCTGGGCTCTCTCCCACCGGAGACTTCTCCAGGAACTTCTCCAAGCTGAGTCCATCCCACGGGGCACAGCCCCCCTCCAAGTGCTGCAGCGTGGGTCACTGTGCCCCGGGGTCAGTCCTGCCAGGACAGGCTGCTCCAGCGGGGCCCCTCTGGCCACGGGGGCACAGCCTCCTCTCAGGCATCCCCGTGCTCCAGCGTGGCTGCTCCGGGGTCTGCAGGGGGATCTCTGCATCCCCATGGGTCTGCAGGGGGATCTCTGCATCCCCATGGATCTGCGGGGGGATCTCTGCATCCCCATGGATCTGCAGGGGGATCTCTGCATCTGGCACTGCCGTTTTTGGATGCACCAGGAATAGGCTGAGCTCTGCCTGAAGCTCTTCTCACATTCCCCACACCCTTCCCAGCACAGGGAGACTTTTACCTCCTCTCAGCTCTCCAGGCTGGGTTTGCAGCCCCTCCTCGTGTGGGATCTCTGGGACTTTTCCTCCCCGTTGGATTCCTGCGCCGTGGAGCCGTTCCAAATGGCCTCTTCCACGAGGTTCTGTGGCAGGGATTTGTTCTCCCTGGTCACTGTCTGCAGCTCAATGCCTGGGGGAGGAAGGACAAGGAGAGGAAGAGACAGGGAGAAGGGAAAAGGAAAAGGCAGGAGGAGAGGAAGGAACAAGAAGGAACAAGTGAGGAAGGAGATGGGAAAGGAACGTGGATGGATGAAGGACAGAATGAGGAGAAGACGGAGTGTGGACAAGGAGAAGATGGGATTTGCCTCCATGCCAGAGGGAAGGGGAAGGAGATCCCCCCAGTCCATCCCTGGCAGGATGGCGTTGGCAGTGAGGCTGTCCTGCAGCGATGCTGGGCTGGGAGATGGAGCAGCAGGGAGGGGAAAGGGGCAGTGATTCCTCCTGCCCTGCCTGGCTGTCCCAGTCTGGAGCGTCCTGGCGCTGCCGAGGCCCCTGGAGCGTCTGGCACTCAGGAGCCCGGAGCTCACGGCTGCTTTATAAAGCTGACAAAGTCGGCAGGATGGGTCTGGGTATGATCTCAGCAAACTGGGTTTATTGGTACAGGAACAGGGGACAGAGCTGAACAGGGTCCAGGGACAAAGACAGGGTGCAAGCTGAGGGCACAGGGGGTTTTTATATGGGGTAGTGAGGGTGGAGCTGAGGGTCAGGGTCCAATGGATATGGGGGAAAATGGGGCAAAGGAGGGGTAAGGGTCGGGACAGCTAATAGGGAAACAGGGGCAGAGGAATGCAGTAAACTGGGGCCAATGGAGGGACAGAGAGGGAGAACATTCTAGGGACTAACCAGAGATGGGTAATAGGGGGTGAACTAGGGTAATTAGGCCAACGGGCCAATGGGGTAACATAACTTTCCAGAAATCAGCATGTGCCTTCAAAGATCTGTGGGAGAAGCAAGCTTCTCACCATAACCTTGAAATCTATTCTTCTTATTGGGGACCAGTCCTCCACGGGTGGGAGATTGACACTCCCATGGGCCTCGACACCAGCGCATCTTCCTTTTACTCACAGCCTCCTTCTCCTCCGTCCAGACAAAGTTTAGAATTGACAAATCCTGGCTTTGGGGGAAGAACAAGGGGTGAGCACCTTGGGTTTTGTGAGAAATGAGCCCCACTCTTTAGAATTTTTGGAAGTTTAATAAGGAATAATAAAGGACAAATCAGTAACAGCGCTGGGTGTTGGCAATGGCCAGAGGCACACCGGTTAACCACAGCAACTCTTCTTGTCTAGTTTCTCCATTGTATTGTTCAAATACATATTCATAATGATTGTACATATTCAAACATTTCTTTGAACTCATTTACATGTTCCAGGAATTCTTGAAGATGTCCCTGCTCGCTGTGGGGCACCAGGTCCAGATGAGCTCGAAAGGAGCCTGCCAGGCCACAGCGGGTGAGGATTCTGCTCGCTCTGCGCGTGGAACGCAGCGAGACTGGAGACTATCGGAGGGGGCCCCACAAGAAAACCCCTCCCTGGCGCTGCTGCTTCCCCTGCAGCCCTTGGCTCTCACCTGCAGCAGCTCCTGGGCAGCCCAGCGCCGCTCCTCGTCCGGCTCCAGGCTGCACTCGAGGAAGTCCCGCAGCAGAGCCGACAGGCGCCGGGGCTCCTGCAGCTGCGGGGTCCCGTTCTGCCGGATCAGAGCGCGAGCCTGCAGGGAAAGCAAACTCAGCGCTCTGCCAGCTTCCTTCACACCCACAGGGGCTCACATCCACCCCGGGGCCTCAGCCCCAGCGCCAGGGCCACTTTCCTCCCTGCCAGAGATGCTGCTCAGAGCTCATTTTGCTATGCCAAGCAAAAAACCCAAACCCTGCGGCTGCCACAGCCACTGCAACATCCAAATGATCTCACTTTGAGAGCCAGCTTCATTGGCTGACTCTGTTAGTAGGAACCTCCATCAGAAATAGCCCATTTTGCTTCTCCAAATATGGACACCAGCTTTACAGGCCATTTTCCAGAGTCAGTCTGGTCTGCCTGCGTTATTTCAGAGGATTCTTCCATCAAGTGCATCTCTGCAGTGCCACTGACACTCAAGTAAATGCATTCCTGATGCCCCATCCCAGAAACTGCCAGGCAAGAAACAGGAGGTTTGTGATGCTGAAAGCTCAGGCTTGGTGACATGGAGAAAGTAGCTTGGACTAGGAAAGAAATGTGTTGGACTATGGGGATGTTAAACAATCATCTTCATGTTTTCAACAAGTTTCCCAGTGAGAAGAATAGGGGGAAATCATCTCGCAAAACCTCTTTTAGAAACTCCTGCAGAAAACTTGTTGGGTTTGGGGGAGGAATGTGGGGTTGGTGTGGGGTTTTCTTCCAAGGTAACATTAGAGCTGATGCATTTGCTTCACATTTGCAGGTCATCCTCACAGCCAGAAGAGCTGCAACAACGTAAATCCCAAAGCAAATTGTTGCTGGAGATTGCGGAATATTCGTCTGTGTTGAGGCTGGAGTGCTCTGGGAATTCCCTTCCCATGTGCAGAAACCTCCAGCTGCTGCTCCCAGTGCAGGGTCCCCCTGTGCTCGCAGCCTCTGCAGCCATTGGAGAATTTGCCTCTTACCATGGCCGCCGTTTCCCTGAAGTGAGGAGGTTCTCCTTCCACCATCTCGATGGTCACAATCCCAAAGGACCAGATGTCCACCTTGGGGCCATAAGGAGATCTGGTCACAACTTCTGGGGCCATCCAGTGAGCAGTGCCCACCATGGAGCTGCGCTGGTCCTGCTCGGGGCTGAGCTGAGCGCAGAGGCCAAAATCAGCTGAGGACAGAAACAAACCCTGTCAAAGGCAGCTGCAATGAGGAAACCAAGCACAGAGATTCCCCACGCTCAGTCTGAGAGTGCAGTAGTGAAGTCAGCTGGAAAAGTCCTCAGGGCTGTAGCCAAGGAAAGATGGAACTGGGCCCTTCAAGAAACCCTCAGCTTTCCTGCAGTGGCTTTTACTGATTCCCTTGGAGCTTTAGATTCCCACTGCTGCCCCTCTGGAAGGGCCATGGCCAGAGCAAAGGCACTGCTGGCCCCCTGCTCCTCTCCTGAGCTCTCTGCAGGGGCAGCCGCTCTCAGCTGGCAGCAGGGGCCGGGCAGTGCCCCCAGCAGCCCTTGTGGGGCTCTGGCCCTCCCTGGGAAGCAGCCCCAGCCCCGCAGCCCGGGAGCGCCGTGCCTGGCCAGGAACACCCACCCAGCCTGACAGAGCCGTCCATGCCCAGGAGGATGTTGGAGCTCTGCAGATCCCTGTGGATCACCCGGTTGGAATGGAGGAAATCCAGGCCCTGCAGACACTGAGAGAGAACAAGAAACACAAGGGCAAAAACCAATGGCTGGAATATATCACACCAGAAAGGACAGCTCAGAATTCTGCCAGCAGCAGCTTTGCTGTGACAGGCCAGGAGTGCAGTGCACACAAGCTCCAGGCAAAGGGCTCAAGGCAAAGCTGAGAACAGCAAATCAAATCCAAAGCACACAGAGAGTACCACAACAGCGGGAGAGAGAACAAGAACAGAGTAGAAGTGCAGTGATGCTGGCAGGCTGTTCCCTGCAGAGGCTCTTTCTTCTCCAGCTCATGAAAACAACTCAGAAACAAAGCCCTGAGCATGGAGCCACTCCTGTTCTCACACCCTGTTTGGAAGAACCATCGTGTCCCAGCCATGGGAGTGAACAGCAGGATCCCTCACCTCCCGACTGACAGCTGCCATCTCTCCTTCAGCCATGCGCGTCTGTCTGACAACGTCCCGCAAAGTTCCCCCATCCATGTATTCCATCACCAGCCAGAGATCTCCATCCACAAGGAAGCTGGAAGAGGAAAACAATGGCATGGAGATGAATGTGCAGAGCTCAATTCCTCCATGGAAAAGCCTGGAGGGGAGTTTTGTTTCTGGGTCACTTGTCAGTGAGGACAGAATCAGGAGAAACATTCCTGCCAGGCTGCACAGTCCTTGGAATCTGCACAGTCTAAAGGGGAAGGAGACACCTGTGAGAAAGGAGAGGCCTTGGATGGCAAGCAGGTGAAAAATGCAGTTTAGCAACAGCCCAGATCAATGTGGAACCACAACCCTTGGCCCCAGCTGGTTCAGCTTCTGAACTCATCAGTTCCACCATTCCCTCCAGAACAAGGCAACACAACTGCCAGGGTTATCCAGGGGAGGAGGCCGTGCAGCACTTGGGACAAAAGCAGTCAGAAAACCTTTCAGAAAGTCCCTTCAGAAACAGGCAAGGCCAGTGAAAAATGGGCAAATGAGGCATTTCTGGGAACAAGAACCCGATCTTCCTGGCAACTGTAGCAATGGAAAAGGGCTGGGAAGAAGAAGCCAAGAGAAATAATTTCTGCTGTGGTTTATCAGCACTTGTTGGGAGACAAAGCCAACGGGGTCAACTTGAAGGAAAAACCAAAGCAAAGCAACAAAAGCACATGGTGGGAGTGAACTGCCAGGCTGTTGGTTTGGGAAGATGTGGCTGGGTCAGGCATTTTCAAAACAGGCTACAGACTCCGGATGCCAGGAAAGGTTAATGCAGGGCCCGGGCTCGGAGCTCAGAGCTGAAGCACTCACCTGTCCAAAGAGTCGACAATGTTGGGGCTCTTCTTGTCCTTCAGGAGCAGGATCTCATTCACAGCTCGTTCCCTGTCCTGCCCTCTGAGACTCATTTTCTTGATGGCCACCTGAAGGGACATTGCAGACTTGAACTGGAGGAGTCTGTGGCAGGAGGCCACAGCAAACACGGAGCGAGTCTTTGTGGAGCGACGGAGCCGGGCTGTGCCAAACTGCCTTGGGATGGGACACCAGAGCTCAGCAAGGGCCATTCCCACAGCCCATTGCTCTGCCAGCTGGGGGCTGCTTACAGGACACATGGCCAGAGACATTTGGCCCTGCAAGCTCTGCAGAAATGGTCCCTCAGCTGTCAGCCTCAAAGCTCTAACAACATTCTCTGCACCTACAGTCTTCTCAAATGGCCTCAACACGCTCATTATTATTATTCAAACCCATTTTGCAAGCAGGAGGTAATTCTGGTTCTGTCAAAACAGAGCAAAACAGCCAGGAACCCCTTAGCAATTCTATGGGATTTGGTCATGATTTCAGATCCAGCTGCTCTGTTTGGGATTGCAGAACAAAGCAAACATGCACATCCATTGCTCAGGTGATCCCTGTCACAGGCTGTCACTGACACCAGACCCAAACACAACTGCAGGCTTTAGGAGAGAGCTTTGCTCTGGACATCCATCTCCTCATTTCTCTCCCTCTCTCTCTGCGAACAGCTGAAGTGGGACTAAAACCCCAAACTGAGCCCAAGCAGGATCTCTCCCTAATTAGGCCTTAAGGTATCCTTTGAAAATGAAAGGCAGGATGGACATAATAGTGTTATATTTTAGCTAATAAGAGCTAAATAATGTTCCTGTCTGAGGCTGGGATGAAGATTAATTGGGCCTCAGTCTCCAGCAGCTGATGCATTCACACTTTTAGATATGAAGGCCAAGCCAGCGTGTCCTGCTCTGACAGACATCGCTGCCCTCCTTGCATTCCTTTGGCACTTCAGAAGGACCAAGTCTGTCCCAGCTGTGCTCTGCAGGCTGACACTGCTCTGCCTTCAGAGGAGCAGCCTGGGCAGGAAAGCTCTGCTGGCCCCCAAAGCTGCAGCCACAGCTCCCAGCAGAGGGGAAAGCCCTGGAGAGCTGCCAGGCGTGCTGGGCGTGTTGGCACTGACCTCTCCTCCAGTGGCCCTGTCGAGTCCTTTATAAACGGTTCCAAAAGCCCTGGAGACAAAACAGCAGAGAAGAAAGAAGCAGCGCTTCAGGCCCTGGCAGGGAAAGCCAGCCCAGACAGGAGATCTCTGCTGCCTGCAGCGTTCAAAAACACCTGGGTGCATCGACCCTTCCAACAACAGCACAGCAGCCACCAGCCCTCTGCCATGCAAGGTGTGCAGGAGAAAACTGAGACCCAACACCAAGGAATTGGGCTGGAGCAGATCCCAATGTCCACCCTGAATTGCTTTAGTTGAAAACCTGAGGTGAGAAATGGGTGTCGAAAGAACTGGCAAAGAATGCATTTCATCCTTTTTCATTTCCTGCCTAAGACCTGCAGGTTCCACAAGGGCCCTGCCATCAGGCAGGTGATGCACTTTCCCCCGGAGTGCATCAGCTTTGTGTCTGTTACTGAATGGATGGGGTCTGCTACCTGTGCTAGAATAGAGCACTTATTAGTTCATCTCTGGTTTCTGTTTCTAAACCATTAGGTTGATAATCCTGACTGGTGGATATTTTCTGAAGGAAAATATTTGAAAGAAATCTTGTTGAGAACTGTTTTCTGACAGTCACCAGAGAACTGTTGATCTGACAGTCAACAGATGGTGAGTTGCTCTTTTAGTCAATCCAGTTCCAGGGACAGAAGATCTTCCAGGTCCTGCTCCTTGCTGCAGGCAGGACACTGCCAGCCTCAGGGGCCTTTGACGGCACCTTCTGGCCACAGTTATCAATTCTGATCAGGACTGAGAGACAGCAGGATGGCAGCCCAGTGTCTGGAGGTGCTTGGAGGTCTCCAGACTTCTCACTTGATCCTGCACCAGCACAACACCCGGCCCTGCTTGTGCAGCAGCAGCTGCCGTGCACTTACCCTTGGCCAATCTGCTCCAGTTCCAGGTATTTCTCGGCAGGCTCCGCCTCGCTCACGGTGTTCCCTGAAAGAAACCAGGTGGAAGATGCTCCCTCCCAGAGTGAGACCGCGCCTTGCAGCAGAGCCACAACCAGCCCCACTCCCTGGGGCCGTGAGCCCCTTGGTGTCAGCCGGGGAAGGACAATAAATGGCTCGGTGACATTCAGCTGCAGAGCAACACTGGGTGCAGCTGATGCCCAGACACACACACAGCACCTGCTCGGGCACCCAGGAACAGAGCAGACGTACTCAGCTGCATCAGGCACCACTCCCCTCTCCCCTCTGGCTGCCCTGCTGTGCTGCTGTCAGAATGTTCAGCCCAGGATCCCACAGCGGAGGGAGGTTCATTGTCCTCTTCCCAAGCAGAGGGAGCTCCTTCATCCTCTTCCCAAAACGCTGCAGCTTCTCCATCCTCTTCCCAAAACGCTGCAGGTTCGCCATCATCTTTCCAAGCCAGGGGATGTTCGCTGTGCACTTCCTATGCTGGGAGATGTTCACTCTCCTCTTCCCAAGCCACAGGATGTGCTCCATCCTCATCCCACACCGGGAGATGTCCTCCATCCTCATCCCACACCGGGAGATGTCCTCCATCCTCATCCCACTCTGTGGGGGCTTGGCCATTCTGGTCCCACACCAGGGGCCATCCACTGTCCTCGTCCCAGGCCGGGAGATGTCCCCTGTCCTTGTCCCACCCCGCGGGAGCCTCGCCGTTGCATTCCCACCCCGCGGGATGTTCGCCCTCGTCTCCCAGAGCAGCGGGAAGTTCACTGTCATCTCCCGGCACTGAGGGAAGTTCACCATCGTCCCCCAGAGCAGCGGGAAGCTCACTGCTGTCTTCCTCCTCTTCGGCCACCTCTTTGGAAGCAGAGGGAGCCCCAGGAGGTGCTGGTGCTGCTTTTGTGCCCTGTGGACAGATGGCAGCGTGAGGGACGGGAAGTTCTATCTCAGTTATCACCTTATTTATCCTCAGCTGCACATCCAGCTGCACTACGCAGAAATGGGTTTTGGAGCTGTTCCAACTAACAATGGGCTGAAGTCGACATTGCCACTTATTGTTGGGAATTCGATATTCCACCATGGCTAAAGCCAGCAAGCAATCCTCTGCCTGCAAAACCAGACCTGCAGCTCTTCAAAAGCTCTTCAGCAGAAAAGGAGAAAACTGCCGGGGATCCCTTTGCTGCTGCTGCTGCTGCAAAGACACTGACAGGAACTTTCCTTCAGCCTCCCAGGCTGGCCCTCGACTGCCACATGCCGAGCTCACAACTTGCTGCACAATTCCAAACACCAAAGGTGCCTTTCCCACTCACCGAAGGAGGAGCTGCTCAGAATCCAGACATGAGGTGCCCTGCAATGGGAGAGGGAATATGAACCAGATGCTGTTAGGAGAAAAACTGCCAGTGCTGGGAAATGCCATGGAGCAAGGCAACCCCGAGAGGGCATTTTGCTCTCACAGCATCCCTCCAGGAGCCACAGTCCCTTCCCACAGCAAGCAAGAGAACAGCACAAAATACTGGGCTGGGTCAGTTCTTGGCTGGAGCAGCAAAGGGAGGGAGTTCCAGGCTCTGCTGGCACAGACTCCCTGCTTGAGGGAACAGAACCCCCCAGGGCTCATTGCAGATGCTGTGCACGCCCCGCTGGCTGCAGATACCCCCTTTTTCAGCTGCAGCTGCTGGCAGGAGCTCTCCCAAAGCAATGGTGTCTCCATGGCCATTTGGTTCCAAAGCCAACTCAGCTCCAGAGGAAGAACAGAAAGCACACAGCAAGCCCAAAGCCACAGATGCTGCACCGAGGGAAAACCTCGATTTACGTGCCAAGTGGGTTAAAAAATACCCCGAATAAGCCACAGAGTACAGAGTGCAAACTGCAGCAGCCACGTGCTGGATCATTTTGGCTGCGCTGCACACGCCTGCAGCCTGTAGCCCTGCAAGCACAGAAGGACAGGGCTGGGCTGGCTGCTGAGAATGCCTCGGGCAGGAGGATCCTCCGGCAGCGAGCCCAGAGCCACTCTGGGCACTGAGACCTCCGTGTCCCACAGCAACGGGAACACCACGGGGACGTGGCGCTGTTCCTGTGACATCCCAGCAGCAGCTCACGCAGAAACCGCCTGGAAGGTTCTCCTGTGTCACAAAGGAGCACAAAGAACCCTCCCAGGGCACAGCCCATGGCCCAAAGGATGCAAGAGGAACTCGGAAAATGCAGCAAACAAGGACACCCCATAGCCCAGCCTGAACACTGAGGAGAACAAGGACAGGACCAAAGCAAAGGAAACGTGACCTTTAGTCACTGATAGTTCTGACTAAAAGCAGCAAGCCTTATTCCATCTGGGATCTTTGTTCTAGTTCTAAAAACAAGCAAGGGTCTCCACTCTAAATACACAGAAGGCAGGAACTGGGGAGGAGGTGGGATTAGGAAGGAGGAGGAGGAGGAGGGAGAGAGGAAAAGGGGGAGCGGGAAGAGGAGGAGCAGGAGCAGGAACAGGAGGAACAGGAGGTTCCAGTGCCCCCTGTGGCCGCAGCCGCGGGACCATCGCCCCCACCTCGTCCTGCAGGTGAGCGGGGAGGGGGAGCTCATCCCAAATCTATCGGGGGATCCCTGAGAGGGTTTTTTATTGGGGTGTGTGTGGAGCTCGCAGATTGTGGAATTGACCTCAAATATCATTTGGTGTCTCTGGGAGGTTTTGTTTTCTCTGTGTGTGTAGGTTTGGATCTTGCAGGATCCCAAAGCTGAGCCCCTTGGGGGATCCTTTGGGGCCCACGTGGCCGTTACCCAGTATGGGCAGGGGAGGACATTGGTCCTGGGGACCCCCGGGAGAGCAGAGGAGGGGAACCCCTGGGACCCCCAGAGTGGGGAGAGCAGAGGGGGGAGATCCCAGAGCTGGGAGACCCTGGCAGACTGGAAAGCAGGGGAGCCTGGAGAGGAGGGACCCCTGGGATCCCTGGGATCTCAGAGCAGAGCATCAGAGGAGAAGGGACCCCATGGACCCCCAAAAGCCCCTGAATCATCCCTAAGCAGGACAGCGGAGAATGGAGAACCCCTGGAACATTGGACCCCCATGATCCCAAGGAAAGGAAACCTCTGGAACCCCAAAAGTGGAGAGATCAGCAATAGAGAACTCCTGGGAGAGTTTTTTTTCAGCTGAATCTTGATGTGTGGAGATTTCCATGGACACAAGAGTCCTGCTGACTTTTAGAGATGGACCTGGCCAGGAGGAGCCTCTACTCCAAGGCACTCCCACCTTGGTTTCCCCCAAACCAGGGTTTGTCATTCCCAAGCTGTGGCCGGATGGAGGAGGAGGAAAAGCCCCAGGGATCCCTCACGAGGAGGGGCTGCAAACCCAGCCCAGGGAGGTGTGAGGCGGAAAGAGCCCCCCTGAGCCAGGAAGGCGGCCGGAGATCCAGCCAGAGCTCAGAGCTGGTGGAGAAGCCTCATGGCAGGGAGAAGCCCCACAAGTGCTTGGAATGTGGGAAGGGTTTCAGCTACAGCTCCACCCTGATGGAACACCTGAACATCCACACTGGGGAGAGGCCCTGGGAGTGGGGGGAATGTGGGAAGAGCTTCAGTGGGACCTCCGACCTGAGCAAGCACCACAAGATCCACACTGGGGAATGGCCCTAGGAGTGCTTGGAATGTCAGAGGAGCTTCAGGTGGCATTCAGAGATCGTCACTCACCAGCACTTCCACACCAGGGAGAGGCCCTGCGAGTGTCCCGAGTGTGGGAAGAGCTTCTTGTGCTGCTCCAGCTCCATCCCCCGTGGGAGGATCCGCGCTGGATGATCCCCAGTGACCCCCGTTGGGCAGAGCCCTGGTGACCCCTGTTCTGGCTGATCCGTGTTGGGTGGGGGGAAGGTGTTGGAGAGATTTCTTTCCCTTCTCCTTGTGCTGCTGTGATTTGGTTGGTAATAAATTCCCTCCGTGTGCCCAGGCCGGGTCTGTTGTGCCCGTGCGGGATTTGCTGAGGGATCTCTCCCGGTCCTTGTCCCCAGCCAGGAACCCTCGGTTCCATTTTCTGTCCCTGTGCGGCTGCGGGGGCAGGGACAGAGCGGCTCTGGGGGTGCCTGGCATCGGGCCAGCGTCACCGCTCGCCACGGGCACCGCTGAGATCCCGCGCCCCTGGGCACGCATTGCTGGGCTCACCTGAGCTCCCACCGGCCCAGCGCCCCAAGGTTCCCGCTTCCCAAAAAACCCCCAGCCCGGGGCTGCAGCGTCCCGGAAAGGCCTCAGCCAATGGCAGCGCAGGCAGGAGGCGGCGCAGCCAATGAGATCTCGGGACGTTGTATTGCGTCATCGGCTGCCGGGTAGAGCCCGTGGCCGATCGCTGCCCAAAAGTGGCGGCAGCCAATGAGAGCGCGCGGCGCTGCCGAGCCCGCCCTGCTCCGGACTGGTGCTCCCAGCGCAGCGCGGCTGCTTTGGGGCTGCTGCTCCCTGCCCGGCCCCGGCCATGGGGCGAGGGGCGGCAGCTGGGGCCCTACTGGTGGCACTGGTGGTGCTGGGAGCCCCCCCGGCTGCGGGCGCGGAGCTCTCGGGTGAGCGGGGGGCGGGAGGCGCTGGGATAGGGGGGGAGAAGGGGGAAAAGGGGGCGAAGCGGGGAGCCCGGAATGGAGGGGGAGGAGATGGGGACCCCCCAAAGGGAGAGCGGGAGGGGCTGAGGGGTGGGGAGAGGGGAGGGAGGGGTGGTAGAGGGTGGGGAAGGGGGAAAAGGAGAGGGGGGGACCCCAAAACCGAGCCCGAAGGGGCCGGGGATTGGGGAATTTGTGGGAAAATCGGGGAAAAGGGACCCCAAAAGTGATTTGGGAACGGCCGGAGTTTGGAGGGGAGAGGATATGAAAGGGGAAATGGGAGAAGGGCGGCAAAGAGGAAGCGGCAGCGCGGTCAGGAGGGTCCCGTGGCGGCCGTGGGGCACAGGGGGTGCGGAGTGGGGATCCGGGGTGGGCCCCGGAGCTCTGGGGGTGCTGCTGGGGGGTGCTGGGGTGGCACCCCCTGACCTGTGTCATGGACACTCAGGGATGTTTCAGGCGATGGCAAAGCAGGAGTGTTACTTCATTAACGGCACGGAGAAGGTGAGGTATGTGCTGAGGTACATCTACAACAGGGAGCCATACGCGACGTTCGACAGCGACGTGGGGCACTACGTAGGGTTCACCCCCTTTGGGGAGAGGTATGCCGAGCGCTGGAACAGTGACCCGGACACACTGGAGTACAGACGGGCTCAGGTGGACACGTACTGCCGGCAAAACTTCGAGGGCATGTCTCCGTTCATCACGGAGCGCCGAGGTGAGCGCGGGTCAGAGCGTGTCCCCTCGGGCCCTGCCCTGCCAATGACCCTGAAGCCGCTCAAAACCTCCCTGGCCATCGGCCCAGAGCCCTCAGCCCTCCTTGTACCGACCCTCGGGATCTCCAGATCCTCCCAGTCCCTCCCAGTGCCCCCCGCTCCACGCGTCCATTTCAGCGACCGTTAAAGCTGACGCTTCGCAACCAATGAGAGCGCATGATTTTGATGACTCCCCTGTTGCTAGGCAGAGCCGCAGAGCTGAGTGCCCTGCGCTGGACTCGGCCTCCCAGAGCCGCGCACTTAATTCCCAGTTCATCCCAGTGCCATCCCAGTCCCTCCAAGACCATCTCTAATTCCTCTCCAGTCCCTGCCAGTGCATTTCCAGTCTTTTCCCAGTTCATACCCAGTTCACTCTCGGACCTCCACCCTCTCTCCCAGTTCCCCGCCCCACCACGTTCCCTCCCATCTCTCTCAGTGCCAACCCAATAAATCCCAGTCCCTCCCAGTAAACCCCAGTTCATTCCCAGTCCCTCCCAGTCCTTCCCAGTCCCACCCAGACCCTCCAAGTCTATTCCCAGTCTATTCCCAGTTCACTCCCAGACCTCCACCCTCTCTCCCACTGCCCTCCCATCCCTTCCCACCTCTCTCAGTGCCACCCAACTCCCTCCCAGTCTACACCCAGTGCCTCCCAGTATATTCCTAGTCCATCGCAGTCCATTTCCAATCCAGTCCCATTCCCTCACAAACCGTCCCAGTCCCTCCCAGTCCATTCCCATTCCCTTCCAGTCCATTCCCAGCCCAGCCCAGCCCTCCCCTCTCTCTCCCAGTGCCCCCCAGCTGATCCCAGTGTGTCCCCGCTCTCTCTCTCTCTCTCCCAGTGCCCCCCAGCGTGTCCATCTCGCTGGTGCCCCCCTCGAGCTCCCAGCCCGGCCCCGGCCGCCTGCTCTGCTCCGTGATGGATTTCTACCCTGCTGCCATCCAGGTGAGGTGGTTCCAGGGCCAGCAGGAGCTCTCGGAGCACGTGGTGGCCACCGACGTGGTCCCCAACGGGGACTGGACCTACCAGCTGCTGGTGCTGCTGGAAACCCCGCCCCGGCGCGGGCTCACCTACAGCTGCCAGGTGGAGCACGTCAGCCTGGAGCAGCCCCTGAGCCGGCACTGGGGTACGGGGGAGCCCCTGGGGGCGCTGGCAGAGCCACTGGGCTATGCTGGGAGCCACTGGGAGGGAGCTGGAGAGAGCCGGGCTGGGACTGGGAGAGGGGCTGGGGGCTGGGCAAGGGCTGGGAAGGGGTTTGGGGGATGCTGGGGAGGGTGGGATGGGGTTGGGAGGGTCCTGGTGGGCACTGGGAGGGAGTTTGGGGGCGCTGGGTGTGACTGGGAGGGATCGCAGTGAGCCCGGAGGGGCTGGAAGGAGATCGGCCATGGCAAAGCGGGGCTCGCCATGAGCTCGGTTGTGCTGGGCACAGACTGGGAGGGCTCTGGTTGAGTCCTGCTGGGGCTGCCAAGGGACTGCGAGAGGCTTTGGGGCTCCTGGGGCGCTGGGGGCAACTGGGAGGGGGCTGTGGGGTGCTGAGAGGGACGGGAGGGGCTTTGGTGGCTCCTGGCCAGGAAAAAAGGGATCAGGGGGAGGTTTCAGGGGCTCCTGGCTGGGCTGGAGGCCACAGGGAGGGCGCTGGGAGGGGCTCGGGGTGTCCCTGAGGGGTTTTGGGGGTGCTGAGCCCTGCGGACCCCCCAGAGATGCCGCCGGACGCCGCCCGCAGCAAGATGCTGACGGGCATCGGGGGCTTCGTCTTGGGCTTCGTCTTCCTGGCGCTGGGGCTCGGCTTCTACGTGCGCAAGAAGGTCAGGGCGGGTGCCGGGGGTGGCGTCCCGGCCGTGGCGGAGCGTGTGCGCTCCCGCCGGGGCCCCCAGCCCGGTGTCACCCCCTTTTCTCTGCCCACAGAGCTCCTGAGCCGGCGGCGGCCGCAGCCCCTCCCCGTGGGCTCGGGCCCGGCCGGGACCCCCGGCTCCGTCCCCGCTCCGCTGATTTTGGGGGGGTCCCGTGTCCCCCCAGCCCCGCTGGCGCTCTGCCCCCGCCCAGTGCCTGCTCCCAGTGCTCCCAATAAAGCTTCCCAGTTGGCCCCGGGGCCGTTTATTGGGGGGCGATGGGGAGGGGTTTGGGGGGGGGCGGTGATGGGACGGATTTGGGCAAAGGGAGGGGGACAAAGGGTGGGGGCTGGGCCCGGGGGGAGCGGGAGGAGGAAGGAGCGGGGGACGTGAGAGAGACGAGGGGAAGTAGGCGGGATGAGGAAGGGGGAGGAGCGATGGAAGCGGGGGGGAGGAGGGGCAGGAGGAAGAGGAGCGAGAGATGAGGATGAGGAGCCGGAACCAAAGAAGCAGCGGGGATCCTCTGGCCTTCATCCAGACGTCAACGGGGGGAGCCAGAAAGATGTAGAGTCCCCAGCGGGGTGTGCGGCCAGCACGGGTGACCCGGGATTGTCCAGCGTGGATCCTTCCAAGCGGATGGAGCACGAGCGGCGCACAGAGCTCGGCCCGCACCGGGGCAAGGCGGGATCCGCCGGCAGCGACCCCTCCCACCTCCTCCACATCTTCCCCCCTCCCCTCTCCCCGGGCCCAGCCCCCCCCTCGCCCCCCAGTAAACGGCCCCGGGGCCAACTGGGAAGCTTTATTGGGAGCACTGGGAGCAGGCACTGGGCGGGGGCAGAGCGCCAGCGGGGCTGGGGGGACACGGGACCGCCCCAAAATCAGCGGAGCGGGGACGGAGCCGGGGGTCCCGGCCGGGCCCGAGCCCACGGGGAGGGGCTGCGGCCGCCGCCGGCTCAGGAGCTCTGTGGGCAGAGAAAAGGGGGTGACACCGGGCTGGGGGCCCCGGCGGGAGCGCACACGCTCCGCCACGGCCGGGACGCCACCCCCGGCACCCGCCCTGACCTTCTTGCGCACGTAGAAGCCGAGCCCCAGCGCCAGGAAGACGAAGCCCAAGACGAAGCCCCCGATGCCCGTCAGCATCTTGCTGCGGGCAGCGTCCGGCGGCATCTCTGGGGAGTCCGCAGGGCTCAGCACCCCCAAAACCTCTCAGGGACACCCCGAGCCCCTCCCAGCGCCCTCCCTGTGGCCCCCAGCCCAGCCAGGACCCCCTGAAACCTCCCCCTGATCCCTTTTTTCCTGGCCAGGAGCCACCAAAGCCCCTCCCGTCCCTCTCAGCACCCCACAGCCCCCTCCCAGTTGCCCCCAGCGCCCCAGGAGCCCCAAAGCCTCTCGCAGTCCCTTGGCAGCCCCAGCAGGACTCAGCCAGAGCCCTCCCAGTCTGTGCCCAGCACAACCGAGCTCATGGCGAGCCCCGCTTTGCCATGGCCGATCTCCTTCCAGCGCCTCCGGGCTCACTGCGATCCCTCCCAGTCACACCCAGCACCCCCAAACTCCCTCCCAGTCACACCCAGTGCTCCCAAACTCCCTCCCAGTCACTCCCAGCGCCCCCAAACTCCCTCCCAGTTCCCACCAGGACCCTCCCAACCCCATCCCACCCTCCCCAGCATCCCCCAAACCCCTTCCCAGCCCTTGCCCAGCCCCCAGCCCCTCTCCCAGTCCCAGCCCGGCTCTCTCCAGCTCCCTCCCAGTGGCTCCCAGCATAGCCCAGTGGCTCTGCCAGCGCCCCCAGGGGCTCCCCCGTACCCCAGTGCCGGCTCAGGGGCTGCTCCAGGCTGACGTGCTCCACCTGGCAGCTGTAGGTGAGCCCGCGCCGGGGCGGGGTTTCCAGCAGCACCAGCAGCTGGTAGGTCCAGTCCCCGTTGGGGACCACGTCGGTGGCCACCACGTGCTCCGAGAGCTCCTGCTGGCCCTGGAACCACCTCACCTGGATGGCAGCAGGGTAGAAATCCATCACGGAGCAGAGCAGGCGGCCGGGGCCGGGCTGGGAGGTCGATGGGGGCACCAGCGAGATGGACACGCTGGAGGGCACTGGGAGAGAAAGAGAGAGAGCAGGGACACACTGGGATCAGCTGGGGGGCACTGGGAGAGAGAGGGGAGGGCTGGGCTGGGCTGGGAATGGACTGGGAGGGAATGGGAATGGACTGGGAGGGACTGGGATGGATTGGGTGGCACTGAGAGAGGGTAGTAGGGGATGGGGGGGCAGTGGGAGAGAGGGAGTGAACTGGGAATGGACTGAGAATTGATTTGGAGGGGGTGGGTGGGACTGGGAAGGACGGGGAGTAACTGGAAACGCACTGGGAATTGACTGGGAGGAACTTGGGTGGCTTGGAGGAAATAGGAGGAGATGAGGGGCCCAGGGATTGAGGATGGTGCTGTGGGAATTAACTGGGAATGACCTGAGTATAAGTGAGAGGGACTGAGAAGGCACTGGGAGGGATCTGGGAATGGACTGGGAGGGACTGGGATGGAACCGGGAATGAAGTGCGCGGCACTGGGAGGCCGAGTCCAGCGCGGGGCACTCGGCGCTGCGGGTCTGCCTGGCAACAGGGGAGTCATCAGAGAGACGCGTTCTGATTGGCTGAAAAGCGTCAGTTGTACGCGTCGCTGAAATGGACGCGATGGGGACCACTGGGATGGACTGGGGGGGGTCACTGAGGGGGACAACGGGCGTCGGGGATGGGCCCAAGGAGGGCTGAGGGCTCTGGGGCGATTCCCAGGGAGGTTTTGAGTGGCGCCAGGGTCACTGGTAGGGCAGGGCCCGAGGGGACAGGCTCCGCCCCGCGCTCACCTCGGCGCTCAGTGATGAACGGGGTGGTCGTAGTTGGGCCGGCAGTACGTGTCCACTTGACCGCGTTTGTACTCCATCGATTCCGGGTGGCTGTTCAAGTACCTGGCGTTCCTTTCCCCAGGGGGGGTGAACCCCACGTAGTGCCCCACATCGCTGTCGAAAATCGTGTACTGCAGCCGGTTGTAGATGCGCCTCTCCACGAACTTCACCTTCTCCGTGCCGTTAATGAAGTGGCACTCGCAGAAAAACAACAGCTGGAACACCCCTGTGAGTGTCCATGACACAGGTAAAGGGTGCCTCCCCAGCACTCCCCAGCAGCATCCCCTGAGCTCCGCGGCCCACCCCGGATCCCCACTCCGCACCCCCTGTACCCCACGGCCGCCACGGGACCCTCCTGACCGCGCTGCCGCTTCCTCTTTGCCGCCCTTTCCCCATTTCCCCTTCATCACCCTCTCCCCTCCCACCTCCGGCCGTTCCCCAAATCACTTTTGGGAGCCCATTCCCCACATTTTCCCAAAATTTCCCCAATCCCCAGCCCCCTCGGGCTCAGTTTTGGTGTCCCTCCCTCCGCTTTTCCCCCTTCCCCACCCTCTACCACCCCTCCCTCCCCTCCCCCCACCCCTCAGCCCCTCCCGCTCTCCCTTTGGGGGGTCCCCATCTCCTCCCCCTCCATTCCGGGCTCCCCGCTTCGCCCCCTTTTCCCCCTTCTCCCACCCTGTCCCAGCGCCTCCCGCCCCCCGCTCACCCGAGAGCTCCGCGCCCGCAGCCGGGGGGGCTCCCAGCACCACCAGTCTCACCAGTAGGGCCCCAGCTGCCGCCCCTCGCCCCATGGCCGGGGCCGGGCAGGGAGCAGCAGCCCCAAAGCAGCCGCGCTGCGCTGGGAGCACCAGTCCGGAGCAGGGCGGGCTCGGCAGCGCCGCGCGCTCTCATTGGCTGCCGCCACTTTTGGGCAGCGATCGGCCACGGGCTCTGCCCGGCAGCCGATGACGCAATACAACGCCCCGAGATCTCATTGGCTGCACCGCCTCCTGCCTGCGCTGCCATTGGCTGAGGCCTTTCCGGGACGCTGCAGCCCCGGGCTGGGGGTTTTTTGGGAAGCGGGAACCTTGGGGCGCTGGGCCGGTGGGAGCTCAGGTGAGCCCAGCAATGCGTGCCCAGGGGCGCGGGATCTCAGCGGTGCCCGTGGCGAGCGGTGACGCTGGCCCGATGCCAGGCACCCCCAGAGCCGCTCTGTCCCTGCCCCCGCAGCCGCACAGGGACAGAAAATGGAACCGAGGGTTCCTGGCTGAGGACAAGGACCGGGAGAGATCCCTCAGCAAATCCGGCACGGGCACAACAGACCCGGCCTGGGCACACGGAGGGAATTTATTACCAACCAAATCACAGCAGCACAAGGAGAAGGGAAAGAAATCTCTCCAACACCTTCCCCCACCCAACACGGATCACCCAGAACAGGGGTCACCAGGGCTCTGCCCAATGGGGGTCACTGGGGATCATCCAGCACGGATCCTCCCACGGGGGATGGAGCTGGAGCAGCGCACGAAGCTCTTCCCACACTCGGGACACTCGCAGGGCCTCTCCCTGGTGTGGAAGTGCTGGTGAGTGATGATCTCTGAATGCCACCTGAAGCTCCTCTGACATTCCAAGCACTCCTAGGGCCATTCCCCAGTGTGGATCTTGTGGTGCTTGCTCAGGTCAGAGGTCCCACTGAAGCTCTTCCCACATTCCCCACACTCCCAGGGCCTCTCCCCAGTGTGGATGTTCAGGTGTTCCATCAGGGTGGAGCTGTAGCTGAAACCCTGCCCACATTCCAAGCACTTGTGGGGCTTCTCCCTGCCATGAGGCTTCTCCACCAGCTCTGAGCTCTGGCTGGATCTCCGGCCGCCTTCCTGGCTCAGGGGGGCTCTTTCCTCCCTGCAGCTCCCTGGGCTGGGTTTGCAGCCCCTCCTCGTGAGGGATCCCTGGGGCTTTTCCTCCTCCTCCATCCGGCCACAGCTTGGGAATGACAAACCCTGGTTTGGGGGAAACCAAGGTGGGAGTGCCTTGGAGTAGAGGCTCCTCCTGGCCAGGTCCATCTCTAAAAGTCAGCAGGACTCTTGTGTCCATGAAAATCTCCACATATCAAGATTCAGCTGAAAAAAACTCTCCCAGGAGTTCTCTATTGCTGATCTCTCCACTTTTGGGGTTCCAGAGGTTTCCTTTCCTTGGGATCATGGGGGTCCAATGGTTCCAGGGGTTCTCCATTCTCCACTGTCCTGCTTAGGGATGATTCAGGGGCTTTTGGGGGTCCATGGGGTCCCTTCTCCCCTGATGCTCTGCTCTGAGATCCCAGGGATCCCAGGGGTCCCTCCTCTCCAGGCTCCCCCCCTTTCCAGTCTGCCAGGGTCCCCCAGCTCTGGGATTGCCCCTCTCTGCTCTCCCCACTCTGGGGGTCCCAGGGGTTCCCCTCCTCTGCTCTCCCGGGGGTCCCCAGGACCAATGTCCTCCCCTGCCCATACTGGGCAATGGCCACGTGGGCCCCCAAGGATCCCCCAAGGGGCTCAGCTTTGGGATCCTGCAAGATCCAAACCTACACACACAGAGAAAACAAAACCTCCCAGAGACACCAGATGATATTTGGGGTCAATTCCACAATCTGCGAGCTCCAAACACACCCCAATAAAAAACCCTCTCAGGGACCCCCCCCCCCGATAGATTTGGGATGAGCTCCCCCTCCCCGCTCACCTGCAGGACGAGGTGGGGGCGATGGTCCCGTGGCTGCGCCACAGGGGGCACTGGAACCTCCTGTTCCTCCTGTTCCTGCTCCTGCTCCTCCTCTTCCCGCTCCCCCTTTTCCTCTCTCCCTCCTCCTCCTCCTCCTTCCTAATCCCACCTCCTCCCCAGTTCCTGCCTTCTGTGTATTTAGAGTGGAGACCCTTGCTTGTTTTTAGAACTAGAACAAAGATCCCAGATGGAACAAGGCTTGCTGCTTTTAGTCAGAACTATCAGTGACTAAAGGTCACGTTTCCTTTGCTTTGGTCCTGTCCTTGTTCCTCCTCAGTGTTCAGGCTGGGCTATGGGGTGTCCTTGTTTGCTGCATTTTCCCAGTTCCTCTTGCATCCTTTGGGCCATGGGCTGTGCCCTGGGAGGGTTCTTTGTGCTCCTTTGTGACACAGGAGAACCTTCCAGGTGGTTTCTGCGTGAGCTGCTGCTGGGATGTCACAGGAACAGCGCCATGTCCCCGTGGTGTTCCCGTTGCTGTGGGACACGGAGGCCTCAGTGCCCAGAGTGGCTCTGGGCTCGCTGCCGGAGGATCCTCCTGCCCGAGGCATTCTCAGCAGCCAGCCCAGCCCTGTCCTTCTGTGCTTGCAGGGCTACAGGCTGCAGGCGTGTGCAGCGCAGCCAAAATGATCCAGCACGTGGCTGCTGCAGTTTGCACTCTGTACTCTGTGGCTTATTCGGGGTATTTTTTAACCCACTTGGCACGTAAATCGAGGTTTTCCCTCGGTGCAGCATCTGTGGCTTTGGGCTTGCTGTGTGCTTTCTGTTCTTCCTCTGGAGCTGAGTTGGCTTTGGAACCAAATGGCCATGGAGACACCATTGCTTTGGGAGAGCTCCTGCCAGCAGCTGCAGCTGAAAAAGGGGGTGTCTGCTGCCAGCGGGGCGTGCACAGCATCTGCAATGAGCCCTGGGGGGTTCTGTTCCCTCAAGCAGGGAGTCTGTGCCAGCAGAGCCTGGAACTCCCTCCCTTTGCTGCTCCAGCCAAGAACTGACCCAGCCCAGTATTTTGTGCTGTTCTCTTGCTTGCTGTGGGAAGGGACTGTGGCTCCTGGAGGCATGCTGTGAGAGCAAAATGCCCTCTCGGGGTTGCCTTGCTCCGTGGCATTTCCCAGCACTGGCAGTTTTTCTCCTAACAGCATCTGGTTCATGTTCCCTCTCCCACTGCAGGGCACCTCATGTCTGGATTCCGAGCAGCTCCTCCTTCGGTGAGTGGGAAAGGAACCTTTGGTGTTTGGAATTGTGCAGCAAGTTGTGAGCTCAGCATGTGGCAGTCGAGGGCCAGCCTGGGAGGCTGAAGGAAAGTTCCTGTCAGTGTCTTTGCAGCAGCAGCAGCAGCAGCAGCAAAGGGATCCCTGGCAGTTTTCTCCTTTTCTGCTGAAGAGCTTTTGAAGAGCTGCAGGTCTGGTTTTGCAGGCAGAGGATTGCTTGCTGGCTTGAGCCATGGTGGAATATCGAATTCCCAACAATAAGTGGCAATGTCGACTTCAGCCCATTGTTAGTTGGAACAGCTCCAAAACCCATTTCTGCGTAGTGCAGCTGGATGTGCAGCTGAGGATAAATAAGGTGATAACTGAGATAGAACTTCCTGTCCCTCACGCTGCCGTCTGTCCACAGGGCACAGAAGCAGCACCAGCACCTCCTGGGGCTCTCTCTGCTTCCAAAGAGGAGGCCCAAGAGGAGGAAGACAGCAGTGAGCTTCCCGTTGCTCTGGGGGACGATGGTGAACTTCCCTCAGTGCCGGGAGATGACAGTGAACTTCCCGCTGCTCTGGGAGACGAGGGCGAACATCCCGCGGGGTGGGAATGCAACGGCGAGGCTCCCGCGGGGTGGGACAAGGACAGGGGACATCTCCCGGCCTGGGACGAGGATGGTGGATGTCCCCTGGTGTGGGACCAGAATGGCCAAGCCCCCACAGAGTGGGATGAGGATGGAGGACATCTCCCGGTGTGGGATGAGGATGGAGCACATCCTGTGGCTTGGGAAGAGGAGAGTGAACAGCTCCCAGCATGGGAAGTGGACAGCGAACATCCCCTGGCTTGGAAAGACGATGGCGAACCTGCAGCATTTTGGGAAGAGGATGGAGAAGCTGCAGCATTTTGGGAAGAGGATGCAGAAGCTCCCTCTGCTTGGGAAGAGGACAATGAACCTCCCTCCACTGTGGGATCCTGGGCTGAACATTCTGACAGCAGCACAGCCCTGCAGCCAGAGGGAGAGGGGAGTGGTGCCTGATGCAGCTGAGTACGTCTGCTCTGTTCCTGGGTGCCCGAGCAGGTGCTGTGTGTGTGTCTGGGCATCAGCTGCACCCAGTGTTGCTCTGCAGCTGAATGTCACCGAGCCATTTATTGTCCTTCCCCGGCTGACACCAAGGGGCTCACGGCCCCAGGGAGTGGGGCTGGTTGTGGCTCTGCTGCAAGGCAGGGTCTCACTCTGGGAGGGAGCATCTTCCACCTGGTTTCTTTCAGGGAACACCGTGAGCGAGGCGGAGCCTGCCGAGAAATACCTGGAAGTGGAGCAGATTGGCCAAGGGTAAGTGCACGGCAGCTGCTGCTGCACAAGCAGGGCCGGGTGTTGTGCTGGTGCAGGATCAAGTGAGAAGTCAGGAGAGCTCCAAGCACCTTCAGACACTGGGCTACCATCCTGCTGTCTCTCAGTCCTGATCAGAATTGATAACTGTGGCCAGAAGGCGCCGTCAAAGGCCCCTGAGGCTGGCAGTGTCCTGCCTGCAGCAAGGAGCAGGACCTGGAAGATCTTCTGTCCCTGGAACTGGATTGCCTAAAAGAGCAACTCACCATCTGGTGACTGTCAGAAAACAGTTCTCAACAAGATTTCTTTCAAATATTTTCCTTCAAAAAATATCTACTGGTCAGGATTATCAACCTAATGGTTTAGAAACAGAAACCAGAGATGAACTAATAAGTGCTCTATTCTAGCACAGGTAGCAGACCCCATCCATTCAGTAACAGACACAGAGCTGATGCACTCTGGGGGAAAATGCATCACCTGCCTGATGGCAGGGCCCTTGTGGAACCTGCAGGTCTTAGGCAGGAAATGGAAAAGGATGAAATGCATTCTTTGCCAGTTCTTTAGACACCCATTTCTCACCTCAGGTTTTCAACTAAAGCAATTCAGGGTGGACATTGGGATCTGCTCCAGCCCAATTCCTTGGTGTTGGGTCTCAGTTTTCTCCTGCACACCTTGCATGGCAGAGGGCTGGTGGCTGCTGTGCTGTTGTTGGAAGGGTCGATGCACCCAGGTGTTTGTGAACGCTGCAGGCAGCAAAGATCTCCTGTCTGGGCTGTCTTTCCCTGCCAGGGCCTAAAGTGCTGCTTCTTTCTTCTCTGCTGTTTTGTCTCCAGGGCTTTTGGAACCGTTTATAAAGGACTCGACAGGGCCACTGGAGGAGAGGTCAGTGCCAACACGCCCAGCACGCCTGGCAGCTCTCCAGGGCTTTCCCCTCTGCTGGGAGCTGTGGCTGCAGCTTTGGGGGCCAGCAGAGCTTTCCTGCCCAGGCTGCTCCTCTGAAGGCAGAGCAGTGTCAGCCTGCAGAGCACAGCTGGGACAGACTTGGTCCTTCTGAAGTGCCAAAGGAATGCAAGGAGGGCAGCGATGTCTGTCAGAGCAGGACACGCTGGCTTGGCCTTCATATCTAAAAGTGTGAATGCATCAGCTGCTGGAGACTGAGGCCCAATTAATCTTCATCCCAGCCTCAGACAGGAACATTATTTAGCTCTTATTAGCTAAAATATAACACTATTATTTCCATCCTGCCTTTCATTTTCAAAGGATACCTTAAGGCCTAATTAGGGAGAGATCCTGCTTGGGCTCAGTTTGGGGTTTTAGTCCCACTTCAGCTGTTCACAGAGAGAGAGGGAGAGAAATGAGGAGATGGATGTCCAGAGCAAAGCTCTCTCCTAAAGCCTGCAGTTGTGTTTGGGTCTGGTGTCAGTGACAGCCTGTGACAGGGATCACCTGAGCAATGGATGTGCGTGTCTGCTTTGTTCTGCAATCCCAAACAGAGCAGCTGGATCTGAAATCATGACCAAATCCCATAGAATTGCTAAGGGGTTCCTGGCTGTTTTGCTCTGTTTTGACAGAACCAGAATTACCTCCTGCTTGCAAAATGGGTTTGAATAATAATAATGAGCGTGTTGAGGCCATTTGAGAAGACTGTAGGTGCAGAGAATGTTGTTAGAGCTTTGAGGCTGACAGCTGAGGGACCATTTCTGCAGAGCTTGCAGGGCCAAATGTCTCTGGCCATGTGTCCTGTAAGCAGCCCCCAGCTGGCAGAGCAATGGGCTGTGGGAATGGCCCTTGCTGAGCTCTGGTGTCCCATCCCAAGGCAGTTTGGCACAGCCCGGCTCCGTCGCTCCACAAAGACTCGCTCCGTGTTTGCTGTGGCCTCCTGCCACAGACTCCTCCAGTTCAAGGCTGCAATGTCCCTTCAGGTGGCCATCAAGAAAATGAGTCTCAGAGGGCAGGACAGGGAACGAGCTGTGAATGAGATCCTGCTCCTGAAGGACAAGAAGAGCCCCAACATTGTCGACTCTTTGGACAGGTGAGTGCTTCAGCTCTGATCCCGAGCCCGGGCCCTGCATTAACCTTTCCTGGCATCCGGAGTCTGTAGCCTGTTTTGAAAATGCCTGACCCAGCCACATCTTCCCAAACCAACAGCCTGGCAGTTCACTCCCTCCATGTGCTTTTGTTGTTTTGCTTTGGTTTTTCCTTCAAGTTGACCCCGTTGGCTTTGTCTCCCAACAAGTGCTGATAAACCACAGCAGAAATTATTTCCCTTGGCTTCTTCTTCCCAGCCCTTTTCCATTGCTACAGTTGCCAGGAAGATCGGGTTCTTGTTCCCAGAAATGCCTCATTTGCCCATTTTTCACTGGCCTTGCCTGTTTCTGAAGGGACTTTCTGAAAGGTTTTCTGACTGCTTTTGTCCCAAGTGCTGCACGGCCTCCTCCCCTGGATAACCCTGGCAGTTGTGTTGCCTTGTTCTGGAGGGAATGGTGGAACTGATGAGTTCAGAAGCTGAACCAGCTGGGGCTAAGGGTTGTGGTTCCACATTGATCTGGGCTGTTGCTAAACTGCATTTTTCCCCTGCTTGCCATCCAAGGCCTCTCCTTTCTCACAGGTGTCTCCTTCCCCTTTAGACTGTGCAGATTCCAAGGACTGTGCAGCCTGGCAGGAATGTCTCTCCATCTGATTCTGTCCTCACTGACAAGTGACCCGGAAACAAAGCTCCACTCCAGGCTTTTCCATGGGGGAATTGAGCTCTGCACTTTCATCTCCATGCCATTGCTTTCCTCTTCCAGCTTCCTTGTGGATGGAGATCTCTGGCTGGTGATGGAATACATGGATGGAGGAACTTTGCGGGACGTTGTCAGACAGACGCGCATGGCTGAAGGAGAGATGGCAGCTGTCAGTCGGGAGGTGAGGGATCCTGCTTGTCACTCCCATGGCTGGGACACGATGGTCCTTCCAAACAGGGCGTGAGAACAGGAGTGGCTCCATGCTCAGGGCTTTGTTTCTGAGTTGTTTTCATGAGCTGGAGAAGAAAGAGCCTCTGCAGTGAACGGCGTCCAGCATCACTGCACTTCTACTCTGTTCTTGTTCTCTCTCCCGCTGTTGTGGTACTCTCTGTGTGGTTTGGATTTGATTTGCTGTTCTCAGCTTTGCCTTGAGCCCTTTGCCTGGAGCTTGTGTGCACTGCACTCCTGGCCTGTCACAGCAAAGCTGCTGCTGGCAGAATTCTGAGCTGTCCTTTCTGGTGTGATATATTCCAGCCATTGGTTTTTGCCCTCGTGTTTCTTGTTCTCTCTCAGTGTCTGCAGGGCCTGGATTTCCTCCATTCCAACCGGGTGATCCACAGGGATCTGAAGAGCTCCAACATCCTCCTGGGCATGGACGGCTCTGTCAGGCTGGGTGGGTGTTCCTGGCCAGGCACGGCGCTCCCGGGCTGCGGGGCTGGGGCTGCTTCCCAGGGGGGGCCAGAGCCCCACAAGGGCTGCTGGGGGCACTGCCCGGCCCCTGCTGCCAGCTGAGAGCGGCTGCCCCTGCAGAGAGCTCAGGAGAGGAGCAGGGGGCCAGCAGTGCCTTTGCTCTGGCCATGGCCCTTCCAGAGGGGCAGCAGTGGGAATCTAAAGCTCCAAGGGAATCAGTAAAAGCCACTGCAGGAAAGCTGAGGGTTTCTTGAAGGGCCCAGTTCCATCTTTCCTTGGCTACAGTCCTGAGGACTTTTCCAGCGGACTTCACTACTGCACTCTCAGACTGAGCGTGGGGAATCTCTGTGCTTGGTTTCCTCATTGCAGCTGCCTTTGACAGGGTTTGTTTCTGTCCTCAGCTGATTTTGGCCTCTGCGCTCAGCTCAGCCCTGAGCAGGACCAGCGCAGCTCCATGGTGGGCACTGCTCACTGGATGGCCCCAGAAATTGTGACCAGATCTCCTTATGGCCCCAAGGTGGACATCTGGTCCTTTGGGATTGTGACCATCGAGATGGTGGAAGGAGAACCTCCTCACTTCAGGGAAACGGCGGCCATGGTAAGAGGCAAATTCTCCAGTGGCTGCAGAGGCTGTGAGCACAGGGGGACCTTGCACTGGGAGCAGCAGCTGGAGGTTTCTGCACATGGGAAGGGAATTCCCAGAGCACTCCAGCCTCAACACAGACAAATTTTCTGCAATCTCCAGCAACAATTTGCTTTGGGATTTACGTTGTTGCAGCTCTTCTGGCTGTGAGGATGACCTGAAAATGTGAAGCAAGTGCATCAGGTCTAAGGTTACCTTGGAAGAAAACACCACATCATCCCCACATCCTGCCCCCAAACCCAACAAGATTTCTGCAGGAGTTTCTAAAAGAGGTTTTGCGAGATGATTTCCCCCCTGATTCTTCTCACTGGGAAACTTGTTAAAAACATGAAAATGATTGTTTAACATCCCCATAGTCCAACACATTTCTTTCCTAGTCCAAGCTACTTTCTCCGTGTCACCAAGCCTGAGCTTTCAGCATCACAAACCTCCTGTTTCTTGCCTGGCAGTTTCTGGGATGGGGCATCAGGAATGCATTTACTTGAGTGTCAGTGGCACTGCAGAGATGCACTTGATGGAAGAATCCTCTAAAATAACACAGGCAGACCACACTGACTCTGGAAAATGGCCTGTAAAGCTGGTGTCCATATTTAGAGAAGCAAAATGGGCTATTTCTGATGGAGGCTCCTACTAACAGAGTCAGCCAATGAAGCTGGCTCTCAAGGCGAGATCATTTCGATGTTGCAGTGGCTGTGGCAGCCCCAGGGTTTGGGTTTTTTGCTTGGCATAGCAAAATGAGCTCTGAGCAGCATCTCTGGCAGGGAGCAAAGTGGCCCTGGCGCTGGGGCTGAGGCCCCGGGGTGGATGTGAGCCCGTGTGGGTGTGAAGGAAGCTGGCAGAGCGCTGAGTTTGCTTTCCCTGCAGGCTCGCGCTCTGGTCCGGCAGAACGGGACCCCGCAGCTGCAGGAGCCCCGGCGCCTGTCGGCTCTGCTGCGGGACTTCCTCGAGTGCAGCCTGGAGCCGGACGAGGAGCGGCGCTGGGCTGCCCAGGAGCTGCTGCAGGTGAGAGCCAAGGGCTGCAGGGGAAGCAGCAGCGCCAGGGAGGGGTTTTCTTGTGGGGCCCCCTCCGATAGTCTCCAGTCTCGCTGCGTTCCACGCGCAGAGCAAGCAGAATCCTCGCCTGCTGTGGCCTGGCAGGCTCCTTTCGAGCTCATCTGGACCTGGTGCCCCACAGCGAGCAGGGACATCTTCAAGCAGCTCAGGGGCCTGAGAGCCCTGCCTCACCTGAGCTTGGATGTTTCCAGGCAGGAGGCACCTCCCACATCTCTGGGCCCCTTCTGTCAGTGTTTCCCCACTGTCCTGGTGAAAAAATTCTTCCTTAGATCTAATCTGAGCCTGCTTCCCTCGATGTTCAAACCATTTCCCTTTGTCCTGTTGCAACAGAGCCTGTGAGGAACTTGACTCTGGAAGGTAACAGTTCATTTCTTTCCTTTTTATCCTTTGGACAGCACCCATTTTTATCATCAGCCAAGCCTCTCTCCAGCCTGGCCCCTCTGATCACTGCAGCAAAGCAACTGAGGGAGCAGCGGAGGAGATGAAGCACTTGAGGACAGCTTTCAGTTACAGTAGTTAGGACAACTAGTTAGTTATGGTAGTTAGCACAGGTAGTTAGTTATGGTAGTTAGCACAGGTAGTTGTTTATGGTAGTTAGCACTGCCTGTTTGTTATGGCAGTTTTTG
Source organism: Agelaius phoeniceus (assembly GCF_051311805.1). Lineage (NCBI taxonomy): Eukaryota > Metazoa > Chordata > Aves > Passeriformes > Icteridae > Agelaius > Agelaius phoeniceus. The sequence continues at coordinate 1,375,097 of NC_135291.1, read as the reverse complement.
GAATACAAACTCTCTCAAACCTCAACTCCCCTGACGTGTCCCTTCCCTCTCCCGCTGTGACTCAGCTGCCCGGAGCAATGTGAGGGGAGAGCGGGCCCAGCCTGGCCCAGAGCTGAGCCCCAGCAGAGCCCTGGCAGAGCCCAGAGCAGCCTCGGCACCTGCAGAGTCAGCCTGGAAGGAGGCGCTTGGAGCCTTCTCGGCTGCACCCGGCTCTTGGTTACAAACTGTGTGTGCTGGAAAATGCCACCGGCTCTGCAGGAGGGCAGAAGGGGCCCGGGGAAGGCCCAGGTGCTCCATGCAAGGGAAAAACCTGCCCTGGGTTTGTTATAAATAACTAGGTAGTGTTGGCTTTTGCTATTATGTATTGACTTCTGCAAATTATTCTTAATCACAACAATTTTGATAGAGTACAGTTTGTAATCACTTTTCAGTGCTTTTGCTACAGTATAATTTGTCAGCTTTTTGTGGCCAATGCCCTGGCCCCTGTGTAGCTCATATCCTCAGAACATCATTTATGGATGATATTTGAGTTTGTGGACAGTGTGAAAAACATACATTATAGTTTTGGCTTTTGCAAAATATTCAAGTGGATGCCATGTGTTGTGCATTAGAATGTTAACTTTTGCAGAAGTAGCTGTAGTTGTGAAATAATAACTAATGCTTTTATTTTTGTGACTAACTGACAATAATAACTCAGAGATATTTGTGAAAGAGCTAATGTTCATTTAAAGTACTTGTGGAAATAGCTAAAAGAGTCTGCATGGTCAGATAACATTTAAGGAAGGGATGTGATGAGGCCCCTGCCACTGACCCTTCCTCTGTCAATAACTGTCACCTGCTGAAACCACAGAACAGGGGCCCTTGTGAGGCAGTGACACACAACCCTCAAAACAGCAATCCACGATTCCTGCACATGCTCTAAAAAGGCAAGTTGGGGGTCAAACCAACCTAAAGAATTCCTGGAACATGTAAACGAGTTCAAAGAAATGTTTGAATCTGTACAATCATTATGAATATGTATTTGAACAATACAATGGAGAAACTAGACAAGAAGAGTTGCTGTGGTTAACCGGTGTGCCTCTGGCCATTGCCAACACCCAGCACCGTTACTGATTTGTCCCTTATTATTCCTTATTAAACTTTCAAAAATTCTAAAGAGTGAGGCTCATTTCTCACAAAACCCAAGGTGCTCACCCCTTGTTCTTCCCCCAAAGCCAGGATTTGTCAATCCTAAACTTTGTCTGGATGGAGGAGAAGGAGGCTGCAAGGAAAAGGAAGATGCACTGGTGTGGAGGCCCATGGGAGTCTCAATCTCCCACCCATGGAGGACTGGTCCCCAATGAGAAGAATAGATTTCAAGGTTATGGTGAGAAGCTTGCTTCTCCCACAGATGTTTGCAGGCACATGCTGATTTATGGAAAGTTATGTTATCCCATTGGCCCGTTGCCCTAATTACCCTAGTTCACCCCCTATTACCCATCTCTGGTTAGTCCCTAGAATGTTCTCCCTCTCTGTCCCTCCATTGGCCCCAGTTTACTGCATTCCTCTGCCCCTGTTTCCCTATTAGCTGTCCCGACCCTTACACCTTCCTTTGCCCCATTTCCCCCATATCCATTGGACCCTGACCCTCAGCTCCACCCTCCCTACCCCATATAAAAACCCCCTGTGCCCTCAGCTTGCACCCTGTCTTTGTCCCTGGACCCTGTTCAGCTCTGTCCCCTGTTCCTGTACCAATAAACCCAGTTTGCTGAGATCATACCCAGACCCATCCTGCCGACTTTGTCAGCTTTATAAAGCAGCCGTGAGCTCCGGGCTCCTGAGTGCCGGACGCTCCAAGGGCCTCGGCAGCGCCAGGACGCTCCAGACTGGGACAGCCAGGCAGGGCAGGAGGAATCACTGCCCCTTTCCCCTCCCTGCTGCTCCATCTCCCAGCCCAGCATCGCTGCAGGACAGCCTCACTGCCAACGCCATCCTGCCAGGGATGGACTGGGGGGATCTCCTTCCCCTTCCCTCTGGCATGGAGGCAAATCCCATCTTCTCCTTGTCCACCCTCCTCCTTCTCCTCATTCTGCCCTTCATCCATCCACGTTCCTTTCCCATCTCCTTCCTCCCTTGTTCCTTCTTGTTCCTTCCTCTCCTCCTGCCTTTTCCGTTTCCCTTCTCCCTGTCTCTTCCTCTCCTTGTCCTTCCTCCCCCAGGCACTGAGCTGCGGACAGAGACCAGGGAGAACAAATCCCTGCCACAGAACCTCGTGGAAGAGGCCATTTGGAACGGCTCCACGGCTCAGGAATCCAATGGGGAGGAGAAGCCCCAGAGATCCCACACGAGGAGGGGCTGCAAACCCAGCCTGGAGAGCTGTGAGGAGGTAAAAGCCTCCCTGTGCCGGGAAGGGTGTGGGGAATGTGAGAAGAGCTTCAGGCAGAGCTCAGCCTATTCCTGGCTCCTCCAAAAACGGCGGTGCCAGATGCAGAGATCTACGGGGATGCAGAGATCCCCCCGCAGATCCATGGGGATGCAGAGATCCCCCTGCAGATCCATGGGGATGCAGAGATCCCCCTGCAGCCCCCGGAGCAGCCACGCTGGAGCACGGGGATGCCTGAGAGGAGGCTGTGCCCCCGTGGCCAGAGGGGCCCCGCTGGAGCAGCCTGTCCTGGCAGGACTGACCCCGGGGCACAGTGACCCACGCTGCAGCACTTGGAGGGGGACTGTGCCCCGTGGGATGGACTCAGCTTGGAGAAGTTCCTGGAGAAGTCTCCGGTGGGAGAGAGCCCAGGGTGCAGCAGGGGAACGACTCCTGTCCCCGAGCAGAGGGAGAAGCCCCGGGGCATGAAGTGAGCACGGCCCCATTCCCTGTCTCCGGCACTGCCGGGGTAGGAGGTGCAGCTGGAAGGAGGGAGGCGTGGGGGAAGGCTGGATTTAAGGCTCTTCACTTACTTCTCATTATCCTGCTCTGAGGTTTTTGGGTTTTCTGTCAGAAATCTCTCCTCTCCCTCACTCATCCACAGGGATTTGGGGCAGTTTTCCCTTTTTGGGGGAAATCAAAGCGATGCACTGCTGCTCCTAATTAGGGGTAGGAGAAGTGAGGCTCCAGGGCTTCCCGCTGAGCCGGAGCCACCGGAGCCGCAGTGCCGGGATAGCCGTGGCGGGAGGTGCGGAGAAGTTAGTTTGTGTTTTCAGCTCAATCCCCTCGGGCCCGGGCCCGTTCCAGGGCTGTTCCTCATCTCCGGCTCTGCCCTCACGCAGCCCGGGGGACCCTGAGAGCGCGGGGCGAGGCTGTGCCTGGTGCAGAGCCCGCCCCTGGCTGCGATTGGGCGACGGTGCCGTCAGTCGTGGTTCTGGCGCCCTGATTGGTGGGAGCGGGGCGGAGCAGGGCCCCGGTGGCGGCCTGAGGGCGGCCGTGGCTCGGCAGCGGCGCCATTGGCGGAGCGTGTGTGCGGGCCCGGGAGCGGCGGCAGCGGCCGGAGCGCGGTGAGGCGGCGGCGGAGCTGGGAGGCGGCCGCAGCGCAGGTGGGAGCCGCGCTGGGTTGTGCGGGGGCTCGGGGCTCGCTGCGGGCCTTGGGGGCGGCAGGGGGCTCAGGCGGGTTCGTTGTGCCGTGTCCGGCGCGTGTTGCCGCTGGCGTGAGGGCGCTGCGGGAGCGGCTGCCCGCGGTCTCCTTGCGGCCGCTGCCTCGGCAGGAGCCGCTGCCGGAGCAGCGCTGGCTCGGCCCGGTTGCTGTGGCTGGGACAGAGGCGGCTGCCCCGTGCCCGGGGCTGTGCGGGGAAATTGACGTGGCCGGAGGTTTCTGTGCCCAGAGGAGACAGAGGAGTCCTGTACAAGTGACTTTATTGCTGAGCAGAGGGAGAGGCCGTGGGGCATTTGCCGTGCGCTCGCTGCCATTGCTGTAGTTCGCAGCCTCCTTTTTATCCTCATTTTCCCGGCCGCTTCTCCCTCTCCCTTTGCCCACTGGCTGAGGTACTTGGAAGGTTCAGACTTCCACATCTGCCAACTGCATGTCCTCGTTAATGTGCAACCCCACTTTTGTATAACAGCCGATATTCACGGCTCTCTTAAGTCTTGGTTGTTCTCGAAGTTCAGGAATTTAGCGGGACTTTCTGTGAGCAGCAGTCCATGTTAATTAGTGACAATTATTGAAGCTGGTGGTTTCGCCCGTTACTTCCTTATCTACAAGCCCCTGGCCCCTCGCTCAGCTGCTGAATGAGCTGCACTCTCAAGGTGTGGAGCATGGTAAAAAGGTGAGAGTTGCTGTAGCACATCAGAGGAGAAACAGCATTCGTTTAACCCATGGTCTGCCAGGGAGCCACAAAACCGTGTCCCATTCCCATTCTTTTCACGTTTGGACTGGTACATGAGCTGCTTTTTTTGTTTCCGTTGTTTTTTTTTTCAGCACTTTTCCTTTGTCATCTAAATGCCAACAGCAGTTTGAGTCATTTAGTTTTCCACAAACTCCTCTTTTTTCTGCTAACAGACGATCTGATGCCATCCCATGGTGAAATGTTGTGTTCCTCATTTCCGTGGATTGCTCAGCAGGAAGGTCAGGAGCTGGAGCTGTCTGGTTGGTTATTCCCAGGGCAGCTTGTAATCTAATGATGCCATTGAAATGAGAAATGGGTTCTGTGGCTCCTGATATGAATTAGTTTGGGTTCCCAGGGGCCGGTCCATGGTGTTGTCGGATTTGTTCTGGTGGCCTTTCCCCATTTTTGTCCGCTCTCTCCAGCTAGGGCTGCATCAATTGACTGCTTTTCTCTAATTAAATCATCAAATACTTGGATTCCCAACTGATTTCCCTGAATTTTTGGTAGCAAAAAATTCCCAGTGCTCTATTATACGCTGTATATAACACAGACAGGGACAGCACATGTTGGAGTGGGCAGAGGGATTATTCCCCCCCATTTATTTATAGTGAAGTTTTCCCAACATTCTCCATTTGCTGTTTCCCTTTGCAGCTTCACCCGTTTCTGTTGCAGGGTCAGATATCCTCACCCCGGGCTCTGCCTTGAGCTGTGCAAATTCCATCGGTGCAAGCAGGCAGAGCTTGGGGTGAGGGGCAGAGGGAATCAGCCCAATTCCTGCCCCAGGCAAGAGACCCAGGTCCATTGTCCAGGCTTTGCCCAGCAGTGTTCATTTGCATTTCTAAAGCTCCTCTGCAGGCTGCCTGGAATGAAGCTTCTCTTCCAGGGCAGCCACCTCGTGAGTCACGTGTGGCCCCCCACAGAATCTGGTTTTTTTGCAAAAAGTATCAACTATTTACGAGTTAAAAGTATTATGGTAATGCTCTTCAATTTTGCAAAATGCAGTGTTAAAAACGCCAATCACTGGTTTTAAAATTTTTTAAAATTTAATAGTAATAAAATGGTTATAAAAATAGTAATACAATTAGAGTAATAATAATTTGGACAAACTGAATTAGGACAATATGAGACAATAAATACAAAGTGTTACGGATGTCCCGGTACCTTTTGCTGGGCAGCAGGAGCCCGAAAAAGGACACCCGTTAACAAAGGATTAACCCTTAAAAACCATAGCCTGTTGCATATTCATACACTTCATACCTGATGCATAAATTCCATTCAAATACAGGATTCTGTCTGGTCATCCTCAGCTTCTTCCTCCAAATCCTAACAGTGCCTTCGAGGCGGGAAGAAGTTGGTTTCTTCTGATAAGAGGGCCATAAATTCTTCTCTGAAAGATTTAGGTGTCCTGTGGCTGCTATCTCGCTGTGAGTCCTTTCTTTTTAAAAAAGTATCCTGCATAGAAACGATGCTATTTTAACAATTTTTATCATCTAAAACTATATTTAACACAGTACTTAAGAAAACTAATACAGCATTACTTTCTAAAACAACACATATAATATTCATTTTAATATTTGCGAAAAGCCAATCATAAAATAGATGCATTTTTCACATGCAGCATAAAGGCGAACATGGAAGAACCCAGACCAAAAGCTGATTCTCACAATTCTGTCCCAAACCCACCTGAAAATATAAAGTGTGAGTTTTATGAAAAATTTTTCTCATGTTGTAATTTTGTCACTGAAGCTGCAGGGAAAACAAAAACTCTCCAAGAATCTCTTTAGTGTTAGAGAGTCAAGGCATTGCTTGGTTCTGGCCAGGATTTGCAACAGAAATAATTTCTTTCACAAATACCCTGGCTGTGCAGAGAAAATCATTCCATGGCATGTGAGTTTTACTGGATTTTTCCTAAACTTTATGTAGTCAGAACCAATCTAAATCCCCTGCTTTAATGTTCATTGCTTCCAAGTTGTGTAAGTTTTTAGTATTTGGTTTCCTATTGGACCCGGATTTCTTCCCCTCTGCTGTGAATTCGGTCCACACTCCTGGATTTCCTTCTCAGCCTTTTCCAGACCAGGTGTCTCCAGCTGTGCCGGGGGCAGTGTCTGGGGTAGCTGTTGGTTGCTGTTTGCTGCTGGGCGTTGATGTTTTGTTGCTGGTCGTTATCTCTGTGGGTGTCTTTTGGGCTATTCCCAGTCTGTTGAGATGTTGAACTCATCTCCATTGAGTGGTGTAACAGCCCTTAAATAAAACCTTTAAAATTCCTTTCCCCAAGGCAAAGACAAACCAAGCCTGAGCAGAGAAAGAAGATTTAAAAGAACCAAAATGGGTACATTTTGCAGCAATGCAGTCGCAGTCAGCCCAGAGTGTGGGTGTGAGTGAGCCCCAGAGTGGAATTGTGCCGTGGTGCTCCCCAGCAGCTGTGGCAGTGCAGGCCCAGCCAGCGCTGAAGCTGCAGCAGTGGCAGCGAGGCTTGGCCCCAGTGGCTGGAGGTGCCAGGGGAGGGTGGCCAGGATTTCCGAGGGTTTGAGCAGAGGATCTGTGGGCAGGCCCAGGGGCTTGGCCCGCTGTGGAGCCCTGGCTGCTGCTGCGTTGCCTTCAGGGCAGGCTCAGGGGCGGCTGCCATGGTCCTGCTGCAGGCGGGAAGTGCAAATCTCCGGGGCTTCAGAGCCCCTGAGGCCAGGCTGAGGGGTCCCCCCGTGTTCAGCTGTGCTGGCGGCTGTTTCTGGCCTCAGGGACACTTGGCATGGGCCCCTTGGCCACCAGTGGTGCTGCTTTGCACTCCTTAGGCAGGAGCCGATGTCCTGGCTGGGTGTTGGCAACAGCAAAGTGCCAGGGCAGGCTCTGTGCCAGCCCAGCTTCCTGGGGGAGAATCTACCTTGATCTCTGATCCAGTGGTGGCTGAAGCAGTCAGAATTGCTTTTGCCCCCCTGTTAGGTGCCATGGTGTCAGCAGAAGATATTGAAGCCTTCCTGCTCAGGGCATTTCAGTGCCAGGCTCTTACAAGCACCCAGAGCTCCTTGGGTTGAGCTGAGCATTGGGCGGTGACCTGCACTTTGTCTGATTCCCCTTCCTTAATAACAGCCTGTCTTGTAGCTCTTTTCCCTTCTGCTGCCCTTGCAGAGCCATCCACAAACACATTTTGTCCCTCAGGCCAGGGAATGTCCCATCAATCTCTCCCAGCCTGGGTCTGGAGCTCTGTCCCTTGAGTGCTGTCCTGGGTTCCTTGCCAGCCCCTCTCCAGGCTGTTCAAACAGGAAGCTGGGTTAAACCCTTGCCCTGTCCTCAGTTCTGAATCCTCCTGTGCCATTGAACAAGTTTCATACTGTAATAACCGAGCCCTGCTCATCCATTTAGAGGCTCTTTTGGTTGTCAAAGCTTTAACTTGCTGCCAGACTTGAACTCTAGGAGATCCTCCTGTTGTCATCAGTTTTCAGCCTCAGCTCCCATGAAAGCTGTGGCTGCAGAATTCTGCAGACAATGAGGCTGCTCTCTGGCCACTGGGTTAAACATTTTAGCACAAGAATTCCTTTGGCAAGACCCTGTTTAACGTCCACCTATAATTCAGATTCTTTTACCCTGTCTGGAAGGGCCAGGGCAGCCGCCTCAGTTAATCTTCATTTTAACGCTTGAAAATTCTGTGTTTCCTCCTCCTGTCCATGCATCCAGTTTGTTGACTGGCAGGATAGGAGTGTTACAGGGAGACACCCCTGGCTCCAAAAGCCCTGCCTTCTACAGGGACTCAATACCAGGCTGTGAGCCCTTCTTTCCCTCCCCTGGAACAGGGTATTGCTTGTCCTGGTTGCTTTGAAGTAATTTGTAGAGGCTCCATATCTAATTTTCCCTCTTTCCCTGTGGCTGCCCACACTTCTGGGTTCACTTCAGCATAGGCCTGGCCAGACATTTGACACAGAGGTACAACAGAACTGGCCTCTGTATCACCTTTTATAATATTAATTTGCATTCCATGTTTAGCAATCAAATCCCTTCCCAGTAAATGATGATAACAATTAGGAGCAAATAAAAATTCATGCATTTCCAATCCATCTCCCAGATCTACTAATAGTGGTTGAATAAAACCATGCATCTTTCCCACTTATCCCCTCACTAATCAAACAAATTTTTTGCATTTTTCCCCCTTAGGTCTAAGCTTCAGAGTGGATTGAGAGGCCCCTGTGTCCATCAGGAGAGGCCTCCTCTCAATGCAGACCCACCTGAATGTTCTCAAGGGCTCCAGTGTGGAGGGTCCCTGGTGTGATGGGAGCTGTGACAGCCCTGCCAATCCATGTCCATCAAGGGGTGGACTTGCTGGTCCTGAGGGTGCTGCTGTCTGTGCTTGCAGTGTCCTTGTGCCCTGCAGCTGGAGCCCTGATTCCTTGCCAGGGGCTGTTTGGGTGGGCTGTCCCCTGCCGAGGAGGGCAATGCCTCTGCCGGGTGCTTGTGGCCGAGCCGTGCCCTGGGTGCTGGGGCCCCCTTGGGCCCTGGGGTTGATCCCTCAGGGGCTGTAGGAACTCTGCCCTGGCCTTTGCCTTCAGCTTGGCCTTTTGCTGCTCCCTTCTTGCATTCACCTGCTGGGCCTTTGTGCCCAAGTGCTGCAGGGCCTTCTTCTGCCCCTCCTGCAGCCCCCATCAGTGCCTGTGGGTGTTTGTCTTGCTTTACAAGACAGGTCTCTGCTTGGGAAGGCAGAAAAAGCCTCTCTTGGAATGGAGAATGCAAAGCCCCTCCCTCTTAATTTTTAGACTAGTGAAATCAAGGGTCTCTCAGGCGAAGCTATGGGAATAGGAATATCAGTTCTTTACTAGTGTGTATAATAAAGCAAACAAAGAACACCAGCTCCGGCAGTGCCAACAAACAGAGCCCGGAGCCAGTCCCGGCCTTTCGGCTGCGGCGCTTTCCCCTTGGGTGCAGTTCCGGGCACGGCCGGCAGGGGCGCTGGTGGCTCCCGCGGGGCAGGGCAGCGCATCCCTCCCAAAGAGCCCCGGCATCCCGAAATGGGGAGAGCGAAGCGGGGGGAGCTTTTGGCATTGCTGGGACTGGCAGCAGCCTGGGCAGGGTGGGCACCGAGGAGAAGGGGGACCCCCAATCCAAGCGTGACCCCAGCAGCTGGGACAGGGGGGAGCCCCCGAACACCAAAGGGATGGGTCCAGGGACAGGGAACTCCTGGGAGGCTTTTTCAGGGCTGAATCTTGGTGTTTGGGAGGTTTTTCTTGAGCCCAGATGGCCAATGACTTGTAGAGATGGACTTAGGCAGAGAGACCTTCAAACTCAGTGTGTGTTGGGGAAGATGAAACAGGAAAGCCTTATAAATATTATTGTCTGGCAAAAGATTTTGACAATATAGAAACTATAAGGAAGATTGAAATGAAAGCAAGCTTTGAGATACCTTAGTTACTTAACAGCTGGAAACCAATGGTGTGGCCCAACTGAAGGTAATCCCCTTCTGATGAAACAACTCCCTCTGCTTGCAGACAGATCCAAGGGTCAGAGCAGACCCCACTAGCTCAGCAGAAGGGGTTTAAAGAGGAGTTTTTAGGGTTTAAAATGTAACACAGTATGGTGATGTAGTGATTCTTACAGGCTGTATGTAAATGCTATAGGATTTGTATCTTGTACTAGATTGGCTAGTGAGAAATAGAATATTCAACACAGAAGATTTATTGTATTGTAACAGGAACCTTACTCTCTTACGCTCTTCCCCTCTTACTCTCTTACCCTCTCATCCTCTCTACCCCTCTCTTCTCTCGGGCCTGCTCCGAGCTGTGCCTGGCAGCTCCAAGCAGGGCCCTGCACCCAGGCCCTTTGCAATCAACCGCAGGTTCCACAACCTGGCTGCAGAGATCTCTCGTCTCCGTCCGTCCCGACCGTCCTACCCCCCGACGCTCCTACAAACGCGCTCATCCCTTGTTTTCCCCAAACCAGGATTTCCCATTGTCAACCCCAGGGAGGCTGCGAGGAAGAGGAAGATGTCCCGGGACACTGAGGCAGGTGAGGAGGAAGTCAGTGCCCCTTTCCCCTCTGTGCTGCTCCATCTCCCAGCCCAGCAGGGCCCCTGGCTGCAGCTCAGCCCTGGGGGGATCTCCTTGCCCTTGCCTGTGGCACGGAGGCAAATCCCATGCTGTCCTTGTCCTTCCTCCCCCAGAGCAGGAGCTGAGCATGGAGAGCAGGGAGGACAAATGCCCGCGGCAGAACCTGGTGGCAGAGGCCGTTTTGAGCGGCTCCACGGCGCAGGAAGCCAACGGGGAGGAAAAGCCCCGGAGCTGCCGCACGAGGAGGGGCTGCAAACGCAGATGGCGGGGATGGGAGGGGGAAAGAGCCAGCCTGGGCCGGGAAGGCGGCCGGAGATGGAGCCAGAGCTCGGAGCTGGTGCTCCATGATCAGCTCCATGATGGGGAGAAGCCCCACACGTGTGTGGAGTGTGGGAAGAGCTTCAGGTGGAACTGCCACCTGATCAGGCACCAGAGAACCCACACTGGGGAGAGGCCCTACGAGTGTGGGGAGTGTGGGAAGAGCTTCAGCCGGAGCTCCAACCTGATCAGCCACCAGAGGATCCACACTGGGGAGAGGCCCTATGAGTGTTCCAAGTGTGGGAAGAAGTTTCAGACCAGCTCCCATCTCCTCCAGCACTATCAGACTCACACAGAGGAGAGGCCCTTCCAATGCCTTGAGTGTGGGAAGGGATTCAAATTCAACTCCACCCTCATCACCCACCAGCGCATCCACACTGGGGAGAGGCCCTACGAGTGTGATAAATGCAGGAAGAGGTTTCAGACCAGCTCCTATCTCCTCCTGCACTATTGGATTCACACAGAGGAGAGGCCCTTCCAATGCCCTGACTGTGGGAAGGGATTCAAGCACAACTCCACCCTCACCAGGCACCGGCGCAGCCACACAGGGGAGAGGCCCTACGAGTGTCCCCAGTGTGGGAAGAGCTTCTCCAGGAGCTCTATCTTGACCCAACACCAACGGAGGCACCGGTAAGGGAAGCCCTGCGAGTGCCCCGAGTGCGGGCAGAGCTTCTTGCGCTGCTCCAGCTCCATCCCCCACTGGAGGAGGCACTTTGGGCACAGCCCTGGTCACTCACATTCCCTGTGATCCATGTCGGGAACACACCTGGCTGCTTCTCCTTTTGGTTTGGCCTTAATTTTCCTCTGCTTCACTTTCATCCTTTAAAAACACCCCAAACTGGGTTAAATGAAGGAAATTGATTGAATATATCTGAAGCTCTCCACACTTCCCCCGTTTTTCTGTTGAACAAGCATGGTCTGATTAAATGCAGCAGATACCATCTTTTGCACCATGTTCTGTAGGCATATGCAAAAACATGGCAAAATTAATACTACTAACAAAGCTATAATGCTCACTATAATGCTGACCTTAACAATAGAGCGTAACCATGATCCCAGGCCTAAAGATTTGAGCCATCCATCAATACCAAAGCCTGATTCTACCTGTAGGTTTCCAGTTAACAGCTCCAATGTGGAGAGCTTTGTGGACAGCTGGCCAGCTGAGAAAGGTCACGTCGACATAATAGTGTTGGTTAAGTTAGAAGGAGGCAAGTCTAGGATTCAGCAGTCAGTGTCCAACCACTGACAGGGACATTGTGCCCTTGGTGCAACAACTGGATAGAGGATCTTTTGCCAAAAATATGAGGATAGTTTCATCAGAATAACCACAACAATGTAGAAGTAGTAACAAAATAACCATAAGAATATAGAAGTAGGCGTGGTTGACCAAGAAGTAATTAACCAATAATGAGCTCAGCTTTGCAATATGTATAAGCCACATTAACACCAATATAAATATGTGTGAACTATCAATAAAGTTGGAGACTTGCTGATCACGCATATTGTGTGCTGCATTTCTTCCGCTGATCCAACAAGATCCCCCATCAGGAAACCCGTCCATGAGGAGGGATCGTGACAGAAACACAATTTTATTATCAAGAGGTCAAGGGGATTATTAAGTACAATTAATTTTTTTAAATTATATAAATGTAAATTATAGAGATGTTTTCATACATTAAAATAAAATGTTTTAAAATTAAAAAGTATGAGTTATTTTAAAGTAATTAAAGATTCTTAACCAGGGCTGAGCTCCTTCTCCCCGCTCACTGCAGGATGTGGGGAGGGGGCGATGCTGACAGGGCTGGGGGGGCTGCAGCTCCGGCGGGGCGGGGAAACCGTGGGGATCTGGTGCTGCTGCTCTTCCTCCTCCTCCTCTTCCTCCTCCTCCCGCTCCCCCCCGGGCCCAGCCCCCACCCTTTCTCCCCCTCCCTTTGCCCAAATCCGTCCCATCACCGCCCCCCCCAAACCGCTCCCCATCGCCCCCCAATAAACGGCCCCGGGGCCAACTGGGAAGCTTTATTGGGAGCACTGGGAGCAGGCACTGGGCGGGGGCAGAGCGCCAGCGGGGCTGGGGGGGACACGGGACCCCCCCAAAGTCAGCGGAGCGGGGACGGAGCGGGGGGTCCCGGCCGGGCCCGAGCCCACGGGGAGGGGCTGCGGCCGCCGGCGGCTCAGGAGCTCTGTGGGCAGAGAAAAGGGGGTGACACCGGGCTGGGGGCCCCGGCGGGAGCGCACACGCTCCGCCACGGCCGGGACGCCACCCCCGGCACCCGCCCTGACCTTCTTGCGCACGTAGAAGCCGAGCCCCAGCGCCAGGAAGACGAAGCCCAAGACGAAGCCCCCGATGCCCGTCAGCATCTTGCTGCGGGCGGCGTCCGGCGGCATCTCTGGGGGGTCCACAGGGCTCAGCACCCCCAAAACCTCTCACGGACACCCCCAGCCCCTCCCAGCGCCCTCCCTGTGGCCCCCAGCCCAGCCAGGACCCCCTGAAACCTCCCCCTGATCCCTTTTTGTCCTGGCCAGGAGCCACCAAAGCCCTTCCCAACCCTCTCAGCATCCCACAGCCCCCTCCTGATGGCGGCGAGGGAAGACAAGCAATCAATCAATATGATTGGTAAAGCAAGCTTCGGTTTATCTTGATTACACCGGTACTTTTATATAGTTTTCCAGTAATTATGCATACTTGTCGTTAGTTTATTGGTTTAATTGCTCATACCTGTTGTGAGTTTCTTGGTTTAAAGCAAGAGATTACATTTACATATTCCTCCTACTTTGTGGTTATGCATACTTTATGGTTTCTATTCTCGTTGCTGTCCTTGCCCGTTCGACCTTGTCAGCAGGCAGGACACAGCATCTTCCTATCATGGCGTGCGGCCTGGTTATGCTAAGTGCGGCCCACTTATGCCAAGCTGCTAAGTTAACATGTATGCTCAGTTATCATGGGGCTTGCTTGTACAACATTTCCACGGATCCATGGCCCTTTTCCTCCAGCCATTCTTCCACACTTTCCCTTCCACACTGCACGCTTGGGCAAATTGCACAGACCAAGCAGCCTTTTCCCCTTCTTCCCCATTGGCCTGAAGACACTCTGCACCAAGAGAAAGCTCCTGGACAGGCGGCTATCCAACAACAGCAATTTAATGTTCCTCCAGGGGGTGAAGGGAAAGGAAGTGCTGGCAGAGGAGAGGTGCTCCCCGCAGGCTCAGGTGGCCCCAGCAGACGCAGCCTCCCGGAGCAGTTCTGCACAGCGCCGCAGCAGGACACTCAGCCACGGCCACACAGCAAAGGCCGCGAGTGCCAGAGGCGGCGCAGTTGGTCTCGCATCTTCTGGAGTCGGGAGCAGGGAACGCTCTGTAGAGCTAAAAGGATGTACAGAGCTTGAAGCGCCAGGCATGAGATGGCAGGGCTGGTGTCATCCGTCATGTCCTGCAGGGCTGCAGAGAGAGAAACAGAGGCCCAGTCAGAGGCTGGATCTGCGGGCAGCTGGGGAGAGCCTCCAGGCTCGTGCATAGCACGCAGCTCCTGGCACGGCCTGGAGGAAGCAGGAGGCAAGAAGGACGAGCTGGCAGCTGCTGGCCAGGAATGTCCCCCAGGCGGCTGCAAGGTGTCTGTGCTGTGGGCACCTTGGGGCGCGCAGGGAGCGGAGCCGTGGGCGGGCGGGCCAGGGAACGCAGGTGCCAGCGGCAGCCCCCGGCGAGAGCCCGCGGGCCGCACTCACCCCTGCAGATGATGCGGAAGTGCGGCTGCTGCCCTGTCAGGAAGCGCCCGGCCATCCCTGGGGAACACAGAGCGTGTCTTGCCTTCAGAGCCACAGCTGCCGCCCAGGGGCGCTGCCAGCCCCGAGGCCACACGCCCTGCTGGCCCGGCAGGGCTCAGCCCGGGCCCCTGGCGCACGCTGCCGCCCCAGGCCACGGCTGCCAGAGGGCGGCAGCAGCAATGCCGAGCCCAGCCGGGGCTGCACATGCCTGCGCCCGGATCCTGCTGCCGGGACAGCAGGCGGGGCTGGGGCCGAGCTGCGGCGGGCCGGGCCGGGGAGGGAGCCGGCCTTGGCGCTCACCCATGAACCTGACGGCCGCCTCTCGCAGGGGCTCCTGTGCGCTCCGCACGTAGGGCAGGGCCCGGCGCAGCTGCTCGGCCGCTCGGCTCCTGTCTTCTGCCAGCTGCAGAGAGCGGCGGGGCACGGAGGGAAAGGGTTGATGCGGGCCCTGCCCCTGGGCCGGGCGCTGCCTACGGCCGCCACTGCTCCCCGTGCCCACAGAGCCCTGAGGCCCGGCCAGCAGCCGCAGGCGCCGGGCTCGGCACGGGGCGGAGGGCCCGGCGAGCCGCGGTGCCGCCCCGCAGCAGAGCCCGGCTGGCTCGGGCCTCCATCGGCACCGGCCTTGGGGCCAGAGGAGCCTGGAGAAGAGCCCGCACGGCCCAGGCAAGGGAGCGGCGTGTGGGGCGCAGGCTGGTGCCCCTGCCTGCGGCACTGGGCAGGGGCCACAGCTGCCAGCCCCACAGACCGGGCGCCGGGGGCAGGCGGCTTCTGCAGGGATTGGGCTGGGCATTCCAGGCTGTCCTTACCAAGCACTCGGCAAATCTCCACATCTGATCCGTCTGCAGCAGCTGCTTGAGATCCTTCCTCTTCAGGAAGCTTACTGCAGAAAGCAGCGTTTCCCGAGAGGCCTGCAGAGCAGCAGAGACCCAGAGATGGCACCGCAGCCCAGGGCACCGGACCCGCATCTCTGTGCCAGGGCCGGGAGGAGGCTGGAGCCCGTCAGGTGCCAGGGGCTGGGGAGACAGCTGAGCTCCTTCCATGGGGACACCCAGGAGGCCTCACCTGTGCCACACGCCCGTTCTCATCGTGGCAGTGGAAGAAGAGTGGGAGCAGGCTCTGGCTCACGTGCTTCTTCAGAGGCTTTTCTCCCTTTGCCACTACCAAGGCGATTACGTCTTGGAAGAGGCGAATGGAGAGCAGCTGCACAAGGCTGTTGTCCTGTTGAAAAGGAAGCCAAAGCCCTCCACATCAGCTGCTCCAGGCCTCCCTGTGCCCAGGCCCAAGGCAGCACCCAAGTGCCCGTGGCTGGGGGCACAGAGCCTCACATTGTCAAAGAGGTGCCAGAGCGCCTCAGCCAGCTGCAGGGCGATGGGGCTGGCTATTGCCAGGTCTTTCTGTAGCAGCAGGAGGCTGAGCACAATGAGGGTCTTCTCCACGATGTCTTCATCCCTATCCCACAGTAGCTTCCCAAGGCTTTCAGTCAGGCTGTACATGCTTGGATCCTGTGTGCAAAACAAGGCTGGGCAACCCCACGCTGCTGCTGCTGCTGCTGCTGCAGGGCTCAGAGGCCCAAGGCCTGTCCCAAAGCACTCAGGCAGCTGAACAGTGACCCTGGAGAGCTGGCAGCAGCTGCCACAGCAGCCAAAGCCCAGCTAAGGCCAAGGGGCTGCTTGCCCCAGCCCCACGCTGCCAGCACAGCTTCAGCTGCTGCCTCCTTCTCACCATCGAGGTGAGCACCACGAGGCCTCGCAGCGCCACGCCACGCATCTGCCTGGACTCGCTCTGCAGGTGCCTTGTCAAGATCTCCAGGACTTTTTTACCGCATTCACTCAAGTCCAGGCAATCCAGGACCTGAAAGGCACAGAGCAGGCACAGAGGTGCCCAGCTGGCAGGAGCTCAGAAGTGCACAGGGCCGAGCCAAGGCAGCAGCACAGGGCAGGGGCAGCGTCCCAGGCAGCTGCGGCTACGAGAGGGCAGAGGGCTGGGAGGCAGCTCAGCCAGGCAGCGCTGGCCGTGGGGCTCACCTCCACCAGGAAGGCCAGGGCGGGCAGCTCCCAGTCTGAAATGCCTTGGCTGAGCAGGTCAAAGAGGCAGGATGCCATGCCGCAACACCAGATGATGGAGACACGGCGCATCTCCCTGGCAGGGAGAAAAAGGCACCATTGCTCCTGGGCCGGGCGGGCAAACCTCTCCCAGGGCTGACTGGCAGAGCTCTGGTCTGCTCCCGAGCATCCCGAGGGCGCTTTGGGAGGCGGCTGTTCCCAGGCAGCCTCCTGTGCCGGCCTTTTCCAGTCTGCTCATGCCTCCCTTGGTGACAAGGCCCGGCTGCCCATGAGCACGGGGACTGTGTGGGGCATTGCAGGCACAAAGGAGAGGGGCGGTGGGGAGATCGAGGTCTCACCTGGCCAGCAGACGCACTGCACAGTGGTGGGTGTCGGCACAGAGCAGCGTGTCCCAGGCACGCTTGCGTTCCATGGACAGCACCACGTGCTCATAGCGCATTTGGCAGAGCAGGGCCTTCAGGGTCTGCAGCGCAAAGCTGTGTGCAGAGCAAAGCCCAGGTCATGCTGGGAGCCCCGGCTCCTGCCCTGGGGGCGTGGGAGGGATGGGGAGACTGGGAGGACTGGCACGGAGCACCTGTTGGGGTTGGCGGAGAGGCCGTGTTGCTCCTGGCATCCCTTCCAGAAGGTCTCAACCTCTTCTGGCATATCCTGCATGCTGATGTAAGCTTGGAAGAGCAGACGCAGAAAGAGATAGGAGAAATACTCCAGCACCACAGGCGAGCGCCAGGCCAGATTGAAGACTCTCCACAGGGCCACGGTTGCCTGCAAGAAATAAAACAGCCAGAGACAAGGCTCAGTGCCAAGACATCCACGTGGCAGGGCCTGAGCATGCCAGGGAGAGGCCGGGGGAGACACGGGGGGAGCAGCCGTCCTGGTGCCCCTGAACCCTGCCCCTAAGGCAGGATTCAGCGCGGTCTCTGAGGCAGGGGGATGCAGCTGGGGGGAGGACAGAGAGCTGGCTGCTGGAGAGGCGGCCTGGGGGCTGGCAAAGGCCGGCACGAGAAACTCACAGCCAGGGCAAAGACTCCTGCGTTGTCCCCATCGGAGGTGTACACGCTGTGCACTGGCCAGGTGCTCAGCACATTGAGGAGTAGCCGCAGCGCCGGCTCCGCAGTCCTGCTCGAGGACATGATGGTTCCCCACATGGTGGCGGCAGCTCTGTGGGGTCAGAGCTCTGTGTCAGGGCTGGCTCGGCCACAGCACCGTGGCCTGGGCAGCTGCAGGGCCCCGCGCTGGCCCTCAGCCCTGCCTCTGCCCACTGCCCCTGGCCGGCAGCTGCCAGCCAGCCCACGTGGGTACAGGCCCCGAGGGGCAGGGAGGGAGCGTGGCACCAGGCTCAGGAGCTGCCATGGCAGCCCTGGAAAACAGAGGAGCCAGAGGATCCTGGAACTGCCCGCCTGTCTGGCAGTCAGCAAGGACAGGCTCTACAGGGTGATGGGCCAGTGAACCCGAAGCCCTCAAGGCACGTGGGTCTGCCCTACCTGTCACACGATGGGGCCCAGCGCAAGAGGGTGATCAGCACATCAGAGGGGTATTCCTCGGTCAGCTCCAGAAGGGCGCTGTCCAGCCTGTGCCCAGCAGCCTCATTGGCCATGAGCCACTGGTGGATGGACCTCACCATGGCGGGCACCTGTAGAGGGCACGGGAAGACTTGGAGAGCTGCCAGAGCAGCAACTCCCCCTGAGAAGTGCTTCCCTTCCAACCGCATTGGGCCGGGCCTCAAAGGCCGAGGGAGCCCGGCAGAGCCGGCTCGAGGCGCCGCACCACTGCTGGGGCCATCGAGCCCTTGCCCCAGGCTGCTTACTTGCACTGGATTGGAGACACCCTTCTCCACAAGCAAATCCAGCATGGCAGCATTGATCTCGGCATTGAGGAACGAAAGGTTGGCCAAGACGCCTGTGCCCACACCGGTGGTCTCTTCCTGCCAAAGGCACGTGATGAATTCACAGAGGGTCGGCAGGAGAAGGGCAGCAAGAGAGGGAGAATCCATGGAGCGCTCCAAGCCTGATGCTTGGCTGAGCAGTGCCAGCAGGCCCAGCCCAGGTGGGGATGGCCGCAGGTACCTGCGCCGTTCTGCCCAAGCGGCCACGGGCGGCTTCCTGTTCTTGTGTCCGGTCCTGGGCTGCATCTGGCAAAGAGCGAGCGCAGCCAGAGCTGAGGGGCTGCGGGAGAGGCCGGAGAACACAGCCCAGCCCTGCGCTCCCCAGGCAGGGAGAGCCTCGGGATGCCCCGGGGGATGGAGCGCAGCTGCCAGGTGCTCCAGCCCAGCTTCTGTCCTATCCATGGATATGTCCACAGGGATGGGATGGGATGGGATGGGATGGGATGGGATGGGATGGGATGGGATGGGATGGGATGGGATGGGATGGGATGGGATGGGGCCAGGCTGGCTGCAGGCACCAGCCCCCTGGCCCAGCTCTGACACTCACGCTCCTGCAGCAGCTGGAACTGCTCCAGTTCCTCAGGCTGCTGTGCTGAGGCAGCTCCAGCCTCTTCCTCCTCCACCCAGGCCAGCCTGGGCACGCTGGGGGGTCTCTGCTCCATGTCACTCTTTGCAGTTATGAGTGCTTGCTGAAGCAGAGAGGCCTCGGAAGAGCTGAAGATGAGCAAGTGCTGCAGTTGTGCCTGGAAGGCACCTGCAACAGAGGAGCCTCGGGAAGGCTACAGGACAGGAACTCCTGCAGCCTGTCCTCGAGGGCAGCAGCAAGAGAGAAGTCTCAAAAGGGAAATAGGACTGCAAGTCCCGCAGTCTGTCCTCGAGGGCACTGGCCGCAGGGATGGCAGACGCTTGGGAAATGCTCCACGTCACCGAGTCCCGCAGCCTGGCCTCGAGGTCACCTGCACAGGGAACGCCTGGGAAAAGCTCCGGGTCAGCAAGGAACGAGTTGGCTGTGTGGGGGCTCCTCACAGCACTGCTCTGTCCCGTCCTGTCCCGTCGCGTGCACCGAGCACTGTGGCGTGGCCGTGGCACCACCAGCACCTACGTCACCATGTGTCACAAAGGGTCACACTCTCACATTCTGTCCCTTTCCATCCCATGGTGACCATGGTGCACTGTGTCACAGAGAGCCCCAGGACACACCTCCACGTGCCCTAGGGACACCCCCACGCCACCCAAACTGCCCCAGCTTGCAGGCAAGACCTTGCCCCAAGTGTTGAAGACACAGCCCAGCAGGAACTTTAGCCACAGCCCAAACAAGAAGCAGCTGCTCCTCTGCTCTGCCTGCTCAGGGCAGCAGAATGAGCCCCCACGGCTGCCACCGCAGCTGAGCAGGAAGGGCACCGGGGCCTTCCACAGGCCCTGCCACGGCCTCTTTGGGACCAGTCCCGGTGCTGGGTGGCCGGCACAGTCGCAGGGGCGTGACACAGACACGGGACATGTGGCTCTCTTGGTTTGGAAAGACAGGAGTCTGCTAAGGAAGGCAGGAGCCTCCCCTGAAATGGAGAATGTAAACCCTCCCCACCCTTCCTGACTGCTATAAACTTTAAATTTAGGGGCTCTCAGGCAAAAATATGGGAGCAGGAAATAACAGTTCTTTAATAGAGAAGGAAAAAAATAAAAGGATAAAATAAAGCATGCAGTACACTAGAACAACACGGACAGAGTCAGAACCCAACCTGACACCCTGTGGGTCAGGGTGTGGTAGCAGTTCAATTGGAAATGTGGCTGCAGCCCTCCTGCAGTGTCAGGGGTGATTCTGTTGGAGCAGGGGGGGTCCTGTAGGGAAGGATGTGTTCTTCCTCTGAAGATCCAGTGGAAGAAGAGGCAGCTGCTGTTCCTCTGGGGAATCCAGTGGAGAAAGCCGCGCTGGTGTCTCAAAAACCTCTGGATTATATCTGGGTAGCAATGCTTGGCTCCTCCCTCTGGGCGGAGCATCTCCCAATGGGATGTTACAGTTCTTATCAGTCATGCAGTAACATTCAATAGTCTGTTATCAACAGATGTCCCCTCCCCAGGGAGGTGTGAATGTGGTCACTCTAAGAGAGAGATAAGGCAAACTGCCCGCTTGACAAAGATAATCTGCCATACAGATGGTCATGGAAAACATCTTGCATTGCAATCTGGAACAGCATCTATAACAAACTCCCCTCTTATTCTTTATAAAACATTTAGCTTGAGCAATGTTTCTTATGCTTTGGACTATGCTGATAATTAGCTGAATAAAACAAGGAATCAAACAAGGAAGAAATATCCAAACAGCTGTAACACATAAAAGGAAGAAGCCTAATTTCTTCCACCATTCTATACATGATCTCACCAGCTAGTTTTTTTAACACTGGTTCCCAATTTTGGATCAGTATGTGGGCTATTTTTCATTGTGGTCATCTATTTTAATATATCTACACCTGATATATGAATTTTTCCACAAACACTCCCTTCTTTAGCCAATAGAGAGTCTAAAGCCAATCTGTTCTGATATATTATGGGTTTTGTTTGGCTTTGTTGACTTGATATTAATTCTAATGCTCATCTGGTTATATTTGGTATTATCTCTACAACTGTTTGGAGTCTTATAATGAGATTCAGCTTATTAATTGGGGCTGATACACAGTCAGATTGCTGTGCTGGTTTTCCCTTTTTGTTTACTGATTGTTCTTTCACCAAATCTTGGACTCTACCCTTAAGGCTAAATGTGAAACAAATCCATCTCTCCCCTTTTGGACATTCACTTCCCAATATCTTCTCACTTTTTCCTAAGTTTCTAGCAATGCAGTATTTTCCCCTGTTTTGCCTACAGGTACTTAATTTGGATGGGTCATAGCAGTGACTGCTGACATGGGTGTGTGTAATAAAAGAGGAACTTTGATTTCTTTCCCTGTAATGCTTTTGATAGCATTTGTGACACGATTTTGCTGGTATCCCTAAAGGGAAAAGACAGAAGATGAGTGACAGCAAAAGGAATAACAGAGGTCTGGCATGGCTTATACCCCCACCTGCCATGCCTATGGGGTTGCTGCCCATAGCAGGTGTATTTGATCTTCTCGGTGGCGAGCACAGCGGCCAATCCAGTCTTGCCCTCTTCTCTTTGCCACTCCCTTTTTGCTAATTTCCAGGCATGTCCCAGTCTCTCTGCAAGTCCTCTCAAGTCCCTGGGCCTTACCCGGGTCGTCAGAGAGTGGGGGGGGTGGCCCCACCACGGCCGACTGCGGGGAGACACTCTCTGTGCCCCGAGGGTGCTGAGGGCACTCAGGCTGTTTGCCTTTGCTGCAGCAGAGACGACTGAGACGTCGGTTGAAGAGAAAGGGGCCGACTCCCAGCAGGGGATATTCCAAGGTTTTTATTAAGGAGTCCCGAAGGAGCTCCTTTACCTCAGGGGGCCTCCTGCCAAGAGCCCCGGGGGATGTCCGGAGCTCACATTTAAAGGGGGGAGGAAACCAACATAGATAAAATCCTACTGACCAATAGGTATCTCTGGGGGATGGGTGCTGGGGGGATAGACATACAAAACAGCGTATGGGGCAGGACTTGGGGGGCTGACCCCTGGCCTCTGGCTAATCACTCGACAACTTGGACCGAAACTTCTGGATAGGGGGCTGGGATGTCGAGGTGACTGACAGAGAGCCAGGGTGGGGGTTTTGGAGATCTTATCCCGGGAAAGGGATAACACAAGTAGAAGGAAAAAGGGGGGGGGGGGTACAGTCTGGGATAAACCATTTGGGAAGAATATGGGCATACAAAACAAACTACTTCAAAGTATTACAAAATATAAGAACGCACTACAACATCTCCCTCTTTTCGTTTAAATAAAAAAGGAAGAGGCACCTAAACATTAAATTTCAGCTCGGAGTGATATCAAGCATCAGCAAACCAAGGCTGTTTTGTAAATTCTGCAGAGGTTTCTGTCCCTTCCTCAGAAGAGGTGGGAACAGTCACCTGATTGACCTCTAAAGGGGAAATAGCTTTCGAGATCAGTTTGGTCACAATGCTCTTGATGATCCCAAAACTGATCAAAATAACAAGAAGAACAAGCAAAACTAAAAATACAGATTTCAAAATGGATTTGACCCAGCCCGAGAGTCCCCATCCTTGAAAGAGTCCATCCATCCAGTCCGCTGTTTCTTGCTTGATGTCTTGGACCATTTGTTGCATCTTTCCGATGATTTTGTGGACATTTTCAGCTTTGGATGACAGATTCAGGCAACAGAGACCTTCAAACTCCTCACAACGATGATTATGTAGCAAGAGAAGAAAATCAATTGCAGCCCGATTTTGTAGGGTGGCTTGCCTTGTTGTTTCATCGTCTGCCAGGAGGTCTGAAAGTGCAGCTGATGTAATATTGGCCTGTTTAGCAACCCAACACTCTAGATGTGATAATTCACCTAGAGCTTTGGCTGCAGACACCCATGGCAAAAACACGGTGATCGCAACTCCTTTTGGTTTGGACCAATGTACAATTTCAGAATCGCAATTTGGGTCCAGATTCCTTAAATCTCTCTTTTTGCGGGCCAAATTGCGGGCGCTGGTTTTGGTTCGCCAATCCATGATTTGGGTTTTGTTGGGTGTAAACAGGCTCAGCTTTCCAATGGTACATGGACCTCCGATTAGACGAGAGGGGATGCCTGCCCATGCCCTGTCACCGCAAATGAGGAAAAACCCCTTAGGAAGGGCACGGGGCTTATTATCAGGGGTAGAAGGTATTCCTACTTGGGAAATTTTCTTACACCAAATTTTTGCTGTATAATTCACTTTAAACTGTTTGACTTCATGGTACAAATCTACTTGATCTTTTGGTGTAAACGTAAACTGAACACAATAGAATGCCTTGGCAGAACCAAGGAGTTCAAATTCTTGGGGTTCTTTTTCTGCTACTGCTTCTCTATCAATTAATTTTGACCAAGGGGATAACGGATTATATACTGGGGGAAGGGGAGCAGCTAATGTTGGCGGAAATTCATCATATTTGGATGGGATCCCCACAAGGCAAGTGGACATCGGGTCAGACACAGAAGAGGCTGACAGACAAATGTGGTCTTGGTTGAGGACTCTGGCGAGGGTGGTCCACACATTTGCCTGAGGCTCTGGAACGATCCACATCTGACCTGGATGGACAGCTGTCAACAGAAGCAACGGAAGGATGGGGCTCATTCTGATGACACCAGGGCTGAGTTCAGATCAAAGGAAAACACTAAAACTGAAAATAAAAAATGTTAGGGATGAGGTCCAGGTAACAACAATCTAACTTTAAAGAGTCTGACGGCGCTTCCTCCTCCAGCAGGCACTGGCTACCTGTGTTGCAGCTTTGTCCTTTGACACCTTAGGAATGTACGGTCTCACCCACCTGGAGGGGATCCATCTCAAGCCTGAGGGAGTGGATACGCACGCATATCCCCTACCCCAGACTACGAGCTCATGGGGCCCCTCTGTTTTCCAAGTTTCAGGGTCCTTTATGAGGACTGGCGGACGGACTTTTAATTTGTGCTGACTGTTCTCGTTAAAATGTCTTACAATAGGTGGGTTAAGGTTTTCATAGGTACAGTTCAAAAAGTTCAGTGTGAACAGCGCTTTGGACAGCTGGATTTGAGGGATCTCTGTTTTCATCACTTCACGTTGTCGGTGAAGAACCTTTTTTAGGTTCTGATGGGCTCTCTCCACCACAGCTTGACCTGTCGGGGAATAGGGGATGCCTGTTTTGTGTTCTATTCCCCATTGCTGCAGGAAGCTCTGAAGGTCTTTGGACTTGTACGCTGGGCCATTGTCTGTTTTGATGACCTTAGGGATTCCTAATGTGGAAAAGGCTTGCATGAAATGCTTCTTTACCTCACTGGCTTTCTCCCTTGTGTGGGCAGAAGCATAGATGGCACCAGAAAAGGTATCCACGGAGACGTGGACATATTTAAATCTGCCAAATGATGGGATGTGGGTTACATCTGTCTGCCACACTTCGCAGCTCTGCAAGCCCCTAGGGTTTGCACCTGCACTTAAGGTAGGTAGTGACTGATTTTGACAAGAAGGGCATGTGGCTACGATGGCCTGGGCTTGTTTGTGCTTCAGGTGGAATTGCCGAACCAAGGCAGGTGCATTCTGATGAAAAAATTGATGACTGATCTTTGCTTGTTGGAATACCTCTGGGAGTGGGGCCATCTTGGCTGTAGCCGCAAGGGCATCAGCTTTCCGGTTTCCTTCTGCAATGAACCCCGGCAGGTCTGTGTGTGACCTAACATGCATCACATAAAATGGGTGTTCTCGGCCAGAAATAATTCTTACTAACTTAGAAAGTAATTCATATAAAGGAATGTTGGAAACTTCTTGCAACACAGCATTCTCTGCCCTAGACACTACACCTGCAACATAAGCTGAATCAGTAACTACATTTAAAGGCTCGGGAAACTTCTCAAAAGCTCTGACTACAGCAGCCAACTCAGCAATTTGGGGTGATCCTTCCACCTTGGCAATATCTGCTTCCCACTGTTGAGTTTGGGGATCTTTCCAAGTTACCACTGACTTGTGAGATGCACCAGACGCGTCAGTAAAAACTGTCAGTGCTTTTAGAGGTGTCCTGCTCTGAATACTTGTCAGTGATAATGAAAACTGAACATCTGAATTGAAAATTTTGTGGGCCGGTCTGTGAATCGAGATTTGGCCTGTGTAGCTATCTAGGGCTAATTGCAAGGCTTCATTCTCTTGATAAAATTGCTCTAGCATTGCTTGAGACAAATGGCCTGATTTCAGGTTTAAGGAAATGTAAATGCAGTCAAAGTTACACCCTGCCAATTCTCTGATCCGTATCCTTGCTTTCCGGATCAATTCTGCCATCAGCTCCTGTGGCATTGTCATCCTTTTTGACCTGTTGTGACTGAGAAAGACCCACTCTATAATTAAGAGGGGATCTTTCTTGACCTGGTCCTTTTTCTTTGCCTGGACAGTTTCCCACTGAAAAATCATCCCATGGAGGTGCGGCAATTTGCCTAAGATGATAAATTTGAAGGGGAGACCCTGCTGGCACCTGTGGGCCTGCCTAGTAGACATGATTTCCTGAACTTTCTCCAGTGCGGTTTTCGCTTCCTGGGTGAGGGTCCTAGGAGCACTAAGGTCATCTCCCCCTTTTAACAAATTGAAAAGGGGGGCTAGGTCTTCGGTGGAAATGCCTAGCCAAGGTCTCACCCAATTTAAGGATCCACAAAGTTGATGGAGATCCGCTAAGGTTTTGATATCATGTTTGATAGTCAATTTTTGCGGCACAATGGTCCGCTTTCCAATTTCAAGGCCCAGGTACTTCCAAGGTGGCATCTTTTGAATCTTTTCTTCTTGGAGCTCGAACCCTGCAGCAACCAATGCATTGATTGTCAGGTCAAGTGTGTGAGTAAGCATGTCATCACTTGGGGCACACACCAGGATGTCATCCATGTAGTGCAGGATGATGGAATCTCCTGCAGCTTCACGGACTGGAGACAACAGGGAAGAAACATACCTCTGGCAAATCATAGGACTGACTTTCAGTCCCTGAGGGAGGACCGTCCAATGGTATCTCTTCATTGGGGCCTCCAGGTTAATGGTGGGAACCGAAAAGGCAAAACGCGGAGCATCGTCAGGATGTAGGGGAATGTGAAAAAAACAATCTTTGATGTCAATTACAGCTAAAGACCAATTTTGTGGAAGCATGCTTGGTGAGGGCATCCCTGGTTGTAGGGAGCCCATGTCCTCAATAACGTTGTTGATTTGACGGAGGTCGTGGAGGAGTCTCCACTTGTCTTTGTTTGGTTTTTTAATGACAAAGACAGGCGAATTCCACGGCGACGTGGTGTCCACAATGTGACCTTTTTCTAACTGCTCTTGTACAAGCTCTTCAAGCGCCTTTAATTTGGTTTTATTGAGCGGCCACTGAACTACCCTTATTGGAGTATCAGTTTTCCAAATCAATTTTTGGGCATGGCGCACCTCAGCGACCGCTCCCCGAAAAACCTGCGGGTTTTCTGGGATGTCAATTGTGGTTCCCCATTGAACCATTAAATCTCTGCCCCAGAGGGCCTCTGTGTAGTCTAAAACAAACGGGCGAATGGAAGCTATTTTGCCATTGGGTCCCTCAATTTGAATAACGTTTTTTGACTGTCTTGACAATTGAATTCCCCCTACACCTTGCACGTGTCCTGCTACGTTTTGCAATTCCCAGTGTGATGGCCACTCTTTAGATGGAATGATCGTGACATCTGCTCCGGTATCTAAAAGTCCTTGTATGGATCTGTACTCACCACCACGGTGTAACCCACATAATAGCTTGGGTTTTTCTTTTCCCAATACCTGAGTCCAGCAGACATTGGGATGGAGTTTACCTCTGAGGGTGTCTGCTTGCTCCTGGTCCCATGGAGGCTCAGGCACTGGGATTGCTTGGGCTATGATTTGGCCTTTGGGCAAGTACACAGGTGGATGCGTACAGTGAAGCCATATGACAAATTGTTTCGGGTCTGATGATATGAGACCCGGAGGAATAATAATTTCTTGGGGTGTGTGTTTTGTGTCCCCAAGGACGACATACTTACTGTGACGTTTCTGGCAAAGCTGTGTCCAAGTACCTGGTTGTTCAGGGTTAACAGATATGAAATGCCAGTTAGTGTCTCTGAGATGGAGAGGCTCTGTCAACGCCAGCCTGTAAGGATTATGGGAAGAGTCAGTGGTTAAAATTGGTCTGGGATTATTCCAATGAAATGAATGTTCTGTTTTGTTCAAAGCCAGTGCCTCGCTTGGCACCGATACATCTTTTACACTAGATTTCTTTTCCCTCTCCCGTACTTGAATTGAGCCCACCCTATTTTTGTCATAGCGCTGGGGAAAGGAGCGCTCTTTACTCAGTTTTTTGAGAGGTGGTCCTTTGGGCAATCCTGGTTTTTAAGCTTATTGTATTTAAAATCTAAAAACTGCTTTTTCAGAGGGCAGTCAGGCATCCAATGCCCTAACTTCCCACAAAGATGGCAAGGTCTATTACAGTTGGGGATTCTCTCTTGTGGCATTGTGACATGCTGGAGCTGGCTGGTGAATGATGGCTCAGGGCCTTCCACTGCAGCAATCCTTCTCTGTGGTTTTGGTCTCTCGTCGTGGTCAGCGAGGGTGATGGTTACTTTCTTCTCACACACTTCAAGCATGGACTGCAGCGTAGGCGTTGGGTCAAGAGGCAGGCTGAGGATAGCAGCTTTGCACTTCTCATTGGCATTTTCTTTAGCAATCTCGGTGAGGATTTCCATCCTGGCTCCTTCATTCTGAACTTGCAATTCAACAGCTTTTCTCAACCTTTCCACAAAACTCAAAAAGGACTCAGATGGAGATTGTGTTATTTTCAAATAATTCTCAATTGGAATACCAGGACGGAGCCCAAAGAAAGCTTTCTCAGCTGCTCTAGCACATTCTCTGAAAGCCCTTGTGGGAATGCTTTCTGCCTGGGTCACGCCATCTTCCCAACCTCCCTGTCCACAGAGATGGTCGAGAGATAGCATATTACCATAAACATCACGAGCAGTAGCTTCATCAGCCCACAGAGCTGGTAAAATTGCTCTCAATCCTTTTTGCCATGCAGCGTCCCACAAGAGATATTCAGAAGAGGATAACAGGCAGGAAAAAAGGTGTTTTATATCAGCAGGGGTTAGAATGTGAGCAAATAATGTAGCTTTAAGGAGCCCTCTAAAATATTCACTTGATCTCCCAAAATCTTTTTGGGCTTTGGCTAGTTCTTTAACAGCATCAACAGAAAGGGGGCTATAATTTGGCTGAAATGCCCCGTTTAAATCAGGGATATATGAGACAGGGGCAGCAGAAAGGAACTGTGCTGTTTCCGGGTTCTGTCTCCCGGCGACAGCGTCTCTTGTTACACTGCCCTGGGAGCCGGAGGGCGGGCCGTGGGGGGGGCAGAGGGAGCCCGCGGCGGGCGGGCAGAGCTCTGAGGGGGCGGGGGCGGCCGGGGCCGGAGCAGGAGGGGCGGCCGGGGCCGGAGCGGGAGGGGCCGGAGGAGGGGCCGGGGGAAGGGCGGGAGGGGCCGGAGGAGGGGCCGGGGGAAGGGCACAGGGAGGGCGGGTTTCGGGGGCGGGGTGTTCCGAGCAGAATGGGTTGTTGGGAGAGCGAAAACGATTATGGGAAGAAGAGGAAACCGGCATTGCCACGTGGTGTCCACCATTATGGTCAGAGGGGATTACCGGACGCGGCTCGGGGGTACAAAGGCGGGCACTAAGGTTGTGAGACACGGTATTATAACTTGTGGAAGCAGGGGGAAGGGTAGGATCTCGGGAATTCAGGGCAGAAGTGTCCGGGTTGGAGACAGGGAGCCTCTGGGCGGGGGGGCAGGGGTTTGTGCCGGGGCTGGGGGTGGGGAAAGGTGGGTCGGGGAGGGAGAACCAAACTTGGATGGGGGTAGATCGGGTTTTTGGGAAACAGAGGTATTGAAACTGTTGCCAGATGGCTGTTCTTGCATCTTTAAATTAAATTTTACAACATTTCTTATCTGCAGGGCTAAAAAAGCAAATTTTGTCGGAGAGGTGTCTCCTGATTTCCCTGCCTTCAATAATTCACTACCAATTTTGTCCCAAAAAGCCAAATCACTGATATTTTCAGTGGACACGTCAGGAACGTGAAGAAAAAGCCATCTGACGAACTGTTTAACATCTGTTTTTGAAAATCGGATTTTTTCACTCTTAAGAATGTTTAAAAGATAATAATAGACACCCTTGTGAGATACAGAAAGCCTAGCACCCATTTTTGGCTATGATTTTAAATTTGTATCTCAAATTCCACCAACCCAGGTGGGGGGGGGGAAGAAAAAAAGCCTGCAGCTGGAAGCCTGCCCACAATAGAGAGAAAAAAAACTTCGGCCCTCCGCGGCGGGCCTGAGAACAAAGGGCAGGGAAACACCCCCCTCCCAAAGAGGGGAGAAACAAAAGAAGGGTAAAACTTACCAATCCAGCTGCAGGACAGGGGAACGAAAAATCCTGGGTTGTTGATTTCCACCTGAAGCTGACTTCTGAGGGCACTTCAGAAGCTCCCAGCTTCGTCCACAGGAGAGCAACTGACTAAAACGGAATTTTTTCTCCTGAGGTAGCTTGCCGGCCAAAGGCTTAACGAACAGTCTGAAAGAATGTCCAAGCCCCTTTCCGTGGGCTCGTGGAATGGTCTCAGAGCCCCACATTGGGCGCCAAGCTGTCCCAGTCTCTCTGCAAGCCTCTCAATGTCCCTGGGCCTTACCCGGGTCGGCAGAGAGTGGGGGGTGCAGCCCCACCACGGCCGACTGCGGGGAGACACTCTCTGTGCCCCGAGGGTGCTGAGGGCACTCAGGCTGTTTGCCTTTGCTGCAGCAGAGACGACCGAGACGTCGGTGGAAGAGAAAAGGGGCCGTCTCCCAGCATGGGATATTCCAAGGTTTTATTAAGGAGTCCCGAAGGATCTCCTATACCTCAGGGGGTCTCCTGCCGAGAGCCCCGGGGGATGTCCGGAGCTCACATTTAAAGGGGGGAGGAAACTAACATAGATAAAATCCTACTGACCAATAGGTATCTCTGGGGGATGGGTGCTGGGGGGATAGACATACAAAACAGCGTATGGGGCAGGACTTGGGGGGCTGACCCCTAGCCTCTGGCTAATCACTCGACAACTTGGACCGAAACTTCTGGATAGGGGGCTGGGATGTCGAGGTGACTGACAGAGAGCCAGGGTGGGGGTTTTGGAGATCTTATCCCGGGAAAGGGATAACACAGGTAGAAGGAAAAAGGGGGGGGGGGGTACAGTCTGGGATAAACCATTTGGGAAAAACATGGGAATACAAAACAAACTACTTCAAAGTATTACAAAATATAAGAACGCACTACAACACAGGCAAATCATTTTTGACACTCTGTAATTGTAGTTTCCCACTGTTCCTCAGGTATCTCCCACTCAACAGGCACTAATAACTCCCATCCACAGAACAAAGTTATTATTTCAGTTGTTTTGAGTTCTATCTGGATAGGGGATAGATTTGGTGCTCGACACTTCCTGCAACATGAGCATCGATTGTGGAAACTGCAATACCAATTTTACCCACAATTTCAACATTTACATTTAAGCCAGCATTATAACCCAGCATATCTGATATTAGGATGAAGCAAACAGGGTATATGGTATGGCCCTGATGGAAGTTGTGATTCCTCCTCCTCTTTGTAGAAGTCACAGGCTAAGGCCAGAACATGAGAATTCTCTCACCAAAATAGTCCTGATGCTCCTGTTTGGAGTGGAAGTATTCCTCCCCAAATTGGATATCTGACATGTCTCAGGACTTGTCCAGATGGCACTTGAAACCACTGATATAAACCTGGCCTTGTTTCTCAATTAGCTGTGAGTCTTTGTACATTCCTTGGAGCATTTGGGATTCTTTTTCTTTAATAAGCATTTGGATGAACCATCAACATATATCTTTTCCCCCTCTAGGAGGGCTTGTTCTGCTAGATCCTTCTCAACTTCAGTTTGGTATTGCACAATTTCTGAACAATCATGTGTTGAAGTATCTTTTTGTTTGCCAAAAAAATTGAGCTGGATTCAAACTTTTTTTTACTTCTTGTGTTAAATTATCATTATTTCACATTTTTACATCTTAGAGTCTACTAACCATTCTCCCCCAGCATTTTCTTTTTTTTTTTTTTTTCCTTTTTGATTTTAACACACAACTAGTTTATTTCTAAGACTTTGTCCACAGCCTTTTCTTCTTCTGGTATTATCTCTATTCCCAGCTGGATTTGTAAGTCTTTTCCCAAGAAGTTGACACCTGCTCCAGGAACTAATATGACATCTCCTACCCCCATTCTGGCTTCCCCTTTAATTGCGACATTTTTAATGACAGGGATTTTAAACCCTTCTCCTCTTCCCCCTGCCATGTCTGCTGTGTCACCACCTACATCACATCCTCCTGGAACATCTACTACAGAAGTTCTCTCTGCATCAGTATGAACTATAAAATTTTCATAGTTCCTCTTGGGGGCCTACTTTTAAAGTTATCAAAGGCTCCAGATGGCATTCATCCCCCAGAAAACAGAGCCCAATGTTCCTCCCACTCCCTCACCGGGCACACCCCCTGAGCCATCCCCAGGCCTCCTCCTGAGTGAGGGTGGCCTCCCCCCTGCAGCAGAAACAGCACCCCCAGTCCTCTCCCGGGACCCTGACCACGCCGGGCTCTGTCTCCTTCCTGAACCTCCCCCATGGATACAGAGGGAGCTGGAATCACCGAGGGAACAGAGACCAGGCTGAAAGTTGGCTGTAGAGCCAGATCCAAAAGGGGACAGAGGGAGGAGCAGAATTCAACAGTGTGGCTGGAATCAAGGAAGAAACAGGGGTAGGTGCAGGAGCAGTCAGCTGGGGAGGAGCCACAGCAGGGACGGGAGTGATCATGGCCGGTGTGGGTGAGGAGGGCTGGAGCTCTTGGCTCAGACAGAGAAGCTGGTATGGGTAGGGAGACTGGAGCTTCTGGCATGAGCAGAGAAACTGGAGACAGGGAGAGACAGTATTTCCAGAGGGTCCCTGCTCTCTTCTCTGGTTCCTTATCTTATTTCCCCAGGACCCCACCCACTCATCCCTGCTGCAATCCATTCCCCTGACAGCTTGAACATTCCTCACAGCATGAAAAAACCCTTCCTTTCCAATATTGTCCCACAAAATCCACCTTTCTGCAGAGAATAAAGTTAAGCAATCTATATTACATGTACTTTCATTCATCCATACTCATTCACTTTTATTTATTTAATACTTCTCACTCATTCCTACTCACAACAGGTGTCATGGTTTGACACTGGCACAATGCCAGTGCCCCCATGAGAATGCCCTCTCCCTGGTACCTGCTGTGAGATGTGAACAGGAATAAGCAAAGCAGGCTCCTACTTAGGAAAGAAAAGAAAGCAGAACTTTATTAACTACACTACAACTATAGATAAAAGGAACACACACAGGGAAAATGAAAACCTTACAAATACATTTCCTCCTCCCCCCACCAAATTTCCAACACAATACATCTGTTCCTCAAATCACCAACTCTTAGTCCAGAACCACCCTTCAAACAATCAATCCTCAGTTCATCAAGAGGAGAGGAGTCCTTCTTGTACCATGGGCTTCCCCTGGAAACACAGCTGAAGCCTCGCGTGTTTCTGTGTCACTCGAGGCACCGGCTGGAGTGCATCTGCCGTCGTGACCTCTTCCTTTCATGTCCAGCGCTCTCACCACTGAACACAGACCAGAGCTGCTTCTGGGGTTGTCTTTTTAAGGATGCTCTGTCCTGATCCAAAAGAGGCACAGTCTCTCCTTTGGGACACCTGTCCCCACAATCTCTCCTTTGGGACACCTGTCCCCCCCATATTTTTTTCACCCCCTGGGGCCGAGGGGCACCAACACTGAACCCTCTTGGTTCTGAGGCATTGCCTCCCCCTAGAATGCAGTCTCTGTGTCACAAGGAACATGGTTCTGTCCATGGCTGTACAAAAAGAGTCCAGCAAAAGCCACTCCATCATCTCTTCCCACTAGGATTCTTCTCTATTCTTCCACTATCTCTCACTCGCCCAGACCTCTCTCACACTTGCACATTTCCTTCCTCATCTTCCATTCTATCTTCTAGGAGAGGTCAATGATCTGTAAAGTTCTCATTCTCCGAAAGTGGTTAAAAGCTCCTACAAGTGGCCGGCTGCACCCCCCCCTTCTCCTTCGTCCCAGCCGTGCTGCCGGCACAGGCCCATGTTTATCCATGTTTATCCAGTCTCAAGGTTACAGTCCCAGGCAGCAGCTCGCGCTCTCTCTCTCCCTCTCTCTCTCTCTGTGTCTCTCGGGTGGGTTGCCCGATGGCTCCCGGTGTCTCTCTCTCTCTCTCTGTGTCTCTCAGGGGGGGCTGCCCGATGGCTCCCGGTGTCTCTCTCTCTCTCTCTCTCTCTCTCTCTCTCTCTCTCTCTCTCTCTCTCTTCCACCCTTCCACCCCCGGGGCTCAGGCCTACCTCTCCCGGCCTCATGGCTTTTCCCCTCCCCCTGCCCAGCCAGCAGCTGGGCCGGGGGAGAGACCCAAACTCTTTCCCGCCAGAAACCCAAGAGGAGCCTCCCAGGGGAGAGCTCTGCTTTTAACCCCGTGTTCTCAGAGGCGTGTCCATGTCCTAATGGCCATATTAGATGCCAATATTAAAATCTGAACATCCATTGGCCCAACCACAGAATCACAAAAAACACATTTCCTGTCAAATCACCACACTACCAAACGTAGAGAGACAAAATCCTTTGAAGTCTTCAGTTGATGGAGTTCCCCTGGTCACATCAGATCTCAGAGATTCTGGTCAATTCAAATTCCCATTATAGTCTTTTTAGATGGGGAAAGGGGATGAGTCTTGAAATCAAATCAAAAGTAGTAAAGAATAGTCTATTGTAATTTCTGGGGAAAAAAAAAAAGGTATTGAAGAAGGGTACAAACAGTCCATGTTCCCAGCAGTGGGTGAGAGCCATTGTCTCCTTGGTCCAATGGCCACTCCTGCAGGCAAACATCTGGCTTTGGTCAGCTCGCCTCCCCCACACACCTGCCCGGGCTGGGGGTTTCAGTCCCAGCCCTTGGGAGGAGGGGGAGCTTCTCTACATGGGGGTTTCATGTCTCAGTCCTTGAGGGAGAGGCTTCTCCCATCTCAGTCTGTCTGTCACGGTGGTTGTAAAGCAGATGTGGGGTCTTCTGTGGGGACCACCAAAGTAACCCCAGAAAAGTCCAGCCAGGCCGAGAAGTGGGGAAATTCCAGGGCCATTGTTGTGAAGCGGGTGCAAGGGAAGAAAAGGGCAAAGTGTCCCCCTTCTCCTTTTCACTAGGTTCAGTCTTCCATGGAAACAAACACACCTGCAAACAACAGCTTGGCAAGCCAAGGGCTTTGCTCAGCCTCAGGATCCTGGTGAACAACTCTCCAGAGCAAGACCAGGATTCCAGCCAGGGTCTTTTTTCGGTGGTCCCAGTTTCTGTCCTTTTCACGACGATGGTGAGGCAGATGAGAGAAGCTTCGGACAGAGACTGACACCATCCTCAGCCACCCCCAGGGCAGCGCAGGCCAAGTCCAGGGACACTGCAGGGTCATGGGGACACCACACAGGTGCCACCAGGGACATGGCACTGCCACCTGTCCAGTGGCACCAGTTCAATGCCAGTGTCCCTGTGCCACTGCCACCAGCCCTGTCCAGGTGTCCCCAGTTCCATCCCAGTGCCACCAGCCCAGTGCCACCAGTCCAGTGCCACCAGGGCTGCCCCACTGTCACCACCCCAGTGTCCCCAGTTCAATTCCAGTGCCACCAGTTCTGTCCCACTGTCACCACCCAAGTGCCACCACTTGATGTCACCAATGCAGTTTCAGCCCAGTGTCCCCAGTCCTGTCCCAGTGCTCCCAGTGCCACCACACCATTGTCCCTGTATCAATGTCACCAGCCCAGTGCCACCAGTTTCAGCCCAGTGTCTCCAGTCTCATCCCAGTGCCCCCACCCTGTCCCAGTGTCCCTGTCCCAATGTCACCAGTTGTGTCCCAGTGTCCCCATTCCAGTGTCACCAGTTGTGTCCCGGTGTCACCAGTTCCACCCCAGTGCCACCAACCCAGTGTCCCCAGTCCCTTCCTAATGTCTGCACCCCAGTGTCCCCAGGGCTGTCCTAGTGCCACCACCCTGTGTCATCATTCCAGTGCCACCAACCCGGTGTCCCCGGTTCCATTCCAGTGTCACCAATCCAGTGCCACCAGTTCTGTCCCACTGTCACCAGTGTTTTGGGGGATCCCAGGTGGAGTTTGGAGGCTCCTGGGGGTTTTTGGGGGATCCTGGAAGGGTTTTGGGAGGTCCCAGGTGAGGTTTGGAGGTCCCAGGTGAGATTTCCAGGGATTTGGGGCTACCTAGTTGAGAATTCCCAAAAATTTGGGGTTTCCCAGGTGAGAACACAGGCCAGGGGCACAGGGGGGCCGAGGGGGGAGGGCCTGGGGATGTTTTGGGGGGGGTTCAATCAATGGGGGGTGGCCTGGGGAGTGCTATGGGGGGGTCTGCTGAGTGTGGGGGGGTCCCATGGATTTGATGCCTCAGGTTTTGGCTTTTCTCTTTTTCAGATTCTGTGCTGCTTTACTCTGTGGGTCTGGGCTTCATATTAAGGGATGCTGAGCTCTGTTCACAGAGCAGGGAGACAAAACAATTCCTGCCCTAGCTGGGAACCCAAGGACAAATAATCCAAACCTCAGGCCCAAGAGCATAAACATAGTGGACTGAAGAGAGAAAAACAAGAAGGATGGGACTTCATCAGCTAAAGCTGTAATTGGACAATTAACCCCAATATGCAAATGTAGCAGAACTTATAAAAGTGCCAGACCTCGTGACCGGTCGTCCATTTTGGGGCCATTTTGGTTCATCTTGGGCGTAGCCCTGGCTGGGCTCTCGTTCTGCCCAAGGTGTGTCCATGGAGGCCTTTTAACAAATGCCTGCTTTATTGTGTAACCGCGTCTGGCCTCTGTTCTAGGCCAGCCCTGTGCAGGCATCAGTTTGTGGCGAGCACGAAGGGAGCCGAGGCACCCGGGCAAGGCTGGAGCAGAGGCAGAGGAAGGTGCAGCTGCTGCCCCCAGCCCGCGGCACTGGCGGGGCCCAGGTGCGGTGCCGAGGGTGCGGGAGGCCGAGAAGCTCGGCAGGAGCGAGAGAGGCGTGAGCGGCTGCAGGGGCGCTGCGTTTATCGGGTGGGGGCGGCGGGAAGGGGCGTTTTGTGCTCGGGAGCGCAGCGGGTGCGGTGCTCGCTGCGCCCCGGGCTCAGGGAGGGCGGGCGCTGTGAGCAGCGGGGTTGGATTGCGGGGCTGGGCTTGGCCTGGGGCCGGCAGTGCTGGCGCAGGGGATCGTTCCCGCAGCGCCGCTCCGGAGCGCCGCGATTGGAATCTCGCTCTTTCTCTCGCTCGTTGGGTCTTTTAATTTCTACTCAGAACTGTTAAAATTCCGTGTGTATATTCTGCTGCCAGTGTTGTAGTGATAATATCCCGAGAAACAGTCCCCTGGGATTAGCACTGAGAAACTGGGGAGCCCTTACCGGGGGGAGCCTTGTTTTTCAAAGCCAAGCTTATTGGACTCTCAGAAAAGATCTGGCCGCGGTATGAACTAGAGGACAATCAGACGAGCCCGAGTTTGGTATTTGGGATAAAAGATTAATATCAAGTTTGATTTCCCGTAGAGGCGAGGATAAATACTCGGGGTGCTCAGGTGAGCTGGAGTATGCGAGGCTCTTTCTGGTGTCAGCGTGTCAGCGGAGCCCCGCAGCAAAGCAAAAGGAAGAGCATCCCTTAGCCTGAAAGGGAAAAGGGGAGAAAAGGGAAAAAGAGCCAATATTGGCAAACAAAAGTAAAACGAAGGCGGAAGAAGGCTTAGATCGAGTCGCTCCCGCCCCGAGGGTGGGGTCGGTCGGGTCCGGGCCAAGGCGCGCCCTCCCCGCCGCCACCGCCGGCACGATCGGGGGGCGGGGGAGGCGCAGCTCAGCCGGGGCCCCGGGCAGGGAAGGAGGAGAAAGGCGAGCCCGGGCAGGCAGGGATGGCGCCGGCCCCGGCCAGGAGGAGGAGCCGGGGGCGGAGCCTCGTACCGGGAGAGGGGAGGGGATGGATGGCGGGCACAGCCCAGGGCACCGCCCCGAGAGGAGGAGGAGGAGGAGCCGGGGGCGGAGCCTCATACCGGGAGGGCGGAGAGGGCCCCGCCCATGGGGGGAGGGGGTCTCTCCGCTCCCAGCCCCGTCAGTTTCCATGGCAACCCTGAACGCCGGGGCGTGGCTTCGGGGGATGACGTCACCGATGCAGGCGGACGCGCAGCCCGGGTTAAAAGACGCAGCAAATCCTGCGTGGGGCTTCCTGGGATCGGGGGTAGGCAAAATAGATTATATGGGACAACAGGGTCAGCCGAATCGGAGAGCTCCTGCTCAAGCAGCTCCGAGGGAGATGAAATTGATGAACTCATTGCAGCCTTGAGCAAGCGAAGGAGGGGAAAGATCGTGAGAAAAGCCATCAAAGAGTGTAGGCCCATAGGGAAATATACTAGATAAAAAAAGAGAAAATAACCGGTTTTACAAGCCCCACTACGACCAGCAGCTGGCAACCAGGGGCCAATATATGTAAAGGTTCCATATTCCCTTGTGAAAA
This sequence comes from Agelaius phoeniceus, assembly GCF_051311805.1. Classification (NCBI taxonomy): domain Eukaryota; kingdom Metazoa; phylum Chordata; class Aves; order Passeriformes; family Icteridae; genus Agelaius; species Agelaius phoeniceus. Next base: position 1,337,571 of record NC_135291.1, on the reverse strand, counting down.
ACATGGTTCACTTTCCTGTTAAAATCTAAAAGTTTAATAAAGGACAATAAGAAACAGAGACAATAAAGCAAAGATTATGGGCCAGGTGCATCTTGGCACTAATCCAAGAGCACCCCTGCTAGTTTGGGAAACGCCCTTTTTATACTGTTTCTATTACATCAGCCTGTTGCATATTCATATCCATCATCCAGTTTACATATTCCAGGAACTGTTTAGCATGGCTCCTCCTCGGGTCTGCCTTTTTAGAGCATGTGTGTTTCTGGGCTGTGGTTTTGGTTCCCTCTCTTGATCACTTCCACTCTGGGCCTTGGTCCACACTTTCTTCAGGTGGCAGATGCTGATAGTTGGCATATCAATAGCAGGGTGCCCATGACATGTTCACTGGATGTTATCCCGACCAAACAGACAGTTCACTCCTAACTAGATCAGCTACCACTACTGCTAGGTCTAAGGTTTTGTTAATAGCAGAAATAAAAGCAAAGTTATTTTAACATTGTACATACAATATTCATCTTAATATTTGTAAAAAACAAACAGTATAATATACATTTATAACAATCCCTCCTCTTCCCTTTTTACAAATCATTTGGCTTGAGCAGTGTTTCTTTTTTTCTATCCTCCATTATTTGCTTCCTTTTTTTCATAAATCATTTTTGCTTCTTCCAAGGGGTATTTCTTAATATTTTGTTTCTTTAATACCATAATCTTTTGTGCAGTCCCAAATGTAATCAATTTTGGGTCTATAGGCATTGTTACTGAATCATTAAAACTGAAAATCAGGGACAAAGGCTCTCTAACTAGTTAAAGTTAGAAAGTTGTATGTTTATTACGCCAGTGGGCAGCACAGGGGGAAGTTGTCCCCGAAATGTGTGACTGCACCACACAAGGATTTTTGCCTTCTATTTGTTTCCCAAAATAATACATATGCACAACCCCACTACCTCCTGTCCCCACTTTGTATTAAAATGAGGCTATTAGTCCTTCACGCGTGCACAATTCTTCTCTTGAATTGGGTGGGTGTAGTGGTTTTGGTTTGCCAATTTCAGGTTTCCCAATTTTGAGATTTTCCCGGCCAACACACCAAAGAATGTGGCAGGTTCAGTGCTGGCCAATCACCAATACACTCACTTCCTGCTGTGAGATGGGATTAGGAGAAAGGCAAAGCAGGCTCAAAACTTTAAAAGTGTATAAAGAAAATGTTATTAAAAGTAACTAAAAAGAAAAAAAAGTAGTAAGAATCAAAACAAATCCCTCAGAACACTTCTCCTCCCCCCACAACCTTTTCTTTTCCACTGACAGTGTAAAGAAACCAAGCCTAAGATTTCCAGTCAGTTTACCACTTCCAAAATAGTCTTTCTTCAGTTCACTGAGGGACAGAAGTCCCTCTTGTTAAGGTTATGGAGGCTTCTCCACAAGAGGAAAAGAACAGTTCTCTCGTGGTTCTCAGTTTCATCACGAGTAGCAGCTGCCTGGGGAACCCTGCTATTGTGAAATCCTTCCCATTGCCACAAGCCTTCCCACTGCTCCTCGATGGGCCATGGCAACTTGTGGGGTATTGTTTTAATGATGACAAGTTCAAAGGCAAAAGTTCTCATTATCTATTTCTAAAATCATCTTCATCCCTGGGAACAGAGATCTTCTTCTTCTCCTGGAAGCACAGGACTGCTCTTCTCTCTTCCCCTGTTCAAACTTCTCATGGGATCGCGGCAATTTCAACATCTGCTTATCCTAGCATGGAGGCTTTTGCTCGATATCAATTTGAACACTTTCATCTCCCCAAAGTTTCATGTGTTATAAGGAAAAAGAGTCCTTTCTCCATAGCTTCCAAGAGGATTTCAGCTCCAAAAACAAGGCATCTCTTCCTCCCTCCCACTGAGTAGAAAGGAGAGAGTTCCTGGGTTTTTTTGTCTTTAACATGTGTGTTTCCCAGAGGCATCTCCAGCTTCTCAGTGGTTCAACAGACTGTCAGTTACACAAAAGCTTTGCATCACTCCCCTGAATTTCCTCCCATTCGAAACCATGACAGTCGGTGTCTCGAATTGGGTCAGTGGTCCCAGGGATGAAGTCAGGAAGGTCTTCGTCAGGTGTCTGTGACCCTCTGGCACGATCCAAGGCTTTGGGATGGATTACCATGGAGTCCAGGTGCTGGGCATTGTTCTACTGGTTTCAATATGTTCCTATAATGGTTCACTTGCTCCACTTCTTTCTACAAATGAGCTCATAATATAACAATTAACTTTAGCTTAAGCATCTAATAATGATTAACCAATTGTTGGTGTATCTGACTTCAATATGAATTGGTTCAACCCTCAGCTAAAATCTTAAATTTTTAAAATCATGATTCAATCCCTACTCCTTCTTCAAGGTTGGTAAATTCTTTTACTAACATAGAGATTCTTCTTTATCTGGCCAACTTATGTGGTAGGTGTTTCTTAAAATCGTACCATATGTTCTCAGTATTGAAGTTAAATCTGCTACTTGCCCCAACAGTCTCTAATTCTAAGTAAATACTATAATAGACAAAATCAAACTTATACTAAGAGAAGTAAAACAATAATTGGATGAACTAAGACATTGAGCAAGTCAGTTGCCATTGGAGACTATTCAAAAAGCACATCCCACTGATGATGGGATGGGCCTTCTTCCAATCTTTTAAATACTTTCTGTATAGTCTCTGTGGGCATGGTGTATTGTAATCAAAGTTCTTTTTCTTGTATCTTTAACTTCTTATAGAATTTTCTTTAATTCATAATGTTTTAACAATTGGCTAACCAAAGTTAAGTTCATCCCTATAGGCACAGGCAATATTTCTTGGACAGTGATCAAATTTGCCTTTATATGTTGGTATGATACGACAGGTGCCTGATAGGAAAAAGCACACCCTTTGAATTTGACAAAGTTACAAATGCACAGGTTAAACTGAGTTTCCTTCACAGTGATCTCATCTACTGTTATAGTGGGACATGCTGTTCTGAGGCAGATACGACCTTGTCTTGTATACACAAGCAAGATTGTCTGGTTAATGGGATGCATTTCAAAGTGATAAATACTTTGCTCTGTATCTAAGTCTAAACTCAGAGCAATTAAGCATTTGTCACAGTATTTAGGATTCTTGATGAGATTCATGAAATCTATCTTGGACAAACACAGATTTACATCCCCAAACATTTCTTCTTTCTTACACAGTTGCATTTGTAATTTTTAGCATTTGACCCAGAGACTTATGGGAGTTAAAATCATAGGCTTTCCCTTGGCACTTATATACTAGTCACACGATATGGAAGTGGTGCTGTATTAGCTGTGGTTATAGCAATAATCATAAATGCCACAACTCTTTAAGCTACACCTACTTGATTATCTATTACAACTACAAATCTTTCTGTTCTTTGGGGGATTATTACACTGTGCTTATCATTTTACTCACACTCTATTTATTTTCTCAAGAAACTTTTAATTTCAGTTTGTTGTTACCCAGTGTATCTTTCTAAAGTCCTTCAGGAGCCTTCTTCACTCGGGAATGATGGATCTAGGTGCTTTGTTCCTTAATCTTGATTGCAGTAAAGGTGGTGAGGAGCACTTGGAATGGTCCCTCCCACTGTGGTTCCAGAGTCTTCTCTGCAAAAGACTTATATACATAATTCCCAGGCTGTACATTATGTACTGGTTCATAACAATGCTTTGGTTCCCTCCTGTGCTTTGGCAGTTCTAGTAGGGAAAGCTTCTGGCCACCCTGAAAAGGTGTCTGTTAACACCAATAGGTATCGATACCCCCCTCTCCTGGGCAGTTCTGAAAAATCAATTTGCCATTGTTGCCCAGGTTCATATCCTCTCTTAATTTGTTCGAGCTTTGGTTTAGGAATATTTTTGGGATTAGTTTAGAGGCAAAGGCTACATTGGTGAGTCACCTGAATCACTGCACTTTGCAAGTTTCTGGCTAGGATTCTATTTTCAAGTGATTATACAAGGCGTCTATTCCCCAATGTGTTTTCTCATGTTCATCTTTCACTATGACCACAGCATCTAAGAGGGGATCACAGGCCTTCCTTTCCCTTCATCTGCAACAGCCCACCCCTCTTGATTATAACTCCCATTTTCTTCCTCAATAAGCCTTTTTTCTTTTTTACTGTTCTTTGGCTTACTTTCCTTAGAAATTTGTCCATCTGGGATTGAGACTGCCTCAACTGTCTCAACAATTACCTCAGGTTTAGCTGCTTCTTTTGCCTCTCTGCCAGCTCATTCCTTTCCTCCAATCCAGAGCTCACTTTTTGGTGTGCCTTGATGTGCATGATGGTTACCTTTTCAGGTAGCTGGATCGTCTCCGACAGTTTTATTATCTCTTGTGCATGTTTAATGCTTTTTCCTTGTGAGTTCAGCAGTCCTCTTTCCTTCCAGATGGCTCCATGTGCATGGACTACCCCAAATGCATACCTTGAATCTGTGTAAATACTGATTTTCTCTCCTTTTGCCAGCTCTAAAGCCCAGGTTAAGGCAATTACTCCAGCCTCCTGTGCCAAGGTGTTGGTTGGTAATGATCCAGACTCTATTACCTCTTGGCTTGTGGTAGCTGCATACCCAGCTTGCCTTTTTCCACTGATGACGCAGCTGCTTCCATCAGTGAACCAGGTCTCAGTGTCCTCGAGAGGGGTGTCCTTCAGATCCAGGTCTCTGGAGTAGGTAGCTTTGATAGTCCCCAGGCAGTCATGGATCACCATTTCTCCCAAACCACCACTGAGGAAAGAAGCTGGGTTCCCAATGTTAGTTACCACAATTTCTACATCATCTTGTTCCACCATTCTGTTTTGGTATTTCAAGAATCTCTGTGGGGAGAGCCAATGTCCCCCTTTACTTCCAGCACTGCAGACGCTGTGTGGGACACCAGCACAGTCATCCTCTGGCCCAGGGTGAACTTGTGCTTCCTGGATGTTCACTGCCACTGCCACAACTGCTCTGAGGCATCCTGGCCATCCCTTAGCTGCTGCATCCAGCTGCTTAGAGAGGCAGGCTGTTGCAATACGACACGAAATGAACGACACTCACATGCTGAGATGTCCAAGGCAAAAAAGGCACCTTTATTTCTGGACCTCGATATTTATAGAATTCCAAAAGCAACCATGGATTGGAGGATGAAATTGCCACCTCTCCAACTGTTGTGGTTCGTTTTATGTTTGTTCAGTTTTCCCCCATTGTTATGTCAGTGGTCTTGCCTGGTTCCCAGTTATTTGTCAATCCCAGAGCTCCTCCCAAGTTGTCATGGTTACTCAATGTATCCAATTCATTCTCCTCCCCTAACTGCCTGCCCATCACTCGACACCCCTGCCTCCTTTTCCAGAAGCTTCTGGCTAGGGTGTCGGGTGATTAGGTTAGGAGCCAGGGTCCCACCCACTACTGTTTTCTATTGGTTCCGGTTATGTCAGTTTCCAATGTATCTTTCCCTCCCCCTCTCTGATTCGTTGTCCTTAACCCCTCCCATTCCCTTTAAAACCTGAGGCTTCCCCCTCCTCAGGGCTCTGGGTTTCTTCTTCCTCCCTTGCTCCTACCCTCCACGTCCCTCACCAATAAAACCTCCTACCCCGAAGAGACTGAGAGTCGCCTCTTCCTTCCATCCTGCGACCTCGGAGCCTTACTGCGGCCAACGTCCGCAAGGCCTGACATCGCCTTGGGCACACGGCCCCGACTTTGCGTTGGGGAAGTGCCCTACTGGCTGGAGGTGGGCTGGACTTTCACTAGCCAGGGCATTTCACCTCTCCACCGGCCACTGCTCCATCCAACCACACTGATCAAACCAACAGTCCATCAATTCTCTCCTCCTCCAGAAAGGAATGCAAAATAATTATTATTTACATGAAAAGTGCGTGAGAAACTCCATTACAAAAATGTAAACATCAGAAGGCTTTGAAGAACTTTAGAAGAACAGGGTGACATTTCACCCTTTTTACATTTAAAAAAGAAAAAGAAAAAAAAAAGCAAAATGAACAATGTTAAAAGGAAAAATGAACAATGTTCAGTGTCCACTCATGAAGGAATCATCAGAGTGATCACTTGCACCGTCTGCATCTGAGTCATCACTCGATGATTCATCCACTTGATGACTTTCAGTTTGGTCACAGTTTCCATTTTGCCTATTGGCCAGATTCTGTCTCTGTGGTCGCAGGTCAGGACGAACACACTTTGAAGGTACCCAGTGTACCCCAGTATCTGTGAATACGCAAGCATACCCAAAGCAATAAGGTCATAGAGACCTTTCCACTGTTTGGTGGCTAAATTCCGCATCTGAACCTTTGCTTGAGGCTGATGTGTCTTGTCCAGAGCCTGCAATGAAAGGTGATGATTCAAATTGACAAGATTATTTGAATTCTGTGGCACAGTAAGATGATTGATGGTATACAAAGCTTTTGGCAACCGACTGTGTGGGGTTTTACCCTGCATTCCCTATTTTTGTTTTTGAAGAACCTGCTTCAGAGTACCATGACCTCGTTCTACAATAGCTTGACCAGTTGGAGAATAAGGGATACCAAACCTGTGTGACACACTCCACAACTGCAGGAGCTGCTGCATCTTCTGTGATGTGTAAGCAGCACCATTGTCGGTTTTCACAGCAGAAGGTGTGCCCAGAAGGGCAAAGGCCTGCCTCCAGTGGGCAAGGACATCATGGGCCTTCTCCCCAGTGTGAGCCGAAGCCCACATCGCAGAGGAGAACGTGTCCACTGTGACATGCACATACTTGAACCGACCAAACTCGGCAATCAGGGTGACATCGGTCTGCCAAAGCGCCAAGACCCTAAGGCCTCTGGGGTTCACCCCTGCCGGCAAAGGAGGAGCAAGTGCATGGCAGTCATCACATGACTCAACAATGTCACGAGCCTCAGTTGGCGTCAGCTGAAACTGCTTCTGCAGGGTATGTGCGTTTTGGTGGAAAAACCCATGCGATGCCTTGGCCTACGCGAGTGTATCAGGCTGAGGCGCTGCCCACACTGGGTTAGCCAGCTTGTCAGCCCTCGCGTTACCTTCCACTATAAAGCCCGGCAAATTGGTGTGACTCCTCACATGCAGAACACAGAATGGATGAACCCGGGCCTGAATGGCACACCACAAGGTCTTCAGTAAATGAAACAAGGCAGGATTACTGACCTCCTTCAAAACCGAATGACCCAACCACTGTGCGATATCAGCCACATGGGCGGAATCCATGACCGAGTTGAAAGGTTCCTGGGAAAATTTCTCAAACTGCATGACAGCAGCCCTCAATTCAACCAATTGGGCTGACCCATCCTCATGACCTTCCAGAACCTGCCACTCAGATCCCTCCCTCAAAGTAACAATGTCCTTTCCTGTTTTCCCTGAACCATCATTGAAGATGGTGGGTCCTTGCATGGGCTCCTGGCTATTTTTGGGCTTCAAAGAGATTTTTGTGGATTTTGCCATATGCAGTAGCCTATGACTGGGCAGATGATAAATGACCTGCCCTGAAATATTTTCCAGAGCACTCTGCAGGGACACACTGTTTGCAAAGCTCCAGTCAAAATCCTCCCGTTGCACCGGGAGTATGATCTTTGCGGGATCTGCACCCAGCAATTGCAAACACCGTTGCCGGCATTTGATTATCAAGTGAGCAATCAGCTCAAACAATGCAGTTGCCGTCTTCTGCGGCTGATGGGGCAGGAAAACCCATTCCAAAATGTGCAAGGAATCGGAGCATTTGTCACTCCACTGGCCAATGATGCCTGTGGGATGCAAATCTGGAGTGGTGATGAACACAGTGACATCAACGGAGGGATCAATGCAATGAACCTGGCAAGCCAAGACAGCTCGCTGAACCACCTCCAGCACCTGACGTGCCTCCAGGGTCAATGTGCGAGGTGACTTTAGATCAGCGTCCCCTTTCAACAAATCATACAGAGGAGACAGTTGTGCGTCTGTCAGTCCCAAGTATGGACATAACCAAGTACGGATGAAACCTACCAATTTCTGGGCATCATTCCATGTCTTCACCAAATGCACAAATTGCACCTCCTGGTGACGGATTGTCCATTCCAGAATTGTGACCCCCAAATACTTCGAAGGTGGTTATTGTTGAACCTTTTCTGGAGCCACCTGCAGCCCATGAGCAAAGCATCGAGCAACCGAGGCTGAATCCTCAGCAGCTCATCCTGGGTGGATGCAGCCACCAAAATGTCGTCCATATAATGGTAAAGATGGGCATCAGGAAACTGCTTGCGAAAACTCCAGACAAGGCACGGGCCACATACCATTGGCATATGGCTGGAGAATTTCACATTCCTTGGGACAAAACTTTCCATTAATATTGCTGTGCAGGCTCAGCATTGTTAATTGCTGGCACTGAGATTGCAAATTTTGGTCTGTCATTGAGATGCAAAGGAATTGTAAAAAAACAATCCTTCAAATCCACGATGAGGACCAGCCAATCTGCAGGAAGCATGGTAGGTAATGGCAAGCCTGCCTGCAATGTTCCCATGCTTTCCATCACGGCATTGACCTTTTGGAGGTCTTGTAACAACCTCCATTTCCCAGATTTTTTCTTGATGCAGAAGACAGGGGTGTTCCAGGGACTGGTAGAAGGCTCCAGATGACCCTGGTCCAACTGCTCCAGCACGAGGTTTTGAAGGGCAACCAGTTTATCTTGAGGAAGGGGCCACTGGTTTTCCCAGATGAGTTTGTCCACCAGCCACAATAAAGGAGGTGTAGGACACTCTGTGCCCTTCATCGCAGTGGCCCCCATCAGAAATCCGTCCCAATGTGTCGGGTTCAGCTCTCTGACTCTGCCCCGACACGGGTAGGGTGGTTCTCGGGTGGCACGCGTTTCAAAGGACGAGTCTGGACTCTTCAGCTTTTCAATCTTCAGATTGTTTATTGTTTCTTATCTACAAAATTTTCTGTCTGCCCAACAGAGGTCTGATCTGCAAGGCAGCCAAGGGCACTCGTGATCACCCACAGGGCGGTCATGTTTTTTATACTAAAATCTACGTACATGATATTTACTTTTATTTTCCAATACTTTTCACCCATGTTGGCAAGTGCACTTTCACCATAAACCAATCCCCAAGTGCCAACATCAGCACAGGAGATGGAAGACAAGAAGAAGAAAGAAGAAGGACGAGACACGCCCTGATCCCTCCATCTTGTCTCCATAACCCCCCTGTACCAAAAACCTTAAAGTTTATATTTCACTCTATAAATGTGTCCCTTTCACACCCTTCACTCTAAAGTGATTCTCATGTCGTCAAACTGCTGTCACTTCTGGGAATGGATCAAAATCAAGCCACCAAGCACTCTTGGCAACATTCCAGGATTTCCGAGACCCCCCAAGGGTTCTCTTGGCATCTCTGGACATCGGGAGCGATGTGCTGAGTTCCCACATCTCCCCCTTCTGTTTGCACCAAGAATACTTCTTTGGCAACTTGACTCATGACACGTCGCACACATAAAAAGATGCATGGGACGATGAGCATGAGGACTAAGAGTATTATTAGAATATAAAATCCCATTTTTAAAAACTCTCTCTATAAGGGAGAAAGATCAAAAAATCCTGCCACATCATCAATCTATGACTCAGTGATTTTGCTGAGTTTCTTTATACTGTCTTTTATTTTTTGATACTTTCATGAATTGATCTTGAATGATCCGAGAGATTCATGCAGCACATTCCCTCAAACTCTTCACATCCATGTCTATGAGCAAGCAATAGATAATCGATTGCTGCTCTGTTTTGAAGAGTTGCCTCTCTCACACTACTTTTAACATATCACTCAAAGCGAGAGAGACTGATTGAGCATGCTTGCTCAACCAACAACTCATGTGGTCCAGTTGAGTCAAGGCCACCTCCGACGCTGTCTGAGGTGAGAAAATTGCTGCCGCAATTCTCCTTGCTTTGTCCCAGGTGTATACTTCATCATCACAGTCTGCACTGTAATGTTTCAAGGACCTTTTCTCTTTATGTTTTTGCTCTCTCAATACTTTCAAATCTGGTGATAACATTGAAATCCTCCCAATGCTGCATGGACTTCTCTTGGCATTTGCAGGAATGCCGTGCCAAATTCTGTCCCCACAAATTAAAAACAACCCATGTGGCAATTGCACTGGGACTTGGATTGATCTTTTGGCTGTTGTCTCGGTGTGATTGCACCAAGCTGACGCGTTTTTATAAAACTTGTGATTTGGAGTGACATCAATGCTTTTGTTTGTCCTTGGCACATTTGAAATTTCGAATTTCATGCATAGTTCCATTGTTGTGGACCCAAAAATTTCCAATTCCTGTGGTTTGGTAGAAGCCACAGGTAAAAGATGTGTCCAAGCACACCATTCATTCACAGGATCTTTGATGACTTGCAAAATCTCCATTGGAGAATGGCCCTGGAATTGGCCATTCGTCCACTGGCAACCCAACCATGCATGCTGTGAATGGTTTCCCTGGTCTTGAATGTGTCAGGCAGATACTTTCTAAGTTCGCTGCCTGGGCTAAAATTTCTCAAACATTTCTTTTTGGTTGATTTTGATTGATGGGTAGATTTGCTCCATTGCTTAAAGCAACAGATGCAAGCATGAGCATCATGAAGCTCATGACTTTATGAAAAATCATTGTCATGCTCTCACTCAAAGCTACAAAGGAAAAACCCCCAAAGTTTTTATTCTTTTTGTCTCTCTTCTGAGTTGTTGCTCACAACTTGAGTTTCTTCTTCTGTCTGTGTGCTCGTTTCTCTGCTTCTGGGATCAGTGCTCTCTTGCTCTCTTGTCTGAAATGGCTTCACGTGCCGCGCTGACACCCACTTCAGCCCTCGCCCTGTGGAAACACAAGCGAAACCCTTGCCCCAAGTGATTAGTTTGAAAGGACCCTTTAAGAATCATTGACACAAGACATCGAATGTCATATCGTGTAAAATCATACGTATTGAATGTCCCTTTCAGGAGCTGTTTGAAGAATTGTGAATTCAGACTATTGTTCTGAATGGCCTTTGATAAGTCTTTGATCACTTCATGACCCAAGCTTTCCCACCTTGGATTTTGACCTTGTGCATCATATGTCACTGGCATTATTATGTCTCTTGATCCTCTGATCAGACCTTTTTCTTTTGATAATTCATTTCTAATTTCTTTCCAGTCTATTGGTTCTATCGGTCATTCTTCTTCCTCTTCTGGAAACTCCATTGGCCATTGCCTGCACAATGGAATTGTGGAGGCTCTTGGTGATCCTTCGCTCCATGTTCTTTGACTTGAGGTGTTCGGTCTTGCTCTTAAATCTGAAAAAGAAACTTGGGGTTCTCTTGAACGCGTTCTTTTTGCTGCATCAAAAGACTGCAGAAGATTTCTTGCTGCATCTGCTGCTGAAAGCATCCATGCTGGAATTCCCTCTCTTGCTGTAATGTGTAATGTGTATCATTTCTTCTCCTTGAGGCTGTGCTTCATCTGAGCTGTCTTCAACTTCATATGATCTTGAAGTTGATGGAAAACTATCTTTTTGTTGTGTTGTTGTTGTTGTTTTTGTTTTCTTTAATGTGGTTTTCTTTTTATATATCGTTGGAAAAAATTGTTGCATTGTTGCAGTTTGGCCAGCAGGTGATGTGGTGGCGCTGTCGAGCAGGTCCGACATGTCCTGCAGTGTGGTCGTCTCTCCACGAGGTGGCGCTGTCGTCTGCCTGGACGACCGTGATGACGACACGAACTCGATTGGTTCCTGCTTGTCAGACTGCAACGCTTGCAATCATGTTTGAGACCGAGTTTGCATGGCTGTTAACTGAGCTGGCATTGAGGGTTGAATACTTGAATGTTTCTTTTGAGTGGAAGAGGTTTGAACCATAGGGATTGAGGCTAAAGTCATCGGGACCAGAGAGGGGGTGGAGCCTCGGGATGTCGAACCCTGAGCGTGGCCCCTCCTCTTTGCTCGAGATGTCACAGGGGATTGGACCCACCCCCGTCCTCGCTCCGCACGCACTTCCCGCGGACGCGCACCTTCGGGAACGCCCCCTGCCTCCCCTGTACTGACGTCACTGTCTCTGTCCCCCTCCACCTCTGAAGTCTCTTCCTTATTGTCTGTTCTTGTCTTTCTCTCCTCTTCTTCTGACGCTGTATCCACACCCCCCGCCGGAGCGCACGGCCCTCCCCCTGCCGGTATCCCCTTTCGTGCCGCGATTCGAGCTGATTTCCGTGTCCAGATTTCTGGGTCTGACGTCACAACCGTGCGTCCCCTGCATCCCCCCACGGTAGCCTGCCGGAGCCCTGCAGCCGCCCCGCCCTTGCTACCCGTGTCTGACGCTGCCGTGTTGGTTTGAGAGCCCTCCCCGGCTGTCCCGCGAGCCTTGCCCCTCGCGCGCACTTTTGGCACCGCGCCAGCCGAGGCTGCCGGCGCTCTTGACACTGCGCTCGCAAAAGCCACACCAGAACCTGTGTCTCCCATCGCTTCCGTGCTCCCCCCGCTAGCCGCTGCCGCCTGCTGCGAGAGAGCGCATCCCCCCCTTCCCTCTTGTTCCCTTTCAACTCCCCTCCCTGACTCCACCACTTTTGCCACTTCCTCTCCCTCTGACTCCTGCAAATCGGGGCGGTGTGCTCCTAAAGAGCGACCTGTCTCCTCGATATCGCTGGGAGAAAACTTCATTTCATCAGGGAGTGGAATGGTATCATCTGTGCCTGAGTCGGAGCCTGAAGCCCCTGCACTCTCTGGGGTCTCAGGACGCTTTGGGGTTCCCTTGGGTCTTCGGGATGGTGGGACTGAAGGCAATGACATTTTTCCTTGTCCCCCTTTTTCAGGCACCTTTTCCCCCGGGCCAATCGGGATCAGAGCCAATCTCCGTTTCGAACTTTGCTCTCCTCCCTCCGCCCCTGTGGGACTCGCAACAAGTTGTTGCCTGGCTGACCCCCTAAATTGAGTCAAGGTCGCCTCTAACATAATTCTTGCTGAAGACAGCAATTTCAAGGCTGTCTTATCATCATTGGTGGCTAAAAAATATAGGTGTCTATTAACTTCTTGCCAAAAACCTACTTCAAATAACAAACCCATCTCTGAGTACGGGTAATTACACCACACCCACAACAATAACTCTCTAAGGTTTTTCTTTGGGATCCCCTTACTGTGTGTGTCTGCCACGCCCTGTAGGTCGGACAGAATCTCTATTTGTTCCTGGGAAAGTGTACCCCCCATGTTCTTAATTCTTGACCTTCTTACCAAATTTGTCGTCAGAGCAGTCCGAAGGCTCCTGGTCACTGCCCGCAGATCACAGGAGATGGATTCAGAGGCGCCTTTCTGATTCCGATCCGGGCTGTCCTGCTACCAACTTTCTTCGGCAGAAGTGGAGTGCGATGTTCTCAGTGGCTGCTGCGTCTTCAGACTCTCCTGGCTGCTTTCTGGCTGCTTTCCCGAGGAGTTATCAGTGCTCTCCTGGGAATGAGTCCAGCTCGGGAGCTGCCCACTCGGCACTTCAAGGCTGCCCCTGTGCAAGAGGTGCACACCAGAGCTCACCGTGGCTCAGCGAATGCCCACCGGATGCTGCTGGGTCGCCGGTCGCCGCCGGGTAGCCCCCGGATCACCCACCGGGTGCCCACCCAGGGACGCCAAATGTCGGGTCCGGCTGTCTGTCTCTGCCCGGACACGGGTAGGGTGGTTCTTGGGTGGCCCGCGCTTCAAAGGACGAATCTGGACTCTTCAGCTTTTCAATCTTCAGATTGTTTATTGTTTCTTATCTACAAAATTTTCTGTCTGCCCAACAGAGGTCTGATCTGCAAGGCAGCCAAGGGCACTCGTGACCACCCACGGGGCAGTCATGTCTTTTTATACTAAAATCTACGTACATGATATTTACTTTTATTTTCCAATACTTTTCACCCATGTTGGCAAGTGCACTTTCACCATAAACCAATCCCCAAGTGCCAACATCACCACAGGAGATGGAAGACAAGAAGAAGAAAGAAGAAGGACGAGACACGCCCTGATCCCTCCATCTTGTCTCCATAACCCCCCTGTACCAAAAACCTTAAAGTTTATATTTCACTCTATAAATGTGTCCCTTTTACGCCCTTCACTCAAAAGTGATTCTCATGTCCTCAAACTGCTGTCACTTCTGTGGATGGATCAAAATCAAGCCACCAAGCACTCTTGGCAACATTCCAGGATTTCCGAGACCCCCCCAAGGGTTCTCTTGGTATCTCTGGACATCGGGAGCGATGTGCTGAGTTCCCACACCGATGTGCACCCTCCACATGGACAGAACATCCCTTCCCTAGAGGTTAGCAGGAATTGAAGTAACATGAGGCCAAATCAAGGCCGTCTGTCCCTCTGTGTTTGTGACCAGCACAGGCCACTGGCTCACGTAACATTGCAGCGTTTCTCCCAATCCCGAGACAGGCGTCTCCACCCAATCCAAGAGCCAATCTGGGGGCCAGGCGACAAAGGAGAGAACTGTGATGTCAGCACCGCTGTCAAGAAGCCTGCGGAGATGGATCTCTGGAGGTATCGCACCAGGGATGGACACGGTTCACAGCATCTCAGGACTTTTTTTGGTCAGGACAGCAGCCCAGTGAACTTGAGGCGGCCCAGCGGATCCAAAGCCACCATCTCCACATGACCAGTCAGCTGTCCTGTGAACAGAAGACTTAACAGGCACAAGTTGAGCAATCCTCATCCCTTCTGGGATAGTGACGGGGGGCTGGGTTTGGGGACCATGGCACAAATCTGTCCCGTGAAATCTGCATCAAGGAGTCCCATGTGCACAATGATGCCCTGAAGGGTGGCACTAGATCTCCCCATAAGGAGAGCACTCATGCCCTCACGCAAGAGACCAAAGACATCCAGGGGAACCTTGTGTATGTTGCAGGACTCTAAGACAACTGTTGCTGCTGTGTAGACAGCAACACCTGCTGAGCTGCGGGTGCTGGCTGCAAGCCGCCTAAGCAGAGCTCCATTGGCACAGGGGTCTGGAGAGAAGCTTGTGTCTGGGTGTGTCTCCCCTTCGCACTCCACTTCTTATTTCCCGAGCCCAGCAAAGCCTGGCCATTAGCATAAACAGTCACCTTACAGACATTTGCAGCCTTCCACACCAACCACACAAAACCATGGGAGTTTTGACCTTTTGTGCCTTCTTTCCCTGTTTCTTGCTGGCCTGAGCATTGCCCCGCTGTCACTGCCTGCCCTGCAGCACTGCCCAGACCGGCTGCACAGCAGTAGCCACGGCAGCCATCTTCTGACCTGAGGGGCCTATCCCTGCACAGGCCTGCACCATCTGGGAGACAGAAGGATAACCAGGAAGAGCCTCCATGATTCTCCTACAATCGGCATTGCAGTTACATCTTGCAAGCTGTATAAGCACAAGCCTCCTTGCCTCAGGATCTGCCACCTGCTTCTCCACAGAGGCAGTCAGCCTTCCTGCAAACTGTAGGGAAGACTCATCAGCCCCCTGGACAACAGTCACAAACGACTGCTTTGGAGCAGTCATTTCTATGGTCTGAACCAACGCTGTCATGCCCATTGTCTGGCACTGGTCAAGCACGAGGGGATTGAAGGCAGCTTGCCCCTGAGGATCAGCATAATTGCCTGTGCCCAACAGCACATCAGTGCCAATCACACTCCTGGGATCCTGCATACCCAGCGTAGCATTCCGCTCCACTGCCCTGGCTGCCAACTGAGACCATTTAGACTCAAAAATGTTGAATTCCGCAGGCAGAAAAAGAATGTGTGCCATAGCATGGATGTCATGAGGCATCAGCACATCAGCAGCAATCACTCGAAGCAGCTGCATGACTTCAGCAGACCCCAGACCATGTTGCACAACTGTACAATGGAGTTCCTTTGCAGTCTTAAATGAAACAGGTTGATGAGTGTTATGAGTAGCACCCCTAAACACAAGGAAAGCCTGGGAACCCCCTGGTAAGGTTGCAGCACCTACCGAGTCCCATCCCGTGGGCCCCAGAGAGACAGAGGCAGATGCCGGACTGGGAGGCAGCTCAACACCACTTGACACCCTGTCCCCTGCAGCATCAGCAGGGCCAGAGGATCCTCCTCCGCTGATGCTGCGCCAAGGCACAATCAACCCTTTCTTTGACCTTAGCTTTGACTCCTCACCAGAATCGCCTGTGTTCCTTCAGATGCACGGTCACCTGACATGGGGGGAGTGTCCACGAGGCCAAAGAGGAGTGTCCATGGCCCTGGGAAACCACCGGTCTCCTGCCAGCCACGTCAGCATTCACGCTAAAAGTGAACACCTCAGCATCCTCATGTGCTGCAGCCTTGGCATCCGTGGGAGGCAGGGGCAGCGGGGCCGAACCAGCCCCAGCAGAGGCCGTGCCTGCCGTCAGCCCAGCAGTGCTGTCCGCGGCAGCACGGGCAGAGGGCACCGCGGCAGACGCAGGTGCTGGCACCACTCGCAAACCCGGTGCGGATCAGAACGAGATCTGTGCAGGGGAGGGGTGGGGCACAGAGAGAGACGCAACTCGCGGAGCTACATCACCGTGGGGTGACACAAGGGCATCCAGAACTGCCCCATGAGAGTTCTGCCCGGGACACAAAACCCCACAGTGGGCACCGCCCCTGGCGAGTGGAGTGGGGCGACCTGCCCGGCCACCGTGGCAGGGCCTGTCAGAACACGGACCAACACCCTGCCTCCGGCAGCTTCCACCACCTGCACATGCCCAGCTGGCTGTGGAGACTCAGAAACGGGGGAAGCCGCCCCCCTGCAAAGATGAGACTGGTGGCAAAGCGGATGAACTCGCTCCCACCATGCCCGGGGTATTTTGTGGAAACTCCACAGTGCAAACAAAGTGTTGGTGCCGGGAAGGCACAAAGGGAGGGCACCTTCCCCCTGCCTCGCTGCCTCAGCAGGGTGGGGCCGGGCGGGGTTGGCTGAGCCAACTCCACAGGGCCCCCAGAAACCTGCGGGGCTCTGTCCACTCCCTGGCTGCTCAGAATCAGCTGGCTGGGAGCCCAATCCACCCTGGGGGAACAAACGTCGCCATCTGAGATGGAACCATCTCCCAGTTCACTGTCCCGGCGGGGGAGGGTAGGGTTCTGCCTCGCGCAGAAATTCAAACTCCCTCTTGTCCACATCCGAGACAGAAGGGTCCCCCTGGGAACTCCAAGAGCTACAAAAGCCAAACCCCCACCAAACCGCATCAAACTTTTTTCACTGCACCAGCAGTGATCCTCCGTCCATAGTACAATCATCAAAGAGGGCTTCCATGAGGCAGTCTCCCACGAGAGACCACGCCTCCCTGGAGAACACCTCCGCAGGGTCTGAAAAAACCCCTTGCTGTCTGGCCCACAGAAACAATCATTCAAAATCACTCCCGGAAACGGAAACCCGTTTCTGCTCCGTGAGACCTTTCCAGAGTCCAAAAGATCCTCCATGAAACCCACAGGGGTTGCTATTATCACAAGAGCTGCAGGCAAAGTGCCAAATGGCTCACAATCACCACGCAAAAACAGGGAGGGAGGATAAACGATACGACCTCGCCCACAGTAGTCACCAAACCCTGTGCCTCCAGCCTAAGCTGCAGTACACTTCTGTGGTTACCAGATGTAGCTCTAGGACACTGGACTCTCCAAGGTAAAAAGAGGGAAATTTTAATTCTGATGCCAGCATTTATAGATTTCCAAAAGTGACAGCGGATTGAAGGATGACAGTGCCACCTCTCCAATGACACTGGACAAACCAACAGTCCATCAAATTTCTCCTCCTCCAGAAAAGAAAGCAAAGCAATAAGTATTTACAGAAAAGCACACGAGAAAGTTCATTACAAGAATGTAAACATCAGAAGGCTTAGAAGAATTAAAAAAAACCAGGGCAACACTTCACCTCTGGTCCTGTCCTGACTGGGCCAAGGGCTACTGCATGAGCCACCTTGATCTGGGCAAAGGCTTGTTGCTGCTCAGGGCCCCAGTGGAAATCGTTCTTGTTGCAGGTGGCCAGGTAAAGAGGGCTCACGATCTGATTTTACTCAGAATTAAGCATTCTCCAAAAACCTATGGTGCCTAGGAGAGCTTGTGTCTCTTTCTTATTGCTTGGTGGAGACATTGTGCTGATCTTGTTGATTACATCCGTAGGAATCTGACGCTGTCCATCTTGCCACTTTACTCCTAAGAACTGAATCTCATGAGCTGGTCCCTTTACTTTGCTCTTTTTGATGGTGAAACCAGCTCCCAGGAGGATATGGATGATTTCCTTTCCTTTCTCAAACACTTCTGCAGCTGTGTTTCCCCACACAATGATGTCATCAATATACTGTAAGTGTTCTGGAGCCTCACCCTTTTCCAGTGCACTCTGATCAGTCCATGGCAGATGGTGGGACTGTGCTGCCTCCCCTGGGGCAGTCAGTTCCAGGTGTACTGCACTCCCCTCCACGTGAAAGCAAACTGAGGCCTGCATTCTGCTGCAGAAGAATGGAGAAAAATGCATTGGCTATATCGATAGTGGTGTACCACTCTGCTGCCTTGGACTCAAGCTCGTACTGGAGCTCTAACATGTCTGGCACGGCAGCGCTCAGTGGTGGAGTCACCTCATTCAATGCACGGTAGTCTATGGTCAATCTCCATTCTCCTTCAGATTTTCGCACAGGCCAAATGGGGCTGTTGAAGGGTGAGTGGGTCTTGCTGACCACCCCTTGGCTCTCCAGCTCTTGGATCATCTTATGGATGGGGATCACAGCCCCTTGAGTTGTTCTGTACTGTCATCGATGCACTATGGAAGTGGCAATTGGCACTCGTTGCTCTTCTCCCTTCAGAACTCCAACTGCAGATGGATTCTCGGACAGTCCAGGCAAGGTGTTCAATTGCTGCATGCCCTCTGTCTCTACAGCAGCTATCCCAAATGCCCATTTGAGTCCTTTTGGGTCTTTGAAATACCCACTTCGGAGGTAATCTATGCCCAAAATACATGGGGCCTCTGGGCCAGTCACAATAGGATGTTTCTTCCACTCATTCCCAGTCAGGCTCACCTCAGCTTCCACCAAAGTGAAATCCTGGGATCCCCCTGTCACACCAGCAATAGAAACAGATTCTGTCCCCACATGTCTCGACAGAATTAATGTACATTGAGCACCAGTATCAACCAAAGCTTTATACTCTTGTGGTTCCGATGTGCCAGGCCAACGAATCCACACAGACCAGAAAACACAATTTTCCCTGGCCTCTACCTGGCTAGAGGCAGGGCCCCTCTAAGCCTGGTTATCTTTCTTTCCCTGGGCATATGTCTTGGATGTTCCTTCAAGGGGATCAGACATGGCATCCTCAGCATCATACCTGGTGGTTCGGCTATGGGCAACTGGAGCTGCTTTCTTCCTGGTGGCTTCCTTCAATTCACGCACCCGTCGTGCCAGAACAGCAGCAGGTTTTCCATCCCACCTCCTCATGTTTTCTCCACAGTCATGCAGGTAGAACCACAGTTCTGTTCGTGGGGTGTACCTTCTCTCTCCATCTGGGGAACGTCTGCATTGGGTACCAGAACCTCTGATCTGTACTGCCGAGATTTGGAGAAGGTCTTCTTTAATCTCCTCTCTGAGCTTCTTATGATTCTCCTCTATCTTGTCCTCTAATTTCTGCAGACGTGTTTCCACTGCTGCGATTCTGGCATGTGTTGGGCCATGCACAGCATCTGCATATGCTCGGAGCTTCTTTGCCATATCAAGCACAGTCTCATCCCTCTCATCCCTCTTTATTATGGCTAAGGCAGAAGGATATTCATGTGGCCCAAGTCTCACAAGTTTCCGCCACATCACAGACGTGCATGGCACCAAGTCTGGATTCCTAATTGTTACATCATCTGAGAAGATAATCTCTGCCACTGCCATTTCTCTCAGGCATTGGATCCCTTGCTCTATGGTCTTCCACTGAGTTTGCTGCATATAAAGATCATCTGCACACAGGTATCTTTGTGCTACACTTTCCAAGACCCGTGCCCAGAGGCTGTGAGGGTTTGCCCCCCTCATCATTCCTTGGTTGATGACAGGATAATGTGACAGGGATTCCAAATGCCTCACTTCAGTGCCATCCAGAATTGTAGCCTCACCTGCAGCATCCCAGAGATGGACTAACCAACAAATTATGGATTCATCAGGTTGTCGAGTGTAATCCTTCCGTAGGCCACGAAGGTCCTTCAGGGAAAAGGCCTCAATATTGGCTTCTGATCTTGCACCTGCTGCTTTGACTCCTGATTTTATGTCAGGAGGCATTGAGGGTCCTTCTCCTGCACCATCATCATCCACTGGTGGATTAGTCTTGTCCATGCATTTCCCACTTCTAGTGCTGGTAGCAACAGCCATTGGTTTAGCTGCTGGCTCAGGCTCACTGTCTGGTTTGGCTGCTGGCTTCAGGCCTGGGCTGTTGGCTGCAGCCTGAGTGACTAGGACAGCTGCTGATTTATCTCCCTGCCCCCCTGCCTCTGTCTGCTGCCCTACAGTATCTAGCAGTGTGTGATAAGTATATGCCAGGGCCCAGCTCACTGCAATGATCTTTCTCTCCTTAGGCTCATCCTGGTATTTCTCTTTCAGGTATTTCCCCACCTCAGCTGGCTTCTGAATTTGTTCATGGGGAAAGTCCCAGACTATAGGGTCAGAGAATTCCTCAGGATTTGGCCCATATCCTCCTATTTCCCACCCCACTCAGGATGTTCCACGCCTGGGTCTACTCCTGAGTCAGGGGTCTCATCAGCCCGTCTAGAAATCTCAGGCCTCATTCTGGAGAAGCAGCAGACTGTATAGAGGAAGATTACCAGACTGAATACCAGAAAGATGGTTTCTTTAACATTCAGGGGAAACTGAGCATCCTTCACTACTGATGCAACTGATTCATAGGAGAAGAAGGAAAGCAAAGGCTGAAAAACCTCATTCCCTGCTCCTCCTCTAACAAACTGGATGAATAACCATAGCCAGGAACCATTCATACCTGGAGCAGACCCCAATGTGTTTATAAACTTCTTACAAATCATTGCCATCAAGTCCAGCAGGAGAGCTATTCTGGTCACTGCCCCTCTGCTGTAAAAACTACGTATTAGGGACAATATTAGAGCTGTTTCTGGATAAGAAAATAAACCTAGGGACCACAGAGGTATTAAGATCTCAAAAAACCCTTGGGACCAGAAGCACATGCAAGCCTTCACCCCAACACTCATCATGAATTCAAAAAGCATGGCTATTAACTGCTTCAAACAGAGTAATGGCAACCAAAATACACTCAAAACAGGGTTTTTCCACTCTCTCTCTCTCTCTCACCCAGCATTGGGTGCCAAGATTTTGTCGTGGTTTAGGGCAAATTTGAAGGAGAATTTCCAAATTAGGGCCCCTCCAGTAAGCAAACCCACACACCCCCTCCCCCCAACCGGTTCGGGAAGGATTCCTTGGAGAGGAGTGGAAAGAACCTGTTTATTTAACAGGAACAGCACCCCCAGCACACAGAATGAACAGTACCCGATGACACCGCTCTGAAAAAGATGACAAATTCAGAAAGTCTCTCTTGGTGCGTGGTCGCTCTGTTCTCAGTCCCTCCGGCGCTGGGGCAGCTGCTGCAGGCCACAAGGTGCAAACTCTAGGTGTTCCCAGGTCCCAGTCCGGAGCAGGTTCGAAATGGTCAGGAAAAGGAAAGGAGAAACAGTCCAGAAAGAAATTGGACAGTTTAGCTAAACTAGCTAATGAGCAAAAGCAAGCAGAAGCGAAGCAAGCAAGAGCAAGAGAGAGCAAAGCGAAAAGCAAAAGCAGAAAAAGCAAAAGCTGCAGTCTCTGTGTCCCGCCAGGCTGATAAGAAAACCAAAACAAAACTTTCCCTCTTCAGAGCTGGTCTTAAAGGTACAGAACATAATATGCAACATTAACAGAACACATGAATGGGGATACAAGCATCATAACGTCAACCTAGGACAAATGGTCATCTCACGATCATGTCATTGTCACTTCATGGTCATCGCATGGCCACGGTCATGTCAGGGTCACCTCAAGGCCACAGTTGTGCCATGGCCAACCCACGGTCATCTCTTGGTCCAAATCATCTCATGGTCAGGGTTGTGGCCATGTCATGGTCATGCTCACAGTCATGGTCATCCCATGGTCATCTCAGGGTTGTGTCGCTCATGGTTATTCTCATCTCATAGCCATCTCGTGCTTGTGTCATGGCTGTGATCATGGCCAGGGAACCTCTCAGAGATCCCGAGCCCTGATTTTGGGACACTCAAGGACCACTGGGGACAATGAGGCCTGGCCTGACCCCTCCCCCCATCCCACTGCCCCTCTAGGAGCCCAACGCAGCCAAACCCTCCTGGGGACACCTCAGACATGGGACACAGAGCAGGAAATGAATCCAGGGGGATGGAACTGGGTGTGGCTGACAAGTCCCCATCCTGCTCCTGGTGTCCCCATCCCAATCCTGATGTCCCCATCCCAGTTCCTGGTGTTCCCATCCTGCTTCTGCTGCCCCTATCCCAGTTCCTGCTCCCAGTGTCTCCATTTCTGTCCCCATGACCCCATTCCCATTCCTGGCTCCTGTCACAGTGCCGGATTTCTTCTGCCCGACCAGCTCCCAACACCGACAGCACAGGTGGGCCACCCCCAGAAAGCTGTCAAATCCGGGGTGCAGCTGCAGGGTACGGCAGCTCTACAGCTCAGGTGCACTGCAGACTGTGCCAAGGGTAGAGACAAGGATCAGGGAGAGGCCTTCTGCATGGTTTCCAAAGAAGCTTATTCCCAGAGGTTCAGGGACAGAAAGGCAAACTCAAAGGCATACGTCAACTTATAAGGGGGAGAAGGTCCCAGGGGAAGATACAATCTTTGACCAACCAGGAGAAACTGGGGGTGGAGCACTGTCGGGTTCGGCTGTCTGTCTCTGCCCGGATACGGGTAGGGTGGTTCTTGGGTGGCACGTGTTTCAAAGGACGAGTCTGGACTCTTCAGCTTTTCGGTCTTCAGATTGTTTATTGTTTCTTATCTACAAAATTTTCTGTCTGCCCAACAGAGGTCTGATCTGCAAGGCAGCCAAGGGCACTCTTGACCACCCACGGGGCGGTCATGTCTTTTTATACTAAAATCTACGTACATGATATTTACTTTTATTTTCCAATACTTTTCACCCATGTTGGCAAGTACACCTTCACCATAAACCAATCCCCAAGTGCCAACATCAGCACAGGAGATGGAAGACAAGAAGAAGAAAGAAGAAGGACGAGACACGCCCTGATCCCTCCATCTTGTCTCCATAACCCCCCTGTACCAAAAACCTTAAAGTTTATATTTCACTCTATAAATGTGTCCCTTTTACACCCTTCACTCGAAAGTGATTCTCATGTCCTCAAACTGCCGTCACTTCTGTGGATGGATCAAAATCAAGCCACCAAGCACTCTTGGCAACATTCCAGGATTTCCGAGACCCCCCAAGGGTTCTCTTGGCATCTCTGGACATCGGGAGCGATGTGCTGAGATCCCACATCTCCCCCTTCTGTTTGCACCAAGAATACTTCTTTGGCAACTTGACTCATGACACGTCGCACACATAAAAAGATGCATGGGACGATGAGCATGAGGACTAAGAGTATTATTAGAATATAAAATCCCATTTTTAAAAACTCTCTCTATAAGGGAGAAAGATCAAAAAATCCTGCCACATCATCAATCCATGACCCAGTGATTTCGCCGAGTTTCTTTATACTGTCTTTTATTTTTTGAATACTTTCATGAATTGATCTTGAATGATCCGAGAGATTCATGCAGCACATTCCCTCAAACTCTTCACATCCATGTCCATGAGCAAGCAATAGATAATCGATTGCTGCTCTGTTTTGAAGAGTTGCCTCTCTCACACTACTTTTAACATATCACTCAACGCAAGAGAGACTGATTGAGCATGCTTGCTCAACCAACAACCCATGTGGTCCAGTTGAGTCAAGGCCACCCCCGACGCTGTCTGAGGTGAGAAAATTGCTGCCACAATTCTCCTTGCCTTGTCCCAGGTGTATACTTCATCATCACAGTCTGCACTGTAATGTTTCAAGGACCTTTTCTCTTTATGTTTTTGCTCTCTCAATACTTTCAAATCTGGTGATAACATTGAAATCCTCCCAATGCTGCATGGACCTCCCTTGGCATTTGCAGGAATGCCGTGCCAAATTCTGTCCCCACAAATTAAAAACAACCCACGTGGCAATTGCACTGGGACCTGGATTGATCCTTTGGCTGTCGTCTCGGAGTGATTGCACCAAGCTGACGCATTTCTATAAAACTTGTGATTTGGAGTGACATCAATGCTTTTGTTTGTCCTTGACACATTCGAAATTTCGAATTTCATGCATTGTTCTATTGTTGTGGACCTGAAAATTTCCAATTCCTGTGGTTCGGTAGAAGCCACAGGTAAAAGATGTGTCCAAGCACACCATTCATTCACAGGATCTTTGATGACCTGCGAAATCTCCATTGGAGAATGCCCTGGAATTGGCCACTCGTCCACTGGCGATCCAACCATGCATGCTCTGAATGGTTTCCCTGGTCTTGAATGTGTCAGGCAGATACTTTCTAAGTTCGCTGCCTGGGCTAACGTTTCCCAAACATTTTGTATTGGTTGATTGATGGGTAGATTTGCTCCATTGCTTAAAGCAACAGTTGAAAGCATGAGCATCATGAAACTCACGACTTCATCCTTATGAAAAATCATTGTCATGCTCTCACTCAAAGCCACAAAGGAAAAACCCCCAAAGTTTTTATTCTTTTTGTCCCTCTTCTGAGTTGTTGCTCACAACTTGAGTTTCTTCCTCCATCTGCGTGCTCGTTTCTCTGCTTCTGGGATCAGTGCCCTCTCGCTCTCTTGTCCGAAATGGCTTCACGTGTCGCGCTGACACCCACTTCAGCCCTCGCCCTGTGGAAACACAAGTGAAACCCTTGCCCCAAGTGATTAGTTTGAAAGGACCCTGTATTTGTCCTGTCTCTGGGTTTCTGATCAAAACCAAAGGATTCTCCCTTAGTTTTGCCTGAGAGCTGTTTGAA
Organism: Agelaius phoeniceus; assembly: GCF_051311805.1. Classification (NCBI taxonomy): domain Eukaryota; kingdom Metazoa; phylum Chordata; class Aves; order Passeriformes; family Icteridae; genus Agelaius; species Agelaius phoeniceus. The sequence goes on along the minus strand of NC_135291.1, from coordinate 1,312,626 downwards.
AAATGCCTCACGATTGGTGGATTGGGTTCAGAAGACGAACTGTTAAGAAAATTCAACACATACAATGCTTTGTTTAACTTCATGTGTGGTGTCGCCTCTGGCTCCCCCCTTTTCTGCCTGTCCAAAAGGGATTTCAGGGTGTGGTGTGTTCTTTCATTGATTGCCTGACCTGTGGGTGAATGTGGAATGCCAAATGTGTGTCTGACACCCCATCTTTTCAGGAATCTGTCAAGCACCCTGCCTGTATATGTTGGACCATTATCTGTTTTTATTTCTTGAGGTACACCTAATGATGCAAATGCTTGCAGGAAATGTCGACAAGCATGTTCTGCTGTTTCCCCTGCATGTGCTGAAGCAAAGACTGCCCCTGAGAATGTATCTACTGAAACATGAACATTTTTGAGTCTCCCAAATGATGGATATTTTGTGACATCTCTTTGCCACAGCTGAAGACTTTGCAGTCCTCGTGGGTTGACTGCTCCTGTTGAAGCAGGTGGCTGCACAAGCTGACAGTCTGGACAAGCACTAATGATTTCCCTCGCCTGAGTTTTTGTGAGACGAAAGGATTCCATCAGCGCCTGCGCATTCTGATGAAAAAATGCATGACTCAGTCGTGCTTGCTCAAAAATGTCCGGAAGTGTTTGTGAAATGGGCATTGTCAACCTGTCTGCCTGAGCATTCCCTTCCGCTAGAAATCCTGGAAGTGTTGTGTGCGTTCTGATGTGAGTGATGAAATATTCTTCTTTCCTGCTTTCTAGCACTGTTTTCATGCTTGCTAGATAGGAATATAAAACTTTGTTGCTGACTTCTTTCAAGAGCGAACCTTCCAATCATTTGACCACACCTGCAACATATGCAGAGTCCGTGACCAAATTGAGCGGTTGTTGGAACAACTGAAATGCTCGGACAACAGCTGCCAATTCCACACTTTGTGGAGAGCCTTGAACCGTCTTCACGTCTGAGTCCCATTCCCCTGTCGTTGAGTTCATCCACGTGATCACTGACTTGTGTTTCTTTCCTGAGCCATCAGTGAACACTGTGATCCCGTCCAGAGGTTCTTCACTTATTTTTGGCTTTGCTCTGTAGCATATTTGCGACTGCAACATTCTATGTTGTGGAAAGTTGATGGTGCAAGCTCCTGGAAAAGCTAACAATGCAATTAACAAATCTTTTGATTTCTGCATCGCCCAATCAAAATAATCTTTCTTCAAAGGCAGATAAATCTTTGAAAATTCTCGTCCCGCCATTGTCAACAATCTTGTTCTCCCCTTTATGATGATCTTTGCTGCCATCTCCAAATCTGTCAGAATTGTCTTTGAAGGCCTATACGGTAAGAAAATCCACTCTATGATTATCAAAGGATCTCTCTGAGACGCATTCCATTGGAAGATCAAACCATGGAATTGTGCTTTCTTTCCCAACACTGCTAATTGGAAAGGCAACGATTCAACGAATCGATGTGCCTGTCTCTTCTGAATGGCATCTGTAACTTTTTCCAACTCCTTCTTCGCTTTCTCTGTGAGCGTCCTGGGAGATCGAATGTCTGCCTCTCCTCTCAAGAGATCAAGCAATGCTGGAATGTCATTGTTTGTGATTCCCAAAATCGACCTCATCCAATTGATCTCTCCTAGAAGTTGTTGTAGATTATGCAGATTGTTGACTTTTGTGCTGATTTCCATCTTTTGAGGCCTTATTGTTTTTCCGAGATCTTCCACCCTAGATATTTCCAAGGCGCGACCTCCTGAATCTTTGAAACACTGTTTTCCAGACCTGCCTTTTGCACTTCTGCAATCACACAGTCACGAGCCTTTTGCAGCTCTTGTTGTGTCGATGCCGCAATGAGCAAATCATCCATATAGTGAATGATTCTCACCTTCGGGAATTTCTTCCGCGCTGGTGACAAAGCTCGTGCCACGTACCATTGGCAGATTGTCAGCGAGTTTTTGAGGCCTTGAGGAAGGACCACCCAATGGTACCGCTGCAGAGGCGTTTCCTTGTTGATACTTGGAACTGAAAAGGCAAGCCTCGGAGCATCATCCGGATGAAGCGGAATGCTGAAGAAACAGTCCTTGAGGTCAATGACCACAAGCGGCCAATCTCTGGGAATCATTGAGACTGAAGGAAGTCCCAGCTGAAGCGGTCCCATGTCTTCGAGGACTTCATTGATCTTCCTGAGATCGTGCAACAGTCTCCATTTGCCTGACAGCTTCTTTTTGATGACGAACACTGGAGAATTCCAAGGGCTGTTTGTTGGCTTGATGTGTCCCTTCTGCAACTGTTCTTGGACCAGGGTTTTCAATGCACTCAACTTTTTTCGCTCCAGGGGCCACTGATCCACCCAGACTGGATCATCCGTTTTCCAAGTCAACTTCAATGTGGTGAGTGCCGCAGTGACCCCGACTAAAAATCCACCTCGATCTTCGTGCCCCATTGTGCCAAGAGATCTTGTCCCCAAACTGTGATTGGCTTCTGCACAATGAAAGGACGAATGACCTCCGTCTTGTTTCCTGGTCCCGTGACAACGATGGCATTCTCACTCTGCAGACACAGAGAAACTCCCCCTGTGCCTGAGAGAGATCCCAAGGGCGCAATCAAGCTCCAGTTGCGAGGCCAAAAGATGTAGGATATTACTGTGACATCTGCCCCTGTATCGAGCATGCCTCTGACTGTCGGGTCCGGCTGTCTGTCTCTGCCCCGACACGGGTAGAGTGGTTCCTGGGTGGCACGCGATGCAAAGGACGAGTCTGGACTCTTCAGCTTTTCGGTCTTCAGGTTGTTTATTATTTCTTATCTACAAAATTTTTCTGTCTGCCCAACAGAGGTCTGATCTGCAAGCAGTCACAGGCACTCTCTGACCACCCACGGGGCGGTCATGTCTTTTTATACTAAAACCTACGTATACAATATTTACCTTTATTTCCCAATGCTTTTCGCCCATGTTAGCAAGTGCACCTTCACCATAAACCAATCTCTAAGTGCCAACATCATCACAGGAGATGGAGGACAAGAAGAAGAAAGAAGAAGGACAAGACACGCCCTGATCCCTCCATCTTGTCTCCATAACCCCCCTGTACCAAAAACCTTAAAGTCTGTATCTCACCCTCTAAATGTGTCTCTTTTACACTTTGTACTCTAAAGTGATTCTCTTGTCTTCAGACTCTTGTTACTTCTGTGGATGGATCAAAATCAAGCCACCAAGCACTCTTGGCAACATTCCAGGGTTTTCGAGACCCCCAAGGGTTCTCCTGGCATCTCTGGACATCGGGAACGATGTGCTGAGATCCCACATCTGACCTCTATTGTTCTGTCTCCACAAGTTAATTGGCATGTGAGCGTGGGGCGGTCTCGACCTATGTGCTTTATCCATGTAGTGTGTATTTCAACATGCTCCTTCAAAGGAAGCCCTTCCTCATCGAAAATTGACATGACTTCTTCAGTGGTGGGTGGTGGCCAGGCGAAAGCTCTCGCGACCTGAGTGTTTTCCACCATGGTCAACGGTGGATGAAGCGCTTTTTCCAAAACTGTCAGTTCGGTATTCTTGTCCGCTGAAACAACTATTGGATAAACAATGAGTCCAAGGATGCTGCTTTTGTCTTGTCCTATTATTAAAAAATCTTGTCTCTTATATGAATCTCCGTGGATACCTGTTGGAATCTGTCGCTATAGGACACAAAAGAACACACGCTCACACCGTTCTCAAGGTGAAAGAGAAAAAAGGGCCGTTTATTTTCTGACTCCAACATTTATAGTTTTCCAAAAGTGACAGTGGATTGGAGGGTGACTGTGGCACCTCTCCAATGCCACTGGTTAAACCAACAGTCCATCAACTCTCTCCTCCTCCATAAAGGAATGCAAAACAATGAGTTATTTACAGAAAGTGAGTGAGAAAGTTCGCTACAAGAATGTCAACATCAGAAGGCTTAGAAAATCTTAAAAACCCAGGGTGACATCTCACCCTTTTTCCATTTAAAAAGAAAAAGAAAAGAAAATGAACAATGTAAAAAGGAAAACATGAACAATGCTCAGTGTCCACTTGCGGACAAATCATCAGAGCGATCACTCCTGTCATCTGCATCTGAGTCATCACTCAATGATCTGCCCGCTTGATCCCTTTCAGGTTGGTCACGGTCTCCGTCTTGCTCGTTGGCTGGATTCTGCCTCTGCGGTCGCAGGTCAGGGCGAACACATTTCCAAGGTACCCAGCGTACCCCAGTACCTGTGGATACACAAGCATACCCGCACCCCGAAGCGATAAGGTCGTAGCGACCTTCCCACTGTTTGGTGACTAAATTCCGCACCCGAACCTTCTCTTGAGGCTGATGTGCCTTGTCCGCAGCCTGCAACGAGAGATGGTGATTCAAAATGACAGGGTTATTTGAGTTCTGTGGCACAGTGAGATGATTGATTGTGTACAAAGCTTTTGGCAACCGACTGTGCGGGGTTTCACCCTGCATTCCCCATTTTTGTTTTTGAAGAACCCGCTTCAGAGTACCATGAGCGCGTTCTACAATAGCTTGACCAGTCGGAGAATAAGGGATCCCGAACTTGTGCGAAACACCCCACAACTGCAGGAACTGCCGCACCTTTTGCGATGCGTAAGCAGGACCATTGTTGGTTTTCACAGCAGAAGGTGTGCCCAGAACGGCAAAGGCCTGCCTCCAGTGGGCAAGGACATCATGGGCCTTTTCTCCAGTGTGAGCAGAAGCCCACATCGCAGGGGAGAATGTGTCCACCGTGACATGCACATACTTGAACCGACCAAACTCGGCAATCAGGGTGACATCGGTCTGCCAAAGCTCCAAGGCCCTAAGGCCTCTGGGGTTTACCCCTGCCGGCAAAGGCGGAGCAAGTGCATGGCAGTCATCACATGACTCAACAATGTCACGAGCCTCAGTTGGCGTCAGCTGAAACTGCTTCTGCAGGGTATGTGCATTTTGGTGGAAAAACCCATGCGATGCCTTGGCCTACGTGAGTGTATCAGGCTGAGGCACTACCCACACTGGGTTAGCCAGCTTGTCAGCCCTTGCGTTACCTTCCACTATAAAGCCCGGCAAATTGGTGTGACTCCTCACATGCAGAACACAGAATGGATGAACCCGGGCCTGAATGGCACACCACAAGGTCTTCAGTAAATGAAACAAGGCAGGATTACTGACCTCCTTCAAAACCGAATGACCCAACCACTGTGCGATATCAGCCACATGGGCGGAATCCATGACCGAGTTGAAAGGTTCCTGGGAAAATTTCTCAAACTGCATGACAGCAGCCCTCAATTCAACCAATTGGGCTGACCCATCCTCATGACCTTCCAGAACCTGCCACTCAGATCCATCCCTCCAGGTAACAATGTCCTTTCCTGTTTTCCCTGAACCATCATTGAAGATGGTGGGTCCTTGCATGGGCTCCTGGCTATTTTTGGGCTTCAAAGAGATTTTTGTGGATTTTGCCATATGCAGTAGCCTATGACTGGGCAGATGATAAATGACCTGCCCTGAAATATTTTCCAGAGCACTCTGCAGGGACACACTGTTTGCAAAGCTCCAGTCAAAATCCTCCCATTGCACCGGGAGTATGATCTTTGCGGGATCCGCACCAGGCAATTGCAAACACCGCTGCCGGCATTTGATTATCAAGCAAGCAATCAATTCAAACAATGCAGTTGCCGTCTTCTGCGGCTGATGGGGCAGGAAAACCCATTCCAAAATGTGCAAGGAATCAGACCAATTGTCACTCCACTGGCCAATGATACCCGTGGGATACGAATCTGGAGTGGTGATGAACACAGTGACATCAACGGAGGGATCAATGCGATAAACTTGGCAAGCTGAAACAGCTCGCTGAACCACCTGCAATGCCTTATGCGCCTCAGGGGTCAGTGTGCGAGGTGACTTTAGATCAGCGTCTCCTTTCAGCAAATCATACAGAGGAGACAGCTGCGCATCGGTTACTCCCAAATACAGACGCAACCAAGTGATGACACCCACCAATTTCTGGGCATCATTCAGTGTCCTCACAGGATGCACAAATTGCACCTCCTGGTGACGGATCGTCCGTTCCAGAATTTTGACCCCCAAATACTTCCAAGGTGGTTGCTTTTTGACCTTCTCCGGAGCCACCTGCAGTCCCTGAGCATGCAAAGCATCAAGCAACCGAGGCTGAATCCTCAGCAGCTCATCCAGGGTGGACGCGGCCACCAAAATGTCGTCCATATAATGATACAGACGTGCATCAGGAAACTGCCTGCGAACTCCAGACAAGGCACGGGCCACATACCACTGGCATATGGCAGGAGAATTGCACATGCCCTGAGGCAATGTCCTCCATTGGTATCTCTGTGCAGGCTCAGCCTCGTTAATTGCTGGCACTGAGAAGGCAAATTTTGGTCTGTCATCGGGATGCAAAGGAATTGTAAAGAAACAGTCCTTCAGATCCACAATGAGCACCGGCCAGTCTACAGGAACCATGGTAGGTGATGGCACACCTGCCTGCAATGTTCCCATGCTTTCCATCACGGCATTGACCTTTCGGAGGTCTTGTAACAACCTCCATTTCCCAGATTTCTTTTTGATGCAGAAGACAGGAGTGTTCCAGGGGCTGGTGGAAGGCTCCAGATGACCCTGGTCCAACTGCTCCTGCACCAGATTCTGAAGGGCATTCAACTTCTCTTGAGGGAGGGGCCACTGCTTTTCCCAGACGAGTTTGTCAACCAGCCACCGTATAGGAGGCGTCGGACACTCTACGCCCTTCACTGCAGTGGCCCCCATCAAAAATCCGTCCCAATGTGCACCCCCCAAACAGACAGAACATCCCTCCCCCAAAGGTTGGCAGGAGTAGAAGTAACATGAGGCCTAACCCAGGCCATCTGTCCCTCTGGGTTAGTGTCCAGCATGGGCCGTTGTCTCACGTAACATTGCGCCGTCCCTCCCAGGCCAGCGACAGATGTCCCCACCGGATCCAAGGGCCACTCTGGGGCCAGGCGGCAAGGGAGAGAACCGTGACGTCAGCACAGCTGTCGAGAAGCCCGCGGACGTGGACTTCCAGCGGTGTCGCACCAGGAACAGACAGGGTGCACAGCATCTCGGGATGGTCCTTGGTCAGGACAGCAGCCCAGTGAACTTGAGGCGGCCCAGTGGAGCCAAAACCGCCAGCTTCACGCGACTGGTCAGCTGACCTGCAAACAGAGGACTTGAAAGGCACAAGTAGAGCAAGCCGCATCCCTTTCGGGATCGTGACATGGGGGGTGGGTGTGGAGACCATGGCACAAATCTGCCCTGTGAAATCCGCATCAATGAGCCCCAGGTGCACAATGATGCCCTGAAGGGTGGCACTAGACCTCCCCATAAGGAGAGCACTCATGCCCCCACCCAAGGGACCAAAGGCATCCAGGGGAACCTTGCGTATCTGAGAAGACTCTAACACAACTGTTGCTGCAGTGCAGACATCCACTCCTGCTGATCCACGGGTGCTGGCTGCAAGCCGGCAAAGGAGACCTCCATCGGCACCGGGGTCTGGAGAGAAGCTTGTGTCCACACACGTCCCCCCTGCGCGCTCCGCTTGCCATTTCCCGAGCCTGGCAAAGCCTGGCCCTTAGCATGAACAGTCGCCTTGCACACATCGGACATATGATTCGGCCTACCGCACCGACCATACAAGAACATGGGGAACTTCACCTTCTGCGCTTTCTTCCCCTGCTTCTTGCTAGCCTGCGCAATCCCCCGCCACGGCCGCTTGCCCTGCGGCGCCGCCCAAACCGGCTGCACAGCAGCAGCCACGGCAGCCAACTTCCGATCCAGGGGGACGATGTCCACACAGGCCTCCGCCATCTCAGAAACAGTAGGATCACCAGGCAGAGCCTCTATGACTTTCCTACAAGCAGCATTGCAATTGCACTTGACAAGGTTTGTAATCGTAACGCTCCTTGCCACAGGATCAGGCACCTGCCTCTCCACGGATGCAATCAGCCTTTCTGCGAACGTCATGAAAGGCTCGTCATCCCCCTGGACAATGGTCAAGAACGGCGGCCTCGGAGCAGCCATTTCCGGGGTCTGAGCAATCACAGCCATGCCCAGCGAGTGGGACTGTTCAAGCACAAGGGGATCAAATCCAACCTGCCCTTGAACATTCTCATAAAGCCCTGTTCCCAGCAGCATGTCAGCGACAACCCCACGCCTGGGGTCCTGCGGACCCAGCGCAGCATTCCGCAACACCACATGGGCCACCAAACGAGCCCACTTGGTCTCAAAAACACCATACTGCACAGGGTCAAAAAGAGAACATGCCACACGATGGAGATCGTGAGGCGTCAGCATATCCGAATCAACCCTCCGGAGAGTCCGCATAACCTCAGCAGACCCCAAACCATGCTGAGCAACTGCCTCACGGAGCTCCTTCTCCAGCTTATATGAAAGGGGTTCATGGGTGTTATGAGCAGCACCCCTGAGCACAGGGAAAACCTGAGGATCCCATGGCAAAGCCACCGCACCTGCCGCACCCTGGTCCTCAGGCCCAACAGGGACAAGGGACGAAGATCGCCTGGGAGCCAGGCCAACACCACTCGGCCCTGGGCCCCCGCAGCACCGGCAGAGCCAAAGGAGCCCACCCCGCGACCCTGCAGGTGCCGTGAGGAAACAGGCTCATTCATCTCGTCGGTCTTGGTTTTCGCCTCTTGCCAAAAACGCTCGGGGTGCCTGGGACGCACGGTCACCTGACATGCGGGAAGCGTCCCCAAATTCGACGAGGAAGTGCCGTGGCCCCAGGCACCCACCGGCCTCCTGCTGGCCGTGTCAACAGGTGCGCTAAAGGTAAACACCCCAGCGCCCTGTCGCGCTACAGCTCCAGCAGGGGGCGCGCCGGTGGACACAGGTACCAGCGCGGCCAGCAAATCCGGCGCGGACCAGGATGAGACCGGCGCGGGGCCCCCGGCCCCCAACACAGGGGAGGGACGGGACGCCGAGAGAGACGCAGTCACTGCGGGACGGCACCAGGGAGCCCGGCAAGCCCCCTATGAGGGTCCGTCCCAAACCACAAGACTGCCCAGTGGGTACCGCCCCCACCGAGCATAGAGGGGCGGGCTGCCCGCCCACCGGAGCGGGGCCGGACAGAACGCCGACCGACGCCCCGCCCCCGGGTGCTTCCACCGACTGCGCATGCTCAGCAGGCTGCGCCGGCCCAGGGACGGGCGAAGTCGTCCCCCCCCGCCGAGGAGCCCAGCTCAGAGGCGGGTGACCCTGCCCCCGCCGTGGCCAGGGGGAACTTCGTGGAAACACCGCAATTCGGACACCAGGTTGTCACCGAACCAGACTCAAGCCAAGGCGGAGGCTGGCCCTCAAGAACCGGAAAGGCACAAAGAAAAGCTGACCTGTCCCCCACCCCACCACCCACACAGGGCGAAGCAGGACAAGGACGGCCCGCCAAATCCACAGAGCCCCCAGAAACCCACGGGGCTCCGCCCCCCAGCACACCGTCCGGAGGCAGGGAGGGGGACTCCACATCGGACAAAAACTCAAACTCCCCCTCCTTCACGTCCGAGACAGAAGAGCTTCCCTGGGAACTCCGAGGGGTACAAGAACCAGACCCCTCCCAAAGTTCCACACATCTTTTCCACTGCACCAGCAGCTGGCCCCCCATCTAGAGTGCAATCTTCAAAAAGGGCCTCCATGAGGCGGGTCCCCACACGAGACGACTCCTCCCTGGAGAACACCTTCTCAGGACCCTAAAGAAAACCTCACTCTCGGGCCCACAGAAACAATCTCTCAAAATCATCCCAGGAACAGAAATCTGTTTCCACTCCAGGACCCCCCTCCAAAGATCCAAAAGGAGGAGATCCTCCTCAAAACCCACAGCGCTTGCCCTTACCCTAAAAACCGCAGGCAGAGCACCAAAGAGAGGGGGGGAAAACCTCACCACAATCTGCTGCAATACACATGTTGGGGTCACCAGATGTCGCTATAGGACACAAAAGAACACACACTACGTTCTCAAGGTGAAAGAGAAAAAAGGGCCGTTTATTTTCTGACTCCAACATTTATAGTTTTCCAAAAGTGACAGTGGATTGGAGGGTGACTGTGGCACCTCTCCAATGCCACTGGTTAAACCAACAGTCCATCAACTCTCTCCTCCTCCATAAAGGAATGCAAAACAATGAGTTATTTACAGAAAGTGAGTGAGAAAGTTCACTACAAGAATGTCAACATCAGAAGGCTTAGAAAATCTTAAAAAACCAGGGTGACAGGAATCTCCGCATGACTTTCATCTAGAAAGCATACTAATTTTGAAGCTGCCAATGTGCACTGTGCTCCTGTTGGAAGGAGGTCTGGGTCGCTGGGGAATCGGCTGAAGACTTTGCTGAGGGCGTCTGCTTGACGTTCCCCGATGACTGTTCTGTTTGCTGTTGTGTCACTACCATCACTTGTGTCAACGCGTGCTGACGGTTTGTGGGCGCGCTCCTTTTCCTGTTTCCCGGATACGGTAAAGGATTCCCTTCCACGTCTGTCTGAGAATAACATTCTTTCACAGAGTGCCTTCTTCTTCCGCATCGTGCACAAAGTGGCTTTTCTAGTTTTTGCGTCTGCATTGTGCGTGTGCTTGTGGACAATTTTCTTCAAGTGCCCAAACGCTCCACACTTGTAGCATTGTCCTCCCGACAGATTGTTCTTTTTCTGGATGGTTGCAAGAACTTTACCCTGTTGTTGAAGTACTTCTTCCAGCACTTTTTCCAACACTTTGTCTTCCAACTATTTTTCCGAGTGTCTTTTCATCTGTTCTTCCCATTCTCCTCTCAGCTCGTCCCTCACGATCGACGCGATATGCTGAGGTGTTCCCACCTTGCTGCATGACTCCACCAGCTCTGCCAAGGATGGTCGGCCTGGCATTGTGCTGATGACCCGTTGACAATCCGGGTTGGCATTGCCGAAGGCTAGACTTTCCATGAGAGGTCTCTTCACTGCCTCATCAGTCACTTGTCGATCCACAGCTTGCGAGAGTCGATCTGTGAATGACGAGAATGGTTCCGTGGGACCTTGCCTGATGCATGAGAATGGAACGTCCTGAACTCCCGCTGGAGCAATCTGCAGGATCGCTCTGCGTGCTGCTTCCTTGATGTCATTCAACACTCGTCGTAGAAGTCGTGCTGCTTGCTCTGCTGGATTGTCACCTGGAGGATCCCCTGCCAACTGTGCCTCTGTGAGATTTGCGTTTGGCCCACCTTGATAACTGTTTCTCAACTCTGTGAGATACCTTCGCCATCTTCTTTCCCAGGTGAGACTCTGTGTGTCCGTGAGAATCATTGACACAAGGCTTTGGATATCATCTGGTGTGAGGTCGTACATATTGAATGTCCCCCTCAGGAGTTGTTTGAAGAATTGTGATTTCAGCCCATTATTCTGAATGGCCTTTGCTAAGTCTTTGACTACTTCATGACCCAACCTTTCCCACCTCAGATTCTGGCCTTGTGCATCGTATGTCACTGGCATTATTATATCTTCTGATCCTTTAAACAAATCTTTTTCTTTTGCCAGCATTTTTCTAATTTTTTTCCAGTCCGTTGGTTCCACTGGCTGTTCTTCTTCCTCCTCTGAAAACCCCATTGGCAGTTGCATACATACTGGAATCGTGGAGGTCCTTGGTGATTCTTTGTTCCACATTCTTTGTTTTGAGGTTTTTGGTCTCGCTGCCAAATCTGAAAAAGAAACTTGAGGTTCTCATGATCGTGTTCTTCTTGCTGTATCAAAAGAATGCAGAAAGCTTTTTGCTGCTTCTGCTGCCGAAAACATCCATGCCGGAATTCCTTCTGATGCTGTGATTCGTATCATGTCTTCTCCTTGTGATTGCACTTCATCTGAATTGTCCTCAACTTCAAGAGATCCTGAAGTTGACGAGGGATTGTCCATTTGTTGTGTTGTTCTTGTTTTCTTTGATGTAGTTTTCTTTTTATACCTTGTTGGAAAAAATCGCTGCATTATTTCAGTCTCGCCAGCAGGTGGCGCTGTGGCGCTGTCGAACAGGCCTGGCATGTCCTGCACTGCGGTCATCCCCCCCATGAGGTGGCGCTGTCGTCTGCCTGGCCGACCATGATGACGGCACGAACTCGATCGGCTCCTGTTCAGCAGACTGCAACTCTTGCGATCGTGTTTGAGACCGAGTCTGCATGGCTGTTGACTGAGCTGACAGTGGAGGTTGAATACGTGAATGTCTCCCTTGGATGGAAGAGGTTTGGACCACAGGGATTGAAACTGAAGGCATCGGGATCGGAGAGGGGGTGCAGCCCCGGGATGTCGAACCCCGATCACAGCCCCTCCTCCTGGCCCGAGACGTCACGGGGGATTGGACCCACCTCTGACTGCGCTCTGCCCATACTTTCTGCGCACACGCGCCCTCGGGAACGCCTCCTGCCTCCCCTGAACTGACGTCACTGTCTCCGTCCCGCTCCACCTCCAAAGTCTCCCCCCGGTGTCTGTTCCTGACCCTCTCTCCTCCTCCTCTGATGCTGTATCCACACCCCCTGCCGGATCGCGCAGCCCTCCCCCTGGCGGTACCCCTTTTCATGCCGCGATCCGGGCCGATCTCCACATCACGACTTCCGGGTTTGACATCATCACCGCGCGTTCCTTGCGTCTCCCTACGGTAGCCGGCTGGAGCCCTGCAGCTGCTCCACCCTCACTGCCCGTGTCTGATGCTGCCGCGTCGGTTTGAGAGCCCTCCCCGGATGTCCCGCGAGCTTTGCCCTTCACGCACACTTTTGGCACCACGCCAGCCAAGATTGCTGCCGCCCTCGGCACTGCGCCCGCAAAAGCCACACCAGAACCCGTGTCCCCCATTGCCTCCATGCCCCTCCCGCCAGCTAGCACCGCTGCCGTGCCTGCCGCGAGAGAGCGCATCCCCCCTTCCCTCTTGTCCCCCTTCGACCCCCCTTCCCGACTCCGCCACTTGTCTCATCCCGTCTCCCTCTGGCTCCTGCAAATCGGGAAGGTGCGCTCCTAAGGAACGACCCGTTTCCTCAATCTCGCTGGGAGAAAACCTTAGCTCGTCTGGGATTGGAATGGTGTCATCTGTGCCTGAGTCGGAGCCTGAAACCCCTGCAATCTCTGGGGTTTCAGGACGTTTGGGAGGTCCCTTGGGTTTTCGGGAAGGTGGGACTGAAGGCAATGACATTTCTCCCTGCTCCCTTCCTCGGGAGCTGTTTCCCCCGGGCCGATTGGGATCAGAGCCAATCTCCGTTTGGAGCCTTGCTCTCCTCCCTCCGCCCCTGTGGGATTTGTAACAAGTTGTTGCCTGGCCAACCCCCTAGACTGAGCTGAGGTCGCCTCTAACATAATTCTTGCAGAAGACAGCAATTTCAAGGCCATCTTATCATCCTTCGTAGCTGAGAGATAGAGCTGCCTATTAATTTCCTGCCAAAAACGCACTTCAAACAACAGACGCGTCTCTGAGTACGGGTAATTACACCGCACCCATACCAACAGATCTTTAAGCGTTTTCTTTGGGATCCCCTTAGTGTGTGCGTCTGCCACGCCTTGTAGGTCAGACAGAACCTCTAATTGTTCCTGGGACAGTACACCCCCCATGTTCTTAATTTTTGACCTTCTCACTGAATTGGTGTCGTCAGAGCAGTCTGAAGGCTCCTGGTCACCGGCCCGCAGGTCACAGGAGATGGATTCAGAGGCGCCTTTCTGATTCCCATCTGGGCTGTTCTGCTACGAACCTTCTTTGGCAGAAGTGGAGTGTGATGTTCTCAGTGGCTGCTGCTTCTTCTGACTCCTCTGGCTGCTTTCCCAAGGAGTTATCAGCGTTCTCCTGGGAACAAGTCCAGCTCTGGAGCTGCCCGCTCGGCGCTTCGAGGTTGCCCCTGTGCGAGAGGTGCACACCAGAGCCCACCAGGGTCAGCGGGTGCCCACTGGGCGCCCACCCAGGGACGCCAGGTGTCCGGTCGGCTGTCTGTCTCTGCCCGGACACGCGTAGGGTGGAACTGGGGCGGCCGTGCTTCAAAGGACGAGTCTGGACTCTTCAGTTTTTCAGTCTTCAGATTGTTTATTCTTCTTTATCTACAGAATTTTCTTTCTGCCCAACAGAGGTCTGACCTGCAAGGCAGCCAAGGGCACTCTGACCTCCCACGGGGATGTCATGTCTTTTTATACTAAAAACTACATATATCATATTCTCTCGGTAACTCTGGACATCCGGAGTGATGTGCTGAGTTCCCACACACATGGACAAAACAGTCATTTCCTCGTTTGATAAATTATTTCCCATTATTTTTCCCAATCGCTCACCTCAAATCAGACGTCTGATTTAGCTCCGGACCTCCGCAGGATCCCTGCTGCCTTCACTCATATTTTTTTTAGGGTACCCTTCAACTTTCTTTTCTTCTTTACAGTCCTGTTACAATCATGGTGGACGGCCACCAGATGTGGCTATAGAGCACGACACAGTACAATAATACATGACTCCATCAAAAGGGTGCAAGAGAGAAATTTATTAGACCAACGTTGCTTTCAAAGTTATTCCGGATATTTACACCCATCTAACACACATACAGTGCCCATTAGCCACAAAAGAGAAACGAAGTTCCCAGCAGGCGACCAGGGATCCACGTCACTCTGCGAGCCAGCCAGAGTCCATAGCTCTTAACTTTGTCTCCTTCCTCCGGTCTCCCTGGTAACGACCTTGGTGTTCCTTCAGGAGAGATATGGGGCTTCTCCTTATCTTCAGGAGGCCCTGCTAGCTCGCAGGGACAGCACAGAATGTATTTCCTACAAAACCATCATTCTCCAGATGTGGTTCCACTTCAGGGGCACAAAGGTATTCCTGAGTTTCGACTTTATTCAGACATTCCTGAGTGGCTTTGATGTTCTGGGAACACTTGTTTTGTTTTAACATCTGACTTGTCTGCAGGACATACTGTAAATTGGGTCGATGTGTTTTATTTCTTCTCCTGGTTCCATCCTGTTTTTTCACACCCCCTGATCAATTCATAAATTCTTCTCACATTTGTGTCACTGTTACCACCTGGAGAGGCCAGTCTGCAGATATGAGACACAACAGAATTTTTTTACACCGTTCTCTGAGTCAATTACACTGAAGCATTTTACCATTGTATGGTCTCTATTTAATATTTCCCTAAGGCCTATGATATAATATCTACTTATTACTCTACTATTAACTAGGCTATATGGTGCACGTATAAATTGATAGATTATATTGTACTATATTGTACTATAAAGCAGCTACAAGAAATTATAAATTGGACTATATGAAAATATTAGTGATCAAGAACAACATGAAAAAGCCAATACAGAAATGCAAAAGCCAATTATTATATTGTCATTTATAACCCAGCTCTGCTGCAGCCACGGTGGAAAGCTGCCTCTGCTGCAAGGTACCAAGGGTCTCATTCACCCTGGACCTGCTGCCCTGTCCCTGAGCATCACTGCGTGCCCCTGAGTGTCCCAAATGACATCACCCCAGAAATTCCCATGAGGGTTTGGGACAATTTCAATGAGAGTTCCCAGAAAATTCCCCAAATTTGTCTCAAATTTGGAGGAGGCAGGGGACAGGTGACACGAGTGATGTCCCTGATGATGTCACTGCCCTGATGACGTCACAGTGGTGACATCACTATTCCTGAAGTAGCCTTGGGATGTTCTTGATGGTTTTTTGGCACTGCTCGGCCACCAAACGGCACCAGGGCCACCAGGGTCAGAGTGGAAACTCCAAAAGAGGGCATGGATGTCCCCAAGTGTCCCCAGGAAGTGACGTGTGGTCAGGCTGGCGCTGGCATCCCACAGCTACTTGGCCTCGGCCTCCACAGCCACTGAGGCTGTGTGGAAATTGGGGACACCTCCCTGACACTGTTGAGGAAGTCACGACACAAAGCAGAGACCACAAGCAGTCTCAGATGGCAACTCTTTATTATTGAACATGGCTGACCTTTTATACACTTTCTAATCCTTTATGCTTCTTCTGCCCTAACTATTGGCCACAATAAGTCAACATAACACTATTGGTGAAAAGTTACAGTGACTTCAACTAACTTTCTAAAAATGCTTTGTCCAGCTGCAGAGTTCTCTTATCTTTCTTCAATTCTTCACTTCTCTCGGTCTCCTTGGTTACAGCCTTGGAGAGAGCTCCTTATCAGCTTCTTCTTGCTTCTCAGCTCCTTCTCACTCCTTTAGCTAACAGGCCCACTGTTAGACCCTCCCACAATTCCCCCTTTTTGTTTTTGAATTGTAAATACAGCTGCTATGGATTTTTGCAGGGCCCTTTGCAAAAATCCAAGCAGAGAGGGGAAACACAAGACAATAATCACAACCATCAACAAAATTAACATTCCCATTCTTAATACAATCATTCCTGTCCTTCATCCATCTTTAAGTACTGATATCTGGCCTTAGCCAGTGTCATCCGCACGTTCTGCTTCAGCTGCGGCACCATCCATCCTGTCCCTTCCTGCGTGCTCCAGGTAAGGTTTAACACAGCGAGCAGGAACCCATCGAGGACCATTATCTGTCAAAACACAAGCATAACCCTCCCCCAGGTTATCAGTTCCACTGGACCAGACCACATACCAGTAATTAAATCCTTGACCCTTACCTTGACATTTCTATGGAAATCTGGTTGCCTAGAATTCAAAGAAGAAAAATGGTAAAAGATTGGAGATAACTGTGAGTCAGGTAGGGGACGCAAAAAGTTTAACACATAAACAGCTTTCTCTAATCTCACTTGAGGTGACTCCTGTTGCATTCCCCCTTTTTGTTTTTGAACCTGACGTTTAAGAAGACCGTGAGCCCTTTCAATGATTGCTTGGCCTGTGGGGACATGGGGAATGCCTGTTGAATGCTCAATGCCCCAAGCACGAAAGAATGCTTGCATTTTCTGCGAAGCATATGCTGGGCTGTTATCTGTTTTTACGTGACACGGAACACCTAGGACAGAAAAAGCATGATAAAAATGACAAATAGCATCACAAGTCTTTTCTCCTGTGAATGCTGAAACAACCATTGCATGAGAAAAAGTATCAGCTGTGACATGAACATACTTTGGGCGACCAAATTCTGGCATTTCAGTAACATCAGTTTGCCATTCCTCTAAAGCAGAGAGACCCCTAGGGTTGGTACCATAATACTGAGTGACATGAGTCATGTGACAGTCAGGACAAGAAGAAAGAATTGATTTTGTTTCACCAGGAGACAATTTGAATTGCTGCTGTAAAGCTTGAGCACTCTGGTGAAAAAATTGATGAGATAAAATTGTCTACTGCAACACATTGGGTACAGTTTTGATTGCAGCAGCAGCTGCTGGAGAATCTACATAGGCATTGCCTTAAAAAAAAAATCCCGGTAATGATGTATGGCTATGAATGTACATGATGAAGTAAGGATGCTTTCGAGCACCAATAACTGTCCATGACTTCACTAACATGATAAACAATGGCTTCTCTTGAATATTATGCAACACTGCTTGATCTAAATGCTTAACCAAATTGGCACCATAAATGGAAACAGTAACTATATTTACAGAACCAGGAAATAAAGTAAAAGCCAAAAGAACAGCACAAAGTTCAACCAATTGAGGAGATTCCTGCTGAATCATTGTGTCATATTCCCAGTGATCATCCTTTCTCCAAGCCACAGCTGCTTTTCCAGTTTTCCCGGATCCATCTGTAAAAACTGTTATACCTTCCACTGGAACAGGAGAACAAATTTGTTTCCCTTCAAAAGGAATCTCTTTAGTCAGTGTTAGAACAGGATGAGAAGGCAAATGGTATTTTATTTGGCCTGTAAAACAAGATAAGGCAGATTGCAACTCATGATTATTTTGAAAGCACCATTCAAAATACCACTGTTGTACAGGTATCACAATGGTCACAGGGTTGTGTCCCAAAATCTCATGACAACGCCTGCGGCCCTTGATGATAATATCTGCAAAAAGCTCATAAAGTCCTGGAGCTGTTTTCTGAGATCTGAAAGATCAAAATATCCATTCCAGAATATGCAGTTGATCTTCCCAGTTATCACTCCATTGACACAGTATCCCACATGGTATTTCATGGTCTTTCAAAATAAACAATTGAACCCCAACAGAGATATCTATCCTGTTAACAAATTTGTGTGCTAGGGCTAATTCAATTTCTTCTAGGGTCCTTTTTGCTGCTGAGGTCAATTGCCTCCTATCACTAAAGGAGGTGATGCCTGAGAGCAAATCAAACAATGGCTGCATCTGATGATTAGTTATGCCTAAATATGATTGAATCCAACCTGTCAAACCAACCAATTTCTGTCCATCAGTAGCAGTTTTAACATCAATGTCTAACTTCACAGGTTGAGGCATAACTTGAGTGTTGGTCACCAACATACCTAGATAATTCCAAGGCATGTGTTCCTGCACTTTCTCTGGGGCCATGATCAGACCAAAAGCTTTCAAATTTGTCACAGCACATTGTTTAAGAGCTGATAACTGTTGTTTGTTGTCAGATGCCAACAAGATATCATCCATGTAATGATAACAGTAGCAGTTTTTAAATTGCTCCTGCACTTTTGACAAGGCCTGTGCCACAAAACATTGAAAAATAGTTGGCGAATTTTTCATGCCTTGGGGAAGTACCCTTCATTGATATCTTTTATTGGGTTCAGCATGATTTATAGAAGGCACAGTAAAAGCGAATTTTTCTTTGTCTTGCTCAGCCAATGGAATAGTGAAGAAACAATCTTTCAGATCAATGACAACTATTTGCCATTCCTGTGGAATCATTGTAGGTGTAGGAAGGCCTGTTTGTAAAGCTCCCATTGTTGCCATTGCAGCATTTATCTGCCATAAATCATGTAAAAGTCTCCATTTTCCCGATTTCTTTTTTATTACAAAAACAGGGGTATTCCAGGGACTGAATGATTCCTCAATATGTCCTGCTTGCAATTGTTCTGTGACAAACTCTTGCAGGGCAGTAAGCTTTTCAGTAGTAAGGGGCCAGTGCCAACCCAGGCAGGTTTATCTGTCAACCATGTCAGGGCCACAACTGGACGTTCATTGCCCTGCATCACAGTGGCCCCCGTTAAAAATCCGTAGTAATTTTGACACCCCATTGAGATAAACAATCTCGTCTCCACAAACTTTGAGGAGCATCAGCAACATAGGGTCTGATGTTAGCTTGTTGGCCATCAGGATGTTTCACATTAATTACAATGGCTGACAGGCCACCTGTTGTAGCACCCCTAGACCCCAGGAGTCCAAAACTTGCATGAGTGAGAGGCCACGACTGAGGCCAGCAAAGTCACGAGAGCATTGTGACATCTGCTCCAGTGTCAATCAAACCTGTTACTGATATGGTTCCTGGATGGATATGCATCCACTGGTGGTGAGGATGCATGTCTTTTCTGGATGGTTCTCTGTTACTTTCTCAGCCCAGAACACTTGAGGTACCCCTGTCGATCCAAAACTTCCTGTGCCGCAACTTCGGCCCACTGTATTTGGAACAGAACTCACAAAAGGTACAATCTGAGCAATGCAGGTTCCTTTCTGAATAGTGACAGGAGGGTAATCAATGGATACCATAGCATGAATCTGTCCCAAATAATCAGCATCAATAAGTCCTAGATACTCATGAATACCTCTAAGTGTGGTACTTGATCTCCCTATTAAAAATGCACTCAATCCCCGTCCTATTGGACCATAGGCATCGGGGGGCACTTTACATATTTCTTTTGTCAGAATGGTTACTGTGTCAGCCGTGGGTATATCAATCCCTGCGGACCCGCTTGTTGCCCCTGAGTATTGTTCACAAATGGGCAGCTTTGCAGTGCTGGGAAGGCCAGCATTTGCTGTTGTGGTTGTTGGGGTATTTGTTTCCCCACGCGCCCCTTCATGCTCCTCTTTGGGTTTCCCTGCAATAGCTGAACCATTTGCATGATATTTGCTCCTGCACTGTTTAGCATAGTGCCCAAGTTTAGCACAGCAATTGCACACAACATCACTGCTTGCACTTGGCTTAAATGTTGTTTTCCGGACAACATTTGACACTCTGGTACACTGTGACCTTATGTGCCCTTGTTGTCCACAATTATAACATTTTGCTGAAGGTCTTAGCACTGCAGCAAGAGCTGCCATTTTATGCTCGACTGAACCAACTTTCGAGCAAGCAGTAACCATTTCAGACAAGGTGGGTTCCCCAGGTAAAGTGTCAATAATCTTTCTGCAGTCTGGGTTTGCATTTTCTTTAGCCAATTGTATGCACAATTTGTCTTGCAAAGTTTCATCATCTACCTGTTTCTCAATAGCTGCAGCAAGTTTTTCTGCAAATTGCAAAAATGGTTCTCTCATCCCTTGCTGTATAGTGACATATTTCTGTTTTGGAGCTGCCATTTCCATTGTTTTAAAGGCACTCATGCCAATTTGCTGAGCTTGCGCCGAAATCAAAGGATCCCACCTTGCCTGTAAATCTGGATTGGCAAAAGGCCCAGTGCCCAGCAGGGCATCAAAACCCACAGCATGACGAGGGTCGTGTTGAGGCAACTGCATATTTGTTAGAGCTGTGCGTTCAGCCGCTCGCCTCCAAGTGTCTTGAAATACACCGTATTGTACTGGCTGGAATAGAATTGTAGCAAGATGCATGATGTCATAAGGTGCAAGCATATCTGCATTAATTACACATATTAATTGCATTACCTCTGAGGAATTAATACCATACTGAGCCACTTTTGATTGGAGATCTTGCACAACCCTCCAGGCAAAGACATGATGACTGTCACCCTGCCCTGTTCCAGGAGCTTCTTTAAAACCTGGAGAAGCCATAGGGTTATCACAGGCAACATTTGCATTGGCACTGTTCTCCTGAGGTACTCTTGGAGCACCTAACCTTTCTATCATGTCCCAATTCTTTTCTTCAACTGCTTTCCTCCTAATAAATTCCCAAAACTCCTGAGGCTGTCGAGGAAGCCCAGTTACTTGACATGGGGGCAAAGTCCATGGGGCAGCAAGGCTAGAGCTCTTGGGAGGTAAAGAGACCAGAGCTCCTTGCCCCAACTCAGGTGTTACTGCGGGCGACTCATCACTTGCTTCGCTGTTGCCGTCACTGTGAGGGAGCAGAGGATACGACCTTGCAGGTTGTTCATGCAGCTCAGAGGGGAGCGGGGGCGGATGGCTGGACTAGAGCGGAGGGAAACGGGGGGGCAGACGGCTGGGTTTGTCTCTCTGCTAAAGACATTTCAGCTGACTGGCGTAGTGGTGTAGTGTATACAGGCACCATCGTGGGCTGCTGCGCAGGTGTGAGATAAAGAGGTTTAGGGGTCTGATAAGAGGATGCTATGGCAGGTTGCCCTGAAGCTCTGGCAGCTTTCCCAGAAGCTCTGGCAGCTTGCCAGGTAACTTGCATGGCACCCGGACTTTCTTCAAGTTCCCCATCAGAGGCCCCCTCTGCCTCATCCCCCCCCATCAGGTTCTGTTATCAGCCCCAACTCTTCCTCCGCATCCCGCTCTGCTTGTTCTCGCTCTGTTTTCCATTCCTTTAATGCCTCAAAGAGCGGTTCCCAAGTAACTGCTAGATCGACAACCGTTTTATCTCCCACTCGGATGACTTCCCACAGTCTGTCCCCGACTTTTTTCCATGCCTTAACACTAAAAGCTGTGTCGGGATCAGTGCCAAAATCCTGTGATTTAGCCCACAGCAATATATTTCGAAGGGCATAGTCTGACGTATTAGTTCCCTTATTTCTTAACAAAACTTTCCATGTAGCCAGAACATTTTCTTCCTCTTTAGATAAATTATGCCCCATCATTACTAGTTGGTGGCTCACCTACTTCCAGGTGTCTTGATAGGAGGAAATCAGGTCCGGACCTCCCTGTGGCTTCCACCTGCCCCTCTCAGCTGCACCAACGCCGCCTCCCCCACTACGTCCCAGTGGGTCACAGTTTCCAGTTGCTAGGACCCCGTATGGGCCCCCACCGACTCTGTTCTTATCACGTCGGGGCAGAGGGGAAGTGTCGCTGTCGAGGTGGTCATGACATAAAGCAGAGACCGCAAGAAGTCTCAGATGGCAACTCTTTATTATTGAACATGGCTGACCTTTTATACACTTTCCAATTGTTTATGCTTCTTCTATCTTTACTATTGGCCACAATAAGTCAACATAATACTATCGGTGAGAAGTTATAGTGACTTAACTAACTTTCTAAAAATGCTTCGTCCAGCTGCAAGGTTCTCTTATCTTTCTTCTCTCCTTGGTTA
This sequence comes from Agelaius phoeniceus, assembly GCF_051311805.1. Taxonomy (NCBI): domain Eukaryota; kingdom Metazoa; phylum Chordata; class Aves; order Passeriformes; family Icteridae; genus Agelaius; species Agelaius phoeniceus. The sequence goes on along the minus strand of NC_135291.1, from coordinate 1,290,416 downwards.
CAGCCTTGGAGAGAGCTCCTTATCAGCTTCTTCTTGCTCCTCGGCTTCTTCTCGCTCCTTTAGCGAACAGGCCGCTGTTAGTCCCTTTCACAATTCCCCCTTTTTGTTTTTGGACTGTGAATGCAGCTGCTATGGATTTTTGCAGGGCCCTTTGCAAACATCCCAGCAGAGAGGGGACACACAAAACCACAATCACAACCATCAACAAAAGAGAAGGGTTTAATATCTCTGTCATTAAAAATGTAGTCATTAAAGGGGAAGCCAGAATGGGGGTAGGAGATGTCTTCTTAGTTCCTGGAGCAGGTGTCAACTTCTTTGGAAAAGACTTACAAATCCAGCTGGGAATAGAGGTTATACCAGAAGAAGAAAAGGCTGTGGACAAACTCTTAGAAATAAAGTAGTGGTGTGTACACCTGATGCGGTCCAAAATGTGTTAAAATCAAAAAGGAAAAAAAAGGAAAATAAAATGCTGGGGAAGAAATGGTTAGTAGACTCTAAGATGTAAAAATGTGAAATAATGATAACTTAACACTAGAAGTAAAAAAAAGTTTGAATCTAGCTCAATTTTTTTGGCAAACAAAAAGGTACCTTAACACATGATTGTTCAGAAATTGTGCAATACCAAACTGAAGTTCAGGAGGATGTAGCAGAACAAGCCCTCCTAGAGGGGGAAAAGATATATGTTGATGGTTCATCCAAATGCTTATTAGAGAAAAAGAATCCCTGGGCAGCCAGGGTGAGGGTTGTTGAGGCTGTGGGGTGTTTGACCGCTCTTGTGCGGGCGGCAGAGTCTCGGGGCTGCGGCAGGGGCTGATCCATGGGGGCGGCCCCGCGTGACAACTTCCAGCGTTTGCCCCCCGGTGGAGGCGGCGCGGGGCGCGGGTTTGTGTGGGCGCCGCTGGGGCTCGGCAGCTGCTTGGTGGTGCCGGGGTCTCGGAGGGCGCGGGGTTGCTGCACACGCTCAGCAGCCCGGCAGCGGCGCTGGGCACGGCTTGCACAGTTTGCTGCTGAGGAGCGCGGCTGCCGCAGGGACGGAGCTGCCCGGGGGTGGCTCCCAGCCTGCTGGGGTCCCAGTGCAGGGCGGCAGCCTCAGCCCCAGTAGGTGGGTGAAGAGAGAGAGAGAAAAGGGGCGAAAGGGGGGCGAGGCACATCCCCAAGGTCCCCACAGGGGCCCTGCTGTGAGTGAAGAGAGAGAGAAGAGGGGGTGGCATGAGAATAAGCGATAAGACCAAAGCAGAGATGGCCTTGATCTCTCGCTAATTCTCAAAAGCTCACCAAGTTATTTTTGTTCTCTTAAAGCAAGATTCTTTTTTTCTTTCTTCTTTTTTGCTGATAGGATGGGGTGGGGGGTTTGTTCTGAGAAGTTGTTAGAAGAATGGATCTGTGAAGGCTGAACAGCTAAATAATGCTCAGACGATCAAAGGCAATAGATGTTAAGACTGGCCTGGCTCTCTTTTTTTTGTTTATTTTTTTGGTTGTTTGGTTTGGTTTTCTTTGGTTTTGGGTGGTTTTTTTTGTTTTACTAATTGTGGCTCACAAGAAGAGGAATTTGCCTCTGAGTTTTCCCTTCAGTGCTGTTAAGGCTTCCTGCCTTAGAAAGAAAGGGAAGCATCCTAAGCATGGCAAGTCCCTTTTTCTCTAGGAGAACTGTCCTTTACGTGATCCCAAGAGCTGAACAGCCTAGCACAGCTGAAGACTCAGCTGGGTACAAGAAGAACAAGCAGCTGTGGCCAAAAAAACCCCAAAAAACCCAACTTGTTGCTAAACCCAGGAAGTTTTGAAGAATGCTAATGGCAAATCCTGATGTAGAGTTGCCTTTCCTCCAGTCACTGTTCTGTGCTATTGAGAAGTCCTTTTCAGGTACTACTGACAAACGAGGCAGCAATCCAAGGCAAGGGAAAAGAGAGTGGATCCAGGCCAGCAGAATCAAAGGAGCTGTGAAGGATCCTGAGGAGTGGACTAGCACATTTAAACCGGGTGATACCAAATTGGCTCCTAAGTTGGGACTGGGTGGTAACGAACTGCGACGACCCAAATGATCCAAGGAATGTACAAAGAATCACAGCTAATTGAGAAACAAGGCCAGGTTTATATCAGTGGTTTCAAGTGCCATCTGAACAAGTCCTGAGACATGTCAGATATCCAATTTGGGGAGGAATACTTCCACTCCAAACAGGAGCATCAGGACTATTTCAGTCAGAGAATTCTCATGTTCTGGCCTTAGCCTGTGACTTCTACAAAGAGGAGGAGGAATTACAACTTCCATCAGGGCCATACCATATACCCTGTTTGCTTCATCCTAATATCAGATATGCTGGGTTATAATGCTGAGTTAAATGTAAATGTTTAAATTGTGGGAAAAATTGGTCTTGTAGTTTCCACAATCGATGCTCATGTTGCAGGAAGTGTCGAGCACCAAATCTATCCCCTATCCAGATAGAACTCAAAACAACTGAAATAATAACTTTGTTTTGTGGATGGGAGTTATTAGTGCCTGTTGAGTGGGAGATACCTGAGGAACAGTGGGAGACTACAATTACAGAGTGTCAAAAATGATTTGCCTGGAAATTAGCAAAAAGAGTGGCAAAGAGAAGAGGGCAAGACTGGATTGGCCGCTGTACTCGCCACCGAGAAGATCAAATACACCTGCTATGGGCAGCAACCCCATAGGCATGGCAGGTGGGGGTATAAGCCATGCCAGACCTCTGTTATTCCTTTTTCTGTCACTCATCTTCTGTCTTTTCCCTTTAGGGATACCAGCAAAATCGTGTCACAAATGCTATCAAAAGCATTAGAGGGAAAGAAATCAAAGTTCCTCTTTTATTACACACACCCATGTCAGCAGTCACTGCTATGACCCATCCAAATTAAGTACCTGTAGGCAAAACAGGGGAAAATATTGCATTGCTAGAAACTTAGGAAAAAGTGAGAATATATTGGGAAGTGAATGTCCAAAAGGGGAGAGATGGATTTGTTTCACATTTGCCTTTAAGGGTAGAGTCCAAGATTTGGTAAAAGAACAATCAGTAAACAAAAAGGGAAAACCAGCACAGCAATCTGACTCTGTATCAGCCCCAATTAATAAGCTGAATCTCATTATGAGACTCCAAACAGTTGTAGAGATAATAACAAACATAACCAGATGGGCATTAGAATTAATATCAAGTCAACAAAGCCAAACAAAACCCATAATATATCAGAATAGATTGGCTTTAGACTGACTATTGGCTAAAGAAGGGAGTGTTTGTGGAAAATTTAATATGTCAGGTGTAGATATATTAAAATAGATGACCACCATGAAATATAGCCCACATACTGATCCAAAATTGGGAACCAATGTTAAAAAACTAGCTGGTGAGATCATGTATGGAATGGTGGAAGAAATTAGGCTTCTTCCTTTTATGTGTTACAGCTGTTTGGATATTTCTTCCTTGTTTGATTCCTTGTTTTATTCAGCTAATTATCAGCGTAGTCCAAAGCATAAGAAACATTGCTCAAGCTAAATGTTTTATAAAGAATAAGAGGGGAGTTTGTTATAGATGCTGTTCCAGATTGCAATGCAAGATGTTTTCCATGACCATCTGTATGGCAGATTATCTTTGTCAAGCGGGCAGTTTGCCTTATCTCTCTCTTTGAGTCCTCGGGAGGGGACATCTGTTGATAACTGTTGATGACTATTGAATGTCACTGCATGACTGATAAGAACTGTAACATCCCATTGGGAGATGCTCCGCCCAGAGGGAGGAGCCAAGCATTGCTACCCAGATATAATCCAGAGGTTTTTGAGACACCAGCGCGGCTTTCTCCATTGGATTCCCCAGAGGAACAGCAGCTGCCTCATCTTCCACTGGATCATCGGAGGAAGAACACATCCTTCCCTACAGGACCCCCCCTGCTCCAACAGAACCACCCCTGACACTTCAGGAGGGCTGCAGCCACATTTCCAATTGCACTGCTACCACACCTTTACCCACAGGGTGTCAGGTTGGGTTCTGACTCTGCCTGTGTTGTCCTAGTGTACTGCATGCTTTATTTTATCCTTTTATTTTTTTCCTTCCCTATTAAAGAACAGGTATTTCCTGCTCCCATATTTTTGCCTGAGAGCCCCTAAATTTAAAGTTTATGGCAATCAGGAAGGGTGGGGAGGGTTTACATTCTCCATTTCAGGGGAGGCTCCTGCCTTCCTTAGCAGACTCCTGTCTTTCCAAACCAAGGCAGCCACACGTCCCGTGTCTGTGTCACGCCCCTGCGACTGTGCTGGCCACCCAGCACCGGGGCTGGTCCCAAAGAGGCCATGGCAGGGCCTGTGGAAGGCCCCGGTGCCCTTCCTGCTCAGCAGTGGTGGCAGCCGTGGGGGCTCATTCTGCTGCCCTGAGCAGGCAGAGCAGAGGAGCAGCTGCTTCTTGTTTGGGCCATTGCTAAAGTTCCTGCTGGGCTGTGTCTTCAACACTTGGGGCAAGGTCTTGCCTGCAAGCTGGGGCAGTTTGGGTGGCGTGGGGGTGTCCCCAGGGCACGTGGAGGTGTGTCCTGGGGCTCTCTGTGACACAGTGCACCGTGGTCACCGTGGGATGGAAAGGGACAGAATGTGAGAGTGTGACCCTTTGTGACACGTCGTGACATAGGTGCTGGTGGTGCCACGGCCACGCCACAGTGCTGGGTGCACGCGACGGGACAGGACGGGACAGAGCAGTGCTGTGAGGAGCCCCCACACAGCCAACTCGTTCCTGGCTGACCCGGAGCTTTTCCCAGGCGTTCCCTGTGCAGGTGACGTCGAGGCCAGGCTGCGGGACTCGGTGACGTGGAGCAGTTCCCAAGCGTCTGCCATCCCTGCGGCCGGTGCCCTCGAGGACAGACTGCGGGACTTGCAGTCCTATTTCCCTTTTGAGACTTCTCTCTTGCTGCTGCCCTCGAGGACAGGCTGCAGGAGTTCCTGTCCTGTAGCCTTCCTGAGGCTCCTCTGTTGCAGGTGCCTTCCAGGCACAACTGCAGCACTTGCTCATCTTCAGCTCTTCCGAGGCCTCTCTGCTTCAGCAAGCGCTCATAACTGCAAAGAGTGACATGGAGCAGAGACCCCCCAGCGTCCCCAAGCTGGCCTGGGTGGAGGAGGAAGAGGCTGGAGCTACCTCAGCACAGCAGCCTGAAGAACTGGAGCAGTTCCAGCTGCTGCAGGAGCGTGAGTGTCAGAGCTGGGCCACAGGGCTGGTGCCTATAGCCAGCCTGGCCCCATCCCATCCCATCCCATCCCATCCCATCCCATCCCATCCCATCCCATCCCATCCCATCCCATCCCATCCCATCCCTGTGGACATATCCATGGATAGGACAGAAGCTGGGCTGGAGCACCTGGCAGCCACGCTCCATCCCCCGGGGCATCCCGAGGCTCTCCCTGCCTGGGCAGCGCAGGGCTGGGCTGTGTTCTCCGGCCTCTCCTGCAGCCCCTCAGCTCTGGCTGCGCTCGCTCTTTGCCAGATGCAGCCCAGGACCGGACACAAGAACAGGAAGCCGCCCGTGGCCGCTTGGGCAGAACGGCGCAGGTACCTGCAGCCATCCCCACCTGGGCTGGGCCTGCTGGCACTGCTGAGCCAAGCACCAGGCTTGGAGCGCTCCATGGATTCTCCCTCTCTTGCTGCCCTTCTCCTGCCGACCCTCTGTGAATTCATCACGTGCCTTTGGCAGGAAGAGACCGCCGGTGCGGGCACGGGCGTCTTGGCCAACCTTCCGTTCCTTGATGCCGAGATTGATGCTGCCATGCTGGATTTGCTTGTGGAGAAGGGTGTCTCCAATCCAATGCAAGTAAGCAGCTTGGGGCAAGGGCTCGATGGCCCCAGCAGGGGTGCGGCGCCTCGAGCCGGCTCTGCCGGGCTCCCTCGCCTTTGAGGCCCGGCCCAATGCGGTTGGAAGGGAAGCACTTCTCAGGGGGAGTTGCTGCTCTGGCAGCTCTCCAAGTCTCCCCATGCCCTCTGCAGGTGCCTGCCATGGTGAGGTCCATCCACCAGTGGCTCACGGCCAATGAGGCTGCTGGGCACAGGCTGGACAAGGCCCTTCTGGAGCTGACCGAGGAATACCCCTCGGACGTGCTGATCACCCTCTTGCGCTGGGCCCCATCGTGTGACAGGTAGGGCAGCCCCACGTGCCTTGAGGGCTTCGGGTTCACCGGCCCATCACCCTGTAGAGCCTGTCCCTGCTGACTGCCAGACAGGCGGGCAGTTCCAGGATCCTCTGGCTCCTCTGTTTTCCAGGGCTGCCATGTCAGCTCCTGAGCCTGGTGCCACGCTCCCTCCCTGCCCCTCGGGGCCTGTACCCACGTGGGCTGGCTGGCCGCTGCCGGCCAGGGGCAGTGGGCAGAGGCAGGGCTGAGGGCCAGCACGGGGCCCTGCAGCTGCCCAGGCCACGGTGCTGTGGCCGAGCCCGCCCTGACACAGAGCTCTGACCCCACAGAGCTGCCGCCACCATGTGGGGAACCATCATGTCCTCGAGCAGGACTGCGGAGCCGGCGCTGCGGCTACTCCTCGATGTGCTGAGCGCCTGGCCAGTGCACAGCGTGTACACCTCCGATGGGGACAACGCAGGAGTCTTTGCCCTGGCTGTGAGTTTCTGCTGCCGGCCTTTGCCAGCCCCCAGGCCGCCTCTCCAGCAGCCAGCTCTCTGTCCTCCCCCCAGCTGCATCCCCCTGCCTCAGGCACTGGGCTGAATCCTGCCTTAGGGGAGGGGTTCAGGGGCACCAGGCCGGCTGCTCCCCCCGTGTCTCCCCCAGCCTCTTCCTGGCATGCTCAGGCCCTGCCACGTGGATGTCTTGGCACTGAGCCTTGTCTCTGGCTGTTTTATTTCTTGCAGGCAACCGTGGCCCTGTGGAGAATCTTTAATCTGGCCTGGCGCTCACCTGTGGTGCTGGAGTATTTCTCCAATCTCTTTCTGCGTCTGCTCTTCCAAGCTTACATCTGCATGCAGGATATGCCAGAAGAGGTTGAGACCTTCTGGCAGGGATGCCAGGAGCAACACGGCCTCTCCGCCAACCCCAACAGGTGCTCCATGCCAGTCCTCCCAGTCTCCCCATCCCTCCCACGCCCCCAGGGCAGGAGCCAGGGCTCCCAGCGTGACCTGGGCTTTGCTCTGCACACAGCTTTGCGCTGCAGACCCTGAAGGCCCTGCTCTGCCAAATGCGCTATGAGCACGTGGTGCTGTCCATGGAACGCAAGCGTGCCTGGGACACGCTGCTCTGTGCCGACACCCACCACTGTGCAGTGCGTCTGCTGGCCAGGTGAGACCTCGTTCTCCCCACCGCCCCTCTCCTTTGTGCCCGCAACGCCCCACACAGTCCCCGTGCTCATGGGCAGCCGGGCCTTGTCACCAAGGGAGGCATGAGCAGACTGGAAAAGGCCGGCACAGGAGGCTGCCCGGGAACAGCCGCCTCCCAAAGCGCCCTTGGGATGCTCGGGAGCAGACCAGAGCTCTGCCAGTCAGCCCTGGGAGAGGTTTGCCCGCCCGGCCCAGGAGTAATGGTGCCTTTTTCTCCCTGCCAGGGAGATGCGCCGTGTCTCCATCATCTGGTGTTGCGGCATGGCATCCTGCCTCTTTGACCTGCTCAGCCAAGGCATTTCAGACTGGGAGCTGCCTGCCCTGGCCTTCCTGGTGGAGGTGAGCCCCATGGCCAGCGCTGCCTGGCTGAGCTGCCTCCCAGCCCTCTGCCCTCTCGTAGCCGCAGCTGCCTGGGACGCTGCCCGTGCCCTGTGCTGCTGCCTTGGCTTGGCCCTGTGCACTTCTGAGCTCCTGCCAGCTGGGCACCTCTGTGCCTGCTCTGTGCCTGCTCTGTGCCTTTCAGGTCCTGGATTGCCTGGACTTGAGCAAATGCGGTAAAAAAGTCCTGGAGATCTTGACAAGGCACCTGCAGAGCGAGTCCAGGCAGATGCGTGGCGTGGCACTGCGAGGCCTCGTGGTGCTCACCTCGATGGTGAGAAGGAGGCAGCAGCTGAAGCTGTGCTGGCAGCATGGGGCTGGGGCAAGCAGCCCCTTGGCCTTAGCTGGGCTTTGGCAGCTGTGGCAGCTGTTCCCAGCTCTCCGGGGTTGCTGTTCAGCTGCCTGAGTGCTTTGGGACAGGCCTTGGGCCTCTGAGCCCTGCAGCAGCAGCAGTAGCAGCAGCAGCAGCGTGGGGTTGACCAGCCTTGTTTTGCACACAGGATCCAAGCATGTACAGCCTGACTGAAAGCCTTGGGAAGCTACTGTGGGATAGGGATGAAGACATCGTGGAGAAGACCCTCATTGTGCTCAGCCTCCTGATGCTGCAGAAAGACCTGGCAATAGCCAGCCCCATCGCCCTGCAGCTGGCTGAGGCGCTCTGGCACCTCTTTGACAATGTGAGGCTCCGTGCCCCCAGCCACGGGCACTTGGGTGCTGCCTTGGGCCTGGGCACAGGGAGGCCTGGAGCAGCTGATGTGGAGGGCTTTGGCTTCCTTTTCAACAGGACAACAGCCTTGTGCAGCTGCTCTCCATTCGCCTCTTCCAAGACGTGATCGCCTTGGTAGTGGCAAAGGGAGAGAAGCCCCTGAAGAAACACATGAGCCAGAGCCTGCTCCCACTCTTCTTCCACTGCCACGATGAGAACGGGCGTGTGGCACAGGTGAGGCCTCCTGGGTGTCCCCATGGAAGGAGCTCAGCTGTCTCCCCAGCCCCTGGCACCTGACGGGCTCCAGCCTCCTCCCGGCCCTGGCACAGAGATGCGGGTCCGGTGCCCTGGGCTGCGGTGCCATCTCTGGGTCTCTGCTGCTCTGCAGGCCTCTCGGGAAACGCTGCTTTCTGCAGTAAGCTTCCTGAAGAGGAAGGATCTCAAGCAGCTGCTGCAGACGCATCAGATGTGGAGATTTGCCGAGTGCTTGGTAAGGACAGCCTGGAATGCCCAGCCCAATCCCTGCAGAAGCCGCCTGCCCCCGGCGCCCAGTCTGTGGGGCTGGCAGCTGTGGCCCCTGCCCAGTGCCGCAGGCAGGGGCACCAGCCTGCGCCCCACACGCCGCTCCCTTGCCTGGGCCGTGCGGGCTCTTCTCCAGGCTCTTCTGGCCCCAAGTCCGGTGCCGATGGAGGCCCGAGCCAGCCGGGCTCTGCTGCGGGGCGGCACCGCGGCTCGCCGGGCCCTCCTCCCCGTGCCGAGCCCGGCGCCTGCGGCTGCTGGCCGGGCCTCAGGGCTCTGTGGGCAGGGGGAGCAGTGGCGGCCGTAGGCAGCGCCCGGCCCAGGGGCAGGGCCCGCATCAACCCTTTCCCTCCGTGCCCCGCCGCTCTCTGCAGCTGGCAGAGGACAGGAGCCGAGCGGCCGAGCAGCTGCGCCTGGCCCTGCCCTACGTGCGGAGCGCACAGGAGCCCCTGCGAGAGGCGGCCGTCAGGTTCATGGGTGAGCGCCAAGGCCGGGTCCCTCCCCGGCCCGGCCCGCCGCAGCTCGGCCCCAGCCCCGCCTGCTGCCTCGGCAGCAGGATCCGGGCGCGGGCATGTGCAGCCCCGGCGGGGCTCGGCATTGCTGCTGCCGCCCTCTGGCAGCCGTGGCCTGGGGCGGCAGCGAGCGCCAGGGGCCCGGGCTGAGCCCTGCCGGGCCAGCAGGGCGTGTGGCCTCGGGGCTGGCAGCGCCCGTGGGCGGCAGCTGTGGCTCTGAAGGCAGGACACGCTCTGTGTTCCCCAGGGATGGCCGGGCGCTTCCTGACAGGGCAGCAGCCGCACTTCCGCATCATCTGCAGGGGTGAGTGCGGCCCGCGGGCTCTCGCCGGGGGCTGCCGCTGGCACCTGCGTTCCCTGGCCCGCCCGCCCACGGCTCCGCTCCCTGCGCGCCCCAAGGTGCCCACGGCACAGACACCTTGTAGGGACCTGGGGGACATTCCTGGCCAGCAGCTGCCATCTCGTCCTTCTTGCCTCCTGCTTCCTCCAGGCCGTGCCAGGAGCTGCGTGCTATGCACGAGCCTGGAGGCTCTCGCCAGCTGCCCGCAGATCCAGCCTCTGACTGGGCCTCTGTTTCTCTCTCTGCAGCCCTGCAGGACATGACGGATGACACCAGCCCTGCCATCTCATGCCTGGCGCTTCAAGCTCTGTACATCCTTTTAGCTCTACAGAGCGTTCCCGGCTCCCGACTCCAGAAGATGCGAGACCAACTGCGCCGCCTCTGGCACTCGCGGCCTTTGCTGTGTGGCCGTGGCTGAGTGTCCTGCTGCGGCGCTGTGCAGAACTGCTCCGGGAGGCTGCGTCTGCTGGGGCCACCTGAGCCTGCGGGGAACACCTCTCCTCTGCCAGCACTTCCTTTCCCTTCACCCCCTAGAGGAACATTAAATTGCTGTTGTTGGATAGCCGCCTGTCCAGGAGCTTTGTCTTGGTGCAGAGTGTCTTCAGGCCAATGGGGAAGAGGGGGAAAAGGCTGCTTGGTCTGTGCAATTTGCCCAAGCGTGTGGTGTGGAAGGGAAAGTGTGGAAGAATGGCTGGAGGAAAAGGGCCATGGATCCGTGGAAATGTTGTACAAGCAAGCCCCATGATAACTGAGCATACATGTTAACTTAGCAGCTTGGCATAAGTGGGCCGCACTTAGCATAACCAGGCCGCACGCCATGATAGGAAGATGCTGTGTCCTGCCTGCTGACAAGGTCGAACGGGCAAGGACAGCAACGAGAATAGAAACCATAAAGTATGCATAACCACAAAGTAGGAGGAATATGTAAATGTAATCTCTTGCTTTAAACCAAGAAACTCATGACATGTATGAGCAATTAAACCAATAAACTAACGACAAGTATGCATAATTACTGGAAAACAATATAAAAGTACCGGTGTGCTCAAGATAAACCGAAGCTTGCTTTACCAATCATATTGATTGACTGCTTGTCTTCCCTCGCCGCCATCAGGAGGGGGCTGTGGGATGCTGAGAGGGACGGGAGGGGCTTTGGTGGCTCCTGGCCAGGACAAAAAGGGATCGGGGGGAGGTTTCCGGGGGTCCTGGCTGGGCTGGGAGCCACAGGGAGGGCGACGTGACCTTTCTCAGCTGGCCAACTGTCCACAAAGCTCTCCACATTTCCCCCGTTTTTCTGTTGAACAAGCATGGTCTGATTAAATGCAGCAGATACCATCTTTTGCACCATGTTCTGTAGGCATATGCAAAAGATCAGCAAAATTAATACTACTAACAAAGCTATAATGCTCACTATAATGCTGACCTTAACAATAGAGCGTAACCATGATCCCAGGCCTAAAGATTTGAGCCATCCATCAATACCAAAGCCTGATTCTACCTGTAGGTTTCCAGTTAACCGCTCCAGTGTGGAGAGCTTTGTGGACAGCTGGCCAGCTGAGAAAGGTCACGTCGACATAATAGCGTTGGTTAAGTTAGAAGGAGGCAAGTCTAGGATTCAGCAGTCAGTGTCCAACCACTGACAAGGACATTGTGCCCTTGGTGCAACAACAGGATAGAGGAGAGGGTCTCATGCCAAAAATATGAGGATAGTTTCAGCAGAATAACCACAAGAATGTAGAAGTAGTAACAAAATAACCATAAGAATATAGAAGTAGGTGTGGTTGACCGATAAGTAATTAACCAATAATGAGCTCAGCTTTGCAATATGTATAAGCCACATTAACACCAATATAAATATGTGTGAACTATCAATAAAGTTGGAGACTTGCTGATCACGCATATTGTGTGCCGCATTTCTTCCGCAGATCCAACAAATTCCTGGTTTTGAGTCACCAATGCAATCACCTGTAAAGCCTGAAAATATGAGCTCTCATTCAAGGGCTTCCAGGAACACTTAAACCTACAGCAATTCTCCTTCAGAAAACCACAGTAGCTATGTCTCCTATAGAAAGACCAGATAAACCTCTCAGGAACCAGAATGACCCTTTTGTTCCCCTTTATGACTTGCTGAGAAAAAGAATAAAATGGGATTGGACTTCTTTTCAGGAGGAAACATTGCAATTACTGATTTTTGAAGTGACAGCACACCAAGCACTGGACCCTGTCCATCCCACAGATCCCTTTCAGCTGGAATACGGATTTGCCTCCTCACAGCTTTCCGTTCATATACGGCAGCGGGGTCCTGAGGGTCTGACAAAGCCTGTTGGTTTTTATTCCCGTGGTTTCAGAGATACTGAAAAAAGGTACACAGCCTGGGAAGGGGGGTGTTTGTGGTTGGATTGGGAAAAAGTAAATGTAAATGATCACAAATTGATAATTGATGCACTTGGTGCTACACAAAACAACGTTTCTTTGGCTCTCAGCTGTATCCAGGCACAATTGTGGATGCAGTCAGTCGCTGCCTCAATTATAAGAGAAGGTGAAGAAGGCACTTTTCCCACTGAAATTCGGAAAATAATTTGGGACAGTGCCACTGACTTTGAAAGAGAATTCCAATCCTGGTGGAACCTGGTGAATTTTACCTATGAGCCCATTGCAAATACAGCCACAGTTTTTGTGTTAACCATACACAGTGCCTCAGAGCATTTGATTTTCCCTGTTATAGCATTAGAACTGAATTACAGCGGAGCTGTTCTCTATCCCATAGAGAATGGGCCCGTCAAATTGGTGAGAAATGGCAAACTGTTAATTTGGAACCTTGTATTGTCCGAGAACAACAAGGGCTCATCTGTGAAAGCAATGCAATCATAGCTCAAGACATTTGTCTAGACACAGAGTGAAATATCTGTCATTTTGAAATTTGTCCTAACAAGACTTCTGAAACAGTCCTTACATACATAGGCTTAGAACTGCTTGTCATTTTGTATTTGTAGAAAATGTGGCAGTAGATACTAAAAATCTTTCAAATTTCTGTGCTTGTAACTTTACCAAGATTGCAGGATGGGATTTCTCTTATGAAGCTCCAGTCACCTCTCACTACCCATTGCAATCCAACTACACACTGATTCACAAACTGATGCCTACTCCTACTGGGATGGATCTCACTTTGGTAAGACAACTGCTGCTCCATCAAGACTTAGTTGAAATCCTTGAGAAGATTGAGAAAAACGCACAGAAAGCCCTGGTGACTGCTCATCACAATGTGAGACAGATACCCCGTGTCATGGAAAGGGTGGAGAAAGATGCCGAGCACAGGGGGTGGGATACTCTTTTAGGTGGTCTCCTACTGCCACGGGTGTCCTGAGCAGTCTGTGTCATCCCATTGTTATCCTTTTGATACCAATTCTGCTTGGTTTTATTTTATCAGCAGTCCCATTTGTTATGAATTGGAGCATGAAACAGCTGACAAGATTGACGTCTATAGTTAATGCACACAACTTGGCTGATGTCCTGTGCACTGTGAACATCCCCAAGCCTTTGACACAAGGCAATTATGAATGAAGCAAATGTGTTTTGGAATAATCCTAATTTCCATTTGATTTTGTGGGAATTACTTTCGATTTTTAGTGAATTGTTTTAGAAAATAATTTTTTAAAGTTAATGCTTGTATTATGATTTGTTTATTGCTTTTGCTTTTGATTATTTGTGACTTGGTTTAACCATTTGAAAAGTGTTATAAAAGTAACATTGTTTTAATTATTCAACCATTAGTGAAAATTGTTATGAAAATCAATATTAATTATGCTTGTTTATTTTTTCCCTTTTTCCCCTCCTTTTCCTATCCTTTCTTTTCCTTCTCTCTCTTTTCCTCCCTTTCTGTTGTCCCTATTTTTCCGGGTTATACTACCAACATACGGTGAATTCTGCAGACCCATCAGCGACACTCCAGAGTTCTGCTGATGAAGATCGCTCAAGACAATTGTGAGTCACGGGGCCGTGTGAGAGTCTGTCCGAATTTTCCCTCATCTGCCTCACGATCGTCATTGGGGGACCACTGAAGAGAAGACCCCCCCTGTCTTAAATCTCTGGCTCCAAAGGAGAAAGTCATGTGCCTGAGACCTGAGAGCGTTGCCAAGCCATTGTTTGCACAGGTGTTGTTTGCTGTGTGCTGCACTGAGCCCAATGAGAAGAAGAAGGAAGCACTGTGCCCTTTGTGCAACAACAGCCTTGGGAGCTGTCCCACCTCTCAGCCTGGCTGGATTCTCCTGAGTTCTGGGTGGTCCCCCCACAGAAGACCCTCACCTGTTTTACAACCACCGTGAGAGACAGACTGAGATGTAAGGAGCCTCTCCATCAAGGACTGAGACACGAAACCCCCATGTGAAAAGGCCCCTCTGCTCCTTCCAAGGACTGGCACTGAAACCCCCAGCCCGGGGCAGGTGTGTGGGGAGGCAAGCTGACCAAAGCGAGATGTTTGCCTGCAGGTTGTGACCGCTGGACCAAGAACACAATGGCTCTCGTTTACTGCTGAGAACATGGACTACCTGTTACATCTATTCCTTATTGTATCTGTTTCCCCCCTCCCCAGCAATTTCCAATAGAGTTATCATAATAAAAACCTCTGAGTTAGCCAGAGACTTGGAGATCTCCCCGATGTAACAGGCGGATCCTCGACTGGACTGGACCAAAGGACTTCGTCTCTACGTTTGGTAGCTCTATCCCCCTCTTTCTCTCTCTCTCTCTTTTGTCTGTCTCTTCCTCTATCTTTTTCTCTCCCTTAATCCCTCTATCACATTTTGTGGGGTCATTCAATAAAGGTGCATTTGTTTTGATTATCATTGCAAACCCCCTTGTACCGTGTCGGTTCTTTTTGCACCCTGAGATCAAATCCACGAACCATCACGAAACCCGTCTGTGAGGACGGATCGTGACACCCCCCGAGGACCCCTCCCCAAATTCCCTCCCAAAGCCCCCCCAGACGCCGCGAAATCCCCCTCAAGTTCCCCCCAGACCCTCCCCAAATGCCCCCTAAACGTCCTCAAGACCCCTCCCCAAATTCCCCTTACGACCCCTCCAGGACCCCTTACCTGTTCCTGCGCCTCCTCAGCAGCTCCCGGGGCCCCCCGTCCTCTCCCAGCGCCTCCTCCGCTCTCTCCAGCGCCTCCCGCAGGACCCGCCCGAGCCCGGGGCGGCTCCCGGGGGTCCCTGAGGGGGTCCCGGGGGGGGGGCGGGGGAGGAGGAGGCGCCCGCTCCATGCCCGGGCCCGCGGTCAGGGGTCGCCGCTTCGGGCTCGGCTCTGATTGGCTGGAGCGGCGCGGGGAGGGCAGAAGTGGATGAGGGGAGACTCCCGGTGATTGGTTGGTTCGGCTCGAGAGAGGCGGCAGTAGCTGAGGGGATACCTGCGGTGACTGGTTGGATCGGCGCACGGGGAGGCCGCTCTTCCTGAGGGGAGGCCCGCGGTGATTGGATGGTTTGGGGCGGAGCGCGCCGCTATTGGCTGGGAAAAGTCCAGGATTATTAAGGGAACATTCCCAGTTTCTTGGAGATAAACTCTCAGATTTTTATGGAAAATTCCCATATTTTTGCAGGAGAAACATTCCCGGAATTTTTGACTCCACATGACCCCAAATAACCCAAATAACCCCAAAACACTCGAAATAAACCCCAAATAACCCCCAAAAAACCCAAACAATACCCAAAAGTCCCCCAGATAACCCTGAAGAAATCCAAATAACCACACAAAACCAAAAAAACCCCTAAATTAAACCCATAAAACCCCAAATTATTTCAATTACACCTAAAAAATTGCCATATACACCAAGATAACCCCAAAGAACCTCAAATAATTCCAAATAAACCCAAACTAACCCGAATACTTCCAAATAACTCCAAATAAACAGAAATTAACCAAGTAAAACCCAAGATAAACCCCAAATAATCCATAAATAACCCCAAATAAACCCCAAACAATCACTAAATAAACCCAACGAAACCCCAAGTAACTCCAGTTCCTCCTGTTCCCACCCCGAAACAGATCCCGACCAATCAGAACGCGCGGCACTGATGACGATCCAGTAGATGCGCAGAAACTCAGAGCACTGGCCCCGCTCAGCGACTTTCAGCCAATCAGCGCCCGGCCCGACTCTGACTCATCAGTTGCCAGGCACAGACCAAGGCCTCTCATGCGTTAAATAATCGCAGACCGCGCGGGGTAATTTCCAGCCAATCAGAGCGTGTCTCGCTGTGACTCGTCAGTTGCCAGGAGCGCAATTTGGGGCGGGGGGGAAGGTGACCCTGGGGATGGGCTGGGGACCCCAAATTAATCCAAAACGGGGTTGCAACCCCAAAACCGAGCAGGAGGGGCCTGGAGCCCCCAAAACCATACACGGGGGAGGGGACTGGGGGAACCATTGGAAAGGGCAGGGAGAGTGGGGAAAAGAGGGGGGTGGGACCCCAAAATTGAGCTGGGAGGGGAATGGGACACCCAAATTAAGCTGGGAGGGGTATGGGATCCCAAAACTGAGCTGGGAGGGGGGTGGGACCCCCAAACAAGAAGAAGCCAATTTTGTTCCTGGAATATGAAAAGTAGTTTATGGATATGCATGAGGGTCTATGAATATGCAACAGGCTGATGTCATGGGAGACAAGGACCATCGAGCAAAGGTTGTTATGTCCACCAAGACCCCCCAATTATTTTCAGGGACACCCCTTATATTAATCTGGTTTTAATTCCATCAGCCTGTGGCATATTCATAGACCCTCATGCATATCCATAAACTCATTTACATATTTCAGGAACTATTTCACATGGCCCGTCCTTGGGGGTGTCTCCTCATTTCAGGAGCCTCCACTGAAATGGAAAATGTAATCTCCCTCCCTTTGAAAAAAAAAATTATTATTATTATTATTATCATCATCAATAAGAATAAACAACTATAAAAATTATAATTAATTTTGAAATTAAGAGGCTCTCAGGCAAAGATATGGGAGTAAAAATAACAGTTCTTTATTAGGAAAAATTAAAAATACAAATGCAGT
This sequence comes from Agelaius phoeniceus, assembly GCF_051311805.1. Classification (NCBI taxonomy): domain Eukaryota; kingdom Metazoa; phylum Chordata; class Aves; order Passeriformes; family Icteridae; genus Agelaius; species Agelaius phoeniceus. The sequence goes on along the minus strand of NC_135291.1, from coordinate 1,273,630 downwards.
AGTACAAACAAAAGAAAAAGTGACAGAGTCAGAGTCCTCTGGGAATCCAGTAGAGAATGAGGCTGATCCATTAGGAATCCAGTGAGAAAAGGGCTGATCCTCTGGGAATCCAGTGGGAAAATGGCTGATCCTTTGGGAATCCATTTCTTACCCCCAAAAGACAGGGCAAAGGCAGGGCCATGGAGTTTTTATAGGGTATCCAAGGGTGGAGTTGGGGTTTGGGTCAGGGGAGGAGCTCTTAGCAACATAAGAAGGGTGAGATCAAATTCCTGCCTCTTAGTAACAGCAGCACTCCACAAAGAACTTGTCCCCAAATCCTGAATTCCCTCTAAAACAACTGAGAAATTGTGGAACTGCAGATATATTCAATCAATTTCCTTCATTTAACCCAGTTTGGGGTGTTTTTAAAGAATGAAGGTGAAGCAGAGGAAAATTAAGGCCAAACCAAAAGGAGAAGCAGCCAGGTGTGTTCCCTACATGGATCACAGGGAATGTGATGACACCAGGCAGGGGGAGCCAGGTATCTCTAGGGGGAGCTCAGGCAGCCTGGGGGCGTCCTCAGGTGACCCAAGAGACCCAAATTTGGGAGAAAACCCCAGCATTTGGAGGTTCCAGGTGTTCTGGAAGGTTCCAGGTGCTCCAGGTGAGCTCCCAGGCCCCATTCCAGCCCCCCCAGGTGTGTTTGCTACCTATCCCCAGATGTGTGAGTTGCCTGTAACTGAAACACCAGATAGGCCATGGCCCTATGACACTCCCAGGTGTTACCTGTCCCAGGTGTGTTTGCTCCCTGTCCCAGCTGTGTTCCCTGTCCAGGTGTGGCCTCACCTGCAGCTGGAAGGCCAGCTCAGCCGTGGCCCTGCGGGCGCTGACGGCTCCATCACACTCAGCCTGGGCCACCTGGAAGTCGCGCTGGGCTCGCGCCCGTGGCCTCCTCGCTCAGCAGCTGCGCCGACACCTGCTCCTGCCGCGCCCGCGCCTCCTGTGGGGACAGCGGCACTGGGAGGGACTGGGAGGGACTGGGAGAGCACAGGGATGGGACTGGGAAGGACTGGGGAATGGGGTACTGGGAGCACTGGGTGTACGGGGGGTGTTGGGGCAGTTGGGGAATGGGGGTACTGGGAGAGACTGGGAGAGACTGGGAGGAACTGGAACGGGACTAGAAAGGCACTGGGAGCACTTGGGAGGGACTGGGGTACTGAGGGTACTGGGAGGAGCTGGACAAGAACTGGGAGGTGCTGGAGTGGGATTAGTGGGGTATTGGGAGAGTACTGGGGGTACTGGGGACACTGGGAGGGACTGGGACAGACTGGAATGGGAAATGAACGGCATTGGGAGGGCACTGGGGAACGGGGTACTGGGACTGTCAGGGATACTGGGAGCACTGGGATGAACTGGGACCCACAGGGAGAGCGCTGGAGGGCACTGGGAATAGTGGGGGGTGACTGACAGGAAGGTGACCCAGCTGCCCCCAGGTGTGTCTCCAGGGGTGTCCCCAACATCCCCATCCAGGTGTCCCCGGTGTCACTCACGCGGATCCCGGCGTCGTGTTTGGCCTCGGCCTCTCCCACGCGGGCGTCGCGCTGCACCTGCGCCGTGCGGCCCTTCCCGAGGGAGCGCAGGTAATCCTGCACAGGGACACACCTGTCACACTTGTGCCACCTCCCTGTCACCCATGCCACACCTGTGTCTCTTCCCTGTCACTCCTGAGTCCCCATCTGTGTCACCCCTGCACCTGCGCTGTGCAGCCCTTTTCAAGGGAGTGCAGGTAACCCTGCATGGAGACACACCTGTCACACCTGTGTCACCTCCCTATCACCTATGTCACACCCCTGTCACCTCCCTGTCACACCTGTGTCACACCTGTGTCACCCCATCCCCCCAGATGTATCCCAGGTGTGTATTAGCCTCCCCCAGCTGTCCCAGCTGTGCCCAGGTGTCCCCATCTTGTCCCTATCTTGTCCCTGGGCATCTCCAAGTGTGTCCCAGGTGTGTCCTGAGCGTCTCAGTTATGTCCCAGGTGTGTCCCAGGTGTGCCCAGGTGTCTCCAGCTGCCCCCCCAGGTGTGTCCCAGCTCTCCCCAGCTGCTCCCAGGTGTATCCAAGGTGTATCCTGGCTGTCCCCAGGTATGCCAGGTGTCCCCACATGTGTCCCCAGCTGTCCCCAGCCATGCCCAGGTGCATCACCTGCTCGTTGTGCACGTCCTTGAGGGTGTAGCTGACCACGGAGATGCCCATGTTCACCAGGTCAGAGGAGGCCACGCGGAAAACCTGATCCGAGAACTTCTGCCGGTCCTTGTAGATCTCCTGGGCGGGGCCGGGGTGGGGCTTAGCAGGGCGGGGCTCAAATGGGGGTGGGGCTTGGCTGGGCAGGGCCCAAGAGTGGGGTTTAAGTTGGGCAGGGCTCAGTGGGGTGGGGCTAAAAGGGGCAAGGCTTAGTAGGGTGGGGCTCAAATTAGGCAGGGCTCAACAGAGCAGGGCTCAAAGGGGGGGAGCTTAGAGGGGTGGGGATCAAGTAGGTGGGGCTTAGCAGGGTGGGGCTCAAATAGGGTGGGACATTGCAGGGCAGGGGTGAAGCTTAGTGGGCCTGGGCTTAGCGAGGGGGGGGGGACAAGGGAATGGAGTTTAAATTGGGCCAGGCTTATTGGGGTGGGGCTTAGCAGAGAAAAGGCACAGGGATGGTGGGCGTGGTTTAGCCAGGGGGCATGGCTTGAGACAATGGGTGGTGCCAGGTAGGAGAAGTGCTATCTGGGGGTGTGGCTTTGATCTTAGGGGCGTGGTTTGGTTCTGCGGGTGTGGCTTAAGCAGAAAGAGATCAGGTTTAAGGTGGGATGTGGCTTGAGCAAAGTGGGCGTGACCTAAATTGAGGGGTGGGGTCACGATTAAGGCAGGGACATGACTTGATGCAGGGGCATGGCTCGAGTCATGGGGTGGAGTCTGGTGGGTGTGGCTTTGAGGCAGGGTGGGGCTTATACTGGGCAGGGTCAAGAAGGGAGGCGGGGCTTAGGGAGGTGTCAGGCAGGAGTGGGCATGGCTTTAGAGGGAAGGAGGATCTTGGGCTGGTGGGCAGGGCTTTAGCAAAAGGGTGACATATTGTGGGTGTGGCTTTACAGGGGGTGTGGCCTCCTCCAGGGGTGGGGGCTTTCAAGGGGTGGAGCTTATGGGTCAAAAGGGGGAGAAGTCTCTTAAAGAGCCACATCCCAGCCCACGGGGAGATGGCAACTTCCCCTGAGGGGGTGAGTCAATCCAGGTTGGCACAATGGGGGCGTGGCTTCTGAGATCTGGGATTTCTTAAAGGGGCCTTGTCCCATCCCAAATGGGGGGCATTGGTTGGATCCCAAATGGGTGTGTCTGTCCTGGGAGGGGCGTGGCTTCCCCGAAGAGGGCGTGGCTTCCCCCAGCCCCACCTCCACAGTCATGTGGGCCATGATGGCGCGCTGGTGGCCCTCCAGCGTCTCCAGGGCGATCTGGCCGATCTCGCTCTCCGACTTGCCCAGGAACATCTGGCAGGCAGCTGCCAGCATCTCCTTGTTCTGCCCCTGGATCTTCACCTGTGGGGGAGTGGGATCACCTGGGGACCCCCCCAGCCACCCCTGGGACCCCCCAAAATTGGCATGGCCCCTTTCAGGGGTAGGTGTGGCATTGCCTTTTGAAGTTTGATCGATAGGGTGGGGACCACCAGGGTAGCGCCCTTTATAGAGTATAATGCACTTTGAGAGAGCTTGGGGATCCACACCAATCCCAGCCCATTTCTGGGGAGGTCTTAGCCCTCTTAAAGGGGTCCCCACCACCAAAAACTCCTTTTAAGGGAGGTCAAGACCCTCCAGTGGGATTTTGGTGTCCCCACCACCCAGAACCACTTTAAGGATTGGACTTTGACCCCTTTAAGAAGGGTTTAGGAAGGCTTCCCCATGACAAACCTTTTTTATTTTTTACGGTTTTGATAAAGGCTTTAAAGGGAGTTTAAATGTTTTTTAAGGTTTTTTGAAAGGATTTTTAAAGGGTTTTTTCTCCTCTTAAGAAATTTTTGGGTCCCCACCACTCCAAGCCCCTTTTAAATAGGATTACCCCTCTAATCCCAGGGGTTTGGGGATCCCCAAAACTTCGAGCTCCTTTCAAGGGATTCCTCACCCCTAAATGCCCCTTCTGGGAGCGTTTTTAACCCCTGCAAATGTTTCCGGTGGGCCCCATCACTCCAAACCCCCTTTAAAGGGCTCCTTCCTCCCCCGAGTTCTTTTGCGCTTCCCGCTACCATCGCCGCTTTAAGAATGCCCTTAGGTGGGCCCCACAAGAACCTCACTTAAAAGGGCCATGCCACCCCGGTTGGTTCGGGCAGGGGAGCCCCGGGGGGGGGTTTGGGGGGTCCCGGAGGATTTTTGGGAGGTTCTAAGGAGATTTCGGGGTATCAGAGTGTCGGTTTGGGGGTCCCGAAGGGGTTTTGGGGGTACCCGCGTGGGATATTTGGGGATTCTGGGGGGATTTGGGGGAGGGATTTTGGGGGTTCCAGAGGGGAATTTTGAGGGTTCCCAAAGAGATTTTGGGGGTTCTGAGTGGATTTCTGGGGGCTCTGAATGGGGTTGTTGGGGTCCCAGTGGGCTGTTGGGGTCTGGGGAGGGCTGCAGGTACCGAGGGGCATTTTGGGGATCCCGGGAAGGATTTTGGGGGATCATGAGTGTATTTTCGGGGATTCCGAGGGGGGATTTTGGGGTGTCCAGGAGGGGATTTCTGGGATTTTGATGGGAGATTTTTTAGGGGGTTTTGGGGGTCAAGGAAGGGACTTTTGGGGGGATTTTTAGGGTATTTTTGGCAGTCCAGGAGGGGATTTTTGGGAGCACAAAAAGCAATTCTGGGGGGATTTCTGGAGCGTTTTCTGGGGGGGGGGTTGGGATTTTTGAGGGGGGGGTTGTGCTGTTTTGGGAGGTCCAGGAGGGGATTTTGGGGGATTTTTGGGGATTTTTGGCAGTTCTGATGGGGGATTTTCTGGGGTCCATGAGGGTATTTTTGGGGTATTTTCGGGGTGTTTTCGGGTCGTTCCAGGGGTACCTGTGCGATGCCGGTGACGGAGATGGGCACCCCGTGGCGGGTGTAAACCTTCTCACTGCGCACAGGCAGCGTCAGCGTGTTCAGGGAGATCCTGGGGAGGCCGGGGAGATCACCCCAAATCTCTGGGGAACCCCCCCCTACCCCGAACCCCAAAAAACCCCCCCGGGCCCCTCCTCGCCGCTGGATCTGCTGCAGGCATGGGATCACCAACACCCGGCCCCCGGCCACCATCACCGGGGGGCTGCGGCAGAAACCTGGGGGGCACCGAGAGCTGGGGAGGACCCTAAACCCCGGGGCTACCCCAAAACCTCGGGGGGAAACGGGGACACCCTCAGGAATCCCCGGAACGGGTTTCGGGGGGGTCCCAGGAAGGGCTTGGAGGGGGTTGGGGTGGTCAGGGGGGACCTGAGGAGTTTTGAAGAGGGGAATTTGGGGGGAAAATCTGGAGGAAAATTTGGGGGGAGTCCCCAGGAGTCCCGGGGTGGGGCAGAATGGATGGGGGGGGCCCTCGGGGAGGGGTTTGGGGGGTCCCAGGAGGGGTTTGGGGGCTAAGGAGGGGTCCGGTCCAATGAGTCCCAGGGTGAGTTTGGGGGTCCGGGGGGGGTTCCCAGGAGTTTTGGGGATAATTCTGGGGGTTCCTTGGAGGGTTTTGGGAGGATTTTGGGGGTTCCCAGGAGATTTTGAGGGGAGAGATTCTGGGGGTTCCCGGGAGTTTTGGGGGGAATTCTGGGGGTTCCCGGGTAATTCTGAGGGGATTTGGGGGTTCCCAGGAGTTCTGAGGGTCACCAGGAGCCCCCGGGCCCCCCGAACTCACCCGACACCACCATGGCCTCGTTGGGGCCGCAGGTGAAGAACATCGCGGCGGGGAAAGGCCGCGGATCGATGGGAGCCGATGGGGATCGATGGGGATCAGTCGGGATCGATCGGAACCAATCGGGATCAATCGCGATCCGCGACCGCCGCCCCGATCCCGGCAGCCCCCGCGCTCGCCACTTCCGCATTAGCGCGGTGACGTCACCAAACACGCGGTTTCCCATTGGCTGCCGCGCCAAGGGCGGGTAGGGGAAATCTGCTCTGCCTGGCAACCTGTGACATCCCTGATTTCCCGGCGCTCCATTGGCTGCGCCCTGCTCAGATTTCCGTATTTTCCATGGGAAATGAACAATTTCAGTAAAGGATGAACCTGGGGGTGAGGGCAGTGACGGGGTCTGGGGAGCTCCAGACCATGGCCGGGTCGTGGTCATCTCATGGTCAGCTCATGGCCATAATTGTATCATGGTCATCTCATGGCCGCAATTGTGTCATGGTCAGAATCATCTCATGCTCATGGTCATCTCATGGTCAGGATCATGTTATGGTCATGGTCATGTTGTGGTCATTTCTTGGTCACAATTCCCCACGGCCATGGTCATCTCAGAGTCATTGTTATGTCATGGTCACAGTCATGGACATTTCTTCATTACCTTATGGCCATGGTTGTGTCATGGTCATAGTCATGGTCATCTCATGGTCATCTCTTGGTCTCAATATGTCATGCTCATGGTCATGTCACAGTTGTAGTCGTGTCACCATCACAGTCATGGTGTCACCATGATGGTTATGGTCAATTCCTGATCACCATCATCTCATGCTCATAGTCAACTCACCATAATGCTCATATCATTCCTGATTACCATCATCTCATGGTCATGGTCACAGTCATGATCATAGTTCTGTCAAATTAGTATCATGGTTATGGTCATGGTCATCTCGTGGTCATGGTCATCTTGTGGTCATAATAATCTCTTTATCACCATTATCTCATGGTTGTGGTCACCTGTGGCCACAATAATTTCATAGACATGGTTATATTGTGTTAATCTCCTAATCTCAAACATCTCATGCTCACGGTTGTGTCATGATCATTGCATGGTCATCTCCTGATCACCATCATCTCATGCTCACTGTCATCTCACTGTAATGGTCATCTCAAGGTCATGGTTGTATCATGGTCATTGCATGGTCAAGGTCAGCTCATGGTCTTGATCACCCCATGGCCATAATTTAGTCATGATCATCTCATGGTCATCTCATGGTCACAATTACATCATCAAAGCAATGGTTGTGTCACAGTCATGGTTATTCCATGGTCATGGTCATCTCATTGTAACGATCATCTCATGGTCATAATCATGTCATGATTGTGGTCATCTCACAATTGTCTCATGGCCTTGATCACCACATGGCCATGATGTGTTGTGGTCATTTCATGGTCTTTGGTCACAGTTATCACATGCTCACAGTCATGTCATGGTCATCTCACGGCCATGTCATGGTCATCTCATTGTTACCTCATGGTCAACTCATGGCCACAATCACATCATGGTCATCTTACATCTGTGGTTGTGTCATGGTCATGGTTATCTCTTGGTCAGCTCTTGAATCTTGTCATGATCTTGATCATTTCATGGTTGTGGTTGTATTATGGTCACAGTCAAGGTGATCTCATGGCCTTGATCGCCACATGGCCATGGTTGCATTGTGGTCATGTCTTGATCACTACAATCTCATGGTCACGGTGATCTCATGGTCACAGTTGTATCTCACTGTAGTGGTCATCTTATGATCATGGTTGTGTCATGGTCACAGTCATCTCATGGCCATCTCATGGTGATGGTCATTTCCTGATGACCATCACAGTATTCTCATGGTTATCTCACTGTAATGGTCATCTCACAGTCATGTCATGACCATGATCACACATGGCCATGGTGTGTTCCGATCATCTCATGGTCATCTCTTGGTCACAATCATCTCATGCTCATGGTCATCTCACAGTCATGGTCATCTCATTGTAATGGTCATCCCATGGTCCTGGTTGTGTCATGGTCATTTTATGATCATCTCACGTTCAACTCATTTGCCACAATCTTATCATGGTCATCTCTCAGCTGTGGTTGGGCCATATGGTGGTGATCATCTCATGGTCACAGTAATCTCATGGCCTTCACATGGTCATGGTCATTTGCTGATCACCATCATCTCATGCTCAGGGTCATCTCACTGTAATGGTCATCTCACAATCATGACATTGTCACTTCATTGTCACCTCATGGCCATGATCATGTCAGGGTCACCTCAAGGCTGTGGTTGTGCCATGGCCAACCAATGATCATCTCTTGGTCCAAATCATCTCATGGTCAGGGTTGTGGTTCTGTCATGGTCATGGTCACAGTCATGGTCATCCCATGGTCATGGTCATCTCAGGGTTGTGTCACTCATGGTCATTCTCATCTCATGGCCATCTCGTGCTTGTGTCATGGCCATGGCCATGGCCAGAGAACCTCTCCAAGATCCTGAACCCTGAGTTTGGGACACTCAAGGACCACTGGGGACAACGAGGCCTGGCACTGGCCCTCTAGGAGCCCAACGCAGCCAAACCCTCCTGGGGACACCTCAGACATGGGACATGGAGTGGGAAATGAATCCAGGGGGATGGAGCATGGCTGGCATGTCCCCATCCTGCTCCTGGTGTCCCCACCCTGCTCCCAGTGTCTCCATCTCTGTCCCAGTGACCCCATTCCTATTCCTGGCTCCCAGAGATGAACTGCCAGACACTGGAGGAGGGAACCCGGATTTATTGCCCCAAGCAGGATTTATTGCCCAAAGCAGGATAATTTCACACCAGAAGTGAAGCATTATGAATATTTGTGGTTCTTGCCTTTATGACAGTGGAAAATGGGAAATGGATCTGTTAGCAAGAGCTGCGGGGGTGGGTGGGAGCAGTGGGATGAGCTCTGCTGGCAGCTCTCGGCTTTCCGGGGAAGAGGGAAGGGGCAGGATCCAGCTCCATGGATCGCTCAGGCAGTGATTCCTGCCAGGATGAGAGAGGGTCATGGTGTCACCCTGTCCCCATTCCACAGGATGGACCTGGCTGGAGCCCATGGAGAGCAGGAGCTGCTCCAGAATCCCACATGATCCCACCCCAATCCTGCTGCAATCCTGCTCCCACTCCATCCATTCTGCCCCAACCCTGCTCCATCCATCCCACCGCATTCCGCCCCATCCATCCTGCCCCAGTCATTCTCTGGAACCCCAACCAGATCCTGCTCCATTCCATCCCTCCTGATCCTGCTCCAGAATCCAGCCCAAATCCCGCTCTACAATTCCACCTGATCCCATTCTGGACCCTGCTCTGATCCAGAATCCCTCCCTGATCCCAGTCCATCCATCCTGCCCTGATCCCCCTCTGGGATCCCACCCTGATCCTGCTCCGTACCTGTGCTCAAGCCATTGGTTCCCACATCTTTTCCTGCAGAAAGAGAAGATCCATGAGATTCCAGCACGGATCACACACTGGGATTAACCCCAAGATCCATCCTGGGATCCACACAGAGGGGATCCAGAGCTGGATCCGCCATTGGAACTCACCGGCTGCTGGGTTGTATCCATTCCTGTCCCTCCTCCCTGTGGAAACAAAGTGGGATCAGAATTGGTGGCACAGGATTCCCAGAACGGTGCTGGGTGGATCCGTGTCCCTTCCCGACCCCCATCCCGTGTGTTACCGGATTGGAGCTTCCAGACGCCGAATCCGATGAAGATGAGGATGAGGATGGCAGCGATGACAGACACAGCAACCACCATGAAGAGATTCCCGCCAGATGTCGGCTCTGGGAAACGCGGGATAGTGAGGAGAGGGAGGGGAATCCCCATTTAGGAATTCCAAATTCCCAATCCCCACATTCCCAGCCTCACCCCAAGCGAAGATCCCGGGCTCTGGCATTCCGGGATGCTCCACCCTGCACCGGTACTGCTCCCGCTCCTCCGGCAGCGCCTCGATCCTGGCCCAGGTGTGGAAGGTGCCGTCGCTGTTGGGAACGATCCCGCCCCACTCCGTCTCCTGATCCAAGGTTTCACCCCCCTTCATCCAGCTGACTGCGATGGTGTTGGGGTAGAATCCGTACACGTGGCAGGACAGGATCAGCGTCCCGTGTTCCTCTCTTCCGGACACATGGACATCAGGGGGCTCTGGAATGGAATAATGGTAATGGACATCCATAGAATTCCCACTGGAATGGGTCTGGGGTGAGATCTGACCATGGAATTCCCTAGGAATGGGATTGGGTGAGCTCTACCCATGGAATTCCAACAGGAATGGGATGGAGATGAGATCTGCCCATGGAATTCCCACAGGAATTCCCATTTCTCAGGTTCTCCATTCCCAAATCCCTCACAGGAATGCTGCTCCCACCTTTGCGCTCCAGCTCCTTCTGCCCATATCCAATGAATCTCTGGAGCTCTTCTGGGCATTCGTGCTTCAGGTAATTCGTCCAATCCTCAGCCATGGTCCCTTCCTGTTCCCAGCGCCTCCTGGTGATCTCAGCAGCGCTGTCGGCTGGCACAAATCTCCTGGATTCCAGGTCAAAAGAGATGAAATCCCGCCCATCGTAGCCATTCCGGCGGGATCCATGGACACTCCCATCGGACAGGAGGTCACAGCCGTAAACCCACAGCAGTGTGTGGAGACCTGGGGGGATTGTACCCACAGAGACCCATGGAATTGTGTCCCAGCCCCACAGAGCCCCAGAGTCTGATGGAGACCCACAGAGCCTCATCTCAGCCCCTTGGAGCCCCATGGATGCACATCCCAGCCGTATGGATCCCAACCCAGCCCCACAGATCCCATCCCAGCTCCATGAATCCAATCCCAACCCATGGATCACGAGATATTCTACCCCAGTCTAATGAACTCTCATTTCACCCCCTTGGAGCCCTGTAAGTCCACACCTGAGACCTACAGATCCCATCTCAGCCCCATGATTTCCCTCCCTTTTAATTTTTAATTCTTATGGAATTTAGGGTTTTCCCTCATTGTTTCTTTCACCTTTCAATGTTCAATTTCATTTATCAGCAAACCTAAAGTTTGTTTGTAAAAGCAAATATCTTTTCCCGTTCATCAATCAGTGGAATCTTTCCCATTGTTTCTTTTATCTCTCAGTGCTGGTTTGATCTACCAGCAGACCCACAGCCTGTTTGTAAGGACAAAATCCATCATTCTTCTCACACTTGACTTGGGAAAATTAATTGAATTTATTATCAAACATACTAGGGCAAGAGAATGAGAACTGAAATAATTCCTACGCAAATATCCTCCCCCCAGCCCCATGGATCCAATCCCAGCCCCACAGATCCCATTCCAGCCCTACAGATCCCATCCCAGCCCCATGGATCCACATCCCAACCCCATGAATCCCAACCTGTCCCCACAGATCCCATCCCAGTCCCATGGATCACAAGCTATCCCATCCCAGCCTAATGGATCCCCATTTCAGCCCCTTGGAGCCCTGTGAATCTACACCTGAGACCTACAGATCCTGTCCCAGCTCCATGGATCCCCATCTCAGCCCTACAGTTCCTTTCCCAGCCCCACAGATCCCATCCCAGCCCCACAGATCCCATCCCAGCTCCATGGATCCATATCCCAGCCCATGGATCACAAAATATCCCATCCCAACCTAATGGATCCCCATTTTCAGCCCCTTGGAGCCTTGTGAATCCACATCTAAGACCTATAGTTCCCATTCCAGCCCCATGGATCCTCACCCCAGCTCTACAGTTCCCATCCCAACCCCACAGATCCCATCCCAGCCCCACAGATCCCCCCACTCACCCCTGCTCTGGTTGTATCGCTCCCGCAGTATCTCCAGGTTCCTGGCATACACGTGCTGGTTCCCCTCAGCAATCTGGGTCTCCCTATCCCAATATTCCAGCTCGATTCCATCCTTCATCCACTGTGTCAGCGGCTCTGCCCGGCCCCGCTCGCTGTCGAAGCGCATGAAGGGGATCCCATCCACGAATCCAATATCCATGAACTGGGGGATCCCCGCGCTGGGCTCTGACACCGCCACATTCAGGTAACGCAGGGAGTGGAGAACTGGGGGGACACGGAGATTTGGGGGGATTGAGGAGATCACGGATCAATGAAAGGGGAACTGGGAGAGCTGGGAAGGGGTTTGGGGATCCTGGGGCCAAGGAAAGGGTGTACAGGGTGGGAGAGGTGGGATGAACAGGAAAGGGCTTGCAGGGGGTCCTGGTGTCCAGGAATGGGGGCTCAGGGGGTTCCAGGGTTATGGAAGGGGTGAGGGGTGCAGGGACTGGGAGAAGTGGGATGGGGGTTCCAGGGGATCCCGTGCCCAGGAAAGGGGGATACAGGGGCTGGGAGAGGCAGGATGGGGGGTTCAGGGGTCCCCAGTGCCAAGGAAAGGGGTCACAAGGTGGGGAGACCAGGGAATGGGAGGCTTAGGGGTCCTTGATGCAGAGGAAATGAGGAGCTGGGGGCTGAGAAAAGCAGGAATGGGGGTCCAGGGGGTCTCAGAGACAAAGAGGGGTCTGGGGAAGGCGGGATGGACGGGAAAGGGGGTGCAGGGGGGAATTGGTACTGGATAAGAGGGTGCAGGGAGGTCCCAGTGCCCAGAACTGAAAATTCAGGGGGGTCCTGGGGCCCAGAATCCCCCCTGGGACCCTCCTGGACTCCCTGGGACCTCCCCACCGAATGCACAGGGGATGGAGAACTGGAGGGACGCAGAGCCTGGGGGGTCTGGGGGTGTCCAAGGGTCGGGAAGTGGAACCAGGAGAGCCAGGAAGGGTTCAAGGTTCAAGGAAGGGACTGTGAGAGGCGGGATGGGGGATCCAGGGGGTCCCTGCACCCACTAAAGGGGATCCAGGGGTCCCCGGTGTTGAGGGCAGTGGGGTCTGGGAGCTGGGAAAGGCAGGAATGGGGCTCCAGGGGGTCCCTGGGTCACGGAAAGGGAAGTCTGGGGCTGGGAGAGGCGGGCGGATCCCGGGGACGCAGCTTGGGAGACGGGAAAGAGACCGGGGGAACGCAGGGAGGAGGGGATGGGGGAATTTCAGGGAGCTCATCTGGATCCGCTGCAACCCCCCTGGGACCCTCTGGGATCCCGCTTCGGGAAGCAGTGGGAGTGGAAAATGGGGAGGAAACAAAGCTGGGAGATCTGGGGGGTCCAAAGGTCAAGGAAAAGGTCCAAAGGGTTTGGGATCTGGGGAAACCAGGATGCCCAAAAAGGGGGACAGGGGGTCCCGGAGCACTGACAGGGGTGAGGGGGGATCCCAGTCCTGGATAAGGGGGTGCAGGGGGGTTCCCGTGCCTCAGTTCAGGATTCAAAGAGATCCTGATCCCCAGAAATGGGAGATTCAGTGGGTCCCGGGGCCAGATAAGGGGGTATAGGGGGGTCCCACTACCAGGAAATGAACGTTCATGAGGGTCCCCGTGCCCAGAAATGGGGGTTCAGGTGATTCTCTTCCCAGAATTCGGTGTTCAAGTGGGCCCCAGTGCCCGTAAATGGCGATTCAGGGGGTCTTGGTGCTGGGGAAGGGGGTACAGGGGGGTCCCTGTGCCCAGAAATGGGCGCTCAAGGGGTCCCCATGCTCAGGAATGGGGGCTCAGTGGATTCTCATGCCCGGGAATGGCGGTTCAGGGGGGTTTCCCTGCCCAGGAATGGGGGTAGGGGGGGTCCCGGTGCCAGATGAGGGGGTACAGGGGGGTCCCAGTGCTGGGGAAGGGGATGGAGGGGGGTCACAGGACCCAAAATGGGGCTATGGGGGGTTTCCATGCCAGGTAATAGAAGTTCAGGAGGGTCCCGGTGCTCGGACACGGAAGTTCAGGAGGGTCCCGGTGCCCGAAAATGGAAGTTCAGGAGGGTCCCGGTGCTCGGACACGGAAGTTCAGGAGGGTCCCGGTGCCCCGGAATTGCGATTCAGGGGGTTTCCTTCCCGGTTCCGGGTTTCCCACTCACCTTTGGTCGCGCCCCCCGGGTCCCCCAGGAACCCCAGGAGCCCCAAGAGCAGTCCCAGACCCAGCGCCGGAGCCATGGCGCTGCTCCGCTGCGGTCCCGCCCACAGCCCTGGCCCCGCCCTCAAAGCCGCCTCCGGCCCCGCCATTGGCGCTGCTATTTCCTGCCCGCCAATGGAAGCACGATCTGCTAGTGACGTCACCGGTCGCCGGGCAGATCCAGGTCTCGCAGGTTGGGACGCGGAAGCGAAAGGGACCGAGGAGGGCGGGGAAGAGGAGGGGACGGGGGAATTCCAGAGAATCCTTCAGGATCCCTCTGGATCCCCGCTGCGACCGCCCTGGTGCCCTCTGAGAACCACCTGGGACCCCTGGGACCCCCCTTTAAGAAAGCGCCGGGAATGGAGAACTGGGGGGACCCGGAAATTTGGGAGATCTGGGGGTGCAAAGGTGAAGGAAAAGGGCGGGTCGGGGCTCTGGGAAGGGCGGGAGGGGCGGGGAGGGGTGCAGGGGGTCCCAGAACACGTGAGGAGGGTCCAGGAGGGGTCCCAGTCCCGGATCAGGGGTGCAGGGGGGTCCCATGCCCAGGAACGGAGGTTCAGGGGGTCCCAGGTCAAGGAAAGGGGGCTGAGGGCAATGGGGGGTGCAGGGGGTCCCTGTGCCCAGGAAAGGGGGTGCACGGGCCCCCGGTGTTGAGGAAGGTGGTGGGTGAGGGCTGGGGAAGGCAGGAGTGGGGGTGCAGGGGGTGCTGGGGTCAAGGAAAAGCGGGGGCTGGGGTCTCTGAGAGGGGGAGGGCCGGGAAAGGGGGTGCAGGGGGATCCCTGGGCTTGATAAGGGGCTGCAGGGGGGGTCCCTGTCCCTGAGAATGGAGGGTTTGGGAGGGTTCCAGTCATGGATATGGGGGTGCACGGGGGTCCTGGTGCAGCAGAATGGGGGTTCAGGGGGTCCTGATGCTGCATAAGGGGATGCAATGGGGATCTCTGGAAGTGGACTCTCCCAGGGGGAGTCCCTTCCCGGGAATCGGGGTTTAGGGGGGTCCTGGTGCCAGATAATGGCCTGGCTGCGATCCGGTGCTGGGGAAAGCGAGACGGGGAAAAGGGGAATTCCAGGGAATTCATCTGGATCCCACTGGATCCTCGCTGGGACCCCGGGGGACCCTCCAGGACCTCCTGGAACCCCTTCCAGGAAGCGCCGGGAATGGAGAACGGGGGAGACGCAGAAATTTGGAAGATCGGGGGTGCAAAAGCCGAGGAAAAGGGCGGGTCTGGGGTCTGGGAAGGGCGGGATGGCCGGGAATGGGGGTGCAGGGGGTCCCAGAGCACTGACGGGGGTGCGGGGGGGTCCCATTCCCGGATTAGGGGGTGCAGGGGAATCCCGGTGCCCGGAAATGGGGGTTCCCGTGCCCGGGAATGCGGGTTCAGGGGGAGTTTCCTTCCCGGAATTCAGGGTTCAAGGGGGTCCCGATATCAGGAATGGTGGTTCCAGGGGCGCCGATGACCAGAAAAGGGCGTTCAGGGGGGTTCTGATGCTGCCGAAGAGGGTACAGGGGGGTCGGGGTGGGCGGAAATGGGCGCTCAAGGGGGTCCCCGTGCTCAGGAATGGGGGTTCAGGGGGGTCTCAGTGCTGGGTAAGGGGACTGAGAGGGGTCACAGGACCCAAAATGTTCTCTGCCTAGGAATGGAGGTTTAGGGGGTTCCCGGTGCCTGGAAATGTAAGTCCTTCTCTCTCTCTCTCTCTCTCTCTCTCTCTCTCTCTCTCTCTCTCTCTCTGCTGTTCTCTCCCTTTCTTCTGGGGGACCATAAATCCCAGAGCGGCCGCAGAGCCCCGTGCCCAGGCCGGGTTTCCCAGCAAAGGGAGGCTGGGGCTGAGGTGCCCTGGGCTGGCCAGGAATGGGGGCCCGGGGGTCCCCAGGGTCACGGAAACGGGGGATCCAGGGGCTGGGAGAGGAGGATACCCGGGAAAGGGGGTGCAGGGGGTGTTGGTGCAGGATAAGGGGGTACAGGGGGTGTTGGTGCAGGATAAGGGGGTACAGGGGGGTCCCAGTGCCCGGGAATGGGGGGGGGGGGGGGGGGGGGGCAGGATCTGGGAAACGGCAGCAGCTGCTGGGGAGGGACTGGGAGAGACTGGGAAAAGAACCCACTGGGAGCAGAACTGGGGCACCAGGGGTCATACTGGGATATACTGGGACCACACTGAGGGCTACTGGGAGCATGCAGGAGACAATTGAGATATACTGGGAGGGACTGGGAATGGTTTGGATCATCCTGGGACTGACTGGAATCATACTGGGAGTGATCAGATCTGTAGTAAGGGCAAAGAGGAGAAACTGGAATAATGCAGGGAGCAACTGGGATCATACTGGGAGCAGCTGGCCCATGCTGGGGTCATACTGGGATCATACTGGGACTGATGGGGTCACACTTGGAATGACTGGCATAGTACTGGGAGTAACTGGGATCGTACTGGAGGTGACTGGACTTATACTGGGAGCAACTGGGACCACAGCAGGGGCAAATGGCATCGGGTAAGGTGTGACTGGGCTCATACTGGAGGTGACTGGGGCCACACTGGGCTCTCTTACTGAAAGGAATCATACAGGGCATGACTGGGAGCCACTCGGACCGTGTTGGGGGCAATTGGGATCCTACCGGGAGCGATTTGGAACATACTGGGAGTGACCGGATCATCCAGGGACCCACCGGTGAGGAGGCGGCGGCGGAGCTGGGAGGCGGCCGCAGCGCAGGTGGGAGCCGCGCTGGGTTGTGCGGGGGCTCGGGGCTCGCTGCGGGCCTCGGGGGCGGCAGGGGGCTCAGGCGGGTTCCTTGTGCCGTGTCCGGCGCGTGTTGCCGCTGGCGTGAGGGCGCTGCGGGAGCGGCTGCCCGCGGTCTCCTTGCGGCCGCTGCCTCGGCAGGAGCCGCTGCCGGAGCAGCGCTGGCTCGGCCCGGTTCCTGTGGCTGGGACAGAGGGGGCTGCCCCGTCCCCGGAGGCTGCGCTGGGGCCGCCTCCGAGCTGCGCCGCCACCTCATCAGGCTCCGGCCGCTGCCGCCCCTCCCGGGCCCGCACGGACGCTCCGATAATGGCGGCTCTGCCGAGCCAGGGGCGCCCTCAGGGCGGCACCGGGGGCCGTGCTTAGCCCGACTCTGACCAATCAGCGGCCAGATCGCGGAGTGATGGCAGAATCAGCCAATCGCAGCGAGGGGCGGGCTCTGCACACGGCACTGCCTCGTCTCCCTTTCCCCGAACTCCCGGCATTTCCCGGCAGCCGCGGCTGAGGAGCGGCGCTGGCGCGGGGCCCGGCCCGGGCAGGAGGCGAAGGAGCCGCTGCTGCTGCCCCGAACCGCCGGGAGCCCGGCGTGACCGGGCCCTGAGGGCGCTGGGAGCTGGGGTGAGTGCGGGACGGAAGAGGGACCCACCTGCAGCCCCGGCCGGAGCCGGGGATGCTGGAGAGACGCCAAAACCTTTCTGTCACTTCCCTCCTCCCCCTGGGCAGGGAACAGAGCACGTAAGGAAAGGCTCGAGGGTCTGGGTAAGGGTTGGAACAGTTCAATCACTGGTGACGGGCGCAACACACTTGTCAGGAAAATTAATCCACAAACATCAGAGGTTTATGTTCAAAAAGGAGACAGAGGAGTCCTTTTACTTTATTCGAATAGAGGGAGAGGCCATGGGGCATTCCCCTGGGGTCTCTCCAGTTTTTGGAGGACGCAGCCTCCCTTTTTATCCCAGTTTCCCGGCCGCATTTCCCTTCTCTCTTTCCCCATTGGCTGAGGTACGTGAGAGGTTCAGGCTTCCCGATACGCCCGATACTGAAGATTTCCCTTTAATGTATAACCCTCCCTTTTAATTTTTAATTCTTATGGAATTTAGGGTTTTCCCTCATTGTTTCTTTCACCTTTCAATGTTCAATTTCATTTATCAGCAAACCTAAAGTTTGTTTGTAAAAGCAAATATCTTTTCCCGTTCATCAATCAGTGGAATCTTTCCCATTGTTTCTTTTATCTCTCAGTGCTGGTTTGATCTACCAGCAGACCCACAGCCTGTTTGTAAGGACAAAATCCATCATTCCTCTCACACTTGACTTGGGGAAATTAATTGAATTTATTATCAAACATACTAGGGCAAGAGAATGAGAACTGAAATAATTCCTATGCAAATATCCTCCCCCCACTTCTCTCTCCTTCCCGGGCTTAACTCCATCCTGCATTCCCTCCCTTCTCCCCATCCAGAGGCGCAGGGGATGGGGGTCAGAGCCCGGTCATGTCACAGCCTCCCCTCAGGGACAGGAATCCTCGTCCTGCTCCAGCCTGGGGTCCCTCCCACGGGACACGGTCCCTCGGGAACGGGCTGCTCCACGAGGATCCCCCCCGGGCTCACAGGTGCCGCCAGGAGCCGCTTCCATGGCTCTGCAGGGGCTTCCCAGGGGCTCGGGGCCTCTCTCGGGCATCCCCTGCCCGCGGTCTCCTTGCGGCCGCTGCCTCGGCAGGAGCCGCTGCCGGAGCAGCGCTGGCTCGGCCCGGTTGCTGTGGCTGGGACAGAGGCGGCTGCCCCGTGCCCGGGGCTGTGCAGGGAAATTCGCGTGGCCGGAGGTTTCTGTGCCCCGAGGAGACAGAGGAGTCCTGTACAAGTGACTTTATTGCTGAGCAGAGGGAGAGGCCGTGGGGCATTTCCCAGGAGGTCTTTAAAACGTAGCCTTGTTTTTTATCCTAATTTCCTGTCCACTTCTCCCTCTCCCTTTCCCCACTGGCTCAGGTACTTGGAAGGTACAAGGCTGCTCGATCTACCTACTGTATGTGCTCTTTACTATGCACCCCGCTTTAGTATAAACACCCTAAATTCATAACTGCATTAAGTCTTTGTTTTTCCCCTTAAAGTTCAGGAATTTAGCCGGACCTTGGCTGAGCAGCAGTCCGTGTCAATTAGGAACTCTTTTAAAACTCTACAAGTCCCCCACCCAATCTCCAAGCAGATTCACACCATCTCTTTTTCTAAAGACACATTCATTTTATTCCTTGCAATCCCTCCTCCTATTGTTTTTTTTTCAATATTTGTCTTTACAAATATTAATTGCCATTGACTCAGTTTCTTTTCCTGAGTCCTCTTTGTTTTGGGAGTGTTCTCAGTGCCCTCATTCCCTGTCCTTCTGTAGCCGTTTCTGGATCAGGAGGCCTGGCTGCCACCTGCATCCCCTCGCTCAGCTGCTGAATGAGCTGCACTCTCAAGGTGTGGAGCACGGTAAAAAGGTGAGAGTTGCTGTAGCACAGGAGAGCAGAAACAGCATTCGTTTAACCCATGCTCTGCCACGGAACCACAAAACCGTGTCCCATTCCCGTCCTTTTCACATTTGGACCAATACATGAGCTGCTTTTTTGTTTCCGTTGTGGTTTTTTTTCCACCACTTTTCCTTTGTCATCTATTTGCCAACAGCAGTTTGAGTCATTTAATTTTCCACAAACGCCTCTTTTTTCTGCTAACAGATGATCTGATCCCATGCCATGGTGAAATGTTGTGTTCCTCATTTCAGTGGATTGCTCAGCAGGAAGGTCAGGAGCTGGAGCTGTCTGGTTGGTTATTCCGAGGACAGCTTGTAGTCTAATGATGCCATTTGTTATAAGTTGCGGTGAGGAATCAATCACCGACAAGTGAGTCCAAATGAAATGTAATTTATTAATTGATAGAGCAAGCGATAATAGGCAAATTACAGCACTGGGTGAAGCCAACAAAAGGCTTGCACCCACCCGGGAGCGCTGGGTGTAGCCGGGGAGTCACAGCTCCACCAACGGCCCACACCCCTTGGCAGTTCAGTCCTCCTTTTTATCTGTTGTTGTTGGGTGTCCTTCCGGTGTTCTCTGCGTCTGTGCCGATAGTTGCTAGGGGGTCTTATTCTGCCTTCTGGTGGTCGCCTGGACGAAGGCTCCCGTCCTCTTCCTTGAGGTCTTACAATAGCCTTTACCATATATAGGCACATAGCTACATAGAGTTACACATTGCTTAGTTAGCCTTTCAGCATATTAGCTTCTGACAGTTTGCGGTTTAAGCCTTATGACATTTATTTTGCAGTACATTAGCCCGTTATATTCATCTTGCAACATATTAACTGGTTACATCTATCCTTGCGGTTTTTATTGGCTTTTCCCCTTTTTATAGTCTTTTTAGCAACTTGATGAACAAACTAAGACATTAACTCATTACAATTCCCCCCTTTTACCCATTTTGTTCATCAAATCATTTTAATGCAAGTTGACTCAAGGTGGCTTCCTCTCCCAATTCTAGATTTAAGTGAATCTCATGTCTACTTGAATTAGATGTTCTTCCCCCCTCTATATTTCTAGTTACTTATTCCTATGTCCCCTATGACAGATTTGCCAAAAAGGGTGGGGTCTGTGGTAGGCCAGGGACAGGCGTTCGGAAGATTTCAGGCTGTAACGGAAAGTTACAGGAATCCTTCTACCCCCCTCCCCATAGATAAGGATCACCCTTGGAATGTAGCCAGACGTGTAGCCCCCCTAACCTATGCATGCCAGTAACTTTCCACTCCATACTAACCTTAGAAAGTATAGCCAAACCCCTGTCTGACGTAGAGAGACCCCTTAGTCCATAAATACCCTTAAGACCCCTCAATAAATGCCTTTAACCGTCCACCACATTGGTGTCAGCGTCCGTTATTGGCCACAAGGGATCCCACGGAGGAGATCGAAGTGCTGGACCCTGAAACCAGGTCGCCGTGGCCTTCACAAGAAGGCAACATAGTGGTGCCGAAACCCGGGATCGGGACGAGTCCGGGCGACGGGAGTACTCCTGGCCAGGGGACAGCACTCAACGCCGGAACGGCCATAGTGAAGAAGGGGGACGCCCCAGAGACCCGCGATTCGTATGGAAGCGATAGCGAAGGTCGTAAGTTTGTTACATGGGGAATCAAATGTGAACTCAGGAATTTTAATCTCGCCTTAACGAGACTCCTAGAGATTGGGGTCATTTCTCGACCCATAGATATATTGCACTCTGAGGTGTGGCAGAAATGTACTGTCGCGCTAGCAGAGGACACAAAAGCCACAGGCAGCAGCAAAAGCCTGAAAGCGTGGGGGAAGGCAGAAGCAGCCCTACGCAAAGCATTAGAAGAACAGGAGACGTGGAATGCCGCGCGTTCCTGTTTGTTAATCGCGCCACAGCTGGGGGAGGGGGCGATAACACGAAACCCCCCTGGTGGCGACTCGATTGAGAGCGGGGAGACGGGGGGGCCGGGCGCATCCCATCCCTCCTCCAGCCCAAAGCCCCCGGAGCCCTCGGAGCCCCCGGGGGACCCCCTGACCCCTTCGGGGGACCCGCCGGGGCCCAGACCACCTCTGGAGCCCCGCGGGGTGCCCGCGGACCCCTCGCCCAACCCTTCCCCACCGGCAGCCGACTTAGCGCAAGAAGCGGAGGGACTCGCACGGTCCTTTTGGGAGGGGCTGGCGGCAGAAGCCCGAAATATCGAGAGGGCTGGCGCGCGGGCGAGCGGCGGAGGGGATCCGCCGCCCTACCCGTTTGAATATGGCGCGGGTGGCCGGGAAGAGGGGTGGAGCCCGCCGGCTTGCGGCGGGAAGAACCCAGAACCGCGGCCAACCGCGGACACGCATGCGCGGGAAACCAGCGCTGAGCCCATGCCCGGCCGAGAGCCGTGGGTCCCAGCAGACGCGCATGCGTGGGGGTGCGACGGAGGGCGGGCACTCACTCAGGAGCCGTGCCCACTGATGCCACCATATATGGGAGAGATCCCTCCCTGCGGGAGGCAGGGCGAGCCCAGGGGGCGGCACCGGCAGCGGCATCAGCACCGCCCCCGAGGGGAGGAGCGGGGCCGTAGCCGGACAAAACGGCAGCAGAGACCGGAAGTTTATTGGCAGTCGACTTCCGACTCTGAAGGGAGCCACAGCTCCCCAGACTGCCCTGCAGAGCCCACCGAGTCCAGCAGCGACTCGGAGGCAGAGAAAACAGAATCAATGCGGTTTCGGACGAAACCAATTAAAACTTTTAACACAACCGGGAACCAGCCCCAATACGAACTCACCGACTGGGGTAAAATCAAAATCGAATGCGCGGAATGGGCACCCACAGCATCGGTGCATGCCTTCCCGGTGAGAATTACAGGACCCCAGGGGAACCAGCAAAGAACGTATACTCCCGTTAATTCCAAAGACGTTCAGACAATAGTAAAAGCTATTTCAGAAAAAGGAATTAACTCAGGGGTGGTTTCCACTCTCGTGGATGGTGTTTTTAGTAATGATGATTTACTCCCTTTCGATATAGTGCAAATAAGCCGTATGCTTTTTGATGGGGCGGGCTTGATAATATTTAAACAGGAATGGACGGACCAATGTGCAACCATGCTCGCTCAGACAGCGGGGGAAGGGCAGCCACTCCACGGGTCGAGTTTATCTAGGTTGTTGGGGAAGCATGACGAAGTGGCCACACCCCAGCAACAAGCTGCGCAGCTTTGGATTGAGGAAGTCAGGGCGACTTCCTGGGCGGCCCGAGAAGCTATACGCGCCGCATCCAGGGTGGTGGCCAGACCGACACCACGGTCGACCATCAAACAGGGGGAGAGTGAAGGCTTTACACAATTTGTTGACCGCCTGCAGGCTGCGGTGGACTCTTCTAATTTACCCGCTGTTGCAAAAGGCCCAGTGGTAACTGACTGCCTTTGGCAGCAATGTAACACCGTAACCAAAGATATATTGCGTTCCCTACCAGCCGGGGCCAGCCTGGCTGACATGATTAAGCATGTTGTGAGGGAAGAGCAGTTGGCCCCACTTCAGGCAACCGTGCACACCCTAACCAGTGTGATGGCCTGCTTCAAATGTGGTCAGTCAGGTCATGTCGCAGCTAACTGCCCTCAGCCGACACAGCTTCCCCAGGCAACACCCTCGCCCCAGCAGCGCCCCAGAGGGATCTGCTGGAACTGTGGGAAGAGAGGTCACCTCACTAGGGACTGTAGATCCCGGCCCCGGGGAAACGGGAGGGGGGGGGGCGTGCGGGCCATATTCAGCCCCCTCCCGCTATGGATGCGAGACGGCCCATCTATGCCAACCCACAGTGGGGCAGGGGATCCTCATACCCTATGCTCCCACAGGAGGCAGCCAGTATCGCACCCCCGCCAGTGATACAATGGCAGAGCTATGCAGCACCACCAACCGTACCCTCACACCCCCCATCATCAACGCAAGCGCTACAGGACCAGCAGGGGACGCCCCAAACCGGGACCCCTGGGTGGCCCTGGCCATGAAAATAGGGAAGGAACCCCTGAGGGTGAGGGGGACATGCCGCCTCTATGGCAGTCAGGACCCCCACATTGTAGGACTTCAGTTTTGGGTAGATCAGACTGCACGATTCTCCCTCAGCGACATTGGCCCAGACATTGGCGGTTTAAGGAAGTCCCCCCAGTGAACGGGGTGGGGGGACAAACCCGGGCGTGGAAAAGCACCCAGCTGGTGGCTATAACACTTCACACAAACAAGGGACCAGAACAGACAGTAGCAATTTACCCCTACATTTTGCAAAACTCTCCACCACTAATAGGAAGGGACATCCTCGCTATGCTAGGAGTCAAGATTACAAATTTATCATAGGGGCCACTGCTGTACACCCTCAGCTGCCGATCAAATTGACTTGGAAATCATCAGATCCTGTTTGGAGGGAGCAGTGGCCTTTGTCAGAGCCTCGAGTGGCAGCTTTGCTGGAACTGGTCAACCATGAACTGCAAAAGGGTCACATAGAACCCTCCACCAGTCCATGGAACACCCCTGTGTTTGTAATCCCCAAAAGGTCCGGAGAGGGTTATCGTCTCGTCCACGACCTGAGAGAAGTGAACAAGACGATTCGACCCATGGGTCCAGTCCAGACACTGCTACCCATGAATTCAGCTATCCCTGAAGGACAGACGTGCGCAGTGCTGGACATCAAAGACTGTTTCTTCTCGATACCCCTACATCCAGACGACAGAGAACGCTTTGCCTTTTCCGTCGCGTTTCCAAACGGTAATCGGCCTAACCTCCGTTTCCAATGGAGGGTACTTCCACAGGGCCTAGTGGACAGTCCTGTTATCTGCCAGATCACCGTGGACAGAGCACTGATGCCAGTCCGACATTCCTACCCTGCCGCAACCATCATCCAATACATGGACGACATCCTAGTCGCTGCACCATCGACGAGCCAGGTGGACCACCTGGTGTCTGCGATCACAGAAACCCTCCGGGCAAACGGCTTCGAGATCGCAAGCGCAAAGGTCAAGAGAGGACCCTGCGTGACCTTCCTGGGAGTGGGAATCACAAGCTCCTACGTGACTCCTCCCAAGGTAAGGATCAACCGGGATATCAGGACACTTCACGATGTGCAATGCCTGGTGGGATCGCTGCAGTGGGTCCGCAATGTCGTCCTGATCCCCCCCGAGGTCATGGACCCCTTATATGACCTCCTGAAGGGACAATACCCCTGGGAACCCAAGGAGCTGACACCACAAGCGGCGAGCTCCCTCGATTTCATCGATCAGCAAATGTCCACTGGCACGCTAGCCAGGTGGAACCCGGCCATGCCCCTGGACTTATACGTACACTTCACGCCAAAGGGCGGAGTGGGGGCACTGGCACAAGGGCCTTCTGAAAAGGCCCGGCCGATCCAATGGGTGGTCCTCGGGAGACCTGCTCGTGCATTCTCCCCAGGAGTCGAATGCGTCACTAACTTCATCAGGAAAGGCAGGAAACTCGCCCTGAGACACCTAGGAACTGAGCCGACAAGAATACACCTTCCCTTTCGCAAGCAACCGTCTGCAGAGTCACCTGCAATTTCAGAGCACCTAGCCCTTGCTCTCACCGGCTTCGGAGGAGAAATCTCCTACTCAGCAAAACCGCCCTGGACTCGGCTGCTGACCATCGTCGACATAGACATACTGCCAAAGGTCAAGGACCGACCGCAGCCAGGACCGACAGTCTTCACGGACGCTTCCTCCACGACTTCTACGGCAACGGCAGTGTGGCAGGCAGGAGAGCAATGGCATTGCATCAAAGCGTGTGACCCCACACTGTCAGTGCAGCAACTGGAAGCAGCAGCAGTGGTCTTAGCGTGCGGACTTTTCAAAGATGAACACCTCAATATAGTAACAGACTCTATATTCGTAGCGAGGCTTTGCCTAGCCATGGCAGGACCGGGTGTGTCAACACCTACAGCAGCCCTAATGCTGGAAGAAGCGCTCTCTTCACGACAGGGCACCGTATCCATCATTCACGCCAACAGCCACGACCCAATCAAAGGTTACTTCCAAACAGGCAACAACAAGGCGGACGCCGCAGCAAAAGGCGTATGGACATTGCAGGAAGCTCGTCAGCTGCATGAATCACTCCATATCGGGGCCAAGGCCCTGGCGAAGAGGTGCGGGATTTCAACAGCGGACGCAAGGCATGTGGTGGCTACCTGTCCTCACTGCCAGAAGTCACCCCTGTGGACCAGTGGGATCAACCCGAGAGGTCTCAAGCCTTCACAAATCTGGCAGTCGGACTTCACCTTGTGTCAACTGCTGAAGCCCCGAGCGTGGCTTGCTGTGACGGTGGACACTTTCAGCGGAATGATCGTGGCCACACAACACCCCAAAACTAACTCTAAAGCCACAATTCAGCACTGGCTGACAGCCATGGCGTGGCTTGGCATCCCCAAGCAGATAAAAACTGACAACGGTTCCAATTTCACCTCCAAACCAGTGCAAGAATTCGCCTCGAAATGGGGCATCACATTAGTACAGGGTATCCCGTATAACAGTACCGGGCAGGCCATAGTAGAGTGGGCGAATCAGACCCTGAAAACCAGGCTGGAGGTGTTGGCAAAAGCAGAGGGTTTTGCCAATTCTATTCCCCCGGGAGATCAGGCACGCATACTAGCAACCGCTTTGCTAGCACTGAATCAGTTTCCCAGGGGGGATGAAACAAACAGCCCCGTCCAAAAACACTGGGCCACCAGAGCGCTAGAGGAAGGCCCACAGGTTGCAATTAGAAATGAGCTAGGTGAATGGGAACAGGGCTGGAGGTTGATGCTCACGGGACGAGGGTACGCAGCTGTCAAAAAGGACGGCGAAATTAGGTGGTGTCCACTTAGGTCAATCAAGCCTGACCTTCATAGTGGGCGGGACAAGACTGATGAGAACTGCGAGTTTCTATTTACAGGACATGCTTATTGGCTGTCCCCAGGATGCGTACGTTCCCCTCCCAGAGGAAAGTGACAGTCCACCAAGCCGCCGGACAGCGCCTGAGGGACCCACACGGGCGACACCCAAGCAAACACGGTGTTTCTGCGTGATTGTGCTATTGGGGCTTGTCGCCGGAGGACAAGCCAGCCCAGACTACTACCATCATCAGCCCTTCAGGTGGATCATGCAACATGTTGCTGGTGACAAGGTGCTCAGAGTCATCACCACGCCGAACGCCCCATCCTTCGTGCTTCACATCACCGACCTGTTTCCAGAACAACAAAAGGTAGACCCCCATTCTTCTCACGCCACGCACATGTACCTATCCTACTGGTGCCCAGCCTCAAACCCAGGAAAAAGTTATTGCAATCGCCCAGGGTGGGGATATTGTGGACACTGGGGCTGCGAAACAATAGTTACAGACGCCAGGCCGTCAGGACCTGGGTGGGACCCACAAGAGCCCGACAGATTCCTACAGTTCACCTGGGCACCCACAGGTTGCAAAACACCCGTCTTCCTTCAGGGAAGTTTCTATCGAAACCAACATAAAGTCCCCAAATTCCGGAAATGCACTCACTATAACATGACAGTTTTACAGCCGAATCACCCTAGCTGGGCCGTGGGCAAAGCATGGACAGTAGTCCTGCAAGGGTCAGGAAAGTGGGTGAATGTGCGAATTACCAGACTCCCACCGTCAGCACCCAGAGCAGTTGGGCCCAACAAAGTGATCAAAAGCACACAGAAAGGGAAAAATATGACCTACCCCAAACCCTTGCCCACAAGGGTCACCGACGTCCCGACTGGCGATGAGGAAGCCTTCCAGATAGGCCAATCAGCCAGGTCAGGCTCGAACCCAATCCTTCGCATGTTAGAAGCTACCTTTTTATCCCTGAATGAATCTAACCCTAACCTAACTGGTTCCTGCTGGCTTTGTTACGATGTTAAACCCCCCTTTTACGAAGGAGTCGCTTTAGATACCCCCTTTAGCTATTCCACAGCCGATGCCCCTCGCCAGTGCAGATGGGACACACCCCGCAAAGGAATTACCCTGAGTCAAGTCACAGGTCAGGGCAGATGCTTCAGCAATGCAACCCTAGCTAAGCGGAAAGGCGACATCTGCACCGAAGTAGTTGAGCCCGACAGGAAGAATAATAAGTGGGTAGTCCCATCCACATCTGGGATGTGGCTTTGCCAGAGATCTGGAGTGAGTCCCTGCGTGTCTCTTGCCAAATTCGATAACTCTAACGACTTTTGTGTTCAAGTTCTGATCATCCCTAGGGTCCTGTACCACTCAGACGAAGAGGTGTACCACCTTTTCGAAGAAAACAGCCGGCTCCACAAGAGGGAAATATTAACAGGTATAACTATCGCAATGCTGCTCGGCCTAGGAGCGGCTGGAACGGCAACAGGTGTCTCAGCCCTAGCAACTCAACACCAAGGACTGTCCCAGCTGCAGATGACCATCGATGAGGACCTGCAGAGGATCGAGAAATCCATTTCATTTCTAGAAAAGTCAGTCTCCTCGCTCTCAGAAGTGGTCCTGCAGAACAGGCGAGGACTGGATCTCCTGCTCATGCAGCAAGGAGGCCTGTGTGCTGCCTTGAAAGAGGAATGCTGTTTCTACGCTGACCATACAGGAGTCGTTAGAGACTCCATGGCAGAACTCCGAAACAGACTGGCTCAGAGACAGAAAGACAGGGAAGCCCAACAGAACTGGTTCGAATCCTGGTTCAAGCAATCACCATGGCTAACCACCCTAATTTCTACCCTAATAGGTCCATTGGCAATGCTGCTTTTAGCTATTACCTTCGGGCCATGCCTGCTAAACAAGCTGGTCTCATTCGTTCAGGCCCGCATAGAACGGGCTAACATCCTGTTCATGGGACAGCCACAATTCCTGTGAATTCAACAGGGAACGCTGCCAGTCACGAGAGACTTGCCTGGCAGAAACTTACTCAGGTTTCCCAAGACCCTTTTCCCTAGTCAGATCTCAACTTCCTACCTCATTTTAGTGCCTATGTATAAGACTACCTCGTTCATTTGTGAAAGAGGAGGGGGAAGTGTGGTAGGCCAGGGACAGGCGTTCGGAAGATTTCGGGCTGTAACGGAAAATTACAGGAATCCTTCTACCCCCCTCCCCATAGATAAGGATCACCCTTGGAATGTAGCCAGACGTGTAGCCCCCCTAACCTATGCATGCCAGTAACTTTCCACTCCATACTAACCCTAGAAAGTATAGCCAAACCCCTGTCTGACGTAGAGAGACCCCTTAGTCCATAAATACCCTTAAGACCCCTCAATAAATGCCTTTAACCGTCCACCACATTGGTGTCAGCGTCCGTTATTGGCCACAAGGGATCCCACGGAGGAGATCGCAGTGCTGTACCCTGAAACCAGGTCGCCGTGGCCTTCACATGAAGGCAACAGGGGTCCTACTCTAAAGATTTTACATACCCTTTGATTTCCCTGGGGAGCTGTCTTTTCGGATTCCCAGAGTGTGTTAGTCCTCAAGGGAACTTCAGTATTCGAGAGGCAGTAAGCACGCTCCACCGTGGGTCACAGGTCCCTTTGGCTTTTCCTCTCTGCCTCACCCGTCGATCCGGTTGCATCGGGCCACGGGGTGAACCATCTTCTTGGCAGCAGAGGTATTTGCTCAGGGATCAATTTTGTTCTTGCCTTTCTCGATACGGTTCCCAGTTTTTATCCTTTACCAAAGGAGAACTGCAATAATACCGGGCATCCATTTCCAGCAGTATTTCTTTTTACAAAGGGAGTGGGTTAACTAGCATGAGAACAACATGTCTCTGAATTTACACCCTTAGTAAAGATTCCCTATTGCCTTTAAAATTCATATCTTACCCACTCCCCCAAAAGCTCCCCTAATCTCAGAATGGTTTCTGTCACTTCCCCTTTTAACACCCTCTATAAATACCAGCCGGAGGTCTTTCGCGGCGGTATTGGACCCACCACCGTTTTTGGCAAATCCTGCAAACAAAAGCATACAAAAGGATAACATTCCCACCCCTCAATTCTGCAATATATTGTACAATCCTTTGTCATTGCGTCTAGCATCCATAATTTTGTGTTCGTCTTTGGGAATAAACCCGTAGGCGACGTTGGCGCCAATATTCGTTCTCGGCATACCACTTAATGCTAAGTACAGAATGAGGATAAGGCACAAATACATTTTTATCACACTCAAAGTGATTATACGTGATTTTTTACAATAAGCTAAAAGAATAACATATGTGCAAATTTCATTGGCGTTGATTGCCTGGAAAGCTTGTTCTCTGTTCTCGAGTAATTGATGTATATTCTGAATAGACCTGGGCCCACCAATAAACGCCTCTAATTGTCTTTCCCACACAGAGTATCTCCAGTGTTCCTGATAACACTCTGCACATAAATTATAAAATAAACGTCTAGCATAAATCCATTTTAGTGCTTTACATTTACCACATTCGAGCAGAATCCAAGGGGTACAAAAGATGCATTTTGTACATTTTAAATATTTAAATGTTTTGAACTGTTTTGCAAAATATTCTGATTGTATATCTTGAAGGGTTACCCTTTCAGACTCTAAAGATAGCATATCCCTGCACCATTGGAGGACTCGTTCTTCCAAGAGTTTCCAGCGAAATTGCTCCCTCTCACGCGCCTCCGGACACACTCTATTATCAAGCAGGGCAGGCTGCCACATTGGTAGATCCATTTGTCCATACGGTTGTTTTGTTTTAAAGTCTCTAGGATACAATGTCTTAATATTCAGAGTCCAAGCCAAACTAGCCGAAATCTGTTCAACACATTCACTACGCTGGTTCCTGGTTTTTTGTTTTGGTTTTTTTTTTTTTTTTCCCCGCAGTCCCTGCTGGGGAGAATAAAAAGATTCTCTTGATCTAGGTGAGGACTAGTCTCTTTTGAGCTTAACTTTTAGATTTCTGGGCTGACTCATTACTTTCCATGTGCGCTCAGATTCAACTGGTCCCTTTACTCGACTAGCATGAGTCCACCCTTTCTCAGCCGTTTGAATGGCAGTTTCTGTGGTAAGCAATACCACATACAGACCTTCCCAACAAGGTGTTAGGGAAGCTTCTTTCCAGGTCTTAATCAACACTCTATCCCCAGGTTTGATTTGATGGAGGGCAACATCTAAGGGAGGTCTCTGCACTAGTAACCCTTTGTCACGGAGCTCCCTTCTCCTATTCATCAAATGGGTTAGATATTGGTTTATCTGTACATTCTCCAGGCAAGGATGATCTGCCGGTGCCTCCATGTCATATGGCATTCCATATAACATCTCAAATGGGGAAATCCCTACATCTGTCTGTGGCAGGTATGGATATTCAGTAAAGCCAGTGGTAAACATTTGAGCCAGGACATTCTTGTTTCTATCATTATTTTAGTCAATTGCCTCTTTATTTCTCCATTTATTCTCTCTACTCTGCCCGAACTCTGAGGGTGCCATGGGGTGTGATATTGCCATTGGGTTCCTAAAGCAGTAAAAACTTCTTTTGCTACCTTGGAAGCAAAATGAGGGCCTCTGTCAGAGTCTATTACTTCAATTAAGCCATATCTGGGAATGATTTCCTCAAGTATTGTTTTAACCACCACATGAGTTGTTGCTTGAGCAGTGGGAAAGGCTTCTACAAAGTGGGTCAGGTGGTCTACCAGGACCAATAAGTATTTGTATCGTCCTACTTTAGGTAATTCTGTAAAATCTGTCTGTACATGGGAGAACGGTCTATGGGCCAACTCCCTCCCCCCCATTACCAGGGACTTCTGGTGCTGTTTGTTAACCTTCTGACAGGTGAGGCACCGGTGAGTAATCTGCTTTGCCAAGTTATGCAACCCAATACACATGTATTTTATAGCAAACCGATCAATTAATGCTTGTGTGCCCCAGTGTGTTTTCTTGTGTATTGCCTGGAGTATTCTTAGGGCTAAGGGCTTTGGGACCACTCCCCTCCCATCCTATAACAACCAACTCCCTTCTTTTTCTCGTATTCCCATCTGCTTTAATTATTTCTGTTCCTTTGCAGAGAAAGTTAGGATATATTTTGAGCCATGATACCAACAACAGATTTTCTCTGGGTTGTCACAAGAACACCTTATAGCCTCGGTCCCAAAAGTCTTCCAGCAAGCATAACAGGGGGTCTCCTCTAAATCTTTACCACATGTAGAACAATTTTCTCTAGATCTCACGATACTACTACTCGGTTCTTGGAGTATCATCAAAGCTGCTCTTTTAGCTTCCTGGTCCACTAAATTATTCCCTCGGGTAGTGGCTCCAGTTCCTGTTTGGTGGCCCTTAACATGTACAACAGCTATCTCTGCAGGGCTCTTATGGCTTTGAGGGTTCTTCGAATTAGTTCCTCATGAATTAATCCCTTGCCCTGGGAATTGATTAATCCCCTTTCCTCCCAAATCTTTCCAAAAGTGTGCACGATGCCAAATGCATATTTAGAATCTGTATAGATAGTTCTGGTTTTGCCCTTAAGCCGTTCCAAATCTCGTAAGACAGCGTAGAGTTCGCACGCCTGGGCTGACCAGCTAGAGCTCAAGGGTCCTGATTCTACCACTGAAAGGGTTTTGCCATCCACTATTGCATTACCCTGACCTTCTTTTCCCTTCCACTACTCGAGAGGATCTGTCCACAAACAGCCTATCTCCCATTTCTAACTCCTCTTCTTCTAGGTCGGGGCGAACTTTTGTTTGTTCCTCAGTGTTCCGCAGACAGTTGTGAGTGAGTTCTTCTTCAGGTTCCCCGTAAAGGAACTGGGCTGGGTTCTGAAGGGATGTAGTGCCTAATTTTAATTTTGGGGATGCTATTAGTATCCAGAGCCTCGCATCCGTGATCCACTTTTCAGCCTTTTGTTGTAAAACTCCTCTAATATTATGTGGAGATAGTACATGCAGCTCTGCTCCAAAGGTAACCTTGCTGCCTTCCTCCACCAATAGCGCTGCTGCCTCTATTACTTGGAGACAAGTTGGCCATCCCTGACTAACAGGATCCAATAATTTGGAAAGATATGCCACAGGCTTTTTGCTCCCTGCCCAATTCTGTGCTAATATCCCATATGCAGTACCTTCATCTATATTGACAAACAGATAAAAAGGCTTTCTGAGGTCGGGGAGGCTGAGAACCGGAGCATTCACCAGCTCCGTCTTTAATGTGTCCAGTCATTCCTCATCTTCCTTAGACCACTTAACTAGTCCCTCCTTTGTGAGCTTATCATACAGGAATTTGGTTTTCCTACTAAAATTTTCAATCCACTGTCTACAATATCCAAATAGCCCCAACAGTTGTCTAACTTGCCTTTTACTCCTTTGGGCACGAAGGGAGAGTATACCCTGGACCCTGTCAGGATCCAACTTTTTTGTTCCCTCAATTAACCTGTGTCCTAAATATTTTACCTCTTTTTCTACAAACTGCAATTTAGATTTCTAAACTTTTAGCCCTTTGAGACTAAGGAAGTTTAACAACTTTATACTTCCCTTTCTAACTGATTCTTCCTCTTTTCCTGCTATTAGCAAATCGTCCACATACTGAATTAAGGTGGTCCCTTCCTGGGGTGATAGTCCTGCAGGATCTGTTCTAATGCTTGTCCGAACAGATTAGGGGATTCTGTAAATCCCTGGGGCAATACTGTCCATCGAAGTTGTTGCTTGCTGGTGTGTGTCTGGGTCTTCCCATTCAAACGCAAAATAATCTCATGATGTTTCCTTAAGTGGTGTCCTAGGGTGACGTTATAATGCTTGTATTCCCATTCATGTGTTCTGTTTATGCTGGATATTATGTTCTGTACCTTTAAGACTGGTGCTGAAGAGGGAAAGTTTTGTTTTGGTTTTTGTATCAGCCTGGCGGGACACAGAGACTGCAGCTTTTGCTTTTTCTGCTTTTGCTTTTCGCTTTGCCCTCTCTCACTCTTGCTTGCTTCGCTTCTGCTTGCTTTTGCTCATTAGCTAGTTTAGCTAAACTGTCCAATTTTCTTCCTGGACTGTTTCTCCTTTCCTTTTTCTGACCATTTCGAACCTGCTCCGGACTGGGACCTGGGACCACTGAGAGTTTGCACCTTGTGGCCTGCAGCAGCTGCCCCAGCGCCGGAGGGACTGATAACAGAGCGACCACCCCCAAGAGAGACTTTCTGAATTTGTCATCTTTTTCAGAGCGGTGTCATCCGGTATTGTTCATTCTGTGTGCTGGGGGGTGCTGTTCCTGTTAAATAAACAGGTTCTTTCCACTCCTCTCCGAGGAATCCTTCCCGAACCGGTTGGGGGGAGGGGGTGTGTGGGTTTGCTTACTGGAGGGGCCCTAATTTGGAAATTCTCCTTCAAATTTGCCCTAAACCACGACAAAATCTTGGCACCCAACATGGGGCTCAAACCCACAACCCTGAGATTAAGAGCCTCATGCTCTACTGACTGAGCTAGCTGGGCTGATGAAATCCCTGACTCAGGAGTAGACCCAGGTGTGAAACATCCTGAGTGGTGTGGGAAATGGGAGGATATGGGCCAAATCCTGAAGGAATTCTCTGACCCTATAGTCTGGGACTTTCCCCATGAACAAATTCAGAAGCCAGCTGAGGTGGGGAAATACCTGAAAGAGAAATACCAGGATGAGCCTAAGGAGAGAAAGATCATTGCACTGAGCTGGGCCCTGGCATATGCTTATCACACACTGCTAGATACTGTAGGGCAGCAGACAGAGGCAGGGGGGCAGGGAGATAAATCAGCAGCTGTCCCAGTCACTCAGGCTGCAGCCAACACCCCAGGCCTGAAGCCAGCAGCCAAACCAGACAGTGAGCCTGAGCCAGCAGCTAAACCAATGGCTGTTGCTACCAGCACTAGAAGTGGGAAATGCACGGACAAGACTAATCCACCAGTGGATGATGATGGTGCAGGAGAAGGACCCTCAATGCCTCCTGACATAAAATCAGGAGTCAAAGCAGCAGGTGCAAGATCAGAAGCCAATATTCAGTCCTTTTCCCTGAAGGACCTTTGTGGCCTATGGAAGGATTACACTCGACAACCTGATGAATCCATAATTTGTTGGTTAGTCCATCTCTGGGATGCTGCAGGTGAGGCTACAATTCTGGATGGCACTGAAGTGAGGCATTTGGGATACCTGTCACATTATCCTGTCATCAACCAAGGAATGATGAGGGGGGCAAACCCTCAGAGCCTCTGGGCACGGGTCTTGGAAAGTGTAGCACAAAGATACCTGTGTGCAGATGATCTTTATATGCAGCAAACTCAGTGGAAGACCATAGAGCAAGGGATCCAATGCCTGAGAGAAATGGCAGTGGCAGAGATTATCTTCTCAGTTGACATAACAATTAGGAATCCAGCCTTGGTGCCATGCACGTCTGTGATGTGGCGGAAACTTGTGCGACTTGGGCCACATGAATATGCTTCTGCCTTAGCCATAATGAAGAGGGATGAGAGGGACAAGACTGTGCTGGATATGGCAAGGAAGCTCCGAGCATATGCAGATGCTGTACATGGCCCAACACATGCCAGAATCGCAGCAGTGGAAACACGTCTGCAGAAATTAGAGGACAAGATAGAGGAGAATCATAAGAAGCTCAGAGAGGAGATTAAAGAAGACCTTCTCCAGATCTCGGCAGTACAGATCAGGTTCTGGTATCCAAGGCAGACGTTCCCCAGATGGCGAGAGAAGGTACACCCCACGAACAGAGCTGTGGTTCTACCTGCGTGACTGTGGAGAAAACATGAGGAGGTGGGATGGAAAACCTCCTGCTGTTCTGGCACGACGGGTGCGTGAATTGAAGGAAGCCACCAGGAAGAAAGCAGCTCCAGTTGCCCGTAGCTGAACCACCAGGTATGATGCTGATGATGCCATGTCTGATCCCCTTGAAGGAACATCCAAGACATATGCCCAGGGAAAGAAGGATAACCAGGCTTAGAGGGGCCCTGCCTCTAGCCAGGTAGAGGATAGGGAAAATTGTGTTTTCTGGTCTGTGTGGATTCGTTGGCCTGGCACATCGGAACCACAAGAGTATAAAGCTTTGGTTGATACTGGTGCTCAGTGTACATTAATTCCATCGAGACATGTGGGGACAGAGTCTGTTTCTATTGCTGGTGTGACAGGGGGATCCCAGGATTTCACTTTGGTGGAAGCTGAGGTGAGCCTGACTGGGAATGAGTGGAAGAAACATCCTATTGTGACTGGCCCAGAGGCCCCATGTATTTTGGGCATAGATTACCTCCGAAGTGGGTATTTCAAAGACCCAAAAGGACTCAGGTGGGCATTTGGGATAGCTGCTGTAGAGACAGAGGGCATGCAGCAAATGAACACCTTGCCTGGGCTGTCTGAGAATCCATCTGCAGTAGGATGTCTGATGGGAGAAGAGCAACGAGTGCCAATTGCCACCTCCATAGTGCATCGATGACAGTATAGAACCACTCGAGATGCTGTGATCCCCATCCATAAGATGATCCGAGAGCTGGAGAGCCAAGGGGTGGTCAGCAAGACCCACTCACCCTTCAACAGCCCCATTTGGCCTGTGCGAAAATCTGAAGGAGAATGGAGATTGACCATAGACTACCGTGCATTGAATGAGGTGACTCCACCACTGAGCGCTGCCGTGCCAGACATGTTAGAGCTCCAGTACGAGCTTGAGTCCAAGGCAGCAGAGTGGTACACCACTATCGATATTGCCAGTGCATTTTTCTCCATTCCTCTGGCAGCAGAATGCAGGCCTCAGTTTGCTTTCACGTGGAGGGGAGTGCAGTATACCTGGAACTGACTGCCCCAGGGATGGAAGCACAGTCCCACCATCTGCCATGGACTGATCCAGACTGCACTAGAAAGGGGTGAGGCTCCAGAACATCTGCAATATATTGATGACATCATTGTGTGGGGGAACACAGCTACGGAAGTGTTTGAGAAAGGAAAGGGAATCATCCAAATCCTCCTGGGAGCTGGTTTCGCCATTAAAAAGAGCAAAGTAAAGGGACCAGCTGGTGAGATTCAGTTCCTGGGAGTAAAGTGGCAAGATGGACAGCGTCAAATTCCTACAGACGTCATCAACAAAATCACAGCAATGTCTCCACCCACCAATAAGAAAGAGACACAGGCTTTCCTAGGTGCCATAGGCTTTTGGAGGATGCACATTCCTGAGTATAGTCAGATCGTGAGCCCTCTTTACCTGGTCACCCGCAAGAAGAACACTTTCCACTGGGGCCCTGAGCAGCAACAGGCCTTTGTCCAGACCAAGCAGGAGATCGCTCATGAAGTAGCTCTTGGCCCAGTTAGGACGGGACCAGATGTGAAGAACATGCTCTATTCTGCAGCCGGGAACCATGGCTTGTCCTGGAGCCTTTGGCAGAAGGTGCCTGGGGAGACTCGGGGTCGACCACTGGGATTTTGGAGTTGAAGCTACAGAGGCTCTGAGGCCAACTACACTCCCACAGAGAATTAAATCTTGGCTACCTATGAAGGAGTCCAGGCTGCCTCAGAGGTGATTGGCACAGAAGCACAACTCCTCCTGGCAGCCCGACTACTGGTGCTGGGGTGGATGTTCAAAGGCAAGGTTCCTTCCACCCACCATGCCACCAGTGCTACATGGAGCAAGTGGATTGCTCTTATCACTCAGCGCGCCCATATAGGTAAACTGAATCGCCCTGGGATTCTGCAGGTAATTACAAATTGGCCCGAAGGTGAGAATTTTGGTGTCACAGATGAAGAGCAAGAACCAGTGACACGGGCTGAAGAAGCTCCTCCCTATAACCAACTGCCCCCAGAGGAAACACGCTATGCTCTTTTCACTGACGGTTCCTGTCGCATCGTAGGGATGAACTGGAAGTGGAAAGCAGCCGTATGGAGCCCCACACGACAGGTTGCACAAGCTACCGAAGGAGAAGGTGGATCAAGCCAACTTGCAGAACTCAAAGCTGTTCAACTGGCCCTGGACATTGCAGAAAGAGAGAAATGGCCAAAGCTCCACCTCTACACTGATTCATGGATGGGAGCCAATGCTCTGTGGGGATGGCTGGAGAGGTGGAAAAAGGCTAACTGGCAGCGTAGAGGAAAACCAATTTGGGCTGCTGATGAGTGGAAAGATATTGCTACCAGGGTAGGGAGGCTACCTGTGAAGGTCCGCCATGTAGATGCCCATGTCCCCAAGAGTAGAGCCAATGAGGAACACCAAAACAATGAGCAGGTAGACCAGACAGCAAAGATAGGGGTGTCCAAGATAGACCTAGATTGGGAACACTAGGGAGAGATATCCCTAGCTAGATGGGCCCATGCTGCCTCAGGCCATCAGGGCAGGGATGTCACCTATAAGTGGGCACGAGACCGAGGGGTGGATTTAACCATGGACAGTATTTCTCAGGTTATCCATGACTGTGAGATGTGTGCTGCCATCAAGCAGGCCAAGGGAGTGAAGCCCCTATGGTACGGTGGGCAGGGGTGCAAGTACAAGTATGGGGAGGCCTGGCAGATTGACTCCATCACACTGCCCCAGACACGCCAGGGCAAGCGCCACGTGCTGACCATGGTGGAAGCCACCACTGGATGGTTGGAAACTCACCCTGTGTCTCATGCCACTGTCTGGAACACCATCCTGGGCCTGGAAAAGCAGGTCCTGTGGAGACATGGCACCCCTGAGAGGATTGAGTCAGACAATGGGACTCATTTCAAGAACAGCCTTATCAACACCTGGGCTAGGGAACATGGCATTGAGTGGGTGTACCGTATCCCCTACCATGCACCAGCTGCAGGCAAAGTGGAGAGGTACAATGGACTACTAAAAACCCAGATAAAAGCTTTGGGTGGGGGATCTTTCAAAAATTGGGAGCAGCATTTAGCAAAGGGCACCTGGTTAGTTAACACCCGAGGTTCCACCAACCGAGCAGGTCAGGCCAGTCTGAGTCCCTGAATGTAATAGATGGTGATAAAGTCCCAGTGGTGCGTGTCAGAGGTTTGTTAGGGAAGACTGTGTGGGTCAATCCTGCCTTGAGTACAAACAAACCCATTCGTGGGGTTGTCTTTGCTCAGGGACCAGGTTGCACATGGTGGATAATGCAGAGAGATGGAACAACACGATGTGTACCTCAGGGAGATCTGATTGTGGGGTGAGAATCATATGCAATATCACTGTTTGTTGGATGTTACTGCCATTGTCTGTACATTAAACCATACAGACATGAGACAGAAGGAAATGTGCAAGTGTCGAAGGTCTGAGCGAGTGGAAGATGGAGCTTTGAGTGAGTAAAGTGAAAGGGGGGGAATCCTGCAGCTCTGTAGGGGCCTGGATTCAGTGGTCCAGTGTCGGGATGTGATGAGGGCATGATGGGTATTGCTTGTAATTTTTGGGGGAACAGATGGAAATTTTGTGTGAATAAATGCATGATGTGTGGTAGTATGTTGATGATATGGGGATAAGGGGTGGAATGTCCTAGGGTGACGTTATGATGCTTGTATCCCCATTCATGTGTTCTGTTAATGTTGGATATTATGTTCTGTGCCTTCAAGACCGGCTCTGAAGAGGGAAAGTTTTGTTTGGGTTTTCTTATCAGCCTGGCGGGACACAGAGGCAGGGCAGTACCATAGTGCAGCTTTTGCTTTTTGCCTTTGCTTTTTGCTTTGCTCTCTTGCTCTTGCTTCTGCTTTGCTTCTGCTTGCTTTTTCTCCTGCTCATTAGCTAGTTTAGCTAAACAGTCCAAATTTCTTCCTGGACTGTTTCTCCTTTCCTTTTTTTTGACCAACTCAACTCTGCTCTGGTCTGGGACCTGGGAACACTGAGAGTTTGCACCCTGTGGCCTGCAGCAGCTGCCCCAGTGCCGGAGGGACTGATAACAGAGCGACCACCCCTGAGAGAGACTTTCTGAATTTGTCATATTTTCAGAGTGGTGTCATCCGGTATTGTTAATTTTGTGTGCTGGGGGTGCTGTGCCTGTTAAATAAACAGGTTCTTTCCACTTCTCTCTGAGGAATTCTTCCCAAACTGGTTGGGGGGAGGAGCCATGTGGGTTTGGAGATTCTCTACCAAATTTGCCCTAAACCAGGACAATCTCATGGCCCTCACATTGTCATGGTCATTTCCTGCTAGTCATAATCTCATCCTCTCTATCATCTCATTGTTATGGTCATCTCACGGTCACAAGCACATCATGGTCAGCTCATGGCCATCTCATGGGCATGATGATCTCATGAGCATGGTCATCTCATGGTCATCTCTTGGTTACAGTCATCAGATGCTCACAGAAATCTCACATTCATGGTCATCTCATTGTAATGGTCAGCTCATGACCATGGCTGTGTCCTAGTCACAGTCAGGGTCATTGCATGGTCATGGTCATGGTCATCTCATGGTCACGATTACATCGTGGCCATTTCATGCTTATGGTCACCTCATGATTATGAACACATCATGGTCATCTCATGATTGTCTCAATGTCAACTCATGGCCACACTCATTTCATGGTCATCTCATGGCTGTGGTTGTCATGGTCATGGTCATCTCACGGTCATATCACAGTCACCTTACGATCACGATCACACATGGTCATGGTGTGTTGTTGTCATCTCATGGTCATCTCTTGCTCACAATCATCTCACGCTCATGGTCACTTCACAGTCATGGTTATATCATTGTAATGGTCATCTTGTGGTCCTGGTCATCTCATGATCATGGTCATCTCATAGTCATGGTCATCTCATGGCCATTTCATAGTCATGATCATTTCCTGATCATCATCATTTCCTGGTCATGATCATATGGTCATGTTCAGAGTCATGGTCATAGTTCTGTCAAGTTCGTATCATGGTCATGGTCATCTCAAGGTCATGGTTGTGTCATGGTCATTGCATGGTCATGGTCATCTCATGAACATCTTGTGGCCATCTCATGGTCACTATCATGTCATGGTCTTGATCCTGTCATGGTCGTGGTTATCTCATGCTCATGGTCATCACATGCTCATGGTCATCTCATGATCACATCATGGTCACTTCATGGTCATGGTCATCTCACGGTCATGTCAGAATCACCTCATGATCACAATGGTCTCGTGGCCATGGTTGTGTTGTGGTCATCTCATGGTCATCTCTTGGTCATAATCATCTCATAATCACGGTTGTCTCATTGTTATCTCATCTCAAGGTCATTATTGTATCGTGGTCATGGTCATCTCTTGGCGGTACCAGTCGTCAGTTTTTCTGGATCTGGACTGAAGGCATTTGAGACAGTAGTTCATGTTCAGACTCAAGTGTTTATTATTTCTTATCAGTAAAACAGTCTCATTACTGTGAGTTTGGCAGCTTTTCATTAGAAGGCACAAAATGGCCAACCATCTCTTGTTACAAGGTCTTTTAAGACCAAACTATCCAATTAAGAACTCACACCTAGGTTATTTTCCCTTTTAACCCAATAACTGATCCCTAAGAGCCCCCAGTGGGGACTTTTCTGCCCAATTACAAAATGCCACCCAAACCCATGAAGAAGAAGGAAGAATCAGCACAAAGAAGAAACCCAGGACAACAGCCTGTGCCCTCCATCTTGCTTCCATCCACAACATACTAAAAATCCCAAAACCTCAATTTCTCACAAAGTGATACACCTACACTGCTCTCTATAACATATTTCACACTTTTGTGGATTTCAGTCTATCTTGAAGTCTAGGAAACTTTCTCCATGAATGAGGGTCAAAGTCAGTGTTCCCCTGGAGGTCAGGGCACCCCAGAGCAGACAGAGAAATATCCCCTGTGCCCTGGGTTTTCACAATCTCTTGCTCATCTCGTGGTCTTTAAGGCCCCATGGCCATGGTTAAGTCATGATCACCTCATGACCACGATCACCCCACGGCTGTGTCATGGTCATGAAATGCTCACAGTCATGAAATGGTCATGGTCATCTCGTGGTCAACTCATGGCCACAGTCATGTCATGGTCATGGTCATAGTCATGTAATGGTCATGGTCTTTGTCATTTCCTAAGCACCAACATCTCATGTTCATGGTCCACCTCCTGATCACAATCATCTCATGCTCGTGGTCCTCTCATGGTTATGATCTCATGCTCATGGCTTTGTCATGGTCATCCGATGGTCACAGTCCTCTCATGGGCATGATCACCGACATGGTCATCACATGGTCATGGTGATGGTCCTCTCAAGATCATCTCATGATCAATTCATGTCCACAATCGTCATGGTCATCTCATGCTCATCACATGGTCATGGTCACCTCCTGCTGATCTCATGGTCAACTCATGGCCACCATCATATCAGGTCATCTCATGGCCATGGTCATGGTCATCTCATGGTCATGCATAGCAATGGGGAACAAGGACACATGGACCTCCTTGCTTGCTCCAAAGAAGATCATTCATTGTAACCAACCAAGCCTTTTATACTTGAAACTTGCCCCAAACTTAAACAAACTTCACCAAAATAAGCACGCACTGGCTGCCTGCCACTGCGGTGTTGCTGTTGATGTGTCCCTTTACCCAATCAGCTCTCTGACCATGTGATGTCTACGTGTCTCCCCAGCCAATCCCTGCCTCACACATGAGGTGATCACCAACCCACTCTCTGGCCATCAAACCACAGCTGAACCCTTCCCAGAATGCCTTTTGGTGAACAGAAGTGAACGGAAGTGAACAGGATTGAACAAAGGTGGAAAAGTCCTTATTCTGCAAAGCTTTTCTTATTTCCCACAGTTATGGTCATCACCATCATCTTATGGTCATCTCACAGTCACCTCATGGTCACAATCCTCTCACAGCCATGGTCGTGTCATGATCTTCTCATGGTTTTGATCACCAGATAGCCATGGTGTGAGACAATTATGGTCATCTCATGGTCACCTCTTGGTCAAGATCGTGCCATGGTCACAGTCATGGTCATCTCAAGGCCTTCATCATTTCATGGCCATGGTGGTGTCATGGTCATCTCATGGTCATCCCACTGTCATGATCATCTTATGGTCATCTCATGGTCATTGCCATCTCATAGTGATGGTCATGGTCATTTCCTGATCACCATCATCTCATGCTCAGGGTCATGGTCACAGTCATGGTCATCCCATGGTCATGGTCATCTCAGGGTTGTGTCACTCATGGTCATTCTCACGGCCATCTTGTGCTTGTGTCATGGCTGTGATCATGGCCAGGGAACCTCTCTGAGATCCTGAGCCCTGATTTTGGGACACTCAAGGACCACTGGGGACAAGGAGCCCTGGCCTGACCCCTCTCCCCATCCCACTGCCCCTCCAGGAGCCCAACGCAGCCAAACCCTCCTGGGGACACCTCAGACATTGGACACAGAGCAGGAAATGAATCCAGGGGGATGGAACTGGGTGTGGCTGACAAGTCCCCATCCTGCTCCTGGTGTCCCCATCCTGCTCCTGGTGTCCCAATCTGTTGGATCGGCGGAAGAAATGCGGCACACAATATGCGTGATCAGCAAGTCTCCAACTTTATTGATAGTTCACACATATTTATATTGGTGTTAATGAGGCTTATACATATTGCAAAGCTGAGCTCATTATTGGTTAATTACTTCTCAGTCAACCACGCCTACTTCTATATTCTTATGTTATTTTGTTACTACTTCTACATTCTCGTGGTTATTCTGCTGAAACTGTCCTCATATTTTTGGCATGAGACCCTCTCCTCTATCCAGTTGTTGCACCAAGGGCACAATGTCCTTGTCAGTGGTTGGACACTGACTGCTGAATCCTAGACTTGCCTCCTTCTAACTTAACCAACGCTATTATGTCGACGTGACCTTTCTCAGCTGGCCAGCTGTCCACAAAGCTCTCCACACCAATGAGTTCCAAATTGCTCCCGGTATGATCCCAATTGCCCCCAACACGTTCCCAGGGGCTCCCAGTCATGCCCTGTATGGTTCCTTTCACTCTCAGTAAGAGCCCAGTGTGGCCCCAGTCACTTCCAGTATGAGCCCAGTCACACCTTACCCGATGCCATTTGCCCCCGCTGTGGTCCCAGTTGCTCCCAGTATAAGTCCAGTCACCTCCAGTATGATCCCAGTTTCTCCCAGATACTCCCAGTACTATGCCAGTCACTCCAAGTGTGACCCCATCAGTCCCAGTATGATCCCAGTATGACCCCTGCATAGGCCAGCTGCTCCCAGTATGATCCCAGTTGCTCCCTGCATTATTCCAGTTTCTCCTCTTCACCCCTACTACAGATCTGATCACTCCCAGTATGATTCCAGTCACTCCCAGGATGATCCAAACCATTCCCAGTCCCTCCCAGTATATCTCAATTGTCCCCTGCATGTTCCCAGTTGCCCTCAGTGTGGTCCCAGTATGATCCCTGGTGCCCTGGTTCTGCCCCCAGTGGGTTCTTTTCCCAGTCTTTCCCAGTCCCTCCCCAGCAGCTGCTGCCGTTTCCCAGATTCTGCCCCCCGCCATTCCCAGGCATTGGGACCCCCCTGCACCCCCTTATCCTGCACCAACACCCCCTGCACCCCCTTATCCTGCACCAACACCCCCTGCACCCCCTTATCCTGCACCAACACCCCCTGCACCCCCTTTCCCGGGTATCCTCCTCTCCCAGCCCCTGGATCCCCCGTTTCCGGGACCCTGGGGACCCCCGGGCCCCCATTCCCGGCCAGCCCGGGGCACCTCAGCCCCAGCCTCCCTTTGCTGGGAAACCCGGCCTGGGCACGGGGCTCTGCGGCCGCTCTGGGATTTATGATCCCCCAGAAGAAAGGGAGAGAACAGCAGAGGGAGGGAGAGAGAGAAGGAGTTACATTTCCAGGCACCGGGAACCCCCTAAACCTCCATTCCCAGGCAGGGAAACCCACCCGTACCCCCATTTTGGGTCCTGTGACCCCCCTCAATCCCCTTCCCCAGCACCGAGAC
Organism: Agelaius phoeniceus; assembly: GCF_051311805.1. Taxonomy (NCBI): domain Eukaryota; kingdom Metazoa; phylum Chordata; class Aves; order Passeriformes; family Icteridae; genus Agelaius; species Agelaius phoeniceus. The sequence goes on along the minus strand of NC_135291.1, from coordinate 1,229,745 downwards.
CCCCCTGAACTCCCATTCCTGAGCACGTGGACCCCCTTGAGCACCCATTTCCACCCACCGCGACCCCCCTGTACCCCCTTCGGCAGCATCAGAACCCCCCTGAATGCCCTTTTCTGGTCATTGGCGCCCCTGGAACCACCATTCCTGATACCGGGACCCCCTCGAACCCCGAGTTCCGGGAAGGAAACTCCCCTGAACCCGCATTCCCGGGCACGGGAACCCCCATTTCCGGGCACCGGGATTCCCTTGCCCCCCCTAATCCGGGAATGGGACCCCCCCGCACCCCCGTCAGTGCTCTGGGACCCCCTGCACCCCCATTCCTGGCCATCCCGCCCTTCCCAGACCGCAGACCCGCCCTTTTCCTCGGCTTTTGCACCCCCGATCTCCCAAATTTCTGCATCTCCCCATTCTCCATTCCCGGCGCTTCCTGGAAGGGGTCCCAGGGGGTCTCAGCGAGGATCCAGTGGGATCCAGATGAATTCCCTGGAATTCCCCTTTTCCCCGTCTCGCTTTCCCCTCTCCCAAGCTTCGTCCCCGGGATCCGCGCGCCTCTCCCAGCCCCAGAGCCCCCTTTCCGTGACCCAGGACCCCCTCCTGGACCCCCCCTCACGTGTTCTGGGATCCCCCGCACCCCTCCCCGGCCCCCCCTTGCCCTTCCCAATGCCCAGACTCGCCCTTTTCCTTCACCTTTGCACCCCCAGATCTCCCAAATTTCCGGGTCCCTCCAGTTCTCCACTCCCGGCACTTTTTTAAGGGGGTCCCAGGGGTCCCAGGTGGTTCTCAGAGGGCTCCAGGGCGATCACAGCGGGGATCCTGAGGGATCCTGAGGGATTCTCTGAATTCCCCCGTCCCCTCCCCCTCCCCGCCCTCCTCGGTCCCTTTCGCTTCCGCGTCCCAACCTGCGAGACCGGGATCTGCCCGGCGACCGGTGACGTCACTGACACATCGGGCTGCCATTGGTGTACAGGAAATAGCGGCGCCAATTGCGGGGCCGGAGGCGGCTCTGGGGGCGGGGCCAGTCCTGGGGCAGGGCCAGGGCTGTGGGCGGGGCCGCAGCGGAGCAGCGCCATGGCTGCAGCGCTGGGTCTGGGGCTGCTCCTGGGGCTCCTGGGGAACCCGGGGGGCGCGACCAAAGGTGAGTGGGAAACCCGAAACCGGGAATATCCTGAAGTTCCATTTCCGGGTACCGGGACCCCCCTGAACTTCTATTACCGGGCACGGGAACCCCCCATAGCCCCATTTTGGGTCCTGTGACCCCCCTCCATCCCCTTCCCCAGCAACGGGACCCCCGTGTACCCCCTCATCTGGCACTGAGACCTCCCAGAAGCCCATTCCTGGGCAGGGAAACCCCCCTGAACCGCCATTCCCGGGCATGAGAATCCACTGAACCCCCATTCCTGAGCACGGGGACCCCTTGAGCGCCCATTTCTGGACGCTGGTTACCCACTTGAACCCCGAATTCCGGGTAGAGAATCTCCTGAGCCCCCATTCCTGGGCACTGGGACACCCCTGAATCTCCATTTCCGGGCACCGGGACCCCCCTGTGCCCCCTTTGGCAGCACCGGGACCCCCTTGTTCGCCCTCATCTGGCACCAGAACCCCCTGAACCCCCTTTTCTGGTCACCGGCGCCCCCGGAACCCCCATTTTCGGGCACCGAAACCCCTTGAACCCCGAATTCCGGGAAGGAAACCCCCTGAACCCGCATTCCTCGGCACGGAAACCCTCTGAACCCCAATTTTTGGGCACTGGGACCCCCCTGAACCCCCATTTTTGGGCACCGGGACCGCCCCCCCGCCCCCCCTAATCCGGGAATGGGACCCCCCCGCACCCCCGTCAGTGCTCTGGGACCCCCTGCACCCCCATTCCCGGCCATCCCACTCTTCCCAGACCCCAGACCCGCCCTTTTCCTCGGCTTTTGCAGCCCCCGATCTCCCAAATTTCTGCGTCTCCCCCGTTCTCCATTCCCGGCGCTTCCTGGAAGGGGTTCCAGGGGGTCCCGGAGGGTCCCAGGGGGTCTCAGCGAGGACCCAGTGGGATCCAGATGAATTCCCTGGAATTCCCCTTTTCCCCGTCTCGCTTTCCCCTCTCCCAAGCTTCGTCCCCGGGATCCGCGCGCCTCTCCCAGCCCCAGAGCCCCCTTTCCGTGACCCAGGGACCCCCTGGAGCCCCATTCCTGCCTTTCCCAGCTCCCAGATCCCGCTGCCCTCAACACCGGGGACCCCTGCACCCCCTTTCTTCTCAGTCCTGCCTTCCCCTGTCCCCAGACCCCTCTTTCCCTTGTCCCTGAGACCCCATGGACCCCCATTCCTGCTTTTCTCAGCCCTCAGCCTCCCCTTTCTGCTCCATCAAGGACCCTCAAGATTTCTATTCCCAGGTCCTCCCACCTTGTGACCCCTTTCCTGGGCACAAGGATCCCCTGGAGCCCCCATCCTGCCTCTCCCAGTCCCTGTATCCCCCTTTCCATAACCCTGGAACCCCCTGAGCCCCTCATTCCTGGACACCAGGACCCCCTGCAGGCCCTTTCCTGTCCATCCCACCTCTCCCACCCTGTACACCCTTTCCTTGGCCCCAGGATCCCCAAACCCCTTCCCAGCTCTCCCAGTTCCCCTTTCATTGATCCGTGATCCCCTCAGCCCCCCCAAATCTCCGTGTCCCCCCAGTTCTCCACTCCCTGCGTTACCTGGGTGTGGCAGTGTCAGAGCCCAGCCCGGGGATCCCCCAGTACATGAATATTGGGTACCTGGATGGGATCCCCTTCACACGCTACGACAGCGAGCGGGGCCAGGCAGAGCCGCTGATGCAGTGGATAAAGGATGGAGTCGAGCAGGAATATTGGGAGAGTGAGACCCAGATCAATGTGAGGAACCAGCACATCAATGCCAGGAACCTGGAGATACTGCGGGAGCGATACAACCAGAGCAGGGGTGAGTGGGGGGAGCTGTGGGGCTGGAATGGGATCAGTGGGGCTGGAATGGGATCTGTGGGGACAGGTTGGGATCCATGGGGTTGAGTTGTAGATCCATGGGACTGGCATGTGGATCCACGGGGCTCCAAGGGGCTGGAATGAGGCTCTGTGGGTCTCAATCAGATTCTGGGGCTCCATAGGGCTGGAATGGGGCTCTGTGGAGCTGGGACACAATTCCATGGGTCTCTGTGGGTACAATCCCCCCAGGTCTCCACACAAGGTTGAGAGTTAATGGCTGTGACCTCCTGTCCGATGGGAGTGTCCGTGGATCCCGCCAGATTGGCTATGATGGGCGGGATTTCATCTCCTTTGACCTGGGATCTGGGAGATGGGTGGCGGCCGACAGCGCTGCTGAGATCACCAGGAGGCACTTGGAACAGGAAGGGACCGAGGCTGAGAGGTGGACGAATTACCTGAAGCACGAATGCCCAGAATGGCTCCGGAAATACGTCGGGTACGGGCAGAAGGAGCTGGAGCGCAAAGGTGGGAGCAGAATTCCTGTGGGGATTTGGGATTTGGGCATGGAGAACTTGGGAACACAGTAGTTCCTGTGAGAATTCCATGGGTAGATCTCACCCCCATGCCATTCCTATGAAATTCCATGGTCAGATTTCACCCCCATCCCATTCCCATGGAACTTCATGGGCAGATCTTGCCCCCATCCCATTCCCATGGAATTCCATGGTCAGATCTCTCCTCCGTCCCATTCCAGTGGGAATTCCATGGTCAGATCTCACCCCAGTCCCATTCCCATGGAATTCCACGGATGTCTATCACCGTTATCCATTCCAGAGCCCCCTGATGTCCACGTGTCCGGAAGAGAGGAACACGGGACGCTGATCCTGTCCTGCCACGTGTACGGATTCTACCCCAACACCATCGCAGTCAGCTGGATGAAGGGGGGCGAAACCTTGGATCAGGAGACGGAGTGGGGCGGGATCGTTCCCAACAGCGACGGCACCTTCCACACCTGGGCCAGGATCGAGGCGCTGCCGGAGGAGCGGGAGCAGTACCGGTGCAGGGTGGAGCATCCCGGAATGCCAGAGCCCGGGATCTTCGCTTGGGGTGAGGCTGGGAATGTGGGGATTGGGAATTTGGAATTCCTAAATGGGGATTCCCCTTCCCCTTCTCACTATCCTGTGTTTCCCAGAGCCGACATCTGGCGGGAATCTCTCCATGGTGGTCGCTGTGTCTGTCATCGCTGCCATCCTCATCCTCATCGTCCTCATCGGATTCGGCGTCTGGAAGCTCCAATCCAGTAACACACGGGATAGGTGTTGGGAAGGGACATGAATCCACCCAGCACCGTTCTGGGAATCCTGTGCCACTGATGCTGATCCCACTTTGTTTCCACAGGGAGGAGGGACAGGAATGGATACAACCCGGCAGCCGGTGAGTTCCAATGGCGGATCCAGCTCTGGATCCCCTCTGTGTGGATCCCAGAATGGATCCTGGGGTTAATCCCAGTGTGTGATCCATGCTGGAATCTCATGGATCTTCTCTTTCTGCAGGAAAAGATGTGGGAACCAATGGCTTGAGCACAGGTACGGAGCAGGATCAGGGTGGGATCCCAGAGGGAGATTGGGGCAGGATGGATGGACTGGGATCAGGGAGGGTTTCTGGATCAGAGCAGGGTCCAGAGTGGGATCAAGTGGAATTGTAGAGTGGGATTTGGGCTGGATTCTGGAGCAGGATCAGGTGGGATGGAATGGAGCAGAATCCGGTTGGGGTTCCAGAGAATGACTGGGGCAGGATGGATGGGGCGGAATGGAGTGGGATGGAGGGAGCAGGGCTGGGGTAGAGTGGATGGAGTGGGATCAGGTGGGATGGATGGAGCAGGATTGCAGCAGGATTGGGGTGGGGTCAGGTGGGATTCTGGAGCAGGTCCTGCTCTCCATGGGCTCCAGCCAGGTCCATCCTGTGGAATGGGGACAGGGGCAGGGTGACACCGTGACCCTCTCTCATCCTGGCAGGAATCACTGCCTGAGCAATCCATGGAGCTGGATCCAGCCCCTTCCCTCTTCCCGGGAAAGCTGAGAGCTGCCAGCAGAGCTCATCCCGCTGCTCCCACCCACCCCACAGCTCTTGCTAATCAATGCATTTCCTGTTTTCCACTGTTTTAAAGGCAGGAACCACAAATATTCATAATGCTTCACTTCTGGTGTGAAATTATCTTGCTTCGGGCAATAAATCCTGCTTGGGGCAATAAATCCAGGTTCCCTCCTCCAGTGTCTGGCAGTTCATCTCTGGGAGCCAGGAATAGGAATGGGGTCACTGGGACAGAGATGGAGACACTGGGAGCAGGGATGGGGACACCAGGAACTGGGATAGGGGAAGCAGGAGCAGGATTGGGGCACCAGGACTGGGATGAGGATGCCAGGACCAAGACAGAGAGACCCGGAACAGGATGGGGACTTATCAGCCATACCCAGCTCCATCTCCTGGGATTCATTTCCCGCTCTGTGTCCCATGTCCAAGGTGTCCCCAGGAGGGTTTGGCTGCGTTGGACTCCTGGAGGGGCAGTGGGATGGGGGGAGGGGTCAGGCCAGGCCTCCTTGTCCCCAGTGGTCCTTGAGTGTCCCAAAATCAGGGCTCAGGATCTCAGAGAGGTTCTCTGGCCATGACCATGGCCATGACACGAGCACGAGATGGCCATGAGATGAGAATGACCATGAGTGACACAACCCTGAGATGACCCTGACCATGGGATGACCATGACTGTGACCATGACACAACCACAACCCTGACCATGAGATGATTTGGACCAAGAGATGACCATGGGCTGGCCATGGCACAACTGTGGCCTTGAGGTGACCCTGACGTGGTCGTGGCCATGAGGTGACCATGAGTTGACAATGACATGATCATGAGATGACCATTACAGTGACATGACCCTGAGCATGAGATGATGGTGATCAGGAAATGATCATGACCATGTGAAGGCCATGAGATGACTGTGACCATGAGATGATCACCACCATATGGCCCAACCACAGCTGAGAGATGACCATGATAAGATTGTGGCAAATGAGTTGAATGTGAGATGATCATAAAATGACCATGACAATGTGAAGGCCATGACCGTGACCATGACACAACCAGGACCATGGGATGACCATTACAATGAGATGACCATGACTGTGAGATGACCATGAGCATGAGATGATTGGAACACACCATGGCCATGTGTGATCATGGTCATGACATGACTGTGAGATGACCATTACAGGGAGATGACCATGAGAATACGGTGATGGTCATCAGGAAATGACCATCACCCTGAGATGGCCATGAGATGACCGTGACCATGACACAACCATGATCATAAGATGACCACTACAGTGAGATACAACTGTGACCATGAGATCACCGTGACCATGAGATTATAGTGACCAAGACATGACTACAATGCAACCATGGCCATGTGGCAATCAAGGCCATGAGAACACCGTGACTGTGACCATAATACAACCACAACCATGAAATGATCAAGATCATGACAAGATTCAAGAGCTGACCAAGAGATTACCATGACCATGACACAACCACAGATGTAAGATGACCATGATGTGATTGTGGCCATGAGTTGACCATGAGGTAACAATGAGATGACCATGACATGGCCATGAGATGACCATGACATGATTGTGAGCATGTGATAACTGTGACCAAAGACCATGAAATGACCACAACACATCATGGCCATGTGGTGATCAAGGCAATGAGACAATTGTGAGATGACCACAACCATGACATGATTATGACCATGAGATGACCATGGAATACCCATGACTGTGACACACCCATTGCTTTGATGATGTGATTGTGACCATGAGATGACCATGAAATGACCATGAGATGATCATGACTAAATTATGGCCACAGGGTGATCAAGACCATGAGATGACCTTGACCATGCAATGACCATGACACAACCATGACCTTGAGATGACCATTACAGTAAGATGACAGTGAGCATGAGATGATGGTGATCAGGAGATGACCAAGACCATGAGATGACCATGCAATGATCATGACACAACTGTGAGCATGAGATGTTTGAGATTAGGAGATGAACACAATATAACCATGGCTATGAAATTATTGTGGCCGCAGGTGATCACAACCATGACATAATGGTGATAAAAAGATGATTATGACCACGAGATGACCATGACCATAACCATGACCATATTAATTTGACAGAACTATGACCATGACTGTGACCATGACCATGAGATGATGGTAATCAGGAATGATATGAGCATTATGGTGAGTTGACTATGACCATGAGATGATGGTGATCAGGAATTGACCATGATCATCATGGTGACACCATGACTGTGATGGTGACACGACTACAACTGTGACATGACCATGAGCATGAGATATTGAGACCAAGAGATGACCATGAGATGACCATGACTATGATCATGACACAACCATGGCCATAAGGTGACGAAGAAATGTCCATGACTATGACCATGACATAACAATGACTCTGAGATGACCATGGCCATGGGGAATTGTGACCAAGAAATGACCACAACATGACCATGACCATAACATGATCCTGACCATGAGATGACCATGAGCATGAGATGATTGTGATCAAATGACCATCACCATGACCATGAGCATGAGATGATTCTGACCATGACACAATCGCGGCCGTGAGATGACCATGATACAATTATGGCCATGAGCTGACCATGAGCTGACCATGAGCTGACCACGACCCGGCCATGGTCTGGAGCTCCCCAGACCCCGTCACTGCCCCCACCCCCAGGTTCATCCTTTACTGAAATTGTTCATTTCCCATGGAAAATACGGAAATCTGAGCAGGGCGCAGCCAATGGAGCGCCAGGAAATCAGAGACATCACAGGTTGCCAGGCAGAACAGATTTCCCCTCCTTGCCCTTGGCGCGGCAGCCAATGGGAAACCGCATTTTTGGTGACGTCACCGCGCTAATGTGGAAGTGGCGAGCGCGGGGGCTGCCGGGATCGGGGTGGCGGTCGCGGGTCGCGATTGATCCCAAGTGGCTCCGATCGATCCCGACTGATCCCCATCGATCCCCATCGGCTCCCATCGATCCGCGGCCCTTCCCCGCCGCGATGTTCTTCACCTGCGGCCCCAACAAGGCCATGGTGGTGTCAGGTGAGTTCGGGGGGCCCGGGGGCTCCTGGTGACCCTCAGAACTCCTGGGAACCCCCAAATCCCCTCAGAATTTCCCGGGAACCCCCAGAATGCCCCCAAAACTCCCGGGAACCCCCAGAATTCCCCCCAAAAACTCTTCCAGGACCCCCGCCAGTGCCCTTCAATCTCCTGGGAACCCCCGGAATTCCCCAAAAACTCCCGGGAACCCCCAGAATCTCTGCCCTCAAAATCTCCTGGGAACCCCCAAAATCCCCCCAAAACCCTCCAAGAAACCCCCAGAATTATCCCCAAAACTCCTGGGAACCCCCCCCCCCTCCGTACCCCCAAACTCACCCTGGGACTCATTGGATCGGACCCCTCCTAAGCCCCCAAACCCCTCCTGGGACCCCCCAAACCCCTCCCCGAGGGTCCCCCCCATCCATTCTGCCCCACCCCGGGACTCCTGGGGACTCCTCCCCAAATTTTCCCCCAGATTTTCCCCCCAAATTCCCCCCTTCAAAACCCCTGAGGTCCCCCCTGACCACCCCAACCCCCTCCAAGCCCCTCCTGGGACCCCCCAAAACCCATTCTGGGGATTCCTGAGGGTGTCCCCGTGTCCCCCCGAGGTTTTGGGGTCCCCCCGGGGTTTAGGGTCCCCCCCAGCTCTTGGTGCCCCCCAGGTTTCTGCCGCAGCTCCCCGGTGATGGTGGCCGGGGGCCGGGTGTTGGTGATCCCGTGCCTGCAGCAGATCCAGTGGTGAGGAGGGGCCCGGGGGGGGGTTTTTTAGGGTTCGGGGTGGGGGGGCTTCCCCAGAGATTTGGGATGATCTCCCCGGCCTCCCCAGGATCTCCCTGAACACGCTGACGCTGCCTGTGCGCAGTGAGAAGGTTTACACCCGTCACCGGCATCACACAGGTACCCCTGGAACGACCCAAAACCACCCCGAAAATACCACAAAAGTACCCTCATGTGTCGCAGACATCTTTCATGAAAAATCCTCTCTTAGGATTTTTCCTTGTGAGAAGCTGCAGTTTCAGCAACCAAAAGTAAACAATGGTTATCTGCTGCTGTGGAATGCAACAGGTAGACCCGTGATTGGTCTCCTGTGGATGTTTGGATTTACTGACCACTCATGGCAGAGCTGGCTCTTGCTCTCTGTCTGAGACACAGATCTTTGTTATTCATACTTTTCTATTCTTAGCTTAGCTAGCTTCTGAAGAAACCTTTTCCTTTCTATTTCTTTTTCGTATAGTCTAATGTAACATATATCATAAAATAATAAATCAAGCCTTCTGATCATGGAGTCAACATTCTCATCTCTTCTTCATCCTGAAAACCCTTGTGACCACAGTCACAATTGGTGACCCCCGACTGAGGAGGACAATCATCACTTGGTGAGACCACCAGAGGAGCATTGCTGCACTGGGTAAACCCCAAATGTGTGGCATTGATGGTTGCTTCACAAGTGACCACAGAAGTGGATTCTAGCCAGGAGCTGAAGAACTGAAGATCCGAATTTGGACAGAGTTCTCAGCAAGGCTGACCACAAAGAGAACCTTCTGAAAAGCCTCCAGGAAGATGTTCAGAAAGCCTAGCAGCGCCATGCAGATAGCCAGAGAGTCCTGGACACTGTCACAAGGTACTGTTGGTTTTTCCCCTCCTAAAGATGAGGCCATTTGCAGTTTGTGGCTGCTCATCTGGAGGACTTCTCCCCTAGAGGATGAGGTTCCATTGTCCCCTTCAGAGGAGAAACTTATTGCCCTCTGGCAAAAATGGGGTGAAGAGGACAGAATTCTCCTGTTGGAGACAGATTTCTATGAGTTTTTTCGATGGGCAAAGCTCTTGGGGTTTTTTACAAATGTGCTATATGCCCTTGATATGTTCATCTGGGAGTGTATGGGCTCCATTTTCCAATTCTTTTTATACTGTGGGTTTGGATGCCCCTCGATTTATCCAACCTTTTTGAAGCTCTTTCTAGTCTTGAAACGGAGAGCAGCTGTTTCTCCCTGGATTGCTAACTGCAAGGGGAAAGCCCCGTTCCCCCCAATTCCGGGGCAAGACCCTTTGGAAGGGGACGCTCTGCTGCTTTCCAGCCCCCCTGAACCACAGCGGGGGGCGAAGTTTCGCCCGCAGCCGAAGTTTTTTTACCGCGTCTTCGGAGCACGCTCAGACGGAGCCGTTTTTTCCCCTCTCCCGTTGCTCTCAGGGGGGATGGGAGTGGGCGGTGCCGCCCCGCCCAGCGCCGCGAGCGCCGCCCCAGCCCGCCCCGCGCGTGCGGGCGCTTCCCGCGCGGCCCCTCCCGCCGCTGTCCCTCCGGCAGAGCCTGTGGGCGCTCCGGCCACGGTTCCGCCGCTTCCCCGCCTGCATCTGAGGCCTCAGAGACGCCGCTTCCCGCGGCTGCGCCGATGGTGCTGGGCAACAGCGATCCACCGCTCCCCCCGGCCGTCCCGCTGCCTCCCGTGCGGGCTCCGCCGCCTTCTGCGACTGCGCTTCCGCGGCCGATGTCAGAGCCCGGCGCAGAAGCTGCCGCCGACCCCGTGCCGCCCCCACCGCCCCCGCTGCCTCCCCAGGCGGCCCCGCTGCCCGCCCCGGCAGTTCTGCCGCCTGCGGGGACTCCGTCCTCCGTGTCTGCGTCCGAGGCTGCCCTGGAGCCGGCGGCAGCTGCAGCGGCGCCTCCTGCATCCAGCGTGACTTCCTCCCCGAGTTTTTCGGGTTGTCCCGGGGCTGCCCCTATGGGGGGAGCTGGGACAGGGGAAGAGGGCGTCAGCCTGTCCTTCCGTGGAGGAGGCATGGCCCGACAGCTCGCTGTGGGCGCAGCCCGGCTGCCTGTTTTCAAGATCAGCATTTTTGGTGGGTTGGGGGGTGTTTGGTCCGGGGTTTCCCCCTGGGGGATGCAGATCTCTCTGCCGCCCCTCGCGCGCCCCAGCAGCGAGGGGGAGCTGGGTCCCGAAAGTTCTGCCCCTGGTCCCCAGCCCAGAGGGGGTGGCGGTGGTGCCGTGAGGCAGATGGGAGGAACACCTGGTGCATTTGCATTGCAGAGGCAGAGGGCACAGCAGGAAGCGAGCATCGCTTGTCTGCTGTGGGGAAAGGACATCCCCAGACCTGGGACAAAGATTCTCGGGACAGCTTCTGTCTTCCCATTGCCGGCATGCCTCGGTGATTTTGGGGAAAGGAAGCGTTTGGTCACCCCTTCTGCCGTTGTACTGGCGGCAGGGTGCGGGTCTGTGCCAATGCAGAGCCTGCCTCGGGGGCTGGGCCTGGGCTGTCTGCCTTGGTTGCTTGGGCCAGGGCCACCTCCCGGCCTCCTGTTGGGTTTGGGGGCTTTGCTTCCCCCTTCTGGTCCTGGGCCACCTTTCTGTGGGCCAGGTCTGGGGTTCCTGATCCTTCCACATGGGCCAGGGCCCCCAAGGGCCTCTCTCTGGCTCCTCTGCTGCTGCTGCTCTTTTTGACAAAAAAGAAAAAAAAAAAAAAAAGAAAAAAAAATTAAATAACGAAGGGTGAAAGAGCTGGCAGGGCAGCAGCTCAGAGGCATTGAGGAGCCAGGGATTGGTTTCAGCCCAAGTTGTTCAATAAAGGGCTGTGGCAAGACATTTCAGAAATTTTCTCAAAATTGTTTGAAGACTGTCAATGGACTTTTGATAACTATTGATGGACTTTTCTGTAGCAAGCCTGTTTCAGGACCAAAAGAAACTTTCAGATATGGCAAAGAGGAACATCTTCAGACCATGGACTTGCCTGAAACTCAGCTGCTTGGACGTGAATTTTCTTTGCATTGTTTTTGCATTTTCTTATATTGTAAAATTGTTTTAGTGATATGATAGAATTTTATGTTCTACAGGTGAAGAAATTCCTAGTTCATTCCACAGGAGCACTTGAGTGAAGTTTGATTGGCAACAGATAACCTGTCAAGTGTTTGTCTTTTCCTCGGCATGAGTAGAGCAGAGAAAATTGCAAACACTTTTTCCTTTTAAATTAACTAAATAAAAAAAGGTGACATGTCGCAGACATCTTTCATGAAAAATCCTTTCTTAGGATTTTTCCTTGTGAGAAGCTGCAGTTTCAGCAACCAAAAGTAAACAATGGTTATCTGCTGCTGTGGAATGCAACAGGTAGACCCGTGATTGGTCTTCTGTGGATGTTTGGATTTACTGACCACTCATGGCAGAGCTGGCTCTTGCTCTCTGTCTGAGACACAGATCTTTGTTATTCATACTTTTCTATTCTTAGCTTAGCTAGCTTCTGAAGAAACCTTTTCCTTTCTATATCTTTTTAGTATAGTCTTCATGTAACATATGTCATAAAATAATAAATCAAGCCTTCTGATCATGGAGTCAACATTCTTGTCTCTTCTTCATCCTGAAAACCCTTGTGACCACGGTCACAGCTCTCCATGCTGCCCGGCCCGCACAGCCCAGCTCGGTGCCGGCCCTGGAGCAGAGCAGCTTCCAGCAAGCAAGAGGCAAACGCATCTTGCCAAGAGTTAAAACACACCAGAGAGGGAAGATGGCATTAATGTTTGCATAAAGGCCTTGGAATTCACAGCTCTCTGAGAGAGATTTGGGGCTCTCGGCTGGACAGAGATGATCCTGCTCTGTGCTGGGCTCAAAGGCAGGGAACACGCCCTGCCGCTGCTGCTTGGCGGGGTCTCCGCAGGCCCAGGCAGATGCCAAAGCTGCTCTCACAGTCTTCTCCCTTGCCACGCCCCTCCGCCAAGTGCCGGGGGCCTCAAGGACGGAAAGGAGCGCAGGGAGCCAAAGGGAGACGGCTCACTACCTCCCTGGGGGCTCCTGGGGAAGCACTTTGCTTGAGAAGCAAGCCCCTCTCTTCCAAAGGCATTTCTCCAAATGCCTGCATTTCCCAGGGAACACCAACACACTCTTAAGGTTTTGGAAAAGGTTTTGGAAAAATCCAAACTCTTTATTAAGGGAAAGCGAAGCAAAGGGGTGAGCTGGGAGACAAAAAAAGCGGATGGGCAGGCTCTGAGAGCTGGAGGGAGGGAGCTGCCAACAGGGAGAGAGATGGCAGGAGCTCCTGGAGCTTGCCACAGGCTCAGCTCTGAGCAGCTAGAGCTGTGCCTGGAGCTGCAGCTGGTGCATCCTGCTCTGCAGCTGCTCCCATCTGCAATGGGAGCTGGAGATGGCCGAGGGATGCCGGTACATCTGATCCAGCAGATGCAAGAAGTCCTGCAGATCTTCTTTGGAAGGTCAGCTGAATGAGTACGCTGATGCAGGATGGGCTGTCATCTTCTCTCAGGGCTTGAAGAGCTGGAAGAGAGAGGAACAGAGCCACGGTCAGAGGCCAGATGGAGGGAATCCAAGGAAAGCCTCCTGCCAGGCCCATCCCAGCCGGCTCTTGCCAGGGCTTCGGCCGGAAGGTGTTGGTCACGGATCGCCCACGTTTCGCTGGCAGCTCTGCGGGCTGTGCCCCCGCCGCCCCTCGCCCGCACAGGGAGCAGAGCCCTCCGCAGCCCGGGCACGGATTGTAGCTCCGGGGCCGGCATGTGCAGCTGCCCCCGGCGATGCTCGCTGCCCCGCGGCTGCCCTGACTCACCCTCGCTGATGACCTGGAGCTCCTCCTTCTGCCCCGTGACGAGCACTCCGGCCAGCCCTGGCAAGACAGAGCCCGTGTCGGCCCCGGGCGGCACAGCTGCCCGGCACGGGCGCTGCCAGCCCTGCGGCCGCACGCCCTCCTGCCCGGGCAGGGCTCCCGATTGGAATTAATGATAACGGGAATTATGTGTATGTACACAAAGTTCAAGAACAGAATAATAAATATTGACTGTCAATCCATGTACTTTCAGAGGAAAAATAATACTATTTATACACATATGTACACTTAGAAATAGTTTTTACTTTTAACTGCCTGGATAACATCTTCCTGCTCCACTTGAAGGCCAAATAAGAGCTTTGATCGCAACAGTACCTTTGGTAAAAATATGCGAGCTTCTGTAGCAGCATGAATCCAAAAAACACCAAAAAGAATATACAAAATTCTTTCACCTGAAAATAAGTGATATCTAAATCCTACAAGCTGCAAGTTTCCTGCTCACTGTGAAATGACAGCAACAGTTCTGAGGGAGGAAAAACAGTCTTTGGCACAAACACACAAGTTTTCTAATAGCCCCAATCTATCTCAGAAGTCTTTGGAGAATTGGTTGGAAGCTCAAACAGTATTTCGCAAAAATTTCCCAGGACCTTTAATCTGCTTCAAATCTTTTTTTCTTGAGGAGACATCAACAGGATTTATTCTCAAAAAAGTGATTTGGATGCTAAAGACTTTTGCAAGCTGTCACATTTTTATTATTTGACTGGGAGATGAACTGAGCTGAAATCCACCATGACTAAGGAGAATACAAGTCTGTGCATCACCCCAGGAAAAGAGCAAGGAATGAATTGTTCAAGTGATCCCCTAATGCATCCAGTCTTGTAATACTGAATTTATTACCTGGTCTTGAAACAGACCTTCTCACTCTTGCATGCCTCACCAGCTCCTGGGGCAGCAGGAAGACGTTACAGCTCTTGCTCTTTCTCTACTTTGTCTCAAGGGGAAGCCAATTCAAAGTGAATCATCTCCTTTATATCCAAAACAGTCAAAGCAGAAAGAATAACCCCTCTTAACCCATCACTCAGCCATCGATAGAATGACACAGCCCCTACCTTCATCTCTGCAACCCAAATAAGTGAGAAGCAGAGGGTGAATTCTGCTATGAACAGGTGAGGGAGGAACTGTCAAATAAAATGTATCTGCATGGGAGGATGCATTGTATTTGAAAGTGCCCTTTTTAGAGAAGGAAAACAAAGACCTTTGGCCAAAACAAAAAAATGTATTCACCCTGCTCATACAGCATTTTTCCATAATCAACATTGAATCCTGTACAATGGTTTCAATTGATAGGAATACCTTAAAAATAAGGGAAATAGTGACAGGAGAGAATCCCTACTCACAGTTCCATAGAAGATCAGTAAGGTCATACTTGGCAGGATGGAAATGCAGAGAAATAATCTAGAAACCTTTGCTAACAACAGAAGTGGGGCTAGCCCACTTCAACCCTCTGTTCAGAAGAAAAAGAAGGAAAAAAAGAAGAAAAAAACCATCAAACCCCTACGTATTTTGGAAAAGAGAAGCAAGTGACTCCTGGCTTGGTTCCTCACACTGCTCTTTGCATCAGAGCACTTTGAGGAAGACATTTTTAGTTCATCTGCCAAACAAGGCAACGAAAACATATTGTCAGTGTTGGTCAAAAATTCTGGGAAGTGTAATATGTTTCTAAAACATGTAATTCTCAGGCTCTGGAAGAAATATACTGTTTTGAAATAAGAAGACAGTATTTTCCTTGAAAATCATCCTTTTTTTCTCAGCTTCCTTAATGTTTTTCTTTTTAAGCAGGAAATAAGGAAAAGTGAGAGAAAAAATATTTTGAAAATTTATTTTCACCCCAGCCAATATCGTCCCACTTTGGAAAACACATCAGAGTATTTTACAAGGGGATAACATCATTAGTTTTCTTTAGTCAGTATTCTCCCACTTCATATGCCATTTTCTGCCTACACTGGCCAACTGTTACAGAAGCTGGAATTGATTTTGATTTGTGCAGTGAGTTTTCCAAGCTAGAATTAAAATGTTTTTTCAGTGGAGGAGATAAATCCCCGTGAAATAAAAAATACACAGTGGATTTTGAGAAACATAGGAATGACCTTTGGTAAAGGTTTCCAGATGTACACAAATTTGAGAATATTACACACACACATCCCCAAAATATACAAGTAACAACAGAAACTCAACTGAGCCAGTGACCGAACAAAAAGTTCTTTTCCCATTTAAATGTGACTGGAAATAATTGATGTAGGAAAATCCAGCATAGCTTAATTTGGCAATTAAATGCTAGGAAAAAAAATTTCATTGCAAAGTCCCAGTTCAAGGAGACAATGTTCTCCTTTAGAGACACCCACTAGGAGAATAGATTCAAATACCTTCTCCTGACCTGCAGAAAATATCCAATCTGTCTATAACAATTAACTGCACCATTGCAGAAGACATAAACTTGTGGATGGTGGCAACTCCCATGATTATGTATCTGTTGGGGATCTAAACAGAAAATTTTGCATTAAGTTTTTTTGTGGGCAGAGGGGAGCACAACTGAGATTTAAGAGACTGTCATATAAGGCAAGAAAGAAAAGGCCATTTGTTATAAAGATAGTCCTCATAAAATGAGAACACTTAGTTGCTGTGAAGTGGCAAAAAGAAACCCCAACCCAAAACACAACATTAATTTGCAAAAAGTTGTAATTGTAATCTTGAGTGTAAACTACCACCTGCTCAAATCTGAGAGCTTGAGGTGGCAAGAGAAGTCCCCACTAATGCGCAAGGGCAGGAATGCACCATTGCTCTCGAGTGTGTTTCAGCATCAGAAAATAATGAGAGTATCGGGGAAATTAGTTAAGTGCTGCAGCTTGCTCCATACAGGAAAATTTCAGAGACCTCCATGGCATGAAGTGTGAAGCCCTGGCAAAATGCAGGGAGCTCCTGACCACTCTGGGGCAGCCCCTTCAGCAGTAACACAAGCACTGGCTTTCCTTCCCACACCCCCTCAAGCTGCAGAGCCCGTGAGTGCCCCGGGTGTCTGACACAGGGAACCGAGTCACAGCCGCAGCCGTGTCACTTCACCTCACACACAGACACACCACCAAAGGCAGCTGCACTGACATCTCAAGCATGATCTGAAACATGCACTGTTAAGTAGGATAAAAATACTGCTGCAAAATAATGGACTCCTGCTGTTCCTTAAAGAGCGGAAGCCTTTATGTCCAAAGCAAAAAGCACTGATCCCATAAAAGAGCTTTTGTTCCTAGAACTTGATGGGGGTTCATGCTTAACAAACAGTGCAGCAAGTTGCACATTTATACAGACTTTTCCAAACCACAGAATCATGGAATATCCGGAGTTGCAAGGATTGTCCAGTCCAGCTCGGGGCCCTGCTCAGCACCATCCCCAAGAACCATAACATGAGAGTTTTGTCCAAATGGCTTCTTGAATTCTGCCAGGCTTGGTGCTGCACCCACTTCTCTGTGCCTGTTCCAGTGCCCAGCCACCCTCTGGTCAAGAACCTTGTTCTAAGATCCAAGCCAAACCTCCCCTGACACAACTTCAGGCCATTCCCTTGGTCCTGTCACTGATCACCTAACCTGGCTGAGGGAGTTCTTCTTTCAGATTTTAGGTACATGCAACCTTAGTGATTTTTAAAGAACTTCTTCATGTCTAGACTCTAAAATTTGTATGAAGAGTGACCTGGCATTTGTATGAAGTGTGATCATCTGGAAACCTTTCAGACTGAGGCAGAGCTTACTTTTTACTTATTTTTTCTAAGAGGAGTGTCACTCATTTTCATTCCACATCCAATGGGAATATCCAAAATCTCTGTATTTTCCATGAAGCCAGTCTGTATTTTCAGTTCACTTCTAATCCAATTCTGAATTTCATTCACATCCAACATAACATAATAATTTCTTTTTTTCACCCTTATCAAACCAGACAAGTAAAAGTTATTTACATCAGTAGACAACATACTCATCTCTGTTCAGCTAAAATATGTAGCACTGTTGTCTTTCCACTAAATAGACATGGTCCATTTTGCTTTAACATTAAAGGAATATTCTTTCCACTGGAAGGAAACTGCTGAAAATTGGCCCAGTGTATTTCCTTGAGGTATCTGTTGAGCTAATTACTGCTCAAGCTTACAGTCCTGTATTTTTTCCCCCACTTTGAGGGATGCTGGGGAAAAAAGTGCTAAAGAAAAGTTCTTGTTTATTTGTTTTAACATAATGATGGTTGTGACAAGCTCTTTATTGTTTGATTATTTTCTGGCTGAACTAGCCACAGAATTCGGATTGCTAAATTTTAATTTCTCAACAGCTTATAGCTGAATGCAAATTTTAATTGGCTGCTTGGTGTTTTGGAGCAATAGATTAATCTTTGTGAATCATCTTAACTGACATGTTTTAGCGATCCAAGTAATTTACTTACATAATTTATTGTTTTGTATTTGAAGGAAAAGTCCATATAAATGTCTTTGTGTGAAAATTCCGTGCAGCACAATAATTGCAGGCAAACTTCTGCCTTCAGAAATTGATCTTCTAGAAGATTTGGGATCACAAGAGAATACTTTTAAAAAGTCTTTATTTCTTCCCTCTTCAATAAAATTGACTTTTACTTAAAGCACAGTGTTTAAAAGATTACAAGCTAACTATCAAATACAAGAAGAATCTAAAGACGCCTAAAGGCTGAGGCTGGGGTTCAGTCCTGCTCTCCCTTGTTTCTGTGCCCATTTTCCCAGGGACACTGTCTGTACAGGAGTCACCTCAGAGTCCACAGCACAGCCCCACAGCCTGGGCTGAGCCTGGCCCAAACACTGAGCTCAGACCAGCAAAGCTCTGCCAAGCCCTTAACCTGGGCTCCCGGGCGCACAATCAGTGCTGCAAGGAGGAGCAGCCCCAGGGAGAATCATCCTCTGCCTCTGAGCCCCTCACCAGCCCTCCCCATCTCAGGGGCCAGGAAAAGCTCGTGGTCTCAAATGTCAGGAATACTCAGCTGGGTATTTTATTGGCAATCTACTGCAATGACCTCTGCTCTCTCTCCATAGGTCTTTGGTGTAAGAGCTTTCAGAGCACACTGCTGAGCCCTTGGATAAAGAGGAGTCCCCATGGATGGCTTTTCTCCTGATGCAGGCAACTGAGAAGGAAACTGCATATGACAAATGCTGATCTGGCTGAGCATGAATCCTTTGTTGCATAAATCAACTTCATCTTGTTTATCCAGCCAGTATAAAAATTCACTTACAGATTTTATTTATTTAACTGCACATTTTATTCTGCTCAGTGAATAGCAATCTGCCTGACCTTATGTGTACTCTGCAAATGTGGGCAAGGAAATGGTCTTAGTAACAGGATAAGAGAGAACATATTTCTCCCTCCACTCCTGGAAAACATGGTCACTAAGAGCATCCCCACTGCTGGCAGGTTCATTATTGCCAAAGAGGATATATTAACTTCCTTTACATTTCTGCATCCCACCTGAGGAACCAGTTTTCCAGATGTTCTAATCACAGAATATTAAAATCTGAGAGAATCCAAACAAAGATTTCCAAAGCTGAAGAATTTAGTCAGAATCCCCATTAATTTAAATCGCTAATCTATTTCAAATACTAAAATCTAAACCTTTTTAGCTGGCTCCCAGTCCTCGAGTCTATTTGTACAGTAAGCAACTAGTTTCCATTATTTTCTCAGTAATGTTTATTACTAAGTTTTCTGCACTACTTTTAAGACTCAACTATCATAGAGGTAAGTGAAAAACAGAGCCTGTGAAAAGCAAAACAACCCACAATCCTTGGCAGGTAGAGGTGAGTAAAGAAAAGTTCTCAGATTGTATCAGAGCAGATTTTCAAAGTGCCCAGCAAACATCAGCTTGCAGCATTTGCAAATGCCACATCTGGTCACCTCTTTCTAGGCCTAATTGGGAGTCACTTGGGATACTGAAATGTGGCTATTAAAATGTTTTTGAAGTTTGTTCTGTATTTCTGCTTAAAAACAGCTGCGTCTGCTTGCAAAGTCAGCATTTGCATATTGTTGAGTGTGTGGAAAGCCACTCGTTCCAGTTCATCTTGAAGGGTTCTAGAGACAAATCCTATGGGAATGTTGTGACTGCACATTCTGCCAGTGTTTAGGAGGCAGGAGGCTGTCACTTCACTTTATACCACATCTAATCAATGCTCAGACAGGAATTAAAATGTTTATAATTTGCTATTAAAAAGACATGGGTGGATAGATAATTTTGATCTTAGAGTCTTAGTCCTGGCAAGGAATGCCATTAAAACCATCCTGCTTTGGAATTCCAAACTATATGTATATTTTTTTTGAAATGACAACAATCTCCCTCTTTTACTCCCTGCCCAATCAGACAAGAACCAGCCCTGTCACACTCCAGAGATAAAGTCCGGTTTCTTAAAAAAACCTTGCAGCTATGGAAGCAAAATTTGTGGGGTAGTTTCATTTAAACAAGTTCCAAACCACTCGTGAAATGCAAATGCACAGCACTGCAGTGGGCAATGCTAAAATATTGACTGATCCTTCTTGCCTAAAAATACCAGAAAGTAACTGCAGCATCCTTTCCTACAGGCAGATACGAGGGAATTGCTGGAGTGCAGACAGCCCATCAGAGCCCCTCTGGCTTCTTTAGTGCAATGGCTTCAGCCCACAGCAGCAGGGTCACTGCACCCAGTCCAGCTGGGGGATTTTGCAGCAGCCAAGCCAAGGTGAAGCACAGATAGCCCAAAGCAATTGTTTTCAGTCTCAGCTGCGTAGCACTCTTGAATGTTTTCAAGCCCATTCAACAAGAACTTCCTCTGATCATCTCCCTGTTCTTCAGTGAAATCTGCCTTTTGATCCAGCTGAGCTCAGTGGAGCACTGGAGGTATGGGGTAGAGGGAGAGAAGGAAGGACCAGAGAGGGAACTAGTGAATAAATCTATGAGATAATTCCTTGTGAAATGCTCTATATTTGACTCTCTCATCCCTCCTACTTCCTTCAGCTTCTACAACCAGAATTCAGTTAAGCCTTGTGGAAAAATTATTAACTTTTTAGATTTAAGATTTTCCAATGTCAAGCACAGGATATGAAAGTAATTGGTGCTCATAAAAGAACCCCTAGACAAAAACTTGTATTGCTAGAATAAAACACACTTTCAAATTCTATCAGTTCTTTTTATGGAAATGTTACGCATGGAATTGTTGTATCAGACAATCTATTCTTTTTAATCTCCAACCTCTAAACTTGCAATTTCATTTTCATATTTAGAGACTCAAGGGACATTCTGTTTTACATGTAGTCCATAAATTGTTTGAGGCATGGGCAATTTCTTTTGCTCTGCTTGTACTGCAGTCAGCTGTACAAGGTTCAGAGCTACAGCTTTTACAAACACCATGACAAAATAACAGACCAGTGAACGTCTTGCTTGAGAGTTAACAAATCCAGACGTCAGACCAAGCAGGCAATCAGGAAAAGTTTCTAAGGGCACCCATCTCCCTGCCCTGGCAGTAACAGGGAACCCTGCATAAAAAGCAGCTTGCAAATCTACAAAGTATAAAGTAGCTGTGAATATTTCCTTTGACTAATCCTGTGATATGATGGCAGCATTTGCTCATTTGAGTATAACATGGCACTTCAGATCTGCACCCCTAAGCAGAGCAGGAGGTTGGCATGGCAGTCTCACCCAGCAAACATCTGAATAACTAAAGAGACACAGCTCATCACTGCACAGATCACTGCTTGGAAACAAAAATCTGACTTTTCTGCTCAGTCCATGCTATTTTCTAAACAACACTGATGAGTGAATTAAACATCAATGTAATGAAATATCCACTGATAATGCTAAATCATGTCCAAATTCAGCAACATGCTCTAACCAACTGCATCGAGTGTGCAGTTCCTGAAAGAAGTTTTAATAAATATTGTGGGCTTTCTCCAAAGAAGTTTTTTCGATCATAGTGGTGTGACCATGTTTCCAGAGCAATTTATGACCACAGTCTTTAGGTTATCACTTCCACTCATCCTGTAATTGCACCTCAGCCTCCAGTGCAGAATTGTACCTGTAAGCCTTCACAGGCTGTTCAATCGGTGTGACAAGGGCTGGGAGGCTGTCAAGAGCTGCCAAGGGTTTTACCCTTTCACACACGTGGCAGCAAGGGACAGGTTTCTCCTGAATCTGAGGAAAGCCTGAGCGGAAGAACCCGCAGCAGCATAAAAGAAGCTGAGACAGCTCCAGAGGCTCAGTCAAAGCAGGCAGCATGCTGCATGCAGCAACATTGAAAAGGCTTTTGAGAAATAGCTGCAGTTTCAGCTACCACATCAACTGAATAGCCCCCTACACAGCCCTAAAACACATGAAATAAAATACTTTTCTTACAGTGTGCCAGGAAAAGAACTAAAACAACTATCAGAATGAGGGTTCACCTTCCGTAGCAATTGATTTTGTAACATCAATACTTTTCTGACACAAACCTCCTCCCTGCTTACTTTTGAAGTGCTTTAGTTTGTGCTTTGCCTGACCCCAGCTGGATCTTCCTCAGGGAAACCCCCTTGGAAGCTGCACACCAGCAAACCCAACAGTCAGGCAAAGACTATGACTGCAGCATCCCCTGTCCTAGTTTGCACAATCAGACTTTGAAATAAGATTACCAGCCTAGCCCTAGGTGGCACAAATGATCACTAGGGATGACAGGTCCTTGAACTGTACTGCTTTGCTCTACCACAGCTCTTGTGCTCATGGATTGATATTGCAGATAGACCCTTGGGATGCTACAGGAAAAGACAACAATTATTTGATGCTGCAGAAATTTACTCCTGAGGGCTACTCTCAGGCCTGTGTCTGCAGCACATCCTTCCAGTATTGTCCTGCTATTCTGATCTCCTGCACTGACATTTCTGTTAAGCCTTTTAATGTTGAACTTATGTTTCTGGGTCAAAGCTTTTGACTTTTTCTGTCAAGCTAGAGAGTAAAGATAAGCATACTAAGATTTTAAAAATACATCTTAACTGAGGATGTGAAAATCTACGTTACAAACCCATCTTGTGCTTCCACCAAGTGGCCCCAGGACGTTCTGCATTCTGGAACTGATATCCAGAGAAACAGATCTTAGAGACAAATGTCTAAATGCAAGAGCTTCTGGAGGAAGTAATGATTTTGCTTCAGATTAGGGCAGATGGAGTCATAAAATGCATCTCTTTAGTCAGTCTCTTTGATAACCTTGTTTTTTATCCTCAGAATAAAGTCTGATTCTTAAAATGTTTTAAATTTATATTTTAATTTTTAATTTACTTTTATTTTTATTTTAAATTTTTAATTATTTTTATTTTTAAAATTTTTATTTTAAATTTTTAATTATTTTTATTTTTATTTTTAAAATTTTTATTTTATATTTTTATTTATTTATTTTTAGGTTGGTTTTTTTTTAGGTATTTATGTACCTATGTTTCTGCAGCACCTGTGACTGATAAACAAAGACTAGACCCCTCCCTTGCACTATCTGATGCAAACACCCAAAACCAGAGTGTGTTCTTGTCCCCCTGCAAACTAAATGTCAGACAGCAGGTGGGAAATACAGTGGAAAATATATGTGCACCACAGAAAGGCTTCCTTAAGGCACAGAAAACATGTCTGCTAATCATTTTCTGAGCAGCATGCAGCTTCTTGGGACAAAATTAGATTGCTCCTTCTTAAGACGCAAGGAGGTGGCTCTTTCCTGCAAAACCGTTGTTCACCTTTCCTGAGGATAACCCCCTGGTGTGGAGAGCTTTGTGGATAACTGGCTAGCTGAGAAAGGCCACTTTGATATGATACCGTTGGATAAGGTTCGGGGAAACAAGCTGGGGATTAAGTAGTCAGTGTCCAATCACTGACAAGAGTCATGGTGACCTTGCTGCAACATGAAGATGGGGGAGAAAATCTTTTGCCAGAAAAATGAAGATAGCCTAGGTAGAACAGCCACAGGAATGTAAATGTAGAAACAAAATAATCATTAGAGCATAGAAGTAGGTGTGGTCGATTCATGTGTGTTTTAAGCAATAATGAGCTCAGCTTTGCAATATGTATAAGCTTGATTAACACCAATATAAATATGTGTGAGCTATCAATAAACGTTGAGATTTGTTGTTCAAGCATGTTGTGTGCTGCAATTCTTCCGCCGACCTGACCAATGGTGACCCCGACGTGATAGCCGGTAGCCACGGTCGATCGGTGTAAGGAGTTTGGGTCCTGTCCCAGCCAAGGACGGCAAAAGCACCGCTGAAAAAGGGAAAGTGCCACACCCTGGGTGACCTCAACGGAGAGCCTGGCCGATACGTGCTGCCGAGACCTTGAAGGGCTGCAAGAAGCGCGCTGTTATCTTTAACATGGATAAAGAAAGGCAAGCAGCATATGATTTATTTACTGGCTTTTTACAAAAGTGTCAGGTTAAGGGTATAGATTTGCAGAAAGAGCTTCCTGGGTTGTTGGCTATTGGGTATGAACGGGGACTTTTTGAAAATCCTCCCACAGTACATGAGTTAACAGAGTGGCTTATATTGGGGGATAAATTGTGGCAGGTAGTCATAGATGATGATAAAACTGCAAAAAAGTTGGGAAAGTTGTGGCGAGTCGTGCATGATGAATTGTTGAAATATCAGGCAGAGGAAAAGGCTGCTCAGCAAGCTAGTGTGACGCATGAAAAGAACAAGAGTTATGGGGACTGGTTTAGTTCCCCGTTACCCCCTGTCATGTCCACAGTCAATCTGCCACCAGCATCAGCTTCTGCTTTAAGCAGCAGCTCCCCGCCAGCATCGGCTCCTGCTTCAGGCAGCAGCTCCCCCCGCCGCGTGTTCCGCACCGCCTGTGCCTGTGTCAAACCCTACATCTCCTCCTAGTAATGCGCCGATCCCTGGGTCAGAAAATGACCTAGCGGGGGCCATTGCACAGGAGCGAAGGAAGGCATGGGCAGTGGTAGCAAAAGATATCATGGATACGGGGCATGAGGAAGCTATAACAGCTGCCATGGATGTTGCCTGTCCAGTGATTTATTCTCCCCTGGCAGGGGGAGGGTTTCAAGCTACAATAACTGCTTTAGATTGGAAATTGTTATCACAGTTACGGTCCACAGTTAGTCAATTTGGGGTAACTGGTGAACCCACAAAACAAATGCTGGATTATATCTGGGGGACTCAGGTTTTGCTGCCAGCCGATTGCAGAGGATTAGCGAAGCTTATCTTCACTCAGCATCAGCAGCTTTTGTTTAATGCACACTGGCAATCCCTCTGTCAAGAATGTGTGGCAGTAATGCAGCAACCAGGCGACCTGTTACATGAGATAACCCCGGAGGAATTAATGGGGTTCGGGCCTTTTCTTCAGACGGAAGCACAAGTATTAATTGGTCCTGATAAGTGTCGGGAGGCTATGCTATAGATAGGATAAAAGAGCCGGGGGGAATTCCTTCTTACATGGGAATAAAGCAAGATAGAGATGAGTCGTTTGGAGCTTTTATAGATAAAGCAGCCAACGCTATTGAACGGGCAGGAGTCCCTGAGTTCATGAAAGAGACCTTGCTAAAGCAATGCGCTCTTCAGAACAGCAATCAGCCTACTAAGAATGTGTTAAATACCCTAGGAGCTAATTGGTCTATAGAAGAAGCTTTAGAACGATTGGCAAATGTACCCGTAGGGTCTCAAGCAATGTTAGTAGATGCTATTAAGGAGTTAGGAGCAGGGTTACAAAAACAGGCAGAAACATCACAAAGTCAGGTGTTAGTCGCGCTCGCTCCGCTCCAGGCAGCAGCAATAAATACTCCATGAGCTCCAGCTGCTGGCCGATTCAAATGCTACCGGTGTGGAGGTATAGGGCACACGCGACGGGCTTGTCCCGCAATCAGTGTTTGGTGTCACAATTGTCGCTTGGATACCCACAACACCGGAGCCCGCAGACGCCGCTCGGGAAATGGGAGAGCCAGCGCGCCCACCAGCTGCCGCACTCAGACACGAGTAGCTGCTGTCAACACCTCAGCTCAACTGACCTTCAACCAGCCACCACTGGGAGCCTCGGATTGGATGTGGCAGCCGCAACAACAATAACTTTGATGACCACCCACCCAGAAAAGGTTCCAACTGGAATAAAGGGACCACTCATTATTGATGGATTACCTATGGGAGCTTTGCTTTTAGGTCGTTCCTCAGCTACCATGATGGGATTATTTGTTTTATCTGGAGTAATAGACGCTGATTATACAGGAGAGATTTGTGTTATGATGCATACACTTTTTCCACCTATGCAAATCAAAAAACAACAAAGAATAGCTCAATTGATTCCTTTAGAACAGTTGGCTAAAACTTTACCCCCTCGTCAAGCACAGTCGAGAGGAGAGCATGGGTTTGGTTCCACTGGAGGACTTACTCTTTTAACAATGAACCTGAATGAACGACCAAAGCGCACTGTAATACTGGATTATGGAGTGAAAGGATAACCTTGGAAGGATTATTGGATACTGGCGCAGACTCCAGCATTGTGAGTCTGGATTTTTGGCCCCACAATTGGCCATTACAGTCAACCACAGTGCCAGTAACCGGAGTTGGAAGCCTGACACTTGCAAGAAAAACACCCATGCTATCTGTAACTATTGATGGTAAAACTGTGTGGAGTGTTTTATCAGTTGTACCTTTGCCTCCTACTGTGCAGTGCCTTATTGGTCGGGACATTTTGGCTCAGATGGGAGTAGTACTGACAAATGAGCACCCTTTGGGCTAAAGGCCATTGCATGGACTTTCCCAATCCCATTAACCTGGACCACGGACGTTCCAGTATGGGTTAAGCAGTGGCCATTAAAAAGGGAGAGTCTCGAACAAGTTCACATACTGGTACATGAACAATATAAACAAGGACATTTACAGTTGTCAACAAGCCCATGGAATACCCCTATCTTTGTTATTAAAAAGAAGTCGGGGAAGTATCGCTTAATACATGATTTATGGGCTGTAAATGAACAAGTGGAGCCTATGGGAGCCTTACAACCAGGATTACCTAATCCGGCTATGTTGCCAAGGGACTGGCCACTTTTGATTATTGATCTGAAGGACTGCTTCTTTACTATTGCTCTTCATCCTCGAGACACTCGGAGATTTGCATTCACTCTGCCAGCCCTAAACAGGAGAGAGCCGGACAAAAGATTTGAATGGGTTTCTCTTCCCCAGGGCATGCGCAACAGCCCCACCTTGTGTCAACTGTGTGTTGACACTGCTTTACAACCCTTACGGCATGCCTGGCCTGAAACAATCATCTATCATTATATGGATATTTTATTTGCACAGCCACAACCTTTTACTGGTCAACATATTCAAGCAATATATGATGCTTTGAAGCTTTATGGACTGACTGTAGCTTCTGAGAAAATTCAATTATCTGCACCTTGGAAATATTTAGGATGGATACTTACTGATCAAATTGTTACCCCTCAGAAATTGCAATTAAACATTAAATTACATCCATTGCATGATGCTCAAAAGTTACTTGGTGATCTACAATGGCTACGCCCTATTGTAGGCATCCCTAATGAACTATTAGATGAACTTCGACCTTTGCTGAAGGGAACTGATCCGGCACAGCCTGTTCATGTAACCTCTGAGCAGGTTAAGACACTGCAACAGATATTGGACTATGTGACCCAAGGCAGTGTTTGGAGATGTGATCTTAACTTCCCCATACAGCTGACAGTTTGGTGTGGAACTAAATTTTTACTGGGTGCACTTACTCAGCAAGACAGAAAAATGGGGGAGGTGTGGGCCTTAGAATGGATATCTCCTCCACTTCAACAGCATAAAACCCTTCTTCAAAAAATTGAAATTTTGGCTGATTTGCTCAAAAAGGGTCGTGAACGGGCGCTACAGATTACAGGAAAGGAACCTTATCAGATACGGATACCAATGAAGAAGGATATATTGACCTGGTACCTGACAAACAGTATAGAATTACAAGAGGCTCTATTGGGAGCCGGTAGTGTGACTGCCACTGATGATATTCTCAATATACCGTTGAATTGGATAGGGCAGTGGGGTTGGATTCAGTGTCCAAAGAAATCACTAAAGCCCTTATCGGATGCTATAACAGTTTATACGGATGCAGGAAGGAAATCCAAAACTGTTGCAGTAACCTGGCAGGAAGAGGGACAATGGCACCATCAAATACTACAAGCTACCAAGATGGATACTTTACAAACAATGGAGTTATTGGCTGTTGTATGGGCTATGATGCATTTCACTGGGCCTCTCAACATTGTGACAGATTCTTTGTATGTTGCAGGAGTGTGTGTGAACAAATAGAGGATGCCTCTATAAAAAAGGTTCAAAACAGGAGGTTGCATGAGCTGTTTATACAGTTGCAGAGAGCAATTAAGCTAAGAAAGCATTCTTTTTGTGTTTTCCATATCAGAAGTCACAAATGGGATATTGGTCTGGCAGAGGGTAACATGCGAGCAGATAAATTAGTCTCAATCACACAAGCAACTCCAATTCCCAAGCAAACCATAGCCAGAGAGGCGCACTCCATGTTCCACCAAAATGCAAAAGGCCTCCATAGAGAATTTCAGATATCTATGGAGGAAGCACGGGCAATAGTCAAAGCCTGTCCTATATGTAGTCATCATAATGGAGGCTGTGGACTAGGTCTGGGAGTTAACCCAAGAGGGCTGAGCACAAATGAGACCTGGCAAATGGATGTCACAGATGTTGCTGAGTTTGGGAGGTTGAAGTACGTGCATGTTACCATAGACACTTATAATCATTTTATATGGGCCACAGCACAGACTGGTGAGAAAGCAGGGCAGGTGGAGAGACATCTCAGTAGTTGTTTTGCAGTAATGGGAGTGCCACAGCACATCAAAACAGATAATGGGCCTGCTTACTGTAGCAAAAGAATAAAGCAATTCATGCAAATGGGGGGGATAGAACACGTGGCAGGCATCCCTAATTCTCCTACAGGGCAAGCGATTGTAGAGAGAGCAAATGGTACCTTGAAAACATATCTGAGTAAATACACAGATATCAGAGAGCCACAAGAAAGATTGCTGAAATGTTTATTTGTTTTGAACCACTTGTGTGTTTTCGGGGAAAATAAAGTTCCTGCTGTGGTTCGTCATTATTACAGGAAAAGGATGGTGTGAAGCAAGATGTATGGGTAAGATACAGAGATCCTAAGACAGGACAATGGCAAGGTCCTGCTAAGGTGTTATACTGGGGCTATGGATATCTTTGTGTTTCTACCCCTACAGGATCTCTGTGGGTACCTGCTAAATGGACCCGAGCAGCCGTGTTTGATGGAACACCTCGATCGACTGAGCGAAGAGGATCGTCAGCGAGTGGAGACGAGGCTGTTGATCATCCTTCGACCGATACTTCTTAAACTGAAAGGACAGTGTAGTTTTGCCATCGATTGAGCAGTTGATCGGTGCAAATCTATTGATAACATATTAAGCTTGCATTTAGTGCTTTCTGATTTTGAATTTGAAGGGCCTAAGAATTTAGCTTGTATTAGCTGTCAAGATAGACATTGTGCTGCATGGATACTGCTGTTTTGCGGAGGTTGTCAGGAAACTAAGTGGGTACATCAATCCCAATTCCCTGAATTGTGGTGTAGGAGCTGTGGTTTCTATTGGCAATTAGACTCCTGGCAGAGAGAACTTAAATCATTTACAGGGCTACCTGGCCGCCAAGGGTTACAGTTGTACGAATCACCAGAACAGAAAATCCTTGCATGGTTTAGGTGGGAAATTCAGCATTTAATTAAACGTGCTTTAGGGCAATCTAA
Source organism: Agelaius phoeniceus (assembly GCF_051311805.1). Classification (NCBI taxonomy): domain Eukaryota; kingdom Metazoa; phylum Chordata; class Aves; order Passeriformes; family Icteridae; genus Agelaius; species Agelaius phoeniceus. The sequence goes on along the minus strand of NC_135291.1, from coordinate 1,200,276 downwards.
GTCACACGTTTTACAATCTAAGTGTGGTAGGGGTGTTCCCCTGTCACAGTCAAGTGTGATAGGTCCTATTTCAGAAGATCAGGATCCCAACCAAGTGTGGAGGGATTGTTTGAAGGACCTAAAGAAGCTAAATCTGGGAAAAAAGAGATATTCTTAAAGGTTTGTGACAAGCATGTTTGTTTCTGAAATATCTGGATGGTTCAAAGTAATGCCTGGAAAGATCAGGGTGATGTGGAGACCTTATGCTATTATTTTATTAATTTTTGCTCTTTTTGTGGACAGTGCAGACCATCAAGCATGGGCCCCACTTCAACCCAAGACTAACATATGGGTCACCCTGGCAAACTTAACTAAACAGGAGGCTATTTGCCTGTCATTATGTTCTCCTGGCAATCCATTCACAACCTGTTTGGTTGGATTGCCGGCAGATCCCTGGCCGTGCCCTTCACATGTACCAACTTGTAAGGTCAGCAATGCTAGGACGAGTGTGGATAATTGGGATCAATGGGTTTCTCACTTTCCTATAGCACCACAGGAACCCCAAGAATTGGAGTTGTTAGGGTCAGTGATGGTAGATGCATGCATTCATTTTAACCATAGAAGCCTGTTGTCAGTCAGGAACCATTCTAATGTTGTAACTTCCAGCATGGCTGTCTACCATAATGCATTGGCCTGGTGCAATTATACAACAAAGAGAATGTCAGTCTCATCAAATGACCCTATTCAATTGCCAGCAGGATACTTCCTGATATGTGGGGACCGTGCTTGGGCTGGTATCCCATCAATGCTGCACGGGGGACCATGTACACTTGGACGGTTGTCTCTACTTACACCCAACATGTCCATGATACTGAACATGAGCCGCCGCCATCGTAGAGGCAAACGAATGGCTCATGCATTTGCAGCAGACTGCCGGGATGATGTAAAGTTTTGGTCCCCAGCAGCCATAGTTGCAGCATCTTTCTTAGCTCCAGGGGTATCAGCAGCAAGTGCTCATGCTATTTTAAACAAGTTAGGATGTTGGCTTGCTAAACAAACAAATGCAACTTCTTTGGCAATTTCTAGTCTTTTGCTTGATGTTGATTCTATTCGCCATGCGACACTTCAAAATAGAGCTGCAATTGATTTTCTCTTACTTCCACAAGGCCATGGCTGTGATGAATCTGAGGGCATGTGTTGCATGAATCTTTCTGATCATGCACAGTCTGTTCACTCACAGCTCTCTGAGTTGCGGAGGTTAACTGGGAACTTACAGGTAGAATCAGGCCTTGGTATTGATGGATGGCTCAAATGTTTAAGCTTAGGATCATGGTTACGCTCTATTGTTAAAGCTGGCATTGTAGTAGTCATTGTAGCTTTGTTGTTAGTATTAATTTTACTGTGTTTTTGTATATGCTTACAGAATATGGTGCAAATGATGATATCTACCACATTCAATCAGACCATGCTTGTTCAACAGAAAAATGGGGGAAATGTGCAGAGTTTTGTGGATAACTGGCCAGCTGAGAAAGGCCACTTTGATATGATACCGTTACATAAGGTTAAGGGAAACAAGCTGGGGATTAAGTAGTCAGTGTCCAATCACTGACAAGGGTCATGGTGACCTTGCTGCAACATGAAGATGGGGGAGAAAATCTTTTGCCAGAAAAATGAAGATAGCCTAGGTAGAATAGCCACAGGAATGTAAACATAGAAAGAAAATAATCATTAGAGCATAGAAGTAGGTGTGGTTGATTCATGTGTGTTTTAAGCAATAATGAGCTCAGCTTTGCAATATGTATAAGCTTGATTAACACCAATATAAATATGTGTGAGCTATCAATAAACTTTGAGATTTGTTGTTCAAGCATATTGTGTGCTGCAATTCTTCCGCCGACCCGACAGTGGAGTTTTTCCAGCAGGGTGCTGCTTCTCTGCAGCAGGTAAGCAGCCTGGGACCAGGGCTGAAGTCCTCCTAGGATCACATGGCCCCTCAAGCTCCATCCGCTGGCTCCCCTCAGCCTTTGAGGCCATCACAGTGGGGTGGGAAGGCAAGCACTTCTTTGGGCAAGCTGGGGAAGTTGCTCCCTGGGACAGCACTCCAAGTCTTCCCCATGCCACCTCCTCCAGGTGCTAGCCATGGTGAGGGGCATTCTTCAGAGCCTGGCGTCCTGTGTCACTGTGGACGCCGGGCTGCAAATGGAAATTCTGGCCCTGACTGAAGAACACCCTGATCTCGTGGTGATGAGCCTGCTGTACTGCACCCCAACGTGTGACAGGTACAGGGCACAAGTGCCTCGAGAGTCCAGTGCTCACCGGCCCGTGGGGCCCCTGGCCCTGTACAGCCTGTCCGGCGGGCTCTGCCAAACAGGCGGAGAGCTGCGGGAGCCTCGGGCCCCTCTGTTTCCTGCGCCTCTGCCACGCTCCCTCCCCGCCCCTCAGGGCACCGGGGCTCTGTCACCCGGCGCCACGCAGCCGCACGGGGCGCGGTGCTGACGCACAGCTCTGCTCCCACAGAGCCGCCGCGCTGATGTGGAGAGCCATCGGCACCTCGGAAGTGGCCGCCGAGGAGGTGCTTCCAGCGCTGCTCTCTGCCGTGGAGGAGCAGCCCCCTTTCAGCAGCGTCTTCTGCAGCGGGGACAACGAGGCCATCTTTGCCCTGGCTGTGAGTTTCTGGAGCTGGCCTTTGCTGGCCCTCCAGTTTGCCTCTCCAGCAGTTCTCCATGCTCTCCCCCAGCCTGCAGCTCCCTGCCTGGGCTGAAAGCTGGCCTAGGGGCAGCAGGCTGGCTGATCCCCCTGCATCTCCCCTCGGGCCCTGCCTCAAGGACACCCTGACACGGAGTGCTGCCTCAGTGTGCTTTGTCTCTTGCAGGCAAGTCTGGTGCTGTGGAGGATCGCCCCCATGTCTGAGTGGCACTATGCCCTTCTCCTCCATTCGCCCCAGCTGTTGGTGGCTCTGCTCCTGCAAATCGTCACCACCACAGAGCGCATGCCAGAGGACGATGAGGCGCGGAGCTTCTGGGGAGCGTGCCGGGAGGAACACGGCCTTCTCAGCGAGCCCAACAGGTGCCAGTTGCCCTGTCCTTCCCACGCCCTCGTGGCCAGGGCCAGCGCTCCCAGCGTGACCTGGCCTTTGCTTGGCATGCAGGTTTGCAGCGCAGACCATGAAGGCTCTGCTCTCCAGACTGGCCTTTGACAACAAGCTGGTGGCTCTGGAGCACAAGCAGCTCTGGGAGAAGCTGCTCTGTGCCGACACGCAGCACTATGCAGCAGGTCTGCTGGCAAGGTGAGATCCCCTACTCCCCACCACCACCGCCAGCATTTGTGCCCTGTGCCCGGAGTGCCCCACACAGTCCCTGCGGTTGGAAGCGAGAGGGCCTTGTCACCGAGGGAGGCTCCAGCACACTGGAAGAGGTTGGGAGAGGAGGATGCTCAGGAGCAGCCGCCTCCCAAGGGGCCCATGTGCCCTTGCAGAGCGCTGGGGAAATACCAGACCTCTGGCAGTCACTCCTGGGAGAGGTTTGCCCACAAGCTCAGGGCCTTGGTGCCTTTTTCCCCTGCCAGGGAGATGCGCCATGGCTTGACGCCCTTGTGTCCCTTCATGGCCTCGCACCTGCTCAGCCTGCTCATCGGGAAGCGGCCACGCTGGCATCTGCCTGCCCTGGCCTTCTTGGTGGAGGTGAGCCTGATGGCCAGCGCTGCCTGGCTCAGCTGCCTCCCAGCTCTCGGGCCTCTCGTAGCTGCAGCCGCCTGGGACGCCGCCCGCCCCCGCTGCTGCTGCTGCCTGGGCCCGGCCCCGTGCGGCTCCGGGCTCCTGCCGGCCGGCTCCCCTGGCACTGCCTTCCTGTACCTTTCAGCTCCTCGAGTGCCTGGACTTGAGCAAACACGGTCCCAGTGCCCTGGCGCTGGTATCCAGGCACCTGCCCAGCCAGTGCAGGGACGGGCTGCGCCTGGCGCTCCAAGGCCTCGTGGTGTTCAGCAAGGAGCCCTCGTGGTGAGAAAGGGGCGGTGGCTGAAGCCGCGCTGGCAGCATCGTGTGGCTGGGCAATGCAGACCTCTGGGCTTGGCTGGCCTTTGGCAGCAGAGGCAGCTGCTCCCAGCTCTCCTGCCTCCCGCTTCAGCTGCCCCAGTGGCCCAAGCGGCTGTTGGTGCTGCGGCCAGGCACGGCTTCACAGCACAGCCCCGTCTTGCACACAGGCCGGAGGAATACGCAGCCTGTATCAACACCTGGTGCAGCAGCTGGCTGATCCAGATGCAGAGATGGTCTGGATGACCCTGTGTGCGCTCAGGGATATGCTCCAGGACAAAGACCTCAAGCCACCCAGCGTCACCGCCCTGAAGCTGGCTGAGCCCCTCCTGCAACACTTTGAGAACGTAAGGCTCGGTGCCCCCAGCCAAGGGCACTGGACGCTGCCTGCAACCTTTGTGCTCTGTGTGTAGAGATTTGGGCTTTTGGCCCAATGGGCCTGCAGTAGCTGGTGCTTGGGACTTTTCCTACCCTTCCAGGACAACAGCCACGTGCAGCTGCTCTCCATTCAGCTCTTCTGGAAGGTGATGGAGCTGGTAGAGGAAGAGGGGGAAAATCCTCCCATGACAATCGTGAGCCAGAGCCTGCTCCCTCTCTTCTTGCACTGGCACGATGAGAACCTGCATGTGGCCAAGGTGAGGTTTTGTGTGATGCGGCCACATCCCTGGCAGGGGGCTGGGCCGCCCTGGCGCCTGGCGGGCTCCAGCCTCACCTGGCCTTGGCACAGGGTCACGGGTCCCGTGCCCTGGGCTCGGGTGCCACCTGCGGCTCTCTGCTGCTCTCCAGGCCTCTGGCGAAGCCCTGCTTCGTGCGGCGCGCTTCCTGAGGAGTGACCTCGAGCAGCTGCTGATGAAGGGGCAGCGGATGCAGTTCGCCGAGCGCCTGGTAAGGACAGCCCGGGAGCCCCAGCCGCAGGCTGGAGAAGCCCCCCTGCCCCCGGTGCTCGGTGCGGGGGGCCGGCAGCTCTGCCCCCGCCCGGCGCCGCAGCCGGGCCCGCCGGCCTGCGCCCCCCACGCCGCTCCCTGCCCCGGGCCGTGCGGGCCGGCTCGGCCGCTGCTGGGCGCAGGGAGCGCCCGGCCGAGGGGCAGAGGCCGCACCGAGCCTTCCCTGTCGGTGCTCCCCGCAGCTGCTGCAGGACGAGAGCCGAGCGGCCGAGCACCTGCGCTGGGCCCTGCCGCGCCTGCGGAGCCCACAGAGGCCCGTGCGCCAGGCGGCCGTCGGGATCATCGGTGAGCCCCGAGCCCAGCGCCCCTCCCTGCCCCGGCCCGGCTGCTGCCCCGGCTACAGCGGGAGCCGCGCCCGGGCCGCTGCAGCCCCGCCCGCCCTCGGCGCTGCCGCCGCCCTCCCGCAGCCAGCCGAGCCCTCGGGCGGCAGCGCGCGGCAGGGGCCGGCAGGAGCCCTGCCCGGGCAGGAGGGCGTGCGGCCGCAGGGCTGGCAGCGCCCGTGCCGGGCAGCTGTGCCGCCCGGGGCCGACACGGGCTCTGTCTTGCCAGGGCTGGCCGGAGTGCTCGTCACGGGGCAGAAGGAGGAGCTCCAGGTCATCAGCGAGGGTGAGTCAGGGCAGCCGCGGGGCAGCGAGCATCGCCGGGGGCAGCTGCACATGCCGGCCCCGCAGCTACAATCCGTGCCCGGGCTGCGGAGGGCTCTGCTCCCTGTGCGGGCGAGGGGCGGCGGGGGCACAGCCCGCAGAGCTGCCAGCGAAACGTGGGCGATCCGTGACCAACACCTTCCGGCCGAAGCCCTGGCAAGAGCCGGCTGGGATGGGCCTGGCAGGAGGCTTTCCTTGGATTCCCTCCATCTGGCCTCTGACCGTGGCTCTGTTCCTCTCTCTTCCAGCTCTTCAAGCCCTGAGAGAAGATGACAGCCCATCCTGCATCAGCGTACTCATTCAGCTGACCTTCCAAAGAAGATCTGCAGGACTTCTTGCGTCTGCTGGATCAGATGTACTGGCATCCCTCGGCCATCTCCAGCTCCCGCTGCAGATGGGAGCAGCTGCAGAGCAGGATGCACCAGCTGCAGTTCCAGGCACAACTCTAGCTGCTCAGAGCTGAGCCTGTGGCAAGCTCCAGGAGCTCCTGCCATCTCTCTCCCTGTTGGCAGCTCCCTCCCTCCAGCTCTCAGAGCCTGCCCATCCGCTTTTTTTGTCTCCCAGCTCACCCCTTTGCTTTGCTTTCCCTTAATAAAGAGTTTGGATTTTTCCAAAACCTTTTCCAAAACCTTAAGAGTGTGTTGGTGTTCCCTGGGAAATGCAGGCATTTGGAGAAATGCCTTTGGAAGAGAGGGGCTTGCTTCTCAAGCAAAGTGCTTCCCCAGGAGCCCCCAGTGAGGTAGTGAGCCGTCTCCCTTTGGCTCCCTGCACTCCTTTCCATCCTTGAGGTCCCTGGCACTTGGCGGAGGGGCGTGGCAAGGGAGAAGACTGTGAGAGCAGCTTTGGCATCTGCCTGGGCCTGCGGAGACCCCGCCAAGCAGCAGCGGCAGGGCGTGTTCCCTGCCTTTGAGCCCAGCACAGAGCAGGATCATCTCTGTCCAGCCGAGAGCCCCAAATCTCTCTCAGAGAGCTGTGAATTCCAAGGCCTTTATGCACACATTAATGCCATCTTCCCTCTCTGGTGTGTTTTAACTCTTGGCAAGATGCGTTTGCCTCTTGCTTGCTGGAAGCTGCTCTGCTCCGGGGCCGGCACCGAGCTGGGCTGTGCGGGCCGGGCAGTGTGGAGAGCTGTGACCATGGTCACAAGGGTTTTCAGGATGAAGAGACAAGAATGTTGACTCCATGATCAGAAGGCTTGATTTATTATTTTATGACATATATTACATTAAGACTATACGAAAAAGAAATAGAAAGGAAAAGGTTTCTTCAGAAGCTAGCTAAGCTAAGAGTAGAAAAGAATGAATAACAAAGATCTGTGTCTCAGACAGAGAGCAAGCGCCAGCTCTGCCATGAGTGGTCAGGAAATCCAAACACCCACAGGAGACCAATCACGGGTCTACCTGTTGCATTCCACAGCAGCAGATAACCATTGTTTACTTTTGGTTGCTGAAACTGCAGCTTCTCACAAGGAAAAATCCTAAGAAAGGATTTTTCATGAAAGATGTCTGCGACATGTCACCTTTTTTATTTAGTTAAATTAAAAGGAAAAAGTGTTTGTAATTTTCTCTGCTCTACTCATGCCGAGGAAAAAACAAACACTTGACAGGTTATCTGTTGCCAATCAAACTTCACTCAAGTGCTCCTGTGGAATGAACTAGGAATTTCTTCACCTGTAGAACATAAAATTCTATCATATCACTAAAACAATTTTACAATATAAGAAAATGCAAAAACAATGCAAAGAAAATTCACGTCCAAGCAGCTGAGTTTCAGGAAATTCCATGGTCTGAAGATGTTCCTCTTTGCCATATCTGAAAGTTTCTTTTGGTCCTGAAACAGGCTTGCTACAGAAAAGTCCATCAATAGTTATCAAAAGTCCATTGACAGTCTTCAAACAATTTTGAGAAAATTTCTGAAATGTCTTGCCACAGCCCTTTATTGAACAACTTGGGCTGAAGCCAATCCCTGGCTCCTCAATGCCTCTGAGCTGCTGCCCTGCCAGGTCTTTCACCCTTTGTTATTTAAATTGTTTTTCTTTTTTTTTTTTCTTTTTTGTCAAAAAGAGCAGCAGCAGCAGAGGAGCCAGAGAGAGGCCCTTGGGGGCCCTGGCCCATGTGGAAGGATCAGGAACCCCAGACCTGGCCCACAGAAAGGTGGCCCAGGACCAGAAGGGGGAAGCAAAGCCCCCAAACCCAACAGGAGGCCGGGAGGTGGCCCTGGCCCAAGCAACCAAGGCAGACAGCCCAGGCCCAGCCCCCGAGGCAGGCTCTGCATTGGCACAGACCCGCACCCTGCCGCCAGTACAATGGCAGAAGGGGTGACCAAACGCTTCCTTTCCCCAAAATCACCGAGGCATGCCGGCAATGGGAAGACAGAAGCTGTCCCGAGAATCTTTGTCCCGGGTCTGGGGATGTCCTTTCCCCACAGCAGACAAGCGATGCTCGCTTCCTGCTGTGCCCTCTGCCTCTGCAATGCAAATGCACCCGGTGTTCCTCCCATCTGCCTCACAGCCCCACCGCCACCCCCTCTGGGCTGGGGACCAGGGGCAGAACTTTCGGGACCCAGCTCCCCCTCGCCGCTGGGGCGTGCGAGGGGCGGCAGAGAGATCCGCATCCCCCAGGGGGAAACCCCGGACCAAACACCCCCCAACCCGCCAAAAATGCTGATCTTGAAAACAGGCAGCTGGGCCGCACCCACAGCCAGCTGTCGGGCCATGCCTCCTCCATGGAAGGACAGGCTGACGCCCTCTTCCCCTGTCCCAGCTCCCCCCGTAGGGGCAGCCCCGGGACAACCCGAAAAACTCGGGGAGGAAGTCACGCTGGATGCAGGAGGCGCCGCTGCAGCTGCCGCCGGCTCCAGGGCAGCCTCGGACGCAGACACAGAGGACGGAGTCCCCGCAGGCGGCAGAACTGCCGGGGCGGGCAGCGGGGCCGCCTGGGGAGGCGGCGGGGGCGGTGGGGGCGGCACGGGGTCGGCGGCAGCTTCTGCGCCGGGCTCTGACATCGGCCGCGGAAGCGCAGTCGCAGAAGGCGGCGGAGCCCGCACGGGAGGCAGCGGGACGGCCGGGGGGAGCGGTGGATCGCTGTTGCCCAGCACCATCGGCGCAGCCGCGGGAAGCGGCGTCTCTGAGGCCTCAGATGCAGGCGGGGAAGCGGCGGAACCGCGGCCGGAGCGCCCACAGGCTCTGCCGGAGGGACAGCGGCGGGAGGGGCCGCGCGGGAAAGCGCCCGCACGCGCGGGGCGGGCTGGGGCGGCGCTCGCGGCGCTGGGCGGGGCGGCACCGCCCACTCCCATCCCCCCGAGAGCAACGGGAGAGGGGAAAAAACGGCTCCGTCTGAGCGTGCTCCGAAGACGCGGTAAAAAAACTTCGGCTGCGGGCAAAACTTCGCCCCCCGCTGTGGTTCAGGGGGGCTGGAAAGCAGCAGAGCGTCCCCCTCCAAAGGGTCTTGCCCCGGAATTGGGGGGAACGGGGCTTTCCCCTTGCAGTTAGCAATCCAGGGAGAAACAGCTGCTCTCCGTTTCAAGACTAGAAAGAGCTTCAAAAAGGTTGGATAAATCGAGGGGCATCCAAACCCACGGTATAAAAAGAATTGGAAAATGGAGCCCATACACTCCCAGATGAACATATCAAGGGCATATAGCACATTTGTAAAAAACCCCAAGAGCTTTGCCCATCGAAAAAACTCATAGAAATCTGTCTCCAACAGGAGAATTCCGTCCTCTTCACCCCATTTTTGCCAGAGGGCAATAAGTTTCTCCTCTGAAGGGGACAATGGAACCTCATCCTCTAGGGGAGAAGTCCTCCAGATGAGCAGCCACAAACTGCGATTGGCCTCATCTTCAGGAGGGGAAAAACCAACAGTACCTTGTGACAGTGTCCAGGACTCTCTGGCTATCTGCACGGTGCTGCTGAGCTTTCTGAACATTTTCCTGGAGGCTTTTCAGAAGGTTCTCTTTGTGGTCAGCCTTGCTGTGAACTCTGTCCAAATTCGGATCCTCAGTTCTTCAGCTCCTGGCTAGAATCCACTTCTGTGGTCACTTGTGAAGCAACCATCAAAGCCACACATTCGGGGTTTACCCAGTGCAGCAATGCTCCTCTGGTGGTCTCACCAAGTGATGATTGTCCTCCTCAGTCGGGGGGTCACCAATTGTGACCGTGGTCACAAGGGTTTTCAGGATGAAGAAGAGACAAGAATGTTGACTCCATGATCAGAAGGCTTGATTTATTATTTTATGATATATGTTACATGAAGACTATACTAGAAAGAAATAGAAAGGAAAAGGTTTCTTCAGAAGCTAGCTAAGCTAAGAATAGGAAAGAATGAATGACAAAGATCTGTGTCTCAGACAGAGAGAAAGAGCCAGCTCTGCCATGAGTGGTCAGTAAATCCAAACATCCACAGGAGACCAATCACGGGTCTACCTGTTGCATTCCACAGCAGCAGATAACCATTGTTTACTTTTGGTTGCTGAAACTGCATCTTCTCACAAGGAAAAATCCTAAGAAAGGATTTTTCAGGAAAGATGTCTGTGACACCTTTGGAACCCCAAAAGTGGAGAGATCAGCAATAGAGAACTCCTGGGAGAGTTTTTTCTGGCTGAATGTTTATATGTGGAGATTTTCATGGACACAAGACTCCTGCTGAGTTCTAGAGATGGACCTGGCCAGGAGGGGCCTCTACTCCAAGGCACTCCCACCTTGGTTTCCCCCAAACCAGGGTTTGTCATTCCCAAGCTGTGGCCGGATGGAGGAGGAGGAAAAGCCCCAGGGATCCCTCACAAGAAGGGGCTGCAAACCCAGCCCAGGGAGGTGTGAGGAGGAAAGAGCCCCCCTGAGCCAGGAAGGCGGCTGGAGATCCAGCCCGAGCTCAGAGCTGGTGGAGAAGCCTCATGGCAGGGAGAAGCCCCACAAGTGCTTGGAATGTGGGAAGGGTTTCAGCTACAGCTCCACCCTGATGGAACACCTGAACATCCACCCTGGGGAGAGGCCCTGGGAATGTGGGGAATGTGGGAAGAGCTTCAGTGGGACCTCTGACCTGAGCAAGCACCACAAGATCCACACTGGGGAATGGCCCTAGGAGTGCTTGGAATGTCCGTCACTCACCAGCACTTCCACACCAGGGAGAGGCCCTGCGAGTGTCCCGAGTGTGGGAAGAGCTTCGTGCGCTGTTCCAGCTCCATCCCCCGTGGGAGGATCTGTGCTGGATGATCCCCAGTGACCCCCGTTGGGCAGAGCCCTGGTGACCCCTGTTCTGGCTGATCCGTGTTGGGTGGGGGGAAGGCGTTGGAGAAATTTCTTTCCCTTCTCCTTGTGCTGCTGTGATTTGGTTGGCAATAAATTCCCTCCGCGTGCCCAGGCCGGGTCTGTTGTGCCCGTGCCGGATTTGCTGAGGGATCTCTCCCGGTCCTTGTCTCCAGCCAGGAGCCCTCGGTTCCATTTTCTGTCCCTGTGCGGCTGCGGGGGCAGGGACAGAGCGGCTCTGGGGGTGCCTGGCATCGGGCCAGCGTCACCGCTCGCCACAGGCACCGCTGAGATCCCGCGCCCCTGGGCACGCATTGCTGGGCTCACCTGAGCTCCCACCGGCCCAGCGCCCCAAGGATCCCCCTCCCCAAAAAACCCCCAGCCCGGGGCTGCAGCGTCCCGGAAAGGCCTCAGCCAATGGCAGCGCAGGCAGGAGGCGGTGCAGCCAATGAGATCTCGGGGCGTTGTATTGCGTCATCGGTTGCCGGGCAGAGCCCTTGGCCGATCGCTGCCCAAAAGTGGCGGCAGCCAATGAGAGCGCGCGGCGCTGCCGAGCCCGCCCTGCTCCGGACTGGTGCTGCCAGCGCAGCGCGGCTGCTTTGGGGCTGCTGCTCCCTGCCCGGCCCCGGCCATGGGGCGAGGGGCGGCAGCTGGGGCCCTACTGGTGGCACTGGTGGTGCTGGGAGCCCCCTCGGCTGCGGGCGCGGAGCTCTCGGGTGAGCGGGGGGCGGGAGGCGCTGGGACAGGGTGGGAGAAGGGGGAAAAGGGGGCGAAGGGGGGAGCCCGGAATGGAGGGGGAGGAGATGGGGACCCCCAAAGGGAGAGCGGGAGGGGCTGAGGGTTGGGGGGAGGGGAGGGGAGGGAGGGGTGGTAGAGGGTGGGGAAGGGGGAAAAGGGGAGGGGACCCCAAAACTGAGCGGGAGGGGGCTGGGGATTGGGGGATTTGTGGGAAAATGGGGAAATGGGACCCCAAAAGTGATTTGGGAACGGCCGGAGGTGGGAGGGGAGAGGATGTGGAAGGGGAAAGGGGGGAAGGGCAGCAAAGATGAAGCGGCAGCGCGGGCAGGAGGGTCCCGTGGCGGCCGTGGGGCATAGGGGGTGCGGAGTGGGGATCCGGGGTGGGCCCCGGAGCTCTGGAGGTGTTGCTGGGACGCTGGGGGGACATCCCTGAGCTGTGTGCTGCACTCACAGGGGTGTTCCAGTGGATGCATAAGGCCGATGGTCTCTTCATTAACGGCACGGAGAAGGTGAGGTTGGTGGTGAGGTTCATCTACAACCGGGAGCAGTTCCTGATGTTCGACAGCGACGTGGGGCACTTTGTGGGGTTCACCCCCTTAGGGGAGAAGAATGCCAAGATGTGGAACAGCGACCCAGCTATAATGGAGTTCGTGCGGGCTCACGTGGACAGGTGCCGGCACAACTACGAGATTGTTGCCTCGATCACCGTGGAGCGCCGAGGTGAGCGCGGGGCAGAGCGTGTCCCTTCGGGCCCTGCCCTGCCAATGACCCTAGAGCCCCTCAAAACCTCCCTGGGAATCGCCTCAGAGCCCTCAGCCCTCTTTGTGCCCATCACCGGGTCCTCCTGTCCTTTCCCAGTCCCTCCCAGTGCCCCCCGCGCGTCCATGTCAGCGACGCGAAAGCTGACGCTTTTCAGCCAATCAGATCGCGTCTCTCTAATGACTCATCCGTTGCCAGGCAGACCCGCAGCGCTGAGTGCCCTGCGCTGGGCTCGGACTCGCAGTGCCGCGCTCTTCATTCCCAGTTCCTCCCAGTGCCACCAAAATCCCTCTCAGTGCCATCCCAGTCCCTCCCAGACCATTCCCAGTCGCTCCCATTGTGTTCGCAGTCCCTCCCAGTCCTTCTCAGTCCCACCCACCTCCTCCAAGTCGATTCCCAGTCTGTTCCCAGTTCACTCTCAGAACTCTACCCTCTCTCCCAGTGCCCCCCCATTCCCTCCCATCTCTCTCAGAGTCACCCAAGTCCTTCCCAGTCCGTTCTCCGTCCCTCCCCAGCCCAGCCCAGCCCTCCCCTCTCTCTCCCAGTGCCCCCCAGCTGATCCCAGTGCGTCCCTGCTCTCTCTCTCTCTCTCCCAGTGCCCCCCAGCGTGTCCATCTCGCTGGTGCCCCCCTCGAGCTCCCAGCCCAGCCCCGGCCGCCTGCTCTGCTCCGTGATGGATTTCTACCCTGCTGCCATCCAGGTGAGCTGGTTCCAGGGCCAGCAGGAGCTCTCGGAGCACGTGGTGGCCACCGACGTGGTCCCCAACGGGGACTGGACCTACCAGCTGCTGGTGCTGCTGGAAACGCCGCCCCGGCGCGGGCTCACCTACAGCTGCCAGGTGGAGCACGTCAGCCTGGAGCAGCCCCTGAGCCGGCACTGGGGTACGGGGGAGCCCCTGGGGGCGCTGGCAGAGCCACTGGGCTGTGCTGGGAGCCACTGGGAGGGAGCTGGAGAGAGCCGGGCTGGGACTGGGAGAGGGGCTGGGGACTGGGCGTGGGCTGGGAAGGGGTTGGGGGCATGCTGGGGAGGGTGGGATGGGGTTGGGGGGGTCCTGGTGGGCACTGGGAGGGAGTTTGGGGATGCTGGGTGTGACTGGGAGGGAGTTTGGGGGCGCTGGGTGTGACTGGGAGGGATCGCAGTGAGCCCGGAGGGACTGGAAGGAGATCGGCCATGGCCAAGCGGGGCTCGCCATGAGCTCGGTTGTGCTGGGCACAGACTGGGAGGGCTCTGGCTGAGTCCTGCTGGGGCTGCCAAGGGACTGCGAGAGGCTTTGGGGCTCCTGGGGCGCTGGGGGGCAACTGGGAGGGGGCTGTGGGATGCTGAGAGGGACGGGAGGGGCTTTGGTGGCTCCTGGCCAGGACCAAAAGGGATCGGGGGGAGGTTTCAGGGGCTCCTGGCTGGGCTGGGGGCCACAGGGAGGGCGCTGGGAGGGGCTGGGGGTGTCCGTGAGAGGTTTTGGGGGTGCTGAGCCCTGCGAACCCCCCAGAGATGCCGCCGGACGCCGCCCGCAGCAAGATGCTGACGGGCATCGGGGGCTTCGTCTTGGGCTTCGTCTTCCTGGCGCTGGGGCTCGGCTTCTACGTGCGCAAGAAGGTCAGGGCGGGTGCCGGGGGTGGCGTCCCGGCCGTGGCGGAGCGTGTGCGCTCCCGCCGGGGCCCCCAGCCCGGTGTCACCCCCTTTTCTCTGCCCACAGAGCTCCTGAGCCGCCGGCGGCCGCAGCCCCTCCCCGTGGGCTCGGGCCCGGCCGGAACCCCCTGTTCTGTCCCCGCTCCGCTGATTTTGAGGGGGGTCCCGTGTTCCCCCCAGCCCCTGAGGAGAGGAGCAGAAACCAGAGAAGCAGCGGAGATCCTCCGGCCTTCACCCAGGTGTCCACGCGGGCAGCCAGGAAGATGTGGAGCCCCCAGCCAGGTGTGTTCCCAACGCGGGGGCTCTGACCCTGGGGGTCACCCGGGATTATCCAGCGTGGATCCTCCAACGGGGGCTGGACCTGGAGCGGGGCACGGAGCTCATCCCGCACCGGGGCACGGCGGGATCCACGGGCATCGACCCCTCCCTCATCAAAGGACAGCTTTCAGTTACAGTGGTTAGGACAACTAGTTAGTTATGGGAGTTAGCACTGGTAGTTAGTTATGGTAGTTAGTACAGGTAGTTAGTTATGGCAGTTTTTGGAATACAAACTCTCTCAAACCTCAACTCCCCTGACGTGTCCCTTCCCTCTCCCGCCGTGACTCAGCTGCCCGGAGCAATGTGAGGGGAGGGCGGGCCCAGCCTGGCCCAGAGCTGAGCCCCAGCAGAGCCCTGGCAGAGCCCAGAGCAGCCTCGGCACCTGCAGAGTCAGCCTGGAAGGAGGCGCTTGGAGCCTTCTCGGCTGCACCCGGCTCTTGGTTACAAACTGTGTGTGCTGGAAAATGCCACCGGCTCTGCAGGAGGGCAGAAGGGGCCCGGGGAAGGCCCAGGTGCTCCATGCAAGGGAAAAACCTGCCCTGGGTTTGTTATAAATAACTAGGTAGTGTTGGCTTTTGCTATTAGGTATTGACTTCTGCAAAATATTCTTAATCACAACAATTTTGATAGAGTACAGTTTGTAATCACTTTTCACTGCTTTTGCTACAGTATAATTTGTCAGCTTTTTGTAGCCAATGCCTGGCCCCTGTGTAGCTCATATCCTCAGAACATCATTTATGGATGATATTTGAGTTTGTGGACAGTGTGAAAAACATACATTATAGTTTTGGCTTTTGCAAAATATTCAAGTGGATGCCATGTGTTGTGCATTAGAATGTTAACTTTTGCAGAAGTAGCTGTAGTTGTGAAATAATAACTAATGCTTTTATTTTTGTAACTAACTGACAATAATAACTCAGAGATATTTGTGAAAGAGCTAATGTTCATTTAAAGTACTTGTGGAAATAGCTAAAAGCGTCTGCATGGTCAGATAACATCTAAGGAAGGGATGTGATGAGGCCCCTGCCACTGACCCTTCCACTGTCAATAACTGTCACCTGCTGAAACCACAGAACAGGGGCCCTTGTGAGGCAGTGACACACAACCCTCAAAACAGCAATCCACGATTCCTGCACGTGCTCTAAAAAGGCGAGTTGGGGGTCAAACCAACCTAAAGAATTCCTGGAACATGTAAACGAGTTCAAAGAAATGTTTGAATCTGTACAATCATTATGAATATGTATTTGAACAATACAATGGAGAAACTAGACAAGAAGAGTTGCTGTGGTTAACCGGTGTGCCTCTGGCCATCGCCAACACCCAGCGCTGTTACTGATTTGTCCCTTCTTATTCCTTATTAAACTTTCAAAAATTCTAAAGAGTGAGGCTCATTTCTCACAAAACCCAAGGTGCTCACCCCTTGTTCTTCCCCCAAAGCCAGGATTTGTCAATCCTAAACTTTGCCTGGATGGAGGAGAAGGAGGCTGCGAGGAAAAGGAAGATGCACTGGTGTGGAGGCCCATGGGAGTCTCAATCTCCCACCCATGGAGGACTGGTCCCCAATGAGAAGAATAGATTTCAAGGTTATGGTGAGAAGCTTGCTTCTCCCACAGATCTTTGCAGGCACATGCTGATTTCTGGAAAGTTCTGTTACCCCATTGGCCCGTTGGCCTAATTACCCTAGTTCACCCCTATTACCCATCTCTGGTTAGTGCCTAGAATGTTCTCCCTCTCTGTCCCTCCATTGGCCCCAGTTTACTGCATTCCTCTGCCCCTGTTTCCCTATTAGCTGACCCGACCCTTAACCCCTCCTTTGCCCCATTTCCCCCCATATCCATTGGACCCTGACCCTCAGCTCCACCTTCACTACCCCATATAAAAACCCCCCTGTGCCCTCAGCTTGCACCCTGTCTTTGTGCCTGGACCCTGTTCAGCTCTGTCCCCTGTTCCTGTACCAATAAACCCAGTTTGCTGAGATCATACCCAGACCCATCCTGCCGACTTTGTCAGCTTTATAAAGCAGCCGTGAGCTCCGGGCTCCTGAGTGCCGGACGCTCCAAGGGCCTCGGCAGCGCCAGGATGCTCCAGACTGGGACAGCCAGGCAGGGCAGGAGGAATCACTGCCCCTTTCCCCTCCCTGCTGCTCCATCTCCCAGCCCAGCATCGCTGCAGGACAGCCTCACTGCCAACGCCATCCTGCCAGGGATGGACTGGGGGGATCTCCTTCTCCTTCCCTCTGGCATGGAGGCAAATCCCATCTTCTCCTTGTCCACCCTCCTTCTTCTCCTCATTCTGTCCTTCATCCATCCATGTTCCTTTCCCATCTCCTTCCTCCCTTGTTCCTTCTTGTTCCTTCCTCTCCTCCTGCCTTTTCCTTTTCCCTTCTCCCTGTCTCTTCCTCTGCTTGTCCTTCCTCCCCCAGGCACTGAGCTGCAGACAGAGACCAGGGAGAACAAATCCCTGCCACAGAACCTCGTGGAAGAGGCCATTTGGAACGGCTCCACGGCGCAGGAATCCAATGGGGAGGAAAAGCCCCAGAAATCCCACACGAGGAGGGGCTGCAAACCCAGCCTGGAGAGCTGTGAGGAGGTAAAACCCTCCCTGTGCCGGGAAGGGTGTGGGGAATGTGAGAAGAGCTTCAGGCAGAGCTCAGCTTATTCCTGGTGCCTCCAAAAACGGCGGTGCCAGATGCAGAGATCCCCCCGTAGATCCATGGGAATGCAGAGATCCCCCTGCAGATCCATGGGGCTGCAGAGATCCCCCTGCAGCCCCCGGAGCAGCCACGCTGGAGCACGGGGATGCCTGAGAGGAGGCTGTGCCCCCGTGGCCAGAGGGGCCCCGCTGGAGCAGCCTGTCCTGGCAGGACTGACCCCGGGGCACAGTGACCCACGCTGCAGCACTTGGAGGGGGGCTGTGCCCCGTGGGATGGACTCAGCTTGGAGAAGTTCCTGGAGAAGTCTCCGGTGGGAGAGAGCCCAGGGTGCAGCAGGGGAACGACTCCTGTCCCTGAGCAGAGGGAGAAGCCCCAGGGCATGAAGTGAGCACGGCCCCATTCCCTGTCTCCGGCACTGCCGGGGTAGGAGGTGCAGCTGGAAGGAGGGAGGCGTGGGGGAAGGCTGGATTTAAGGCTCTTCACTTACTTCTCATTATCCTGCTCTGAGTTTTTAGTTTTCTGTCAGAAATCTCTCCTCTCCCCCACTCATCCACAGGGGTTTGGGGCAGTTTTCCCTTTTTGGGGGAAATCAAAGCGATGCACTGCTGCTCCGAATTAGGGGTAGGAGAAGAGAGGCTCCAGGGCTTCCCGCTGAGCCAGAGCCACCGGAGCCGCAGTGCCGGGAAAGCCGTGGCGGGAGGTGCGGAGAAGTTTGTTTGTGTTTTCAGCTCAATCCCCTCGGGCCCGAGCCCGTTCCAGGGCTGTTCCTCATCTCCGGCTCTGCCCTCACGCAGCCCGGGGGGCCCTGAGAGCGCGGGGCGAGGCTGTGCCGTGTGCAGAGCCCGCCCCTGACTGCGATTGGTCGACGGTGCCGCCAGTCGTGGTTCTGGCGCGCTGATTGGTGGGATCGGGGCGGAGCAGGGCCCCGGTGGCGGCCTGAGGGCGGCCGTGGCTCGGCAGCGGCGCCATTGGCGGAGCGTGTGTGCGGGCCCGGGAGCGGCGGCAGCGGCCGGAGCGCGGTGAGGCGGCGGCGGAGCTGGGAGGCGGCCGGAGCGCAGGTGGGAGCCGCGCTGGGTTGTGCGGGGGCTCGGGGCTCGGGGCTGGCTGCGGGCCTCGGGGTCGGCAGGGGGCTCAGGCGGGTTCGTTGTGCCGTGTCCGGCGCGTGTTGCCGCTGGCGTGAGGGCGCTGCGGGAGCGGCTGCCCGCGGTCTCCTTGCGGCCGCTGCCTCGGCAGGAGCCGCTGCCGGAGCAGCGCTGGCTCGGCCCGGTTGCTGTGGCTGGGACAGAGGCGGCTGCCCCGTGCCCGGGGCTGTGCGGGGAAATTGACGTGGCCGGAGGTTTCTGTGCCCAGAGGAGACAGAGGAGTCCTGTACAAGTGACTTTATTGCTGAGCAGAGGGAGAGGCCGTGGGGCATTTGCCGTGCGCTCTCTGCCATTGTTGTAGTTCGCAGCCTCCTTTTTATCCTCATTTTCCCGGCCGCTTCTCCCTCTCCCTTTGCCCGCTGGCTGAGGTACTTGGAAGGTTCAGACTTCCACATCTGCCCACTGCATGTCCTCGTTAATGTGCAACCCCACTTTTGTAGAACAGCCGATATTCACGGCTCTGTTAAGTCTTTGTTCTTCTGGAAGTTCAGGAATGTAGCGGGACTTTCTGTGAGCAGCAGTTCATGTTAATTCGTAACAATTATTGAAGCTGGTGGTTTCGCCCGTTACTTCCTTATCTACAAGTCCCTGGCCCCTCGCTCAGCTGCTGAATGAGCTGCACTCTCAAGGTGTGGAGCACGGTAAAAAGGTGAGAGTTGCTGTAGCACAACAGAGGAGAAACAGCATTCGTTTAACCGATGGTCTGCCAGGGAACCACAAAACCGTGTCCCATTCCCATTCTTTTCACGTTTGCACTGGTAGATGAGCTGCTTTTTTGTTTCCGTTGGTTTTTTTTTTCACCACTTTTCCTTTGTCATCTATTTGCCAACAGCAGTTGGATTCATTTAGTTTTCCACAAACTCCTCTTTTTTCTGCTAACAGATGATCTGATCCCATCCCATGGTGAAATGTTGTGTTCCTCATTTCAGTGGATTGCTCAGCAGGAAGGTCAGGAGCTGGAGCTGTCTGGTTGGTTGTTCCGAGGGCAGCTTGTAATCTAATGATGCCATTGAAATGAGAAATGGGTTCTGTGGCTCCTGATATGAATTGGTTTGGGTTCCCAGGGGCTGGTCCATGGTGTTGTAGGATTTGTTCTGGTGGCCTTTCCCCATTTTTGTCCGCTCTCTCCGGCTAGGGCTGCATCAATTGACTGCTTTTCTCTAACTAAATCATCAAATACTTGGATTCCCAACTGATTTCCCTGAATTTTTGGTAGCAAAAAGTCCCCAGTACCCTAATATACCCTGTATATAACACAGACAGTGACAGCACATGTGGGAGTGGGCAGAGGGATGATTCCCCCCCATTTATGTATAGTGAAGTTTTCCCAACATTCTCCATTTGCTGTTTCCCTTTGCAGCTTCACCCGTTTCTGCTGCAGGGTCAGATATCCTCACCCTGGGCTCTGCCTTGAGCTGTGCAAATTCCATCGGTGCAAGCAGGCAGAGCTTGGGGTGAGGGGCAGAGGGAATCAGCCCAATTCCAGCAGTGTTCATTTGCATTTCTAAAGCTCCTCTGCAGGCTGCCTGCAATGAAGCTTCTCTTCCAGGGCAGCCACCTCGTGAGTCACGTGTGGCCCCCCACAGAATCTGTTTTTTTTGCAAAAAGTATCAACTATTTACGAGTTAAAAGTATTATGGTAATGCTCTTCAATTTTGCAAAATGCAGTGTTAAAAACGCCAATCACTTGTTTTTAAAATTTTTAAAAGTTTAATAGGAATAAAATGGTTATAAAAATAGTAATACAATTAGAGTAATAATAATTTGGACAAACTGAATTAGGACAATATGAGACAATAAATACAAAGTGTTACGGATGTCCCGGTACCTTTTGCTGGGCAGCACGAGTCTGAAAAAGGACACCCGTTAACAAAGGATTAACCCTTAAAAACCATAGCCTGTTGCATATTCATACACTTCATACATGATGCATAAATTCCATTCAAATACAGGATTCTGTCTGGTCATCCTCAGCTTCTTCCTCCAAATCCTAATAGCGCCTTCGAGGTGGGAAGAAGTTGGTTTCTTCTGATAGGCGAGCAATAAATTCTTCTTCTCTGAAAGATTTAGGTGTCCTGTGGCTGCTATCTCGCTGCGAGTCCTTTCTTTTTAAAAAAGTATCCTGCATAGCATCGTTTCTATTTTAACAATTTTTATAATCTAAAACTATATTTAACACAGTACTTAAGAAAACTAATACAGCATTACTTTCTAAAACAACACATATAATATTCATTTTAATATTTGCAAAAAGCCAATAATAAAATACATGCATTTTTCACATGCAGCATAAAGGCGAACATGGAAGAACCCAGACCAAAAACTGATTCTCACAATTCTGTCCCAAACCCACCTGAAAATATAAAGTGTGAGTTTTATGAAAAATTTTTCTCATGTTGTAATTTTGTCACTGAAGGACAAAACCTCTCCAAGGGAAAACAAAAACTCTCCAAGAATCTCTTTAGTGTTAGAGAGTCAAGGCATTGCTTGCTTCTGGCCAGGATGTGCAACAGAAATAATTTCTTTCACAAATAACCCTGGCTGTGCAGAGAAAATCATTCCATGGCATGTGAGTTTTACTAGATTTTTCCTAAACTTTATGTAGTCTGAACCAATCTAAATCCCCAGCTTTAATGTTCATTGCTTCCATGTTGTGTAGGTTTTTAGTATTTGGTTTCCTGTTGGATCCGGATTTCTTCCCCTCTGCTGTGAATTCGGTCCACACTCCTGGATTTCCTTCTCAGCCTTTTCCAGACCAGGTGTCTCCAGCGGTGCCGGGGGCAGTGTCTGGGGTAGCTGTTGGTTGCTGTTTGCTGCTGGGCGTTGATGTTTTGTTGCTGGTCGTTATCTCTGTGGGTGTCTTTTGGGCTATTCCCAGTCTGTTGAGATGTTAAACTCATCTCCGTTGAGTGGTGTAACAGCCCTTAAATAAAACCTTTAAAATTCCTTTCC
Source organism: Agelaius phoeniceus (assembly GCF_051311805.1). Classification (NCBI taxonomy): domain Eukaryota; kingdom Metazoa; phylum Chordata; class Aves; order Passeriformes; family Icteridae; genus Agelaius; species Agelaius phoeniceus. The sequence goes on along the minus strand of NC_135291.1, from coordinate 1,179,252 downwards.
CCAAGGCAAAGGCAAACCAAGCCTAAGTTGAGAAAGAAGATTTAAAAGAACCAAAATGGGTACATTTTGCAGCAATGCAGTCGCAGTCAGCCCAGAGTGTGGGTGTGAGTGAGCCCCAGAGTGGAATTGTGCCGTGGTGCTCCCCAGCAGCTGTGGCAGTGCAGGCCCAGCCAGCGCTGAAGCTGCAGCAGTGGCAGCGAGGCTTGGCCGCAGTGGCTGGAGGTGCCAGGGGAGGGTGGCCAGGATTTCCGAGGGTTTGAGCAGAGGATCTGTGGGCAGGCCCAGGGGCTTGGCCCGCTGTGGAGCCCTGGCTGCTGCTGCGTTGCCTTCAGGGCAGGCTCAGGGGCGGCTGCCATGGTCCTGCTGCAGGCGGGAAGTGCAAATCTCCGGGGCTTCAGAGCCCCTGAGGCCAGGCTGAGGGGTCCCCCCGTGTTCAGCTGTGCTGGCGGCTGTTTCTGGCCTCAGGGACACTTGGCATGGGCCCCTTGGCCACCAGTGGTGCTGCTTTGCACTCCTTAGGCAGGAGCCGATGTCCTGGCTGGGTGTTGGCAACAGCAAAGTGCCAGGGCAGGCTCTGTGCCAGCCCAGCTTCCTGTGGGAGAATCTACCTTGATCTCTGATCCAGTGCTTGCTGAAGCAGTCAGAATTGCTTTTGCCCCCCTGTTAGGTGCCATGGTGTCAGCAGAAGATATTGAAGCCTTCCTGCTCAGGGCATTTCAGTGCCAGGCTCTTACAAGCACCCAGAGCTCCTTGGGTTGAGCTGAGCATGGGGCGGTGACCTGCGCTTTGTCTGATTCCCCTTCCTTCCCTCCCCTGGAACAGGCTGTTGCTTTTAGACACCACTTGTCCTGGTTGCTTCAGAGTACTTTGGAGAGGCTCCATATCTAATTTTCCCTCTTTCTTTGGGGCTGCCCAACTTCTGGGTTCACTTCAGCATAGGCCTGGCCAGACATTTGACACAGAGGTACAACAGAACTGGCCTCTGTATCACCTTTTATAATATTAATTTGTGTTCCAAGTTTAGCAATCAAATCCGTTCCCAGTAAATCATTATAACAATTAGGAGCAAATAAAATTCATTCATTTCAAATCCATCTCGGAAATCTGCTAACAGTGGTTGAATAAAACCCTACATCTTTCCCAGTTAACCCCTCACTAATCAAACATATTTTTAGCATTTTCCCCCCTTAAGTCTAAGATTCAGAGTGGATTGAGAGGCCCCTGTGTCCATCAGGAGAGGCCTCCTCTCAATGCAGACCCACCTGAATGTTCTCAAGGGCTCCAGTGTGGAGGGTCCCTGGTGTGATGGGAGCTGTGACAGCCCTGCCAATCCATGTCCATCAAGGGGTGGACTTGCTGGTCCTGAGGGTGCTGCTGTCTGTGCTTGCAGTGTCCTTGTGCCCTGCAGCTGGAGCCCTGATTCCTTGCCAGGGGCTGTTAGGGTGGGCTGTCCCCTGCCGAGGAGGGCAATGCCTCTGCCGGGTGCTTGTGGCCGAGCCCGTGCCCTGGGTGCTGGGGCCCCCTTGGGCCCTGGGGCTGATCCCTCAGGGGCTGTAGGAGCTCTGCCCTGGCCTTTGCCTTCAGCTTGGCCTTTTGCTGCTCCCTTCTTGCATTCACCTGCTGGGCCTTTGTGCCCAAGTGCTGCAGGGCCTTCTTCTGCCCCTCCTGCAGCCCCCCTCAGTGCCTGTGGGTGCTTGTCTTGCTTTACAAGACAGGTGTCTGCTTGGGAAGGCAGAAAAAGCCTCTCTTGGAATGGAGAATGCAAAGCCCCTCCCTCTTAAGTTTTAGACTAGTGAAATCAAGGGTCTCTCAGGCAAAGCTATGGGAATAGGAATACCAGTTCTTTACTAGTGTGTAAATAAAGCAAACAAAGAACACCAGCTCCGGCAGTGCCAACAAACAGAGCCCGGAGCCAGTCCCGGCCTTTCGGCTGCGGCGCTTTCCCCTTGGGTGCAATTCCTGGCACGGCCGGCAGGGGCGCTGGTGGCTCCCGCGGGGCAGGGCAGCGCATCTCTGCCATGGGAACCTCTCTTAAGGGAAATAGAGCAATCCCTTCATCTAACTCTTTCAGTTTTTTACCTTCTGTAGCCTTTCTCCCGTGTTTTGGGAAAGAATTTGGAGAGGGCTGCCTTTTAACTGAGCTCCTAGTGTTTCAATAAGGTGCTTCCTGTAGAGAGAGAGAGCTTCCCTGAACAGCTGGAGCTGTGGTTACCAAGGGGACATAACTCAGAGCAGGAGTGGGCTCAGGGGAGGATATCCCGCCGAGGCTCGGTGGGAGTGTGGGCAGGGTCTGCTGCCGGAATCGCCAGAGGGGGATCTTCCCGTGGAGACCGAGCCGGAGCGTGGGCAGCCCCCACATGGCTTATGGCGGCTGATCCGGCAGCTCCCGGCAGAGAAAAGGCAGGTGGGAGACCCCGGCAGCAGCAGCGGCGGTGCCCAGCGCAGCTGGCACGGGCAGGGCAGCCGGGGATGGGATGGCTGGGACCCGCCCTCGGTGCGGTCGGCGCGGTGACCTCGGCCCACGCGGCAGGACAGAGCAACCCCCATCTTCCCCAGCATGGCCGGCAGAGCGGCCGCGGGCCGGGCAGTGGGAGCAGGGCACACAAATTCACCGCCAGCGCCGGGGCAGGTGGAGCTGCCCTGGGCAGTGAGCCCGCACCTGGGATGGAAACCGGGGCAGGCGGAGCTGAGGCGGGCAGCGAGCCGGGACCCGGGACAGGCGCCTCGGCCGCGAACGGAGGGGGCAAGAGCTGCAATGGATCCCACTCTCTTTCTGATTCTTCCTCTTGTTCCCCTCCCTTTCATTTCCCCTTTTTCTTTTCTTGTTTTGTCTCGGGTGTTTCTGAAACTTTAAAGATTTTTATTCTCCTAAAATCTCCTGTCTAACCTATGGCATGTTCTCTTTCTTCTAGATTAAACGGGTTTTTTTACAAATAAATCCAGAACCTAACAAATCTAAACTTCTGCTTGGATACTTTGAAAAGGTCGACAAGCTAACTCACGACCTCCTGATGTTGTTTTTCTCATCACCTTTTTATTTATCCTTTGGCAATTTAAGCATCTTTCAGTAACTTGCTTTGCTCCTCCAAAAATCCCAGTGCAGCCATAGTTCCTTAAAAAATGATCACACAAAGCTTGAGTACCCCAGTGGGTTTTCTGATGCATGTCTTCTAATATTTTCCTAGTAAGCCCGTTTTATTAAGTAATTGTCTTCCATCAAGAAGTTTCCATTTCCTTGATTTATCTTGTTCACTTCCTATCTTGTTTGATTCTTTTTTCTCGTCTTCCGTAACCTTTGGAATTTCCAGTTTTTCCTTGTTTGGAGTTAATATTAACATAACTCTTTCAGCTCCATTTTCTGCTGCATCCTTAGCTTTGTGATGTGCCCCCAGTTTGCCCAGTTTGCCTCTCCTTTGGCCCGGGCCGGGTTCCCCCTGCCCGCAGCGGCTGGGAGCAGCCGAGAGCCCCGCGCTGCCCATCCCGACCTGTCCCGGCTCCATCGCCGCTCCTGCCGCGGGCTGCGAGGGCTGCGGGAACGGGCACCGAGGGTGTGGCTGCTGCTGGGGGAGGAGGAGGAGGCAGGGAAGGGCAGGGATGGAAGAGGAGAAGGAGGGGGAGATAAGACAGAGCAGAAGGAGGAGGGAGGGGGAATGAAGGAGGAGGAGCAGGAGGAAGAGGAAGAGGAGGGACAAAGGCGGATGGAGGCTGAGCTGAGGGAGCCAGGCCGTCGATCCCTGCCTGAATTCGCAGCCCCCACCTGTGGGATCATCGCCCCCCCCATGGCTCCGGTGAGCGGGGAGGGGGAGCTCGGCCCGGATATCCCGGGGGGTCCCTGGGTTGGGTTTTTGGGGGATGTTTGGAGAATGAAGAAGTCCAAGGCTGAGCGGAAAAGGCCCCTTGGGGGGACATCGGGGGTGGCGGTGGCGGCTGCCGGCAGAGGCAGCCTGGAGGAGCAGAGCCCTGTGTGCCCCAGGAGCCCAAAGTGGGGAGCCCAGAGAGGGGGGAGCGCCGCCATTGGCGGGAGCCTCAAGAGCCTGGAGAGGGGCAGGGGGGACTCCTTGGAGCCGCTGCAGCCCAGAGCAGAGAATGAGGGGAGAAGGGAGCCTGGGAGCCCAAAGAGCCCCGGCATCCCGAAATGGGGAGAGCGAAGCGGGGGGAGCTTTTGGCATTGCTGGGACTGCCAGCAGCCTGGGCAGGGCAGGCACCGAGGAGAAGGGGGACCCCCAATCCAAGCGTGACCCCAGCAGCTGGGACAGAGGGGAACCCCCGAACTCGAGAGGGGAGGGACCAGGGCCGGGGAACTCCTGGGAGGCTTTTTCAGGGCTGAATCCTGGTGTTTGGGAGGTTTTTCGGGAGCCCAGAAGGCCGGTGACTTGTAGAGATGGAGTCGGGCAGAGGGACCTTCAAACTCAATGTGTGTTGGGGAAGATGAAACAGGAAAGCCTTATAAATATGATTGTCTGGCAAAAGATTTTGAGAATATAGAAACTATAAGGAAGATTGAAATGAAAGCAAGCTTTGAGATACCTCAGTTAGTGAACAACTGGAAAACAATGGTGTGGCCCAACTGAAGGTAATCCCCTTTTGATGAAACAACTCCCTCTGCTTGCAGACAGATCCAAGGGTCAGAGCAGACCCTACTAGCTCAGCAGAAGGGGTCCAAAGAGGAGTTTTTAGGGTTCAAAATGTAACACAGTATGGTGATGTAGTGATTCTTACAGGCTGTATGTAAATGCTATAGGATTTGTGTCTTGTACTAGATTGGCTAGTGAGAAATAGAATATTCAACACAGAAGAAGATTTACTGTATTGTAACGGGAACCTTACTCTCTTACGCTCTTCCCCTCTTACTCTCTTACCCTCTCATCCTCTCTACCCCTCTCTTCTCTCGGGCCTGCTCCGAGCTGTGCCTGGCAGCTCCAAGCAGGGCCCTGCACCCAGGCCCGTTGCAATAAACCGCAAGTTCCACGGCCTGGCTCCAGAGATCTCTCGTCTCCGTCCGTCCCAACCGTCCTACCCCCCGACGCTCCTACAAACGTGCTCATCCCTTGTTTTCCCCAAACCAGGATTTCCCATTGGCAACCCCAGGGAGGCTGCGAGGAAGAGGAAGATGCCCCGGGACACTGAGGCAGGTGAGGAGGAAGTCAGTGCCCCTTTCCCCTCTGTGCTGCTCCATCTCCCAGCCCAGCAGGGCCCCCGGCTGCAGCTCAGCCCTGGGGGGATCTCCTTGCCCTTGCCTGTGGCATGGAGGCAAATCCCATGCTGTCCTTGTCCTTCCTCCCCCAGAGCAGGAGCTGAGCATGGAGAGCAGGGAGGACAAATGCCCGCGGCAGAACCTGGTGGCAGAGGCCGTTTTGAGCGGCTCCACGGTGCAGGAAGCCAACGGGGAGGAAAAGCCCCGGAGCTGCCGCACGAGGAGGGGCTGCAAACGCAGATGGCGGGGATGTGAGGGGGAAAGAGCCAGCCTGGGCCGGGAAGGCGGCCGGAGATGGAGCCAGAGCTCGGAGCTGGTGCTCCATGAGCAGCTCCATGATGGGGAGAAGCCCCACAGGTGCGTGGAGTGTGGGAAGAGCTTCAGGTGGAACTGGGACCTGATCAAGCACCAGAGGATCCACACTGGAGAGCGGCCCTACGAGTGTGGGGAGTGTGGGAAGAGCTTCAGCGACAGCTCCACCCTGATCAGGCACCAGAGGACCCACACTGGGGAGAAGCCCTACGAGTGTGGGGAGTGTGGGAAGAGCTTCAGCGACAGCTCCAACCTGATGAAGCACCAGAGGACCCACACTGGGGAGAAGCCCTACGAGTGTGGGGACTGTGGGAAGAGCTTCACCATGAGCTCCCACCTGATAAGGCACCAGAGGACCCACACTGGGGAAATGCCCTTTGAGTGTGGGGACTGTGGGAAGAGCTTTAGGTGCAGCTCCATCCTGATCAGCCACCAGAGGATCCACACTGGAGAAAGGCCGTACAAGTGTTCCGAGTGTGGGATGTGCTTCAGCCAGAGCTCCAGCCTGATCAAGCACCAGAGGACCCACACTGGGGAGAGGCCCTATGAGTGTTCCAAGTGTGGGAAGAGGTTTCTGACCAACTCCCATCTCCTCCAGCACTATCAGAGTCACACAGAGGAGAGGCCCTTCCAATGCCCTGAGTGTGGGAAGGGATTCAAGTACAAGTCCACCCTCATCACCCACCGGCACATCCACACTGGGGAACAGCCCTACGAGTGTGATAAATGCAGAAAGAGGTTTCAGACCAGGTCCTGTCTCCTCCGGCACTATTGGATTCACAGAGAGGAGAGGCCCTTCCAGTGCCCTGACTGCGGGAAGGGATTCAAGCGCAACTCCACCCTCATCACCCACCGGCGCATCCACACAGGGGAGAGGCCCTATGAGTGTCCCCAGTGTGGGAAGAGCTTCTCCAGCAGCTCTAACTTGACCCAACACCAACGGAGGCACCGGTAAGGGAAGCCCTGCGAGTGCCCCGAGTGCGGGCAGAGCTTCGTGCGCTGCTCCAGCTCCATCCCCCACTGGAGGAGGCACTTTGGGCACAGCCCTGGTCACTCACATTCCCTGTGATCTATGTTGGGACCACACCTGGCTGCTTCTCCTTTTGGTTTGACCTTAATGTTTCTCTCTTTTGGATCTCTTTGCACTGCAAAAGCCAAGAGGGATGGATCTGTCACCTCAAAACCACTCAAATCCCAGTGAAAACAGCTCAATCTTACCCCAAAAGTGCGCACACCCACCTGAAAAATCTCAATCCCACACCAAACTCACTCAATTCCACAGTCGCCAGGCTGAGACGGGTGAGGGGGGAGATTGGGAAAAGTGGGATCCCATTTTGGAGCGGTGGGATGGGGATTGTGTGGGGCTGGGTGTGTGGAATGTATTCGATAGCAAACAGAACTCTCACATATACTGATTTCTCTCCCGTTCATGTTCAGTCCGTTGCAGCCTCCCAGAGCGTCCCCTCACAGTTGCTGCCCTTGGCCTGAGCCCGCCCCTTTCCCCTCACGGTTCCCGCCCTTTCCCTGCCCCCTTTCCTTCAGGGTTCCAGCCGGTTAGGGGAGAGGAGCAGGGGGAGGGGAGATGGAAGAGGAGGGAGGAAGGCAGAGAGAGAGCAGCGATGGAAGGAGGAGAAGGAGGTGGGGATAACACAGAGGAATGGGAGGGGGGATGGAACAGGAGGAGCAGGAGGAAGAGGAAGAGGAGGGACAAAGGCGAATCGAGGCTGAGCTGAAGGAGTCGCGCTCGAGCCCTGCCTGAATTTGCAGCCCCCACCTGTGGGATCATCGCCCCCCCCATCGCGCCAGTCAGCGGGGAGGGGGAGCTCGGCCTGGATATCCCGGGGGGTCCCTGGGTTGGGGTTTTTGGGAGATGTTTGGAGAATGAAGAAGTCCAAGGCTGAGCGGAAAAGGCCCCATGGGGGGACATCGGGGGGGTGGCGGTGCCGTCCTGCCGGGGACGCCCTGAGGGGATCTCCTTGCCCTTGCCTGTGGCACGGAGGCAAATCCCATCCTGTCCTTGTCCTTCCTCCCCCAGAGCAGGAGCTGAGCATGGAGAGCAGGGAGGACAAATGCCCGCGGCAGAACCTGGTGGCAGAGGCCGTTTTGAGCGGCTCCACGGCACAGGAAGCCAACGGGGAGGAAAAGCCCCGGAGCTGCCGCATGAGGAGGGGCTGCAAACGCAGATGGCGGGGATGTGAGGGGGAAAGAGCCAGCCTGGGCCGGGAAGGCGGCCAGAGATGGAGCCAGAGCTCGGAGCTGGTGCTCCATGAGCAGCTCCATGATGGGGAGAAGCCCCACAGGTGCGTGGAGTGTGGGAAGAGCTTCGGGTGGAACTGCGACCTGATTGTGCACCAGAGGATCCACACTGGGGAGAGGCCCTACGAGTGTGATAAATGCAGGAAGAGGTCTCAGACCAGCTCCTGTCTCCTCCAGCACTATTGGATTCACAGAGAGGAGAGGCCCTTTCAGTGCCCTGACTGTGGGAAGGGATTCAAGCGCAACTCCACCCTCATCACCCACCGGCGCATCCACACAGGGGAGAGGCCCTACGAGTGTCCCCAGTGTGGGAAGAGCTTCTCCAGCAGCTCTAACTTGACCCAACACCAACGGAGGCACCGGTAAGGGGAGCCCTGCGAGTGCCCCGAGTGCGGGCAGAGCTTCGTGCGCTGCTCCAGCTCCATCCCCCACTGGAGGAGGCACTTTGGGCACAGCCCTGGTCACTCACATTCCCTGTGATCATGTTGGGAACACCCCTGGCTGCTTCTCCTTTTGGTTTGGCCTTAATTTTCCTCTGCTTCACCTTCATCCTTTAAAAACACCCCAAGCTGTGTTAAATGAAGGAAATTGATTGAATATATCTGAAGTTCCATAATTTCTCAGTTGTTTTAGAGGGAATTTAGGATTTGGGGACAGGTTCTTTGTGGAGTGCTGCTGTTGCTAAGAGGCAGGAATTTGATCTCACCCTTCTTGTGTTGCTGAGAACTCCTCCCCTGACCCAAACCCCAACTCCACCTTTGGGATACCCTATAAAAACTCCATAGCCCTGCCTTTGCCCTGTCTTTAGGGGGTAAGAAATGAATTCCCAAAGGATCAGCCCTTTTCCCACTGGATTCCCAGAGGATCAGCTGTTTCCCCACTGGATTCCCAAAGGATCAGCCTTTTTCCCACTGGATTCCCAAAATTTCAGCTTTTTCCACTGGATTCCCAGAGGATAAATCTTTTCCCATGGGATTCCCAGGGGATCAGCCTCATTCTCCGCTGGATTCCTAGAGGATCAAGCTTTTCCCACTGGATTCCCAAGGATTAACCTTTTTTCCACTGGATTCCCAGAGGATCAGCCTTTTCCCACTGGATTCCCAGAGGATCAGCCCTTTTCCCTGTTGCCTCCGTTTGAGGCGTGACGACCTGGATCAGGAATGGCACGGCGGCAACCCTCCTGCCGCTCGGACCAAGTACTCGCATGCACCAACGTGGTGGACGGTGAATGGCGTTTATTGACGGTTCCACGGGGTTATAGATAACGGGGGTTAACGGCCAACAAAACGGGGGCTAAGTAACTTTAACGGCAAAGGGGAGGGGTTCTGTCTGCCCCAACATCGCGAGATCTTGCGGTCGGTCCCTAATCTCCCACATTTCCCACTGGATAAATCTTTTCCCATTGGATTCCCAGAGGATAAATCTTTTCCCACTGGATTCCAAGAGGATCAACCTTTTTCACTGGATTCCCAGAGGATTCTGACTCTGTCACTGTTTTTTTTTGTTTGTACTACTGCATTTGTATTTTTAATTTTTCCTAATAAAGAACTGTTATTTCTACTCCCATATCTTTGCCTGAGAGCTCCTTAATTCCAAAATAATTATTATTTTAATTTAGTAGTAGGAGTAGTAGTAGTAGCAGCAGTAGTAGCAGCAGCAGCAGTAGTAGTAGTAGTGGTAGTAGTAGTAGTAGTAATCAAAGGGAGAGGGTTTAAATTTTCCATTTCAGTGGAGGCTCCTGAAATGGGGAGACATCCCCAAGGACAAGCCATGTAAAATAGTTCCTGAAATATGTAAATTAGGTAATGGATATGCTTGAGGGTCTATGAATATGCAACAGGCTGATTTAATTAAAACCAGATTAATTAAGAGGTGTCCCCGAAATTACTGGGGGGTCTTGATGGCCATAACAACCTTTGCTCGATGGTCCTTGTCTCCCATGACATCAGCCTGTTGCATATTCATAGATCCTCATGAATATCCATAAACTACTTTACACATTCCAGGAACAAACTTGGCTTCATCCTGTTTGGGGTTCCCACCCCCCTCCCAGCTCAGTTTGGGGTGTTCCATCCCCCTCCCAGCTCAGTTTTGGGATCCCATTCCCCTCCCAGCTTACTTTAGGGGTCCCATACCCCTCCCACCTCGATTTGGGGGTCCCACCCCCCTCTTTTCCCCACTCTCCCTCCCCTTTCCGATCCTTCCCCCAGTCCCCTCCCCCGTGTTTGGTTTTGGGGGCTCCAGGCCCCTCCTGCTCCGTTTTGGGGTCCCGACCCCGTTTTGCATTAATTTGGGGTCCCCAGCCCATCCCCAAGGTCACCTTCTCCCCCTCCCCAAATTGCGCTGCTGGCAACTGAAGAGTCATCAGCGAGACACGCTCTGATTGGCTGGAAATTACCCCGTGCGGTCTGTGAGTACCGCAGTAAGAGGCCTTGGTCTGTGCCTGGCAACTGATGAGTCAGTGTTGGGCCGGGCGCTGATTGGCTGAAAATCGCTGAGCGGGGCCAGTGCTCTGAGTTTCTGCGCATCAACTGGATCGTCATCAGTGCTGCGCGTTCTGATTGGTCGGGATCTGTTTTGGGGTGGGGACGGGAGGAACTGAGGTTACTTGGGGTTTCTTTGGGTTTATTTAGGGATTGTTTGGGGTTGATTTGGGTCTATTTATGGACTATTTGGGGTTTATCTTAGGTTTTACTTGGTTTATTTCTGTTTATTTGGGGTTATTTGGAGATATTTAGGTTTATTTGAAAGTATTTGGTTTTGTTTGGGCTTATTTGGGTTTATTTGGGCTGATTTGGAATTATTTGGGGTTCTTGGGGTTTATGTTGGTGTATATGGGGTTTTTTTTTTAGTTGTACTTGAAATCATTTGGGGTTGTTTGGGGGTTTAATTTGGGGTTTTCTTGTTTTGTTTTTTGGGGGTTATTGTATTTCTTTGGGCTTATTTGGGGGACTTTTAGGTATTGTTTGGGGTTATTTGGGGTTTATTGCAAGTGTTTTGGGGTCATGTAGGGTCAAAAATGTCGGGAATGTTTCTCCTGCAAAGAACGGGAATTTTTCCTTAAAAATTCAAGAGTTTTTCCCCCCAAAAAATGGGAATGTTCCCTTAATAATCCCGTACTTTTCCCAGCCAATAGCGGCGCGGCCCGCCCCAACGATCCAATCACCGTGGTTAATGTCCCAAATTAACGAATCACGGCGCACCCTGCCCCAAACGAGCCAATCACCATGGGTCTCCCCTCAAGAACACCGGCCTCCCCGTGCGCCGATCCAACCAATCACCGCACGCCTCCCCTAAGCTACTCCTGCCTCCTTCGAGCTGAACCAACCAATCACCGGGCGTCTCCCCTCAGAAACTCCCTCCTTTTTTGCCTCTATCCGACCAATCACTGCGCGCCTTCCCTTTGCCAAAGCCCGCCTCCCCCACCCCTCTGCTGTCAATCACCCCGCCCTCTACGAAAGCAACCAATCACCGGGCGTCTCCCCTCACCAACTCCCGTCCCCTCCGCCCCGCTCCAGCCAATCAGAGCCGATCCCGAAGCGGTGCCCCCTGACCCCGTGGCTGAGCATGGAGCGGGTGTCTCTTCCCCCCCCGCCGCCCCCCGGGACCCCCTCAGGGACCCCCGGGAGCGGCCCCGGGCTCGGGCGGGTCCTGCAGGAGGCGCTGGAGAGAGCGGGGGAGGCGCTGGGAGAGGACGGGGGCTCCGGGAGCTGCTGAGGAGGCGCAGGAACAGGTGAGGGGTCCTGGAGGGGTCGTAAGGGGAATTTGGGGAGGGGTCTTGAGAACGTTTGGGGGGGATTTTGGGAGGATCTGGGGGGAACTTGAGGGGGTTTTAGCGGGGTCTGGGGGTGCTGTGGGGGGGCTTTGGGGGGGAATTTGGGGAGGGGTCCTCGGGGGATGTCACGATCCGTCCTCACGGACGGGTTTCGTGATGGTTCGTGGATTTGATCTCAGGGTGCAAAAAGAACCGACACGGTACAAGGGGGTTTGCAATGATAATCGAAACAAATGCACCTTTATTGAATGACCCCACAAAATGCGAGAGAGGGATTAAGGGAGAGAAAAAGATAGAGGAAGAGAGAGAGACAAAAGAGAGAGAGAGAGAAAGAGGGGGATAGACAAACCAAACATAGAGACGAAGTCCTTTGGTCCAGTCCAGTCGAGGATCCGCCTATTACGTCGGGGAGATCTCGAAGTCTCTCGCTAACTCAGAGGTTTTTATTATGATAACTCTATTGGAAATTGCCGGGGAGGGGGGAAACAGATACAATAAGGAGTAGATGTAACAGGTAGTCCATGTTCTCAGCAGTAAACGAGAGCCATTGTGTTCTTGGTCCAGCGGTCACAACCTGCAGGCAAACATCTCGCTTTGGTCAGCTTGCCTCCCCCACACACCTGCCCCGGGCTGGGGGTTTCAGTCCCAGTCCTTGGAAGGAGCAGAGGGGCCTTTTCACATGGGGGTTTCATGTCTCAGTCCTTGATGGAGAGGCTCCTTACATCTCAGTCTGTCTGTCACGGTGGTTGTAAAACAGGTGAGGGTCTTCTGTGGGGGGACCACCCAGAACTCAGGAGAATCCAGCCAGGCCGAGAGGTGGGACAGCTCCCAAGGCTGTTGTTGCACAAAGGGCACGGTGCTTCCTTCTTCTTCTCATTGGGCTCAGTGTAGCACACAGCAAACAACACCTGTGCAAACAATGGCTTGGCAACGCTCTCAGGTCTCAGGCACATGACTTTCTCCTTTGGAGCCAGAGATTTAAGACAGGGGGGGTCTTCTCTTCAGTGGTCCCCCAATGACGATCGTGAGGCAGATGAGGGAAAATTCGGACAGACTCTCACATGACCCCGTGACTCATGATTGTCTTGAAGGATCCTCATCAGCAGAACTCTGGAGTGTCGCTGATGGGTCTGCAGAACTCGCCGTACGTTGGTAGTATAACCCGGAAAAATAGGTGTCGTGAACGGCGGAGGAATTGCAGCACACAATATGCGTGGATGACAAATCCCCAAGTTTATTGAAAACTCACACCTATTTATATTGGTGTTAATGAAGCTTATACATATTGCAAAAGCTGAGCTCATTATTGGTTAAAGCACACTTAGATCAACCACACCTACTTCTATCTTCTAATGATTATTTTGTTTCTATGTTTGTATTCTTCTAGCTTCTCTACCTAGGATATCTACATTTTCTGGCAAGCAATTTTCTCCCCCGTCTTCCCGTTTCAGCGAAGGTCACTATGACCTTTGTCAGTGATTGGACACTGGTTACATAATTCCCAGCTTGTTTCCCCTATCCTTATCCATCGGTATCACATCGAAATGTCCTTTCTCAGCTAACCAATTATCCAAAAAGCTCTCTACATCTCCCCTGTTTTTCTGTTGAACAAGCATGGTTTGATTAAATGCGGTAGTTATCATCTTTCGCACCATATTCTGCAAGCATATACAAAAACAAGGCAAGACTAATACTAACAACAAAGCTACAATAGCTACTACAATGCTAACCTTAACAATAGAATGTAACCATGATCCTAAGTTTAAAGATTTGAGCCATCCATCAATACCAAGGCCTGATTCTACCTGTAAGTTCCCAGTTAACCTCCGCAACTCAGAGAGCTGTGAGTGAACAGACTGTGCATGATCAGAAAGATTCATGCAACACATGCCCTCAGATTCATCACAGCCATGGCCTTGTGCAAGTAAAAGAAAATCAATTGCAGCTCTATTTTGAAGTGTTGCATGGCGAATAGAATCTACATCAAGCAAAAGACTAGAAATTGCTAAAGAAGTTGCATTTGTTTGTTTAGCAAGACAACACCCTAACCTATTCAAAATAGCATGAGCACTTGCTGCTGATACCGCTGGAGCTAAGAAAGATGCTGCAACTATGGCCGCTGGGGACCAAAACTTTACATCATCCCGGCAGTCTGCAGCAAATGCATGAGCCATTCGTTTGCTTCTACGATGGTGGCGGCTCATGTTCAGTATCATGGACATGTTAGGTGTAAGTAGAGACAGCCGTCCAAGTGTACACGGTCCCCCGTGCAGCATTGATGGGATACCGGCCCAAGCATGGTCCCCACATATCAGGAAGTATCCTGCTGGCAATTGAATAGGGTCATTTGATGAGACTGACACTCTCTTTGTTGTATAATTGCACCAGGCCAATGCATTACAGTAGACAGCCATGCTGGAGGTTACAACATTAGAGTGGTTCTTGACTGACAACAGGCTTCTATGGTTAAAATGAATGCATGCATCTGCCATCACTGACCCTAACAACTCCAACTCTTGGGGTCTTGTGGTGCTATAGGAAAGTGGGAAATCCACTGATCCCAATTATCCACACTCGTCCTAGCATTACTGACCTTACAAGTTGGTACATGTGCAGGGCATGGCCAGGGATCTGCTGGCAATCCAACCAAACAAGTTGTGAATGGATTGCCAGGAGAACATAATGACAGGCAAATAGCCTCCTGTTTAGTCAAGTTTGCCAGGGTGACCCATATGTTAGTCTTGGGCTGAGGTGGGGCCCATGCCTGATAGTCTACACCGTCCACAAAAGAAGCAAAAATTAACAAAGCAATAACATAAAGTTTCCATCAAACACAGCTGCTCGGGTCCATTTAGCAGGTACCCACAGAGATCCTGTAGGGGTAGAAACACAAAGATATCTGCGGCCCCAATATAACACCTTAGCAGGACCTTGCCATTGTCCTGTTTTAGGATCTCTATATCTCACCCATACATCTTTCTTTACACCATCTGTTTCATGTACATAGTGATGAATCACAGCAGGAACCTTATTTTCCCCAAAAACACACAAGTGGGTCAAAACAAGCAAACACTTTAACAACCTTTCTTGTGGCTCTCTGGTATCTATATATTTACTCAAATATCTTTTCAAAATACCATTTGCTCTCTGCAGCTGCATAAACAGTTCATGTAACCTCCTGTTTTGAACCTTTTTTATAGAGGCATCCTCTATTCGCTCACACACGCCTGCAACATACAAAGAATCTGTTACAATGTTAAGAGGTCCAGAGAAATGCATCATGGCCCATACAACAGCCAATAGCTCCATCGTTTGCAAAGTGTCCAACTCAGTAGCTTGGAGTATATGATGATGCCATTGTCCCTTTTCTCGCCAGGTCACTGCAGCAGTTTTGGATTTTCTTCCTGCATCTGTGTAGAAGGTTATAGCATCCGATAAGGGCTTTAGTGATCTCTTTGGACACTGAATGCAACCCCACGGTCCTACCCAATTCAATGGTACATTGGGAATATCATCAGTGGCAATCACACTACCGGCTCCCAACAGGGCCTCTTGTAACTCCATACTGTTTGCCAGATACCAGGTTAATGTATCCTTTTTCATTGGTATCTGTATCTGATCAGGTTCCTTTCCCATAATCTGTATTGTCTGTTCACGACCCTTTTTGAGCAGATCAGCTAAAATCTCAATTTTCTGAAGAAGGGTTTTATGTTGTTGAAGTGGAGGAGATATCCATTCCAAGGCCCATATCTCCCCCGTTTTTCTGTTATGCTGAGTAAGTGCACCCAGTAAAAATTTTGGTCCACACCAAACTGTCAGCTGTATAGGGAGATCAAGATCACGTCTCCGAACACTGCCTTGTGTAACCCAGTCCAATATCTGCTGCAGTGTCTCAAGGATGCAGAGCAATAGTAAAGAAGCAGTCCTTCAGATCAATAATCAAAAGTGGCCAGTCCCCTGGCAGGCTGGAGGCAGGTTGAGCTGAAGCGGTGACAGCTGCTACTCGTGTCCGGGCGCAGGGAGCTGGTGGCTGGGAAGCAGAACCGCGCCGGGCAGCCGCGGGGCGGGCGGACCTCCCGGAGCCCGCTGCCCCACGGGGGGTGGGAGGCCCGTCCTGCCGCCCCCCCCCTCGGCTCGGGGGTCGGGGTGGCCACGGAGCGGAGCAGGAGGAGGCGGAGAAGGTGTAGGGTTTAACACCAGGGCAGGCGGCACGGACGGCACGGCTGGAGGACATGCAGGGGGGGGCTGCTGCCCGAGGCAGGAACTGATAGCTGCAGGGAGCTGCTGTTTAGAGCAGGAGCTAGTGTCGGTGGGGAGCCAAACCAGTCTCCGTAACTCCTGTTTCTTTCATGGGCTGCACTAGTCTGCTGGGCAGCTCTTTCCTCTGCCTGGTATTTCAGCAATTCATCATGCACGACTCGCCATAACTTTCCCAACTTTCTCGCGGCTTTATCATCATCTATGACTGCCTGCCACAACTAATCCCCAAATATACGGCACTCTGATAACCTATGCACTGTGCGAGGGTTTTAAAACAGTCTTTGTGCATACTCATGAGCTAACAACCCATGAAGCTCTTTCTGCAAATCTATACCCTTAACCTTACGCTTTTATAAAAAGCTAGGAAATAAATCATATGCTGCTTGCCTTTCTTTATCCGTGTTAAAGATAACAGCGCGCTTCTTGCAGCCCTTGCAGGCTTCCGGCAGCATGTATCAGCCGGGCTCTCCGTTGAGGTCACCCGGGGCACTGCACTTTCCCTTTTCCAGCGGTGCTTTTGCCGTCCTCAGCTGCGATAGGACCCGAACTTCTTACGCCGCTCGACCGTGGCTACCGTTGAATCACGTCCGGGGTTCACCATTTGTCATGAACGGCGGAGGAATTGCAGCACACAATATGCGTGGATGACAAATCCCCAAGTTTATTGAAAACTCACACATATTTATATTGGTGTTAATGAAGCTTATACATATTGCAAAAGCTGAGCTCATTATTGGTTAAAGCACACTTAGATCAACCATGCCTACTTCTATCTTCTAATGATTATTTTGTTTCTATGTTTGCATTCTTCTAGCTTCTCTACCTAGGATATCTACATTTTCTGGCAAGCAATTTTCTCCCCCGTCTTCCCGTTTCAGCGAAGGTCACTATGACCTTTGTCAGTGATTGGACACTGGTTACATAATTCCCAGCTTGTTTCCCCTATCCTTATCCATCGGTATCACATCGAAATGTCCTTTCTCAGCTAATCAATTATCCAAAAAGCTCTCTACAAATAGGGACTACAAAAAGAGAGGAAACAGAGAAAGAGAAAAGGAAAAGAAAGGATAGGAAAAGGAGGGGAAAAAGGGAAACAATAAACAAACATAATTAATATTGATTATCTGCAGCAGTGCAACTCAATTGTCAGCGTCTGGCTAGCTACCAGCACTGCTAGCAGCACGAGGGGGCACTTCTCCCGAGAGCTGGCTTCGGGATAGTGCCTAAGGCAGTGCCCAGCTTGCAGCTGTAGGCATACCTTGTGCAGGATGAAGTCTAGTAAAGGCTGCAACCAGCGGAAAGAAGGCGGCAGACTCCAACTGTGGCTTAATCCAGGCTTTAATGAATCCCAGAGGGACCGACAGGAGAAGACAGGGGGGAGGGGATGACAGCAAGTTTTTAAGGGGTAGGGAGAACAAGGGAGGTGCCAGGCATTGGGCCAATGGGGGTGCAGTGGGGAGTGGGGTCCAAGGGATTGACACGTGGGCAACACCAACGGGAAACATTCTGGGGAGGGGCCCCGGTCCCTAAGCCAACCATCAAACTCCCCTGCTGGAACATTCTAGCAGTAAGGGTGGGGAGTGAGAGTGATTGGCAGGGTACTGGGGAGGGATCAGAAGAAAAGATACAAGGGTTTCCAGGGAAACCAGGGCGGAGTTTAGGGGATACATTGTTGGCTGAGGTGGAGCCAGGAAGACAGACAGCTCCAAAGGCGGGAAGGGAGAACTGGGGCAGAACCATTTTCAGACAGAAGGGGATTGGAACAAACCAACCTAATAACTTAACAAAACACACTGCAACAATTATCATAACAATTTTCACAAATGGTTGAATAATTAGAACAATGTTACTTTTATAACAATTTTCAAATGGTTAAACCAAGTCACAAATAATCAAAAGCAAAAGCAATCAACAAATCATAATACAAGCATGAACTTTAAAAAATTATTTTCTAAAACAATTCACTAAAAATCGAAAGTAATTCCCACAAAATCAAATGGAAATTAGGATTATTCCAAAACACATATGCTTCATTCATAATTGCCTTGTGTCAAAGGCTTGGGGATGTCCACAGTGCATGGGACATCAGCCAAGTTGTGTGCATTAACTATAGACGTCAATCTTGTCAGCTGTTTCATGCTCCAATTCATAACGAATGGGACTGCTGATAAAATAAAACCAAGCAGAATTGGTATCAAAAGGATAACAATGGGATGACACAGACTGCTCAGGACACCCGTGGCAGTAGGAGACCACCTAAAAGAGTATCCCACCCCCTGTGCTCGGCATCTTTCTCCACTCTTTCCATGACACGGGGTATCTGTCTCACATTGTGATGAGCAGTCACCAGGGCTTTCTGTGCGTTTTTCTCAATCTTCTCAAGGATTTCAACTAAGTCTCGATGGAGCAGCAGTTGTCTTACCAAAGTGAGATCCATCCCAATAGGAGTAGGCATCAGTTTGTGAATCAGTGTGTAGTTGGATTGCAATGGGTAGTGAGAGGTAACTGGAGCTTCATAAGAGAAATCCCACCCTGCAATTTTGGTAAAGTTACAAGCACAGAAAGTTGAAAGATTTTTAGTATCTACTACCACGTTTTCTACAAATACAAAATCACAAGCAGTTTTAAGCATGCACATCTATTGCCCATGTATGTAAGGACTGTTTCAGAAGTCTTGTTAGGACAAATTTCAAAATGACAGATATTTTGCTCTGTGTCTGAACAAATGTCTTGAGCTATGATTGCATTGCTTTCACAGATGAGCCCTTGTTGTTCTCGGACAATACAAGATTCCAAATTAACAGTTTGCCATTTCTCACCAATTTGACGGGCCCATTCTCTATGGGATAGAGAACAGCTCTGCTGTAATTCAGTTCTAATGCTATAACAGGGAAAATCAAATGCTCTGAGGCATTGTGTATGGTTAACACAAAAGCTGTGGCTGTATTTGCAATGGGCTCATAGGTAAAATTCACCAGGTTCCACCAGGATTGGAATTCTCTTTCAAAGTCAGTGGCACTGTCCCAAATTATTTTCCGAATTTCAGTGGGAAAAGTGCATTCTTCACCTTCTCTTATAACTGAGGCAGCAACTGACAGCATCCACAATTGTGCCTGGATACAGCTGAGAGCCAAAGAAACGTTGTTTTGTGTAGCACCAAGTGCATCAATTATCAATTTGTGATCATTTACATTTACCTTTTCCCAAGCCAACCACAAACAACCCCCCTTCCCAGGCAGTGTACCTTTTTTCAGTATCTCTGAAACCACGGGAATAAAAACCAACAGGCTTTGTCAGACCCTCAGGACCCCGCTGCCGTATATGAACGGAAAGCTGTGAGGAGGCAAATCCGTATTCCAGCTGAAAGGGATCTGTGGGATGGACAGGGTCCAGTGCTTGGTGTGCTGTCACTTCAAAAATCAGTAATTGCAATGTTTCCTCCTGAAAAGAAGTCCAATCCCATTTTATTCTTTTTCTCAGCAAGACATAAAGGGGAACAAAAGGGTCATTCTGGTTCCTGAGAGGTTTATCTGGTCTTTCTATAGGAGACATAGCTACTGTGGTTTTCTGAAGGAGAATTGCTGTAGGTTTAAGTGTTCCTGGAAGCCCTTGAATGAGAGCTCATATTTTCAGGCTTTACAGGTGATTGCATTGGTGACTCAAAACCAGGAATTTGTTGGATCCGCGGAAGAAATGCGGCACACAATATGCGTGATCAGCAAGTCTCCAACTTTATTGATAGTTCACACATATTTATATTGGTGTTAATGTGGCTTATACATATTGCAAAGCTGAGCTCATTATTGGTTAATTACTTCTCGGTCAACCACGCCTACTTCTATATTCTTCTGGTTATTTTGTTACTACTTCTACATTCTTGTGGTTATTCTGCTGAAACTATCCTCATATTTTTGGCATGAGACCCTCTCCTCTATCCAGTTGTTGCACCAAGGGCACAATGTCCCTGTCAGTGGTTGGACACTGACTGCTGAATCCTAGACTTGCCTCCTTCTAACTTAACCAACGCTATTATGTCGACGTGACCTTTCTCAGCTGGCCAGCTGTCCACAAAGCTCTCCACACTGGAGCGGTTAACTGGAAACCTACAGGTAGAATCAGGCTTTGATATTGATGGATAGCTCAAATCTTTAGGCCTGGGATCATGGTTACGCTCTATTGTTAAGGTCAGCATTATAGTGAGCATTATAGCTTTGTTAGTAGTATTAATTTTGCCGTGTTTCTGCATATGCCTACAGAACATGGTGCAAAAGATGGTATCTGCTGCATTTAATCAGACCATGCTGGTTCAACAGAAAAACGGGGGAAATGTGGAGAGCTTTGTGGAAGCCGAGCCCCAGCGCCAGGAAGACGAAGCCCAAGACGAAGCCCCCGATGCCCGTCAGCATCTTGCTGCGGGCGGCGTCCGGCGGCATCTCTGGGGGGTTCGCAGGGCTCAGCACCCCCAAAACCTCTCAGGGACACCCCCAGCCCCTCCCAGCGCCCTCCCTGTGGCCCCCAGCCCAGCCAGGAGCCCCTGAAACCTCCCCCCGATCCCTTTTTGTCCTGGCCAGGAGCCACCAAAGCCCCTCCCGTCCCTCTCAGCATCCCACAGCCCCCTCCTGATGGCAGCGAGGGAAGACAAGCAATCAATCAATATGATTGGTAAAGCAAGCTTCGGTTTATCTTGAGCACACCGGTACTTTTATATTGTTTTCCAGTAATTATGCATACTTATCGTTAGTTTATTGGTTTAATTGCTCATACATGTCGTGAGTTTCTTGGTTTAAAGCAAGAGATTACATTTACATATTCCTCCTACTTTGTGGTTATGCATACTTTATGGTTTCTGTTCTCGTTGCTGTCCTTGCCCTTTCGACCTTGTCAGCAGGCAGGACACAGCATCTTCCTATCATGGCGTGCGGCCTGGTTATGCTAAGTGCGGCCCACTTATGCCAAGCTGCTAAGTTAACATGTATGCTCAGTTATCATGGGGCTTGCTTGTACAACATTTCCACGGATCCATGGCCCTTTTCCTCCAGCCATTCTTCCACACTTTCCCTTCCGCACCGCACGCTTGGGCAAATTGCGCAGACCAAGCAGCCTTTTCCCCCTCTTCCCCATTGGCCTGAAGACACTCTGCACCAAGAGAAAGCTCCTGGACAGCCGGCTATCCAACAACAGCAATTTAATGTTCCTCTAGGGGGTGAAGGGAAAGGAAGTGCTGGCAGAGGAGAGGTGCTCCCCGCAGGCTCAGGTGGCCCCAGCAGACGCAGCCTCCCGGAGCAGTTCTGCACAGTGCCGCAGCAGGACACTCAGCCACGGCCACACAGCAAAGGCCGCGAGTGCCAGAGGCGGCGCAGTTGGTCTCGCATCTTCTGGAGTCGGGAGCAGGGAACGCTCTGTAGAGCTAAAAGGATGTACAGAGCTTGAAGCGCCAGGCATGAGATGGCAGGGCTGGTGTCATCTGTCATGTCCTGCAGGGCTGCAGAGAGAGAAACAGAGGCCCAGTCAGAGGCTGGATCTGCGGGGAGCTGGGGAGAGCCTCCAGGCTCGTGCATAGCACGCAGCTCCTGGCACGGCCTGGAGGAAGCAGGAGGCAAGAAGGACGAGCTGGCAGCTGCTGGCCAGGAATGTCCCCCAGGCGGCTGCAAGGTGTCTGTGCTGTGGGCACCTTGGGGCGCGCAGGGAGCGGAGCCGTGGGCGGGCGGGCCAGGGAACGCAGGTGCCAGCGGCAGCCCCCGGCGAGAGCCCGCGGGCCTCACTCACCCCTGCAGATGATGCGGAAGTGCGGCTGCTGCCCTGTCAGGAAGCGCCCGGCCATCCCTGGGGAACACAGAGCGTGTCCTGCCTTCAGAGCCACAGCTGCCGCCCAGGGGCGCTGCCAGCCCCGAGGCCACACGCCCTGCTGGCCCGGCAGGGCTCAGCCCGGGCCCCTGGCGCACGCTGCCGCCCCAGGCCACGGCTGCCAGAGGGCGGCAGCAGCAATGCCGAGCCCAGCCGGGGCTGCACATGCCCGCGCCCGGACCCTGCTGCCGGGCCAGCAGGCGGGGCTGGGGCCGAGCTGCGGCGGGCCGGGCCGGGGAGGGAGCCGGGCTTGGCGCTCACCCATGAACCTGACGGCCGCCTCTCGCAGGGGCTCCTGTGCGCTCCGCACGTAGGGCAGGGCCAGGCGCAGCTGCTCGGCCGCTCGGCTCCTGTCCTCTGCCAGCTGCAGAGAGCGGCGGGGCACGGAGGGAAAGGGTTGATGCGGGCCCCGCCCCTGGGCCGGGCGCTGCCTACGGCCGCCACTGCTCCCCCTGCCCACAGAGCCCTGAGGCCTGGCCAGCAGCCGCAGGCGCCGGGCTCGGCACGGGGCGGAGGGCCCAGCGAGCCGCGGTGCCGCCCCGCAGCAGAGCCCGGCTGGCTCGGGCCTCCATCGGCACCGGCCTTGGGGCCACAGGAGCCTGGAGAAGAGCCCGCACGGCCCAGCAAGGGAGCGGCGTGTGGGGCGCAGGCTGGTGCCCCTGCCTGCGGCACTGGGCAGGGGCCACAGCTGCCAGCCCCACAGACTGGGCGCCGGGGGCAGGCGGCTTCTCCAGGGATTGGGCTGGGTATTCCAGGCTGTCCTTACCAAGCACTCGGCAAATCTCCACATCTGATCCGTCTGCAGCAGCTGCTTGAGATCCTTCCTCTTCAGGAAGCTTACTGCAGAAAGCAGCGTTTCCCGAGAGGCCTGCAGAGCAGCAGAGACCCAGAGATGGCACCGCAGCCCAGGGCACCGGACCCGCATCTCTGTGCCAGGGCCGGGAGGAGGCTGGAGCCCGTCAGGTGCCAGGGGCTGGGGAGACAGCTGAGCTCCTTCCATGGGGACACCCAGGAGGCCTCACCTGTGCCACACGCCCGTTCTCATCGTGGCAGTGGAAGAAGAGTGGGAGCAGGCTCTGGCTCACATGCTTCTTCAGAGGCTTTTCTCCCTTTGCCACTACCAAGGTGATCACGTCTTGGAAGAGGCGAATGGAGAGCAGCTGCACAAGGCTGTTGTCCTGTTGAAAAGGAAGCCAAAGCCCTTCACATCAGCTGCTCTGGGCCTCCCTGTGCCCAGGCCCAAGGCAGCACCCAAGTGCCCGTGGCTGGGGGCACAGAGCCTCACATTGTCAAAGAGGTGCCAGAGCGCCTCCGCCAGCTGCAGGGCGATGGGGCTGGCTATTGCCAGGTCTTTCTGCAGCAGCAGGAGGCTGAGCACAATGAGGGTCTTCTCCACGATGTCTTCATCCCTATCCCACAGTAGCTTCCCAAGGCTTTCAGTCAGGCTGTACATGCTTGGATCCTGTGTGCAAAACAAGGCTGGGCAACCCCACGCTGCTGCTGCTGCTGCTGCAGGGCTCAGAGGCCCAAGGCCTGTCCCAAAGCACTCAGGCAGCTGAACAGCGACCCTGGAGAGCTGGGAGCAGCTGCCACAGCTGCCAAAGTCCAGCTAAGCCCAAGGGGCTGCTTGCCCCAGCCCCACGCTGCCAGCACAGCTTCAGCTGCTGCCTCCTTCTCACCATCGAGGTGAGCACCACGAGGCCTCGCAGCGCCACGCCACGCATCTGCCTGGACTCGCTCTGCAGGTGCCTTGTCAAGATCTCCAGGACTTTTTTACCGCATTCGCTCAAGTCCAGGCAATCCAGGACCTGAAAGGCACAGAGCAGGCACAGAGCAGGCACAGAGGTGCCCAGCTGGCAGGAGCTCAGAAGTGCACGGGGCCGAGCCAAGGCAGCAGCACAGGGCACGGGCAGCGTCCCAGGCAGCTGCGGCTACGAGAGGACAGAGGGTGGGAGGCAGCTCAGCCAGGCAGCGCTGGCCATGGGGCTCACCTCCACCAGGAAGGCCAGGGCGGGCAGCTCCCAGTCTGAAATGCCTTGGCTGAGCAGGTCAAAGAGGCAGGATGCCATGCCGCAACACCAGATGATGGAGACACGGCGCATCTCCCTGGCAGGGAGAAAAAGGCACCATTGCTCCTGGGCTGGGCGGGCAAACCTCTCCCAGTGCTGACTCGCAGAGCTCTGGTCTGCTCCCGAGCATCCCGAGGGCGCTTTGGGAGGCGGCTGTTCCCGGGCAGCCTCCTGTGCCGGCCTTTTCCAGTCTGCTCATGCCTCCCTTGGTGACAAGGCCCGGCTGCCCCTGAGCACGGGGACTGTGTGGGGCGTTGCAGGCACAAAGGAGAGGAGCGGTGGGGAGAACGAGGTCTCACCTGGCCAGCAGACGCACTGCACAGTGGTGGGTGTCGGCACAGAGCAGCGTGTCCCAGGCACGCTTGCGTTCCATGGACAGCACCACGTGCTCATAGCGCATTTGGCAGAGCAGGGCCTTCAGGGTCTGCAGCGCAAAGCTGTGTGCAGAGCAAAGCCCAGGTCACGCTGGGAGCCCCGGCTCCTGCCCTGGGGGCGTGGGAGGGATGGGGAGACTGGGAGGACTGGCATGGAGCACCTGTTGGGGTTGGCGGAGAGGCCGTGTTGCTCCTGGCATCCCTTCCAGAAGGTCTCAACCTCTTCTGGCATATCCTGCATGCTGATGTAAGCTTGGAAGAGCAGACGCAGAAAGAGATTGGAGAAATACTCCAGCACCACAGGCGAGCGCCAGGCCAGATTGAAGACTCTCCACAGGGCCACGGTTGCCTGCAAGAAATAAAACAGCCAGAGACAAGGCTCAGTGCCAAGACATCCACGTGGCACGGCCTGAGCATGCCAAGGAGAGGCCGGGGGAGACACGTGGGAGCAGCCGGCCTGGTGCCCCTGAACCCTGCCCCTAAGGCAGGATTCAGCCCAGTGCCTGAGGCAGGGAGATGCAGCTGGTGGGAGGACAGAGAGCTGGCTGCTGGAGAGGCGGCCTGGGGGCTGGCAAAGGCCGGCACCAGAAACTCACAGCCAGGGCAAAGACTCCTGCGTTGTCCCCATCGGAGGTGTACACGCTGTGCACTGGCCAGGCACTCAGCACATCGAGGAGTAGCCGCAGCGCCGGCTCCGCAGTCCTGCTCAAGGACATGATGGTTCCCCACATGGTGGCGGCAGCTCTGTGGGGTCAGAGCTCTGTGTCAGGGCGGGCTCGGCCACAGCACCGTGGCCTGGGCAGCTGCAGGGCCCCGCGCTGGCCCTCAGCCCTGCCTCTGCCCACTGCCCCTGGCCGGCAGCGGCCAGCCAGCCCACGTGGGTACAGGCCCCGAGGGGCAGGGAGGGAGCGTGGCACCAGGCTCAGGAGCTGACATGGCAGCCCTGGAAAACAGAGGAGCCAGAGGATCCTGGAACTGCCTGCCTGTCTGGCAGTCAGCAGGGACAGGCTCTACAGGGTGATGGGCCGGTGAACCCGAAGCCCTCAAGGCACGTGGGGCTGCCCCACCTGTCACACGATGGGGCCCAGCGCAAGAGGGTGATCAGCACGTCCGAGGGGTATTCCTCAGTCAGCTCCAGAAGGGCCTTGTCCAGCCTGTGCCCAGCAGACTCATTGGCCATGAGCCATTGGTGGATGGACCTCACCATGGCGGGCACCTGCAGAGGGCACGGGGAGACTTGGAGAGCTGCCAGAGCAGCAACTCCCCCTGAGAAGTGCTTCCCTTCCAACCGCATTGGGCCGGGCCTCAAAGGCCCAGGGAGCCCGGCAGAGCCGGCTCGAGGCGCCGCACCCCTGCTGGGGCCATCGAGCCCTTGCCCCAGGCTGCTTACTTGCATTGGATTGGAGACACCCTTCTCCACAAGCAAATCCAGCATGGCAGCATCAATCTCGGCATCAAGGAACGGAAGGTTGGCCAAGACGCCCGTGCCCACACCGGCGGTCTCTTCCTGCCAAAGGCACGTGATGAATTCACAGAGGGTCGGCAGGAGAAGGGCAGCAAGAGAGGGAGAATCTATGGAGCGCTCCAAGCCTGGTGCTTGGCTGAGCAGTGCCAGCAGGCCCAGCCCAGGTGGGGATGGCCGCAGGTACCTGCGCCGTTCTGCCCAAGCGGCCACGGGCGGCTTCCTGTTCTTGTGTCCGGTCCTGGGCTGCATCTGGCAAAGAGCGAGCGCAGCCAGAGCTGAGGGGCTGCGGGAGAGGCCGGAGAACACAGCCCAGCCCTGCGCTCCCCAGGCAGGGAGAGCCTCGGGATGCCCCGGGGGATGGAGCGTGGCTGCCAGGTGCTCCAGCCCAGCTTCTGTCCTATCCATGGATATGTCCACAGGGATGGGATGGGATGGGATGGGATGGGATGGGATGGGATGGGATGGGGCCAGGCTGGCTGCAGGCACCAGCCCTGTGGCCCAGCTCTGACACTCACGCCCCTGCAGCAGCTGGAACTGCTCCAGTTCTTCAGGCTGCTGTGCTGAGGTAGCTCCAGCCTCTTCCTCCTCCAGCCAGGCCAGCCTGGGCACGCTGGGGGGTCTCTGCTCCATGTCACTCTTTGCAGTTATGAGTGCTTGCTGAAGCAGAGAGGCCTCGGAAGAGCTGAAGATGAGCAAGTGCTGCAGCTGTGCCTTGAAGGCACCTGCAACAGAGGAGCCTCGGGAAGGCTACAGGACAGGAACTCCTGCAGTCTGTCCTCAAGGGCAGCAGCAAGAGAGAAGTCTCAAAAGGGAAATAGGACTGCAAGTCCTGCAGTCTGTCCTCGAGGGCACCGGCCGCAGGGATGGCAGACGCTTGGGAAATGCTCCACGTCACCGAGTCCCGCAGCCTGGCCTCGAGGTCACCTGCACAGGGAACGCCTGGGAAAAGCTCCGGGTCAGCCAGGAACGAGTTGGCTGTGTGGGGGCTCCTCACAGCACTGCTCTGTCCCGTCCTGTCCCGTTGCGTGCACCGAGCACTGTGGCGTGGCCGTGGCACCACCAGCACCTACGTCACAACGTGTCACAAAGGGTCACCCTTGCACACTCTGTCCCTTTCCATCCCACGGTGACCATGGTGCACTGTGTCACAGAGAGTCCCAGGACACACCTCCACGTGCCCTGGGGACACCCCCACGCCACCCAAACTGCCCCAGCTTGCAGGCAAGACCTTGCCCCAAGTGTTGAAGACACAGCCCAGCAGGAACTTTAGCCACAGCCCAAACAAGAAGCAGCTGCTCCTCTGCTCTGCCTGCTCAGGGCAGCAGAATGAGCCCCCACGGCTGCCACCGCAGCTGAGCAGGAAGGGCACCGGGGCCTTCCACAGGTCCTGCCACGGCCTCTTTGGGACCAGTCCCGGTGCTGGGTGGCCGGCACAGTTGCAGGGGCGTGACACAGACACGGGACGTGTGGCTGTCTTGGTTTGGAAAGACAGGAGTCTGCTAAGGAAGGCAGGAGCCTCCCCTGAAATGGAGAATGTAAACCCTCCCCACCCTTCCTGATTGCTACAAACTTTAAATTTAGGGGCTCTGAGGTAAAAATATGGGAGCAGGAAATAACAGTTCTTTAATAGGGAAGGAAAAAAATAAAAGGATAAAATAAAGCATGCAGTACACTAGAACAACACTGACAGAGTCAGAACCCAACCTGACACCCTGTGGGTAAAGGTGTGGTAGCAGTGCAATTGGAAATGTGGCTGCAGCCCTCCTGCAGTGTTAGGGGTGATTCTGTTGGAGCAGGGGGGGTCCTCTAGAGAAGGATGTGTTCTTCCTCGGAAGATCCAGTGGAAGATGAGGCAGCTGCTGTTCCTCTGGGGAATCCAGTGGAGAAACCCGTGCTGGTGTCTCAAAAACCTCTGGATTATATCTGGGTAGCAATGCTTGGCTCCTCCCTCTGGGCGGAGCATCTCCCAATGGGATGTTATAGTTCTTATCAGTCATGCAGTGACATTCAATAGTCTGTTATCAACAGATGTCCCCTCCTGAGGGAGGTGTGAATGTGGTCACTCAAAGAGAGAGATAAGGCAAACTGCCCGCTTGACAAAGATAATCTGCCATACAGATGGTCATGGAAAACATCTTGCATTGCAATCTGGAACAGCATCTATAACAAACTCCCCTCTTATTCTTTATAAAACATTTAGCTTGAGCAATGTTTCTTATGCTTTGGACTACGCTGATAATTAGCTGAATAAAACAAGGAATCAAACAAGGAAGAAATATCCAAACAGCTGTAACACATAAAAGGAAGAAGCCTAATTTCTTCCACCATTCCATACATGATCTCACCAGCTAGTTTTTTTAACATTGGTTCCCAATTTTGGATCAGTATGTGGGCTATTTTTCATTGTGGTCATCTATTTTAATATATCTACACCTGATATATTAAATTTTCCACAACCACTCCCTTCTTTAGCCAATAGAGAGTCTAAAGCCAATCTATTCTGATATATTATGGGTTTTGTTTGGCTTTGTTGACTTGATATTAATTCCAATGCCCATCTGGTTATGTTTGTTATTATCTCTACAACTGTTTGGAGTCTTATAATATGATTCAGCTAATTAATTGGGGCTGATACAGAGTCAGATTGCTGTGCTGGTTTTACCTTTTTGTTTACTGATTGTTCTTTTACCAAATCTTGGACTCTACCCTTAAAGGCAAATGTGAAACAAATCCATCTCTCCCCTTTTGGACATTCACTTCCCAATATATTCTCACTTTTTCCTACGTTTCTAGCAATGCAGTATTTTCCCCATTTTGCATACAGGTACTTAATTTGGATGGGTCATAGCAGTGACTGCTGACATGGGTGTGTGTAATAAAAGAGGAACTTTGATTTCTTTCTCTGTAATGCTTTTGATAGCATTTGTGACACGATTTTGCTGGTATCCCTAAAGGGAAAAGACAGAAGATGAGTGACAGAAAAAGGAATAACAGAGGTCTGGCATGGCTTATACCCCCACCTGCCATGCCCATGGGATGCTGCCCATAGCAGGTGTATTTGATCTTCTCGGTGGTGAGCACAGCGGCCAATCCAGTCTTGCCCTCTTCTCTTTGCCACTCTCTTTTTGCTAATTTCCAGGCAAATCATTTTTGACACTCTGTAATTGTGGTTTCCCACTGTTCTTCAGGTATCTCCCACTCAACAGGCACTAATAACTTCCATCCACAAAACAAAGTTATTATTTCAGCTGTTTTGAGTTCTATCTGGATAGGGGATAGATTTGGTGCTCGATACTTCCTGCAACATGAGCATCGATTGTGTAAACTACAAGACCAATTTTTCCCACAATTTAAACATTTACATTTAAGCCAGCATTATAACCCAGCATATCTGATATTAGGATGAAGCAAACAGGGTATATGGTATGGCCCTGATGGAAGTTGTAATTCCTCCTCCTCTTTGCATAAGTCACAGGCTAAGGCCAGAACATGAGAATTCTCTGACCGAAATAGTCCTGATGCTCCTGTTTGGAGTGGAAGTATTCCTCCCCAAATTGGATATCTGACATGTCTCAGGACTTGTCCAGTTGGCACTTGAAACCACTGATATAAGCTTAGCCTTGTTTCTCAATTAGCTGTGATTCTTTGTGCATTCCTTGGATCATTTGGGTCCTCGCAGTTCGTTACCACCCAGTCCCAATTTAGGAGCCAATTTGGTATCACCTGGTTTAAATGTGCTAGTCCACTCCTCAGGTTCCTTCGCAGCTCCTTTGATTCTGCTGGCCTGGATCCACTCTCTTTTCCCTTGCCTTGGATTGCCGCCTCATTTGTCAGTAGTACCTGAAAAGGACTTCTCAATAGCACAGGACAGTGACTGGAGGAAAGGCAACTCTACATCAGGATTTGCCATTAGCATTCTTCAAAACTTCCTGGGTTTAGCAACAAGTTGGGGTTTTTGGGGTTTTTTTGGCCACAGCTGCTTGTTCTTCTTGTACCCAGCTGAGTCTTCAGCTGTGCTAGGCTGTTCAGCTCTTGGGATCACGTAAAGGACAGTTCTCCTAGAGAAAAAAGGACTTGCCATGCTTAGGATGCTTCCCTTTCTTTCTAAGGCAGGAAGCCTTAACAGCACTGAAGGGAAAACTCAGAGGCAAATTCCTCTTCTTGTGAGCCACAATTAGGTAAACAAAAAAACCACTCAAAACCAAAGAAAACCAAACCAAACCAAACAACCAAAAACATAAAAAAAAGAGAGCCAGGCCAGTCTTAACATCTATTGCCTTTTATCGTCTGAGCATTATTTAGCTGTTCAGCCTTCACAGATCCATTCTTCTAACACCTTTTCAGAACAAACCCCCCGCCCCATCCTATCAGCAAAAAAGAAGAAAGAAAAAAAGAATCTTTGCTTTAAGAGAACAAAAATAACTTGGTGAACTTTTGAGAATTAGCGAGAGATCAAGGCTATCTCTGCTTTTGTCTTACCGCTTATTCTCATGCCACCCCCTCTTCTCTCTCTCTTCACTCATAGCAGGGCCCCTGTGGGGACCTTGGGGATGTGCCTCGCCCCCCTTTCGCCCCTTTTCTCTCTCTCTCTTCACCCACCTACTGGGGCTGAGGCTGCCGCCCTGCACTGGGACCCCAGCAGGCTGGGAGCCACCCCCGGGCAGCTCCGTCCCTGCGGCAGCCGCGCTCCTCAGCAGCAAACTGTGCAAGCCGTGCCCAGCGCCGCTGCCGGGCTGCTGAGCGTGTGCAGCAACCCCGCGCCCTCCGAGACCCCGGCACCACCAAGCAGCTGCCGAGCCCCAGCGGCGCCCACACAAACCCGCGCCCCGCGCCGCCTCCACCGGGGGGCAAACGCTGGAAGTTGTCACGCGGGGCCGCCCCCATGGATCAGCCCCTGCCGCAGCCCCGAGACTCTGCCGCCCGCACAAGAGCGGTCAAACACCCCACAGCCTCAACAACCCTCACCCTGGCTGCCCAGGGATTCTTTTTCTCTAATAAGCATTTGGATGAACCATCAACATATATCTTTTCCCCCTCTAGGAGGGCTTGTTCTGCTACATCCTCCTGAACTTCAGCTTGGTATTGCACAATTTCTGAACAATCATGTGTTAAGGTACCTTTTTGTTTGCCAAAAAAATTGAGCTAGATTCAAACTTTTTTTTACTTCTAGTGTTAAGTTATCATTATTTCACATTTTTACATCTTAGAGTCTACTAACCATTTCTTCCCCAGCATTTTATTTTCCTTTTTTTTTCCTTTTTGATTTTAACACATTTTGGACCGCATGAGGTGTACACACCACTACTTTATTTCTAAGAGTTTGTCCACAGCCTTTTCTTCTTCTGGTATTACCTCTATTCCCAGCTGGATTTGTAAGTCTTTTCCAAAGAAGTTGACACCTGCTCCAGGAACTAAGAAGACATCTCCTACCCCCATTCTGGCTTCCCCTTTAATGTCTACATTTTTAATGACAGAGATATTAAACCCTTCTCTTTTGTTGATGGTTGTGATTGTGGTTTTGTGTGTCCCCTCTCTGCTGGGATGTTTGCAAAGGGCCCTGCAAAAATCCATAGCAGCTGCATTCACAGTCCAAAAACAAAAAGGGGGAATTGTGAAAGGGGCCAACAGCAGGCCTGTTTGCTAAAGGAGCGAGAAGAAGCCGAGGAGCAAGAAGAAGCTGATAAGGAGCTCTCTCCAAGGCTGTAACCAAGGAGAGAAGAAAGATAAGAGAACCTTGTAGCTGGACGAAGCATTTTTAGAAAGTTAGTTAAGTCACTGTAACTTCTCACCAATAGTGTTATGTTGACTTATTGTGGCCAATAGTAAAGATAGAAGAAGCATAAACAATTGGAAAGTGTATAAAAGGTCAGCCATGTTCAATAATAAAGAGTTGCCATCTGAGACTGCTTGTGGTCTCTGCTTTATGTCGTGACCACCTCGACAGCGACACTTCCCCTCTGCCCCGACGTGATAAGAACAGAGTCGGTGGGGGCCCACACGGGGTCCTAGCAACTGGCAACCGTGACCCACTGGGACGTAGTGGGGGAGGCGGCGTTGGTGCAGCTGAGAGGGGCAGGTGGAAGCCACAGGGAGGTCCGGACCTGATTTCCTCCTATCAAGACACCTGGAAGTAGGTGAGCCACCAACTAGTAATAATGGGACATAATTTATCTAAAGAGGAAGAAAATGTTCTGGCTACATGGAAAGTTTTGTTAAGAAATAAGGGAACTAATACGTCAGACTATGCCCTTCAAAATATATTGCTGTGGGCTAAATCACAGGATTTTGGCACTGATCCCGACACAGCTTTTAGTGTTAAGGCATTGAAAAAAGTCGGGGACAGACTGTGGGAAGTCATCCGAGTGGGAGATAAAACGGTTGTCGATCTAGCAGTTACTTGGGAACCGCTCTTTGAGGCATTAAAGGAATGGAAAACAGAGCGAGAACAAGCAGAGCGGGATGCGGAGGAAGAGT
This sequence comes from Agelaius phoeniceus, assembly GCF_051311805.1. Classification (NCBI taxonomy): domain Eukaryota; kingdom Metazoa; phylum Chordata; class Aves; order Passeriformes; family Icteridae; genus Agelaius; species Agelaius phoeniceus. Next base: position 1,147,229 of record NC_135291.1, on the reverse strand, counting down.
TGGGGCTGACAACAGAACCTGATGGGGGGGGATGAGGCAGAGGGGGCCTCTGATGGGGAACTTGAAGAAAGTCCGGGTGCCATGCAAGTTACCTGGCAAGCTGCCAAGGCTTCCGGGAAAGCTGCCAGAGCTTCTGGGCAACCTGCCATAGCATCCTCTTATCAGACCCCTAAACCTCTTTATCTCACACCTGCACAGCAGCCCATGATGGTGCCTGTATACACTACACCACTACGCCAGTCAGCTGAAATGTCTTTAGCAGAGAGACAAACCCAGCCGTCTGCCCCCCCGTTTCCCTCCGCTCTAGTCCAGCCATGCCCCCCCTGCTCCCCTCTGAGCTGCATGAACAACCTGCAAGGTCGTATCCTCTGCTCCCTCACAGTGACGGCAACAGCGAAGCAAGTGATGAGTCGCCCGCAGTAACACCTGAGTTGGGGCAAGGAGCTCTGGTCTCTTTACCTCCCAAGAGCTCTAGCCTTGCTGCCCCATGGACTTTGCCCCCATGTCAAGTAACTGGGCTTCCTCGACAGCCTCAGGAGTTTTGGGAATTTGTTAGGAGGAAAGCAGTTGAAGAAAAGAATTGGGACATGATAGATAGAAAGGTTAGGTGCTCCAAGAGTACCTCAGGAGAACAGTGCCAATGCAAATGTTGCCTGTGATAACCCTATGGCTTCTCCAGTTTTTAAAGCAGCTCCTGGAACAGGGCAGGATGACAATCATCATGTCTTTGCCTGGAGGGTTGTGCAAGATCTCCAATCAAAAGTGGCTCAGTATGGTATAAATTCCTCACAGGTAATGCAATTAATATGTGTAATTAATGCAGATATGCTTGCACCTTATGACATCATGCATCTTGCTACAATTCTATTCCAGCCAGTACAATATGGTGTATTTCAAGACACTTGGAGGCGAGCGGCTGAACGCACAGCTCTAACAAATATGCAGTTGCCTCAACACGACCCTCGTCATGCTGTGGGTTTTGATGCCCTGCTGGGCACTGGGCCTTTTGCCAATCCAGATTCACAGGCAAGGTGGGATCCTTCGATTTCGGCGCAAGCTCAGCAAATTGGCATGAGTGCCTTAACTAAAACAATGGAAATGGCAGCTCCAAAACAGAAATATGTCACTATACAGCAAGGGATGAGAGAACCATTTTTGCAATTTGCAGAAAAACTTGCTGCAGCTATTGAGAAACAGGTAGATGATGAAACTTTGCAAGACAAATTGTGCATACAATTGGCTAAAGAAAATGCAAACCCAGACTGCAGAAAGATTATTGACACTTTACGTGGGGAACCCACCTTGTCTGAAATGGTTACTGCTTGCTCAAAAGTTGGTTCAGTCAAGCATAAAATGGCGGCTCTTGCTGCAGTGCTAAGACCTTCAGCAAAATGTTATAATTGTGGACAACAAGGGCACGTAAGGTCACAGTGTACCACAGTGTCAAATGTTGTCCGGAAAACAACATTTAAGCCAAGTGCAGGCAGCGATGTTGTGTGCAATCGCTGTGCTAAACTTGGGCACTATGCTAAACAGTGCAGGAGTAAATATCATGCAAATGGTTCAGCTATTGCAGGGAAACCCAAAGAGGAGCGCGAAGGGGCGCATGGGGAAAACAAATACCCCAAGAACCACAACAGCAAATGTGGGCCTTCCCAGCACTGCAAAGCTGCCCATTTGTGAACAATACTCAGGGGCAGCAAGCGGGTCCGCAGGGATTGATATACCCACCGCTGACACAGTAACCATTCTGACAAAAGAAATATGTAAAGTGCCCCCCGATGCCTATGGTCCGATAGGACGGGGATTGAGTGCATTTTTAATAGGGAGATCAAGTACCACACTTAGAGGTATTCATGAGTATCTAGGACTTATTGATGCTGATTATTTGGGACAGATTCATGCTATGGTATCCATCGATGACCCTCCTGTCACTATTCAGAAAGGAACCTGCATTGCTCAAATTGTACCTTTTGTGAGTTTTGTTCCAAATACAGTGGGCCGAAGTCGCGGCACAGGAAGTTTTGGATTGACAGGAGTACCTCAAGTGTTCTGGGCTGAGAAAGTAACAGAGAACCATCCAGAAAAGACATGTATCCTCACCACCAGTGGATGCATGTCCATCCAGGAACCATATCAGTAACAGGTTTGATTGACACTGGAGCAGATGTCACAATACTCTCGCGACTTTGCTAGCCTCAGTCGTGGCCTCTCACTCATGCAAGTTTTGGACTCCTGGGGTTGGGTGGTGCTACAACAGGTGGCCTGTCAGCCATTGTAATTAATGTGAAACATCCTGATGGCCAACAAGCTAACATCAGACCCTATGTTGCCGATGCTCCTCAAAGTTTGTGGGGACGACATTGTTTATCTCAATGGGGTGTCAAAATTACTACGGATTTTTAACGGGGGCCACTGTGATGCATGGCAATGAACGTCCAGTTGTGGCCCTGACATGGTTGACAGATAAACCTGCCTGGGTTGGACATTGGCCCCTTACTACTGAAAAGCTTACTGCCCTGCAAGAATTAGTCAGAGAACAATTGCAAGCAGGACATATTGAAGAATCATTCAGCCCCTGGAATACCCCTGTTTTTATAATAAAAAAGAAATTGGGAAAATGGAGACTTTTACATGATTTATGGCAGATAAATGCTGTAATGGCAACAATGGGAGCTTTACTACCAGGCCTTCCTACACCTACAATGATTCCACAGGAATGGCAAATAGTTGTCATTGATCTGAAAGATTGTTTCTTCACTATTCCATTGGCTGAGCAAGACAAAGAAAAATTTGCTTTCACTGTGCCTTCCATAAACCATGCTGAATCCAATAAAAGATATCAACGGAAGTTACTTCCCCAAGGCAGGAAACATTCGACAACTATTTGTCAATGGTTTGTGGCACAGGCCTTGTCAAAAGTGCAGGAGCAATTTAAAAACTGCTACTGTTATCATTACATGGATGATATCTTGTTGGCATCTGATAACAGTTATCAGCTCTTAAACAATGTGCTGTGACAAATTTGAAAGCTTTTGGTCTGATCATGGCCCCAGAGAAAGTGCAGGAACACATGCCTTGGAATTATCTAGGTATGTTGGTGACCAACACTCAAGTTATGCCTCAACCTGTGAAGTTAGACATTGATGTTAAAACTGCTACTGATGGACAGAAATTGGTTGGTTCGATAGGTTGTATTCAATCATATTTAGGCATAACTAATCATCAGATGCAACCATTGTTTGATTTGCTTTCAGGCACCACCTTCTCTACTGATGAGAGGCAATTGACCCCAGCAGCAAAGACCCTAGAAGAAATTGAATTAGCCTTAGCACACAAATTTGTTAACAGAATAGATACCTATGTTGGTGTTCAAGTGTTTATTTTGAAGGACCATGAAATACCATGTGGAATACTGTGTTAGTGGAGTGATAACTGGGAAGATCAACTGCATATTCTGGAATGGATATTTTTATCTTTATTGAAAGATAACAAAACAATAAAACCTCTTGCTGCTCTAAAAGAGAGACAAACTCACCAAGTCCCTCTGTGGGCTGTAGCTCAGCTCACTCAGTCCCTTATCAGTCCCTCCAGTGCTGGAAATGCCGCGGCCCAGGCCCGGCCTGGTGGGCCACAGGTGTGAGCTGCCCGTGCTCTTCTGGTGTTCAGGCCAGAGCAGGTTTAAACAGGTCCAAAGAAAAGGGGAAAAAACCCCACAGTTCAGGGAACTTCTCTGGTTCAGCTGGCTAAAACTAACTAAAAGCAAAGGAGAGCTCTGTCCCGCTGTCTGTCCATCTGCAGACAACACAGTCCCAGAGCAGGAATGTGGAGGAGCGAGTGCAGTTTCTGAAAACAAACTCCGCACTTCTTCTCTCCCCCCTTCACTCTCAGGACAAGTCTTAAAGGTACAAAACTTATTATTCAGCATAAACAGAACAGACTGGGGATACAAGCATCATATAGTCAACCCAGAATATACCTCAGGGACCATTCAGTACTCCTTGATGTCACCAGAAGATAGGATTGAATGCAAAAGATTTTATGGGGTTGAAAGTCGACAAATCGGCTCTCCCCAAGGAATCCCCATTGTAGGCCTGCGTCCTGATGGATGTTCCTGCCTCTGGGTTTATCTAGGTGCCCACAGGGAATCAGGAAGAAGTGGAGCCCCCCAGCCAGATGCCTTCTACTTGGATCACCAGGACCACGGATCACCAGGGCTCTGCCCAACGGGGGTCACTGGGGATCATCCGATGCAGATCCTCTCATGGGGGATGGAGCTGGAGCAGCGCACAAAGCTCTTCCCACACTCGGGGCACTCACAGGGCTTCCCTTAGTGGCGCCTCCGTTGGTGTCGGGTCAAAGCTGAGCTCGATGAGAATCTCATCCCACACTCCCCACACTCGTAGGGCCTCTCCCCGGTGTGGATGCGCCGGTGGATGGTGAGGTGGGAGTTTAGCTTGAAGCCCTTCCCGCAGTCGGGGCAGCGGAAGGGCCTCTCCTCGGTGTGACTCCGCTCATGTTTGAGAAGATCAGAGCTCCTGTGAAACCTCTTCCCACATTGGGGACACTTGTAGGGCTTCTCCCCAGAGTGAACACGCTGGTGGTGTTTTCTCAGGTCAAAGTGCCACCCATAGCTCTTCCCACATTCCAAGCAGGTGTAGGGCCGTTCCCCAGTGTGGATCACCTGGTGGCGGATCAGGGCCGAGCTTCCTCTGAAGCTCCTCCCACATTCCCCACACTTGTAGGGCTTTTCCCCAGTGTGGATCTTCTGGTGTTCCGTCAGCTGGCACTTGATGCTGAAGCTCTTCCCACACTCCCCACACTCATAGGGTTTTTCCCCAGTGTGGATCCTCTCATGTTTCCTCAGGCCAGAGCTGCATCTAAAGCTCTTCCCACATTCCACACACTCATAGGGCTTTCCTCCTGTGTGGATCCTGTGGTGTTGCATCAGGCTCCCCTTCTGGTTGAAGCTCATCCCACATTCCCCACACTCATAAGGCCGGTCTCCAGTGTGGATCATCTTGTGTTGCATCAGCTGGCCCCTCTGCCTGAAGCTCTTTCCACATTCCCCACACTCAAAGGGCTTTTCCCCAGTGTGGATCCTCTGGTGTTGCATCAGCTGGCCCTTCTGGCTGAAGCTCTTCCCACACTCCTCACACTCATAGGGCCTCTCCCCAGTGTGGATCACCTGGTGCCGCCTCAGGCTGGAGCTCCAGCTGAAACGCTTCCCACATTCCTCACACTCATAGGGCTGTTCCCCAGTGTGGATCACCTGGTGCTGGATCAGGCCCAAGCTCTGACTAAAACCCTTCCCACATTCCAAGCACTTGTGGGGCTTCTCCCTGCCATGAGGCTTCTCCACCAGCTCTGAGCTCTGGCTGGATCTCCGGCCGCCTTCCTGGCTCAGGGGGGCTCTTTCCTCCCTGCAGCTCCCTGGGCTGGGTTTGCAGCCCCTCCTCGTGCGGAATCTCCAGGGCTTTTCTTCCTCCTCCATCCAGACACTCCCTGGGCATGAAAAATCCTGGTATGGGTAAAAAACAAAATGAGAATGTCTTGGACTGGGAGCTCCTCCTTGCCCAAGTTTATCTCAGGAAGTCATTGGGAATCCTCTGTATGTAAGAACCTCCAAAACACCAAGATTCAGCACAAAAATCCTGCCAACTTCAAGACACAGATCAAAAACTCCCAAAACATCATGATTCAGCAAAACCTCCCCCCAAAATATAAAGATTCACACACCAAAAAAACCCAAAGCAATAACATTTAGCTCAATAAAACTCAGAAACGCCAAGATACAGCACCGTGAAAATCGTGGATTCTGGGAATGCTACTGGGGCTGGGAGGGAAGCCTCAGATACAGGGAGAAGTGGAACCTTGTGGTGCCTCCTGTTTCTGCTCCTCCTCCACATCCAGTGTCCTTGCTCTTTCTCCCACTCCTCTTCCTCCTGCTATTCCTCCTTCTCTTGCACAATCCCACCTTCTCCTCCCATGTGCTTCATTTGACCCTTTTGTTCCTCAACCCTGCTTCTCCTTCCACCCCAGGCCCAGCACCGGCTGCCGGCTCCCTCTTGCCCCCAAACCCACAGCATCCCACGGCAGGGGCAGGGATGGAGCTGGGGCAGGTCGGGCTGGGGCAGCGCTGGGCTCCCGGCCGCTCCCGCCCGCACTCGGTCCCCACTGCAGCCGCTCCCGCCAGGACAGCGCGGGGGGGCCCGGCCTTGGCGCTGCCCCACTCCCACCTCCCCAGATTCCCCTCGCATTTGGAGAACAGGGCATGGATGGTGTTGGTGTGCTGCAAAGGGATTGGGTGAAGGGGAGTGTGCAGCAATATGCTTAAGGCAAAAAGCTGCAGGATGAATCTTTGTGGGAAGGAAAAGGATGATGGAAAAGAGAAGGAAGAGAAAAATACTGAGGACTGGGATGTTTTTCAGCAGGGTCTTAGTCTCAACATTTGCCAGCTGATCATTTGCATCCCCGGTTTCCAGGAGAGGAAAACAAGGAGGTCAGGGTTTCAGGGGGTTTCTCTGTGGGGGGCAGCGGCAGCACCGGGCGCAGAGGTGCGGGACCGGGAGCACGGGCTGGGGGCCTGGGGGGAGCTGCAGGGCCGGGCCGGGGCTGTGGGGCAGCCGGGGCTCAGCGCTGGGCGCTGCCTGACCCCACCAGCCCCGGGCAGGGCCGGCAGTGGCCCCCGGCCCCCAGGAGGCTGCGGGACGCCCCGGCCGCTGCCCGGCCCCGTGGAGCTGCCGGCCCTGCCCGCCGGGGGGCGCCTTTGGACACTGCGGCAGGACAGGGACCGGCTCTGGGATACGGGCTGGGGAGGGCACCCTGAGCACAGGGACGAGGAGCAAGGAACACCTGGGAAATGTGGATTATACATTTTAGCATGGAGATTGTCTTTTAAGGATTTTGTTAGGGTTACTGGAGATACAAATGATTTTACAGAAAGCTCAGCAGCTGTCAAAGGATGAGCACCCACAGGCACTGAGGGGGGCTGCAGGAGGGGCAGAAGAAGGCCCTGCAGCACTTGGGCACAAAGGCCCAGCAGGTGAATGCAAGAAGGGAGCAGCAAAAGGCCAAGCTGAAGGCAAAGGCCAGGGCAGAGCTCCTACAGCCCCTGAGGGATCAGCCCCAGGGCCCAAGGGGGCCCCAGCACCCAGGGCACGGGCTCGGCCACAAGCACCCGGCAGAGGCATTGCCCTCCTCGGCAGGGGACAGCCCACCCAAACAGCCCCTGGCAAGGAATCAGGGCTCCAGCTGCAGGGCACAAGGACACTGCAAGCACAGACAGCAGCACCCTCAGGACCAGCAAGTCCACCCCTTGATGGACATGGATTGGCAGCGCTGTCACAGCTCCCATCACACCAGGGACCCTCCACACTGGAGCCCTTGAGAACATTCAGCTCGGTCTGCATTGAGAGGAGGCCTCTCCTGATGGACACAGGGGCCTCTCAATCCACTCTGAATCTTAGACTTAAGGGGGGAAAATGCTAAAAATATGTTTGATTAGTGAGGGGTTAACTGGGAAAGATGTAGGGTTTTATTCAACCACTGTTAGCAGATTTCCGAGATGGATTTGAAATGAATGAATTTTATTTGCTCCTAATTGTTATAATGATTTACTGGGAACGGATTTGATCTCTAAACTCGGAATGCCAATTAATATTATAAAAGGTGATACAGAGGCCAGTTCTGTTGGACCTCTGTGTCAAATGTCTGGCCAGGCCTATGCTGAAGTGAACCCAGAAGTTGGGCAGCCCCAAAGAAAGAGGGAAAATTAGATATGGAGCCTCTCCAAAGTACTCTGAAGCAACCAGGACAAGTGGTGTCTAAAAGCAACAGCCTGTTCCAGGGGAGGGAAGGAAGGGGAATCAGACAAAGCGCAGGTCACCGCCCCATGCTCAGCTCAACCCAAGGAGCTCTGGGTGCTTCTAAGAGCCTGGCACTGAAATGCCCTGAGCAGGAAGGCTTCAATATCTTCTGCTGACACCATGGCACCTAACAGGGGGGCAAAAGCAATTCTGACTGCTTCAGCAAGCACTGGATCAGAGATCAAGGTAGATTCTCCCACAGGAAGCTGGGCTGGCACAGAGCCTGCCCTGGCACTTTGCTGTTGCCAACACCCAGCCAGGACATCGGCTCCTGCCTAAGGAGTGCAAAGCAGCACCACTGGTGGCCAAGGGGCCCATGCCAAGTGTCCCTGAGGCCAGAAACAGCCGCCAGCACAGCTGAACACGGGGGGACCCCTCAGCCTGGCCTCAGGGGCTCTGAAGCCCCGGAGATTTGCACTTCCCGCCTGCAGCAGGACCATGGCAGCCGCCCCTGAGCCTGCCCTGAAGGCAACGCAGCAGCAGCCAGGGCTCCACAGCGGGCCAAGCCCCTGGGCCTGCCCACAGATCCTCTGCTCAAACCCTCGGAAATCCTGGCCACCCTCCCCTGGCACCTCCAGCCACTGCGGCCAAGCCTTGCTGCCACTGCTGCAGCTTCAGCGCTGGCTGGGCCTGCACTGCCACAGCTGCTGGGGAGCACCACGGCACAATTCCACTCTGGGGCTCACTCACACCCACACTCTGGGCTGACTGCGACTGCATTGCTGCAAAATGTACCCATTTTGGTTCTTTTAAATCTTCTTTCTCTAATCAGGCTTGGTTTGTCTTTGCCTTGGGGAAAGGAATTTTAAAGGTTTTATTTAAGGGCTGTTACACCACTCAACGGAGATGAGTTTAACATCTCAACAGACTGGGAATAGCCCAAAAGACACCCACAGAGATAACGACCAGCAACAAAACATCAACGCCCAGCAGCAAACAGCAACCAACAGCTACCCCAGACACTGCCCCCGGCACAGCTGGAGACACCTGGACTGGAAAAGGCTGAGAAGGAAATCCACGAGTGTGGACCGAATTCACAGCAGAGGGGAAGAAATCCGGATCCAACAGGAAACCAAATACTAAAAACTTACACAACTTGGAAGCAATGAACAATAAACCAGTGGATTTCTATGGGGTTTGGATGGTAAAAGGTTTAGGAAAAATCTAGTAAAACTCACGTGTCACTGAACAATTCTCCCTGCACACCCGGACTATGTGTGTGTGAAAGGATTTCTGTTGCACATCCTGGCCAGAATCAAGTAATGCCTTGACTCTCTAAAACTGGAAATGTTGGAGAGTTTTGGCTCTTCCCACCCTTTTGGTGACAAGATTACAACATTAGAATGTATCTTTTCGTAATGATCCTTCTGGTTAGTAAGGTTTGCGTCAGGGGTGTCAGAATCAATTTTTATTCTTAGGAGAAATAGAGGCTTTTTGGGTATGTGTGTGCGTGTCTCTTAGTGAAGGCACAATTTTGGTCTGGGTTTCTCCATGCTCACCTTTAGGATGCATTTTGAAAAACTAGAAGAGGTTTAAATGCGACGCTTTAACTCATAAACAGTTAACAGAATACGGTTAAAAAAGGGGGAAAAAAAAAAGCATCAAAAAAAAGCAAGGGAGGGTGGGTGAGAAAGGAACAGGGGAGTCATCAGATTACTGCCCTGGAAGAGAAGCTTTGGTTTTAGTCAGCCTGCAGAGGAGCTTTAGAAATGCAAATGAACACTGCTGGGCAAAGCCTGGACAATGGACCTGGGTCTCTTGCCTGGGGCAGGAATTGGGCTGATTCCCTCTGCCCCTCACCCCAAGCTCTGCCTGCTTGCCCTGATGGAATTTGCACAGCTCAAGGCAGAGCCCAGGGTGAGGATATCTGACCCTGCAACAGAAACGGGCGAAGCTGCAAAGTGAAACAGCAAAAGGAGAATGTTGGGAAAACTTCACTATAAATAAATGGGGGGGAATGGTCCCTCCGCCCACTCCAACATGTGCTGTCCCCGTCTATGTTATATACAGGGTATAATAGAGCACTGGGGATTTTTTGCTACCAAAAATTCAGGGAAATCAGTTGGGAATGCAAGTATTTGATGATTTAATTAGAGAAAACAGTCAATTGATGCAGCCCTGGCTGAAGAGAGCGGACAAAAATTGGGAAAATATGAAAGGCCAGCAGAAAAAATCCTACAACACCATGGACCAGCCCCTGGGAACCCGAACCAATTCATATCAGGAGCCACAGAACCCATTCCTCATTTCAATGGCATCATTAGATTACAAGCTGCCCTGGGAATAACCAACCAGACAGCTCCAGCTCCTGACTTTCCTGCTGAGCAATCCACTGCAATGAGGAACACAACATTTCACCATGGGATGGGATCAGATCATCTGTTAGCAGAAAAAAGGAGGAGTTTGTGGAAAATTAAATGACTTAAACCGGTCTCGGCAAATAGACGACAAAGGAAAAGTGGTGAAACAGATAACAAAGGAAACAAAACAGCAGCTCATGTATTGGTCCAAACGTGAAAAGGATGGGAATGGGACACGGTTTTGTGGCTCCCTGGCAAACCATGGGTTAAACGAAGGCTGTTTCTCCTCTCCTGTGCTACAGCAACTCTCACCTTTTTACCGTGCTCCACACCTTGAGAGTGCAGCTCATTCAGCAGCTGAGCGAGGGGCCAGGGACTCGTAGATAAGGAAGTAACGGGCGAAACCACCAGCTTCAATAATTGTTACTAATTAACATGGACTGCTGCTCACAGAAAGTCCCGCTAAATTCCTGAACTTCGAGAACAAAAAAGACTTAAGAGAGCCGTGAATATCGGCTGTTCTACAAAAGTGGGGTTGCACATTAACGGGGACATGCAGCTGGCCGATCGGGAGGTCTGAACCTTCCAAGTACCTCAGCCAGTGGGCAAAGGGACAGGGAGATGAGGCCGGGAAAATGAGGATAAAAAGGAGGCTGCGAACTACAACAATGGCAGCGAGCGCACAGCAAATGCGCCACGGCCTCTCCCTCTGCTCAGCAATAAAGTCACTTGTACAGGACTCCTCTGTCTCCTCTGGGCACAGAAACCTCCGGCCACATGAATTTCCCCGCACAGCCCCGGGCACGGGGCAGCCGCCTCTGTCCCAGCCACAGCAACCGGGCCGAGCCAGCGCTGCTCCGGCAGCGGCTCCTGCCGAGGCAGCGGCCGCAAGGAGACCGCGGGCAGCCGCTCCCGCAGCGCCCTCACGCCAGCGGCAACACGCGCCGGACACGGCACAACGAACCCGCCTGAGCCCCCTGCCGACCCCGAGGCCCGCAGCCAGCCCCGAGCCCCCGCACAACCCAGCGCGGCTCCCACCTCCGCTCCGGCCGCCTCCCAGCTCCGCCGCCGCCTCACCGCGCTCCGGCCGCTGCCGCCGCTCCCGGGCCCGCACACACGCTCTGCCAATAGCGCCGCTGCCGAGCCACGGCTGCCCTCAGGCCGCCACCGGGGCCTGCCCCGCCCCGATCCCACCAATCAGCGCGCCAGAACCGCGACTGACGGCACCGTCGCCCAATCGCAGCCAGGGGCGGGCTCTGCACACGGCACAGCCTCGCCCCGCGCTCTCAGGGTCCCCCGGGCTGCGTGAGGGCAGAGCCGGAGATGAGGAACAGCCCTGGAACGGGCCCGGGCCCGAGGGGATTGAGCTGAAAACACAAACAAACTGCTCCGCACTTCCCGCCACGGCTTTCCCGGCACTGCGGCTTCGGTGGCCCCGGCTACAGCGGGAAGCCCTGGAGCCTCACTTCTCCTACCCCTAATTAGGAGCAGCAGTGCATCGCTTTGATTTCCCCCAAAAAGGGAAAACTGCCCCAAACGCCTGTGGATGAGTGGGGGAGGGGAGAGATTTCTGACAGAAAACTCCAAAACCTCAGAGCAGGATAATGAGAAGTAAGTGAAGAGCCTTAAATCCAGCCTTCCCCCACGCCTCCCTCCTTCCAGCTGCACCTCCTACCCCGGCAGTGCCGGAGACAGGGAATGGGGCCGTGCTCACTTCATGCCCCGGGGCTTCTCCCTCTGCTCAGGGACAGGAGTCGTTCCCCTGCTGCACCCTGGGCTCTCTCCCACCGGAGACTTCTCCAGGAACTTCTCCAAGCTGAGTCCATCCCACGGGGCACAGTCCCCCTCCAAGTGCTGCAGCGTGGGTCACTGTGCCCCGGGGTCAGTCCTGCCAGGACAGGCTGCTCCAGCGGGGCCCCTCTGGCCACGGGGGCACAGCCTCCTCTCAGGCATCCCCGTGCTCCAGCGTGGCTGCTCCGGGGGCTGCAGGGGGATCTCTGCATCCTCATGGATCTGCAGGATGATCTCTGCATCTGGCACCGCCGTTTTTGGAGGCACCAGGAATAGGCTGAGCTCTGCCTGAAGCTCTTCTCACATTCCCCACACCCTTCTTCCCAGCACAGGGAGGCTTTTACCTCCTCACAGCTCCCCGGGCTGTGTTTGCAGCCCCTCCTCGTGTGGGATCTCTGGGGCTTTTCCTCCCCGTTGGATTCCTGCGCCGTGGAGCCGTTCCAAATGGCCTCTTCCACGAGGTTCTGTGGCAGGGATTTGTTCTCCCTGGTCTCTGTCTGCAGCTCAGTGCCTGGGGGAGGAAGGACAAGGAGAGGAAGAGACAGGGAGAAGGGAAACGGAAAAGGCAGGAGGAGAGGAAGGAACAAGAAGGAACAAGTGAGGAAGGAGCTGGGAAAGGAACGTGGATGGATGTAGGACAGAATGAGGAGAAGAAGGAGGGTGGACAAGGAGAAGATGGGATTTGCCTCCATGCCAGAGGGAAGGGGAAGGAGATCCCCCCAGTCCATCCCTGGCAGGATGGCGTTGGCAGTGAGGCTGTCCTGCAGCGATGCTGGGCTGGGAGATGGAGCAGCAGGGAGGGGAAAGGGGCAGTGATTCCTCCTGCCCTGCCTGGCTGTCCCAGTCTGGAGCGTCCTGGCGCTGCCGAGGCCCTTGGAGCGTCCGGCACTCAGGAGCCCGGAGCTCACGGCTGCTTTATAAAGCTGACAAAGTCGGCAGGATGGGTCTGGGTATGATCTCAGCAAACTGGGTTTATTGGTACAGGAACAGGGGACAGAGCTGAACAGGGCCCAGGGACAAAGACAGGGAGCAAGCTGAGGGCACAGGGGGTTTTTATATGGGGTAGTGAGGGTGGAGCTGAGGGTCAGGGTCCAATGGATATGGGGGAAAATGGGGCAAAGGAGGGGTTAAGGGTCGGGACAGCTAATAGGGAAACAGGGGCAGAGGAATGCAGTAAACTGGGGCCAATGGAGGGACAGAGAGGGAGAACATTCTAGGGACTAACCAGAGATGGGTAATAGGGGGTGAACTAGGGTAATTAGGCCAACGGGCCAATGGGGTAACAGAACTTTCCATAAATCAGCATTTGCCTGCAAAGATCTGTGGGAGAAGCAAGCTTCTCACCATAACCTTGAAATCTATTCTTCTCATTGGGGACCAGTGCACCACAGCTGGGGGATTGGAACTCTGGTGGTAGGCACATGAGCCTCCACATGAGTGCATTTTTCTTTTCTTTGCAGTCTTCCTCTTCTCCATTCAGACAAAGTTTAGGATTGACAAATCCTGGCTTTGGGGGAAGAACAAGGGGTGAGCACCTTGGGTTTTGTGAGAAATGAGCCCCACTCTTTAGAATTTTTGAAAGTTTAATAAGGAATAATAAGGGACAAATCAGTAACAGCGCTGGGTGTTGGCGATGGCCAGAGGCACACTGGTTAACCACAGCAACTCTTCTTGTCTAGTTTCTCCATTGTATTGTTCAAATACATATTCATAATGATTGTACAGATTCAAACATTTCTTTGAACTCGTTTACATGTTCCAGGAATTCTTTAGGTTGGTTTGACCCCCAACTCGCCTTTTTAGAGCACGTGCAGGAATCGTGGATTGCTGTTTTGAGGGTTGTGTGTCACTGCCTCACAAGGGCCCCTGTTCTGTGGTTTCAGCAGGTGACAGTTATTGACAGTGGAAGGGTCAGTGGCAGGGGCCTCATCACATCCCTTCCTTAAATGTTATCTGACCAGGCAGATGCTTTTAGCTATTTCCACAAGTACTTTAAATGAACATTAGCTCTTTCACAAATATCTCTGAGTTATTATTGTCAGTTAGTTACAAAAATAAAAGCATTAGTTATTATTTCACAACTACAGCTACTTCTGCAAAAGTTAACATTCTAATGCACAACACATGGCATCCATTTGAATATTTTGCAAAAGCCAAAACTATAATGTATGTTTTTCACACAGTCCACAAACTCAAATATCATCCATAAATGATGTTCTGAGGATATGAGCTACACAGGGGCCAGGGCATTGGCCACAAAAAGCTGACAAATTATACTGTAGCAAAAGCAGTGAAAAGTGATTACAAACTGTACTCTATCAAAATTGTTGTGATTAAGAATATTTTGCAGAAGTCAATACATCATAGCAAAAGCCAACACTACCTAGTTATTTATAACAAACCCAGGGCAGGTTTTTCCCTTGCATGGAGCACCTGGGCCTTCCCCGGGCCCCTTCTGCCCTCCTGCAGAGCCGGTGGCATTTTCCAGCACACACAGTTTGTAACCAAGAGCCGGGTGCAGCCGAGAAGGCTCCAAGCGCCTCCTTCCAGGCTGACTCTGCAGGTGCCGAGGCTGCTCTGGGCTCTGCCAGGGCTCTGCTGGGGCTCAGCTCTGGGCCAGGCTGGGCCCGCTCTCCCCTCACATTGCTCCGGGCAGCTGAGTCACGGCGGGAGAGGGAAGGGACACGTCAGGGGAGTTGAGGTTTGAGAGAGTTTGTATTCCAAAAACTGCCATAACAAACAGGCTGTCCTAACTACCATAACCAACTACCTCTGCTAACTACCATAACTAACTACCTGTACTAACTACCATAACTAACTACCTGTGCTAACTACCATAACTAACTAGTTGTCCTAACCACTGTAACTGAAAGCTGTCCTTTGATGAGGGAGGGGTCGATGCCCGTGGATCCCGCCGTGCCCCGGTGCGGGATGAGCTCCGTGCCCTGCTCCAGGTCCAGCCCCCGTTGGAGGATCCACGCTGGATAATCCCGGGTGACCCCCAGGGTCAGAGCCCCCGCGTTGGGAACACACCTGGCTGGGGGCTCCACATCTTCCTGGCTCCCCGCGTGGACACCTGGGTGAAGGCCGGAGGATCTCCGCTGCTTCTCTGGTTTCTGCTCCTCTCCTCATCTCCCCATCCTCTTCCTCCCGCCTCTCCTCCCCCGGTTCAATCGCTCCTCCAGCTCCTCCTCGTTCCTCATCCCGCCTCTTTCCCCTCTTCTCTCTCACGTCCCCCGCCCCTTCCACCTCCTCCTCCTCCTCCTCCTCCTCCTCCTCCTCCTCCCGCTCCCCCCCGGGCCCAGCCCCCACCCTTTGTCCCCCTCCCTTTGCCCAAATCCGTCCCATCACCGCCCCCCCCAAATCCCTCCCCATCGCCCCCCAATAAACGGCCCCGGGGCCAACTGGGAAGCTTTATTGGGAGCACTGGGAGCAGGCACTGGGCGGGGGCAGAGCGCCAGCGGGGCTGGGGGGACACGGGACCCCCCCAAAATCAGCGGAGCGGGGACGGAGCGGGGGGTCCCGGCCGGGCCCGAGCCCACGGGGAGGGGCTGCGGCCGCCGCCGGCTCAGGAGCTCTGTGGGCAGAGAAAAGGGGGTGACACCGGGCTGGGGGCCCCGGCGGGAGCGCACACGCTCCGCCACGGCCGGGACGCCACCCCCGGCACCCGCCCTGACCTTCTTGCGCACGTAGAAGCCGAGCCCCAGCGCCAGGAAGACGAAGCCCAAGACGAAGCCCCCGATGCCCGTCAGCATCTTGCTGCGGGCGGCGTCCGGCGGCATCTCTGGGGGGTCCGCAGGGCTCAGCACCCCCAAAACCTCTCAGGGACACCCCCAGCCCCTCCCAGCGCCCTCCCTGTGGCCCCCAGCCCAGCCACGACCCCCTGAAACCTCCCCCCGATCCCTTTTTGTCCTGGCCAGGAGCCACCAAAGCCCCTCCCGTCCCTCTCAGCATCCCACAGCCCCCTCCCAGTTGCCCCCAGCGCCCCAGGAGCCCCAAAGCCTCTCGCAGTCCCTTGGCAGCCCCAGCAGGACTCAGCCAGAGCCCTCCCAGTCTGTGCCCAGCACAACCGAGCTCATGGCGAGCCCCGCTTGGCCATGGCCGATCTCCTTCCAGCGCCTCCGGGCTCACTGTGATCCCTCCCAGTCACACCCAGCAACCCCAAACTCCCTCCCAGTCACACTCAGAACCCCCAAACTCCCTCCCAGTGCCCACCAGGAGCCCCCAACCCCATCCCACCCTCCCCAGCCTCCCCCAAACCCCTTCCCAGCCCTTGCCCAGTCCCAGCCCGGCTCTCTCCAGCTCCCTCCCAGTGGCTCCCAGCACAGCCCAGTGGCTCTGCCAGCGCCCCCAGGGGCTCCCCCGTACCCCAGTGCCGGCTCAGGGGCTGCTCCAGGCTGACGTGCTCCACCTGGCAGCTGTAGGTGAGCTCGCGCCGGGGCGGGGTTTCCAGCAGCACCAGCAGCTGGTAGGTCCAGTCCCCGTTGGGGACCACGTCGGTGGCCACCACGTGCTCCGAGAGCTCCTGCTGGCCCTGGAACCACCTCACCTGGATGGCAGCAGGGTAGAAATCCATCACGGAGCAGAGCAGGCGGCCGGGGCCGGGCTGGGAGCTCGAGGGGGGCACCAGTGAGATGGACACGTTGGGGGGCACTGGGAGAGAGAGAGAGAGAGAGAGAGAGAGAGCAGGGACACACTGGGATCAGCTGGGGGGCACTGGGAGAGAGAGGGGAGGGCTGGGCTGGGCTGGAGAGGGACTGGGAGGGAATGGGAATGGACTGGGAAATGGACTGAGAGGGACTGGGAATGGATTAGGAGGGACTGGGAGGGACTGGGAGGGAGTGAGAATGGACTGGGAGGGATTTTATATGAACTGTGAGGGAGTGGGATAGACTGGGAATGGACTGAGAGGGACTTGGGTGGAACTGAGAGAGGTGTGAAGGGATGTGGGGCACTGGGAGAGAGGGTGGAGATCTGAGAGTGAACTGGGAATGAACTGGGAACATACTGGGAATTGACTGGGAGAAGCTGGGTGGTACTGGGAAGGAGTGGGAGGGACTGACAGGAACTGGAATGGACTGGGAGGGACTGGGATTTATGGGGTTTGCACAGAGAGATGGGAGGAAATGGGGGGAACTGGGAGAGAGGTGGAGGTCAGAGAGTGAACTGGGAATGAACTGGGAAAAGAGTGGAAATGGACTGGGAGGGACTGGGGAGGAATTGGAGATGGCCTTGGAGGGACTGGGATGGCACTGGGAGGGATTTTGGTGGTACTGGGAGGAACTGGGAATGAAATGCGCGGCACTGGGAGGCCGAGTCCAGCGCAGGGCACTCCGCGCTGCGGGCCTGCCTGGCAACAGATGAGTCATAAACGAGACGTGATCTGATTGGGCATTTCCGTCAGCTTTACGCGTCGCTGAAATGGACGCGCGGGGGGGCACTGGGAAGGACTGGGATGGACTGGGAGGGACAAGAGGCCCCGGGGATGGGCACAAGAAGGGCTGAGGGCTCTGGGGCGATTCCGCATGGATATTTTGAGGGGCTCCCGGTCATTGGCAGGGCAGGGCTCGAGCGGGCACGCTCTGCTCCGCGCTCACCTCGGCGCTCTGTGAGGAACGGGGTAAAATTCTTGTACCAGCACCGGCAGAACCAATCCACCGCAGTCCGTCTGTCCTCCATGAATACCGCGTTGCTGTTCCAGCGCTTGGCCAACTTCTCCCCATAGGGGGTGAACCCCACAAAATGCCCCACGTCGCTGTCGAACATTATGAACTGCTCCCGTTGTAGATGGCCCTCTGGACGTACCTCACCTTCTCCGTGCCGTTAATGAAGTAACACTCGGACTTTGTCATCCTCTGGAACACCCCTGAGTGTCCATGACACCGGTCAGGGGTTGCCCACCCACCACCCTCCCTCAGCACCCCCGGAGCTCCGGGGCCCACCCCGGATCCCCACTCCGCACCCCCTGTGCCCCACGGCCGCCACGGGACCCTCCTGCCCGCGCTGCCGCTTCCTCTTTGCCGCCCTTCCCCCATTTCCCCTTTCATATCCTCTCCCCTCCCACCTCCGGCCGCTCCCAAATCATTTTTGGGGTCCTATTTCCCCATTTTCCCACAAATTCCCCAATCCCCGGCCCCCTCCCGCTCAGTTTTGGGGTCCCCCCCTCTCCTTTTCCCCCTTCCCGAACCGCTCCCACCCCTCCCTCCCCTCCCCCCACCCCTCAGCCCCTCCCGCTCTCCCTCTGGGGGGGTCCCCTCCTCCTCCCCCTCCATTCCGGGCTCCCCCCTTCGCCCCCTTTTCCCCCTTCTCCCACCCTGTCCCAGCGCCTCCTGCCCCCCGCTCACCCGAGAGCTCCGCGCCCGCAGCCGGGGGGGCTCCCAGCACCACCAGTGCCACCAGTAGGGCCCCAGCTGCCGCCCCTCGCCCCATGGCCGGGGCCGGGCAGGGAGCAGCAGCCCCAAAGCAGCCGCGCTGCGCTGGCAGCACCAGTCCGGAGCAGGGCGGGCTCGGCAGCGCCGCGCGCTCTCATTGGCTGCCGCCACTTTTGGGCAGCGATCGGCCACGGGCTCTGCCCGGCAGCCGATGACGCAATACAACACCCGGAGATCTCATTGGCTGCGCCGCCTCCTGCCTGCGCTGCCATTGGCTGAGGCCTTTCCGGGACGCTGCAGCCCCGGGCTGGGGGTTTTTTGGGGAGGGGGAACCTTGGGGCGCTGGGCAGGTGGGAGCTCAGGTGAGCCCAGCAATGCGTGCCCAGGGGCGCGGGATCTCAGCGGTGCCTGTGGCGAGCGGTGACGCTGGCCCGATGCCAGGCACCCCCAGAGCCGCTCTGTCCCTGCCCCCGCAGCCGCACAGGGACAGAAAATGGAACCGAGGGTTCTTGGCTGGGGACAAGGACCGGGAGAGATCCCTCAGCAAATCCGGCACGGGCACAACAGACCCGGCCTGGGCACACGGAGGGAATTTATTGCCAACCAAATCACAGTAGCACAAGGAGAAGGGAAAGAAATCTCTCCAACGCCTTCCCCCCACCCAACACGGATCAGCCAGAACAGGGGTCACCAGGGCTCTGCCCAACGGGGGTCACTGGGGATCATCCAGCACAGATCCTCCCATGGGGGATGGAGCTGGAGCAGCGCACGAAGCTCTTCCCACACTCAGGACACTCGCAGGGCCTCTCCCTGGTGTGGAAGTGCTGGTGAGTGATGATCTCTGAATCCCACCTGAAGCTCCTCTGACATTCCAAGCACTCCTAGGGCCATTCCCCAGTGTGGATCTTGTGGTGCTTGCTCAGGTCAGAGGTCCCACTGAAGCTCTTCCCACATTCCCCACACTCCCAGGGCCTCTCCCCAGTGTGGATGTTCAGGTGTTCCATCAGGGTGGAGCTGTAGCTGAAACCCTTCCCACATTCCAAGCACTTGTGGGGCTTCTCCCTGCCATGAGGCTTCTCCACCAGCTCTGAGCTCTGGCTGGATCTCCGGCCGCCTTCCTGGCACAGGGGGGCTCTTTCCTCCTCACACCTCCCTGGACTGGGTTTGCAGCCCCTCCTTGTAAGGGATCTGTGGGCCTTTTCCTCCTCCTCCATCTGGCCACAGCTTGGGAATGACAGACCCTGGTTTGGGGGAAACCAAGGTGGGAGTGCCTTGGAGTAGAGGCCCCTCCTGGCCAGGTCCATCTCTAGAACTCAGCAGGAGTCTTGTGTCCATGAAAATCTCCACACATCAACATTCAGCCAGAAAAAACTCTCCCAGGAGTTCTCTATTGCTGATCTCTCCACTTTTGGGGTTCCAAAGGTGTCACAGACATCTTTCATGAAAAATCCTTTCTTAGGATTTTTCCTTATAAGAAGCTGCAGTTTCAGCAACCAAAAGTAAACAATGGTTATCTGCTGCTGTGAAATGCAACAGGTAGACCCGTGATTGGTCTCCTGTGGATGTTTGGATTTACTGGCAATGCAGAGTAAATCATGGCAGAGCTGGCTCTTTCTCTCTGTCTGAGACACAGATCTTTGTTCTTCATTCTTTTCTATTCTTAGCTTAGCTAGCTTCTGAAGAAACCTCTTCTTTTCTATTTCATTTTAGTATAGTCTTAATGTAACGTATATCATAAAATAATAAATCAAGCCTTCTGATCATGGAGTCAACATTCTTGTCTCTTCTTCATCCTGAAAACCCTTGTGACCACGGTCACAGCTCTCCACGCTGCCCGGCCCGCACAGCCCAGCTCGGTGCCAGCCCTGGAGCAGAGCAGCTTCCAGCCAGCAAGAGGCAAACGCATCTTGCCAAGAGTTAAAACACACCAGAGAGGGAAGATGGCATTAATGTGTGCATAAAGGCCTTGGAATTCACAGCTCTCTGAGAGAGATTTGGGGCTCTCGGCTGGACAGAGATGATCCTGCTCTGTGCTGGGCTCAAAGGCAGGGAACACGCCCTGCCGCTGCTGCTTGGCGGGGTCTCCGCAGGCCCAGGCAGATGCCAAAGCTGCTCTCACAGTCTTCTCCCTTGCCACGCCCCTCTGCCAAGTGCCAGGGGCCTCAAGGACGGAAAGGAGCGCAGGGAGCCAAAGGGAGATGGCTCACTACCTCACTGGGGGCTCCTGGGGAAGCACTTTGCTTGAGAAGCAAGCCCCTCTCTTCCAAAGGCATTTCTCCAAATGCCTGCATTTCCCAGGGAACACCAACACACTCTTAAGGTTTTGGAAAAGGTTTTGGAAAAATCCAAACTCTTTATTAAGGGAAAGCAAAGCAAAGGGTTGAGCTGGGAGACAAAAAAAGCGGATGGGCAGGCTCTGAGAGCTGGAGGGAGGGAGCTGCCAACAGGGAGAGAGATGGCAGGAGCTCCTGGAGCTTGCCACAGGCTCAGCTCTGAGCAGCTAGAGCTGTGCCTGGAGCTGCAGCTGGTGCATCCTGCTCTGCAGCTGCTCCCATCTGCAACGGGAGCTGGAGATGGCCGAGGGATGCCGGTACATCTGATCCAGCAGACGCAAGAAGTCCTGCAGATCTTCTTTGGAAGGTCAGCTGAATGAGTACGCTGATGCAGGATGGGCTGTCATCTTCTCTCAGGGCTTGAAGAGCTGGAAGAGAGAGGAACAGAGCCACGGTCAGAGGCCAGATGGAGGGAATCCAAGGAAAGCCTCCTGCCAGGCCCATCCCAGCCGGCTCTTGCCAGGGCTTCGGCCGGAAGGTGTTGGTCACGGATCGCCCACGTTTCGCTGGCAGCTCTGCGGGCTGTGCCCCCGCCGCCCCTCGCCCGCACAGGGAGCAGAGCCCTCCGCAGCCCGGGCACGGATTGTAGCTGCGGGGCCGGCATGTGCAGCTGCCCCCGGCGATGCTCGCTGCCCCGCGGCTGCCCTGACTCACCCTCGCTGATGACCTGGAGCTCCTCCTTCTGCCCCGTGACGAGCACTCCGGCCAGCCCTGGCAAGACAGAGCCCGTGTCGGCCCCGGGCGGCACAGCTGCCCGGCACGGGCGCTGCCAGCCCTGCGGCCGCACGCCCTCCTGCCCGGGCAGGGCTCCTGCCGGCCCCTGCCGCGCGCTGCCGCCCGAGGGCTCGGCTGGCTGCGGGAGGGCGGCGGCAGCGCCGAGGGCGGGCGGGGCTGCAGCGGCCCGGGCGCGGCTCCCGCTGTAGCCGGGGCAGCAGCCGGGCCGGGGCAGGGAGGGGCGCTGGGCTCGGGGCTCACCGATGATCCCGACGGCCGCCTGGCGCACGGGCCTCTGTGGGCTCCGGCAGGGCCCAGCGCAGGTGCTCGGCCGCTTGGCTCTCGTCCTGCAGCAGCTGCGGGGAGCACCGACAGGGAAGGCTCGGTGCGGCCTCTGCCCCTCGGCCGGGCGCTCCCTGCGCCCAGCAGCGGCCGAGCCGGCCCGCACGGCCCGGGGCAGGGAGCGGCGTGGGGGGCGCAGGCTGGCGGGCCCGGCTGCGGCGCCGGGCGGGGGCAGAGCTGCCGGCCCCCCGCACCGAGCACCGGGGGCAGGGGGGCTTCTCCAGCCTGCGGCTGGGGCTCCCGGGCTGTCCTTACCAGGCGCTCGGCGAACTGCATCCGCTGCCCCTTCATCAGCAGCTGCTCGAGGTCACTCCTCAGGAAGCGTGCCGCACGAAGCAGGGCTTCGCCAGAGGCCTGGAGAGCAGCAGAGAGCCGCAGGTGGCACCCGAGCCCAGGGCACGGGACCCGTGACCCTGTGCCAAGGCCAGGTGAGGCTGGAGCCCGCCAGGCGCCAGGGCGGCCCAGCCCCCTGCCAGGGATGTGGCCGCATCACACAAAACCTCACCTTGGCCACATGCAGGTTCTCATCGTGCCAGTGCAAGAAGAGAGGGAGCAGGCTCTGGCTCACGATTGTCATGGGAGGATTTTCCCCCTCTTCCTCTACCAGCTCCATCACCTTCCAGAAGAGCTGAATGGAGAGCAGCTGCACGTGGCTGTTGTCCTGGAAGGGTAGGAAAAGTCCCAAGCACCAGCTACTGCAGGCCCATTGGGCCAAAAGCCCAAATCTCTACACACAGAGCACAAAGGTTGCAGGCAGCGTCCAGTGCCCTTGGCTGGGGGCACCGAGCCTTACGTTCTCAAAGTGTTGCAGGAGGGGCTCAGCCAGCTTCAGGGCGGTGACGCTGGGTGGCTTGAGGTCTTTGTCCTGGAGCATATCCCTGAGCGCACACAGGGTCATCCAGACCATCTCTGCATCTGGATCAGCCAGCTGCTGCAGCAGGTGTTGATACAGGCCGCGTATTCCTCCGGCCTGTGTGCAAGACGGGGCTGTGCTGTGAAGCCGTGCCTGGCCGCAGCACCAACAGCCGCTTGGGCCACTGGGGCAGCTGAAGGGGGAGGCAGGAGAGCTGGGAGCAGCTGCCTCTGCTGCCAAAGGCCAGCCAAGCCCAGAGGTCTGCATTGCCCAGCCACACGATGCTGCCAGCGCGGATTCAGCCACCGCCCCCTTCTCACCACGAGGGCTCCTTGCTGAGCACCACAAGGCCTCGGAGCGCCAGGCGCAGCCCGTCCCTGCACTGGCTGGGCAGGTGCCTGGATACCACCGCCAGGGCACTGGGACCGTGTTTGCTCAAGTCCAGTCTGTGCGGCTGCGTGGCGCCGGGTGACAGAGCCCCGGTGCCCTGAGGGGCAGGGAGGGAGCGTGGCAGAGGCGCAGGAAACAGAGGGGCCCGAGGCTCCCGCAGCTCTCCGCCTGTCTGGCAGAGCCCGCTGGACAGGCTGTACAGGGCCAGGGGCCCCACGGGCCGGTGAGCACTGGACTCTCAAGGCACTTGTGCCCCGTACCTGTCACACGTTGGGGTGCAGTACAGCAGGCTCATCACCACGAGATCAGGGTGTTCTTCAGTCAGGGCCAGAATTTCCATTTGCAGCCCGGCGTCCACGGTGACACAGGACGCCAGGCTCTGAAGAATGCCCCTCACCATGGCTAGCACCTGGAGGAGGCGGCATGGGGAAGACTTGGAGTGCTGTCCAAGGGAGCAACTTCCCCAGCTTGCCCAAAGAAGTGCTTGCCTTCCCACCCCACTGTGATGGCCTCAAAGGCTGAGGGGAGCCAGCGGACGGAGCTTGAGGGGCCATGTGATCCTAGGAGGACTTCAGCCCTGGTCCCAGGCTGCTTACCTGCTGCAGAGAAGCAGCACCCTGCTGGAAAAACTCCCCTGTCAGGTCGGCAGAAGAATTGCAGCACACAATATGCTTGAACAACAAATCTCAACGTTTATTGATAGCTCACACATATTTATATTGGTGTTAATGTGGCTTATACATATTGCAAAGCTGAGCTCATTATTGCTTAAAACACACATGAATCAACCACACCTACTTCTATGCTCTAATGATTATTTTCTTTCTATGTTTACATTCCTGTGGCTATTCTACCTAGGCTATCTTCATTTTTCTGGCAAAAGATTTTCTCCCCCATCTTCATGTTGCAGCAAGGTCACCATGACTCTTGTCAGTGATTGGACACTGACTACTTAATCCCCAGCTTGTTTCCCTTAACCTTATGTAACGGTATCATATCAAAGTGGCCTTTCTCAGCTAGCCAGTTATCCACAAAGCTCTCCACACCAGGGGGTTATCCTCAGGAAAGGTGAACAATGGTTTTGCAGGAAAGAGCCACCTCCTTGCGTCTTAAGAAGGAGCAATCTAATTTTGTCCCAAGAAGCTGCATGCTGCTCAGAAAATGATTAGCAGACATGTTTTCTGTGCCTTAAGGAAGCCTTTCTGTGGTGCACATGTATTTTCCACTCTATTTCCCACCTGCTGTCTGACATTTAGTTTGCAGACCCCTGGGGACAAGAACACACTCTGGTTTTGGGTGTTTGCATCAGATAGTGCAAGGGAGGGGTCTAGTCTTTGATTATCAGTCACAGGTGCTGCAGAAACATAGGTACATAAATACCTAAAAAAAAAACACCCTAAAAAATTTTTTTAAAAAAAGAATAAAAACAAAATAAAAATATAAAAAATTAAAAATATAAAAAGAATAAAAATTATAAATAAATAAAAATAAATAAAAATAAAATTAGAATAAATAAATAAAAATAATAATAAAAAATTTAAAAAATAAAAATAAAATTAAAATAATTTAAAATTTAAAATAAAAATAAAAGTAAATTAAAAATGAAAAAATAAATTTAAAACATTTTAAGAATCAGACTTTATTCTGAGGATAAAAAACAAGGTTATCAAAGAGACTGACTAAAGAGATGCATTTTATGACTCCATCTGCCCTAATCTGAAGCAAAATCATTACTTCCTCCAGAAGCTCTTGCATTTAGACATTTGTCTCTAAGATCTGTTTCTCTGGATATCAGTTCCAGAATGCAGAACGTCCTGGGGCCACTTGGTGGAAGCACAAGATGGGTTTGTAATGTAGATTTTCACATCTTCAGTTAAGATGTATTTTTAAAATCTTAGTATGCTTATCTTTACTCTCTAGCTTGACAGAAAAAGTCAAAAGCTTTGACCCAGAAACATAAGTTCAACATTAAAAGGCTTAACAGAAATGTCAGTGCAGGAGATCAGAATAGCAGGACAATACTGGAAGGATGTGCTGCAGACACAGGTCTGAGAGTAGCCCTCAGGAGTAAATTTCTGCAGCATCAAATAATTGTTGTCTTTTCCTGTAGCATCCCAAGGGTCTATCTGCAATATCAGTCCATGAGCACAAGAGCTGTGGTAGAGCAAAGCAGTACAGTTCAAGGACCTGTCATCCCTAGTGATCATTTGTGCCACCTAGGGCTAGGCTGGTAATCTTATTTCAAAGTCTGATTGTGCAAACTAGGACAGGGGATGCTGCAGTCATAGTCTTTGCCTGACTGTTGGGTTTGCTGGTGTGCAGCTTCCAAGGGGGTTTCCCTGAGGAAGATCCAGCTGGGGTCAGGCAAAGCACAAACTAAAGCACTTCAAAAGTAAGCAGGGAGGAGGTTTGTGTCAGAAAAGTATTGATGTTACAAAATCAATTGCTAAGGAAGGTGAACCCTCATTCTGATAGTTGTTTTAGTTCTTTTCCTGGCACACTGTAAGAAAAGTATTTTATTTCATGTGTTTTAGGGCTGTGTAGGGGGCTATTCAGTTGATGTGGTAGCTGAAACTGCAGCTATTTCTCAAAAGCCTTTTCAATGTTGCTGCATGCAGCATGCTGCCTGCTTTGACTGAGCCTCTGGAGCTGTCTCAGCTTCTTTTATGCTGCTGCGGGTTCTTCCGCTCAGGCTTTCCTCAGATTCAGGAAAAACCTGTCCCTGCTGCCACGTGTGTGAAAGGGTAAAACCCTTGGCAGCTCTTGACAGCCTCCCAGCCCTTGTCACACGGATTGAACAGCCTGTGAAGGCTTACAGGTACAATTCTGCACTGGAGGCTGAGGTGCAATTACAGGATGAGTGGAAGTGATAACCTAAAGACTGTGGTCATAAATTGCTCTGGAAACATGGTCATACCACTATGATCGAAAAAACTTCTTTGGAGAAAGCCCACAATATTTATTAAAACTTCTTTCAGGAACTGCACACTCGATGCAGTTGGCTAGAGCATGTTGCTGAATTTGGACATGATTTAGCATTATCAGTGGATATTTCATTACTTTGATGTTTAATTCACTCATCAGTGTTGTTTAGAAAATAGCATGGACTGAGCAGAAAAGTCAGATTTTTGTTTCCAAGCAGTGATCTGTGCAGTGATGAGCTGTGTCTCTTTAGTTATTCAGATGTTTGCTGGGTGAGACTGCCATGCCAACCTCCTGCTCTGCTTAGGGGTGCAGATCTGAAGTGCCATGTTATACTCAAATGAGCAAATGCTGCCATCATATCACAGGATTAGTCAAAGGAAATATTCACAGCTACTTTATACTTTGTAGATTTGCAAGCTGCTTTTTATGCAGGGTTCCCTGTTACTGCCAGGGCAGGGAGATGGGTGCCCTTAGAAACTTTTCCTGATTGCCTGCTTGGTCTGACTTCTGACTGGATTTGTTAACTCTCAAGCAAGATGTCACTGCTCTGTTATTTTGTCATGGTGTTTGTAAAAGCTGTAGCTCTGAACCTTGTACAGCTGACTGCAGTACAAGCAGAGCAAAAGAAATTGCCCATGCCTCAAGCAATCTATGGACTACATGTAAAACAGAATGTCCCTTGAGTCTCTAAATATGAAAATGAAATTGCAAGTTTAGAGGTTGGAGATTAAAAAGAATAGATTGTCTGATACAAGAATTCCATGCGTAACATTTCCATAAAAAGAACTGATAGAATTTGAAAGTGTGTTTTATTCTAGCAATACAAGTTTTTGTCTAGGTGTTCTTTTATGAGCACCAATTACTTTCATATCCTGTGCTTGACATTGGAAAATCTTAAATCTAAAAAGTTAATAATTTTTCCACAAGGCTTAACTGAATTCTGGTTGTAGAAGCTGAAGGAAGTAGGAGGGATGAGAAGAGTCAAATATAGAGCATTTCACAAGGAATTATCTCATCGATTTATTCACTAGTTCCCTCTCTGGTCCTTCCTTCTCTCCCTCTACCCCATATCTCCAGTGCTCCACTGAGCTCAGCTGGATCAAAAGGCAGATTTCACTGAAGAACAGGGAGATGATCAGAGGAAGTTCTTGTTGAATGGGCTTGAAAACATTCAAGAGTGCTACGCAGCTGAGACTGAAAACAATTGCTTTGGGCTATCTGTGCTTCACCTTGGCTTGGCTGCTGCAAAATCCCCCAGCTGGACTGGGTGCAGTGACCCTGCTGCTGTGGGCTGAAGCCATTGCACTAAAGAAGCCAGAGGGGCTCTGATGGGCTGTCTGCACTCCAGCAATTCCCTCGTATCTGCCTGTAGGAAAGGATGCTGCAGTTACTTTCTGGTATTTTTAGGCAAGAAGGATCAGTCAATATTTTAGCATTGCCCACTGTAGTGCTGTGCATTTGCATTTCACGAGTGGTTTGGAACTTGTTTAAATGAAACTACCCCACAAATTTTGCTTCCATAGCTGCAAGGTTTTTTTAAGAAACTGGACTTTATCTCTGGAGTGTGACAGGGCTGGTTCTTGTCTGATTGGGCAGGGAGTAAAAGAGGGAGATTGTTGTCATTTCAAAAAAAATATACATATAGTTTGGAATTCCAAAGCAGGATGGTTTTAATGGCATTCCTTGCCAGGACCAAGGCTCTAAGATCAAAATTATCTATCCACCCATGTCTTTTTAATAGCAAATTATAACCATTTTAATTCCTGTCTGAGCATTGATTAGATGTGGTAAAAAGTGAAGTGACAGCCTCCTGCCTCCTAAACACTGGCAGAATGTGCAGTCACAACATTCCCATAGGATTTGTCTCTAGAACCCTTCAAGATGAACTGGAACGAGTGGCTTTCCACACACTCAACAATATGCAAATGCTGACTTTGCAAGCAGACGCAGCTGTTTATAAGCAGAAATACAGAACAAACTTCAAAAACATTTTAATAGCCATATTTCAGTATCCCAAGTGACTCCCAATTAGGCCTAGAAAGAGGTGACCAGATGTGGCATTTGCAAATGCTGCAAGCTGATGTTTGCTGGGCACTTTGAAAATCTGCTCTGATACAATCTGAGAACTTTTCTTTACTCACCTCTACCTGCCAAGGATTGTGGGTTGTTTTGCTTTTCACAGGCTCTGTTTTTCACTTACCTCTATGATAGTTGAGTCTTAAAAGTAGTGCAGAAAACTTAGTAATAAACATTACTGAGAAAATAATGGAAACTAGTTGCTTACTGTACAAATAGACTCGAGGACTGGGAGCCAGCTAAAAAGGTTTAGATTTTAGTATTTGAAATAGATTAGTGATTTAAATTAATGGGGATTCTGACTAAAATCTTCAGCTTTGGAAATCTTTGTTTGGATTCTCTCAGATTTTAATATTCTGTGATTAGAACATCTGGAAAACTGGTTCCTCAGGTGGGATGCAGAAATGTAAAGGAAGTTAATATATCCTCTTTGGCAATAATGAACCTGCCAGCAGTGGGGATGCTCTTAGTGACCATGTTTTCCAGGAGTGGAGGGAGAAATATGTTCTCTCTTATCCTGTTACTAAGACCATTTCCTTGCCCACATTTGCAGAGTACACATAAGGTCAGGCAGATTGCTATTCACTGAGCAGAATAAAATGTGCAGTTAAATAAATAAAATCTGTAAGTGAATTTTTATACTGGCTGGATAAACAAGATGAAGTTGATTTATGCAACAAAGGATTCATGCTCAGTCAGATCAGCATTTGTCATATGCAGTTTCCTTCTCAGTTGCCTGCATCAGGAGAAAAGCCATCCATGGGGACTCCTCTTTATCCAAGGGCTCAGCAGTGTGCTCTGAAAGCTCTTACACCAAAGACCTATGGAGAGAGAGCAGAGGTCATTGCAGTAGATTGCCAATAAAATACCCAGCTGAGTATTCCTGACATTTGAGACCACGAGCTTTTCCTGGCCCCTGAGATGGGGAGGGCTGGTGAGGGGCTCAGAGGCAGAGGATGATTCTCCCTGGGGCTGCTCCTCCTTGCAGCACTGATTGTGCGCCCGGGAGCCCAGGTTAAGGGCTTGGCAGAGCTTTGCTGGTCTGAGCTCAGTGTTTGGGCCAGGCTCAGCCCAGGCTGTGGGGCTGTGCTGTGGACTCTGAAGTGACTCCTGTACAGACAGTGTCCCTGGGAAAATGGGCACAGAAACAAGGGAGAGCAGGACTGAACCCCAGCCTCAGCCTTTAGGTGTCTTTAGAGTCTTCTTGTGTTTGATAGTTAGCTTGTAATCTTTTAAACACTGTGCTTTAAGTAAAAGTCAATTTTATTGAAGAGGGAAGAAATAAAGACTTTTTAAAAGTATTCTCTTGTGATCCCAAATCTTCTAGAAGATCAATTTCTGAAGGCAGAAGTTTGCCTGCAATTATTGTGCTGCACGGAATTTTCACACAAAGACATTTATATGGACTTTTCCTTCAAATACAAAGAAATAAATTATGTAAGTAAATTACTTGGATCACTAAGACATGTCAGTTAAGATGATTCACAAAGATTAATCTATTGCTCCAAAACACCAAGCAGCCAATTAAAATTTGCATTCAGCTATAAGCTGTTGAGAAATTAAAATTTAGCAATCCTAATTCTGTGGCTAGTTCAGCCAGAAAATAATCAAACAATAAAGACTTTGTCACAACCATCATTATGTTAAAACAAATAAACAAGAACTTTTCTTTAGCACTTTTTTCCCCAGCATCCCTCAAAGTGGGGGAAAAAATACAGGACTGTAAGCTTAAGCAGTAATTAGCTCAACAGATACCTCAAGGAAATACACTGGGCCAATTTTCAGCAGTTTCCTTCCAGTGGAAAGAATATTCCTTTAATGTTAAAGCAAAATGGACCATGTCTATTTAGTGGAAAGACAACAGTGCTACATATTTTAGCTGAACAGAGATGAGTATGTTGTCTACTGATGTAAATAACTTTTACTTGTCTGGTTTGATAAGGGTGAAAAAAAGAAATTATTATGTTATGTTGGATGTAAATGAAATTCAGAATTGGATTAGAAGTGAACTGAAAATACAGACTGGCTTCATGGAAAATACAGAGATTTTGGATATTCCCATTGGATGTGGAATGAAAATGAGTGACACTCCTCTTAGAAAAAATAAGTAAAAAGTAAGCTCTGCCTCAGTCTGAAAGGTTTCCCGATGGTCACACTTCATACAAATGCCAGGTCACTCTTCATACAAATTTTAGAGTCTAGACATGAAGAAGTTCTTTTAAAATCACTAAGGTTGCATGTACCTAAAATCTGAAAGAAGAACTCCCTCAGCCAGGTTAGGTGATCAGTGATAGGACCAAGGGAATGGCCTGAAGTTGTGTCAGGGGAGTTTGGCTTGGATCTTAGAACAAGGTTCTTGACCAGAGGGTGGCTGGGCACTGGAACAGGCACAGAGAAGTGGGTGCAGCACCAAGCCTGGCAGAATTCAAGAAGCCATTTGGACAAAACTCTCATGTTATGGTTCTTGGGGATGGTGCTGAGCAGGGCCCCGAGCTGGACTGGACAATCCTTGCAACTCAGGATGTTCCATGATTCTGTGGTTTGGAAAAGTCTGTATAAATGTGCAACTTGCTGCACTGTTTGTTAAGCATGAACCCCCATCAAGTTCTAGGAACAAAAGCTCTTTTATGGGATCAGTGCTTTTTGCTTTGGACATAAAGGCTTCCGCTCTTTAAGGAACAGCAGGAGTCCATTATTTTGCAGCAGTATTTTTATCCTACTTAACAGTGCATGTTTCAGATCATGCTTGAGATGTCAGTGCAGCTGCCTTTGGTGGTGTGTCTGTGTGTGAGGTGAAGTGACACGGCTGCGGCTGTGACTCGGTTCCCTGTGTCAGACACCCGGGGCACTCACGGGCTCTGCAGCTTGAGGGGGTGTGGGAAGGAAAGCCAGTGCTTGTGTTACTGCTGAAGGGGCTGCCCCAGAGTGGTCAGGAGCTCCCTGCATTTTGCCAGGGCTTCACACTTCATGCCATGGAGGTCTCTGAAATTTTCCTGTATGGAGCAAGCTGCAGCACTTAACTAATTTCCCCGATACTCTCATTGTTTTCTGATGCTGAAACACACTCGAGAGCAATGGTGCATTCCTGCCCTTGCGCATTAGTGGGGACTTCTCTTGCCACCTCAAGCTCTCAGATTTGAGCAGGTGGTAGTTTACACTCAAGATTACAATTACAACTTTTTGCAAATGAATGTTGTGTTTTGGGTTGGGGTTTCTTTTTGCCACTTCACAGCAACTAAGTGTTCTCATTTTATGAGGACTATCTTTATAACAAATGGCCTTTTCTTTCTTTCCTTATATGACAGCCTCTTCAATCTCAGGTGTGCTCCCCTCTGCCCACAAAAAAACTTAATACAAAATTTTCTGTTTAGATCCCCAACACATACATAATCATGGGAGCTGCCACCATCTACAAGTTTATGTCTTCTGCAATGGTGCAGTTAATTGTTATAGACAGATTGGATATTTTCTGCAGGTCAGGAGAAGGTATTTGAATCTATTCTCCTAGTGGGTGTCTCTAAAGGAGAACATTGTCTCCTTGAACTGAGACTTTGCAATGAAATTTTTTTTCCTAGCATTTAATTGCCAAATGAAGCTATGCTGGATTTTCCTACATCAATTATTTCCAGTCACATTTAAATGGGAAAAGAACTTTTTGTTCGGTCACTGGCTCAGTTGAGTTTCTGTTTTTACTTGTATATTTTGGATGTGTGTGTGTAATATTCTCAAATTTGTGTACATCTAGAAACCTTTACCAAAGGTCATTCCTATGTTTCTCAAAATCCACTGTGTATTTTTTATTTCACGGGGATTTATCTCCTCCATTGAAAAAACATTTTAATTCTAGCTTGGAAAACTCACTGCACAAATCAAAATCAATTCCAGCTTCTGTAACAGTTGGCCAGTGTAGGCAGAAAATGGCATATGAAGTGGGAGAATACTGACTAAAGAAAACTAATGATGTTATCCCCTTGTAAAATACTCTGATGTGTTTTTCAAAGTGGGGCGATATTGGCTGGGGTGAAAATAAATTTTCAAAATATTTTTTCTCTCACTTTTCCTTATTTCCTGCTTAAAAAGAAAAACATTAAGGAAGCTGAGAAGAAAAGGATGATTTTCAAGGAAAATACTGTCTTCTTATTTCAAAACAGTATATTCCTTCCAGAGCCTGAGAATTACATGTTTTAGAAACATATTACACTTCCCAGAATTTTTGACCAACACTGACAATATGTTTTCGTTGCCTTGTTTGGCAGATGAACTAAAAATGTCTTCCTCAAAGTGCTCTGATGCAAAGAGCAGCGTGAGGAACCAAGCCAGGAGTCACTTGCTTCTCTTTTCCAAAATATGTAGGGGTTTGATGGTTTTTTTCTTCTTTTTTTCCTTCTTTTTCTTCTGAACAGAGGGTTGAAGTGGGCTAGCCCCACTTCTGTTGTTAGCAAAGGTTTCTAGATTATTTCTCTGCATTTCCATCCTGCCGAGTATGACCTTACTGATCTTCTATGGAACTGTGAGTAGGGATTCTCTCCTGTCACTATTTCCCTTATTTTTAAGGTATTCCTATCAATTGAAACCATTGTACAGGATTCAATGTTGATTATGGAAAAATGCTGTATGAGCAGGGTGAATACATTTTTTGTTTTGGCCAAAGGTCTTTGTTTTCCTTCTCTAAAAAGGGCACTTTCAAATACAATACATCCTCCCATGCAGATACATTTTATTTGACAGTTCCTCCCTCACCTGTTCATAGCAGAATTCACCCTCTGCTTCTCACTTATTTGGGTTGCAGAGATGAAGGTAGGGGCTGTGTCATTCTATCGATGGCTGAGTGATGGATTAAGAGGGGTTATTCTTTCTGCTTTGACTGTTTTGGATATAAAGGAGATGATTCACTTTGAATTGGCTTCCCCTTGAGACAAAGTAGAGAAAGAGCAAGAGCTGTAACGTCTTCCTGCTGCCCCAGGAGCTGGTGAGGCATGCAAGAGTGAGAAGGTCTGTTTCAAGACCAGGTAATAAATTCAGTATTACAAGACTGGATGCATTAGGGGATCACTTGAACAATTCATTCCTTGCTCTTTTCCTGGGGTGATGCACAGACTTGTATTCTCCTTAGTCATGGTGGATTTCAGCTCAGTTCATCTCCAAGTCAAATAATAAAAATGTGACAGCTTGCAAAAGTCTTTAGCATCCAAATCACTTTTTTGAGAATAAATCCTGTTGATGTCTCCTCAAGAAAAAAAGATTTGAAGCAGATTAAATGTCCTGGGAAATTTTTGCGAAATACTGTTTGAGCTTCCAACCAATTCTCCAAAGACTTCTGAGATAGATTGGGGCTATTAGAAAACTTGTGTGTTTGTGCCAAAGACTGTTTTTCCTCCCTCAGAACTGTTGCCGTCATTTCACAGTGAGCAGGAAACTTGCAGCTTGTAGGATTTAGATATCACTTATTTTCAGGTGAAAGAATTTTGTATATTCTTTTTGGTGTTTTTTGGATTCATGCTGCTACAGAAGCTCGCATGTTTTTACCAAAGGTACTGTTGCGATCAAAGCTCTTATTTGGCCTTCAAGTGGAGCAGGAAGATGTTATCCAGGCATTTAAAAGTAAAAACTATTTC
Organism: Agelaius phoeniceus; assembly: GCF_051311805.1. Taxonomy (NCBI): domain Eukaryota; kingdom Metazoa; phylum Chordata; class Aves; order Passeriformes; family Icteridae; genus Agelaius; species Agelaius phoeniceus. The sequence goes on along the minus strand of NC_135291.1, from coordinate 1,113,651 downwards.
TAAGTGTACATATGTGTATAAATAGTATTATTTTTCCTCTGAAAGTACATGGATTGACAGTCAATATTTATTATTCTGTTCTTGAACTTTGTGTACATACACATAATTCCCGTTATCATTAATTCCAATCGGGAGCCCTGCCCGGGCAGGAGGGCGTGCGGCCGCAGGGCTGGCAGCGCCCGTGCCGGGCAGCTGTGCCGCCCGGGGCCGACACGGGCTCTGTCTTGCCAGGGCTGGCCGGAGTGCTCGTCACGGGGCAGAAGGAGGAGCTCCAGGTCATCAGCGAGGGTGAGTCAGGGCAGCCGCGGGGCAGCGAGCATCGCCGGGGGCAGCTGCACATGCCGGCCCCACAGCTACAATCCGTGCCCGGGCTGCGGAGGGCTCTGCTCCCTGTGCGGGCGAGGGGCGGCGGGGGCACAGCCCGCAGAGCTGCCAGCGAAACGTGGGCGATCCGTGACCAACACCTTCCGGCCGAAGCCCTGGCAAGAGCCGGCTGGGATGGCCCTGGCAGGAGGCTTTCCTTGGATTCCCTCCATCTGGCCTCTGACCGTGGCTCTGTTCCTCTCTCTTCCAGCTCTTCAAGCCCTGAGAGAAGATGACAGCCCATCCTGCATCAGCGTACTCATTCAGCTGACCTTCCAAAGAAGATCTGCAGGACTTCTTGTGTCTGCTGGATCAGATGTACCGGCATCCCTCGGCCATCTCCAGCTCCCATTGCAGATGGGAGCAGCTGCAGAGCAGGATGCACCAGCTGCAGCTCCAGGCACAGCTCTAGCTGCTCAGAGCTGAGCCTGTGGCAAGCTCCAGGAGCTCCTGCCATCTCTCTCCCTGTTGGCAGCTCCCTCCCTCCAGCTCTCAGAGCCTGCCCATCCGCTTTTTTTGTCTCCCAGCTCACCCCTTTGCTTTGCTTTCCCTTAATAAAGAGTTTGAATTTTTCCAAACCCTTAAGAGTGTGTTGGTGTTCCCTGGGAAATGCAGGCATTTGGAGAAATGCCTTTGGAAGAGAGGGGCTTGCTTCTCAAGCAAAGTGCTTCCCCAGGAGCCCCCAGTGAGGTAGTGAGCCGTCTCCCTTTGGCTCCCTGCGCTCCTTTCCATCCTTGAGGCCCCTGGCACTTGGCAGAGGGGCCTGGCAAGGGAGAAGACTGTGAGAGCAGCTTTGGCATCTGCCTGGGCCTGCGGAGACCCCGCCAAGCAGCAGCGGCAGGGCGTGTTCCCTGCCTTTGAGCCCAGCACAGAGCAGGATCATCTCTGTCCAGCCGAGAGCCCCAAATCTCTCTCAGAGAGCTGTGAATTCCAAGGCCTTTATGCACACATTAATGCCATCTTCCCTCTCTGGTGTGTTTTAACTCTTGGCAAGATGCGTTTGCCTCTTGCTGGCTGGAAGCTGTTCTGCTCCAGGGCCGGCACCGAGCTGGGCTGTGCGGGCCGGGCACTGTGGAGAGCTGTGACCGTGGTCACAAGGGTTTTCAGGATGAAGAAGAGATGAGAATGTTGACTCCATGATCAGAAGGCTTGATTTATTATTTTATGATATACGTTACATTAAGACTATACTAAAATGAAATAGAAAAGAAGAGGTTTCTTCAGAAGCTAGCTAAGCTAAGAATAGAAAAGAATGAAGAACAAAGATCTGTGTCTCAGACAGAGAGCAAGAGCCAGCTCTGCCATGAGTGGTCAGGAAATCCAAACACCCACAGGAGACCAATCACGGGTCTACCTGTTGCATTCCACAGCAGCAGATAACCATTGTTTACTTTTGGTTGCTGAAACTGCAGCTTCTAACAAGGAAAAATCCTAAGAGTGGATTTTTCATGAAAGATGTCTGTGACACCTTTGGAACCCCCAAAGTGGACAGATCAGCAATAGAGAACTCCTGGGAGAGTTTTTTCTGGCTGAATGTTGATATCTGGAGATTTTCATGGACACAAGACTCCTGCTGAGTTCTAGAGATGGACCTGGCCAGGAGGAGCCTCTACTCCAAGGCACTCCCACCTTGGTGTCCCCAAACCAGGGTTTGTCATTCCCAAGCTGTGGCCGGATGGAGGAGGAGGAAAAGGCCCAGAGATCCCTCATGAGGAGGGGCTGCAAACCCAGCCCAGGGAGGTGTGAGGCGGAAAGAGCCCCCCTGAGCCAGGAAGGCAGCCGGAGATCCAGCCAGAGCTCAGAGCTGGTGGAGAAGCCTCATGGCAGGGAGAAGCCCCACAAGTGCTTGGAATGTGGGAAGGGTTTCAGCTACAGCTCCACCCTGATGGAACACCTGAACAACCACCCTGGGGAGAGGCCCTGGGAGTGTGGGGAATGTGGGAAAAGCTTCAGTGGGACCTCTGACCTGAGCAAGCACCACAAGATCCACACTGGGGAATGGCCCTAGGAGTGCTTGGAATGTCAGAGGAGCTTCAGGTGGCATTCAGAGATCGTCACTCACCAGCACTTCCACACCAGGGAGAGGCCCTGCGAGTGTCCCGAGTGTGGGAAGAGCTTCGTGCGCTGCTGCAGCTCCATCCCCCATGGGAGGATCTGTGCTGGATGATCCCCAGTGACCCCCGTTGGGCAGAGCCCTGGTAACCCCTGTTCTGGCTGATCCGTGTTGGGTGGGGGGAAGGTGTTGGAGAGATTTCTTTCCCTTATCCGTGTGCTGCTGTGATTTGGTTGGTAATAAATTCCCTCCGTGTGCCCAGGCCGGGTCTGTTGTGCCCGTGCGGGATTTGCTGAGGGATCTCTCCCGGTCCTTGCCCCCAGCCAGGAACCCTCGGTTCCATTTTCTGTCCCTGTGCGGCTGCGGGGGCAGGGACAGAGCGGCTCTGGGGGTGCCTGGCATCGGGCCAGCGTCACCGCTCGCCACGGGCACCGCTGAGATCCCGCGCCCCTGGGCACGCATTGCTGGGCTCACCTGAGCTCCCACCTGCCCAGCGCCCCAAGGTTCCCCCTCCCCAAAAAACCCCCAGCCCGAGGCTGCAGCGGCCCGGAAAGGCCTCAGCCAATGGCAGCGCAGGCAGGAGGCGGTGCAGCCAATGAGATCTCGGGGCGTTGTATTGCGTCATCGGTTGCCGGGCAGAGCCCGTGGCCGATCGCTGCCCAAAAGTGGCGGCAGCCAATGAGAGCGCGCGGCGCTGCCGAGCCCGCCCTGCTCCGGACTGGTGCTGCCAGCGCAGCGCGGCTGCTTTGGGGCTGCTGCTCCCTGCCCGGCCCCGGCCATGGGGCGAGGGGCGGCAGCTGGGGCCCTACTGGTGGCACTGGTGGTGCTGGGAGCCCCCGCGGCTGCGGGCGCGGAGCTCTCGGGTGAGCGGGGGGCGGGAGGCGCTGGGACAGGGTGGGAGAAGGGGGAAAAGGGGGCGAAGGGGGGAGCCCGGAATGGAGGGGGAGGAGGAGGGGAACCCCCAAAGGGAGAGCGGGAGGGGCTGAGGGGTGGGGGGAGGGGAGGGAGGGGTGGGAGCGGTTCGGGAAGGGGGAAAAGGAGAGGGGGGACCCCAAAACTGAGCCCGAGGGCGCCGGGGATTGGGGAATTTGTGGGAAAATGGGGAAATAGGACCCCAAAAATGATTTGGGAACGGCCGGAGGTGGGAGGGGAGAGGATATGAAAGGGGAAATGGAGGAAGGGCGGCAAAGAGGAAGCGGCAGCGCGGGCAGGAGGGTCCCGTGTCGGCCGTGGGGCACAGGGGGTGCGGAGTGGGGATCCGGGGTGGGCCCCGGAGCTCCGGGGGTGCTGAGGGAGGGTGGTGGGTGGGCAACCCCTGACCGGTGTCATGGACACTCAGGGGTGTTCCAGAGGATGACAAAGTCCGAGTGTTACTTCATTAACGGCACGGAGAAGGTGAGGTACGTCCAGAGGGCCATCTACAACCGGGAGCAGTTCATAATGTTCGACAGCGACGTGGGGCATTTTGTGGGGTTCACCCCCTATGGGGAGAAGTTGGCCAAGCGCTGGAACAGTAACGCGGTATTCATGGAGGACAGACGGACTGCGGTGGATTGGTTCTGCCGGTGCTGGTACAAGAATTTTACCCCGTTCCTCACAGAGCGCCGAGGTGAGCGCGGAGCAGAGCGTGCCCGCTCGAGCCCTGCCCTGCCAATGACCGGGAGCCCCTCAAAATATCCATGCGGAATCGCCCCAGAGCCCTCAGCCCTTCTTGTGCCCATCCCCGGGGCCTCTTGTCCCTCCCAGTCCATCCCAGTCCTTCCCAGTGCCCCCCCGCGCGTCCATTTCAGCGACGCGTAAAGCTGACGGAAATGCCCAATCAGATCACGTCTCCTTTATGACTCATCTGTTGCCAGGCAGGCCCGCAGCGCGGAGTGCCCTGCGCTGGACTCGGCCTCCCAGTGCCGCGCATTTCATTCCCAGTTCCTCCCAGTACCACCAAAATCCCTCCCAGTGCCATCCCAGTCCCTCCAAGGCCATCTCCAATTCCTCCCCAGTCCCTCCCAGTCCATTTCCACTCTTTTCCCAGTTCATTCCCAGTTCACTCTCTGACCTCCACCTCTCTCCCAGTTCCCCCCATTTCCTCCCATCTCTCTGTGCAAACCCCATAAATCCCAGTCCCTCCCAGTCCATTCCAGTTCCTGTCAGTCCCTCCCACTCCTTCCCAGTACCACCCAGCTTCTCCCAGTCAATTCCCAGTATGTTCCCAGTTCATTCCCAGTTCACTCTCAGATCTCCACCCTCTCTCCCAGTGCCCCACATCCCCTCACACCTCTCTCAGTTCCACCCAAGTCCCTCTCAGTCCATTCCCAGTCTATCCCACTCCCTCCCAGTTCATATAAAATCCCTCCCAGTCCATTCTCACTCCCTCCCAGTCCCTCCCAGTCCATCCCAATCCATTCCCAGTCCCTCTCAGTCCATTTCCCAGTCCATTTCCAGTTACTCCGAGTCCCTCCCAGGCCTTCCCAGTTCCACCCAGCCTCTCCAAGTCGATTACCAGTCTATTCCCACTTCAGTCTCAGTTCACTTCCAGACCACCACCCTCACTCCCAGTGCCCCTCTATCCCTTCTAACCTCTCTCAGTGCCACTCAATTCCCTCCCAGTGTATTCCTAGTCCCTCCCAGTCCCTCCTAATCCATTCCCAGACCCTCCCCGTCCATTCCCAGTCCATTCCCATTCCCTCCCAGTCCCTCTCCAGCCCAGCCCAGCCCTCCCCTCTCTCTCCCAGTGCCCCCCAGCTGATCCCAGTGTGTCCCCGCTCTCTCTCTCTCTCTCCCAGTGGCCCCCAGCGTGTCCATCTCGCTGGTGCCCCCCTCGAGCTCCCAGCCCGGCCCCGGCCGCCTGCTCTGCTCCGTGATGGATTTCTACCCTGCTGCCATCCAGGTGAGGTGGTTCCAGGGCCAGCAGGAGCTCTCGGAGCACGTGGTGGCCACCGACGTGGTCCCCAACGGGGACTGGACCTACCAGCTGCTGGTGCTGCTGGAAACGCCGCCCCGGCGCGGGCTCACCTACAGCTGCCAGGTGGAGCACGTCAGCCTGGAGCAGCCCCTGAGCCGGCACTGGGGTACGGGGGAGCCCCTGGGGGCGCTGGCAGAGCCACTGGGCTGTGCTGGGAGCCACTGGGAGGGAGCTGGAGAGAGCCGGGCTGGGACTGGGAGAGGCCCTGGGGACTGGGCAAGGGCTGGGAAGGGGTTTGGGGGATGCTGGGGAGGGTGGGATGGGGATGAGGGGGTTCCTGGTGGGCACTGGGAGGGAGTTTGGGGGCGCTGGGTGTGACTGGGAGGGAGTTTGGGGGTTCTGGGTGTGACTGGGAGGGATCGCAGTGAGCCCGGAGGCGGTGGAAGGAGATCGGCCATGGCAAAGCTTCCCAGTTTGCCCCGGGGCCGTGTATTGGGGGCGATGGGGGGGCTGGGCCCGGGGAGGGGGAAAGATGCGGAGCAGGAGGGAGGGGTCGCTGCCGGCGGATCCCGCCTTGCCCCGGTGCGGGCCGAGCTCTGTGCGCCGCTCCTGCTCCATCCGCCCTGGAAGGATCCACGCTGGACAATCCCGGGTCACCCGTGCTGGCCGCACACCCCGCTGGGGACGCTGCATCTTCCTGGCTGCCCCCGTTGAGGCCGGGATGAAGGCCGGAGGGTCCGCGCTGCTTCTTTGGTTCCGGCTCCTCTTCCTCATCTCCCGCTCCTCTTCCTCCTGCCCCTCCTCCCCCGCGGTTCCATCGCTCCTCCCCCTTCCTCATCCCGCCTACTTCCCCTCGTCTCTCTCACGTCCCCCGCTCCTTCCTCCTCCCGCTCCCCCCGGGCCCAGCCCCCACCCTTTGTCCCCCTCCCTTTGCCCAAATCCGTCCCATCACCGCCCCCCCCAACCCCTCCCCATCGCCCCCCAATAAACGGCCCCGGGGCCAACTGGGAAGCTTTATTGGGAGCACTGGGAGCAGGCACTGGGCGGGGGCAGAGCGCCAGCGGGGCTGGGGGGACACGGGACCCCCCCAAAATCAGCGGAGCGGGGACGGAGCGGGGGGTCCCGGCCGGGCCCGAGCCCACGGGGAGGGGCTGCGGCCGCCGGCGGCTCAGGAGCTCTGTGGGCAGAGAAAAGGGGGTGACACCGGGCTGGGGGCCCCGGCGGGAGCGCGCACGCTCCGCCACGGCCGGGACGCCACCCCCGGCACCCGCCCTGACCTTCTTGCGCACGTAGAAGCCGAGCCCCAGCGCCAGGAAGACGAAGCCCAAGACGAAGCCCCCGATGCCCGTCAGCATCTTGCTGCGGGCGGCGTCCGGCGGCATCTCTGGGGGGTCCGCAGGGCTCAGCACCCCCAAAACCTCTCACGGACACCCCCAGCCCCTCCCAGCGCCCTCCCTGTGGCCCCCAGCCCAGCCAGGAGCCCCTGAAACCTCCCCCCGATCCCTTTTTGTCCTGGCCAGGAGCCACCAAAGCCCCTCCCGCCCCTCTGAGGATCCCACAGCCCCCTCCCAGTTGCCCCCAGCGGCCCAGGAGCCCCAAAGCCTCTCGCAGTCCCTGGGCAGCCCCAGCAGGACTCAGCCAGAGCCCTCCCAGTCTGTGCCCAGCACAACCGAGCTCATGGCGAGCCCCGCTTGGCCATGGCCGATCTCCTTCCAGCCCCTCCGGGCTCACTGCGATCCCTCCCAGTCACACCCAGCGCCCCCAAACTCCCTCCCAGTCACACCCAGAACCCCCAAACTCCCTCCCAGTGCCCACCAGGACCCTCCCAACCCCATCCCTCCCTCCCCAGCCTCCCCCAAACCCCTTCCCAGCCCTTGCCCAGTCCCCAGGGCCTCTCCCAGTCCCAGCCCGGCTCTCTCCAGCTCCCTCCCAGTGGCTCCCAGCACAGCCCAGTGGCTCTGCCAGCGCCCCCAGGGGCTCCCCCGTACCCCAGTGCCGGCTCAGGGGCTGCTCCAGGCTGACGTGCTCCACCTGGCAGCTGTAGGTGAGCCCGCGCCGGGGCGGGGTTTCCAGCAGCACCAGCAGCTGGTAGGTCCAGTCCCCGTTGGGGACCACGTCGGTGGCCACCACGTGCTCTGAGAGCTCCTGCTGGCCCTGGAACCACCTCACCTGGATGGCAGCAGGGTAGAAATCCATCACGGAGCAGAGCAGGCGGCCGGGGCCGGGCTGGGAGCTCGAGGGGGGCACCAGCGAGATGGACACGCTGGGGGGCACTGGGAGAGAGAGAGAGAGCGGGGACACGCTGGGATCAGCTGGGGGGCACTGGGAGAGAGAGGGGAGGGCTGGGCTGGGGAGGGACTGGGAGGGACTGGGAGGGACTGGGAATGGACTGGGAATGGATTAGGAGGGACTGGGAATGGACTGGGAGGGATTGGGAATAGACTGGGAGGGACTGGGGACGGATTGTGAGGGAATGGCGAAACTGGGAATGGACTGGGAGGGACTGGGAATGGACTAGCAGGGACTGGGAATGGCCTGGGGAGGAATTGCCGATGGTCTTGGAGGGACTGGGATGGAGTGGGAGGGACTGGGATGGAGTGGGAGGGACTGGGAATGGACTGGGAGGGAATGGAGAAATTGGGAATGGACTGGGAGGGACTGGAAGGCACTGGGAAGGTTTTTGAGGGAATGGGAGTAGACTGGAAATGGAGTGGGATGGACTGGGAATAGACTGGGAGGCACTGGGTGTAGACTGGGAGGGAGTTGGGTGGCGCTGAGAGAGGCAGGAGGAGATGGGGGGCACTGAAAGAGAGGGTGGAGGTCTGGGAGTGAACTGGGAATAGACTGGGAATGGACTGGGATGGACTGGGTGGGACTGGGATGGACTGGGATTGGCACTGAGGGATATGGGAGGGGATGGGGGGAACCGGCAGAGAGGGTGGAGGTTTGAGAGTGAACTGGGTATGAACTGGGAAGAGACTGGGATGGACTGGGAGGGACTGGGGAGGAATTGGAGATGGCCTTGGAGGGACTGGGATGGACTGGGAGGAACTGGGAATGGAGTGCGCGGCACTGCGAGGCCGAGTCCAGCGCGGGGCACTCGGCGCTGCGGGTCTGCCTGGCAACAGGGGAGTCACCAGAGAGACGCGATCTGATTGGCTGAGAAGCGTCAGCGTTACGCGTCGCTGAAATGGACGCGATGGGGGCCGCTGGGAGGGACTGGGAATGGACTGGAATGGACGGGAATGGATTGGGAGGGACTGGGAGGGGCTGGGAATGAACTGGGAGGGATGGGGAATGGAATGGGAATGGGCTGAATATGAGTGGGAAGGAACAAGGCGGGACTGGGAATGAACTGGAATGGACTGGAAAGGACTGGGAGGAACTAGGATGGATTGGGAAAGAACTAGGAGCGACTGGGAATGAACTGGGATAGACTGGGAGGAACCGGGGTGGCTCTGAGAGATGTGGCAGGGGATGGGGGTACTGGGAGAGTGGATGGTGATCTGAGAGTGAAATGGGAATGAACTGGGAATTGACTGGGAACTGAGTTGGAGGAGCTGGGTGGGACTGGGACCGACTGGGAGGGACTGGGAAGGACAGGAGTGGAACTGAGAAAGATGGGAGGGGCACTCGGGACTGGGAGAGAGGGTGGAAGTTGGAGAGGGCACTGGGATTGAACAGGGAATGGACTGGGAGGGACGGAGATGGACTGGGAATGACTGGGCATGGACTGGGATGGACTGGGAATGGGCTGGGAAGGGATTGGGATGAACTGGGAATGGACTGGAAGGGATTAGGAACGGACTGGAGGGATTGGCATGGACTGAGAGGAACTGGGAGGGAGTGGGATAGACTGGGATGGATTGGGAATGGACTGGGAGGGGACTGGGAATGCAGTGGGAGGGACTGGGAATGGAGTGGGAGGGAGTGGGAATACACTGGAAGGGACTGGTGGGGACTGGGATTGACTGGGATGGTCACTGGCAGGGCAGGGCCCGAGGGCACACGCTCTGCCCCGCGCTCACCTCGGCGCTCCACGATGAACGGGCGGAACACCTCGTAGTTGTGCCGGCAGTACCGGTCCACCGCAGTCCGTCTGTCCTCCATAAAGGCCGGGTTGCTGTTCCAGCGCTTGGCATTCATCTCCCCAAAGGGGGTGAACCCCACAAAGTGCCCCACGTCACTGTCGAACATCGCGTACTGCAGCCGGTTGTAGATGAGCCTCTGCACCAACCTCACCTTCTCCGTGCCGTTAATGAAGTAACACTCGCCCTGTAGCATCTCCTGGAACACCCCTGTGAGTGCAGGACACAGCTCAGTGGTGCCCCCCCAGCACCCACCAGCAGCACCCCCAGAGCTCCGGGGCCCACCCCGGATCCCCACTCCGCACCCCCTGTGCCCCACGGCCGACACGGGACCCTCCTGCCCGCGCTGCCGCTTCCTCTTTGCCGCCCTTCCCCCATTTCCCCTTTCATATCCTCTCCCCTCCCACCTCCATCCTCTCCCGATAGGATTTTTGGGGTCCCATTTCCCCCATTTTGCCTATTTTCCACTCTTTTTAAAAAATTCCCCAATCCCCAGCCCCCTCCCGCTCAGTTTTGGGGTCCCCCCTTCGCCCCCTTTTCCCCCTTCTCCCCCCCTGTCCCAGCGTCTCCCGCCCCCCGCTCACCCGAGAGCTCCGCGCCCGCAGCCGGGGGGGCTCCCAGCACCACCAGTGCCACCAGTAGGGCCCCGGCTGCCGCCCCTCGCCCCATGGCCGGCGACCTCCACCCCAAACCGACCGCGCCCAACTGCGAGAACCAGCCCGGAGCAGCGCGGGGTCATGAGGGACGCGCTCCCTGATTGGTCGGGCGTGGTTTCTGGCCGCGCTTTCATTGGTTGTGGGTTTTTTTGGGCTCGCTCTCATTGGCCGAAGTGATTTTTGCGCTCTGTAATTGGCCGGTTCCGTTGGGAGCCCGATTTCCAGAGGGTCTACCCAGCACCTGAGGCGTCATTTCCGCTCCTTTTTCTGATTGGTCAGAATTTCTTAGGGAGCTCAATTTCTGAGCCCTCTACCCGGCAACAGGTGACGCGCCATACACCCCGCTCTCCCATTGGCTGAGCGCTTTTTGGGGTGCTGCTCCCCCGTTCCCAGTTCCCCCAGTTCGGATCCGCGTTCCTGGCAGCAGCACCGACCCTTCCCGGTGTGCCCGGAGCGCCATGGACGGAGCGCGGAGCCTCCCCCGGCTGCTGCCGCTGCTGGCCCTGACCCTGACCCCGATTCTGGGGGTCCAAGGTGGGGTTTTGGGGGGGTCCCGGCTTTGGGGTTCGCTGGGATTTTGGGAATTCTGGGAATTAAGGGGTTAATGGGATCCATCCCCATTTTTTGGGATTTTTGGGGGGATTTTTGGGGATTTTTTTCGTGTTTTTCCCCCTTTTTTTCACGGTTTAGGGGGGTTGGGTGTGGCCGAATCCGTCTTTTTTCGGGATTTTGGGGCTCTGGATGTTCCTAAACCCCCTTGTCCCCGGGATTTTGGGGCTTGGGAGTGGCCAGACCCCCCTGTTCAAAGGATTTTTGGGGGGTTGGGTGTGACCAGACCCCCCTGTACACAAAATTTGGGGGGGCTGGGTGTGCCCAAATCCCTTTTTTCCCAGGATTTTTGGGATCTGGAAGTGCCTAAACCCCTTTGTCCCCGGGATTTCGGGGGGTTGGGAGTGCCCAAACCCCCCTGTACACGAAATTTGGGGGGAGCTGGGAGTGCCCAAACCCCCCTGTACACAAAATCTGGGAAACTGGGAATTCCCAATTCCTCTTTTTCCAGGATTTTTGGGAGTCTGGAAGTGCCCAAACCCCCTTGTCCAAGGGGTTTTGGGGGGTTGGGAGTGTCCAAACCCCCCTGTACCCAAAATTTGGGGAACTGGGAGTGCCCAAACCCCCCTGTACACAAAATTTGGGGAACTCAACGTTCCCAAATCCTCTTTTTCTAGGATTTCAGGGGTCTGGATGTTCCTAAACCCCCTTGTCCAAGGGGTTTTGGGGGGGTTGGGCGTGGCCAGACCCCCCTGTACCCAAAATCTGGGGCGAGCTGGGAGTGCCCAAACCCCCCCTGTACCCAAAATTTGGGGAACTCAACGTTCCCAAATCCTCTTTTCCCAGGATTTTGGGGCTCTGGATGTTCCTAAACCCCCTTGTCCCCGGGATTTTGGAGTCTGGGGGTGCCCAAACCCCCCTGTACACAAAATCTGGGGAACTGGGAATTCCCAAATCCTCTTTTCCCAGGATTTTGGGGTGTCTGGATGTTCCTAAACCCCCTTGTCCAAGGGGTTTTGGGGGGTTGGGCGTGGCCGGACCCCCCTGTACACAAAATCTGGGGAACTGCAAGTGCCTAAATCCCTTTCATCCCAGAGTTTTGGGGCTCTGGAAGTTCCTAAATCCCCTTTTTCCCCGGCATTTTTGGAGTCTGGGAGTGCCCAAACCCCCCTGTACACAAAATCTGGGGAACTCAAGGTTCCCAAATCCTCTTTTCCCAGGATTTTTGGGAGTCTGGAAGTGCCCAAACCCCCTTGTCCCCGGGATTTTGGGGGGTTGGGAGTGTCCAAACCCCCCTGTACACAAAATTTGGGGAACTCAACGTTCCCAAATCCTCTTTTCCCAGGATTTTGGGGCTCTGGAAGTGCCTAAATCCCCTTTCTTCCCAGCATTTTTGGAGTCTGGGGGTGCCCAAACCCCCCTGTACCCAAAATCTGGGGAACTGAAAATTCCCAATTCCTCTTTTCCCAGGATTTTGGGGCTCTGGATGTTCCTAAACCCCCTTGTCCCAGGGATTTTCAGGGGTTTGGGGTCACCAACCCCCCCTGTTCAAAGGATTTTGGGGATCTGGGAGTGCCCAAACCCCCCTGGCCCCAAAATCTGGGGAACTCAAGGTTCCCAAATCCCCTTTTCCCAGCATTTTGGTGATCTGGAAGTGCCTAAATCCCTTTTTTCCAGGGATTTTGGGGCTCTGGATGTTCCTAAACCCCCTTGTCCAAGGGATTTTGGGGATCTAGGGGGGCCCAAACCCCCCTGGACCCAAAATTTGGGACTCTCGAAGTTCCTAAATCCCTTTTTTTCCCAGGATTTTTGGAGTCTGAAGGTGCCCAAATCCCCCTGGACCCAAAATTTGGGGAACTGGGGTTTTTCACATCCTCTTTTCATGGGATTTTGACGATTTGGAAGTGCCTAAATCCCTTTTTTTTTCAGAATTTTGGAGATCTAGAAGTTCCTAAATCCCTTTTTTTCCAGGATTTTTGGGTTCTGGGAGTGCCCAAACCCCCCTGGACCCAAAATTTGGGGAACTCAAGGTTCCCAAATCCTCTTTTCCCGGGAATTTTGGGGCTCTGGAGGTGCCTAAATCCCTTTTCCCCCCACAATTTTGAGGATCTGGGGGTGCCTAAATCCCAATTTCCCGGGATTTTGGGACTCTCTGTGTCCTCAACCCCAAATTTGCTGAGATTTTGAGTAAAAATTCGCAATTTTGGGGGAATTCTGAGTAAAAATCTCGAATTTTCCTGGGATTTTGAGGAGAAATTCCCAATTTTGGGGGGATTTTGAGTCAAAAATCCCCAATTTTCCTGGATTTTTCCCTATTTTTTTTTGGATTTTGAGCAGAAATCCCCAATTTCCCCAGGATTTTGAGTGGAAATGCTCAAATTTTCTTGGAATTTTGATCCAAAATCCCCAATTTTCCTGGGATTTCCTTGACAATTTTCTAGGATTTTGATCCAAAATCTCCATTTTCCTCCTGATTTTTAGTTTAAATCCTGAATTTTTTTTTTTTTTTTTGTATTTAAAGTAGAAATCCGCAATTTTCATGGGATTGTGAGCAGAAATTCCCAATTTTCCTGGGATTTTGTGCACAAATTTCAAATTTTCCCAGGATTTTCCCACAAATTTCTGGGATTTTGAGTAGAAATCCAAATTTCCCCACGATTTTGGGCACAAATCCCCAATTTTCCCAGAATTTCCCCCATTTTTGGGGGGATTTTGAGTAGAAATCCCCAATTTTCTGGGATTTTAAGCAGAAATCTCCAATTTTCCCAGGATTTTGTGTAGGAATCCCAAATTTTCTTGGGATTTTGAATGGAAATCCCCAAATTTTTTTTTGGATTTTAGGAATTCCCAAATTTTCTGTGGATTTTCAGTAGAATCTCCCCAATTTTCCTGGAATGTTGATCAAAAATCTCCAATTTTCCCAGGATTTTAAGGAGAAATCCCCAATTTTCCTGGGATTTTCCCCCCAATTTTCTGGGAAAATTTGAGCAGAAATCCCCAATTTCCCAGGAATTTTCCTCCAATTTTCTGGGATTTTGAGCAAAAATCCCCAATTTTAATGGAATTTTGAGTAGAAAGTCCCAATTTCCCCAGGATTTTGAGCAGAAATTCGCAATTTTCTGGGATTTTCCCCAAAATTTCTGGGATTTTGAGCAGAAATCTCAAATTTCTCAAGGATTTTAAGGAGAAATCTCAAAATTTCCCAAGATTTTGAGCGAAAATCTCCAATTTTCTGGCATTTTGAGCAAAAAACTAAAATTTCCCAGGATTTTGAGTAGGAATCCCCAATTCTCCTGTGATTTTAAGAATTCCCAATTTTTTGGTGGAATTGAGTATAAATTCCCATTTTTTTTCTGGGTATTTTTATAGAAATTCCCAAATTTTCATGGAATTTCGAGCAGAAATCTCCGATTTCCTTGGGAATTTTTGTAATTTTCCTGGGATTTTGATCAAAAATCTCCCATTTCCCTGGGATTTTTCATTTAAATCCTGAGATTTTTCTTTTTATATTTTAAGTAGAAATCCCAAATATTCCTGGAATTTTAAGTAGAAATCCAAATTTCCCCAGGATTTTGAGTAGAAATTCCCAATTTTCTGGGATTTTGATCAAAAATTCCCAAATTTTCTTGGAATTTTGAGCAGAAATCCCCATTTTCCCCTGGTATTTTAATAGAAAACCCCAAATTTTCCTGGGAATTTGAGTGGAAAATTCTGATTTTCTTTTCTCATTTTAAGTAGAAATCCCCAATTTTCCCAGGATTTTGAGCAGAAATCTCCCAATTTCCTTGGGAATTTTTCGTAATTTCCCTGGGATTTTGATCAAAAATCCCCAATTTTCCTGGGATTTTAAGTAGAAATTCCCTTTTTTTTTTCCCTGGTATTTTGATAGAAATCCCCAATTTTCTCAGGACTTTGAGCAGAAATCCAAAATTTTCCCAGGATTTTAAGCAGAAATCCCCAAATTTCCTGGGATTTTCCTTCCAAATTTCTGGGAAAATCTGAGCAGAAATCCCCAATTTCCCTGGAAATTTTTCCTAATTTTCCAGGGAATTTGAGCAGAAAGTCCCAATTTCCCCAAGATTTTCAGCAGAAATTCCCAATTTTCCTGGGAATTTGATCAAAAATCTCAATTTTTTAAATTTTGAGCAGAAATCCCTAATTTTGAATGGAAATCCCGATTTTTTCTGGTATTTTAAGCACAAATCCCCAATTTTCGTGGAATTTTTCCCCATTTTTGGGGGATTTTGAGTAGAAATCCCAAATTTTCCTGGAATTTTGAGTAGAAATTCAAATTTCCCTAGGATTTTGAGTAGGAATCCCCAATTTTCTTGGAATTTTGAATGGAAATCCCCAATTTTTTTTTGATTTTGAGAATGCCCAAATTTTCTGTGAATTTTGAGCAGAAATTCCAATTTTCTCAGGATTTTAAATAGAAATTCCCATTTCCTGGGATTTTGAGAAGAAATCCCCAATTTTTTTCCTCTGGTATTTTAAGAGAAATCCCCAAATTTTTCTGAGAATTTTTGGGCACAAATCCCCAATTTTCCTGGAATTTCCCCCATTTTTGGGGGGATTTTGAGTAGAAATCCCCAATTTTCTGGGATTTTAAGCAGAAATCTCCAATTTTCCCAGGATTTTGTGTAGGAATCCCAAATTTTCTTGGGATTTTGAATGGAAATCCCCAAATTTTTTTTTGGATTTTAGGAATTCCCAAATTTTCTGTGGATTTTCAGTAGAATCTCCCCAATTTTCCTGGAATGTTGATCAAAAATCTCCAATTTTCCCAGGATTTTAAGGAGAAATCCCCAATTTTCCTGGGATTTTCCCCCCAATTTTCTGGGAAAATTTGAGCAGAAATCCCCAATTTCCCAGGAATTTTCCTCCAATTTTCTGGGATTTTGAGCAAAAATCCCCAATTTTAATGGAATTTTGAGTAGAAAGTCCCAATTTCCCCAGGATTTTGAGCAGAAATTCGCAATTTTCTGGGATTTTCCCCAAAATTTCTGGGATTTTGAGCAGAAATCTCAAATTTCTCAAGGATTTTAAGGAGAAATCTCAAAATTTCCCAAGATTTTGAGCGAAAATCTCCAATTTTCTGGCATTTTGAGCAAAAAACTAAAATTTCCCAGGATTTTGAGTAGGAATCCCCAATTCTCCTGTGATTTTAAGAATTCCCAATTTTTTGGTGGATTTTGAGTATAAATTCCCATTTTTTTTCTGGGTATTTTTATAGAAATTCCCAAATTTTCATGGAATTTCGAGCAGAAATCTCCGATTTCCTTGGGAATTTTTGTAATTTTCCTGGGATTTTGATCAAAAATCTCCCATTTCCCTGGGATTTTTCATTTAAATCCTGAGATTTTTCTTTTTATATTTTAAGTAGAAATCCCAAATATTCCTGGAATTTTAAGTAGAAATCCAAATTTCCCCAGGATTTTGAGTAGAAATTCCCAATTTTCTGGGATTTTGATCAAAAATTCCCAAATTTTCTTGGAATTTTGAGCAGAAATCCCCATTTTCCCCTGGTATTTTAATAGAAAACCCCAAATTTTCCTGGGAATTTGAGTGGAAAATTCTGATTTTCTTTTCTCATTTTAAGTAGAAATCCCCAATTTTCCCAGGATTTTGAGCAGAAATCTCCCAATTTCCTTGGGAATTTTTCGTAATTTCCCTGGGATTTTGATCAAAAATCCCCAATTTTCCTGGGATTTTAAGTAGAAATTCCCTTTTTTTTTTCCCTGGTATTTTGATAGAAATCCCCAATTTTCTCAGGACTTTGAGCAGAAATCCAAAATTTTCCCAGGATTTTAAGCAGAAATCCCCAAATTTCCTGGGATTTTCCTTCCAAATTTCTGGGAAAATCTGAGCAGAAATCCCCAATTTCCCTGGAAATTTTTCCTAATTTTCCAGGGAATTTGAGCAGAAAGTCCCAATTTCCCCAAGATTTTCAGCAGAAATTCCCAATTTTCCTGGGAATTTGATCAAAAATCTCAATTTTTTAAATTTTGAGCAGAAATCCCTAATTTTGAATGGAAATCCCGATTTTTTCTGGTATTTTAAGCACAAATCCCCAATTTTCGTGGAATTTTTCCCCATTTTTGGGGGATTTTGAGTAGAAATCCCAAATTTTCCTGGAATTTTGAGTAGAAATTCAAATTTCCCTAGGATTTTGAGTAGGAATCCCCAATTTTCTTGGAATTTTGAATGGAAATCCCCAATTTTTTTTTGATTTTGAGAATGCCCAAATTTTCTGTGAATTTTGAGCAGAAATTCCAATTTTCTCAGGATTTTAAATAGAAATTCCCATTTCCTGGGATTTTGAGAAGAAATCCCCAATTTTTTTCCTCTGGTATTTTAAGAGAAATCCCCAAATTTTTCTGAGAATTTTTGGGCACAAATCCCCAATTTTCCTGGAATTTCCCCCATTTTTGGGGGGATTTTGAGTAGAAATCCCCAATTTTCTGGGATTTTAAGCAGAAATCTCCAATTTTCCCAGGATTTTGTGTAGGAATCCCAAATTTTCTTGGGATTTTGAATGGAAATCCCCAAATTTTTTTTTGGATTTTAGGAATTCCCAAATTTTCTGTGGATTTTCAGTAGAATCTCCCCAATTTTCCTGGAATGTTGATCAAAAATCTCCAATTTTCCCAGGATTTTAAGGAGAAATCCCCAATTTTCCTGGGATTTTCCCCCCAATTTTCTGGGAAAATTTGAGCAGAAATCCCCAATTTCCCAGGAATTTTCCTCCAATTTTCTGGGATTTTGAGCAAAAATCCCCAATTTTAATGGAATTTTGAGTAGAAAGTCCCAATTTCCCCAGGATTTTGAGCAGAAATTCGCAATTTTCTGGGATTTTCCCCAAAATTTCTGGGATTTTGAGCAGAAATCTCAAATTTCTCAAGGATTTTAAGGAGAAATCTCAAAATTTCCCAAGATTTTGAGCGAAAATCTCCAATTTTCTGGCATTTTGAGCAAAAAACTAAAATTTCCCAGGATTTTGAGTAGGAATCCCCAATTCTCCTGTGATTTTAAGAATTCCCAATTTTTTGGTGGAATTGAGTATAAATTCCCATTTTTTTTCTGGGTATTTTTATAGAAATTCCCAAATTTTCATGGAATTTCGAGCAGAAATCTCCGATTTCCTTGGGAATTTTTGTAATTTTCCTGGGATTTTGATCAAAAATCTCCCATTTCCCTGGGATTTTTCATTTAAATCCTGAGATTTTTCTTTTTATATTTTAAGTAGAAATCCCAAATATTCCTGGAATTTTAAGTAGAAATCCAAATTTCCCCAGGATTTTGAGTAGAAATTCCCAATTTTCTGGGATTTTGATCAAAAATTCCCAAATTTTCTTGGAATTTTGAGCAGAAATCCCCATTTTCCCCTGGTATTTTAATAGAAAACCCCAAATTTTCCTGGGAATTTGAGTGGAAAATTCTGATTTTCTTTTCTCATTTTAAGTAGAAATCCCCAATTTTCCCAGGATTTTGAGCAGAAATCTCCCAATTTCCTTGGGAATTTTTCGTAATTTCCCTGGGATTTTGATCAAAAATCCCCAATTTTCCTGGGATTTTAAGTAGAAATTCCCTTTTTTTTTTCCCTGGTATTTTGATAGAAATCCCCAATTTTCTCAGGACTTTGAGCAGAAATCCAAAATTTTCCCAGGATTTTAAGCAGAAATCCCCAAATTTCCTGGGATTTTCCTTCCAAATTTCTGGGAAAATCTGAGCAGAAATCCCCAATTTCCCTGGAAATTTTTCCTAATTTTCCAGGGAATTTGAGCAGAAAGTCCCAATTTCCCCAAGATTTTCAGCAGAAATTCCCAATTTTCCTGGGAATTTGATCAAAAATCTCAATTTTTTAAATTTTGAGCAGAAATCCCTAATTTTGAATGGAAATCCCGATTTTTTCTGGTATTTTAAGCACAAATCCCCAATTTTCGTGGAATTTTTCCCCATTTTTGGGGGATTTTGAGTAGAAATCCCAAATTTTCCTGGAATTTTGAGTAGAAATTCAAATTTCCCTAGGATTTTGAGTAGGAATCCCCAATTTTCTTGGAATTTTGAATGGAAATCCCCAATTTTTTTTTGATTTTGAGAATGCCCAAATTTTCTGTGAATTTTGAGCAGAAATTCCAATTTTCTCAGGATTTTAAATAGAAATTCCCATTTCCTGGGATTTTGAGAAGAAATCCCCAATTTTTTTCCTCTGGTATTTTAAGAGAAATCCCCAAATTTTTCTGAGAATTTTTGAGCAGAAATCCCCAATTTTCCTGGAATTTTGAGCAGAATTTCCCTAATTTTTCTGGGATTTTTCCCCAATTTTCCTGGGATTTTGATCAATAATCCCCAATTTTCCCAGGATTTTGAGTTTAAATCCTAATTTTGATTTAAATTTTATGCACAAATCCCCAATTTTGCTGGGATTTTGATCAAAAATCTCCGATTTTCCCATGATTTTAAGTATCAATCCTAATTTTTTTTTAAACCACAAATCCCCAGTTTTCCAGGATTTTGAGCAGAAATTCTTAAATTTCTTGGGATTTTGAGTAGAAATCCCCAATTTTTCTGGGATTTTGAGTAATAATTCCCAATTTCCCCAGGATTTTAAGTAGAAATCCCCAATTTTCTTGGAATTTTGAGCAAAAATCTCCAATTTTTTTGGGTTTCCAGCAGAAATCCCAATTTTGAATGGAAATCCTAACTTTTCTGGTATTTTAAGCCCAAATCCCCAATTTTCCTGGAATTTTCCTCCATTTTTTTTTGAGATTTTGAGTGGAAATCCGAAATTTTCCTGGAATTTTAAGTAGAAATTTAAATTTCCCTAGGATTTTGAGTAGGAATCCCCAATTTTCTTGGGATTTTGAATGGAAATCCCATTTTTTTTAAAATTTAAGAATTCCCATATTTTCTGTGAATTTTGAGCAGAAATCCCAATTTTGAATGGAAATCCCGATTTTTCTGGGATTTTAAGCACAAATCCCCAATTTTCATGGAATTTTCCCCCCGTTTTTCTTTTTGAGATTTTGAGTGGAAATCCCCAAATTTTCTTGGAATTTTGAGCGTAAATCCTCCAAACTTCCTGGGATTTCGAGCAGAAATCTCCAATTTCCTTGGGAATTTTTTCATAATTTTCCAGTGATTTTTTTCTTGTGTTTTAATAGAAATCCCCAAATTTTCCTGGGATTTTGAGTATAAATTCCCAATTTTATTTTCTGGTATTTTAACAGGAATCCCCAATTTTTTTTTTTTTTTTTTTAAATTTTGACTTGAAATCCCCAATTTCACTGGAATTTTCAGCAGAAATCCCGAATTTTCTTGGAATTATCCCCCAGAATTTTGAGTAGAATTTCCCTGGGATTTCGATCAAAAATCTCCAATTTTCTTGGGATTCTGACCAAAAAAAATCCCCAATTTCCCTAGGATTTAAAGTAGAAATCCCCAATTTTCTTGGAATTTTGAGCGTACATCCTCCAAATTTCCTGGGATTTCGAGCAGAAATCTCCAATTTCCTTGGGAATTTTTTTCATAATCTTCCGGTGATTTTGACCAAAAAAATCTCAATTTTCCACAGCATTTGAACTACAAATCCATTTTTATTTTTTTTAAATTTTAACCAAAAAAATCTGGTTTTCCCCCATTTTCCAGTCCAGCACAGCATCATCCAGACGGAATTCTACCAGAAATCCCTGAGCCCCGGCATCCCCGACAGCGACGAGTTCATGTTCGACTTGGACCATGATGAGATTTTTGATCCAAAATCCCCAATTTTCTGGGATTTTGACCAAAAATCCCCCATTTCCCCAGGATTTAAAGTAGAAATCCCCAATTTTCTTGGAATTTTGGGAAAAAAATCTCTCCAATTTTCTTGGAATTTTGAGCAAAAAAATCTCCAATTTTCTTGGAATTTTGAGCGTACATCCTCCAAATTTCCTGGGATTTCGAGCAGAAATCTCCGATTTCCTTGGGAATTTTTTCATAATTTTCCGGTGATTTTTTTCCTTGTATTTTAATAGAAATCCCCAATTTCGCCTGGGATTTCGAGTATAAATTCCCAATTTTATTTTCTGGTATTTTAATAGGAATCCCCAATTTTTTTTTTTTTTTTTTAATTTTGACTTGAAATCCCCAATTTCACTGGAATTTTCAGCAGAAATCCCGAATTTTCTTGGAATTATCCCCCAGAATTTTGAGTAGAATTTCCCTGGGATTTCGATCAAAAATCTCCAATTTTCTTGGGATTCTGACCAAAAAAAATCCCCAATTTCCCCAGGATTTAAAGTAGAAATCCCCAATTTTCTTGGAATTTTGAGCGTACATCCTCCAAATTTCCTGGGATTTCGAGCAGAAATCTCCGATTTCCTTGGGAATTTTTTCATAATTCTCCGGTGATTTTGACCAAAAAATCTCCATTTTCCAAGGCGTTTGAACTACAAATCCAATTTTATTTTTTTTAAATTTTAACCAAAAAAAACCCCTTTTTTCCCCCACTTCCCAGTCCAGCACAGCATCATCCAGACGGAATTCTACCAGAAGTCCCTGAGCCCCGGCGTCCCCGACAGCGACGAGTTCATGTTCGACTTGGACCATGATGAGATTTTTGATCCAAAATCCCCAATTTTCTGGGATTTTGACCAAAAATCCCCCATTTCCCCAGGATTTAAAGTAGAAATCCCCAATTTTCTTGGAATTTTGAGAAAAAAAATCTCTCCAATTTTCTTGGAATTTTGAGCAAAAAAATCTCTTCAATTTTCTTGGAATTTTGAGCGTACATCCTCCAAATTTCCTGGAATTTCGAGCAGAAATCTCCGATTTCCTTGGGAATTTTTTCATAATTTTCCGGTGATTTTTTTCCTTGTATTTTAATAGAAATCCCCAAATTTTCCTGGGATTTTGAGTATAAATTCCCAATTTTATTTTCTGGTATTTTAATAGGAATCCCCAATTTTTTTTTTTTTTTAAATTTTGACTCGAAATCCCCAATTTCACTGGAATTTTCAGCAGAAATCCCAAATTTTCTTGGAATTATCCCCCAGAATTTTGAGTCGAATTTCCCTGAGATTTCGATCAAAAATCTCCAATTTTCTTGGGATTCTGACCAAAAAAAATCCCCAATTTCCCTAGGATTTAAAGTAGAAATCCCCAATTTTCTTGGAATTTTGAGCGTACATCCTCCAAATTTCCTGGGATTTCGAGCAGAAATCTCCAATTTCCTTGGGAATTTTTTCATAATTCTCTGGTGATTTTGACCAAAAATCTCCATTTTCCATGGGGTTTGAACTACAAATCCATTTTTTTTAAATTTTAACCAAAAAAATCCGTTTTGTGCCCATTTCCCAGTCCAGCACAGCATCATCCAGACGGAATTCTACCAGAAATCCCTGAGCCCCGGCGTCCCCGACAGCGACGAGTTCATGTTCGACTTCGACGGCGACGAGATTTTCCACGTGGAGAAGGAGGAGACGATCTGGAGGCTGCCCGAGTTCCAGGAGTTCGCCAGCTTCGAGGCGCAGGGCGCGCTGCAGAACATCGCCATCGACAAGCAGAACCTGGAGAACTCCATGGCCGCCTACAACCGCTCCCGCACCCCCAGCGGTAACAGCGCCGGGAGATCGGGGAGGGAGGGAGGAGGTTCTGGAAGGTTCTCTGGGAAATTCGGGGGGTTTGAGGGGGGTTTTGGCGGGTTTGAAGGAATTTTAGGGGGTTTCAAGGCAGTTTTGGGGATGTCCAAGTTCTGGAAGGATCGTGGTGGGATTCCAAATGTTGGTGTTCCTCAAACGCAATCCCGGTTGGATGCACCCCAATTTCAGGAGATTTTGACCCAATCCCAGTTGGATCCACTTCAATCCCAGTTGGATCCATCCCAATCCCGGTTGGATGCACCCCAATTTCAGGAGATTTTAACCCAATCCCAGTTGGATCCATCCCAATCCCAGTTGGATCCACCCCAATTTCAGGAGATTTTAACCCAATCCCAGTTGGTTCCACCCAATCCCAGTTGGATCCACCCAATCCCAGTTGGATCCACCCCAATTTCAGGAGATTTTCACCCAATCCCAGTTGGATCCACCCAATCCCAGTTGGATCCACCCCAATTTCAGGAGATTTTAACCCAATCCCAGTTGGTTCCACCCAATCCCAGTTGGTTCCACCCCAATTTCACGAGATTTCAACCCAATTTTAGGGACATCAAACCCCAGTTCCAGAAGGTTCCTGGTGGATGTTCCAAACTTTGGTGTCCCTCAAACCCAATCCCAGTTGGATCCAAACCAATTTCACGAGATTTCAACCCAATCCCAGTTGGATCCGCCCCAATTTCAGGAGATTTTAACCCAATCCCACTTGGATCCACCCCAATCCCAGTTGGTCTGACCCAAATCCAGAGGATTTCAACTTAATTTTAGGGACAACCAACCCCAATTCTAGAAGGTTCCTAGAAGGTGGAACTCCAAACTTTGGTGTCCCTCAAACCCAACCCCAGTTGGTTCCACCCAATCCCAGTTGGTTCCACCCCAGTTTCACAAGATTTCAACCCAATCCCAGTTGGTTCCACCCAATCCCAGTTGGATCCACCCCAATTTCAGGAGATTTTAACCCAATCCCAGTTGGATCCACTTCAATCCCAGCTGGTCTGACCCAATTCCAGAGGATTTCAACCCAATTTTAGGGACAACCAACCCCAGTTCCAGAAGGTTCCTGGTGGAACTCCAAACTTTGGTGTCCCTCAAACCCAATCCCAGTTGGATCCACCTCAATCCCAGTTGGATCCACCCCAATTTCACGAGATTTCAACTCAATTTTAGGGACATCCAACCCCAATTCCAGAAGGTTCCTGGTGGAATTCCGAACTTTGGTGTCCCTCAAACTCAACCCCAGTTGAATCCACCTCAACCCCAGTTGGTTCCAACCCCAATTTGAGGCTCTGGATCCAACCCAATTCTAGGGGATTTCAACCCAATCCCAGCTGGGATTCCAAGAGAATTCCGAATTTTGGGTTCCACCAACCCAACCCCAGCTGGTTCCACCTCAATCCTGGCTTCACCCAACCCAATTTTGACCAAATTCACCCCAATCCCACCAAACCCCAAACGCCAAACCCCAGATCTGGTGCCGATTCCAAACTTTTCCAATCCCAGTTGGATCCACCCCAATCCCAGTTGGATCCAACCCAATTCTGGGGACATCCAACCCAAATTCGAAACTTTGGTGTCCCTCAAACCCAATCCCAGTTGGTTCCACCTCAACCCCAGTTGGGTTTGACCCAACCCCAGTTGGTTCCACCTCAATCCCAGTTGGATCCACCTCAATCCCAATTGGCTCCACCCCAATTTCAGTTGGATCCCATCCAATATCTGAGGATTTCAACCCAAATTCCAGAAGGTTCCTGGTGGAACTCCAAACTTTGGTGGCCCTCAAACACAACCCCAGCTGGATCCACCTCAACCCCAGCTGGATCCACCTCAATCCCAGTTGCTTCCACCTCAACCCCAGCTGGTTCCAACCCAATTTCATGAGATTTCAACCCAATCCCAGTTGGTTCCAACCCCAATTTTAGGGACAACCAACCCCAATTCCAGAAGGTTCCTGGTGGAATTCCGAACTTTGGTGTCCCTCAAACCCAACCCCAGTTGGATCCACCTCAATCCCAGTTGAATCCAACCCCAATTTGAGGCTCTGGACCCAACCCAATTCTAGGGGATTTCAACCCAGTCCCAGTTGGGATTCCAAGAGAATTCTGAATTTTGGGTTCCACCAACCCAACCCCAGTTGGTTCCACCTCAATCCTGGCTTCACCCAACCCAATTTCGACCAAATTCACCCCAATCCCACCAAACCCCAAACGCCCAACCCCAAATCTGGTGCAGATTCCAAACTTTTCCAATCCCAGTTGGATCCAACCCAATTCTGGGGACATCCAACCCAAATTCGAAACTTTGGTGTCCCTCAAACCCAACCCCAGTTGGTTCCACCTCAATCCCAATTGGCTCCACCCCAATTTCAGTTGGATCCCATCCAATATCAGAGCATTTCAACCCAAATTCCAGAAGGTTCCTGGTGGGACTCCAAACTTTGGTGTCCCTCAAACCCAATCCCAGTTGGATCCACCTCAATCCCATGGATCCACCCCAATTTCAGGAGTTTTCAACCCAATTTTAGGGACATCCAACCCCAGTTCCAGAAGGTTCCTGGTGGAACTCCAAACTTTGGTGTCCCTCAAATCCAACCCCAGTTGGATTCACCCCAATTTCAGGAGATTTTAACCCAATCCCAGTTGGTTCCACCCCAACCCCAGTTGGATCCACCTCAATCCCAGTTGGTCTGACCCGAATCCAGAGGATTTCAACCCAATTTTAGGGACAACCAACCCCAGTTCCAGAAGGTTCCTGGTGGAACTCCAAACTTTGGTGTCCCTCAAACCCAATCCCAGTTGGATCCACCTCAATCCCAGTTGGATCCAACCCAATTTCACGAGATTTCAACCCAATCCCAGTTGGTTCCAACCCCAGTTTTAGGGACAACCAACCCCAATTCCAGAAGGTTCCTGGTGGAATTCCGAACTTTGATGTCCCTCAAACCCAATCCCAGTTGGATCCACCTCAATCCCAGTTGGATCCATCCCAATCCCAGTTGGATCCACCTCAACCCCAGCTGGTTCCAACCCAATTTCACGCGATTTCACCCCAAATCCCAACCGCACGGATCCAATTTCTTCCCGAACCCACCCTGACCCAAAACTCACGGATTTTCCCCCGGATTTTTGCGGCCTTGGCAGTGGCCCCGGAGGTGGCCGTGTTCCCCAAGCACCCGGTGGAGCAGGACGAGCCCAACATCCTCATCTGCTCGGTCACCAAGTTCTGGCCGCCGGTGCTGGGCCTGGTTTGGTTCCGGAACGGCGCCCGGGTCACCGAGGGCGTCCTGGAGACGCCGTTTTACCCCGACCGCGACTTCTCCTTCCGCAAGTTCTCCTACCTGCCCTTCATCCCCGAGCCCGGCGACTACTACGACTGCAAGGTGGAGCACGAGGGGCTGGAGAAGCCCACCAAGACGCATTGGGGTGAGATTTGGGGTTTTTGGGAAATCATGGGATTTTTTGGGGGGAAAATGGGAATTTTGGGAAAAAAAAATGCAGCGTTTTTAGGAAAAAATGGGATTTTTTGGATGTGGGAAGTTGGGGGTTTGGGGTTATTACGACTGCAAGGTGGAACACGAGGGGCTGGAGGCGCCCAGCAAGATGCATTGGGGTGAGATTTGGGGATTTTGGGGAAAAAAATGGGTTTTTTTGGGAAAAAATGGGATTTTTGGGAGAATTTGGATTTAGGATTTGGGGTTATTACGATTGTAAGGTGGAGCACGAGGGGCTGGAGGCGCCCACCAAGACGCATTGGGGTGAGATTTGGGGATTTTGGGAAAAAAAAGGGGTTTTTTTTGGGAAAAAAATGGGATTTTTGGGAGAATTTGGATTTGGGATTTGGGGTTATTACGACTGCAAGGTGGAGCACGAGGGGCTGGAGGCGCCCAGCAAGACGCACTGGGGTGAGATTTTGGGATTTTTGGAAAAAAAATATTATGGGGTTTTTGGGAAAAAATGGTTTTTTTGGGGAAAAAAAAGGGATTTTTGGGAGAATTTGGATTTGGGGTTATTACGATTGTAAGGTGGAGCACGAGGGGCTGGAGAAGCCCACCAAGACGCATTGGGGTGAGATTTGGGGATTTTGGGATTTTTGGGAACAAAAAAGGGGTTTTTTGGGGAAAAAATGGGATTTTTGGGAGAATTTGGATTTGGGATTTGGGGTTATTACGATTGTAAGGTGGAGCACGAGGGGCTGAAGGAGCCCAGCAAGATGCACTGGGGTGAGATTTGGGGTTTTTGGGAAAAAATGGGATTTTTTGGGGGGGAAAATGGGAATTTTGGGAAAAAAAAAATGCAGCGTTTTTAGGAAAAAATGGGATTTTTTTGGATGTGGGAAGTTGCGGATTTGGGGTTATTACGACTGCAAGGTGGAACACGAGGGGCTGGAGAAGCCCACCAAGACGCATTGGGGTGAGATTTGGGGATTTTGGGAAAAAAAAAGGGGTTTTTTTGGGAAAAAAATGGGATTTTTGGGAGAATTTGGATTTAGGATTTGGGGTTATTACGACTGCAAGGTGGAGCACGAGGGGCTGGAGGCGCCCACCAAGACGCATTGGGGTGAGATTTGGGGTTTTTGGGAAATCATGGGATTTTTTGGGGGGAAAATGGGAATTTTGGGAAAAAAAAAATGCAGCGTTTTTAGGAAAAAATGGGATTTTTTTGGATGTGGGAAGTTGGGTATTTGGGGTTATTACAACTGCAAGGCGGAGCACGAGGGGCTGGAGGAGCCCAGCAAGACGCACTGGGGTGAGATTTGGGGATTTTGGGATTTTTGGGAAAAAAATATTATGGGGTTTTTGGGAAAAAATGGTTTTTTTGGGGAAAAAAATGGGATTTTTGGGAGAATTTGGATTTGGGATTTGGGGTTATTACAACTGCAATGTGGAGCACGAGGGGCTGGAGGAGCCCAGCAAGACGCATTGGGGTGAGATTTGGGGATTTTGGGGATTTGGGGAAAACAATTTGGCCCTTTTGGGATTTGGGGTGGAAATTGTGGGAGTTGGGATTTGGGATAATTTGGATTGGGAAAATTGGGATTTGGGATAATTGGGATTTGGGGTGGAAATCGTGGAATTTAGGATAATTTGGATTTGGGAAAATTTGGATTTGGGGAAATTTGGATGTGGGAAAATTGGGATTTGGGAAAATTTGGCATTTGGGATAACTGGGATTTGAGATAATTGAGATTTGGGATAATTTGGGTTTGGGATATTTTGGATTTGGGATAATCTGGATTTGGGAAAATCTGGATTTGGGGTGGAAATTGTGGAATTTAGGATAATTTGGATTTGGGATAATTTGGATTTGGAATAACTGGGATTTGGGCTAATTAGGGTGTGGGATAATTGGGATTTGGGATAATAGGGATTTGGGGTGGAAATTGTGGGATTTAGGATAACTGGGAGTTGGGAAAATTGATAGGGATTTGGGATAATTTGGATTTGGGAAAATTGGGATTTGGAATCATTTGGATTTGGGAAAATTGGGATTTGGGAAAACTGGGATTTGGGGTGGAAATTGCAAGATTTGGGACAGGAAACAATTTGGGAAGAGGAAGAATTTGGGAACTTTGGGATGAAGATGAGGACGAAGAAAAACTTGTGATCCCCTAAACGTTGGGAATTGCGGATTTTTCCAGAACCCCAAATCCAGGCGCCGGCCTCCGAGGCCACGGAGACGGCGATTTGTGCCCTGGGCTTGGCCGTGGGCATCGTGGGCATCGCCGCCGGCACCATCCTCATCATCCGCGGGATGAAGCTCGGCCGCGCCCGCACCGAGCGCGGCACGCTCTGAGAAACCCAAAACCCTGCAAAACCACCCCAAAATCCAGCCCCAAACCCCGTGGAATTACCCCAAAACCCCGTGGAATTACCCCAAAGTCTTCCCTGAGATACCATGGAATTGCCCCCAAAATCCCCTGAAATGCAACCCCAAAATCCAGTCCCAAATCCCCTGGAACTGCCCCAAAATCTATCCTGGAATTCTGCAGAATTGTCCTGAAATCTGTCTCAAAATCCCGTCTGAAATGCTACAAAATGACCCCAAAATCCAGCCCTAAATCCCACTAAATTGCCCCAAAATCCTACCCCAAATCCTTCTCCAAATCCAGCCCCAAATGCCACAAAATGACCCCAAAATCCAGCCCCAAACCCAGCCTGAAATGCCACAAATGATCCCAAAATCCAGCCCCAAATCCCGCAAAATGACCCCAAAATCCAGCCCCAAATCCGTGGAATTACCCCAAAGTCTTCCCTGAGATACCATGGAATTGCCCCCAAAATCCCCCTGAAATGCAACCCCAAAATCCAGTCCCAAATCCCCTGGAACTGCCCCAAAATCTATCCTGGAATTCTGCAGAATTGTCCTGAAATCTGTCTCAAAATCCCGTCTGAAATGCCACAAAATGACCTAAAATCCAGCCCTAAATCCCACTAAATTGCCCCAAAATCCAGCCCCAAATCCTTCTCCAAATCCAGCCCAAATGCCACAAAATGACCCCAAAATCCAGCCTGAAATCATCTCAAAATCCAGCCCCAAAATCCCACAAAACTACCCCAAAATTCAGCCCCAAAATCCCATAAAATTACCCCAAAGTCCAGACCCAAATCCCATGGAATTACCCCAAAATCTGTCCCCAAACCCCGTGAAATTGTCCTGAAAACCAGCCCCAAATCCCACCTGAAATCCTGTGGAATTGCCCCAAAATACAGACTGAAATCCTGTAAAATGACCCCAAAATCTGTCCAAAATCCCATGAAATTACCCCAAATCCTGCCCGAAATCCAGCCCAAAATCCCACAAAATAACCCCAAAATCCAGTCCCAAATCCGGTGGAATTACCCAAAATCTGTCCCAAACCCCCCTTGAAACTCCTTGAAAATTTTACCGAAGTTACCCCAAAAGCTCTTTAAAATTCCCTGTAAAATCTGCCCAAATTCCTCAAATCCACTCGACATTCCCTTAAAATCCCCAAAATATTCCATTAAAATCCTCCCAAAATTCCACTAAAATCCCCCCAAAATCCCCTGAAATCCATTAAAATCCTCCCAAAATTCCACTAAAATCCCCCCAAAATCCCATTAAAATTCCCTAAAAATTAAAAAAAATCCCATTAAAATCTCAAAAATTCCCTTAAAATACCCCAAAATTCCCCTGAAAATTCCACCAAAATTCCCCAAAAATCCCATTTAAATCAAAATATTTCCCAAAAATTCCCATTTTCCCCCAAGACCCCCCTTTCGCCCAAAATTCCCGTTTTTTCCCCCAGAATTCCTTGTCCCCTCCTGTCCCCAACAAAGGAGGGGGGAGGGGATTTGGGATCGGTCCCTCCCCCCGCTTTGGAATTTTCTGGCAAAAAAAATTTGGGATTGATGGAGGAGGGAAAGGGGGGAGGGATTTGGGTCCCCAAATGTCCCCACCCCCTCCCCAGGAAGGTCCGTTTGACCTCCCCATCATGGCGGCACCGGAAATGACCACAGAGAACAGGAACCGCTCTCGCCACCAGGAGCCGCTCTATCCTCCATACTCTATGGTCGGTCCTCCAGCACCTCATTTTCCTAGAGTTTTTCCCATTTTTCACCAATTTTTTTCTCAAATCCCGTTTTTCATCCCCAAATATATTCCACGCACTCATCTCGTCGTCATCCTCACATTTTAATCCATCATGATTCGCCACGACACCATCATTAGTGATAAAAAAAACCCCCCACCCCCATCCCTCCAAATTCCCAAAAATCCCCCAAAATTCCCCGTCTAAACCCCAAATCTCCCATTTTTTTCATGCTTTCAAATCTCTCCTTTTCTTCATGTTTCGAACCCCAAATCTCTCATTTTTCTCTCAATTTGGTCCCAAAATGGGATAGACTTAGCAATGGGCACCTCCCATTTCGCACAAGGCGGAGGGGGGGACCCAAACGAAATTTGGGCTTTTTGGGTTTTTTGAGGAATTTTGGGAATTCCTACTCATAGTAGGCGATGAGCAGCATCATGGCCACGCCAGCCAGCAGCGCCAGCAGCTGCAGCAGGGCCTGGCCGGGCCCGGAGTCCCTCAGGATTTCAGGCAGCACTGACACCGTGCCCAGGTAGATGAAGCCGCCGGCCGTGAAGGGGAGGATCCCCGAAATGGCGCCAGTGCCGGAGCCCTCAGCCAACAATGAGCAGGCAGCACCGCCAGGGCGGCCAAGGCAGTCAGGAGCTGCAGGAGCATGGCCTGGAAAGGATACTGGGGTTACTGGGATGGACTGGGATGGAGTGGGATGGGGCGGGATGGGGCGGGGCCTCACCCAAGCAGCTCTTTCTGCCCTCACAAAATGGCGGCACCGGAAAATGCACAAAACAGCAGCACAGAGTGGGTGGGTGAAGCGCCCACCACAAGGGGACACTCTGGCACTCCCAACTCTATGGTTGGTCCTCCAACAGCCCCTTTTTTGCTGTTTTTTCCCGGTTTTTCCCACCCTAAACCCTTTATATCCCCTTTTATCCCCCAATTTTTCCCGAATTCCATATGCAGAGGGA
Organism: Agelaius phoeniceus; assembly: GCF_051311805.1. Lineage (NCBI taxonomy): Eukaryota > Metazoa > Chordata > Aves > Passeriformes > Icteridae > Agelaius > Agelaius phoeniceus. Next base: position 1,082,897 of record NC_135291.1, on the reverse strand, counting down.
CTGGGAGTGGAGTAATGTGGGTGTAAGAGGGAACTGGGATGAACCGGTAGGGACTGGGAAGGGGTGGGGTCTCCCTCTCACGGGGCATTTTCTGCCCTCACAAAATGATGGCACTGGAAGTGACCATAGAGTGGGTGATGTGCCCGCCACTAGGGGGCGCTCTGGACCACCCAACTCTATGGTTGGTTCTCTTCCTTTTACCCCCTTTTTTTCCCTTGATTTTTCCCCTTTTTTCCACCCTAAACCCTTTTATCCCCTTTTTTCCCCCCGAATTCCATGTGCAGAGGGACTGGGAGTGGAGTAATGTGGGTGAAGTGGGAACTGGGATGAACTGGGAGGGACTGAGAGAGACTGGGAAGGGGCGGGGGCGTCACCCCTGACAGGGCCCTTTCAGCCCTCACAAAATGGCGGCACCGGAAGTGAGCATAGAGGTGACAGCCACATTGCCCACCACTAGGGGGCGCTCTGCCCTCCCAACTCTATGGTTGGTCCTCCTCATCTTACCCTCTTTTTTCTCCTCATTTTCCCCTTTTTTTTCCCCCCACCTAAACCCTTTTATCCTCTTTTTTCACCTTTTTTTTCCCCAAATTCCAGTGCAGAGGGACTGGGAGTGGAGTAATGTGGGTGAAGTGGGAACTGGGATGAACTGAGACTGGGAGGGAGTGGGAAGGGGAAGGACCTCACCCTCACGGGGCCTTTTCCGCCCTCACAAAATGGTGGCACCGGAAGTGATCATAGAGTCGGCGGCCACACCGCCCGCCACAAGCGGACGCTCTGGCCCTCCCACCACCCAAATCTATGGTCAGTCCTCCAACATCCCATTTTTTCCCCAATTTTTCCCGGTTTTCCCCCCAGTTTTTTTCTCCAACCTGTCCCTTGGAGCAGCCGGCTCTGAGCAGCATGGCCATGTCCCCCAGCTCGTGGGGCAACTCGTGCAGCAGCACCGACAGCGCCGTCAGCGTCCCCCGGGCGGGGCCTCCCCAAAACGCCGCCCCCAGCGCCAGCCCGTCCGTGAAGTTGTGGGCGGCGTCGGCCGCCAGGTTCAGGTAGCCAGAGGCTGCCATGGCTGCGGCAAAAGAGCCCAGAATTAGCCCAAAATTATCCCAAAGTCACCCCAAAACTGTCCTCAAATTCAGCTGAAAGTCACCTCTAATACACCCCAAATCAGTCCCAAAATCAGCACAAAGTCAGCCCAAAATCACCTCTAAAACACCCCAAAGTTACCCCAAAATCAGCACAAATTTATCCCCAAAATCGGCCCCAAATCACCCCAAAATCACCTATGAAAGACCCCAAAGTTACCCCAAAATCAGCCCAAATTTATCTCCAAAATGGTCCCAAAATCAGCCCAAAGTCACTCATAAAACACCCAGAAGTTACCCCAAAATCAGCCCCAAATTATCCCAAAATCACCCCCAAAATCACCCCTAAATCATCCCCAAAATAACCCCCAAATCATCTCAAATTTTCCCCTAAATCATCCCTAAAACATCCCAAAGTTACCCCAAAATTATCCCAATTTTACCCCTGAAGTCACCCCAAAATCATCTCCAAAATCAGTCCAAAGTCACCCCAAAATTACCTCCAAAGCCACCCTAAAATCATCCCAAAATAATCCCCAACGTCCCCAAATGTCCCCAAATTCCTCCAAATGTCCCCAAATCCCTCCACATGTCCCCAAATCCCCTCAAAGTCCCCAATGTCCCCAATCCCTTAAATGTCCCCAAATGTCCCTCAATGTCCCCAAATCCCCCCAATGTCCCCAGTTCCCCCAATGTCCCCAAATGTCCCCAAAGTCCCTAAATCCCCTCAATGTCCTCAAATGTCCCCAAATTGCCCCGATGTCCCCAAATCCCCCAATGTCCCCAATCCCGCAAATATCCCCAAATGTCCCCAAAGTCCCTAAATCCCCTCAAATGTCCCAAATCATCCCCAATCTCCATAAATGTCCTCAATGTCCCTAAATCCCCCAAATTATCCCAAACTCCTCAATGTCCCCAATCCCCTCAATATCCCCAATGTCCCAAATGTCCCTAAATCCCCTCAAATGTCCTCAAATCCCCCCAATGTCCCCCAATGTCCCCAAACTCCTCAATGTCCATAAACGTCCCCAAATGTCCCCAGTGTCCCTAAATCCCTCAATGTCCCCAAATGTCCCCAATCTCCATAAATATCCCCAATGTCCCTAAATCCCCTAAAAGTCCCCAAATATCCCCAAACTCCTCAATGCCCCCAAATGTCCCCAATCCCCCCAAATGTCCCCAGATCCCTCAAGGGTCCCCAAATGTCCCCAATCCCCCAAATACCCCCCAAGTCCCCAAACTCCTCAATGTCCCCAAATGTCCCCAATCCTCTCAATGTCCCCAAATGTCCGCAATGTCCCCAAATCCCTCAAGGGTCCCCAAATGTCCTCAGATCCCCTCAATGTCCCCAATCCCCTCAAATGTCCCCAAATGTCCCCAAATCCCCCCAAGTCCCCAATGTCCTCAATGTCCCCAAATCCCTCAAGGGTCCCCAAATGTCCCCAATCCCCCCAACGTCCCCAATGTCCCCAAAAGTCCCCAATGTCCTCAATGTTCCCAATGTCCCCAAATCCCTCAAATGTCCCTAAATCCCTTTAAATGTCCCTAAATCCCTTTAAATGTCCTCAATGTCCCCAAATCGCCCCGATGTCCCCAAATCCCCCAATGTCCCCAAATCGCCCCAATGTCCCTAAATCCCCCCAAATGTCCCCGATGTCCCCAAATCCCCTCAAAGTCCCCAATCCCCTCCTCACCTGCCCTCTCCCCGTCCGGGCCCTTCCTGTGCTGGCCCTTGGTGCCCTTGGTGGCTTTTGTCCCCTTTGTCCCCTTGGTGGCCTTGGTGTCACCATCGGCCTCGTCCTCGCTGGAGCTGTGCTTGGCCTTGGGGCCTGCGAGCCAAAAACCACAAAATTTCACCCAAAAATCGGCTCCAAAATGGTCAAAGCTCAGCCCCGAAAAGCAAAATTCCGGCAAAAATAGCGAAAATTCACAAAAAAAAGTTATCACAGAAATTCCCCCAAAACCCCATTTCTTCCCCAAATCCCCGATTTTTTCCCCCCAAATTCCCTAAACCCCCATTTTTCCCCCAAATCCCCATTTTTTTCCATCAGAGAAACCCATTTTCCCCCCTTAAATCCCCATTTTTCCCCTCAAATCCTCATTTTTCCCTGGTTTTGCCCAAAACCCCAAATTTTTCCCCAAAATCCCCATTTCCCTCTCCAACCCCCATTTTTTCCCCATTTTTTCCTCAAATCCCCCATTTTTTCCCCAAAATCCCCCTAAATCCCCATTTTTTTCCCAAAATCCCCAAGTTTTCCCCCCAAATCCCCATTTTTCCCCGTTTTTGCCCAAAACCCTCATTTTTTCCCCCAAAAATCCCCATTTTCCTGGATTTTGCCCAAAACCTTCATTTTTTCCCCCAAATCCCCTTTTTTTTTTCCATCAGAAAAACCCATTTTTCCCCCCCTAAATCCCCATTTTTTCCCCCAAAAATTCCCATTTTTCCCCCAAAATCCCCAATTTTTTCCCCAAAATCCCCATTTTTTTCCATCAGAAAAACCCATTTCCCCCAAAATTCCCCCTAAATCCCCATTTTCCCCCCAAATCCCATTTTTTTCCCGTTTTTGCCCCAAACCCTCATTTTTTCCCCCAAAATCACAGGGTTTTTTTTCCATCAGAAAACCCCATTTTTCTGGGTTTTTCCCCCAAATCCCTAATTTTCCCCCAAATTTCCCCGAAACCCCTATTTTTTCTCCAAATCCCCAATTTTTTCCTCCCAAATCCCCATTTTCCCTGGTTTGCCCAAAACCCCAATTTTTCCCCCAAATTTCCCCTAAACCCCAATTTTTTCCCAAATCCCCATTTTTCCCCCAAAATCCCCAATTTTTCCATCAGAAAAACCCATTTTCCCCCCCAAAATTCCCCCTAAACCCCAAAATTCCCCCAAACCCCATTTTCCCCATAACCCCATTTTCCCCCAATCCCCATTTTTTCCCCAAATCCCCGATTTTTCCCCAAACTCCCCCCAAAATCCCCATTTTTTCCCCAAAATCCCCAATTTTTTCCATCAGAAAAACCCATTCTCCCCCTCCAAATCCCCATTTTTCCCCCACTAAATCCCCCATTTTTTCCCCAAAATTCCCCCTAAACCCAATTTTTTCCCAAATCCCCATTTTTTCCCCAAAAAATTCCCATTTTTCCCCCAAAATCCCCAATTTTTTTCCCCAAAATCCCCATTTTTCTCCCATCAGAAATCCCCATTTTTTTCCCCAAAATTCCCCCTAAATCCCCAATTTTTTTCCCCCCAATCCCAATTTTTTCCCCAAATCCCTAATTTTTCCCCCAAAAATCCCCAATTTTTCCCCTCAAATCCCCAATTTTTCCCCAAATCCCCATTTTCCCCCCAAAATCCCCATTTTTTTCCCCCCAAATCCAATTTTTTTCCCCGTTTTTGCCAAAATCCCCGTTTTTCCCCCCAATTCCCCCATTTTTTTCCCCCCAAATCCCATTTTTTCCCCCCCAAATCCCATTTTTTTCCCCAAATCCCCATTTTTCCCCCCAAATCCCATTTTTTCCCCCCCAGATCCCATTTTTTCCCCGTTTTTGCCCGAAATCCCCGTTTCTGTCCCCATCCTGACCGTGGCCGTGGCCGTGGCCCCCGCAGTGCCGCACTGCCAGCTCCACGCCCAGGAAGGTGACGATCCCGGCCAGCACCCACAGCCCCACGGCCAGCGCCGCGCCTGACACACACAAAAGGGACAAACATGGTGAAAATGGCACCAAAACAGGGAAAAACGGGGAAAAAACGGTACGAAAATGGTGAAAAAAGGGTGAAAAATGGTGAAAAAAGGGGTGAAAATTGGTATGAAAATAGTGAAAAAACAGTGAAAAAAGGGTGAAAAATGGTACTAAAATGGTGAAAAAAGGGTGAAAAATGATACGAAAATGGTGAAAATTGGTAGTAAAATGGTGAAAAAAGGGGGAAAAAACGGAGCAGAAATGGTGAAAAAACTGGTGAAAAACGGTATTGAAATGGTGAAAAAATGGTGAAAATTGGTGCTGAAATGGTGAAAAATGGTACAAAAATGGTGAAAAAAGGGTGAAAAATGGTACAAAAATGGTGAAAAAAGGGTGAAAAATGGTACAAAAATGGTGAAAAAAGGGTGAAAACGGCGCTTAAATAGTGAAAATTTGTACTAAAATGGTGAAAAAAGGGTGAAAAAAGGGTGAAAAATAGTACTAAAATGGTGAAAAAACGGTGAAAAAAGGGTGAAAATTGGTACGAAAATGGTGAAAATTGGTAGTAAAATGGTGAAAAAAGGGTGAAAAACGGAGCTGAAATGGTGTGGTGAAAAACTGGTGAAAAAATGGTGAAAATTGGTGCTGAAATGGTGAAAAAAGGGTGAAAATTGGTACAAAAATGGTGAAAAACCAGTGAAAAATGGTACTGAAATGGTGGAAAAAAAGGGGGAAAAATGGAACTAAAATGGTGAAAAATGGTAAGAAAATGGTGAAAAAAGGGTGAAAAACGGAGCTGAAATGGTGAAAAAAGGGTGAAAAATAGTATGAAAATGGTGAAAAAAGGGTGAAAATTGGTACTAAAGTGGTGAAGAAACGGTGAAAATTGGTACTGAAATGGTGAAAAACGGTACAAAAATGGTGAAAAAAGGGTGAAAAATGGCACGGAAATGGTGAAAAAACGGTGAAAACGGCGCTGAAATGGTGAAAATTTGTGCTAAAATGGTGAAAAAAGGGTGAAAAAAGGGTGAAAAATAGTACTAAAATGGTGAAAAAAGGGTGAAAATTGGTACGAAAATGGTGAAAATTGGTAGTAAAATGGTGAAAAAAGGGTGAAAAACGGAGCTGAAATGGTGAAAAAAGGGTGAAAAATGGTACTAAAATGGTGGAAAAAATTGTGAAAATTGGTACTGAAATGCTGAAAAAACGGGTGAAAAACGGTATAAAAATGGTGAAAAAAGGGTGAAAATTGGTACTGAAATGGTGAAAAAAGGGTGAAAACTGCAGCAAAATGGCAAAAAATGGTGAAAAGCGGTGCTGAAATGGTGAAAAAAGGGTGAAAAACGACGTGGAAAAATGGTGAAATTGGTACTGAAATGGTGAAAAAAGGGTGAAATTTGGTACTAAAATGGTGAAAAACGGAGCTGAAATGGTGAAAAAAGGGTGAAAAACGGTACAAAAATGGTACGAAAATGGTGAAAATTGGTACGAAAATGGTGAAAAAAGGGTGAAAAATGGAACAAAAATGGTGAAAAAATGCTGAAAATTGGTACTGAAATGGTGAAAAAAGGGTGAAAAATAGCACGGAAATGGTGAAAATTGGTACTGAAATGGTGAAAATGGCACCGAAAATGGCACCAAAATGGGCCCAAACCGCAGAAATGGCAAAAAATTGTCCCAAAATAGTTGAAAATAGGCCCAAAACGGCACCAAAATGGAGAAAAACCGGTGAAAAATGGAACTGAAATGGTGAAAAAAGGGTGAAAACGGTGCTGAAATGGTGAAAATTTGTACTAAAATGGTGAAAAAAGGGTGAAAAAAGGGTGAAAATTGGTACGAAAATGGTGAAAATTGGTAGAAAAAGGGTGAAAAAAGGGTGAAAAACGGAGCTGAAATGGTGAAAAAATGGTGAAAAATGGTACTGAAATGGTGAAAAACGGTACAAAAATGGTGAAAAAAGGGTGAAAAATGGCACGGAAATGGTGAAAAAAGGGTGAAAACGGCGCTGAAATGGTGAAAATTTGTGCTAAAATGGTGAAAAAACAGTGAAAAAAGGGTGAAAAATGGTACTAAAATGGTGAAAAAACAGTGAAAAACGGTGAAAAAAGGGTGAAAAATGATACGAAAATGGTGAAAATTGGTAGTAAAAGGGTGAAAAAAGGGTGAAAAACGGAGCTGAAATGGTGAAAAACTGGGTGAAAAATGGTATTGAAATGGTGAAAAAATGGTGAAAATTGGAACTGAAATGGTGAAAAACGGTACAAAAATTGTGAAAAAAGGGTGAAAAATGGTACAAAAATGGTGAAAAAAGGGTGAAAACGGCACTGAAATAGTGAAAATTTGTACTAAAATGGTGAAAAAAGGGTGAAAATTGGTACTGAAATGGTGAAAAACGGGGTGAAAAACAGTATAAAAATGGTGAAAAAAGGGTGAAAAATGGTACGAAAATGGTGAAAAACCAGTGAAAAATGGCACGGAAATGGTGAAAAAAGGGTGAAAATTGGTACTAAAGTGGTGAAAAATGGAACTGAAATGGTGGAAAAAGGGTGAAAAATGGTGAAAAAAGGGTGAAAAACGGTACTAAAGTGGTGAAAAAAAGGTGAAAAATGGTACCAAAAGGGTGAAAAAAGGGTGAAAATTGGTACTAAAGTGGTGAAAAACCAGTGAAAAATGGTACTGAAATGGTGGAAAAAAAGGGGGAAAAATGGAGCTGAAATGGTGAAAAACCGGTGAAAATTGGTACTGAAATGGTGAAAAAAGGGTGAAAAATGGTACAAAAATGGTGAAAAAAGGGTGAAAATGGCACCGAAATGGCACCAAAAATGGCTCCAAAATGGCCCCAAAATAGAACAAGATTGGCCCAAACTGGCAGAAATGGCAAAAAATTGTCCAAAAATAGTTGAAAATAGGCCCAAAATGGCATCAAAATGGGAAAAAATGGGCATAAATGGTGCCAAAATGGCCAAAAATGGAAAAAATGGGCCTAAAATGGCACCAAACAGGCCCAAAATGGCTCCAAATTGACCGACCCAAAATGGCCAAAAATGGCACCAAATTGGCCCTAAATGAGCCCAAAATGGCTCCAAATTGGCACCAAAATGGAAAAAATTGGCTCCAAATGACTCCAAAAGGGCCAAAAATGGCTCCAAAATGGAGCAAAATTGGCCCAAAATGGCTCCAAAAAGCTCCAAAATGGACAAGAATTGGCTACAAATTGACTGACCCAAAATAGCCAAAAATGGCACCAAAAGGGCCCCAAAAATGGCACCAAAAATGGCCAAAATGTCACTAAAATGGGACCAAAATGGCAACAAAAAATGGCTACAAATTGACTGACCCAAAATAGCCAAAATGGCTCCAAATGGGCCCAAAATTGCAACAAAAATGGCTGCAAAAATTGCAACAAATGGGCCCAAAATGGCCTGAAACAGACCCGTAAGGGCCAGAAATGGCAAAAAATGGCACCAAAATAGATGGAAATTGGCCCAAACTGGCAAAACGGCAATAAATTGGCCCAAAATGGTTCAAAAAAGGCCCAAAATGGCACCAAATTGGCACCAAATGTCCCCAAGTTGCCCAAAATGGCACCAATCTGGCCCAAAAATGGCTCCAAATTGACCGACCCAAAATAGCCCAAAATGGCACCAAAAAGGTCAAAAATGGCTCCAAAGTGGCACCAAGCTGGCAAAAAATGGGCCCAAAAGGACCCAAAATAGTTCAAAATAGGCCCAAAATGGTCAAAAATGGCTCCAAATGTCTCCAAAATGGCATCAAAATGGCCCAAAATAGTTCAAAATAGGCACCAAATGGCCCAAAAATGGCCTCAAATGTCCCCAAATTGTCACCAAGTGTCCAAAGTGGCTCCAAAGAGACACAAAATGGCCCCAAAATGGCCAAAAATTGGCACCGAGTGGCCCCAAAATGAACCTAAATGTCCCCAAAGTGTCCCCAAAGTGTCCCTAAACCACCCCCAACCCCCCAAAATGCCCCAAAGTGTCCCCAAGGTGTCCCCAAAGTGTCCCTAAACCACCCCCAACCCCCCAAAATGTCCCCAAAGGTGTCCCCAGGCTCTCACCGTGTCCATGGTGGGAGTGGCCGTGGCCCTCGTGGTGCTCATGGGGGGCTGTGGGGACAAAAGGGTCCCAAAAGTGTCCCCAAATTGTCCCAGTGTCCCCAAAGTGTCACTAAAGCCCCTTAAAACCACCCCAAAAATGCCCTCAAATGACCCCAAAGTGTCCCAAAAATGTCCCCAAGGCATCCCAGTGTCCCCAAAGTGTCGCTAAATCCCCTTAAAACCACCCCAAAACTTCCCAAAATGACCTTAAAGTGTCCCCCAAAGTGTCCCCAACCCCCTCAAAGTGTCCCTAAACCACCCCACCCCCCCAAAAATGTCCCAAAATGACCCAAAAATGTCTCCAAACAACTCCAAAGTGTCCCCAAAGGCCATAAAACCTCCAAAAAACGGTCCCAAAAATGTCCCCAAAGTGTCCCCAAGCCCCCTAAACCCCCCTCAAACCACCCCAAAATGTCCCCAAATGTCCCCAAGGTGTCCCCAGGCTCTCACCGTGTCCATGGTGGGAGTGGCCGTGGCCCTCGTGGTGCTCATGGGGGCTGTGGGGACAAAAGGGTCCCAAAAGTGTCCCCAAAGTGTCACTAAAGCCCCTTAAAACCACCCCAAAATGACCCAAAAATGTCTTCAAATAGCCCCAAAGTGTCCCAAAAATGTCCCCAAGTGGCATCCCAGTGTCCCCAAAGTGTCCCTAAATCCCTTAAAACCACCTCAAATCCCCCCAGTGCTGTCCCAAAATGACCTCAAAGTGTCCCTCAAAGTGTCCCTAAACCACCCCCAACCCCCCAAAAATGTCCCAAAATGACCCATAAATGTCTCCAAACAACTCCAAAGTGTCCCCAAACCCCATAAAACCGTCCCAAAAATGTCCCCAAAGTGTCCCCAAGCCCCCTAAACCCCCCTCAAACCACCCCAAAGTGTCCCCAAATGTCCCCAAGGTGTCCCCAGGCTCTCACCGTGTCCATGGTGGGAGTGGCCGTGGCCATCGTGGTGCTCATGGGGGGCTGTGGGGACAAAAGGGTCCCTAAATTGTCCCCAAATTGTCACTAAAGCCCCTTAAAACCACCCCAAAATGTCCCAAAATGATCCAAAAATGTCCTCAAATGACCCAAAGTGTCCCAAAAATGTCCCTAAATCCCCTTAAAACCACCCCAAATCCCCCCAACGCTGTCCCAAAATGACCTTAAAGTGTCCCCAAAGTGCCCCAAGGTGTCCCCAAGGTGTCCCTAAACCACCCCCAACCGCCCAAAAATGTCTCCAAGTGTCCCCAAAAATGTCTCAAAAGAACTCCAAAGTGTCCCCAAAGCCCCTAAAACCTCCCCAAAACTGTCCCAAAACGACTCCAAAGTGTCCCCAAGCCCCCTAAACCCCCCTCAAACCACCCCAAATGTCCCCAAATGTCCCCAAGGTGTCCCCAGGCTCTCACCGTGTCCATGGTGGGAGTGGCCGTGGCCCTCGTGGTGCTCATGGGGGGCTGTGGGGACAAAAGGGTCCCAAAATTGTCCCCAAATTGTCCCAGTGTCCCCCAAATTATCTCTAACCCCCCTAAAACCACCTCAAAACCACCCAAAAGTGTCACAAAGTGTCCCAAGGTGTCCCAGTGTTCCCAAAGTGTCCCTAAACCCCCTAAAACCACCCCAAAGTGTCCCAAAATGCCCCAAAGTGTCCCCAAGGTGTCCCGGTGTCCCTAAACCCCCTAAAACCACCTCAAATCCCCCCAAACTCCCCTATAACCACCCCAAAATCCCTCAAAAACCACCCCAAAATGTCCCCAAAGTGTCCCCAGGGTGTCCCAAGGTGTCCAGTGTCCCCAAACCCCCTAAAATCACCTCAAATCCCTCCCACAACCCCTTAAACCACCCCAAAACGCCCCTAAAACCACCCCAAAGTGTCCCAAAATCCCCCCAAAGTGTCCCCAAGGTGTCCCAGTGTCCCCAAACCCCCTAAAATCACCTCAGATCCCCCCCACAACCCCCCTAAAACCACCCCAAAGTGTCCCTAAACCCACTAAAACCACCTCAAATCCCCCCCACAACCCCCTCCAAACCACCCCAAAACCTCCCTAAAACCACCCCAAAATCCCTCAAAATCCTCCCGAAACTTGTCCCAAGTGTCCCCAGGGTGTCCCCGTGGTGTCCCCCGGTACCACCCACCCAGGGCGTGGGGATGAGGTGCAGGAAGGCGTCCCCCAGCAGCCAAGTGTCCCAGTGTCCCTAAACCCCTAAAACCACCCCAAAACTGCCCAAAACCCACCCCAAAATCCTCCTAAAACCACCCCAAAATGTCCCAAAATCCCCCTAAAGTGTCCCCAAGGTGTCCCCAGGGTGTCCCCATGTCCCCAAACCTCCTAAAATCACCTCAAATCCCTGCCAAACTCGCCTAAAACCACCCCAAAACCCGCCTAAAAACCCCTCAAAAAAAAACTTCTCCAAAGTGTCCCCAAGATGTCCCCAAGGTGTCCCCAGGTGCCACCCACCCAGGGCGTGGGGGATGAGGTGCAGGAAGGCGTCCCCCAGCAGCCAAGTGTCCCAGTGTCCCTAAACCCCCGAAAACCACCCCAAAACTGCCCCAAAACCCTCAAAACCCCCTAAAACCACCCCAAAGTGTCCCATGGTGCCCCAAGGTGTCCCAGTGTCCCTAAACCCCCTAAAATCACCTCAAATCCCCACAAACTGCCCTAAAACCACCCTAAAACCACCCCAAAACCCCTCAAAATCCACCCCAAAACCCCTCAAAATCCACCCCAAAACCACCCTAAAACTTCTCCCAAGTGTCCCCAAAGTGTCCCCAGGGTGTCCCCAGGGTGCCACCCACCCAGGGCGTGGGGGATGAGGTGCACCCCAGCAGCGAAGTGTCCCAGTGTCCCTAAACCCCCTAAAACCACCCCAAAGTGTCCCAAAATCCCCTAAAGTGTCCTCAAAGTGTCCCCAAAGTGTCCCAGTGTCCCAAACCCCCCTAAAATCACCTCAAATCTCCCCAAAATCCCTTAAAACCACCCCACAACCCCCTTAAAACCACCCCAACATCCCTCAAAAACCACCCCAAAATGTCCCAAAATCCCCCTAAAGTGTCCCCAGAGTGTCCCTAAAGTGTCCCAGTGTCCCCAAACCCCCTAAAATCACCTCAAATCCCCCCACAACCCCCTCCAAACCACCCCCAAAACCCCCCTAAAATCCCTCAAAAACCACCCCAAAATGTCCCCAGAGTGTCCCCAGGGTGTACCAGTGTCCCCAAACCCCCTAAAATCACCTCAAATCCCCCCCACAACCCCCTAAAACCACCCCAAAACCCCTCAAAATCCACCCCAAAACCACCCCAAAGTATCCCCAAAGTATCCCCAGGGGGTCCCAGTGTCCCCAAACCCCCTAAAATCACCTCAAATCCCTCCCACAACCCCCTCAAAACACCACAAAATGCCCCTAAAACCACCCCAAAATCCCTCAAAAACCACCCCAAACCACCCCGAAACTTCTCCCAAGTGTCCCCAAGGTGTCTCCAGGGTGTCCCCATGTCCCCAAATCCCCTAAAATCACCTCAAATCCCTGCCAAACTGCCCTAAAACCACCCCACAACCCCCCTAAAACCCCTCAAAAACCACCCCAAAACTTCTCCAAAATGTCCCCAAAGTGTCCCCAAGGTGTCCCAGTGTCCCCAAACCCCCTAAAATCACCTCAAATCCCCCCCACAACCCCCCTAAACCACCCCAAAACCCCCCTAAAACCACCCCAAAATCCTCAAAATCCTCCCGAAACTTGTCCCAAGTGTCCCCAGGGTGTCCCCAAGGTGTCCCCAGGGTGTCCCCGGGTGCCACCCACCCAGGGCGTGGGGGATGAGGTGCAGGAAGGCGTCCCCCAGCAGCCAAGTGTCCCAGTGTCCCTAAACCCCCTAAAACCGCCCCAAAACTGCCCCAAAACCCACCCCAAAGTGTCCCAAAATCCCCCTAAAGTGTCCCCAAGGTGTCCCTGTGTTCCCAAACCTCCTAAAATCACCTCAAATCCCCCCAAACTCCCCTAAAACCACCCCAAAACCCCCTAAAACCACCTGAAACCACCCCAAAACTTCTCCGAAGTGTCCCCAAGGTGTCCCTGTGTCCCCAAACCCCGCTAAAATCACCTCAAATCCTCCCAAACTGCCCTAAAACCACCCCTAAAACCACCCCACAACCCCCCTAAAACCACCCCAAAATGTCCCAAAATCCCCTAAAGTGTCTCCAAGGTGTCTCCAGGGTGTCCCCATGGTGTCCCCATGTCCCTGAACCCCCTAAAACCACCCCAAAATCCCTCAAAAACCACCCCAAACCACCCCGAAACCGTCCCAAAATCCCCCTAAAGTGTCCCCAAAGTGTCCCCAAACCCCTAAAATCACCTCAAATCTCCCCCACAACCCCCTCCAAAACACCCCAAAACCCCCTAAAATCCCTCAAAAACCACCCCAAACCACCCCAAAATGTCCCCAAAGTGTCCCCAGGGTGTCCCATGTCCCCAAACCCCCTAAAATCACCTCAAATCCCCCCCACAACCCCCCTAAAACCACCCCAAAACCACCCCAAAGTGTCCCCAAAGTATCCCCAGGGGGTCCCAGTGTCCCCAAACCCCCTAAAATCACCTCAAATCCCTCCCACAATCCCCTCAAAACACCACAAAATGCTCCTAAAACCACCCCAAAATCCCTCAAAAACCACCCCAAACCACCCTGAAACCACCCCAAAACTTCTCCAAAGTGTCCCCGGGGTGTCCCCAGGGTGTCTCCATGTCCCCAAATCCCCTAAAATCACCTCAAATCCCCCCCACAACCCCCTTAAAACCACCCCATAACCCCCCTAAAACCCCTCAAAAACCACCCCAAACCACCCCAAAACTTCTCCTAGGTGTCCCCAGGGTGTCCCAGGGTGTCCCCAGGGTGTCCCCGGGTGCCACCCACCCAGGGCGTGGGGGATGAGGTGCAGGAAGGCGTCCCCCAGCAGCCAAGTGTCCCAGTGTCCCTAAACCCCCTAAAATCCCCCCAAAAATTGCCCCAAAACCCACCCCAAAATGTCCCAAAATCCCCCTAAAGTGTCCCCAAAGTGTCCCTAGGGTGTCCCCATGTCCCCAAACCCCCTAAAATCACCTCAAATCCTCCCCACAACCCCCCTAAAACACCCCAAAATGCCCCTAAAACCACCCCAAAACCCCTCAAAAACCACCCCAAACTGTCCCAAAATCCCCCCAAAACTTCTCCCAAGTGTCCCCAAAGTGTCCCCAAGATGTCCCCAAAGTGTCCCCGGGTGCCACCCACCCAGGGCGTGGGGGATGAGGTGCAGGAAGGCGTCCCCCAGCAGCCAAGTGTCCCAGTGTCCCTAAACCCCCTAAAACCGCCCCAAAACTGCCCCAAAACCCACCCCAAAGTGTCCCAAAATCCCCCTAAAGTGTCCCCAAGGTGTCCCTGTGTTCCCAAACCTCCTAAAATCACCTCAAATCCCCCCAAACTCCCCTAAAAGCACCCCAAAACCCCCCTAAAACCACCTGAAACCACCCCAAAACTTCTCCGAAGTGTCCCCAAGGTGTCCCTGTGTCCCCAAACCCCGCTAAAATCACCTCAAATCCTCCCAAACTGCCCTAAAACCACCCCTAAAACCACCCCACAACCCCCCTAAAACCACCCCAAAATGTCCCAAAATCCCCCTAAAGTGTCTCCTAAGTGTCTCCAGGGTGTCTCCATGGTGTCCCCATGTCCCTGAACCCCCTAAAACCACCCCAAAATCCCTCAAAAACCACCCCAAACCACCCCGAAACCGTCCCAAAATCCCCCTAAAGTGTCCCTAAAGTGTCCCCAAAGTGTCCCCAAACCCCCTAAAATCACCTCAAATCTCCCCCACAACCCCCTCCAAACCACCCCAAAACCCCCTAAAATCCCTCAAAAACCACCCCAAACCACCCCAAAATGTCCCCAAAGTGTCCCAGTGTCCCCAAACCCCCTAAAATCACCTCAAATCCCCCCCACAACCCCCCTAAACCACCCCACAACCCCCTTAAAACCACCCCAAAATCCCTCAAAAACCACCCCAAAATGTCCCCAAAGTGTCCCCAGGGTGTCCCAGTGTCCCCAAATCCCCTAAAATCACCTCAAATCCCTGCCAAACTCATCCTAAAACCACCCCTAAAACCCGCCTAAAAACCCTCAAAAACCACCCCAAACCACCCCGAAACTTCTCCAAGGTGCCCCTGGGGTGTCCCCAGGGTGTCCCAGTGTCCCCAAATCCCCTAAAATCACCTCATGGTGATCCCCCCCACAACCCCCTTAAAACACCCCAAAATGCCCCTAAATCCACTCCAAAATCCCTCAAAAACCACCCCAAACCACCCCAAAACTTCTCCCAAGTGTCCCCAAGGTGTCTCCAGGGTGTCCCCATGTCCCCAAACCCCCTAAAATCACCTCAAATCCACCCCAAAACCCCCTTAAAACCACCCCATAACCCCCCTAAAACCCCTCAAAAACCACCCCAAACCACCCTAAAACTTGTCCCAAGTGTCCCCAGGGTGTCCCCAAGATGTCCCCAGGGTGTCCCCCAGCAGCCAAGTGTCCCAGTGTCCCTAAACCCCCTAAAACCACCCCAGAACTGCCCCAAAACCCACCCAAAGTGTCCCAAAACCACCCTAAAGTGTCCCCAAAGTATCCCCAGGGGGTCCCAGTGTCCCCAAACCCCCTAAAATCACCTCAAATCCCTCCCGCAACCCCCTCAAAACACCCCAAAATGCCCCTAAAACCACCCCAAAATCCCTCAAAAACCACCCCAAACCACCCTGAAACCACCCCAAAACTTCTCCAAAGTGTCCCCGGGGTGTCCCCAGGGTGTCCCCAAGGTGTCTCCATGTCCCCAAATCCCCTAAAATCACCTCAAATCCCCCCCACAACCCCCTTAAAACCACCCCATAAACCCCCTAAAACCCCTCAAAATCCACCCCAAACCACCCTAAAACTTCTCCAAAGTGTCCCTAGGGTGTCCCCGCGGTGTCCCCGGGTGCCACCCACCCAGGGCGTGGGGGATGAGGTGCAGGACGGCGTCCCCCAGCAGCCAAGTGTCCCAGTGTCCCTAAACCCCCTAAAACCACCCCAAAAATTGCCCCTAAAACCACCCCAAAGTGTCCCAAAATCCCCCTAAAGTGTCCCCAAAGTGTCCCCGTATCCCAAACCCTGCTAAAATCACCTCAAATCCCCCCCAAACTCCCCTAAAACCACCCCAAAATCCCTCAAAAACCACCCCAAAATGTCCCCAAAGTGTCCCAGTGTCCCCAAACCCCCTAAAATCACCTCAAATCCCTGCCAAACTGCCCTAAAACCACCCCACAACCCCCCTAAAACCCCTCAAAAACCACCCCAAAACTTCTCCAAAGTGTCCCTGGGGTGTCCCCAAGGTGTCCCAGTGTCCCCAAACCCCCTAAAATCACCTCAAATCCCCCCCACAACCGCCTTAAAACCACCCCAAAACCCGCCTAAAACCCCTCAGAAACCACCCCGAAACCACCCCAAAATCCCTCAAAAACCACCCCAAACTGTCCCAAAATCCCCCTAAAGTGTCCCCAAGGTGTCCCCAAGTCCCCAAACCCCCTAAAATCACCTCAAATCCCCACAAACTCGCCCTAAAACCACCCCAAAACCCACGTAAAACCCCTCAAAAACCACCCCAAAACCACCCCAAACCACCCCGAAACCACCCCAAAACTTCTCCCAAGTGTCCCCAGGGTGTCCCCAAGGTGTCCCCCGCGGTGTCCCCGCGGTGCCACCCACCCAGGGCGTGGGGGATGAGGTGCAGGAAGGCGTCCCCCAGCAGCCCCCCCGCAGCGAAGCTCAGCAGCAGCCGCAGGAGCCCCCGGCGCCGGGGGGAGCCCGAATCCCCTGGGACCAGGAACAGCACCAGGTGTGGGGCCAGGGACACGCCCAGGGCTGCCCCCATCGTCTGGGGAGAAAAAATGGGGATTTTGGGGTGAAAAATGGGATTTTGGGGAAAAAAAATGGGGATTTTGGGAAAAAAAATGGGGATTTGGGGAAAAAAAATGGGGATTTAGGGGTGAAAAATGGGGATTTGGGGAAAAAAAATGGGGATTTAGGGGTGAAAAATGGGGATTTTGGGGAAAAAAATGGGGATTTAGGGGCGAAAAATGGGGAGTTTGGGGGTGAAAAAACGAAGATTTTGGAGGGAAAAATGAGAATTTCAGGGGTTAAAATGGGGTTTTGGGGGGATTTAAAAAGATTTTGGGGTCCCAGAGAGGATCTGGGGGGATTAAAAGGGGATTTGAGGGTTCAAATGGGGTTTAAGGGGTTAAAATGGGGATTTGGGGGGGTCCCAGAGGGGATTTGGGGGGACCCCGAATCCCCTGGGACCAGGGACACGCCCAGGGCTGCCCCATCGTCTGGGGAGAAAAAAGAGAATTTTGGGGTGAAAAATGGGGATTTAGGGGCAAAAAATGGGGAGTTTGGGGGTGAAAAAATGAAGATTTTAAAGGGAAAAAATGGGGGTTTGGGGGTTAAAATTGGGGAGTTTAAAGGGTTAAAATTGGGGAGTTTAAAGGGTTAAAATGGGGATTTAGGGGCAAAAACCGGGGAGTTTGGGGGTGAATAAATGAGGATTTTGGAGGGAAAAAAATGGGGGTTTGGGGGGTTAAAATGGGGTTTGGGGCGCTTAGGGAAAATTTGGGGGGAAAATGGGAATTTTGGGAAAATTTAGGGAGGGGGGAAATGGAGATTTAGGGGCAAAAAATGGGGAGTTTGGGGGTGAAAAAATGAGGATTTTTGGGGAAAAAATTGGGATTTAAGGGGTCGAAATGGGGTTTAAAGGGTTAAAATGGAGATTTGGGGACAGAAATGGGGATGTGGGGAAAATTAAAAGGAAAACCAGGGAGTTTAGGGGTGAACACCTGAAAATTTTGGGGTAAAAAAATGAAGATTTTGCAAGAAAAAAATGGGGTATAAGGGATTAGAATGGGGTTTAAAGGGTTAAAAAGGGGATTTTTTTTTTTTTTTTTTTTTTTTTTTTTTTGGGGGGGGGGTCCCAAATCCCCTCGGAGCAGGAACACCCCCAGGGCTGCCCCCATGGTCTGGGGAGAAAATAAAGAGAATTTTGGGAAAAAAACAGGGATTTAGGGGCAAAAAGCAGGGGGGTTGGGGGTGAAAAAAATGAAAATTTTGGAGGGAAAAATGAAGATTTGAAAGGAAAAACTGGGGATTTGGGGGGGTTGAAATGGGGTTTGGGGACAGAAATGGGGATTTGGGGAAAATTAGAGGGAAAATTGGGGAGTTTGAGGGTGAAAAAGTGAAGATTTTTGGGGAAAATTGGGATTTGAGGGGTTAAAATGGGGGTTTGAGGGGTTAAAATGGGGTCTAAGGGGTTAAAATGGGGTTTGGGGGAGCTCTGAAAAATTTTGGGGGTGAAAAAATGAAAATTTGGGGGGAAAAATGAGAATTTGGGGGGAAAATTGGGGTTTGAGGGGGTTAAAATGGGGTTTAAAGGGTTAAAATGGAGTTTGGGGGGCTCAAAGGGGATTTAGGGGGTCCCAAGGGGATTTGGGGGTCCCAGGTGGAATCTGGGGGATTTTTAGACTATTTTGGAGCATTTTTTTGGGGGTGACTCTAAGTTATTTTGGGGCATTTTTTGGGGTAATTTTAGTGCATTTTGGGCCATTTTTGAGAGGAATTTTAGGGCGTTTTTTGGGCCATTTTTAAACTATTTTGGGCATTTTTAGTGGCGATTTGAAGCGATTTTGTGGCATTTTTGGGACATTTTTGGGGGTTCTCACCTGCCAAATTTTAGGGCGTTTTTTGGGGCATTTTTAAGCTATTTTGGGCATTTTTAGTGATGATTTTAAGCGATTTTGTGGCATTTTTTGTGGCATTTTTGGGGGCTCTCACCTGCAGCCACACCTGGGCCGTGTCCGGGTGGGTTTTGGGGGGTCCATAGAGGTGGGGGTGGGGCTCGTGGGGGTGCCCCGAGGCTGGGGGGGGGTCCTGGTGCCCCTCCCCCAGCCCCAGCACCACCAGGGTGAGGATGAGGAGGGGGAGCCCCATGGGGAGGGGCAAATTGTGGGGAGGAGGAAGGTCCTGGAAAAGGAAAAAAAAAAAGAAGATTTTTAGGTCTTTTTAAACCCCTTCCCCACAAAAATTCCCCCTCCCCACCAAAAAAATCCCAAAATATCCTCAGGAACCCCAAAATCAACACAAGAGCCCCCAAATTCCCCTGAGGAACCCTAAAATCCCCTCAGGATTCCCCAAATCCCCTCAGGATCCCTCAAATTCCCTCAGGACACCTCAAATCCCTTCAGGATCCCCAAAAACTCCTTACAATCACTAAAAACCCTCTCAGGATCCCCCAAAATTCCTTCAGGATCTCCCCAAACCCCTCAGGAACACCGAATCACCCCAAGACGCCCCCAAAATCCCCTCAGGATCCCCAAAACTCTTCGGGATCTCCAAAATCCCCTCAGGATCCCCCAGAACCCCTCAGGACAACCCAAATCCCCTCAGAATCCCCAAAAACTCCTCAAGATGACCCAAAACCCCTTCAGGATCCCCAAAACCCCTCAGGACACCCCAAATCCCCTCAAGATCACCCAAAACCCTCTCAGGATCCCTCAATCCCCCCAGATCCCTCAGAGCTCCCTCAGGAACCCCAATTTCCACCCAAACCATCTCAGGACACCCCAGACCACCTCAGGATCCCCCAAATTCCCTCAGGATCCCCCAGATCCCCTCAGGACCCCCCAGATCCTCTCAGAACACCCCAAAACCCCTCAGGACACCACAAAATCACCCCAAGACCCACAAAATCCCCTCAGGACCCCCAAACACCCTCAAATCCCCTGAGGATCCCCCATATCCCCTCAGATCACCCCAAATCCCTTCAGGAACACCAAAATCACCCCAAGACCCACAAAATCCCCCCAGGATCCCCTTCAAATCTCCTCAGAGCCCCCTCAGCACACCCCAAATCCCCTCAGGATCCCCCAAACCCCCTCAGAGCTCCCTCAGCACGCCCAAAATGCTCTCAGGATCCCCTAAATCCTCTCAGGATCCCCAAATCCCCTCAGAGCCCCCTCAGGACCCCCAAACCCCCCTCAAGATTCCCCTGAGGATTCCCCCAAACCCCCACTCCACCACCCCAATACCCATCCCTTTCTCTGACCCTTCCCGGCCTCCAGCCCCTCCAGGACAGCCCAAAATCCCCTCAAATCCCCCGAAATTCCCCCTAAATCTTTGGGGCGATATTCCGGTACCTCCAAAAGCCCGGGAACGTGGCACAGCGAAATCTCGCGAGATTTCCCGCAGGAAGCGGGGCGCGGCCGAAGGGCAAAATCCGCCCGTAGTAAAGATGGCGGCGCGGCTTCGGGCGAAATCTCGCGAGCTTTGGAAAAAAGGCGGGAAAATGGGCATGAAGGAAGCGTATTCAAGATGGCGGCGGTCCCTGAGGGGACCCGCGGAGCCTTCTCCGGTGTGAGAAACGCGAGTCACTTTTAAAAATTTAAACTTTAACAGTGAAAAAATAGGTATAAAACCAGTATAAAACCTGTGCACTGGGACGCTCCCCTGTGCATTGACCCTTTAGTGTTCTCAGAAATGTCAAAAGTGACGCCACCCTGGGAATTCCCATGGGGATTTGGGACAATTTCAAGGAAAATTGCCAGAAAATTCCCCAAATTTGCCTCAAATACCGCACGGGGAGGGGACAGGTGACAGCAGCGATGTCCCTGTTGTGACACTTTCCTGCTGCAGCCTCGGGATGTCCTTGATGGCTTTTTGGCACCGCTCAGCCACCGTGTGGCTGCTGGGGCCACAGGGACTCAAGAGGATCTTGTGGATGTCCCCAAGTGTCCCCAGCAGGTGCTCCTTGGCCAGGCGGGCGCTGGGCCCCCACACCCGCTCAAACCCGGCCACTTTGGCCACCAAGGCCTGGAGGACATCAGGGGACACCTCAATTGTCACCTCCAGCACGGTCTCGACGTCCCCAAGCTGCCACTCCATGCTCCAGTTGAACAAGGTGGCTTTGTGACACACGGCCACCAAGCGCTGCAGCAACCCCAGGGCCACCTCTGCCCAATGTCCCCTCGTGGTGGCCGTCACAGCCTCGTTGGTGGCCATTTCCAAGGTCACCTCCTCCTTGTCCAGGGCCACCAGCAGCAGCTGCTCTGTCACCACCTTCCCCCAGGTGTCACGGAGCTTGGTGGCCTCCCTGGCCAGGCGGTCACAGCTGTCCCCGAGCTTGGCCACCAACTCCCGCCATGCCTTGGTCACGGCTTTCACATCGTCCTGGGTGGCCCTTGAGGTGGCCCAACCCAGGGAGGTGACACCGCGGTGGCCCAGGGAGGTGACAGTGCTGCGGTTGAGGATCCCATGGAGGCTCCAGGTGAATCTCCTCAGGTCCTCATGAAGGGACTCTGGGGACTTGTCCCTCTGTGGCCCCGTCACTGTGGCCACCACCTCGCCCAGGGTGGCCACCACGGCCACCAGCGCCTGCAGCCCTGGAGGGGACACCTGGAAAGGGGACAGGAGCCTGGTGGTGGCACTTGTGGCCTTCTGTGGTGGCCCTGCGCCCCTGAGGGGTCCCCTTTGTCTCTCTGTCCCTTTGTCAGCCGCTTGTTCCCACTGCCACCCCCCACAGTGTCCCCTCTGTCCCCCTGTGCTCACTGGGGACACCTTGGGGACATTTTGGGGACGAAAGAGCCTGGGGATGTCCTCGGTGGCACTTTGGCACTGCTCGGCTACCACACAGTGACCAGGCCTGATGGGACACCCAGTGAAATAAAACCTGATAATGTCACCTACTGTCCCCAGGTGGGCGTTGGCCTCCCACAGCCCCTCAGCCACGGCCACCTTGGCCCCCAAATCCTTGGGGACATCTGGGGACTCCTCATTTGTCCACTCCAGGGCTGATTTGATGTCCCCGAGCAGGCGCTGGAGCTCCCGGGGGAATGCGGTGGCTTTGTCACACGAGGCCACCAAACGCTCCAGCAGCCTCAGGGCCAGCTCCACCTCCTGTGTCCTCCTGATGGTCACCGTGGTGGCCACGTCCCTCCGGATGTCACAGAGCATGGTGGCTTTCCTGGCCAGGAGGGCCCAGCTGTCCTCCAGCATGGCCACCCACCCCTGCCACATGGGGGCCACCATTGTCACACGTTTCCTGGGGGTGCTCCTGTAGGTGGCCAAGGCTTGGCTCAAGGGGGTGACACCGCCATCATCATCATGGGTGACATTGTGGTGCTTCCAGTTGTCCTCAATGTGCTGTGGGGTGGCCTGGAGCTCTTTGGTGACATCCTCCAGCTCCCGTTCAGGTGTTTTGGGGACACCAACGGCCTCATGTCCGCGTGTAGCCTGGGCATGGTGGCCAGCAGCTCGCCAGGAGGGCCACCACAGTGACCTGTGGCCCCAGCAGGGCTGGGGACAGCTGGGGACGGGACAGCAAAGGTGTCAGGGACATGGTGGCACTTGTGGTGTCCCTTTGTCCCCCTCCTTGGAGGGCTCTGCTGTCCGTCTGTCCCTTTCTTGTTCCCTCTGCCACCCCCCCGTCCCCTCTGCCACCCCCCTGTCCCCTCTGCCACCTCCCTGCCCCCTCTCCCTCCGCGTGTCCCCTCTTCTCCTCCTCCCGTTGCACCTCTTGGGGCTCCATGGTCACTGGGGACACCTTGGGGACACCTTGGGGACGCTCCGGTGACGAACGAGCCCCGGGATTGGCTCCGGTCCAGGCACGGGAACGGCGCCAAGAAAATGGCGGAATCGCCTCAGGAGGCGCCGGAAAGGCCCGAGCGGGGTCGGGAGGGGCCGGAAAGGCCCGAGCGGGATCGGGAGGCGCCGGAAAGGCCCGAGCGGCTTCGGGAGGGGCCGGAAAGGCCCGAGCGGCTTCGGGAGGGCCGGAAATGCCCGAGCGGGATCGGGAAGGGCCGGAAAGGCCCGAGCGGGATCGGGAGGGGCCGGAAACGCCGAGCGGGATCGGGAGGGGCCGGAAACGCTCCGAGCGGGATCGGGAAGCTCCATCCCAAGCCCCACACAGGACACATCGGTTTGGGGGGATGTCACCCCCCGTTTATTTTGGGGACATTTGGGGAGTTTGGGGAAATTGGGGACATTTGGGGACATTTGGGGGACATTTGGGGGACATTTGGGGAGGTCTGGAGACATTTGGCGACATTGAGGGGGTTTGGGGACTTTGGGGACATTTGGGGGACATTTGGGGACATTGGGGAGGTCTGGAGACATTTGGCGACATTGAGGGGGTTTGGGGACTTTGGGACATTTGGGGATTGGAGACATTTGGGGGACACTGGCAACGTTGATGGGGTTTGGGGACTTTGGGGACATTTGGTGCCATTGGTGCCATGGGTGTCACCTCCCCGCCGAGGGCCACAGGCGCTGGCAGAGCCCTCCGATGACAAAGGCCACCAGGGCCATCCCCGCCATGTCCTCCACGCTGGGCCCGGTGTCACCTGCGGGGACAGTGGGGACACATCAGTGACAGCCCTGGGTGGCACCAATGACACCCACAGGTGGCACCAACGACAGCCCCGGGTGGCACCACGCGTGTCCTGGTGTCCCCAGCCATGTCCCTGTGTCACCAACCCTGTCTCTGATGTCCTCAATCCCACCCCTGATGTCCCCAACCCCATTCCTGATGTCTCCAGTCCTATCCCAGGTGTCCCCAACCCTGTTCCTGATGTCCCCAGGTGTCCCCGATAACCCAAATCCTGTCTCTGGTATCCCCAGGTGTCCCCAACCCTGTCCCAGCTGTCCCCAGCTCCAGCCCTGGTGTCCCCAGATCCTCCAAACCCTGGTCCTCGTGTCCCCAGGTGTCCCCAAGCCCATTCCAGATGTCCCCAGGTGTGTCCCCAATGACCCAAACCCCGTCTCCAATGTCCCCAGGCGCCCCCAAACCCTGTCCCTGACATCCCCAGGTGTGTCCCCAGGTGTCCCCTCACCTGCCACCTGCATGGTGACCCTCAGTGGTGTGTCCCATGCCACGTGTGTCACCAGGCAGCTGTAGCTGTCCCCAGGTGTGTCCCCAATGTCCCCAATGACCCAAACCCTGTCCCAGGTGTGTCCCCAGGTGTCCCCTCACCTGTCACGTGCACAGTGACCCTCAGTGGCGTGTCCCACGCCACGTGTGTCACCAGGCAGCTGGAGCTGTCCCCAATGACCCAAACCCTGTCCCCTCACCTGTCACATGCACAGTGACCCTCAGTGGCGTGTCCCATGCCACGTGTGTCACCAGGCAGCTGTAGCTGTCCCCAGGTGTGTCCCCAATGGCCCAAACCCTGTCCCCAGTGACCCAAACCCTGTCCCCTCACCTGTCACCTGCACGGTGACCCTCAGTGGCGTGTCCCATGCCACGTGTGTCACCAGGCAGCTGTAGCTGTCCCCCGCTGTCCCCTTGCCCACTCTCAGCCCCGCGCTCCGGCTGAAGGTGCCGTCGGCCGCCCGCCGGTGCCCCGAGCTCCAGCTCAGCCCCTGTCCCGGTGTCCCCAGGGGTGGTGGCACCCTCAGGTGTCACCGGGCGCGGCCGGGGGTCCCCACGGGCCTGGCGCTCCCAGCGGATCCCAACGTCCAGAGGGAAAAATCCGACGGCGTCGCAGCGGAGCTGGGCTGGGACACCTGGGGACAGCTGGGGGGGGACCAGGGACACCTGGGGAGGGGCTGGGGACAGACGGACGGACAGTTAGGGACACTGGGAGGGAACTGGGAGGGACTGGGAGGGACTGGGAGCTGGGCTGGGACACCTGGGGACAGCTGGGGGGGGACCAGGGACACCTGGGGAGGGGCTGGGGACAGACGGACAGACAGTTAGGGACACTGGGAGGGAACTGGGAGGGGATTGAGGGGGACTGGGAAGGGACTGGGACAGACTGGGAGGGACTGGGAGGGGATTGAGGGGGACTGGGAATGGACTGGGAGGGACTGGGAGGGACTGGGAGGGGACTGGGAGGGGATTGTGGGGGACTGGGAATGGACTGGGAGGGACTGGGAGGGACTGGGAGGGGACTGGGAGGGAACTGGGAGGGAACTGGGAGCTGGGCAGGGACACCTGGGGACAGCAGGGAGGGGACCAGGGAGTCCTGGGGAGGGGCTGGGGACACGGGGACACCCAGTTAGGGACACTGGGAGGGACTGGGAATGGACTGGGAATGGACTGGGAGTGAGCTTGGAGGGATTGGGAGAGAACTGGGAGGGACTGGGAGGAACTGGGCACAGCGAGGGGCACTGGGACATACTGGGAGCCCAGCACAAGCCCCGCCCACCCCTCCCAAGCCCCGCCCACCCCTCCAAGCCCCCGCCCACCCCTCCCGGCACTGACCAATCACGTTCATCCGCAGCACCTGCTGCAGCTGCCCGAGGGGCGTGGTCACGGAGCAGACGAAGGAGCCGTCATCGGACACGGAGAGCGGCGGCAGCTGCAGAGACACCTCCAGAGCGCCCCCTGACGGCTGGGAGGGACAGGGAGGGACTGGGAACCACTGGGAGGGAACTGGGAGGGAACTGGGAGGGACTGGATGGACTGGGAACCACTGGGAAGGAACTGGGAGGGACTGGGATGGACTGGGAACCACTGGGAATGAACTGGGAGGGAACGGGAACCACTGGGAATGAACTGGGATGGACTGGGAACTGCGGGTTCCATGCCCACAGCGGCCCCTAGCGGCCAGGAGGACCCAACCCCGTCCCTCAGTGGCGCCTCCCGGTGTCCCCATATGGAGCTGCAGCCAGGTTCTGTGGACTGGAATGAACTGGGAGGGACTGGGAACTGGGTGTTCTATACCCTCAGCGCCCCCTAACAGCCAGGAGGACCCCAACTCCCCCCTCCCTCAGTGGCGCCTCTCAGTGTCCCCACATGGAACTGCAGCCCCTGCCCCCCATTGTGGGAGGGAGGACTGGAACGGACTGGGAGGGTCTGGGAATGAACTGGGAGGGGACTGGGAGCCACTGGGAATGGACTAGAACGGGACTGGGAACAGGGGTTCCATACCCACAGTGCCCCCTAACAGCCAGGAGGACCCAACTCCCTCCCCCTCCCTCAGTGGCGCCTCTCAGTGTCCCCACATGGAACTGCAGCCCCTGCCCCCCATTGTGGGAGGGAGGGACTGGAATGGACTGGGATGGCCTGGGAATGAACTGGGAGGGGACTGGGAGCCACTGAGAATGGACTGGAACGGACTGGGAGGGAGTGGGAGCCACTGGGAATGGACTGGGAGGGCCTGGGATCCGGCAGTTCCATGCCCACAGCGCCCCTAGCGGCCAGGAGGACCCAAACCCGTCCCTCAGTGGCGCCTCTCAGTGTCCCCACACGGAACTGCAGCCGGGTTCTGTGGACAGGGATTGACTGGGAGCAACTGAAATGGACTGGGATGAACTGGGAACTGCAGGTTCCATATCTGCAGCGCCTCCTGGTGCCCAGGAGGACCCAACCCCCCCCTCAGTGGCGCCTCCCGGTGTCCCCACATGGAACTGCAGCCGGGTTCTGGGGACTGGAATGAACTGGGAGGGACTGGAAACCAGGGGTTCTATGCCTGCAGCGCCCCCTAGCAGCCAGGAGGACCCAACCCCGTCCCTCAGTGGCGCCCCCGGTGTCCCCACACGGAACTGCAGCCCCTCCATTCCCCCTCACCTGCCTCCCCCCAGCACTCCAGGGGGTGTCCCCGTGTCCCCCCAGCAGCAGCAGCACCCCCGGCGCGGCCTCGGTGACGCGGTTGGTGGCCGAGTCGAAGGCCAGCAGGCGCCGGGTGACGCCGTCGCGGTGCCACAGCCACTCCAGGGCGAAGGGGACGCCCAGCCAGGGGGGGGTGAAGGAGCAGTGCAGGGTCTGGGGGGTCCCCAGGAGCCCCCGCAGGGTCGGGGTCAGCGTGGAGATGGCCAGAGAGGCTGCGGGGGAGGGAGAGGGGTTATGGGACATTGGGGACAATGGGGACAATGGGGGACATTGGGGACAATGGGGACAATGGGGACATTGGCGGCAATGGGGGGACATTGGGAGCATGGGGACAATGGGGGGACATTGGGGGGACATTGGGGCATTGAGGGTAAGGAGACATTGAGGGGCTTGGGGAGCATGGGGACAATGGGGGGACATTGAGGGGGAAAAGGGGGGACATTGGGGACAATGGGGGGACATTGGGGACATTGAGGGTAAGGAGACATCGAGGGGCTTGGGGAGCATGGGGACAATGGGGGGACATTGTGGGGAGAAGGGACAATGAGGGGACATTGGGAATAATGAGGGGACATTGGGGAGACGTTGGGGACAATGTAGGGATGTTGGGGACAAGGGGACAATGGGGAGACATTGGGGACAATGAGGGGACATTGGGGACATGGAGGACATTGGGGACAATGGGAGACATTGGGACAGTGGGGACAGTGGAGGAACATTAAGGATAAGGGGACATCGAGGGGCTTGGGGAGCATGGGGACAGTGGGGGACATTTGGGACAATGGGAGGACGCTGGGGACAATGGTGGGACAAGGGGACATTGAGGGGGTGGGAGGATATGGGGACAATGAGAGGACATTGGGGGACAGCAGGGACATTGGAACATTGGGGGGCTGGAGGGACAATGGGGACATTGAGGACATTGGGACATGGGATAATGGGGAGACATTGGGACACTGGGGACATGGGGACAATGGGGAGACATTGGGGGTAATGGATGGACATTGGGGACAGTGCAGGAACATTGAGGGTAAGGGGACATTGAGGGGCTTGGGGAGCATGGGGACAATGGGGGGACATTGGGGACAATGAGACAATGAGGGGACATTGGGACAATGAGGGGACATTGGGGACAATGAGGGGACATTGGGGATAAGGGGACATTGGCAGGCGGGAGGACATGGGGACAGTGGGGACACTGGGGACGAAGGGGGGACATTGGGGACATTGAGGGGACATTGGGTACATTGATGAGGACACGAGGACATTGGATGGGGAACATGGGGTGACACAGTTACCACAGAGATGACAGTGACACACAGGTGACACATAGGTAACACACAGGTGACAACGACACAAGTAACTCAGGTAACACAGGTGCCACACAGGTGCCACAGGTGACAATGACACACAGGTGCCAATGACACAGGTGCCAATGCCACCCACAGGTGCCAATGCCACCCACAGGTGCCACCCCCAGGTGCCACTGCCCCAGGTGTCCCCTCTCACCGTTGACCCTGGGCGGGTCCCCTGTCCCCTCCTGCAGCAGCACTGTCCCCTGCCTGCGCGGTGTCCCCAGGGCCAGCAGCCACCAGCGCGTCCCCAGCCCCGGGTGGCACCGCGGCGCCGGCCCCGGCGGTGGCAGCAGCAGCGGCACCGTGGGGCTCAGCTCGCACCGGGGGGGCTCCCGGGAGGGACCCCAAAAATCCTGCAGGACCCCCAGGGAGTCTGGGGGGGGCAAAGAGAGGGGGTGAGGTACAGGAACGGCCCCAAAACCGCCTCAAATATCCCCAAAATCACCCCAAAATTCCCCAAAAACTGTCTCAAATATCCCCAAAATCCCCCAAAAATGCCCCAAAACTGCCTCAAATATCCCCAAAATCACCCCAAAAATGCCCCAAAATTCCCAAAAACTGCCTCAAACACCCCCAAAATCTGCCTGAAAATGCCCCCAAAATTCCCCAAAACTGCCTCAAATATCCCCAAAATCCCCCCCAAAAATGCCCCCAAAATTCCCCTAAAACTGCCTCAAATATCCCAAAATCCCCCGAAAATGCCCCCAAAATTCCCCAAAACCGCCCCAAACACCCCCAAAATGCCCCCAAATTCCCCAGAACCGCCCCAAACACCCCCAAAATCCTCCCCAAAAATGACCCCAAATTCGCCCCAAACACCCCCAGGACCCCCCAAAAAACCCAAAAATTGCCACCAAACCTCCCCAAAACCCCCCCAGAACCCCCTAAAAATACCCTCAAAAATGGCCCCTAAATCCTTCCCAGAACCCCCCCAAAAAAACCCAAAAATCGCCTCTAAACCCCCCCCCAGAACCCCTCAAAATCGCCCCCAGGACACCCCAAAACCCCCTCAAAAAACCCCAAAAATCGCCCTCCAAAACCTCTCAGAACCCCCAAAATCACCCCAAAACTCCCCCAGGACCCCGAAAAAAACCCAAAAATTGCCACCAAACCCCTCAAAATCCCCCCAGGACCCCCCCCAAAAAAAAAACCAAAAATTGCCCCCACAAATCGCCCCTAACCCCCCCCCCCCCCAGGACCCCTCAAAATCCCCCCAGGACCCCCCTAAAAAACCCCAAAAATCGTCCCCAAAACCCCTCTGAACTCCCCAAAATCACCCCAAAACTCCCCCAGGACCCCCCAAAAATTGCCACCAAAACCCCCAAAAACCCGCCCAGGACCCCCCAAAACAACCCAAAAAATTGCCCCCAAAAATCGCCCCTAAACCCCCCCCAGGACCCTCAAAATCCCCCCAGGACCCCCCCAAAAAAGCCCAAAAATCGCCCCCCAAACCCCTCTGAACACCCCAAAATCACCCCAAAACTCCCCCAGGACCCCCAAAAACCCAAAAATTGCCACCAAAACCCCCAAAAACCCGCCCAGGACCCCCCAAAACAACCCCAAAAATTGCCCCCAAAAATCGCCCCTAAACCCCCCCCCAGGAACCCCAAAAATCCCCCCAGGACCCCCTCAAAAAACCCCAAAAATCGTCCCCAAAACTCCTCAGAACCCCCCCAAATCACCCCTAAACTCCCCAGGACCCCCCAAAAAACCCAAAAATTGCCACCAAATCCCTCAAAACCCCCCCAGAACCCCCCCAAAAAACCCCTAAAAATCGCCCCTAAACCCCCCCCCAGGACCCCTCAAAATCCCCCCAGGACCCTCTCAAAAAACCCCAAAAATCGCCCTCCAAAACCCCTCTGAACCCCCCAAAATCACCCCAAAACTCCCCCAGGACCCCGAAAAAACCCAAAAATTGCCACCAAATCCCTCAAAATCCCCCCAGAACCCCCCCAAAAAACCCTAAAAGTCGCCCCTAAACCCCTCCCAAAAATCGCCTCTAAACCACCCCCAGAACCCCCAAAATCGCCCACTAAAACCCCCCAAAAAAACCCCAAAATGGCCCCCAAACCCCTCAGAACCCCCCCAAAATCACCCCAAAACTCCCCCAGGACCCCGAAAAAACCCAAAAATTGCCACCAAACCCCTCAAACCGCCCCCAGAAAACCCCTAAAAATCGCCCCTAAACCCCTCCCAAAAATCGCCTCTAAACCACGCCCAGAACCCCCAAAAATCACCCCCTGAAACCCCCCCAAAAAACCCCAAAATCGCCCCAAACCCCCAAAAATTGCCCCCAAAAATCGCCCCTAAACCCCCCCCCAGGAACCCCCAAAAATCGCCCCAGAACCCCCCCAAAAAAACCCCAAAAATCGCCCCCCAAACCCCTCAGAACCCCCCCAAAATCACCCCAAAACTCCCCCAGGACCCCCCAAAAAACCCAAAAATTGCCACCAAACCCCTCAAAACCCCCCAGAAAAACCCTAAAAATCGCCCCTAAACCCCTCCCAAAAATCGCCTCTAAACCACCCCCAGAACCCCCAAAATCGCCCCCTAAAACCCCCCCAAAAACCCCAAAATGGCCCCCAAACCCCCTAAAAATCGCCCCCAAACCCCCCCAAAATCGCCCTCAAACCCCCCAAAATCGCCCCCCAACCCCCGGGTGCCCCCCAAACTGGGGCTGGGGGTCCCTCACCGATGACATCGAAGGTGTTCTGGGGGTCCGGGGGGGTCTCGGGGTGCGGGGGGGCCTCGGGACCCCCCAAAAATCGGAGCAGGGCCCCGCGGGGGGAGGGGGAGCCGCGCTGGTCCAGGAGGGGGCAGCGCAGGGCGGGGGGCGGGGGCTCCCCAAAAACCGCGAGCGCCCCCAAAAGGTGGGACAGACCTGGGGGGGGCAGGAAAAGGGGGTTTGGGGGGGTTGGGGGATTTTGGGGGATTTTGGGGGGATTTGGGGGGGGATTTGGGGGAGTTTGAGGTGAACTGGGGAGAAGTTTGGGGGAAGTTTGGGGGGTCCTGGGGGGATTTTGGGGAGATTTTAAGGGGATTTGGGGGGGCATGGTGAGGTTTGGGGGTCCTAAGGAGGTTTGGGGGGATTTTGGGGGATCTTGGAGGGGTTTTTGGGGTGGATTTGGGGGGATTTTGAGGGGTCCTGAGCAGAGTTAGGGGGAATTTTGGAGGAATTTGGGGGTGATTTTGGGGGGATTTTAGGGGGATTTGGGGGGGGATTTGGGGGAATTTGAGGGTGAATTGGGGGAAAGTTTGGGGGAAGTTTGGGGGGGTCCTGGGGGGATTTTGGGGAGATTTTAAGGGGATTTGGGGGGGCATGGTGAGGTTTTGGGGAGGATTTGGGGGGTCCTGGGAGGGGTTTGGGGTGGATTTGGGGAGATTTGGGAGATTTTGGGGGGGTTTTTGGGGGGCGGATTTGGGGGAATTTGAGGGTGAATTGGGAGGGTTTTGGGGGGGTCCTGGGGGGATTTTGGGGAGATTTTAAGGGATTTGGGGGTGCATGGTGAGGTTTTGGGGGGGATTTGGGGGGCATGGTGAGGTTTTGGGGGGAGTTTGGGAGATTTTGGGGGATCTTGGAGGGGTTTGGGGGGGATTTTGAGGGGTCCTGGGCGGAGTTAGGGGGAATCTTGAGAATCTGGGGGCGATTTTGGGGGATTTGGGAGGTTTGGGGGGGATTTTGGTGGGATTTTTGGGGGGGATTTTGGGGGGATCTGGGGAGAATTTAGGGGATTTGGGGGGTCCTTGGGGGGAAGATTTGGGGGAATTCGAGGGTGAATTGGGGGGAAGTTTGGGGGTCCTGGGGGATTTTGGGGAGATTTTAAGGGGATTTGGGGGGGTCCTGGGGAGGTTTGGGGGGAGTTTGGGAGATTTTGGGGAGATTTCGTGGAGGTTTTGGGTGGAGTTTGGGGGATCTTGGAGGGGTTTGGGGTGGATTTGGGGGGGATTTGAGGGGTCCTGGGCGGAGTTAGGGGGAATTTTGGAGGAATTTGGGGGCGATTTTGGGGGGATCTGAGGAGATTTTAGAGGGATTTGGGGGGTCCTTGGGGGAGGGCGGATTTGGGGAATTTGAGGGTGAATTGGGAGGGTTTTGGGGGGTCCTGGGGGGATTTTGGGGAGATTTTAATGGGATTTGGGGGGGCATGGTGAGGTTTTGGGGGGTATTTGGGGGGTCCTGGGGAGGTTTGGGGGAGTTTGGGAGATTTTGGGGAGATTTGGGGGGGTTTGGGAGATTTTGGGGGATCTTGGAGGGGTTTGGGATGGATTTAGGGGGGATTTTGAGGGGTCCTGAGCAGAGTTAGGGGGAATTTTGGAGGAATTTGGGGGCCATTTTTGGGGGGGATTTGGGGGAATTCGAGGGTGAATTGGGGGGAAGTTTGGGGGGTCCTGGGGGATTTTGGGGAGATTTTAAGGGGATTTGGGGGGTCCTGGGAGGTTTGGGGGAGTTTGGGAGATTTGTGGAGGTTTTGGGTGGAGTTTGGGGATCTTGGAGGGGTTTTGGGGTGGATTTGGGGGGGATTTTGAGGGGTCCTGGGGGGAGTTAGGGGGAATCTTGGAGGAATTTGGGGGCGATTTTGGGGGGGTTTGGGGAGATTTTGGGGGGGGGATTTGGGGTGATTTTTGGGGGGGATTTGTGAAGGTTTGGGGGATGTCTGGGGGGTCCTGGAGGGGGATATGGGGGATTCTGGGGGGGTCTGAGGGGATTTTGGAAGGATTTGGGGATTTGGGGGGGGTTTGGAAGGATTTGGGGGTGCCGGGGGGGTTTTTGGGGGTCGCGGGAGAATTTGGGGCGGTTTTAGGGGGGAAGCAGAAATTTGGGGCAATTTTGGGTCGGGAATTTGGGGTCACGTCCCGATTTTGGGTTTCCGCGTTTCGGGTCGTCCCGAATTTTGGGGTTTCCCGGATTTTTTGGGGGGGATTTCTCAGGATTTGGGGTCGGAGGGGTCCGGGGTTGGGATCCGCTGGGATTTGGGGTCGGGGGGGGATTTTGGGGTCCCGATTTTGGGGTTTTTGGGCCCCTCCTCACCCAGCAGCAGCCACGCTCCCATCGCTTTCTCTTTCGCTTCGGGCCACGCCCACTGCCCCAAAAACCTCCGCCCCAAAACCCAAAACCCCAAAAACAGCCCCAAAATTCCCCTCAGGGCTTCGGCCACGCCCCACACCCCAAAATTCCCCTCAGGGACCCCCAAAAATTCGGGGTCAAACCTTCACAGAAACCCCAAATTTCCCCCTCAGGGGCTCTGGCCACGCCCCCAACTCAAAATCCGCCCCCAAACCGCAAAAACCGCCCCAAAATTCCCTTCAGCGGCTTCAGCCACGCCCCACACCCCAAACTTCCCCTCAGGCACCCCAAAAATTCGGGGCCAAACCCTCAAATATCCCCCAAATTTCCCCCTCAGGGGCTCTGGCCACGCCCCCAACATAAAATCCACCCCAAAACCCCCAAAACCGCCCCAAAATTCCTCTCAGCGGCTTCGGCCTCACTTCAAACCCCAAAATTCTCCTCAGGCACCCCAAAAATCCGGGGCCAAACCCTCAAATATCCCCCAAATTTCCCCCTCACGGGCGCTGACCACGCCCACAGAGATCTGGCCACGCCCCCCCAAAAAACTCCGCCCCAAAACCTAAAAAACCGCCCCAAAATTCCCCTCAGGGGCTCCGGCCATGCCTCACACCCCAAAATTCCCCTCAGACACCCAAAAATCCGGGGTCAAACCCTCAAAGAAACCCCAAATTCCTCCCCCTCAGGGGCGCTGGCCACGCCCACTGTCCAAAACCCACTCCAAAATCTCCCCAAAATCGCCTGAAATCGCCCCAAAATTCCCCTCAGTGGCTTCGGCACGCCGCACACCCCAAAATTCCCCTCAGGGACCCCAAAAATCCGGGGCCAAACCCTCAAAGAAACCCAAAATTCCTCCCCCTCATGGCATCTGCCACGCCCCACCCGAGATCCTCCAAAGTCACCCCAAAATCCCCCCAAATCACCCCAAAATCCCCCAAATCACCCCTAAATTCCCTTCAGGCGCTCCAGCCTCAACCCCAGATCCCAAAATTTCCCAAAATTCCCCTCAGAATCCTCGGCCACGCCCCCACACCCTGAATTTCCATTTAGGGGCTTTGGCCACGCCCCATTTTCCCCATTTTAGTCATTTAGCCACGCCCCCAAGGCTGTGGCCACGCCCCCAGCGCTCAAAATTCCCCGATTTTGGGGGATTTAGGAGCAATTCCAGGGGGATTTTTGGGGTCTGGGGGTGTCAGGGGGGGAAATCTGAGATTTTGGGGGGGTCCCCAAAATTTTGGGGTGCTCAGGACCCACCAAACTCCCCCAAAATTCGGGAATTCAATGTCAATATACGACTAAAAATCCTGATTTTGGGGCATTTTTCTGGAATTTAATTGGGATTTTTGGGAACTGGGGGGAAGGGGGTGGTCCAAGATTTTTTTGGGGTTCCCAAAATTTTTTTGGGGATCCCCAAATTTTTTGGGGTGTTCAGGGCTTGGCCTGGAGCTCCTGCTGGAGGCGCCCCAGGAGCTCCCGCTGCTGCTCCGAGCGCCGCTCCAGCTCCTGCATCTGCTGCTCGTAGCGCTTCCTGAGGGGGCAAAAATGGGAATTTCGGGGTGAAAAACGGGTATTTTGGACAAAAAAAAACCCTGAGGTTTTGGGGAAAAAAATGGGAGTTTTTGGGGGGAGAAATTTGGGGGGGAAAATGGGGATTTTGGGGGGGGAAAATGGGAATTTAGGGAGGAAAATGAGAATTTTCCCCATTTTGTTCCACTTTTTTCCCATTTCCCCCCCAATTTTTCCCATTCTTTCCCCATTTTTGCCCCAAATCCCCGTTTTTCACCCCAAACCAAACCCGTATCTCCCCTGTGATGTACTCCAGCCATTTTCCCCCCCTTTATTCCCTCTTTTTTTCTCAATTTCCCCCATTTTTCACATTTTCCCCATTTTTTCAATTTGTATCAATTTTTTCCCCATTTTTTCCCTATTTTTGCCCAAAATCGCTGTTTTTCACCCCAAACCAAACCCACATCTCTTCAATGTTGTACTGCATCCATTTTCCCCATTTCCCCTCATTTCTCCCTCATTTTTCTCATTTTTCCCAATTTTCTCAATTTTTTCTCCATTTTTGCCCAAAATCCCCGTTTTTCACCCCAAAGCAGACCTACATTTCTCCTGTGATCTACTCCAGCCACTTTCCCCATTTTCCCCCCCTTATCCCTCTTTTTTTTTCTCAGTTTCCCCCATATTTTCCACATTTTCCCCATTTTTTCAATTTTTCCCCTTTTTTTCCCCATTTTTGCCCAAAATCGCCGTTTTTCACCCCAAACCAAACCCACATCTCTTCAATGTCGTACTCCATCCATTTTTCCCATTCCCCCATTTTCCCCTTTTTTTGTTCAATTTTCTCAATTTTTCCCCCATTTTTTTCCATTTTTTTCTCCATTTTTCCCAATTTTCTCAATTTTTTCCCCATTTTTGCCCAAAATCCCCATTTTTCACCCCAAAGCAGACCCACATCTCCCCTGTGATGCACTCCAGCCATTTTCCTCATTTCCCCCCTTTATCCCTTATTTTTTCCCATTTTCCCCCTGTTTTTCCCATTTTTTTCCATTTTTCCCAATTTTCTCCATTTTTTCCCCTTTTTTCCCATTTTTGCCCAAAATCCCCGTTTTTCCCCCCAAAGCAGACCCACATCTCCCCTGTGATGTACTCCAGCCATTTTCCTCATTTCCCCCCCTTTATCCCTTATATTTTCCCCATTTTCCCCCATTTTTTTCTCCATTTTCCCACATTTTTCTCCATTTTTCCCAATTTCCCCCCTTTTTCCCCATTTTTCACCCCAAAATCACTGTTTTTCACCCCAAACCAAACCCACATCTCTTCAATGTTGCACTCCATCCATTTTTCCCATTTCCCCCCCATATTCCCCTTTTTTGTTCCATTTTCTCAATTTTTTCCCCATTTTTTTCCCAATTTTCTCAATTTTTTCCCCCTTTTTGCCCAAAATCCCCGTTTTTCCCCCCAAAGCAGACCCACATCTCCCCTGTGATGTACTCCAGCCATTTTCCCCCCTTTATCCCTTATTTTTCCCCATTTTCCCCCCGTTTCTCCCCAATTTTTTTCCATTTTTCCCAATTTTTCCCCATTTTTGCCCAAAATCGCCGTTTTTCACCCCAAACCAAACCCACATCTCTTCAATGTTGTACTCCATCCATTTTTCCCAT
This sequence comes from Agelaius phoeniceus, assembly GCF_051311805.1. Taxonomy (NCBI): domain Eukaryota; kingdom Metazoa; phylum Chordata; class Aves; order Passeriformes; family Icteridae; genus Agelaius; species Agelaius phoeniceus. The sequence goes on along the minus strand of NC_135291.1, from coordinate 1,046,828 downwards.
TTCCCCCCATTTTTCCCCTTTTTTGTTCAATTTTCTCAATTTTCCCCCCATTTTTT